>NC_041407.2:85671347-86963847 GCF_900747795.2 Erpetoichthys calabaricus
GAGACTTATTAATTGTCATTGCGAAGCAGAGCCTTAGTGGAAATTGTAGGCGTTTGAATTGAAATTGGAGATCAGAGGGTATAACGGGGATGCGAGGAATAAAAACTCTCTCCCCTGAGCCACCGCCAGTAAAAATAGTTGCCTCAATGAGGTTGTTTTGCAGACACGTGACCTGAAGTCTCGTGCCGTCACAAAGTTTCAGTGGCTGTACGCAAATCCATAATCGGTTTCATATTCTGTTCGTACCTTATCAATTGTGTTATTTGTTTTTTGAACAGGCTTGATTCATCGAAGTGATCACTCCTGCTGCGTTCAGTCACTTCACGTGAGCCGCTCTCTTGTGTGATGTTGCGATGTCCACGGGTTTATTAAATGTTAGCTAAGACCCGGCAGTTAAAAGTGTCTTCTCATTAAACTTGTATCTCGCGAATATGGCATTGCAAACGGCAGCGGGTCAGTTCATGTGCTTATGTGGGAGGCGTGATGACGCGATATATTTTGATATATATCAAAATACCCGCGCTTCGCAGCAGCGAAGTACTGCTTTAATATTTTTATTAAGAAGAAAAGTAAACCTTTTTAAACTGAGGGAAAATGAATCAATAATTATTTGTTAAGGATCTCTTTGTATATCACGGTGTCAGTTCGCCCCTCTGGTTGTAATATGACCAAGCTGTGTGCTGAGCTTACTCTTGAGCATGCAACGTACAGTTTGCTATGTGAAAATCAGTCTTGCCTCAAATCAATGCCAACCTTTTGTAGGGTCTGTCCCTGAGACTTATTAATTGTCATTGCGAAGCAGAGCCTTAGTGGAAATTGGAGGCGTTTGAATTGAAATGGGAGATCAGAGGGTATAACGGGGATGCGAGGAATAAAAACTCTCTCCCCTGAGCCACCGCCAGTAAAAATAGTTGCCTCAATGACGTTCTTTTGCAGACACGTGACCTGAAGTCTCGTGCCGTCACAAAGTTTCAGTGGCTGTACGCAAATCCACAATCGGTTTCATATTGTTTTTGTACCTTATCAATTGTGTAATGTGTTTTTTGAACAGGTTTGATTCATCAAAGTGATCACTCCTGCTGCATTCAGTCACTTCACGTGAGCCGCTGTCTTGTGTGATGTTGCGATGTCCACGGGTTTATTTAATGACCCGGCAGTTAAAAGTTTCTCGCTACAGCAATTTTAACTCTATTACAAAGTGATCCAAACTGTCATTTATACCTCGTGTCTTCTCATTAAACTTGTATCTCGCTAATATGGCATTGCAAACGGCAGCGGGTCAGTTCCCGTGCTTACATGGGAGGTGTGATGACGCGATATATTTTGATATATATCAAAATACCCGCGCTTCGCAGCGGCGAAGTACTGCTTTAAAAATTTTATTAAGAAGAAAAGTAAACCTTTTTAAACTGAGGAAAATGAACCGGTTGTAATATGACCAAGCTGTGTGCTGAGTTTACTCTTGAGCATGAAATCTAATGTGGTTTGTGCCCTTCAGAATGAAAACAGTTTGTATTTACCTCTTTAATAAAAGGCGAGCTTTTAAGCCTGAGAAATCACCCCGTAAATGCACACGTTTAATTGCACATGTGTTAATATGTATGCTTACACAGTATTAAAAGACACTCAAAAATTAACGTCATTTACCTTCGTTCCCGCGTTTGACTCGTGCTGTAAATCTCTTCCTTGTTTTTAGTTCACGTGATTACGTAGGAGGCGTGATGACGTGATACATGACTCCGCCTCCTCCATTAGAGTATATGGACAAAAAACAGGTTCCAGTTATGACCATTACGCGTAGAATTTCGAAATGAAACCTGCCAAACTTTTGTAAGTAAGCTGTAAGGAATGAGCCTGCCAAATTTCAGCCTTCTACCTACACAGGAAGTTGGAGAATTAGTGATGAGTGAGTCAGTCAAACAGGTTCCAGTTATGACCATTACGCGTAGAATTTCGAAATGAAACCCGCCTAACTTTTGTAAGTAAGCTGTAAGGAATGAGCCTGCCAAATTTCAGCCTTCTACCTACACGGGAAGTTAGAGAATTAGTGATGAGTGAGTCAGTCAGTCAGTCAGTCAGTGAGTCAGTGAGGGCTTTGCCTTTTATTAGTATAGATATATAAGTAGTCATGCATGTGTGTCAAAGGGTAACATTCCAAGCTTGTAAGAGGTAAGCACTACCACACATGGACACCCGGGGAACCAGGGGAGCACGATCACTGACTCTTCTGTTTTTTTTCCTCCCATAGCTCAGAGAAGATGCCCACTAAGGGGAAGCTGAATCTGCCTCTTCCAGTTCACAAGCTATAAAAGTAGGGCGTTCCCGGAAGGAGATGTTTCATTTGGGAAATGAGCCACCCACCCAATGAAGCTCTGACCGTGAAGTCTGGCTTTTCTCTAGAGCTTCCTAACTGCAGCCAACAGCTGAGTAAATCTTTTTTTGCGCCATCGTGTGTGCCTGTTATTTTGTCTCAGCTTATTAATTCAAGTAAATAGAGTGACCCAGTTGGAACCCCAACATTTCATTTGGAGTCTTGTATTTATGATGGTCGAGAACTATATATAAAGTATATGGTATACAGTATATATAACAAACATGCATACACACACAAACATACAGTGCATCCGGAAAGTATTCACAGCACATCACTTTTTCCACATTTTGTTATGTTACAGCCTTATTCCAAAATGGATTAAATTCATTTTTTTCCTCAGAATTCTACACACAACACCCCATAATGACAATGTGAAAAAAGTTTACTTGAGATTTTTGCAAATTTATTAAAAATAAAAAAAATTGAGAAAGCACAGGTACATAAGTATTCACAGCCTTTGCCATGAAGCTCGAAATTGAGCTCAGGTTCATCCTGCTTCCCCTGATCATCCTTGAGATGTTTCTGCAGCTTAACTAGAGTCCACCTGTGGTAAATTCAGTTGGTTGGACATGATTTGGAAAGGCACACACCTGTCTATATAAGGTCCCACAGTTGACAGTTCATGTCAGTGCACAAACCAAGTATGAAGTCAAAGGAACTGTCTGTAGACCTCCAAGACAGCATTGTCTCGAGGCACAAATCTGTGAAAGGTTACAGAAAAATTTCTGCTGCTTTGAAGGTCCCAATGAGCATAGTGGCCTCCATCATCCGTAAGTGGAAGAAGTTCGAAACCACCAGGACTCTTCCTAGAGCTGGCCGGCCATCTAAACTGAGCGATCGGGGGAGAAGGGCCTTAGTCAGGGAGGTGACCAAGAACCCGATGGTCACTCTGTCAGAGGTCCTCTGTGGAGAGAGGAGAACCTTCCAGAAGGACAACCATCTCTGCAGCAATCCACCAATCAGGCCTGTATGGTAGAGTGGCCAGACGGAAGCCACTCCTTAGTAAAAGGCACATGGCAGCCCGCCTGGAGTTTGGCAAAAGGCACCTGAAGGACTCTCAGACCATGAGAAAGAAAATTCTCTGCTCTGATGAGACAAAGATTGAACTCTTTGGTGTGAATGCCAGGTATCACAATTGGAGAAAACCTGGCACCATCCCTACAGTGAAGCATGGTGATGGCAGCATCATGCTGTGGGGATATTTTTCAGTGGCAGGGACTGGGAGACTAGTCAGGATAAAGGGAAAGATGACTGCAGCAATGTACAGAGACATCCTGGATGAAAATCTGCTCCAGAGCGCTCTTGACCTCAGACTGGGGCGACAGTTCATCTTTCAGCAGGACAACGACCCTAAGCACACAGCCAAGATATCAAAGGAGTGGCTTAAGGACAACTCTGTGAATGTCCTTGAGTGGCCCAGCCAGAGCCCAGACTTGAATCCGATTGAACATCTCTGGAGAGATCTTAAAATGGCTGTGCACCGACGCTTCCCATCCACCCTGATGGAGCTTGAGAGGTGCTGCAAAGAGGAATGGGCGAAACTGGCCAAGGATAGGTGTGCCAAGCTTGTGGCATCATATTCAAAAAGACTTGAGGCTGGAATTGCTGCCAAAGGTGCATCGACAAAGTATTGAGCAAAGGCTGTGAATACTTATGTACATGTGATTTCTCAGTTTTTTTATTTTTAATAAATTTGCAAAAACCTCAAGTAAACTTTTTTCACGTTGTCATTATGGGATGTTGTGTGCAAAATTCTGAGGAAAAAAATGAATTTAATCCATTTTGGAATAAGGCTGTGACATAACAAAATGTGGAAAAAGTGATGCGCTGTGAATACTTTCCGGATGCACTGTATATACCTGGTAGGTAACCACCTAATAATCAGACTGTAAAGAATGTAATACTCCGATCTTCACCCTACTAAATAAGCGAACCAGGCACCATGGTACAGCGTCAGAGGCTTTGCTTCAGGTGCTAATGTCCGAGGATCAATCCCCACAAGGCGATGTAAAAGTACATACACCTGGCAAGCCCCAATAAGAGTGAAACACATTTCATGTACTCTTTGTATTGTTTGGCTGATACTACAGTATATCACACACACACACACAGTATACCCGGAAGTGCTGGGGGGACGAAGACCAGGGACACCCGGAGTGCTTCCTGGTGCACAGTCGGCACTTCCACCACACCAGGGAGTGCCGGCAGAAGTTCATGGGCAGGCACCTGGAGCATGTCCAGGTGAATATAAAAGGGGCCACCATTCGATGTGGAGTTGGGTGGAACAGGAAGGAGCTTGGAGGAGAGGAGTGGAGGTGGTCAAGAAGAGTAAAAGGCATTGAGAGAGGCCAGGACTTGAAGGGTGATTAGTACAGGAGTACTGGGTTGTGTGCACTATAATTATGAATAAACGTGTGTTGGTGTTTGAACCTTCGGTGTCCACATGTCTGTGCCCGGGCCAGCTCCCACAATATATATATATATATATATATATATATATATATATATATATATATATACATATATATATATATATTTCTGCAGTGAGCTGACACCCTTTCCAGAAATTGTTCCTGCTGCAAAGACTGGGTTGGGGGAATCAGACTGCCAATTTGCAGAGGTGTTTGACTTTTTCTTGCTTCCTTCCGTTTGGTATTTTTGGAGCAGTGGAGTGTTGAAGAGTAGGGTCAATTGGTCCCTCAAAAATCCTCACTTTTCTTCTCCATTCTTCTATTTGTGAATGTTTTACCCAAGGCAAGTCTAATAGAACGTAGCATCTTTTTACACCTTCAGCTCACACTGACCACACTGGTCATGAGGTAAGTCAAGCCGCTCAGCACATCTTTTAACAGAGTAATTTCAGGACAAAGTACCATTAACCCTAACTGTCCTATGTTTCTCTAGTGCATGCTTTCATTACTGTTGTATTATGTCAGTAATCAATGCAAAGATATAGGAAATACACAGAACAAAATTACTTATAGTCCATCACAGTCCATGCCCGTATCAGGCATTCAGACCTGCTCCAGATGTTCGTATTCATTTTGTTTTGTTTCCCTGGGTTAATTGAAAAAGCCATCGAGATGAAATGTCTCTGAAGTGACCTGGTATAAGTAATCAGACTTATGGGCCATAAGGTTGAGCTCGTAGTCTGGCACATATGACTCAACTAGAATCCTTCAGCTTCCATTATAGTTCTCTCTTAAATCTTTCCTTAGAACTTTAATTAAACTTTCACCGGGACGGTTCTAATATGCGTGTGTAGCCTGAGTACCATCATAATAAAATGTCAAGTGTTTATTAGGATTGTTTAGATAAAAAAGAAAACAACCTATAAAAATGGAAATGAAACAGAAGTCAATAAAGGTTTTTCATTAGTTCTATTTTTTGAACTAGGAAAGCACATTTTCATCAATTAAATTGTACATCATGGCTTTCAGCTTATAACCCATCTATTTTGGAAATACACAGCACTGACTCCCGCGCATGTTGAGAAAATGCAATCAGAGAGATGAGCGAGATGATAAATAGTATGGCTGCTGGGCTGGAGCACTTGACAAAACACAATGTGCTGCAAAGGCTGCTCACTGGAGCTCCATCAGACGGAGACCTTTATGCCTTTTGTTCCCCATTGGCTGCAGATGTTAAAGAAAGCCTCGTGATTCGAAGAGAACACCATGTATAATACTGCTGTTCTGTATTCCTCTACTGCACCAGGCACACACTTCTGTTTCTGATTTTAAATTCAAAACCTTTTGGGTATTGTTAACAAGACAAAGCACAGATGCTTACATGTTGTCTTCTTTTTTTCCAAACTTAGACTTTATCTTAAAAAAATAATAAAAAAGAGACAAAAGAGACTTAATTTTTCTCTGTAGCTGATATGTGACCAAACACAAACCTTTCCCGCTGCTGTCAGTAGGAGGGATGCTAACAGTTTCAGAAGGCAATTGGAAAAGTTAATTGAAGAAGCTACATCAGCAAAGACAAAAATAAATACAAAAAAAAGAGCCATGGTGAAACCCAATGGACTTCAAAGGAATATTGTTATGCTAATTAAGAGGGATAATAATAAGAGTTCATGGTTTCTGGATAGAGACAACCCAGTTAATGTAAAAACCGGCCAAGTGGGTCAGATTGGTATTAGCCAATTCGAGAAGAGCCAGGGACATGCTGGCTGGAATTGTATCTTTTGGCACCTGAGAAGTACTCATGAGGAGATGAAGAATGGTTGCAGATAGCTAAAGATGAGTGGTCTGGTCTATTGTGTTTGGTGTATAGGGTGGAGTGGTGGCTAGTAGCTAAAGGATCTGGGCTTGTAACTTGAAGGTTGCTGGTTTGAATACCAGCAGAGACAGATGGAATGCTACTCTGTTGGCCCCTTGAGCAAAGCCTTTAAACTGGCACTTGCTCCAGGGGCACTGTACAAAGAGGTGATCCTACACACTGCCCCTAAAACTCTGAGTAGGTCTGAGTTTGCGAAAAAGAGAATTTCCGCTTGGGGATTAGATAGATAGATAGATAGATAGATAGATAGATAGATAGATAGATAGATAGATAGATAGATAGATAGATACTTTATTAATCCCAATGGGAAAATATAATATACTTAAAAAAAAAAAGATCCTCACCAGGACAATCAGATGTAAGGTGAATGCAATGAAAATACCCAAAAAGAATGGCAATCTGGAGCCTATTTGTATTGCTGTGAACACCACAAAGCATCTCAAAGGTTTACAGATTTGCACTTTGACGCATAGCTGGTGGTCAGTCATGAATGCACAACATCTGGCTAAAAACTGTCATTTTGCAGAGTTTACATCAAATCTACAAACTGAGATGTTTTGTGGTGTGAGACAGATGTCATAGATTCATGGCTGACCACTGGCAATCCACCACTATGCAAATCTGTGAACTGAGATGCTTCACGGTGTGAGTCCATGGCAGTGCTCTAGGCAACAAGGGTGGGATTTTCACTCTAGATGGGTGGAATGAATTGAAGTAGTGGTGTTTTGAAAGAAAGGTGGGGACTGAGAGACAGAGAGAGAGAAAGCACAGCTGATGTCACCATGAAACACTTTGCTCACGGTGTTCAGAAGTAGTACCTGTGTGGCTGAGACTAGGAGTTCTCCCATTAGCTCATGTGGCAAGGAGCTTGTTTCTGAACCATACCTTGCAGCTTAACGACTGACCACTGGCAGTTTGCCATTGAGCAAATCTGTGAACTGAGATGCTTTGTGGTGTGAGTCTATGACAATAGATTAGGCAATAAAGGTGGGATTTTCACTGCGGATGAGTGAAGTGTAGTTCCAATTTTGCACAGATAATATCATGAATGTAATGTATTCTGTGTGGGGTTCAGTGCCTGCACACTCCTGTCTACAAAAGAGAAAGCCCGTAGTAATTCACAGACATAGAATACGAAGCATTTAATGTGCTACTTTACTTATAATGGGATTTGAGAAACTCTAGTAAAAATCTATTTTAAGACAAAGTTTATGATGTTCTACATTAATGACAAAATAAACTACAATATTAATTATTTCAACCTTTTTTCTTCACTGTGTCCCTATTTTGTTTCTTTTCTCTGTACCCTAATACTCTTCCATTTGACACTCAGACGGTGGGCTACGATTCACCTTTTCACAGCAACTTTGATATCTGACCACTTCTTTTTAATAAACACTGTGCGACTTTCTGAACTTAAACCTTCGAGTGTCTCTGCCACTCTGTATAACTCGATCAACTTCCTTTTGTTGCTTATACCACTGCTTAAGCCAACAAATAGTATGTTTTCTTTGCATCCACTTCTCTTTTTTTCCTCGTGCCTTTGCCATTGTCTTTTCACAAAATGCTGAACTTAAGGGGCTATTTATATTGATTTGCACATTCAAAGGGACATAATTCTGCGAGGAGTCAGGGCGGGTGGCTGGCGCATGCACATACATTTCATGCTGAATAGGATTTATGGAGTAAAAGTGCATGGAAGTTGGCTTAGGCACAGTTTTGTGCATCTGAATTTTTTTGTGCTTACCATATATACTCGTGGATAAGTTCTCCCACGGATAAGTTGGGACTTGATTTTACTGTATAATTTCTGTTATTTTATAGTGTCTTTCGTATAAGTCGAATGTGGAAAACTCACGCTATTGGTCCAAGAGATTATGCTATGCTAACACCCACCTGATAGAGTAACCACGGAGCACACTGCCTTTTTTTTCCTATGTATTGTGCCTACGTGACCACATGGTAATACCCGAACTATTCCAAAGTGACGTTTGCACTGTTTTGCGTTTTTTCTATCTCACACCCTCATACACCTTTATCGTAAGAGCATCCTTTATCTACGATGGCACGTTCGATCAGAAGAAAATATGATGCTGGTTTTAAATTAAATGTCATTGAAGTAGCGAAAGAAACTGGTAACTGCATTGCTGCAACAAAATTTGATGCGTCTGAGAAACTGATGCAAGATTGGAGGAGGTAAGAAGATGTAAAAAAGAAAAAAAAATTAAAATGTCACATTTTTGAACAGATGTATAAGTCGGGGTCTGATTTTATGTTCGATTTTTCGGGTTTCAAGACCCAACTTATATGTGATTATATATGGTACTTACATTTCCACTTTTGTCCATACTCCATGTTTTAGTGTGAATTCTATGCACGCTGTTATACACGAGGCCCCAAGTGATAGAGTTTTGAAATTTCAATCATTTGATAATTTAAGGTGCTGCAGACTTCCTGTCAGGGTCATTGACAACTAAGCAGAATGTGTACAAACACAACTTTGTAGACTGTTGCAACTTGATTGGAGTCAATAGCAGTGGTCACCCATTCTAAACAAAAATTAAATTTTAAATGAAATCTTTGATTCTTCTGCTATAAAAGATTTTGACTGGAGTTGAAAAATTAATTTTCATCAACTTAAGAGGCTCCTACAATGATTCAGGGTATCCAAGCAACTTACCGAGTATGGGATCTGAAGCCTTTTGATTACTACTAATGTTGGAGTAGCAGCAACAGGAGGATCCTTTGACAAATAGCTTGGCATTCAGAACACTCTTTAAAAATGCATACTGAGTTTGATTTTGCATCCCCTTAGGGGGGCTGTTAGTTACTAAAGATAAGATAGCATAATCCAGAAAAGTATGCATAATAATGAGGGATTTGGTTGATATTACTTTTCTCAAGAAAGTCTTTCATTTATTGAAAGTTTCATGACTAAAAGAGCGGCCAGAAATAGGTCAGCAGAGATTAAATTTTAATTCATACTCAAGTGCCTAAACCTTTTTATATTCAGCTTTATTGTCTAAATGACTTTTTTGCACTTTTAAATTACCATGTTCATTGTACTCTTGCTTGTTTTGTAAAGTACCTGGTAGTGGTGTGCTGTGTGAGGGATGCTCCACGGAACTAAGATTAATGGATTGATTGATTTAGTGGTCGACAATTCTTTTTCTTCTTCTTCTTTATCATTTATATTAAGAATTTAAAGAAAAATTGTTCAAAAACAGAACTGTTTGAAAAGAGAGGACCAAATTCTTCAGACCAAAGTCCAAATCACAATGAGACCTTCTCTAAAATTAAATGAAAATCCATATAGCAAGAGCATCCACTAAATGGCTCGACTCATGACAGGCTTGAGCAATGCACTTCTTTAGTGCTCATTTTTTAACTGCTCAAATCCCAACCCTTAAGATCTTGAGGAGTAATTTGTGACCACACATAATAATGAGAGGCTTGCAAGAGGCCATATTCCTAGCTGAAGTGGCTTAAAATATCAAACTTGTGAACAATAATGTTGACCATCGAAATTCACCAAAATCTTTTTTTGCACAGAATTTGCTGGTAACTTTGTTAACAGAATTCCTCCCTGAAAATTTCCCATGAAGCCAATTTAGATATATATTTTTTTCCACAGCTCCCCATGGTGCTTTGTGAGGCCAGCACGACATCACAGAGCTGCAGTAGACAATGTTTAATCGGGATGTCACTACCATATCTGTGCTAGCGAGCCTGGCTTGCATTCATGAATACACAGAACTTTCACGCATGTGTGCTGTAAGCTTTCCACCTAACTCTTTACGGTGCTGCCCAATCTGCTTTGTGTATGGGTAAATACGGTGTATACACGTTTGGGTGATGTCAGCACGTGATCGTTACTCCAGCTGGATATGTACCCCGCATGTGAATAGAAAAAAAAAAAAACTTCACTCAACATTAAAGTTTACAGCAGGGGTGTCGAACTCCGGGCCTGGAGGGCCGCAGTAGCTGCAGGTTTACATTCTGACTCTTTTCCTAATCAGTGACCGGTTTTCAGTGCTAATTAACTCCTTTTCCCTTCATTTTAATAGCCCTGTTTTTAAAGATTTGGTTCTCTGAATTGATTCGTTTCTTCATTAAATGGCAACCAAACAGATATGAGATGTGAAACGAGCCAACAGATGACCAGCTAAACTGGGATTTCAAACTCCAACCAACTTTATTCCAACCAGTTTCTTAATGAGAAGCCAATTCTTTGTGTTAATTAAACTCGTTATTTAATTCCATGGCTTGTTGCTGCTCTCATTCAGCCACAGCACACATTTACAAAACTGTTGATCTTTCGTTTTTTTCTAAGAAAAACTTTACCGAGACCGTCACCTTTCTTTATTTTCAAATATTGTGTGATGGGTGAAGGTGAACTGGTCATGTGGCGGCTTGTTTTGTGTCTCATTATTGTTTGGCTGCTAATTAAAGAAAAAGAAACAACTAAGGGGGTCTGAGACAAGTTAATTATAAATAAGGCCAAAGAAGTTAATTAGCAGCAAAAACTGGTCACCAATGAAGAAGATGGTTAGAATGAAAACCTGTAGCCACAGCGGCCCACCAGGACTGGAGTTCGACACCTGTGGTTTACAGCATGGCCCAATGAGAAATGTGCATATGGCTATACAACTTGAAATATTTTAATTCAAGGGGTACTTTAGCTGACTATGAGGAGAATATTATGAAAATACTTTCTTGTTCTGCATAGATTCATTGTATGTTGTGTCTTCACTGTTGGATTAGGCATGTTATGCTCCTCACTATGTAGGACGATTGGGCATAAAACACATATATATAAGGTATATATAATGCTGACCCCTTGAGCATGATGCAATGATTGCTTTGTTTCTGTAAATCTTATGTAACCAATCATCATGGTAATGTATAAAACGCAGAGCTTGAAAGCATGTCAGGTTCTTGCTGGATTGCTTGGATTCTCCTGGTTCTTTTCCTTTTGAAACTTGCCTACTACAAAATCTCGTCTACTCTTTTTATGCCACCTGCAATAATCTCTGGACATCTCCTGACTCAGAAACTGCCTAAGACTAGCTCTGTAACTTTGATATGAACTGTTCAGTTCATATGATTTCATTTGTTTAACTTCTGGTGTTTGATATGTCTAGTGTCTTTGTAGATACACTTATACACAGGCCTAAATGAAATATAGTTTGTCATTAACTCACTGAAACAACCTCGTGTTTACTGACACTAGCAATGGAACAGGAGTTAAAGGTCCTATCTTCTTCCTATCCAACCACAAATCCTGCAGATGTTCTTGTTCAGCCCTCTCAGTGGTGGAAAGCCGGGTGAAGCTGTAGACACAGAAGTGTGCTGAGGTTCCCAGGAATGAGTATTGCAGGGTGTATATGTAAAACAAGATCAATATACTAAGGTACAGCTCAAGTGCATTTTGTCTTGTAAAAAAACGTAAAGGAGACTATTGTAGTATCTTTAGTGGCAGTACGACAACTTTCATGATAAAGTACCCCAAAAGACCATCCAAGCTGCTCATAAAGTGTGCCTGAATCAACTTGATGACCCTGGTTTAGCAAGTGTCACACAGACATGCTATGGGAGAGTGTTGAAAGCTCTGCTCATGGGGTAAACTGGGGGACAGCTTTGGGTGAGACACAGTTTGTAACCTCTCAGTCTCTTTCGGTCCTAGAGTAGAAGAGGAGGCCTCTAAATAGACAAAATAACACTTTCTGTCTGCTCTGGAAGCACCGTTCCTTCCTGCTATCCATCTATAAAAGAAGCGATGAGAATGGAAATCGGTGTTCGTTCACCAGCTTGCCTCTGACAGGGCCTTGCAGAAGCAATTAAATCTAGATCACTAAAATGATCTCCTGTAGATTTGTTTTGTTTGTAGCGTGCAGCTGGGACACCTCCACGCTGGGAGAAATGGGGGATTAAGTGTAGCCAGAGTGTTACCTCCCCTGGGACGCTAGATGGCAACCCCACTGGGTTGCAGCGGTGCCTCGGACTCCCGCAGGACTTCTTGGGAGTTGGAGTTTAGTACCGCCCTGTTGGGATCTGCAGGTGCCGCCAGGGGGTGCTGCAGTGCGACCTGCTGAGCCCTTATGGGCAGTTCTTCTGCCACTCCTGGAAGTGCATGAGTCATCAAGCACCTGGAGGACTTCTGGGTGCCTTATAAAAGGAGCCAGCAGCCACTACTTGGGGAGGCCAGATTCGGGGGGAGGAGGACAAAGCTTGACCGAAGTAGTGGAAAGGAGAAGAGAAACAGAAAGAGAAACAGAAAAGAGAAGAAAGTATTGTCTATGTGCTGTGCTTTGGACTGTGTTGCATGTGCTTGTGGGAGACGGGGAAGACATTTCCCACAAGGGAAAAGAAAAAATAAAATGTGTGTGCCTTGAACTTGTGTCCCACGCTTGTCTGTGTCGGGTTCAGCTGAAGTTGCCAGCCTGGTGGGCCACGTTATACCTTTTTTTTTGGTTTAATTAGCATCACTGCTGTTTAACGGGGATCTCATTAAATATTTTTGTCCTGTTAGGTTTTGTTCCTTGCAAGGTATTTTTTGTTTTTGTTTTTTATTTCGCATTATACAATTTCTTGTATTAGAAATTTGTTAGTTTTCACATACCCCTTGGGGTCAGAGAGCCCCTTGAGCAAGTGCAGGTTAAAGGCCTTGCTCAAGGGCCCAACAGAGTAGGACTTCTTTTGGTAGTAACTTGAATTCGAACCGGTAGCCTTCCGGATACCAGTGCAGATCCTAAGGGTGGAGTAGTGGCTCTGAGACTATGTAAATATATCAATTTACAGTATCAGAATCTATGTTCATTGAAAATTTTACATTGACCTCACATTAAGCTTATGTTTTTTAAAAAAGTTAAGACTAAAATGTTTGAAAAACAATTATAATAAAGAAGACTGTCACTGTCCTGCTCCGCTGCCAGACTGAGGAGATCGTTCCTCCCCCACACTTTGCGACTCTTCAATTCCACCCTGGGGGGGCTGGGGGTTAAACATTAACATTATTCAAAGTTATTGTCTGTTTTTACCTGCATTTTTATTACTCTTTAATTTAATATTGTTTTTTGTATCAGTATGCTGCTGCTGGAGTATGTGAATTTCCCCTTGGGATTTATAAATCTATCTATCTATCTATCTATCTATCTATCTATCTATCTATCTATCTATCTATCTATCTATCTATCTATCTATCTATCTATCTATCTATCTATCTAACTAACTAACTCCTGGCATACATTTTATTGTGTGCGTAAGCAGGAATTGGCCATTGCTGGCCTGTGCTGGCATGCCTATCCCCCCTCACCTTGCATTCCTCTTGCTTACCTTACGTACTAAACAACCTTGAAATATTTTGAACAGTCAGATCATTTTTTTTTATATTTTGCACTAAAAGGAAGATAAGATCATTCTTTTGCATTGAAATTGGTTTCGCACACTCATGGGAGAGAATAAAGGAATTCAAAGTCATGGCCATTATGCGTGCTTGCTGACGCAACTTAAAACTGAAAGCCTCACTGACCTTTATGTGAAAGGATCTCCAAGTACGTTCTCCCACAGTGTCTGGAAATTCTTTTAGGATAAATTAAATCTGATTAGTTTGTAAGTTTCAAATTACTTATTATCAGTGAGGCCACTAACAAGAACTATAGAATTTATGGCACATGGCATCAAAGTGAAACTCAGCATTGGTGGTTGAACCCATTCAGTATAAATGCAGCACTACTTTGGTAAAATAAGTCATAACTTATTTTTAAATATTAAATTTAAATATAGGGAAAGATTGTTCTATCATGGAAACAATAAACTGTAATGCTGTAAGATTAAAGTTTATTGAAGGAGACAGCAGCAGTCAGGTGAGTTAGAAGATAACATATAATATACATATATAATATATATATAATATAATATACATATATGTATATTGCTGGAGTATATGAATTTTCCCCTTGGGATTAATAAAGTATCTATCTATATATCTATAAAACATACAAGTTGGAGTGAGCTCTCTCAAGGTCCATCTGAAAAAGTCAACTAATCTGTAATTGAAGTCACACAGAATGTTTTGCTGTGTTTTCTGGAGGTTTGCATGCAATTCTGGTCACCACACTACAAGAAGGACATAACAGCACTTGAAGCAGTGCAGAGGAGAGCATCCAAGTGCATTCCTGGACTTAAAGAACGTGTCATACTGTGACAGACTCTGAGAATTAAATCTGTTTAGTCTCGAGAAGAGACCACCAATCCAGGTCTTCACAAATCTCAAAGGCAATGAAAAACTTGACCCAGAAGAATTCTGTCAGCTTAAGGGTGAATCACACACTTAAAGACATCAGTGGAAATTAAGGGGAAAAGAATTTAGGCAGCACTTGTTTATGCAAAGAGTTGTGGGAATCTGCAACAAACTGCCGAGACATGGAGTTAAAGCAGAAATCTTCACAACCTTTAAGAAGCATCTGGATGAGATATTGGGACAGCTTAGCTATTAGCTAAACAAATGAGCCTGACGGACTGAGTGGTCTCCTCTCGTTTGTCAAAGTTCTTATTATCTTACTGTATTTATCTTCTCTTTGATCACTTCCCTGTTTCTTTATTCCAGCAGGGGCTTCTTATCACTGCTTCCATAGAGGCTAGGTTACTATTAAGCTCCCACTGGCTTTGGTACAACTTTATTCTTGATGTCTTCATTCTAAAAATTTGTTCTTCTTCAACTTGTCTTTGGAACTTGTTATACTTTTGAAATGACAAAACTTTGTACAGCACACTGTATGTGAGATATCGCAATGAAAATCGAACTTTACTTGACAAATGTCTTTGAAGAATGAGTGTGTCAGTAGGCCCACCAGACACAGACAAGGCAAATGCAGTAGGTGCTTTTCACATTATATGTGAATGCACCTTAAAAGGCAGGTCAAAAAAGCACAAGAATCAAAACACCAGGGACCTAATATATAAAAAATCTGTTTGCTTATAAACTTGTGTCAGCCATTTCTTATTGAAAAGTCAGGATTTGTAAAACATGAACTTATTGGTTTAACGTTACGGGAAACTGCAACCCCACATTAGTCCTACACATACTTTTTTCTTGCTGATATTTTGGCAACTCCAGGCATCAGGACAATAAAGTGAACAGAAAATCTTGTTTCATTGTGCATTTCAGTGACACGTCAATCACATTCCAATGTTCTTGAACTTATTATATCAGCTAAGTGATATGTTATCTTAATACAGCTCTCTTCAGTGCTGGTAATGATGCCCAATCCATACTGTATGTTTTATAATAATCGCCTTAGTGTGTAGCCTATCAATTTTGTCTTTAGAAAGGATGAGCTGTGTATTGTGTGACATATCTGGCAATGGTAGCATTACCAGCGATATGGCAGGTTACGGGAGGAGTGATGATTTTTTGGCACAGGATGATGACCGGCTTATGATTACTTTAGAGCCATCTTTTTCGAGATTTGTGCTGAATTGGAGTTTACATTACAGAGACCATCAAACAGAAATCAAGCAATCCCTGACCTGTTACAGGATTCAGTATTTGGTGATGGACGTTTTTGGTGTGAACTGGCTAACTGATCAGAAATCTCACAATCATCCCTGAGCCATGTCATGCTATCTGTATGGGATGGCATACTTAAGATGCTACCCAGATACATGCAACATTCTTCCCATCAGGGTGAACAAAATGAGAACAGAAAGCAAACTGCTGCGACTCCTGATTTGTTATTATGTAATCAATGCAATTGACTGCACACATGTTGCGATGAAGGTGCCATCACAAAATACATCTGTTTTTGTAAACAGAAATCACTTCATTTAGTTAATAAACATCTAAAATGCAATGCTGAAATGTGTCTGACTAGCATTGTTGAGCGGTGGCCCAGCTCCAGCTCCAGTTCCTTCATTTTATTAAAGAGCAGCGTGGGAACTTATACCTCAAGTTCACATTCACTAAAGTTTTGCTTTCTGCCTTTTTTCTTCTGTTCTTCCATGGATGGCAATAAAGACATCACTCTTTAACATGGCCAAATTTATATGGTGATTACATAATGAATATTCAAAAAGGGCGTTTTTTTAAGCTATATCTAAATACTGGCAGGAGGTGACAGGAGCACCTCGAAGCTTAAAGTTGATTTGAGATTTATAAAGGAATTTGGAGTGGCATGTGGCGTTCACACAGTTTTATATTTTTTTGTGCGTATGCTGTTTTTGCTTTTAAAGCAAAAAATTGGAAATATTTTAGCATGTAATCTAAGCAAGGTTTTATACATGAGGCCCCAGAAGAAGAAGGATGAGAAATATATATGGCAGCTTTAGCGAAGGCACTAAATAAGCAGTGTTACAGAGCCAACTTGGCATCTGAGCTACTCCTGTTTATCTCTCACCCACCAAAATAATGTGACTGCTACACAGTGCTTGAAGTGGGCCTATACTCACCAGTGCAGAGTAGCAGCACTTCTCTAAATTTTTGGGCTTTTTTGGTACCGGCAGTGCTTTTAAGTGTACCTGCTTACATCACACTCATCTGAGTCGTTCCTTCGAGCCCCCAAAACCTGGATGTGGAAGCTTGAATTCCAATGAAGGACTCATTGATTGAGTTTCTTGAAAATCTTACTCTTGGAGGTGCTCAAAACTCCATGGGGGATAACACTTTGATGACAATACTCAAAATTCCAAAGGCGACCTTGCGATTCGATCATGGCACTTGTAGATCCTGGGTGGGAAGCTAGACTGGTGAAGGGCTACATAGAGTTGTCAGTTATGTTGATGCCAGAAAAACCTGTAATGAACAGAGTGAGCCAAAATGGTTAGTAGGAAACTGTGGTCATGAAATAGGAGTCCCAAACACTAAAGTGTCCCAAGGCACATAGACCCAAACACTTCTATGAATGCCTATTAGAGGGGGATATCACTGTCAAACCCCAGGCTAGTAATAAGGACCAGCACTGATTTTTTTATAAAAGATGTATTCATCACAAAAAATTAATCCAATCACAATGAAGCTCTGTGAGCATTTAGACAAAATGGAATTGCTTGTAACAAGAAGGCAATCCAAGATAAGCAGAGAACCCATACAGAATCCAAAAGCAAAGTTAAAACACAGAACAGAAGGTCAAAAAAATCCAAACAAATAAAGAATTTAAAAAACACAAAAACCTCCAGAGCACATTCACAATGCACAATGAACCACCAAGAACTGTGGAAGATTGTCCAAATTCATTGGTCAAAGGGAAGCCCCTGGCGATGATTGGCAGGTGGCCCCTGTTATATTAGAAATAGCGGTTCACACAAATATAACGCTTAACTACTTTTTTAATAATATCGACACCAACAACAAATACTTCCATTTTTCCTCCTACAACTTCTACAGCGCTGGCCGAGAGCAGGACAGTCTTGTGATTTGGTAAAATGTTTGAGGGAGCCACAGTTTACACAACACCCTTGGCGAGCTTGTGGGGCATTCTTTACAGCATGCACTGGCATTGGCAATGATGTGTCTGTCAGTAGATGGTGCTGTTGCTGTGCCTGCCAATTTAAACGCGGCCATCATCGCTGCTTCGACTTATTTTCCAATCTCTACAGTTTTACTTAACGTTAAGGTATCTGGTTCCAATAACAAACACTCTCTCAGCAGTTCACAAGACATTTTCTCAATCAGTTGGTCCCTTATTAATGTGTCTTGTAGTGTCTCTAACTTACAGTGTTGTACAAGCTCACACAACACTGAAACAAACTGTGTGATTGACTCACCAGGCTGCTAAGCATACTAACAAAACTGGAAACGGCTGGGGAGGACGTTTTGACTTGGCTTGGGCCAAAATGGCTATCCAGTGCTGCCACCACTGCTGCAAAAGTCTCGTAAGAAGGTTGCAAGGAAAAAATGCCCGGTCCTACCACCGCTCCCAAACAGTGTAAAAGAAGTGCCCTTTTCCTTGCTGTCTCAACGTTATCCAACCTGGCTGCCAACAGGTACGTCTCGAACGAACAATACCAGCAGCTTCAGGGAACTAGTGGTTCACCAGGTACTGGCAAGAAAAAAGATGGAGGAGGAAAGTCTGCCATCCTCGTTGCCAAACTGTCATATCAGGAATAGCTGTTCATACACGTATAATGCTTAACTACTTTTTTATTAACACGCACACCAACAACAAATACTTCCATTTTTCCTCCTAGTAGCCCCCACATCCACTTCTGCACAGACATCACAGCCCCGCCTTTTAGAAAATACCCATGGAAAATAACAAAGGCAGCTGGTATACATAGACAAAAAGGAAAAATGAAGGAAGATGCGCATAATAGCATAAAAAGGAAGAGACGTAAAACATGAATTTGAATCCCAGCCAGCTGCAAACTCCACACAGACAACGCGTGGACATTGAACCCGGGACTCTGGTGCTGTGACGCAGTACAGTTAATTACTCTGCCATCATGGGGTGCATTTAGTTTACTAAACCGCTTGAATAGTTTAACTTGTGCAACTCTTGAGAAAACAAATTTGAAAACAGTACAGGTATCCTGAGTGCCACGTCCCTTTTTAAGTGTTGACTAGCTGTGAGATTTTCGTAACTGCTCTATAATGTTTTATTCTTTGTCATCTCTAAAACTTTGCTGTTCCGTTAAATTTCCCAAATTGTCTGGCTAATGACAGCCCAGAGCCATGAAATGCAAAGCCGGAATAAGTCGCATCATGCACTCATTTCAGGTGAAATAAAATTATCTTTTTCAAAACATATTAATTATTTAAACGGGATGAGAAAGTGTTGACATCACAGTAGGCTTGCCTTGTCTAAATATTTTAACATCTCAAAACAAAGATCTTTTAACACTTTTAAGTTTTTTTCTTTCTTTTCAGAGAGTTGGTATTTCCAGGAGTCTCCTGTCTTCCTTCTCTTCAAAAGACTACATTCTTAATACACGCTTGAAGCTCCACGATGAGCCTTAGATGCCGCTATCTTCCTCCAGGCAAAGCAGGGGTCTGTTCAGTCTGCCGTTTTATTAGAGACTGACATCCTATTGATTCAACATTCACCCGCTTCATGGTGCACTTGTTAGATTTTCAGCACAATCCATTAATTTAAGCTAAATTAGTCCAAATTTTCTCTCTAGATTCTGTTTTATTGATTTTTTAACTGATACTGAAAAACAAAAACAGTTCATACGTATCTTATTCTATTATTTATGTGTGTTTTTATCAGTATAAATCTCTAAATTCTGCAGCCATACTTGCTTTTTACATTTTTTAGGTAGTGTATTTAAGAAGAGTGGCACAGTGGTTATGGATCCTAGGTTCAAATTGCACCTGGTTGTTGTCCTTCTGCAGTTTGCATGTTGCCCCCATATCTGAATCATTTTTCCTTTCAAATTCCCAAAAAGGTTTACTGGCCATTGTGTGAATATGTTGGCCCTATGAAGGACTGGTACCCCGTCCAGGGTTTGTTCCTGCCTTGTACCCAGGCCTGCTAGATTTGCATTTTGGAATGGTGGTGCAATGGTTAGTGCCTCTTCCTCAAGGAGTCTAGATGCTTGCAGTTTGTATGGAGTTTCCATGTTCTGCCAGTTTCAGTGTGGGTTTTTTTTTCTCCTACTTTTACAGTCACTGGGTGACTCTAAATTACCCATGGGTGTGTTTAAACCCTGTGCTGGTCTGACAGCCTGTCCAGCTTTATTGTGCTCTCGTAACCTTAGAATAATTTAAGTAGATCTGAGAATGTTATATCATATTTAAAAAGTGTAAACAGCAGCCCAAACATAAGTAAAATGTCAAGGAGCAGGACACTAATCTTCAGCCATCTTTCGGCCACAAACTATTTCTTTTGCTTGCTGTTTGGCCAGGCCCATGTGTCTTGACTCTGTAACCCTAATTACACAGCAGCAGTGCTTGAAGCGGATGTACATGAGCACCAGCACACAATGTATAACACTGATGTATTAACATGAAGAGTGTGGAGTGCAATGGCAGGATTGAGCATCGTAAGACACTTTAATTCCATTGAAGAAATGGAGCGTGGTTACCTCTTGCATTTACCTCATGGAATTCCCTCTTGGAAGTGTGTTTCGTGGCAAATTTGCTGGGTTCGTCGGTGACTTTATGTTGTAAGGGATCACAGTCCAAAGCCACTTACTATTACACAAGATAACATGAAACAGGATGAAATTAGATAGGAAAAGCTTAGACAAGAAAGAAAGAAAGAAAGAAAGAAAGAACGAACACACAATATAAGATACGATCAGATGAGAAAAGAAAAGGTGGGGCAAGGAACAGAAAGACAATAAAAGGTATGAAAAAGGTAAGATATGATAATATAAGATAAGACAAGAAAAGATAAAACAAGAAAAGGTGGGACAAGATAAGACAAGATAAAGTAAGATAAGGCAAAATGTGATAAAATCGGATTAGGTAATATGGGATAAACTAGGATACGATATGATGGGATATGATAGAATAAGACACGGCAAAAACAGGACTGATAAGGAAAGATAAGCCAAGTCACTGCAAGATAAGAAAAGATAAGATAAAATAAGATAAGATGAGATAAGGTAACATAAGACAGGGTAAAGAAACTTTGGATTTGGTGAGACGAGGCAAGATAAGATTTGACAAGAGCAGATTAGATGAGTTGAGATTAGATAAAACAAGATAAAATAAGAGGAGGTGCCTTTGTTAAGCCCTAGATGGAAAAATCATTTTGGTATTTCATTGTCCACTTCAAAACATACACACATATAAAAACCTTATAGGTTATATTCAAACATACGAGGCCATGACTTTCTGAAGCTTCCTGATCTTCCTAGTAATAAGAGCTTCAGTCAATAAGTATGCCTAAGCCTATAGCCTGTGTCAGTGGACCTGGATATGCTTGTCTGATGGGAGAAGCCAGAGCGCAGACTACGTGTAGGATGTTTTCATGGTACAGATGGAGCTTTACCCTGTAACTTTTCCCTTTAATGGTTTTGTTCCCTTTATGTAGCTTTTAAGTCTTAATTATTTACTTCTGTTCTTTTTAAGAACATAGCCTCATTGTAGGGGCCTCCAATTACAACAATACAGTAATAAAACTTTGTGCATGCTTCACGTTGACAGTGGTCAACACCCGAGTCTCAATTGTTTCTAGCTCCTCAAGTTGTATTTTGGCTTGACTTTGCATTGTTTTATGACTAGAATTTGGATTTGTTATCACTTATGGATTTTGATTCTTTCTTGAATTAATAACTATATTCAGAGATCAGTTTCTGGCACAATGACAAGTTTGAAAGATAATAGAGTTTTGAGTAACTATTTTCTTTGTAGATTCCCTTTTAAATTATTTAATAATGATAATAATAATTCTTTGCATTTATATAGCGCTTTCGTCACTACTCAAAGCCTTTAGCAATTGCAGGATAAGGGCCTTGCTCAAGGGCCGAACAGAGCAGAGCCCCTTTTGGCATTTTATGGGATTCGAACTGGCAACCTTCCGATTGCCAGTGCAGATCCCTAGCCTCAGAGCCACTACTCCGCCTACAAACAGAACCCGTCCCTGGGTGGGCTATTTATTTTGCTAATTGGACCCAATTTTAATTATCATGTTTTGTTATTTATTAATATGTTTCATTTGTTGATTACATTTTTTGCAAAGATGTTTGGATTCTGATCATTCTTTCTTTAAATAAACATTTTAATTAATACATTTTCATTTGTTTGCTTTTTGTAGACGTTTAGTCAGGAATTGTCTGTTTATGGATAGGTAATTCAAGTTTTTGTTGGTGGCCCATAAGGGATGGTTTGATGTAATCTGAGTTGTTGGTTTCATGTACTGAAGAAGTAAACACTTTAGCTTTATACCCCTGGATTTCCAAGTCTATCCATATGTCATTATCATCATCACCGGGCAAACTCTAGAGAAATGGGGAACAGTTGTGGTGGAAAAATGGAGTGCTATCATTAACAATCTCCTCAGGCACTCTGTTGGAGTACTTTTAGTCACAGGCTCATTCAAAAACAATTTAATTTTTGTATAGCCCAAAATCACACAAAGAGTGCCTCAGTGGGCTTTAACAGGCCCTAATTTTTGACAGCCCCCCAGCTTAAACTCCCTAAGAACACAAGAAAAAACTCCCAAGTAACCTATTGTAGGAAAAAAAAAATGGAAGAAATCTTGGGAAAGCCAATTCAGAGAGAGACCCCTATCCCAGAGGTTAGGCGTGTAATGGGTGTCAAAACATGGGTTAAATACAACACACAAAACAGAACAAAAGTAATCATCTTCACAGAGCTAGATGGCCGATCTATCATTGCCACCTCAGGAATACAATACAATAGTACATTAGCAATAGTACAAACTACAAAGCAAAATGCAAGAATATATTATATAACATATAAGGATCCTGGAGGCCTTAGCCAACAAGCTGCCCCCAGCTACTGGCCATTCCACAGCTGAGTCAGTACTTACTACTACTGATGAACAACAGAGATGCAGTATGTACAGCTAATCAGCAGCTCTAGTCAGGGTTTGCCAAACTCAAGTAGTGAGTATTTAGCCAAGATTTAAAAGCTGAGACTGAAGGCAGACCGTTCCACAGTTTAGGGTTCCTGTAACTAAAGGTTTAACCTCCCGCTGTTATTTTTTTAATCCTTGGAATCATAAGCAGACCTGCATCTTTAAATCTTAATATGCACTCTGGTTTGTAAATCATAAGTTCAGATAAGTAAGCAGGACCTCGGCCATTTAAGGGTGTTTTTGTTAAAGGAGGATTTTGAAATTTGCCCTAACTGGAGTTATGTGTTTGTATTTTCTTGTTCTTGTAATAATTGTTGCAGCAGCATGTTGAATTAACTCATGCTGTATGAAGCAGTATAAAGAACTTAAGATAAAGAATCTTAACAGCCAATGAACATTGCATTGCAGTAGTCAATCCTACCTGAAATAAATGCATGAATGAATTTATCAGTATCAAGCATATTTAGAAAACACCTTGATTTCCCAACATTTTTAAGATGGAAGAAACATGTTTTGGTCAGTTTTGTAATTATAGTTTCCTTCCAACATACTCTTTAAGTTTATTTAGAAAATTCTGCACAATATACATTAATTTATTTGTATTATTTATCGATTTGTTGATTGGCTGTATTATTTGTCTTGAAAGTCTGCATCATTGCTTTTTATGTTTGTCCTGCTGTATGCGTCTGAATTTCCCCGTAGGATGACACAATATTTTAATAAAAACATGTACTTAGAAAAAAACCCAATATAAACTAGTTGTTGTACTTACTACAGGTCATACTTGTTATAGAGAAGAGCTTAGGAAAGACTGGTATTAAAGCAAGTTCTGGCCAGCTGGCCTGGGGGAATACAGGTAGCTGAGATGAAAGAGAGAGAGAGAGGTTAGGAGCACACGCTGATACAGCGCATTGCTGCACCCCACCACATGACAAACCACCTCAGGATCCCAGATTAGGACCTGAGTGCAGCCATGCGACGGGTGACACCTCAGCACCAAACTAGTTCAGATGGAATTGAACAGTGTGAGGTTTTTTATGGTGGCTGGAGTGCCAATTCTGCCACCAACCACCAGGTTTTTCCCTGCAAGTTGGAGGGCCTACATGCAGGGCTGGATGCAGATTAACATCATACCCAGGACGGGATGAGATGAAAGGACATATCAAAATAGGCTCCAACTAGTCCAACCATGACATGGATGACAAGACTGGACTTAAGTGAAGGACTGTAAGAGAAGCAAAACATCTCTAAGCTACTCCAAGCATGCTGAAGGCCATTTCATCCAAGTGCCATGCCAAACCACGTAGAACCAGAGACCAATCACCAAATTAAGACAGACAGTCACCTGGTACCCAGGTTGTGTTATTATTATTATTTTGACAAACACTCATATTTGTACTTTGCTTAAATTTGGGGCATATTAGCTATATTACACTAACAAATGTGTAACATTTTTCTTCTGCCTGTTCTGTTACTCTAATTGCCTGGAGTTACAAATGTAAAAGAACAGGGGCCATATTTAACAACAATAGCACTCAATCCTGACAGTGGTCAGACTGGCAAGTGCAAACATACAAGACTTTAGATGGGATATGGGGTATTATTTAAAGGTCCATGTCGTGAAGAGTCTAAAAGGGAAAACAGGGTCACCCCAGGAATCAACCACGTCAAAATACTATGTAGTTTGGACTTTAACTGGAGAGAAACATTACTAAATCTAAATAAAATAACATCATGGAATATGCTCCCAGTCTCTGCATGATAAGAGAAAAGCTTTATTTTTTGGTTCAGTCTGCCCAAGAAGTTCAGATGTTGTTGTATCCTCAAACAGACAAAGTCTGTCTGCACACATCACATACGTAGATACTGTTGGCCTTTGCCAGTGGAGTCTCACATTTTGTGGTCTCTCTTTACTAAAGATCTTTAATTTTTTTTGTGAGGTTGCTTCTATCTATGTATGTTGCCAATAATCTCTCACTACGTATGCAGCTGTTGTGGGATGGGAAGAGAAAGGGAAATAAAAAGAGTGTACTTGTGTACTTGTAGTGCTAAGTTAATTGGGAAGGCAAGCTCAGTTACGGGATGTACGGGAGAAGAGAATGAAGACAATGGACATTATGAATAGCACTGCATGTTCTTTGTCTGATAAACAAGCATTGATGACATACAGCCGAGAAATTAGTCAGCAGAAGTGTGTCAGACGCTACTGAGGCTCTTCAGACCTATGTCAAAAAGCCTCATCAGGACCATGACTGCTATTTGGATCTTTAGCCAAGTCAGAAGTTTCTCTTTTTTTTAGTACTTATTTTTTTAAATAATATTTACATCTTTATTTACTTGTTAACTGAGAACCTTTAAAAAGCCAAATCTCCTTTTGGGACAAATAACATTTTATTTATTATCTACTATATAGTGCCTATCATTATCTATCTATCTATCTATCTATCTATCTATCTATCTATCTATCTATCTATCTATCTATCTATCTATCTATCTATCTATCTATCTATCTATCTATCTATTATTTAGTGCCTTGTATCTATCTATCACTCTATATACCATTATATAGTGCCTTTCATATCTAAGTCAGGAAGGACCTATTAGAGAGATTGAACTCAAGTATGACTGCCACTCAGCCTCCAATGTATGAGACTAACAGAAAACTTACTCAGCATATGACTAAGGTGTTTATCTGCCCATCGTGCTGGACTGGGACACATTATGCTTTCTCAGTTGCCGTCACCAGCTCTTGTTCTAATTGCTCTGACTTTTGCTTCTTGCCATCAGGGCATTTGTGTTTCCTAGGTAACCATTTTCTTTGCAAGTAGATTTTTTGAAGTAATAAAATTGCAAATGTTGTCGTGCCTCAAGGGGCAGTGAGAGAACATCTCAAGAGTTTGCCAATTTGCACTAGATCAGCGTACTTATTGTTTAACGTCTGTGATCAGAAACTTTACAAATGTTATAATATATGTATATATATTAGGAGAAACTCCAGTAAAACCAAAAAAGTTTTACTTTTCATCATCATCCTCACGAAAACTAATAAACTTTGTTACACCATTCATGGTATGCCACTCAAATAAAACATTTTACCTTACTTGTACAACCACAAGCAAGAAAAAGAAGACTTCTTGTGGCTAGGCTGACATCATCAAACTTGGCATACATTATAGGGAAAGACCTTCTGATGGGTTAACAGGTGTTAGATGTATCTCTGTCTAGAGAACAGGGTGGGTATGCCATCTCTTTTAATCCAGTTTGTCACACATGTGTGCCTGGGGGGTTCCTTCAAGGCTCTGAAAAAGTAAGTTATCAGTTATTCATTCAATCTGAACTCACATTGTCCAATTCAGGGTCTCAGGGGCCTATCTTGTTTGCTTTGGGTGTGAGGTGGGAACTAATCACAGATGTGGTGGCAGTCCATCAAAGGGAACACTCATGAATTCAGTTACTCAACAAAAGATTATTTTAAACACTTCATTTATTCTGTGGTGGGCTGGCGCCCTGCCCGGGGTTTGTTCCTGCCTTGCGCCCTGTGTTGGCTGGGATTGGCTCCAGCAGACCCCCATGACCCTGTGTTAGGATATAGCGGGTTAGTAAATGACTGACTGACTGGCTTCATTTATTTATTTTTTTGAATATGACACTATAATAAATATCTCTCCATTATAAAAAAAAATCTTGCGATGGAACGAGGCTTTTTTCCTGCGACAAGACATGATCTTTGGAAGAGAGATAAAGAGACAGAGAGACACTTTCACCTCCTGCGAGATGGACAAGTCACGTCTAACTTATATCCTTTGGAAGCAAGTCCCGTGATACACATGCAGAGCAGGTTAGAGATAACTGAAGTAGTAAAATTCGAAAGTCTTAAAAAAATGAGAGTAAAGATCACATTAGCACAAACAAATGGAAAATATTACTCAATGAAATAATGGAACAGCGAAATGAGATCACATAGTGTTTGAGGATATCTTGGTGACAAGTGAGACAAGGCAGTGAGACAAAAGGACAGGTGCTGTACAGGCTTTTAAACATTCAATGCAGATCACATGGCAGGGCAGCAGCAGCAAGCCAGCAGCTGATCGAACAAAGAGGAGGTAAAAAACCAAGTGTTATTTGTTTCCCATTGTATCACCGTTTAAGAGGGGATGCGGAGGAGCAGCCGTGTCTCCTTGGGGTGCGTTCAGCCCACCTCTTTACAATGGTGCGTACTGCTGGCGGAAGGGGTGGAAGGTGGGGTTGGAGGGGTAAGCGAATGAAGTGCAGATCACACGGCACGGCAGCAGCAAGCCAGCAACTGATTGAGCAAAGAGGGGTTAAAAAGAAATGTATTTGCTTCCCATTGTATCACCATTTAAGAGGGGGTTTTGGAGGAGCAGCCGTGTCTCCTTGTGGTATGTTCAGCTCCCCTTTTCACAATGGTGCGTAGCACTGGCGGGAGTTGAAAGGGTTGAAGAGCCTCATCAGAGCATCTTTGTTTTTTCTATATTTATGAGAAATAACCTCACATACTCACACATACGCACACCATGAAGAAAGGTTGTGGAAGTGGCTTGATTAAATACAATTCACATTGATTTAAAAAACACAATTAGGTTCAACATATTTATTGGATAGTCTTTCTTTTGTAGAGCTCCTTGCTTGCATAGCAATTAGTCAATATTTTTACTTTCTTGTTATAAAGATCAGTCTATCTTTCAACCTTTGTATAGTGCATTTCCTTTCTATCTATCTATTTATCTTTGATATAGTGCCTTTCATATCAATCTATGTTTTTCGATAAACCCAAACTGTAAATTGTTGTTGTTTGAATGAAAGAATCTGTTATTATGTTTCTTCCACGCTACAACTTATAATTTAGGATTTATAAATTTCATTCAGGCCAATTCCGCCACCATTTTGTTTATGCTATGATTCTTACCATTTTGTGTACCCACGACAAGCCAAGGTTCCTGGGTGGAGTCTCAGAGTTTGTGTCCCTGACATTAACTGGGATAATAACCTCATCTACTCATTCTGCTTATGGTTTATAAAGCCTTAAATAATCTCGCCCCATCTTATATATCGGATTGTCTGACACCTTATATTCCAAATCGTAACCTCAGATCCTCAACTGAGTGTCTCCTTAGAATTCCAAGAGCAAAACTTAAAAGATGTGGTGAGGCGGCCTTCTGCTGTTATGCACCTAAAATCTGGAATAGCCTGCCAGTAGGAATTCGCCAGGCTAATACAGTGGAGCACTTTAAAAAACTACTGAAAACACATTTTAACATGGCCTTCTCATAACTTCACTGTAATTTAATCCTGATACTCTGTATATCCAATTCATTATAATAACCAGTCATGGTGGCTCCAAAATCTGTACTAACCTCTATTCTCTCTTCTGTTTCCTTTTACGGTGTTCTTTTGGTGGTGGCTTGCGCCACCACCATCTACTCTAAGTACCATGATGTTCCAAAAATGATGGATGGATTAAAAGCCAGAAGTCTGTATGACCATCAGCATCAAGTGACTCCGTGAAAACCCTAACTACAAAGAGGACTATTTCATTTATGTTAGGTAGAATGCCCAGAGGGGACTGGGCGGTCTCGTGGCCTGGAACCCCTACAGATTTTATTTTTTTCTCCAGCCTTCTGGAGTTTTTTTTGTTTTTTTCTGTCCACCCTGGCCATCGGACCTTACTCCTTTTCTATGTTAACTAATGTTGCCTTATTTTAATTTCTTATTTTGTCTTTTATTTTTCTTTTCTTCATTATGTAAAGCACTTTGAGCTACTTTTTGTATGAAAATGTGCTATATAAATAAATGTTGTTGTTGTTGTTGTTGTACTGATGCAGTTCCTCATCTGAGATTGTGAATATACTACAAAGTTTATGTACAATCTTTACTTAAATTTATTTTCTTTTGAAGTATATTTGGCTCTGATCTTTGCTTGTCTATTTCTTTAAGATTTTTGATTGTGTGCTGACTTTGTTGCCAGATTGTTTAATCTGTCAGTTTTGGATCTTTATTTCGTTTTGACCATGTTTCTTCTCCTGATCTGCCTCTAATTAATTCTAATTATCCTTGCTATTTTCGATAGCATAAATGGTGTGTACATGTTCAAGTTATCTCCAGTATCTTTAAGTTTTATTCTATTATCCAAAGATTTGTAGATAGTTTAATTAGTCAATCTTAACTGACTCCAAGATACGCCCTTTCATGGACTGGCATCTCATACAGGTCCCTGTGTTTATGCATCCAGCATTAGCTGAACAGTGGAATGCTTTCTCCTCAGTTAGAGTTAGAGTTAAGTGATAAAAGTGCTTTTTGATGAGTGTGAAGCATTGATAATGATGAGTCTTGTTTATGAAGTAAAAGTGGTTAAAAAAACCCAGGAAAACACCGATATGAAGTTTCTTAATATGGCAATGGGGTAAGACATAAAATATGAAGACAGCTGGTATGTGTCATGGTATTGATCCTAGAAATATGAAGCCATCCACTGAAACAGTGCAGCATCAATCTGTCATAATAATGAAGGTGGACGTCCACTAAATGATAACCTGGGCTTAGATCTTGTGACAGAGATTCAGTGTCACAAGAACACATAAGAGGTCTGGCAAAAGTCCATTAAGCTAACAGCTAACTTGTCTCCCTGTCTCATTTGGATATTTTCAAAAACTTGCCAAGCTTTAATTTTATATCTACAATATATGAATTAGTAATAGGTTAGAAAGTGCTATAACTGTGAAAAGCTATGTCCTTGCTTCCATCTTAAACCATCTTCCTTCTTGGTGTCCTCAAGTAAGTGGTTAATTGTATAACTGGGAGAAATCTGGTTAATTAAATGTATTGAAGCCTTCAAGCATTTTGAACACCTGAATTGATGGGTACAAAATTGACTTAAACATAGGAAGCAAAAGGTAATGTGATGTTGAGGTTGAACCTTTTCAGAATTAGGTGATTTTAGAAGCGGTGTCCCTCAGGAATAAGAGTTTGGGCCGTTGCTCTTTTTAATCCTTTAAACTCAGCCTCAGTCACTTTTCTGCTACTTTGATTTAAGTGGCTATACCTTTATCATCCTTCACTCAGTATTCATGTTCTATCCTTCAAAATAAAGGTCAGATACTTTATTTTCAGAATTTTAACAGCTGGAGAATTAGTTATGTTGTACACACATATTATAGCAGAAGACGTTGTAAAACTCAGTTATGTTTTTACCAAGAAATGCACTTTGAATGTTATTCTTATTGCCGTAGATGTTGGAATAAGCTTCAAATCACTATAAATGTGTCAGTGAATGTGTTGGGAACATCCAGAAAAAAACTGTTATGAAATATCTACAATATCTGTCTAGTTTTACTGTTTTGAAGATGTTCTCCACTCTTACTGTTTTCTGATAAGAATCCATAGCATATATTTCCATTATTAATGACTCATGGCCTGTGTCATTTTGAAAGGGAGACTTAACTCTCAGAACATATAGATTGTAAGAGAATGATAAGACAACGAAAAAGATTTATGGTCCAACCCAACACCCTGTATACTTGGATCTCAATGGAAAAATCAAATAAACAGTGAAAAGGTCTTTTCAGACAAGAGTTCAGAATCAAACTGGCAAAGATGGAGGAGCTTCTGGTTTTCAGTCCTCCCTTCATTAAGAGGCAGGTCCAAAAGTGCAGTCAGCAATATCCTAGCTATCAATCATCTGGGGCTTCATGCATAAAGCCATGCATAGAATTTACACTAAAATATGGCGTACAGACAAAAGCGGAAATGTTCGTACGCACAAAAAAATCCAGATGCATAAATCTGTGCGTTCGCCAACTTCCACTTTCTTCCGCTACATAAATCCCGGTCAGTGTGAAAAGCGTGAAAAGTAATGCATGTGCACGCGCTTGCTGCCACTCCCAAACTCCTCCCAGAATTACGCCTCTTTGAATATGCAAATCAATATAAATAGCCCTTAAGCTCAGCATTCTGTGAAAAGGCAATGGCAAAAGCAGGGGGGCGGGAAATAGAAGAATTTCAGTGCATGCCAAGTGGTGGGACGGAAAAACATACTATTTGTTGGTTTAAACAGTGGTATAAACAAGAAAAGGAAGTTAATCGAGTGACATAGAGTGTCGGAAAAACTCGAAAGCTCAAGTTCACAAAGTCGCACAATGCACGAAATAAAAAAGAAGTTGTCACATATCAAAAGAGCATTTATTTACATGTCTGGAAGCAAAAAAAATGGATTGACTTGGTTTGTTTAGACAAGTCAGCTATTTCTGATTCGGTTTCTCCAGGTCCCACTGTAGTCAGTGCAAGGCCAAAATCAGCAGCACCAACTCAACCATTGGGTGGGTGGGTAACTGCGAGACAACAACAACAACATTTATTTATATAGCACATTTTCATACAAATAATGTAGCTCAAAGTGCTTTACATGATGAAGAAAGAGAAGAAAGACAAAATAAATAAGAAAATAGGGAACACTAATTAACATAGAATAAAAGTAAGGTCCAATGGCCAGGGAGAACAGAAAACAACAACAAAAAAAAAAAAACTCCAGACAGTTTTTCTCCAGACTGGAGAAAAAAAATCTGCAGGGGTTCTGAGGCCACAAAACCACCCAGTCCCCTCTAGGGCATTCTGCCTAACATAAATGACCTCAATCAGTCCAGGGGTCCAAGAAGCCCTGATTGTTCCTATCACTGTTGCCTCTGATGAAAGAGGTTACCATCTTTTAAGCTGTTTAAAAATGTTACTTGAGATGTACCATGTGGAACGAGAGCTCTGACTTTGGTGTTCGAAAGTCTTCGGACCTTGAGGACATAGTGGCTGCATTTGCTGTATCCAAAACCTGCAAAACAGCCATTTTTTTTTGTTTTTCTATTATGTGAATTTTTAATTTTTTTACAATATGTTATTTGCATTTATCTTTTATTACCATGTGCATCTTATATTTATTTCCATTTTTTAAATTTACTTTATCATATGTTTTTTCTATTTCTAACAAATCTGTATTTCTTGCAGTTTTTTATTTAATGTTTTTAACAAACTTCAAATATAGGAGGTTTGTTTATTAAATCCTCCCTGCTGATTTTATTAATTTACACTTTGTACTAACATAATACTGCCAAGGACTGGCACCCTGTCCCTAACCCTACCCATAACCTTAACCTTGACCCTCTTCTGGACCAAGCAGGTTAGAAAATGACTGACGGACTGACTAAAATAATACATTCTGGCGTGTTGAGACTGAATGGTTGGCTGAGTTGGAGGGCTCCATGGAGTTTTTTGCCAGGAATCCCCAGAGTCCCTAGAATCGCCTCTGTCACTGATGTTAGTAAACGACATGAACTGTGTGTTTTTAATAGCATTTTGGACTATCCTGCAGTTAAAATCCAATGCAGGATGAGCTTGTGCTGGTTCAGGGCTCATTACTGGGACCTTTACTGTTTTCACTTTACATGCTTCCATTGGGATCTATCATTCGAAAACATAATGTTAATTTTCACTCATATGCAGATGACACCCAATTATACATTTCTTTTAGATCAAATGAAGTTTCTCCGATGTTGTCTTTAATTAGTTGTGTTAGTGAATTAAGAGTGGATGAATGAGAACTACCTATCTTTAAACAATGATAAAACCCAAAACAGATGTTAATTATTGGAGGGAATGACGCTGATCACAACAATATTTTCTCATTATTTAACTCAGTTGGAATCACCATTAATTTTACTGAATCAGCCCACAATCTAGCAGTTATCTTTGACTCTAGCATGTCATTTAAAGCGCATATTACAAAGTTGTCCAAATCATGTTTCTTCCATATTAAAAATGTTGAGAATATTAAGGCGTTTTCTAAATAATCAGGATCCTGAAAAATTCATTCATGCTTTTATTTCTACTAAGGTTGACTACTGCAATGCGGTGTTCACTGGATGCTCAAATTGCTCTTTATACAGCTTCCGGTTAATTCAAAATGCTGCTACAAGAATTATTACAAGAACAAGAAAATATGAACACATAACTCCAGTTCTTAAATCCTTACAACTGGCTCCCAGCTAAGTTCAGGGCAGATTTCAAAACCCTCCTTTTAACATATAAAGCCTTAAATGGCCAAGGTCCGGCTTACTTGTCTGAACTTATCATGACTTACAAACCTGAGCGCACATTAAGATCTCAAGATGCTGGTCTGCTTATGATTCCAAGAATTAATAAAATAACAGTGGGAGGTCGAGCTTTTAGTTACAGGGCCCCTAAACTATGGAATGGTCTCCCTGCTACTATAAGGGATGCCCCTTCAGTTTCAGCTTTCAAATCCTGGCTGAAGACTCACTACTTCAGTTTAGCATACCCTGACTAGAGCTGCTGATACACTGTACAGACTGCATCTCTGTTGTTAGTCATTAGCACTAAAACATAAGTAATATGATGTTTATAATTTGTTACTAACCCTCACCTATTCTGTTTCTCCTCTCAGTACTCAAATATGGCACTTGGTGCCACTGCCCACCTGCCAAGTTCTTTTGCCTGCCTAAGATAAAGTCATCCCTGATGGAGGATTGCAGGAATCATTTGGTAGAGGGGTCCTTTCATTGGATTGGCTGGCCCAGCACTGACTCAGCTGTGGAATGGCCAATAGGGGGAGGCAGCTTGAAGGATGAGGTGTCCAGGACTCTGAACAAATACAAATTGTTTTATGTGATATCGTCTACTGTTGAATTCTGCTCTGTACTTGTAATATTTCTATTACACTATTATATTGTATTGAGGATTTGTTCTGTTCTGTGTATTGTATTGTATTGTATTTACCCCTTTCTCTTTGACACCCACTGCACGCCCAACCTACCTGGAAAGGTGTCTCTCTTTGAACTGCCTTTCCCAAGGTTTCTTCCATTTTTTCCTTAGTAGTGTTTTTTTTTTTGGTAGTTTTTCCTCGTCTTCTTAGAGAGTCAAAGCTGGGGGGCTGTCAAAAGGCACGGCCTTTTAAAGCCCATTGCGGCACTTCTTGTGTGATTTTGTGCTATAGAAAAATAAATTGTATTTTATTGTATTGTATAACACACTTAACACCTAAAAAGCAATATCTTTTTAGCACGTTCCTAGTATCACTTCATCTACTGTGCTCCACACCAGGCGTATGTGGACTTTCAAAAATGTTGACAAATTCAATCCATTATCCCTTTGGTTTAATGTTTGTAACTCTATTTTTAATCAATCTTCATGAACTCTGTTCCCATTTCAGTAACTTTAATTCTCCTCATCTAACACAGTTTTACACTCATGTGAGTAAGCTTTCCTTATTTCAGCCTATATTATGTGTAGACATTTTTTTGGTAGTATTTTTTGTCATTAATTTTTTTTTAGAATCTGTCAAATGTCAAACTGAGAAAGCAATACGACATTGGCCCTGAGTTCAATTTATGGGGCAGTAATCATAGTATTGTTCCTTAAAGGCTTTAGACAGCCTTGTCAAATGATTTTCAAATGACCAATTTAGCCGGCCATAAGAAAAGTAAAAGAACGGAATAAAAAGAAAAAGAAAACCTTTCAAGACCCCTGACGGCCATCATTGAACCGTGACACTCAGAGGCTGCGCTCCCTTTACTGTGGAATTCAAAGACTCCAGTAGCCTTTGGTTTTCTTCGTCTTGATTAGAGATTGAGACTCCATTAGCTGCCTTGCTCCCAACTGCACAGGGGAACAAAAAGAAATGTCTTCCTTTATCTTTGCTTTCAAGGCTACTACTTGTACTACACCCCCCCCTGGTAGCGTGGCTGTCTGCTGGGATGGTGAATAGAGTTGTGCAATCAGAGAGGAGGCTCGTCAAACAGAATGATTTATCAGGTACTGGAACTCAAGTAGAAGCCGGCAGGAGGGATGGACTTATTGCAGCTGCACATCCCTACTCATTTGAATGAAGGATGCTTCCCAGTCCCTCAGGTTACTGGGGGCACATTTGTTAATGTAGTTTACAGCCTAAATATTAAGAGTTACCAGTCTGAGATACAAGACAAGACAAGACACTGACAGCCTGTGAAGTTACATTTTTTATCTCTGAGTGGTTGTGACTACTGTAGCTCGGAATTCTTTAAAATTCAACATGGATAGAAGGTGTGGATTAAACTCTCCACTGATTTTCATGGATGAGCAAACCCGGCTGAATCTGCTTAGTCTCAAGTTCAGGAAAATCACCGAAATGTTTTGAGACTTAAAGTCAATGTGTAAGGAGAAACTGAACTAGTTTTCAGTGAATTAAAAGGTTGAAATGCTCTTTTAAGTGTCTGTTAAGGCTGGGGAAGCATCTGACAACTATGCTGGACTGATTATTGTGGCTAAAAAGCTGTGAGGCTCCAGTGCTAACCACAGTGCCTCCCTGAGACAAAAACAAATAGAATTAAATATCAGAAAAGTAAACTTCCTTGCAGGCAGGAAGCATGAATTCATCAAGGATTACACCCACAGATTTGACAGCAAGTGCTCACCTCTTTTGAACTCAAAAGTATACTTTGGTTTCTTTTATTCTTCGCCTGACACTTTTGCTCAGTCACTCCCTCTGCTACCAAAAGAAAAACACACACGTGGATTGTTCACTCCTTCCTGTTTGCATCAAATGCACAGCACTCTCGGTAATACTGTCAAAAGGGTAGTAGGCTCATGTATTACACACAGGTCACATACAAAAAGACATTACCTTTAAGACACATTTCCAGTTTCCTTCTGTGTGTGTGTTTTGTGTTTACAGTAATCCCTCCTCCATCGCGGGGGTTGCGTTCCAGAGCCACCCGCGAAATAAGAAAATCCACGAGGTAGAAACCATATGTTTATATGGTTATTTTTATATTGTCACGCTTGGGTCACAGATTTGCGCAGAAACACAGGAGGTTGTAGAGAGACAGGAACGTTATTCAAACACTGCAAACAAACATTTGTCTCTTTTTCAAAAGTTTAAACTGTGCTCCATGACAAGACAGAGATGACAGTTCTGTCTCACAATTAAAAGAATACAAACATATCTTCCTCTTCAAAGGAGTGCGTGTCAGGAACAGAGAGGAAAGCAAACAAATCAATAGGGCTGTTTGGCTTTTAAGTATGCGAAGTACCTCCGGTACAAAGCTGTTGAAGGCGGCAGCTCACACCCCCTCCATCAGGAGCCGGGAGAGAGAGAGAGAGAAAAACAAACTGAAAAATCAATACGTGCCCTTTGAGCTTTTAAGTATGTGAAGCACCGTGCAGCATGTCGCTTCACCAAGCAGCTGCACACAGAAGGTAGCAACGTGAAGATAATCTTTCAGCATTTTTAGACGAGCGTCCGTATCGTCTAGGTGTGCGAACAGCCCCCCTGCTCACACCCCCTACGTCAGGATCAGAGAAAGTCAGCGCAAGAGACAGAGAGAAAAGTAAGTTGGGTAGCTTCTCAGCCATCTGCCAATAGCGTCCCTTGTATGAAATCAACTGGGCAAACCAACTGAGGAAGCATGTACCAGAAATTAAAAGACCCATTGTCCTCAGAAATCCGCGAACCAGCAAAAAATCCGCGATATATATTTAAATATGCTTACATATAAAATCCGCGATAGAGTGAAGCCGCGAAAGGCGAAGTGCGATATAGCGAGGGATCACTGTAAATGCATTTGCAAGGTGTTAGATCCTACTAGGATCAAGGTTATATACTTAGGGGTTGTTCCATCCAACATTGGCTGCTACAGCTCTGTGTTGGCACCCTGGCCTCACAAAATGTTATGGGGCTTTTGGAAAAAAAAAGGTTTCTTGAACCAGAAGTGACACCTCCAGAGTCAGTTGCCCTCACTGGGTTGTTAATCTGCACTGTGGAGGAAGAAGAAGACAAGGCAGTTATTGGCAATGCCCCCTCTTGGCTTGGGGTGGTAGCACATACCTGGGAAGAACCCCAGGGGTGACCCACTGACAAACATATATGACAACAGATAGATAGACAGATAGGACTTTATTTGTCCTCAAGTGGAAATTTAGCTTTTTTTACAGAAGCTCAAAAATAAATAAATAAATAAATAAAACTTTTATATTATGACAAACAGCAAATCCCTCTCAAATATACACCAGAATGAGAAAAAAGGAAGAAACTAAAAAGAAATCATCCCAGTGAGGCATAATGCAGGCATATTGCCGTTGGTATAAAGGACCGCCAGTTGAGACACTTCTGCTGAATGCTTCCTTGGCTGAAAGTCCTCAGTGGTTTTATGTGAGAGAGGATGTACAGCATTGTTCATAATGGTGCTCAGTTTTCTTTTAATTCTGTTCATCATTACCATCTCCAGGAGGTCCAGAGTCCACTCCATAACTGAGCCTGCCTCCTTGATCAGCTTGTTGATACGGTGGCCCTCTCCTGAAATGATGTTACCAGCCCAGCACACCACAGTGTATAAAATCTCACTGGCCGTTACAGAGTTGCAGAACATGTGAAGGATGTTACATTGTCCACATTAAATGAATGCAGTCTCCTGAGAAAAAGATCCTGCTCTGCCGTTTCCTATAAAGTTCCTCTGTGTTATGGGACCAATCCAACCTGTCATTAATGTGGACCCTCAAGTAATTTCAGGAGTGCACCACCACCTTATCCACTCCCTGAGTAGTGTTTGGGTTTTGAGGTTCTTTGGTGCGATGGAAGTCAATAACCACTTCCTTGATTTTGCTGATGTTAAGTTGCAGACAACTCCTTTGGCACTGTGTAACAAGGTTCTCCTTCTGAATCCTCTTCTCTGTCTCATTCCCCTTATCAATACACCTCATAAGTGCAGATTCATTCTGCAAGTGACATGACCTGGTGTTATAATTATACTTGGAGGTGTACAGAGAAAAGTGGTGCTCCAGTGCTGCTCACATCCAAATCAGTGACCAAATGCGTCTCCACATGAAGTGGCATTTTCGTAACAAAAATGAAAACTAGAACTAAATATATTGTTTTTGTTTTACAAGCAGGAGAAATGAAATTAAGACAAACAGAGTAACTAAAACTAAAAAAAAATAAAAATCAGTGATATGTGAATGAACTAATACAAAAACAAAAAAACAAAAAAGCAGCAGTAGCATTTTTGTTCAGTCCAGTTCAGTCGTGCAGAGGGTTGTTTGTAGGTCGCCCTAAGCGTTCAGTTACGTTGCACTTTTTACCATGCAGTGATCTTGTACCTTGGGTCTACTTATAGTCACGTGACGCACTTTCTGTAAAAGTCTGTTGTTTGTATATTGAGCACATTTGGTTGGTTGGGTTGAAGCAGTAAGCACGTGTGGTTGACGATGGTGAGTTTTGCACAGATGTTTGCGAGCAGAAAGTGAGAAAGTAACATGTGGAAATACTTTAATTACAGCCGCTGATGATAAAAGCAAATGTAGTGTGCAAGAAGAAGAAAAAGAGTGCGGGTTTTTAGTTAGTGGGAAGAATACTAAGAATCTGAGGGCTGTGAGGGATATCCCAGCCAACACCCCCAAGCCACCAGATGGAGCCATCCCTGCAACATGGAAGGGCCCCCGAATTCCAGCAGGGCATCATGGATATTGGAGTTTTCCTTCACAGCTCTGCTGGATACCTTGGGGGCCAAAAGAGGACGCTGCAGGGAGGCCCAGAGATTTTAACATGCCCTATAACCCAGAAGTACGTATTAGTCACAGAGACAGGAGGAATGACGTGCTTCCGGGATGAAGAAAAGGACTTTTTACCTGACCCGGAAGTGATACGAGGTCACATGGACTGAAGGATTGAGAACACTTCCGGGTCAGGGATTATAAAAGGACAATGGGAGATCCCAGACGTTGAGCTGAGTTCGGAGGTGGCTAAGCGTCTGGGAGTGGAGGATTGATTGTTTATTTGTGATTATCGATTTATATTGGAGTATTGTGGAGTGGTGGTGCTTGGTGCACACTATTATTATAATAAATAATCATTATTTGGATTTTATCCGGTGTCTGATGTCTGGTCTGAGGGTTCAAGGGGTCGACAGTGCCTCTATCTGTCACAGGGCTCATTTAGCTCGACATCATCCAACTATTTTAAGCGCATTAGATGAGGAAAACAAGACTAAAGCTGAGAAGAGAAAGAGAGAAGGTAAGCATATATTGAGTTGTTTGCATTATATATTTGTTTTGATACCGCACTTCACTAGTTATCATATAGTTAACATGCTGTTTATGGTAGCCATGAATGTACCCTTAATAGGTATTGGTTATCTTAATTTAAAATATGAAACTTACTACAAACTTAAGTTTGTACTTTTGTATGCTCAGCTTGGAAACTATTGCATATGTTAAGAAGTGTGAATGTGTTTGTGGCAAGTGGCTGGAGGTGGCACCCAGCCGGGATGCCCAGAAGGACCGGAGGAGGGATTACGCCTCCTCTAGATCGCGAGGGGGGCGACTGCCCTGGTGGCTTTGGGAACCACGGGAACTGAGGTCACCGCCAGGGGGCGCCCCGATGCCTGGAAAGCCCTGGTCCTCAGCACTTCCGCCACACCCGGAAGTGCTGGGGGGAAGACGACCAGGGACACCCAGAGTGCTTCTGGGTGCGCAGCCGGTACTTCCGCCACACTGGGGAGTGCTGGCGGAAGATTATCGGGAGGCACCTGGAACACATCCGGGTGATTAGAAAAGGGGCCGTCTCCCTCCGTTCAGTGGCTGGAGTCAGGAGTGGAGAAGACGAGGTCTTGGAGGAGGACTTGAGAGAAAGGCATTGGCAAGAAGGCCTAGACTTTTGGGGGAGTTCTGAGGTTGTGTGCACCTGTGTAAATAAGTATTTGTAAATAAACGTGTCTGTGTCCAGGCCGCCTACCACAGTGTTACACCCAGTGTCTCTGTAAATAACATCACAAAAATTAATGTTTATCATTAAAGCGTGTTATATGTTTCTGTAGTTAGATTCACCAGGACCAAAGGCTGCCACACCAGTATTAGGCACAAAAGCAATATGTAGTGCATTTGAAAACATTCTGATTATGACAGTAATAAGGACTGCTGTGTAAAAGGACAAGTTACACTGTTTTTTTTGTCTTCTTAGGATAACATCTGCTATCTAGAAGGACTGGCTTATCACACAATGTCCCATGTTTTCTACTATAATGCCATGTTATCCTTGCATTTTATGATTTTATTATTAATGGTTTCATTTAAAGCATCATTTCTTCTGACAGGCATAATTAACATGGTATTCTAAACTCATCAAAAAAAGAAGACTTTAACGTAGCCAAAGGAGATTAAAACAACATGGTGCCAACAATGGCTTCAGCATTTCAAGGAAGACAATGGCTAAACTGATGTGGAGTGCAGAACTGCTGTTAATTATCCTGCCTCTGCCAACTCCAGTCCTGTGCGGTTAACAGTAAAGCGTTACAATACAAAAAGATAAAGCAAAGGATAAATGTGAGAAATTCTTTTAAAGACTAACTAAAGTAATTTGAGACCACAGGCATACTGTTGTCTCCAATGACACCTCTGAGTCCCTTAATTCAATTAACACCAATCCTGAAACTAAAACACGAAAAAGACTAAAAAGCAAATGCAGCACAAATAAGCTTGAGACTGGCCGCTGAGGAGCGGACGACGCTTGGCACTGTGATGCATAAAATGAGTTATTGATCTCGGCCACTGCTGGAAATGCGTCCCACAAGACTCTTATTAAGAAAACTTTATCCACTTTTACGTTAATCACATTTACACACAAATAACAGCCATTGATTACCAGTGGCAGCCTTTTTAATTTGCTTTAAAAAATTCCAACGTTATTTCTTTTCAGTATGCTATAAATGCAGTGGAGGCTTATTATTCCCTAATGCCAAATAAAAATGAAGCTAATATCTAAGAAATTGCAAAAAAATCACATTAGCTTTGCAAAGTCACTTAATGTAAAGTACATCAATAAATAAACAAACCCATGACTCTGGGAGTAATTGTAGAACTATTTTCTTGGGACTCGATGTAACTGAACTTATCCTGCGATACGTAAGGCTAACGTTCTGGGTATCCTACTGTCACACCTGCCTTTGTGACGTTTTAAGAGGTGTGCTGCATATCAAAACAGCAGACACATTTCCTTTAAGTGATGTCAATACCCTATAGTTTTGTTATATTTTTATATTTCAGACAGAATTCCAACCGTCTGGGGGTTCAAATTTATCCTTTATGTCTGTTTTGTTTATACCTGATTATTTTATTTATGTTAATGTTACTTTTGTCGATTATGTGTGTTATTGTTTGTTTTTGTTTTTGTCTATGCATGTAAGTGGCTTGTGTTACATTCTGTGTGTTCTGTCAACCAAGAGACAGGGCCACCTGTAAATAACCGACAAGATCCACCCTCTGCCCTATAAATCTGGAGGGTCTCCCACAGTCCCTGGCGGTTCATTGTGAATGCACTGGGGAGTCGGTGAGGCTACTTTTGTTTATTGCTACTTTTTGATTTATTGGATTTCTGAATTTTTGACCATCGTTTGAATTCTGCATGGGGTCTTTGTTCACCTTGGATTGCTTTGCATTCAACTCCTTTGTGCATTTTGTGCTCTTCTGAGCTTCATAGTGTGACAGAGCATTTTCCGTGAACATAAACATTTCATTTTATAAAGACCCTGTGTTTGCCCTCATTACAACTTGGGCTTTGACGATAACAACCATCACCCCCCCAGTGGACTCTTGTCCTTTGAGACTCTCAGTTCGTAACATTTGTATAGTGCCCTTTACCAGACGACACATTTAGAGCACCTGCACAAATTTACAACATTGAGGCTCCTTCTGGGAGAAAACATGTGACTATAAAGTTCATTAAGGTTACAATTCAGATATTGCCAACTGACAATGGAAGAGAGCAAAACAAAAACCCAATAATTAACATTTCTGGAGAAAATAAAACTCTGGGGGTCCATGGGTGGTTATAATTGTTGTGGTCCAACCAGGGGTTCATTCCTGACTGAAGCCTCTTTTCCTTGTATTTCTTTATTTTATCGTACTTTGTGTTTTCCTTTATAAATGATTGTTTTATAACATTTTTGTCTCATTCTTGCAGTTTATTATTTAAGATGTATTTTGCGTATTTATGTTTATAATTTATTATGTTTTCCATTTAGACAATTTGTTATGTTTTTTTGTTTCTTGTCTTTAATATGTTGAGCCTAAAGGGGCAGGGCCTCTTGACAATGCAGCTGTGGGACCTCACCCAGGCCTTTGTTTTTGGCTTGTAGACATGATTTTCTTAATCTCTGGCCTTGCCCTGTCACACAACCCTTTTGACATCTTTTATTCCTATATTACTTTTTTTTCATTTTTGATTAAAATCTTTACATATATTAAAGAACATTATTTTGTTATATAGAGCTGAAGTCATTATCATGTTCATGAAGCCAGTTTTTCTTTATGACATGGTACATTTTGATGCTGAAAGTAGCAATTAGAAGATGAGTAAATTGTGGCTATAAGGGCATGCACATGGTGAGGAACAGTACTCAAATGGGCCATGGCATTCAAACGATAGTTGACTGGTATTAATGGGCCCAAAGTGTGCCAAGAAAGCATTCCCCACACCATTAAACCAGCTCAACCAGCCTGGACTTTTGACAAAAGGCAGATTGCATGCATGAATTAATGTTGTTAAGTGCCAGATTCTGACCCTACCATCTGTGTGCCTCAGTAGAAATCAAGATTCATTAGACTAGGCCAATTTTTCCAGTCTGTAACTGTCTAGTTTTGATGAACCCTGTGTCCACTGCAACCTTAGCTTCGACTTTTTGGTTGACATACTTGGAACCCAACATGACCACCTGCTATTATAGCCTATACTCCTGCATTCTGAGGTGCTTTTCTGCACACCACAGTAGTACAGAATTGTTATCTTAGTTACCATAGCCTTTTTGTTAGCTCAGAACAGTTTGGCTGTTTACCTCTGACCTCTCATCAACAAGGTATTTCCATCTATGGAACTATTTCACACTGGATGCTTTTTTTTGTTTTTGTTACTATTTTGTGTAAGATGTAAAGACTGTTTGTGTGAAGATCCCAGGAGATTAGCAATTACAGAAATATTCAAACCAGTCCAATTAGCACCGACAATCATGGCACAGCTGAAATCACCAAGATCACATTTTTTCTCCACTCTGGTTTTTGATAAGAATATTTACTGAAGCTGCTGATGTGTATGTGCAGGATTTATGCATTGTGTTACTGCCACATGATTGGCAGATTAGACCATTGCATGGATAAGCAGGTGTACAGGTGTTCCTAATAATTTGTTCAATGAGTCTATGATTGTATGTACTGATAGATAGATAGATAGATAGATAGATAGATAGATAGATAGATAGATAGATAGATAGATAGATAGATAGATAGATAGATAGATAGAAAGGCACTATATGATTGATAGATAGATAGATACTGTAGATAAATAGATCATCATATCTTATCACGCCACTACCGTATCCAGGTAAGAACAGCGTCATTAGCATCCTTAAGATCTTCATCGGTACATGTAGGGCCTCTGGAACATTTATGGAGAATGTGGTCCGTTGTTTGGGTGGGCTCACCACAGGGACATTCAGCACTTGTTGTGAGGCCCCATCTAAATAGGTTGTCCCTTGTTTTGCCCACCTTTGACCTCACTCAGTTAACAGTGACCCAGTCTTTCCTAGAGAGGGATGTTCCATTGGGTAGATGCTTTTGAGGTGTAGGAAGAGCTTCATTGGGACGGCTACAGTCAGTCAGATAGATAGATAGATAGATAGATAGATAGATAGATAGATAGATAGATAGATAGATAGATAGATAGATAGATAGATAATCAGTGTCATGGAAAAATTCAGCCTTTTTTAGGAAATAACTTTGCTACTCCTGTGTCAATTAGTTTTTTATATTTTGCTCTCTGCACAGTGGTTAGCTTCCTTAGTGATCCAGCATCCCTCGTTGTAATCTGTCTATGCGCAGTTAGCATGTTCTCCTCATATTTGCATTTTTTGCAAGGCTTTTTTTTTTTTACATCCCCAAAATCATAAACATTAGATTAGTTGAGAAGTTCATGTGTGTGTGTGAGTGTCCTGCAATAGACTGGTAGACCTTCTATGGATGGTTTCTACCTTATCCTCAGTGTTACACAAGCATGGCCTTCCATGAACTGAATTTGGTGGCTTTGAGTCAGGTATGTCATGTTCTGTGTCTTTGGAGACACTAGCAGGAGAATGCATTCACAAGTAGACAGCACCTGTGATGTCCTTAATATATTTTTGGAAACTGTGTGCGCAAAAGGTTGTACTCCCCCGTGTATTGTACCTGAACCTAATCAAAATGTCTCATGAAAGGTTTCAAAATTTCTCTTAAAATCTTCAAGAAATTCTGTTTCCAATTGCATTTATTTATTTATTTTGGTTTCACTTTTTTAGTGTATTTATTTTGATAATGAAAGTATTCAGTATTTGACCCTGAACATTTGACAAGTAATTTAAGATTATAAAGTACAGCTTTAATGTCACCTCTAATGTATGTAAATAACGTGACTTAGAACAGCAGCTGACCGTTTATTATTGGATGTCTAATCACAGTACAGCTTTCTCCTCCTCTCACTTTCTCTGTCTCTTGAATTAACGTTTAATGAGCACAGCATAATAGTTGTAGTCTTTTGTTTAATTAAGTCTATCAATTTACTCTGTGGATTCACTGATTAATAAAACATTAGTCGTTAAGTATTTTGTATTGTCTCAACAGCAGACGATACTCCTTAAGTAATTTCATTACAAGCCTTCACTCTGGGTAGATTTTTGCAAGAAATTCTCAGACTGCTTAATTGAAATAAATTCCTCTAACACATTGACTGTGAATTTAAGAATTGTTATGCAGCAAGTCGTCATTGTGTGATAGCATGCACATATGTTCACTAATGTCTTTGTAGACTTCTCCATGTTAGGTAATCAGTTTGTGAGCAAAATATGGAAGAATTAAATCAACTGTCCAGTCAACATTTCCCTTTGATTTAAACTAAATCAACCTTTCTGTTCACACTACAAATGCACAATCCTGAGAGAATCAATGAAGTAGTGCACTGGGTCACTATCAGCAGTTTGCAGCAATGGAAGAACATTTAGTACGTTTCGCAAAATTGTGCTATTAAGGTAAATCACATCTTACAAACAGAGAACAGGAGGAAATCACACAGAGTCGTTCTCATGTGCTCTGACAGAAGACTATATTGATTTAACGACAAGCTTTATAAAACTTCAATGATCCAATAAGATGAGTCTTCTCAATGATTTTTTCCTTCTAATTCATCAAATGCATCCAGATTTAAGACATTTTTCTCTTCACAGTGACCATAAGTGTTTTTAAAACACATAAAGCTGAAAGGATATGTGCTGCATTTGGAGTGTACAAACAATGTTAGTTATACAGTCAGGTGAAAAAGTACGCCAGATGAAATGGTGTTTTTCTTTTCAGACATATGTGGACATATCGGGATTTGATGTTCACGTTAACAGTATCTTTAGATAAAAAATAAAAGTAAATAATAAACTTATATCTATCTAAATCAAGGGTCCCCAAATGAGGTCCTGGAGTGCCCCAGTGGCTGCTGGTTTTCATTCTAACCCTTTTCTTAATTAGTGACCTGTTTTGGCTGCTAATTCCAAATGTCTCTGGTTCTGTGTAAAGAAAAACTTTCTCATGTTTTTGTGAAATTTAGTCTTAACAAGTTTCCAACTGTGCCCCTGTGTTCTTGATGAACTCATTTTAAAATAACAGTCTTGACCCACTAGACTAACTAACTTCGGAATTTAAACACTTCAATCATGTCACCTCTTAATCTTCTGTTGTTTAAACTAAAAAGGCTCAGCCACTTCTATCGTTCCTCATAATTTATTCCCCCTAAAGCCCTGGACTTAGCCTAGTTGCTCTTCTCTGGACTTTCTCTAGGGCTGCTATGTCCTTTCTGTAGCCTGGAGACCAAAACTGATGAGTCCTCACCAGTGCTTTATAAAGCTTCAGCATAACCTCCTTGGACTTGTACTCCACACATCAGGACACTATATAACCCTACATTCTGTTAGCCTTCTTAATGGATTCAAAACATTGTGTGGAAGTTGATAATGTAGAGTTGACTCCTAAATCCTTCTCATAAGGTGTACTCTTGATTTTCTGACTGCCCATTGTGTATTCAAACCTAACATTTTCACTTCCTACATGTAATACTTTACATTTACTGACATTCAATTTCATCTGCCACAACTCTGCCCAAGCCTGCATGCTGCCCAAGTCCCTCTGTAATGGTTTAACAGATTCTCGATTATCTGCCACTCCACCTATTTTGATATCATCTGCAAACTTAACCAGCTTGTTACTTATATTCCTATCCAAATCATTTATGTATATAATAAATAGCAGTGGCCCCAGCACTGACCCTGCTGGTCACCACTCTTAGCATCAGCCAATTCTGATGAGGTTCCTGTGTCTGAGCCAATTCTGTACCTATCCACACACCATCACCTTGAAATTCCACTTTTTAGTTTGATGACCAACCACTCATGTGGCACCTTATCAAATGCTTTCTGAAAGTCCAGATAAATAATATCGTATGCTCCACTTTGATCGTATCCTTTTGTTGCCTCCTCATAGAATTCCAGCATGTTAGTAAAACACGACCTTCCTCTTCTGAACCCATGCTGAATGTTCTTAATAACTCCTGTCCTTGCCAGGTGTTGCTCAATCTTATCCTTAGTAATTCCTTAGATCACATTTATTTAAAGTTCTTGTTAAAATAAAGATCAAATCTTAATATGTCCAGATATGTTAAAAAAGAAAAAACATTTAGATAGATAGATAGATCTTAATTTCACATGACTGTATCAAGTGGCAGAAATCAAAGCAAGAAAACAAAAATAACATTGTGCCTGTTCATGGGAATCAGTACCGAAAATACAACATATATTTCACAATCCTGTAGTTGAAAACAAAAGCAGAATTCAAAACCAGAATTTTATCCTCTTATGATATGTGGCCAGATCTTACTTTTTCTTCCCTGATTCCTTTCCTTTGTCCTTTTGTGCACTCAAGTCCTTCTCTTTCTTCTGGACCTTTCTTCTTAAGACTGAAGCCAATCAGTTCTTCTTTACTCAAAGAGTTGAGAGAATCTGGTCATGGAGTTGAAGCAGAAACCTTGAGAACCTTTAAGAAGTATCCTGGATGAGATATTGGGACATCTCAGTGATCAAGTAAAAAAACAAGCATGATGGACTGAATGGCTTCCTCTCTTTTGTCAAATTTCTTATGTTCTTACTGAATACAATACAATACAGTTTACAATACAGTTTAATTTTGTATAGCCCAAAATCACACAGGAAGTGCCGCAATGGGCTTTAACAGGCCCTGCCTCTTGACAGACCCCCAGCCTTGACTCTCTGAAGAAGACAAGGAAAAACTCCCAAAAAAACCTTGTAGGGAAAAAACGGAAGAAACCTTGGGAAAGGCGGTTCAAAGAGAGACCCCTTTCCAGGTAGGTTGGGCGTGCAGTGGGTGTCAAAAGAAGGGGGTCAATACAATACAATGCAGTACACAGAACAGAACAATTTCTCAATATAGTAAGAAATAAAAAATATAAATTTTAGAAGTACAGAGCAGAATTTAACAGTAGATGATATATCCCATAATAAGATTTGGATTTGTGTAGAGTCCTGGAGACCTCATCCTTCAAGCTGCCTCCCCCATTTGGCCATTCCACGGCTGAAACAGTGCTGGGCCAGCCAATCCGATGAAAGGACCCCTCTTTCCCACAATTCCTGCGATCCTCCATCTGGGATGACTTTTCCTTAGGCAGGCAAAACAACTTGGCAGGTGGGCCATGGCACCAAGTGCCACATTTGAGTACCGAGAAGAAAAACAGAATAAGTGAGGGTTATTATACAATTATAACTATCATGTTACTTATGTTTAAATGCTAATGACTAACAACAGAGATGCAGTCTGTACAGTTAATCAGCAGCTCTAGTCAGGGTATGCTAAACTGAAGTAGTGAGTCTTCAGCCGGGATTTAAAAGCTGAGACCGAAGGGGCATCTCTTATAGTAGCAGGCAGACCATTCCATAATTTAGGGGCCCTGTAACTAAAAGCTCGACCTCCCACTGTTATTTTATTAATCCTTGGAATCATAAGCAGACCGGCATCTTGAGATCTTAATGTGCGCTCAGGTTTGTAAGTCATGATAAGTTCAGAAAAGTAAGCCGGACCTCGACCATTTAATGCTTTATATGTTAAAAGAAGGATTTTGAAATCTGCCCTAAACTTAACCGGGAGCCAGTGTAAGGATTTAAGAACTGGAGTTATGTGTTCGTTTTTTCTTGTTCTTGTAATAATTCTTGCAGCCGCATTTTGGCCGAACATACAGCCGAATGTATGTTCTCTTTCATCATGTCATGCATGCCTGTCTGTGGATCACTCTCCATGCTTAAATGAGGTTTGTACTACCACCCTGATCCAAAAGGGGCCATTGGCATTATGGCTAGGTCCTCTTCTGTTCCGTCCATAGTACCAAAATGTCGCCCAGTGTGGGCATTTGACTCCACCACTTCTGGCCCCCCAGCTATAAGTCATGAGGCTTCTGGAAGGAGGCATCACTCTTGAAAGAGCGCACTGCAGGGCAAACCTCCTATTGTGTGACTGATCCCAACCTTATTAACCATTGCTGATGTCTCCTTTGATTTTCCGGACCTTTTGTTGTATTCTGTGCCACAGAGTGCCTAGTTTGTTTTTGTTTTTTTTTTCCTTGTGATTAAATGGTGTTGTCCAGGTTGGCACCCTAGCATATCTTCTGCGGACTTGTTGTTCCTCACTTGACCACAATCACTTTCCCTTTTCTTTAACCCCGCGGAGGCTTCTTATGACTGCTACCATAGCAGCTAGGTTACTATTAACCTCTCACCAGAAATGTCTTGTCTTTGGTACTTATGTCAGTTGGAGGTCTTCATTCTATGCATTTGTTTAACAACTCTTTCAACTCTGCTATTTGGAAACTGGCTTTGTGGTGTGCAGCTAGTCAAAGGTTAGTCCATGATGTGGTTTCTGTTTTTTACTTATCTCTTTTTATATGTTTTTTGCCTTGCTACAGGCTCTCCTCTGTGTGCATCAACTCTTGATATGTCTTTTTGGGATGGGCATTGGTGAGAAGGGGCACTGTGCTCTTTTTTGGTTTGTTTTTATACATTTGAAATCATTTATGAAGTTCATCACCATTTTTCGATCTTTTTTCATAAATAACAATTTGATCACCAAAAAAATGTAGCCTTCAACAGCACTTCTCGTTTGTTCAAGATTTCTAAGGCACTTTATTTGAAGAAGTGCTTCCAGGCTTCAGTCTTTCATACACTTCCCCTAATTTCCATCAGTGTCCCTGAGTACACTATCTGCCATTTAATTAAAAGAGTTTTGTCAGATCAATGATGTCGAGCCTTTGGTTATATTTTGTGCGTCATACACCTGTGTTGTCTGCGTATTTTAACTTCCTTGGGCTTATTTTTGGGTCAGGAACTATTCAGGAGCATAAGTATGTAATTCATCATCTAACCGAAGCAGCTCTTCTAGAGCAAGTTGTACGCTTCTGGGAATTCTGAGGACCTGGATTAGGTCCCCACAGAGCCTGCTGTACTCATGACTAAAGAGATTTAATTCCCTTAGTCCGGAACTGTAAACTCATTGCTCATATATGGTGCCTTTTGGCATTCTTTTGTTTAACTTGATTAATTTGCTTTTTGCTTGAACTACTAAAACTTTATGCCTTTTTCTTTTCCTTTTTCGTTAGAGCAGCACTAATGTATATCAATTTGCATGTCAGTCACCACTTGAGCTTACAAAGGCAAACTCATCTGGAGTCCCCTCTCCCTCCGCAATATCGACATCTCCCATATATTCTAAATGTCACTCAAAAGAGCCATTGAGTGGATTTTGTTCTCTTTTAATGAGAAGAATTTCTCTGTTTCCAATTAAGTTGAACTGTCATTTTGCATACCAATACTAAAACTCTTCATTAGGCGATACAGAATGAATAAAACATGAATCAAATAAAATTGTTTTCCTGCTTTGTGCTCTTTTTTTTAGTACATCAATGTCAAGTGCAGCTACTTTACTTTTATTTTTGCCTAGAAAAAGTTTTCACCCCCTTAAATTTTTCACATTTTATCATTATACAACATTAAATCACAGTGGATTTCATTAGGCTTTCTGATCAACAGAAAAAAACTATTTAATGTCAAAGTGAAAACAGATCTTTGCAAAGTGGCCTAAATCTAAAACACAACCTAAATGATCTCATAAGTATTCACCCCCTTTATATAACACACCAACTGTATATACTACGCGTTTAAATCAAGTGTTGAAACCCAAAAAATCGATCATAAAATCAGACCCCGACTTATACGCCCATTTCTCAGACGCATCGAATTTTGTTGAAGCAGCGCGGTTAACAATTTATTTTGCCACTTCAACAACTTTTAATTTAAAACCAGCTTCATATTTTCTTCTGATTGAATGCTCCATTGTAGATAAGGGAAGCTCTTATGATAAAGGTGTATGAGGGTGTGAGATACAAAAAAACAAAACAGTGCAAACATCATTTTGGAATAGTTTGGGTATTACCGTGTGGTCACGTAGGCAAAATACATAGAAAAAAATAAAGACAGTGTGCTGTCTCTCAGGTGGGCGTTAGCATGTCATAATCTTTTGGACCAATAACGTGAGTTTTCCGCATTCGACTTATGTGGCCAACTTTATAAAATACTGGAAATTATATGGTAAAATTAAGTCCCGACTTATCCACGGGAGAACTTAAACGAGCATATACGGTAAATGATCTCTCTAGAAGCTAGTTAGCTTTAGAAGTCACTGAAGTATTTCAATGGAGATCACCTGTCTGGGGTGAATACAGCTGCATGTGGAAGGTCCAACTTGTGATGAGTCAGTGTGGTAGTCTAACCTTCACAATGAAGACAAAAGAAAACTCCATGTAATGTTGTGAAAAGGTGACTGAAAAGCAAAAGACTGGTGAGACAAGAAAATGTCCAAGTCACTGAATATCCAGTTAAAGCAGTCATTAAGAAATGGAAAGAGGGTTGCAGAGCTGGAAATCTGCCCAAAAAACGGAGTGATTATGTAAGAAGATAAGTGAGGGAGGCCACCAAGAAACCTGTGAGAAATCTGAAGCTACAATGGCTAAAGCTGGAGAGAATGGACAGGTAAATGTTGCTCGGGTGCTTTTCCAGTCACAGCTTTAGGGGAGAGTGACAAAGACAAGCCTTCTGTTAAAAACATGCAAACATGCTTTAGACTCTGAAGTGAGCCTGGAACAGGGGTCTGATGAGATGAAAAATGGAGCTTTCTGCCCATGTACATTATCAAAAGCACGCCAACTCCATCATGAATAATGGTGGTAGCAGCAGGATGTGAGGATACTTCTGTAGAGCACACTTGGAAAGTTTTCTGTGGGTAAAATAAATGTAGTAAAATACAAAGAAACCCTGGAGGAAAGCCTGATACAGTCTGTAAGAAACGTACGCCTTGACAGAAGATTTGTTTTCCAGCAAGACCATGACCCCAATCATGAAGCCAAAACTACACAGGAATGGCTTCAAAACAACAAAGTGAATGTACTGGAGTGGTCAAGTCAGAGTCCAGATCTCAATACAACTGAGAATTTGGGGCAGGACTTCATAAAGGCTGCTCACTCGTGATCTCCATTTAACCTGATAAAGCTTGAGGAGTTCTGCAAAGAAGAATGAGGAAAAACGGCAGTGTCTAGAGAGACACCTGAGCTCGCATCACTCATGTGATCAATGATTCTGCATTTTATACGTTGTGATGGAAACCAGGGTGTCAGCAAACCCCCAAACCCCTAAACACGATCATACTAAGAGTCCAGGGTTCAAATAATGCAAGGTTTATTAAATTCAGCCCCACAAAGTAACAGAAGCACACAACATACTGGTTTTTCTCTCCTCAATACCTCTCTTCTTCTTCTTACCATTACACTGCCCTCCTCCGGTCAAGTGTTGTCCTACGTCCTCCCAGCTACAACTCGCCTTGATAAGAGAGTGCTGTCCCTTTTATTATGGACCCAGGAGTACTTCCGGTGCCAGGGCAATTGCCCAATGGAAGCACATCCGGGTTATATGGAAGTCCCATAAATTGAGGAGCGCATCTTCCTACAGTGCCCCTCTATGGCACCCATGGACCCCAGCAGGGTTGTATTGCCGGACTACATCTCCCACCATTCCCTGCTGGTTCCAGAAGGGGCCCATTCATGGAGGGCCACTGCCATCTATTGTTTGGGGGGGATTAGAAAGTCTCCTGTGACCTCTTCTGGTTCCGGTGGGCTGCCTGTCAATTTATTATGGCAATCTCTTCCAAGTTTGGTTGCACTCTCTTCCCTGGCCATGGTTGCCTTTCTGCCTTTGAGGAGCCTCCTGTCCAGGTAAGGAAACATCCCCTCTTCTGCCTGCAATGCCGGTTGAGCCCATGTGGCATCTACAATGTGTAATTAATCTAGACCACTTTGAAGAGATATGTTTTCACTTTGACATTAAAGAGTTCCTTTTTTGTTAATCAGTGTCAAAATAGGCAAATTAAGTCCTATCACGCATGCGCGCCAGAGGATCATCTTCCAGGCTCACCTAAAATAAGTAATTCCACCCAGGGCCGAGAGGGGGTGCTGCCATTAACAGACTTGTCTCCTTATTTCCTCACAGACCGGAGAAGCCACCCCTTGAGGGCAACCAGCTGAAGCCCCATCTCATCAGGTCCTCAGCATATAAGAGCAGAGAGACCGTGGAGATGGTCGTCACATTCTGATGTGGACCCAGCTAAAGTGTACTGAAACCTGTTTTGTTTCCTGCTGTATGAAAAGAGAACCAGCACCGGAAAAGTACAGATTTTCGTTATTTTCTGTTATTATTTGTAGAAATAAAAGAAGTTTGTTGCTGGCTGGCACTGCAACCTGCGATCATTTCATCACACCACTACAGTCTACGATGATTCAATGTTTCATAACAATAAAATGTGAACACTTCCTTTGGGGGAGTTTGAGTGATGAATTTCTTAGGGCACTGTACATCTACATAAGAACTTGGACTTTATTTATAATCTCTATATATATTGTCATGCTTGGGTCACAAAGTTGTGCAAATACACACAGGGATTTCCTGAGACAGAAACTTTATTTAAACACTGCCTTTTAGGAATGAGTGTCTTCGAATTTTACGACAGAGTTGGGGGAAAGTGCCTCAAACCAGTTTGGCAAGTGTTTCTCTGCTAAAGTCTCTCTCTCATCCCACACAAAGTCAGGCTGCCTAACTGCCAAGCTTTACCTTAAAATGTGGTTTGGGGGGCAGGTGTGAAGGTGTTCTATTCCCCCATTGGTCTGAAGTATGGCTGTTTGGAACTGGCTTGTATCAGAAGCCTTTAAGTACCATGACATCCTATTGGCTCTAGGGGTTGTACTTAACCTCACTCTCTCTCTCTCTCTTACCAAACTGATGCATGAACTGAAAAGGACAACACAATGAAGAGCACAGCTCGGCAGCCATATTGAGACAGGCATGCGGCCTGTTCTGAAGAAAGCTGACCACCAATGATGCCTTCACTAGAGACATTTTTAAGTAACTAACAAGTCTGTGTGCCACCTGAAACTACACATCAACATTTAATCAGGTTGTATGGTTGCCAAAATTCAAATGTACTTTGCATATTGCTATTATTTATGAATATTACCAATAATACATTGTTTAAATTGTAACTTAATTCCTGCTTGTCTTTTACTATACCTAATTGCCTGAGGTTATAGATGTAGAAGGGAAGGTGGGGAGAAGTTATATACTAATAAACAGTGGTAAGTCTGTGAGATCTGAGGCATTCTGACAAGCTACATATTAATAATGCAAAAGGGGAAAGTAGAGTAAAATGTTACTCTACCAAGACAAAACAGTGACAAAACAAACACAAGTCTCTTTCAGGTGTGATCCGGGCTCAATGTCAACCCGGATGCCATAGCTCCATCTCTCGATCAAAACAACACAAAATGTCCCTCTTCAAAGGGGCGCGCCTCGGGAGCGGGAGCCTCAACTGGAGCAGAGAGACAAGGCAGTGACACAAAAGGACAGCTGCGGTGTGGACTTTTTAAATGCTCGAATCCCAGCGCAGAATGCAGATCACGTGGCACGACGGCAGAAGCAGGCTTGCAGCTGATCCAGCAAAGAGGAGATAAAAAACTGTGTTTGTTTCCCATTGAATCAATGTTTAAGAGGGGGTTTCAGAGGAGCGGTCACGTACCCTTGGGGCTGCGTTCAGTGTGTTCACAATATAAAATCCAATGTTTGTCTGTCTGTATGTATGTATGTCTGTCCACTTTTCACGAGAGAAATACTTAACAGATTTAGATTGGGCTTTTGTCTATAATTTGCTTGAACATTCCAGTTAATTTTGCAACTTCTCTCATTGCGCTAAGAATCATGGTTTGTTTGCAGGAGCGATATATTCGCGGTAATCTGAGACAGAGGCTGCGGGCCGAGGGGAGGGGGAAGCGTGACATCAGGAGTAGGGAGCCGGACAGGGTCCTCCTCACTGTCCTGTTTCACTTCTACGTGAGCAGAGCCACGGGGGATGGCTAGTTAATTATAAGAAAAAAAACCTGGTCTTTATTTTAGATAAATTATTTTCTTCCTTGATGACTTGGGTACAAGAGATGTGGTGATGATAAAACCTTCTTAATGCAATGTCACATTTAACAATGGTCTCAGACCTCTTTGTAGCTCTCTATTGTTATAGACTGGCATAAGGTGCCTCATCAGCAACTGTGCATTGATATTAGAGGACTCTCTTATTCAGCAAACAGATGGTAGGATAACCACAAGCTATAACATTGCTATATAACAGGTTACAAAAGGAACAGTCTGATAAACAACAAGCTCGTCATCTTCACAGAACCTCTGACTAAAGCTAAAATCATCAACTCATCTGCAAAAAACCATAGAATGCGACGGCACAACATATGGCTCAAGAGGCACACACAGCTACTTTTATGCACAAAGCCTCATCTTCATGTTACCCTTTTAGTTCAAGACCTGCCATCTGTACTATGCGTGCCATGCAAAACAGGGTCATTTTACAACGTGAAGTCTCCGAGAGCTCATCTGCTCAGCTACTGCGTGTGTGTAGGTGTGTGTTAGAATGGTCTGCTATCTGTGCATTTGAAGATTTTAGCTAATTAAATACAAAGTCACTTCAAAGAGAATATTAGAAGCTATTTACATTTAAATTTGAACCCAAAGAGGAATCCCCTTTGACTATATTTGCTGAAGGAATGTTTTGTTAAAAAAAGGTCTGTTATTTTTCAGTAAGGTTAGCCATGACAGCAGCCATAATATCCTTGTTTTTATGAAACTGTTAAAGGGAAAAGTACTGTATATGCAATCTGTGCCTAAGGAAAATGAGTGGAGGATGCCCTTGGAAGGTTACATCTTCATACTATCTGTAGCAGAATAACACAATCTCTTAGGAGTGTGATGAAGATTACAGGCCTTTGATCTATGCTGGGTTATCAAACTCAAGACCCTGAAGCTAGACCTGACCCTTTGGACCTTTTTATAATGTTACATTCATCTCTCTATGACTGTTAGTTTTCTCAGACACCCTCTTTAAATGAGTCTCCAGTGTCCGCTTGTGTTTATGTACACAGCATAGTGCCCTGCAGCTACTGACCTGTAGCTAGAATGGAAATGGGTTGCTTGTAATAACCCAACAAGAAAAAGTGAAAAAGATGGTGGCAGTCCACACTACCATAAAGAACTTGAGTGTTGTAGCATGATGGCAAAGATGTGACAGTCTCATGAAAGAGATGGTAGCTCGACTTCACATGCCTCTCACTTTTTAAAGCTGTGCAGGTGTCAGGGCTGGCCACCCATCCGTGGCTGCTACATGAGTCTTTACTCTTTTCCACTGACATGATTGTTGTACTGTATGTGGATGGAAAATGCATTTCCTTTTGTATTAGGTCTGATCCTATCAATTCCTGACCAAACCAGAATGTGTCCTGAATTTATGAGTAAACCAGGAGAAACGGGCAAAAGGCAAAACAAAAGAAAATAAAAATAAACCATAGCAAACGTAACCCAGATGAGAAGCAAAATCAAAGTCAACAAAAGGAACAGGCACTGAGTCAAAAAGCAGGCAAAACTTGAAGATCAAATACACAATAAATCAAAAGGAAGCAAGGATTTATCCGCAAATTGGATAAGGTTCATGGCCAACATTGACCTTTTATGGCAGTTGCAGATCCATAAAGACTAAGACAAACAGACTGAGAAACAGTTTCTTTCCTTCAGCCATCACCATGCTGAATACTGCTAAGTGGTCAATCTGACCGAGTGCACCTTCATGTTTACAATACAGCTCTAAGTTAACATTGGATAAGGGACAAGTGCAATATAATGTATGTATGAGTGGAAAACATTGTTTTGCTGTTATGGACTATTTTGGTACTTATTTTATTCCCTTTTTATTTTAGTTTTAACTTGAGTAATTGTGTTTTTTTATTTTATTATTTTGCACTGGAAAATTGCACCTAAAATTTCATTGTACAATGTCTTATTGCTACAATGACAATACAGATTTTGAGGTCACAACCTTGTAACGGCCGACCCCTTTTACCCAGCCGGCAGCTACACCTCCAAGACCAGTGGCCTGGATAATTTACTGAGAGATAATCTAACTATCAAGCCGTACTTCTTACCAATTAAACTTTTCCCCCCACAAACGACGGTGAAAAATATGAGCACACAAAAACAGGATGTAAAATTAAACAGATTATATGTATTAAGTGAAATAAAATAGAAAAATAGAAACATATAAATATAAATATCCCTCCACCCCAGCAATAACAAGACACCACCAAATATATATATATATATACAACAAAAACCCTCCCTTGTCCCTGTAACAAATAAACACACAACACGAATAACAATGAATGATAAACTGAAAATGAATGAGAACGTGAGTCTAGTAATAAAGAAACTGTCCTGAAAGCGGATGACTGAATTAGTGAAATTGCGATGTTTGATTCTCCCCGGAAAAAATGGAACAGCCTCACCGTGAATCCTCGTGTGTGTGGTGGATGATTAAGTCCTACCCCGGGGTCTCTCGTGGTGAGATCCTTGAAATAAATCCGGAAGATGGAAAAACAAACTGGATTGGCAAGCGCGATGTGGACAATAACTGGTACAGGTTGCTCATGGTCGTGATGGTGATGGTGATGGTGAAACAAAATCTCCTTCTCTCCTCCCCTCTTCCTTCTCCTCCTGCTGGCTTATATAGTCCTGTGACGGCTGGGATTGATTGATTGTAAACAGGTGTTTTCCAGGTTTGCGGCTGTGGTCTCCTTCCATCATCCGTCCCCCTTTTTCGGGGACGGCATTAACTGATGCACATACACAGTAAACGGGACAATAAAACGAGACGCACTCAGTACTGACATTTAAACACTATGTGGCCCCGCTACAACCTTGCAGACTCCGCCCCTAGAAACAAGGCTCACGACTCTGACAACAGCACACAACATGGCTTCTCTTAAAGGCAAAACATCAACTTCCAGCCTACATCATGACAGAATGTGGTCTGAGTGGCCCATCATTATCCGTTTTTTTTTTATTAATGTGTTATGGAATGATCTACCAGTTTGTCCTCACAATCTCAGCTTTTAAATCCACTCATTACTTTAGTCTGGCATAGCCTGATTATAGAGAAGATCATCGACTCTAAATTAAATTCAATCCAACATGTTGACTACATTGAAATGCAACACATATGCAAGTGAGCTATTTAAATTTGGCACAGTTTTATCATGTCTTAATTAAGAACATAATGAACCAAATGATCGATTGCTTTTAACTGTGCTACATGATTTGTGTGTTAGTTTAAAATGCATTCAAAAGTGTATTGCATTTTAATTCATATTCATAGATCAGGTGTCAGAAATAAAAGAAAAGCAGACGTATTGCATTTTGCTTAGCGGCAGCTCTGTGTGTATTGCTTTTCAATTCAAGACATCACTTTAAAATTGCCAAAATTAAAAGTAATCAAATGACCAATCAGCATCAAAAGATGGGGCAAGGGGCGTTCCACTTCTAAACGTTTCTGTATTCTGGTGGTGACCGTAAGGTTAGTCATTATGGTCTGTGGAATGGTTAACTGAAACGGTTAGTATGCTTTGGGTCTCACCGAAAAAGTTTATTCTTATGTTAAGCTGTCTAAAGTTGTTTTCTTTTTATACGTGTTCAGTAGTTCGATTAAACTCTCGAGGTGTGGGTTGTTATCGATTTTACCTAAATATTGAATATAGCGAAAGATTTTTTAGCATCACCAAGCTTGGTTTTTTCATAACATCTTATTCATACCCTCTGTGATACCCAGATATTTGATAGTTTTTCCCTTTTTTTTGACACACACGAGAATGAAATCATCATTTAGATCACCAGCTTCAATCCATCCAATGAAACGGCAGATCTCTTGCCTCATCAACTCCCAGGTCACCTTCTTTCCAAGTACAGTACACTTGTTATTGGAACGCCTCTTTCCCCAACTGTTGATACCCTTGGCCCCACATTTTGATATCTGAGTGGTCATTTGATTACATTTAATTTTGACAGGATTAAAGCGTGGTCTCGACTCGAAATACAGTACGCACGGAGCTTCCTCTAACCGAAATGCTTTACTTTTAGCTATGACACGCGATCCATGGGCATGAATTAGAATGCAATGCAGTTTTGTATTACATCTTAAACTGACACGAAAGTTGTGTGCTGTAGTGACGATCATTTGGTTGGTATGGTTCTTATTTTGACACAATAAAACCCTGCCAAAAAAAAATAGCCCACTTGCATATGTATTTCATTTCAACACACTAAACACATTGGAATGAATTTAATTTTGGCACAAATAGTCTTCCATATGATTAGAGCTGTAGATTAGCTGTACAAACTACATCTCTGCTTGTTAGTAATTTTTACAAAAATATGAGTAATGCATTAATTTATAAACTCTTCTGTATTCTGCTTCTCTTCTTGGTATCCTACAGTAACACTTGGTGCCACTGCTTTACTGCCAAGCTGTTTCTCTGTCCATAGAAAAGACACCTGAGATGTCTTGTGAATTGAATTGAATTGAATAGAAACACTCAGTCATCAGATGACAGACTCTACCATAGGATGACCAGGAGCAGGCGACCAGGTCTCCTGCACTCTGATGGTGTTTGTCTTTGACTTTCTCTTACTACTCACTGTGGACCCACCAGAGGTTTATTTTCTCTAGGGATGCTGTTGACTGAAGTTTTTGTTTTCCTGTACTCCATTGTCAAATGGCCAAAGTTCAATAGTTAATTAATGGACAGATGTTGCTGGTTTCTATTTAAGTTTATCAGTTTTTAAACTACTTTAAATTCCTGTGTGTTTAAACAAATACATGTCTCTATGGTTACTAATTCTGTATTTAGTCATTTATAAAATTTATACTTGCATTTTACCTGAGAATTTCATACAGCCTTCTGTGGCTGCACTCAATGATGAGCGCTATAAAAAATAAATTGAACTAAAGTGCCATCCAGTCGTGATGCATGTTAATGTGATATAAATGGATATGCATCACTTAATGTATGAGTTCTCTGATGTGTCCAGACTTCTACCCTCGCTCCATGTATACTCTGCCGTGATATTTTCACTTAGTGAGGATTTGGGTCTTGTACCTGTTGGTAGTTTTCAAAACTCGCTACAATGTCCAAGAATAAAAATATACAACTGAGATGAGCAGACAGGTACCTGTGCATCTTGTTTGTAAAGAAAACATGGTGGTGACTATATTCTGATATCTGGCCTGTGGTGGGTATGTAAAATGTTATTTTTGTCCCTCAATAAATGTTTAACACCCACTGATCTATGCAGGTCCCAACAGTGCAAACTCTTTGTGTCTGCTGCAATCTTAAACTGACTATCAAATCCATTTTTTCAGCTATTGTGTCAAACTAGCATGAGTCCACTACCCCACAAATGTAGAAAATCATTATCATTATGCCATCAATGATACTTTTCATGATTTTTTATTTCTAGTCCTTTCTTGATTTCTGCTATTCTCTAGCATTAGTTATTAAGTTCAAATCTTTTAATATTATTCTTAAATTATTCCGTTCTCCTTAGGCATCATAATGATCCTTAAAAGTAGGTCAAAAACAGCAACAACAACATTTATTTCTATAGCACATTTTCATACAAACAATGTAGCTCAAAGTGTTTTAAATGGTGAAGAAAGAGAAAAAAGACAAAGTAAACAAGAATTAAAATTAGGGAGCACTAATTAACATAGACGGCGGTGGGCTGGCGCCCTGCCTGGGGTTTATTTCCTGCCTTGCGCCCTGTGTTGGCTGGGATTGGCTCCAGCAGACCCCGGTGACCCTGTAGTTAGGATATAGCAGGTTGGATAATGGATGGAGGGATGGATGGATAATTAACATAGAATAAAAGTAAGGTGCAATGGCCAGGGAGGAAAGAAAAAAAACAAAAACTAAAATCTGCAGGGGTTCCAGGCCACGAGACCACCCAGCCCCCTCTAGGTATTCAACCTGACATAAATGACCTCAATCAGTCCTCATTGTATTCAGGGTTCTCATGGAAGAATTTGATGATGACGGTCATGGGGACTTCTGGCCTTTAATCCATCAATGTAGGAACATCACGGTGCTTTGATCAGGTGGTGGTGCAGGTCGCCACACCACAGAAAACCGGAAAAAGAACAGAAGAGAAAGTAGGGATTAGTATAGATTTTAGAGCCACCATGAATAATAATGATAATTAATTGAATATACAGAGCATCATGATTAAACTAAAATGAAGCTCTGAGAAAGCCATGTTAAAGTAATGTGTTTTCAGTGGTGTTTTAAAGTGCTCCACTGTATTAGCCTGGAGAATTTCTATCGATAAACTATTCCAGATTTAATTGCATAACAGCAGAAGGCCGCCTCACCACTTCTTTTAAGTTTAGCTCTTGGAATTCTAAGCAGACACTCATTTGTGGATCTGAGGTTACGATTTGGAGTGTAAGGTGTAAGACACTCTGAAATATAGGATGGAGCAGATTATTTAAGTCTTTGTAAACCATAAGCATTATTTTAAAGTCAGTTCTAAATGACACAGGTAACCAATGTAGTGACATCAAAACTGAAGAGATGTGCTCGGATTTTCTTTTCCTCGTTAAGATTCTAGCAGCTGCATTCTGCACTCATTGCAGTCGATTGATGTCTTTCTTGGGTAGTCCTGAGAGGAGTGCGTTACAATAATCTAGCCAACTGAAAACAAAAGCGTGACCTAATTTCTCAATATCTTGCAATGTTATAAGAGGTCTAACTTTTTCTATATTTCTTAAGTGAAAAAATGCTGTCCTAGTAATCTGATTAATATGTGATTTAAAATTCAGGTCAGAGTCAATAATTACCCTTAAATTCTTTACCTCCGTCTTGACTTTTAATCCTAATGGATCAAGTTTATTTCTAATAACATCATTATATCCATTATTGTCAATCACTAAAATTTCTGTTTTGTCCTTATTTAGTTTGAGAAAATTACTATTCATCCATTCAGAAACACAAGTAAGACATTGTATCACATTTAAGACATGTTGCACTTGTTAAGACTAATAAGAATGGTGGACTGAATGATGACATATAGAGAAAAATGAACTCTAGAAAACGGCCAGGGTTGGCTGACCTATGCCTCCTTATAAGGCAGGTACAGTAAATTTTCATAATTGGGATGCTAAGGAGTGGTGACTAAAGTTTGTTAATGGTGAAACCTGATCTTCTGTTGGGAAGGGTTCCATTTAATGGCAAGGTCACAATAAAGTTTTTTTGTGTGTTTTATACATTGTAAGAGGGGATATGGTCTGGTTGGCACCCCAACTGGAAGGCCTTTATAATGGATGGTCCTAATGGACAGATGGGTATACTGCGCAGGTAACACCATGCCTGGCTAGGAGGCAGTAACAATAAATTGGATGGAAGGGGACTGCATCCTGGGGTCACATACAACCACAACACAAAGTGTGGCAGAATCCCTCTGGTAGCTCCCCAAAGTACATCCCCCTCTATCCCCATGTGATTTGTAGTCCCACTGGATATCCCTGCTGTGATTCATGGGAGCTGCAAGGGGGAGCTGGAAAGAGGAAAATCCCTTACTTTAGAGAAGTTCTGCCTGACCCAGAATTGCTTCTTGGGTGTGAGGCTCTGGCAGTGGAAGTACCCCTGAGTTTGAGATAAAAGAGGTTGCTCTGCTTTATATGGGAAGTCAGAGTTGGGTGTGGAAGAAGGATAAAACTCACCAAGAAAGGAGTGGAAAAGAAGAAAGGACAACACATGATTGTACTTGTTATTTGATCAAGAGGTCTATTCAAAGGTATTACCATATACTGTAAGTATTCACAGCCTTTGCCATGAAGCTCAAAATTGAGCTCAGGTGCATCCTGTTTCCCCTGATCATCCTTGAGATGTTTCTGCAGCTTAATTGGAGTCCACCTGTGGTAAATTCAGTTGACTGGACATGATTTGGAAAGGCACACACCTGTCTATATAAGGTCCCACAGTTGACAGTTCATGTCAGAGCACAAACCAAGCATGAAGTCAAAGGAATTGTCTGTAGACCTCCGAGACAGGATTGTCTCGAGGCACAAATCTGGGGAAGGCTACAGAAAAATTTCTGCTGCTTTGAAGGTCCCAATGAGCACAGTGGCCTCCATCATCTGTAAGTGGAAGAAGTTCGAAACCACCAGGACTCTTCCTAGAGCTGGCTGACCATCTAAACTGAGTGATCGGGGGAGAAGGGCCTTAGTCAGGGAGGTGACCAAGAACCCGATGGTCATTCTGTCAGAGCTCCAGAGGTCCTCTGTAGAGAGAGGAGAACCTTCCAGAAGGACAACCATCTCTGCAGCAATCCACCAATCAGGCCTGTATGGTAGAGTGGCCAGACGGAAGCCACTCCTTAGTAAAAGGCACATGGCAGCCCACCTGGAGTTTGCCAAAAGGCACCTGAAGGACTCTCAGACCATGAGAAAGAAAATTCTCTGGTCTGATGAGACAAAGATTGAACTCTTTGGTGTGAATGCCAGGCGTCACGTTTGGAGGAAAGCAGGCACCGCTCATCACCAGGCCAATACCATTACTACAGTGAAGCATGGTGGTGGCAGCATCATGCTGTGGGGATGTTTTTCAGTGGCAGGGACTGGGAGACTAGTCAGGATAAAGGGAAAGATTACTACAGCAATGTACAGAGACATCCTGGATGAAAACCTGCTCCAGAGCGCTCTTGATCTCAAACTGGGGCGACAGTTCATCTTTCAGCAGGACAACGACCCTAAGCACACAGCCAAGATATCAAAGGAGTGGCTTCAGGACAACTCTGTGAATGTCCTTGAGTGGCCCAGCCAGAGCCCAAACTTGAATCCGATTGAACATTTCTGGAGAGATCTTAAAATGGCTGTGCACCGATGCTTCCCATCCAACCTGATGGAGCTTGAGAGGTGCTGCAAAGAGGAATGGGTGAAACTGGCCAAGGATAGGTGTGCCAAGCTTGTGGCATCATATTCCGAAAGACTTGAGGCTGTAATTGCTGCCAAAGTTGCATCAACAAAGTACTGAGCAAAGGCTGTGAATACTTATGTACATGGGATTTCTCAGTTTTTTTATTTTTAATAAATTTGCAAAAACCTCAAGTAAACTTTTTTCACGTTTTCATTATGGGGTGTTGTGTGTAGAATTCTGAGGAAAAAAATGAATTTAATCCATTTTGGAATAAGGCTGTAACATAACAAAATGTGGAAAAAGTGATGCGCTGTGAATACTTTCCGGATGCACTGTATACTCGCAGATAAGTTCTCCCACGGATAAGTCAGGACTTGATTTTACAGTATAATTTCTGGCATTTTATAATGTCGGTCGTATAAGTTGAATGCAGAAAACTCACGCTTTTGGTACAAGGGATTATGATATGCTAACGCCCACCTGAGAGAATCACCACTGAGCGCACTGCCTTTTTTCTCTATATGGGTGTGGCAATGCGCTGTATCAGCGTGTGCTCCTAACCTCTGTCTCTCTCTATTGTGCCTACGTGACCACACGGTAATACCCGAACTATTCCAAAGCGACGTTTGCACTGATTTGTGTTTTTTGTATCTCACACCCTCATACACCTTTATCATAAGAGCATCCCTTATCTGTGATGGAGCGATTGATTAGAAGAAAATTTGAAGCTGGTTTTAAATTAAACGTTGCTGAAGTAGTGAAAGAAATTGGTAACTGCGCTGCTGCAACAAAATTTGATGCATCTGAGAAACTGATGAGAAATTGGAGGAGGCAAGAAGAGCTGCAACACAATTGACCAAAGCTGTTTAAGCAACCTTACAGTACTGGCTATTGAGTGGAAACTGGTCAAGTCTCTAGAAAAGACTCCAAGTTGGTATGACAGGATCACAGACACATTTTCTACAAAAAGAAAGGAGGGCAGAATTTACATGAGAATAACATGATAAAAAAATTGACTAACTGTATGATGTAGGCGTAAAATGTGCTTCCCCTGTTTGAAAGGCTACCAGCCTCCATAGACCTATGCCATGTGGTCTCTGTACAAGCAGCAATTTAAACGAGCCTCCATCACACCAGCTCACTGAAGTCGTGCCAGGCCAGTTTAATTATGTTCAAGACAGTAAAAGTAAAACGTATCTAGAAATGAATGGAAGAGGAAAAGAACTATGCAAGCATGAATAAATAAATGGTCAGATTGCAAAAAATAGGAACAAAAACTTGAAACAGGAGTTGTTTTTGCTTTTATTTAGAAAAAAATTTGAACTTGGCATGATTTCATAAAATAAACTAAATAAACTTAAATACAAATTTCTTCATAATTCAATAAATCTTATAATAAGAGAACAAGATTTAATGGCTTGATACAGAAATGTTTTACTCTATTAGATTTCATGTTTTGAAGTGCAGTATTTACATTACAGTAAAAATAACCTTACAGCTGCCTTATCGGTAGATTCTAATAATGAATATTGTTCTGACAGCATAATTTATCAGCAAAAGCACTGCAATGACCTAAAAAATAAAAAGCAAAAATTTATAAATTAAGTAAGGTAAGTAAGTAATACAGCAGAGTTCTTAAATATGAAATAAATGGCTAAACTCTTTTTTTTAGGTCTGCAATGGTTATAACAATAAGTCTGGTGTTGTGGTCTGATAGCCTGGGAGGACAGAGAAATAAAAACTCAAGCTGGCAGATGTTGGAGAAAACAAACCTGCAGAGGATTCAAGGTCAAAAGACCACCCAGAGACCCCACTGGGCACTCATAGCCTGTTACCAGGCTTCTGGGCCTCAATCACCTGGGTGTTTCTTTCCTTAGCCTGCACACTCATGCTTTTGTGTCTGATGTCCTCTGGCACACATGAACCATTAGTCTTATGGATTGTCCTTCTGAATTCCGCAAGTAAATCCAAGGAGGTTCTGCTCAAGCTTTGTAACACATTGGTGAGGCCTTATCTGGAGTACTGCGTGCAGTTTTGGTCTCCAGCCTACAAAAAGGACATAGCAGCACTAGAAAAAGTCCAAAGAAGAGCAACTAGGCCGATTCCAGGACTGAGCTATGAGAAGAGATGGAAGGAGCTGAATCTCTTCAGTTTTTACAAATGGAGATTAAGAGGGGATATGGTTGAAGTGTTTAAAATGATGAAAGGAATTAGCACAGTGGATCCCAACTGTTACTTTAAAATCAGTTCATCAAGAACACAGTTGGAAACTTATTAAGGATAAATTTCACACAAACATTAGAATATTTTTGTTCATCCAGAGAACTATAGACACATGGAATAAATTACCAAGCAGTGTGGGAGATAGTAGGACTCTGGGTTCCTTTGAATCTCGACTTGATGTTATTTTTGTGAAATTAGGTGGATATTAATTGGCCAGTGTTGCTGGGCTGAATGGCACATTCTCGTCAAAATTTTTTCGATGTTCTAATGTTCTAATATTTGCCCAATGGATTTAAATATTATTCAATAATGCCACAAATTAAACAGTCAATGTAATCATAAGCAGGTACGAGGAAATAAAATGGCCTTTTTATAAAAGTATTCATTTTGTATTTCTGATGTTTTGTAACTATTTTTGTTATTATTATTTTTTTTTATCCTTTGGGGGCATTCTGTTACATACAGTTAAAATGCACAGTGGTGTTGGGGCGAGTGATATTTTACATGGAGTATAATCTTTTCCCTCGCAATGGCACTTGTTTCTTCAGTTGCCAAGGAACCAGCTTCTGTCTGGTAATCTATTATCAGCCCTTGGTGTGCTGCCAGCTTCTTCTTTCATTTGAAAAACATCTTCATTGTCAGTATTTCGTTAATATTAATGTCTACTGTGTTAACGATTGACTTAACGCAAGGAGACAGTTTTCAATCAATCAGTCAATTTAGTCAGTTAAGTCCCATTAAGTGTTTTTTTTTCCCTGTTAATTCATTTTGTGGATGACCCAGTGTCACAACATCAATTCTAACTTTATTTTTAGGTAAATGTTAGTATTTCCTTTCATTTTATTTCTTTACAGTACATTTAATAGTGATTATTCACGCAATGCACTTCAAATACCAATCATAAAGGCCACACCCTGTCCATTGCAAATACTGAACACTAGCCACGATACCTGTCAAATGTAGACAACAGAATAATTTAAAAAATATGTGCTATCTCTTGCTCTACACATACCTTCAGCAGCTTTCCTCTGTATTTGACTGTGTGGACGTCTCTTCACTGTTGCTCCGTCTCTCGATTGTGTTCCGGTAAAGCCTGCTTCTCAGAGTCTGTCACTATTTTTGAGGCACTTTTCTCACCTCCTGTCTGGTTTTATATTTGCCATCTTTGAAGGCGACTCTCTCAGCATTCCCCTTTACATCTCCTCGTGTGTCTCACACTCACACTTCCTCTTTTGTTTCATCACTAAATCCAAACTGACCAATCAGAATGCTCTGAGGGACTGGACACATAGACCTTGCCTTTTTATTATATAGTAGATCTTTTTTAGTATTACCTGAAAATGATAAATTTAGTCTGGCTCCTCAGTGTATCATTGTATATTACACATTATCTATCAGTTTTTATAGTTGGAGAATAGTTATGTAATTATTAATGGGCAACAACCCTTGCCATATTTCTGGGTGATACGTTTGAATAAGGAAAGTACTCTGGAAGAATCATTTCAATTTGACCTTAGCTATAGGTCCCATTACTGTCTTCCTTCACACGCATCACATCACAATATTAACATCGCCACTAGTTTTCTGCTGTCCTCTCTACCAGCATGCTTTGTTACTGTTCCTCAGAATTCCAACATCATGTCACACCTCATGTTTTGGTGAGACTCTGGGCTATTTATGAAGCTATGATTCAGTTTTCATCTAATTCTTACTGAAAATGACCGCAGTTCACATGTGAGGAGCTGGAAGAAGGCAGTGAGCATTATGGATTCCAGTTGAGTGAAGTGACATAGGAAAGTTCTCTAATGGTACTAAAGAGGAGCAAGTGACTACCCTTCCTGGTAAGTGGCACTCAAGATCTGTAGTAGCTTAGGCCGGGGTGTTCTACTTGCAGAAGATGAAAGTTGTTTTGAGAGAGAATGGAATCAGAAGATGACATGGAGAAGTGAAAATTTTACACAGAGATCATAACCAGGAAGACAGTAATTAACAAACTGGTCAGAGGTGCGGTCAGAGAACACAGCAGTACAGGGAAGAAGAATATAAGGGAAAAAGGGTATACGTAACCAGATGCAAGAAATATAAGACGTACATCATTTTTTTCTGAGGGCAGAAAAAAATCCCAAAACCAGATATTCAAAACTAAGAATATGAAATGATAGAAAAACTTTTTTGTTCATAAATCCAATCTTAGATGATCAGATACACTGGGTGAAGGATTTTAAAATGTCATACAACCTCTGGGAACTGTATCCCATTAACGGGATGTTACAGAGTCCTTAAGGAAAACAGCACAGCATTGTGGAATAATGTGAATCATTTTTAACCTAGTTAATACACTAGGAAGCAGAAAATAAATACAACTATTAGATTCCCTGGTCACAGAAACCCTGAAACCATAGCGGAAAAAAAAGAACTAATAAAAAAATCATGAAATAGTACCCCTCTTAATGCATGGCTTTCAGACGCACCCATCAGGCTTGCCAGAATTTCGTCTATGAAATCTATTTAATGACCCTCAGCCCAATGAGCCAAATACTCAATACAACCACCCTGATGTTGTGAATCTAATATTCCTTGGATCTCATATTCCGTGCTCCTTTCTGTCTGAATGGGAAGAAGGGCTGGTTGAGGCCTGTAATAAGAACTTCTAAGTACAGGTTTACATAACAAGACATGAAAAACTTTGGGTGAATTATAAAGGGAATGGTCAGCTGGTAAGTGACTAGACCCACTAATTTGTAAATGTAGAAGGACCAATATGTCTGGGTGCCAAAACACAAGCGCCCTAGCAACAAGTCTCCAATGTGGTGGTATCCACAAGGAAAATAAGATGGTGGTAGAGAAGAATGTGAAGTTAAAAACATAAGAAAGCAAAAAATTTACATGACCACTAGAGTCCTTGGCATCAGAAACCCTGAAAACCATCATCACATGATTTTCAGAGGCCAAGGAACAGTTGGAAAAAAAAACCCCACACCTTTAAGCCAGATCATGACACAAAAGATTCATCTAAATGCATTCCATTTTAGTTCTCAGGAGCATTTTCTGGTGTGTGTTTAGGACATTGTGAGCATATGACATCATAACTTGACATGTGGATTATGCAACACAAGTAATGTGAAATTTTTTTTTCTTAGACCTTTTGATATTGTTTGCTGTTGTCCAGCATTGGTTCCCATTGTTGGACACACATCCATCCATTAATCCAACCCGCTATATCCTAACTACAGGGTCACAGGGGTCTGCTGGAGCTAATCCCAGCCAACACAGGGTGCAAGGCAGGAAAAAAAAACCCAGGTAGGGCACCAGCCCACCGCAGGTCGGACACACATTATATCAAAATCATGTTGGAGAAAACAAGTGGTGACCATTCAGTCACACAAGTTTGTTTATTTAGCTAATAACTAAGGTATCCCAATGTCTCCACCAGATTCTTTTTAAAGGTTGTCAAGGTTTCTGCTTCTCGGTAGTTTGTTGAAGAGTTCCACATCTCTTTGTGTAAAGAAGTGCTTCCGGGCTTCAGTCCTAAACACACTTCCCCTTAATTTCCAGTTTTGTCATCAATTTTGTGATTTACTGTTTAAATGAAAGAAATTTTGTGGATCTACTTTATCATTGGTGTTGAGAATTTTGAAGAACTGGATTAAGTCTGCATGCAGTCGTCTCTGCTCGAGACTAAACAGGTTTAACTCTCCGAGTCTATCACAGTAGGACATGTCGTGGGATGCACCTGGTTGTTCTCCTCTGCCCAGCTTCAAGTGCTGCTATGTCTTTTTGTAGCCTGGTCACCAGACTTACACACAATATTCCAGATGTGGCTTCATTAATGTGTTGAATGGTCTTTGTGTAATGTCCCTTGGTTTAAACTTGACAGTTTTTATGACATCACCTAACATTTTGTTTGTCCATATTGGGTGGATGATGAGAATGTTGTGTTGACATAAACTCCTAAGTCCTTTTCAGAGGTTACCTCCTTTAGCACAGTGTCTCACATCCTGTATTTATAATTGACATTCCTTTTGTCCACGTGTCACACTTCGCCTTTTTCTACATTAAACTGCATATTCCAAGTGTTCACCTGTTTTGAAGCTTGTCCAAGTCTTCTTGAATTGTTTTTGCTGTCTCCTTAGTTTCTACCATTCCTCCAACTTAAGGATCATCAGCAAATTTCACAAGTTTGCCAACTTTTCCCAAATCTGCGTCATGATTATAAATCAGAAGAAGTAACAGACAAACAGTTAAGGTGTGTTCTTATGTTAAGATCTGTCCTTACTCCATGTGGAGAATTCTACTCTTATCTGTACTCTTTGTCTCCTACCTGTTAACCAATTTGCATATTTTATGATAGAATGGGTTTGACATTTAAATGTGTTGTAGCAGGGCCAATGAAAAGGCAGGGCAAAAGCCAAATACTTGGGTTGCCAAGTATCCCACTTAATTTGAACACAAATCATGAAAGTCAACATAAAAGTTTGCTGTTTGTGAGGTTTAGCTTTCCTGTCAGAATTGTTTGGCAGCAGGCTCTGGTCTCAATCTGCACATTAGAAATGTCAACACTGAAATGAGACGCTGCCACCTTCCAGGAGCATTCTGCTTTTATACTGGGTGGACCAGAAGAGGTTTTGAGGAAAAAAGGAGACAAGATCATTAAAGACAAACACCCCATCTCATCCTGGGCTAGTACTACTTACTGACCCTCTGGCGCACAGATCTGATCCAAGCCTCGTGAAATTGTTGCAAACTGGTACTAACCGCCACATCACCCACTCTGAAAGATGACACTTAAAGACAGACTGGTCGAACATTTCTGATGCTTCATTTTCACCTTTCTCAGGCTATGAGTCGGGATAGTCAATGACCAATTGAGATTAAAGCGAAGCAGGGAGTACCACACTGTAAGAAGACTTTCATCCAGTATATTAGATTAACTAGTATATTGCCCATTTCTAATCCATTAATTTATAAAAACATATTACAATTTATGGGTCAGTGTCCATATTGGGCAGACGTCACTGATCTAATACAGACCAGCTACAGTGGACAACTTTAGAGGTGCCCATCAATTTAACCAGCACATCTTTGGAATAAGTGAGTGAGACCAGCAGGAGAGCCCAAACAAGCACGGGGAGAACAAGTAAACTGTGACTGGGCCGAGATCTGATCCAAGCCTTGTGAAATTGTTGCGAACTGGTACTAAGTGCTGCAACGCAACATCACCCACTCTGAAAGATGACACTTAAAGACAGATTGGTCGAACACTTCTGATGCTTCATTTTCTCCTTTCTCAGGCCATAAGTTGGGATAGTTAATGACCAATGGAGATTACATGAAGCAGAGAATACCACACCTCTGCTCAGGAGAGTCTGTGGTGCTCCATTTACAGAAACAGCTTGGCTACTGAGTGACAGAAAGAGTGTATGTAATAAAGAGGCACTCAGGCAGTGTTATATATTCAGGATCTCGAGCACCATATGAGAAGAGCTCTTATGTTGTTTGTCCTAATTTTGGGAGTGCTCATTAAAACCAGGGGCGATGGCTGCAACAAAAAGATCTTCAGCTTTTGATTTTTTGTTTTTTGCTCTGGCTTTCAGCAAACATCTTGGTATTTGGCATAACATTAAAATGAAGAAAAGCAGAAGGTGGACTTATTTGTGACAATACTACAGATGCATTTTGGCTGATTAGATTGCAATTATGTGGTCCTTCTGGCTAAATGACTCTACACATAACATGCTGCTCTTCTACAATTAATTAAGAATGATTTACCCCAAAGTGTCTCCATATAATGAGCTGTTCAGTACCTCACGTGTCAGTGTCTCATTGGGGAGTGAGCTGTCCTTTGTGGCTTTGAGTACTAGCTGGCAGGTGTTAGAGATCAGTTCTCACGTTGTTAAGCCACAGCTCCCTTTAAATAATCTCCACTTCACAAAGATCGGTCCTGACATGAGCAGTTTTGAAAAATGACAGATGGTAATGTCAGCATCATTGTATATTTATAATATCATAAACAGAGCAGTCGTTGACTTAATGTGGTTATTTGGAGATTTAAGAGCACGTCTGATAGTCAGTCCAGACGCGTTCTGCCCTTTCTGCAGCTACTATGTGTGGGTGCAGCCATCCTGGTGTCATGTCATCCATCTGGCCCCTAACAAAATTAAACAAATTCCCACTCAAGTGTAGCAATTTTTTTTTCATATACTTTCACTCTGCTGTCCATTTTGTACAATAATTTGTGCAGTTCTTATCTATCTGTAATTTTTAACACTAAAGGAAATTTATGATTTCAGATATAGATCATCTGCCAATTTTACAAGTTTACCAACTTTACCCAAATCTGTGTCATGAATATAAATCAGTAAAAGTAACGGGCAGACCTCACTCCATGTTAAGGTTTGTCCTCACTCCATGTGGGGAATTCTCTTTTTATGTCTACTCCTTGTCTCCTACCAGTTAACCAATTAGTGCATTTTCTGGTAGAATGTGTTTTACATTTAAACGTTTTCACAGGTTTTCCACTAAACTGGTAAAACATGTTTTTTTTTTATATTCATTCTGCAAGCATGAATGCAACCCTACCCCTAACCCTAACCCTAATTTCACCCAGCATATTGTGTCAACTGGTATATTACTCACTTCTACGTCCTTCCATTAATTTACTGAACCTATTTAATTGGGTCAGTGTCCATACTGGGCAGAAGTCAATGATGTAATGTAGGCCAAATACAGCAGACAAGTTTAGAGGTGACAATCAATTTAAGTTGCACATCTTTGGAATAAGTGAATGAGACCAGAGCACCAGCAGGAGAGTTCACAGAAACATCAGGGGAGCAAGTAAACTCTACACAGAGAATGACAGGGCCGAGATCTGATCCTAGCCTAGTGAAACTGTTGTGAACTGGTACTAAGCGCTGCACCGCCATGTCACCCACTGAAAAATGAAACATAAACAAAAACGGATTGGTTGAACACTACTGATGCTTCATTTTCTCTTTTCTCTGGCTATGAGGCATGCTATTCAATGACCAGATGAGCTTAAAGTAGAGAAGAGAGAATAGTTTTAAAACGCTTCATTGCCTCAAGTACACGACATTAACATTCCCCTTCATCCATCCATCCATCCATTTTCCAGCCCGCTGAATCCGAACACAGGGTCACGGGGGTCTGCTGGAGCCAATCCCAGCCAACACAGGGCACAAGGCAGGAACCAATCCCGGGCAGGGTGCCAACCCACCGCAGGACACACACAAACACACCCACACACCAAGCACACACTAGGGCCAATTTAGAATCGCCAATCCACCTAACCAGCATGTCTTTGGACTGTGGGAGGAAACCGGAGCGCCCGGAGGAAACCCACGCAGACACGGGGAGAACATGCAAACTCCACGCAGGGAGGGCCCAGGAAGCGAACCCGGGTCCCCAGGTCTCCCAACTGCGAGGCAGCAGCGCTACCCACTGCGCCACCGTGCCGCCCAACATTCCCCTTCAGTTTCAGGATATTACTTACTAATAACATAGTGTTTGAAGAGTAAATTCCTTTATAAGTATGTGTTTAATAAATTTTAAGCGTAAAGGCAACTTTGAAAACAAATTTCTGTTAAAACTGATCAATCACTCTTGTAACTGAGTATCATGAGTATTGTGAGACAAGCCCAGACACCATCAGACAGACACTGCATCTTTATAAAATGCACATTTATTTCTCTTCCAATAGACATCATCCCACACAGCACACTGTGCTCCTCGCACCAATCCCCTTTGACACGGGCCTTTCTCTCACTGTCCATGGGCCGCCTTTTCCTCTCTCCACGGGAGCTTCGTCCTGCTCCCACTCCCAACTCCAGCTCACTGTTTGGAGGGAGGCGGCCCCTTTTATTCTCACCCAGAGGAGCTCCAGGTGCTCTGCCTGACGACACTTCCTGGTGTGGCGGAAGTGTCAGGAGAGCACCCGGAAGCACTCCGGGTGTCCCTGGAAAAATCATCCTCCATATTCCTGGGTAGAGGAAGTAGACGTGTCCTGGGCTCCATGAGGCTCGGGGCACCCCCTAGCGGTGACCAGAGGCCCCAATGGGCTTGAACCTCCTTGCTGCCCTTCCGTGGCCCTCTCCCGATCCAGGGCGGTTGCCCCCTCGTGGCCCGGAAGACGAATACGCCACCTCCCGGTCCTTCCAGGCGTCCCGGCCGGGTCTGTCCCCCAACCTCCTGCGACAGTATATGATAGCAGAAAGCAAGTCAAAGCCCCATTGTAGTGTTTACAGGAGAAGAGCCTTTGCAGTAGCAGCTCGGAGAACAAGGAAGCTGTACTATCATGGAAGAGTGAGACTTTCCACTTTCATTACTAGGATGGTCTACTCTTGCACCTTAAGATTAAAACACATACACACACACACCCTATTCACACAACTACTGTATGTTTGAGTGACGCTCTGTAGTATTCCACATAGGATCTATCCACATAAGTATGAGTACGTGATGCCTACACCTCCGTACTCCACACAGGGACTCGCTGTCTCCAGCACTAACAAAGTACGGGTGTCCCTGAGACACATGAAGGCTCATACACTTTTTTGATTATATTCCATTTACCTACCAATGGTGTCTTACTTCTACCAGACTTGTTCTTCCTATTGAGGTGCGACCCATCAGCCTTGATGAACACTGCAAGGATGAGCAAATGGCCATCTCCCCTGCACCAGGTGTCCTAATATTTACTTTATTACTTCAACTACTCTAGATACATAATATAGAAATGTTATAGCAATTTGATATTTATTAAAGTATAAGAATACTAACAGAAGAAAGTATAATAAAAAATAAAATTGATGGCAAAAGTCTTAGAAAAGCTTACTGAGAATCAGTTAAGGGTGGATGCTGAACATGTTTGATTTATCTTGAGTTATGTTCTTCACCATCCAAATTAAATGGTCTCTCTCATTTTTTTTTGTTGCGTCTTGGTCCATGATGTTGTTTCCTATGTCATCTCTTTATTGGACCCTCACACCAGCCATATCTTTATATATAATACGCTACCGTGGCTGTTTGTTTGTCTGTCCAGGATTTAAAATCACCTATTGACCTGAAATTTGGTACACATATACTACGTGACGTCTACTATCCGCTTTCAGGGGTAATAATTGACCTCCAAGGTTATTCCTCTTTTTATTTTTATTTTATTATAGAATCAACTCTCGCCAGCAGCCATGCAGTGCATGCATATGGGTGCCGTTCTCATCCCTACCACCTTCGCCATCACTTCCCCTACCCCTTCATATCTTAAATCATTCTTGAGGCAGATTGAAGACTTAAGTGGCAGCTTAAGTGAAAAATTAAGGAAAACATACTAAGTAACTGCAACACAAACACCGACTTAATCAGTTTTAACACAAAAAGATGCAGACGAAAGAAGAGAAGCAGCGGGCTGCTAGGGTAGAGAAAAGAAGAGCTGCTCAGGAAGCAGCAAGCACATCAACCTCTGAGCAAACGAATGGTAAACGTACAGAGAGAGAGGATAAAAACTAGGAATGCTCAAGTCAAGTGTATTCACTGCACGATTGCAGTGCGCCGTTACTGGTTTATTTAATAATATCACATGGGCACTCCAAAACATGTGCCATTCTTTTTGAAATCTTCTCTGCTTGTATCTGATCTTCCAGACAATGGAATGGTTGATTTCCAGTTGTTTGCCAATCTTTTTAAATCCTTTCCCAAACTCATACGCAGCTATGACCTTCTGTCTGAAGACCTCAGTAAGCTCTTTTAATCTTGGCATGTAGACAACACACACTTCAGCTATGAAGAGCAAATGAAGCTAAATGTCTGATATTTGAATTAGACAGGCTCAGACAAGATCTTCTCTAATGATGTTCTGATCATTTGCACCTCATCTGGTGTCACCTGATTCTAATGTTAGGGTTTTTGAGGTAGTGTAGGGGTGTACTCACTTTTTACATTTATGTTTATCTAAATTATATAGTGAAATATGTCATTCATGTGTGTAGGAGGTATGTGATAACCCACCGGGGCGAGAGGGGGCGCTGTTGCTAACATTTTCTTCTCCTTCTCTCCCCTCAGAGTGATCCCACTTAGCCCCGCCCCTTCCAGTTTGTGTGATATAAGAAGCCTGGATGCCTGGAAGGAGGCGTCTTTTGCACTAAGAAGAATCTGCCAGACAAACCTCCAGTGAACGACCCCTTAGAGCCATATGCCATGTTGTTTTGGCCGTAACACTATTTAGAGTGACGCCAAGAGATGCAATTTTAATTTGGACTGCTTTCATTAGATGGGTCAACCTTCTTGGTGTCTCAACTTTTCATTGGTTTGGCCACTTGTCATTCCTTCAATACAAAATTTAAATCTGGCATGATGTTTGTTATAAAATGTCACCTTAATCTCAAGATGCTGCTTAAAAGAAATCTTAATATGTTCATATATGCTAAAAAAGGGAAAAAAACATTTCATGGGGTGTTCTTTCTTTTTCACATGACTGTATGTGGGACGGGCAGGTGGACCTAATAATGTGGCCTACGGACTGTACTGGGTTTGGTCTCCTCTCCAGCCGGCAGCCCCCAGATGAAGCAGTGGATGAATGCTTAGGTCGGGATGTGTTTGGACTGTTCTGAACACAGAAAGCATCAAAGGCTTTGTTTCCCACAAGACACCAACTATAAGAAGCAGCAGCTGGGGAAGCCATGGTTCCATGATTAGGAGGTTTCTGTCACTACGGTTTACATTTTTTTTTATGTAAAATTATACTCAGGTGCACAGATCAGGTACACATCATTTGAAGATCCTGTCCACATAGGTTTCAAAGGATAAAACATTTCCTGGGGTGTACTTACTTTTTCACATGACTACATATGTACATATGTATATGTGTGTATATATATGTATATCTATCCTGTGTAACAAGGTCAAGGACTGGATTTGGCACAACACTACCGCTTGCTTTGCATGCCATATTTGGCATAGGTGGTAGGGATTAGAGGGATTACGGACCCCCTGCCTTAGTTTTTTAAAGGGGGATGTGCATTTCAGATGAGTGTTGCTCTTGAGTTATCATCTCCACATCATTAATTGAGCTGCTGTCTATTTTTTGTAACCTTGATTATAAATAACATAGAGATCCGGACCACTATGACAGTACAGCGTTAAAGAATAAAACGTGACATAACTTGCAGCATGTTGTTAACAAAAATTGGTAGTTGAAATTTTCTAATAAGCTGCCATATCTTTTCTTGAACCAAAAATAGAAGTGATTAACTCAGAAGTCCTTCCTTGAAGGCAAATGACCGCTTCATTGTTTTATAGTCTTAACCGCTCAGTAACTTGGGTGGGTCTGTAACGGTGCTCAATTTGAAAACTACAAAATGAGATTTAATGTAGCAATGTGCAGGTTAGAGAGTGGTCAGTGGCAAAACTAGACCTGGAATTGGGCTCGTCTTTTGTTTTTTATTAAGAAAACAAATCACAAACAGTAAGTACAGCACAGTTCAGTCAAAGTAGAATTAACACAGTATTTCAAACGTTAGATTAAAAAAATAAAAATCCATCAAACTGAACACTCCATCCACCTCCGCTGCCGGCCCTCAGAGAGCTACTTGACAAGCAGTGGTTTCCTCACTTATATTAAGACAACAGCTTATCAGAAGCTTGCTGTTTTTAATTTAGAATAGCATTAATGATTTTTTTGGCAAATTATGAAAAGAACTGGAACCACTTGTTGCAGAGAGCATGTAATATTATCCAGTTTTACATAATACTGTATATGATCTCACTTTCCCATTGAGATATGTGGGGTGAGTTAAGATTCCGGCAGTTAAGCAAAATGTGTCTTCATGCAGGCCATGTTGTGCACTTTACAGCGTTTTAATTGCATGCTGCTACTAGGCCATGTTATTGAAATATTGCTGTTAAATATATTGTGACATGCAGACAGTCACTTGCTGACCTTTGTCTGAGGGAATGAGTGGACTGGAAGGAGAGACTTATAATTGTAAGGGGCAAAATACACCTCTTAGGGTATAGATAGATAGATAGATAGATAGATAGATAGATAGATAGATAGATAGATAGATAGATAGATAGATAGATAGATAGATAGATAGATACTTTATTAATCCCAAGGGGAAATTCACATACTCCAGCAGCATCATACTGATAAAGACAATATTAAATTAAAGAGTGATAACAATGCAGGTAAAAACAGACAATAACTTTATATAATGTTAACGTTTAACCCCCCAAGGGTGGAATTGAAGAGTCGCATAGTTTGGGGGAGGAACAATCTCCTCAGTCTGTCAGTGGAGCAGGACAGTGACAGCAGTCTGTCGCTGAAGATGCTCCTCTGTCTAGAGATGACACTGTTTAGTGTATGCAGTGGATTTTCCATAACTGATAGGAGCCTGCTGAGTGCCCGTCGCTCTGCCACAGATGTTTTTTTAGTCTTTTTTAGTCTGTACTCAGGAAACTGTTAACCTTGAAAAAACATCTAGGATTGTAAAATCAGCAGCAACAGGCTTTTTCACTTCTTCTTAAGTTGTTTTGAACAAATGTGTTGTAATTTTTGGGCATATTACTGAATCCCCCCAAAGAATTGTGTAACCTTAAGGGCGGAGTGGTGGCTCTGAGGCTAAGGATCTGCGCTGGTATCCCGAAGTTTGCCGGTTCGAATCCCCGTCACTGCCAAAAGAGATCCTACTCTGCTGGGCCCTTGAGCAAGGCCCTTAACCTTCAGTTGCTCCAGGGGCGCTGTACAATGGCTGACCCTGCGCTCTGACCCCATGGGGTATGTGAAAACTAACAAATTCCTAATACAAGAAATTGTATAAGGTGAAATAAAGAACAAAAAAAAAAAAAAAACCTTGTCTCATGATAAGCTGTCTCTGTAAGATGTATCAATTATAAAGGGGAACTCAACCCCCGCAAGATTGGGCTATTGCTGGTAACTGTCAGTGACACAAGCTGACAGGGGCTGCAGTGGTCTCTCTGCTCATCAAGAATAAAGAAATTGCTTTTTTACTCTACATCTGCTGTCTGCCTGCTGTTTGCCTCGAACCTTCGTTCACAGCACCCAAACAGAAATGAAATGTTAAGTGAGGGAGCCAAGAGAAGACCAACTTAGTCATGCCATTAAACTCCAACCAATTTCACTCCGACCATTGCTTAATTAAGTGCTGATTAAACCCGTTCTTTAATTCCTTGGCTTGTTGCTGCTCTCATTATGCAATAGCACACAAAATTGTTGATTTTATCTTTTCTAAGAGCACTGCTAAAATGTTTTGTGGACCTGAGCAGATGAACAATTCTGAGACCTTCATCTTTCTTTATTTGCAGATATTGTATGATGGACACCAGTTGTTTTGGCTCATTTTGTATCTCATTATTGTTTGGCTGCTAATTAAGAAAAAGAAACAATAAGGGGTGTGAGTCTTCAAGTGCAAGTCAATGAAAATAAATTCAAAGAAGTTAATTAGCAGCAAAAACAGGTCACTAATTAAGAAAAGGAATAGAATAAAAACCTGCAGCCAACAGGGCCCACCAGGACCAGAGTTGGGGTCTAACTTATAATATTTAAATAAGGATTTCTATCTAGTGAAAAAAACTAATTTCCTTTTACATACACACATTTTGCTAATTAGTGTTCCTGGTAAAACGTCCTCCTCTGCTCTCTATGTATTTCCGATAATGATGTAGGGTTTTTGATTTTTGACCTGATGACAGTGTATTTTTATTTTCCCAGTTAAGAATCTTGGCTTGTGTTTTACTTCATGTCTCCTCTTCTGATCTCTTATTTTAAAAAATATTCTGTCATCCTTTTCCAAGGCAGAATAGGCCGATTCCAACTTTAATAAAAAGGCCTGAGATTGGCACCAGCGCCCCGTGATCCTGACCCAAAAAAGCAGGTAAGACAATAAATGAATAAACGATCGGTGAAGGCAATCCTGCAAATACTTCACTTTGTAAGAATCCAATAGGCGTAATATGTTGACGATTTTACCTTTTGATGCAACATTTCATTGTGAAAATAACTCTGTGCCATCGTGCCAGTTCATTGCTTGTGCAGAAAGGAGAGGAAACAAATAAAGAGTCAGACTGCTGGTGTTACCTCACTTTATTAGTTTCATCAACTGGATTTACTTTATAAACAATTACAGCAGATCTCAAAATGAAACAAGAACAGATTAACAACAAATGCTAGCGACAGCCACTCAAGAACACCGCGTCGTATTTGGCACAGCAGAGTTAGCTTGGCATTTCAGCTTACAGTAACATCACTTCAAAGATGGTATGTACAAGTACAGTTGCTTTTATTTTACAAAAATTAGCCCACATTGTTTTCTCATATTGAGAATTAAACAGAAATCAATGATGAAACAAATGGCCACAGCACATTAGACAACCAAAAAAAATAATAAGTAAAGAAATAAACAACACATTGCTAAGAGAAATCAAATCACAGGTTCTGAATTTCATTAAAATAGCACTTCTGATAGTAATTGTTAAGAACATTGCTTTTGTTAGTCATATGAAGGAAAATGAAATTCACTTTTTATTATATATGGTGCCTTTCACTGCCAGCATTACTGTCGAGTCCTTATGGAGCAGCATCACCATTCAATGCCTTGGTGCTGCTAATCCATAAAGGACTTGTTAGTTTAAGCGTACTGAGTTTCAGCCATCACTACATTCTTTATCATGCTGCTTGCTGTGACATATGTGTGCTTGGCTGAATGTCACATAAAATGCAATGCCAAAGCAAAAAGTAAATTCTGGGCATGGTGGGTTTTTCTCTTTAGACCTGATATGTCATTTAATGCCTCGTAGACTCACCATCTTTTCATGACCCGATAGTCCTGGTAGCTGATAGTCTTGGTCCATTTTGGCACTAACAGGTGTAGAAGCAGACTGGCGCGGGCACCCTCAGCCCCAATGAAGGCACTGGGAGTCTTAGGATTTATTGTACAGTGTACATACAGATTCACTACAGATGCAATGAGCGCCCAGCCATGGGCATCTCTTACATTTATTACAATTCTTATCATACAAGCCATTATTTACCCTCACCTGACTCCTATCATTTCACTGCTCTAATCTTGCCTCTAATTAATTCTATCAAAATTTCTTGGCTGAGGGGGTGTCAAACGCCTGTCTGTCCAACATATCTTTTTGACAAGGCCTATCCTTACTCCCTTTAGGCTCAGCAGTCACCACCAATATTTATAGTTGGAAAGTTTACATTCCCGCTCTAACAGAGGGGGCCCATCCTTTCCAGCTCGTTTGCATGTCTGATCTTTGGCTTATGAAATACTGGTGGTTTCTGGTTCATACAGAATAATAAAAAATATGTAGCCTTTTTAATCCTCTTATATCTTAATACTTAGTGAAATATAATGTCGACTTTTCTCAAGTGCTTATAATACTTTTCTGATACATAGAGATTACAGATTTTAAGAATACATTTTTCAATACAGGCTAGCGAGAAGTTCACTCCAGTTTGACTCACAAAGCCTAATAACAGGGAAGACCCCCCCCCCTAGGCACAGGCAGAGAATGCAAGACTCACCGAGAAGATGTCCCAGCTGGGAAACAAGCCACTGTTCAAGACACAGGAGCCCCTTCAAGCACCTGTGTTAATCCCTGAGGGGAAATTGTCTTTTCGTATGAACTTTGGGGGGCTTAGAGTGCAGGATCAGCTATTGTAGTACCCCTGGAACAGTCTTTTTCAGGTTAAGGGGTTTGCTCAAGGGCCCAAAGGAGTAGGATCCTTCCTGGCAGTCACAAGATTTGAACCAGCAACCTTCCAGTTTGGATCAATCCTTTGAAGACAATGATGAGGAATGCTGGCTTGCGATCATACGATGCTATTTTTAAATTTACTCCAAAACCCTCTTCACCTCCTTAAGGTCATCCTACTTGATGTGAGTGTAGGCGTGCCTGTTAATGAAGCTCCATCAAAACAGCAAACATTTGTTATGGTAGGTCACCTGTAATACGTTTAATTTGACATTTATCAGTATAATTACATGCATTTTTAAATTCCCATACTAATTAAAGTCACAATGATTAAATTACAGAGGAAAGGGCATTTCTTGGTATTTTTTTGTCTCCTGTGTTGCTGGAGAGCAGCCATCCTTAATCAATAAGAGATGCAATATCCCTGGTTTTGCTGACTGCAAAACAAGCTGGGACAAGCCAATCTGCAACGCACAACTACGAAAAGGGAAACAAATTATTTGTTCAGCAAAAGATACGTTTTAATCCAGATTTGCCATTTATAAATTATTTATATGTAAAACAAGATAAAGACAGAAATTACAATGATTGGTGCCACTGCAACGAGCTCCAGGGCCTGGGGTTCAATTGCTTGTTTCTTCAGGTATTTTGGTTACCTTCCACATGTGCAGGTCAGGGTAAAAGAATGAGTGTGTGGATGTGACTGTGCCTATTAGACAGACTGGCACACCCTCCAAGGCTGGTGCCTGCTGCCAATACCTACTGGATAGGCAAAAGTGCAGTGGGTCAAAAAATGGAGATTACACAAGTGAAAGAACAAATGATGGTGGTGCAGTAGTTAGGATTAGGGTTAGGGTTTAGGTTGACTGGCTTTTTTAAATTGGCCCCAGGCTATCCCATAGATAGATGGAATGAGGCTAGGGATCTGCACTGGCAATTGGAAGATTGCCAGTTCGAATTCTACAAATGCCAGAAGTATTTCCACTCCATTGGGCCCTTGAGGAAGACCTTTAACCTGCAATTGCTCTGTCCTGCGTATGACGTTAACCTGCAAACAAGTCCTCCAGCTTGCAGGGAGAACTCGGGGGTTGGCACTCCAGACACTGTAAAAACAAACCTCACACTGTTCCGTTCCATTCCAACTAATGTGGTATTGAGGTGTTACCCGCTTAACTCAAGTCCTAATTTGGGATCCTAGGTATTTTGTCAGGTGCTGGCTGCGGCAATGCGCTGTACCAGTGCATGCCTACAACCTCAATATTACACAAAGCCCACTGGGTTTTTTCAGCCATCACTTCACACTTAGTACACCTTTAACCAAGAGCTGGATGTCCAAGCTGTCTAATTACAATCTGCTCTTTCTTTCTTGCACAAGCAGACTGGCACACCCTCCAGTGCTGGTGTCTGTTGCCAACACTGACAGGATAGGAAATGCAGCAGTGGGTCAAAATAAATGAAGATAACAAAAATGAAAGAACAGATGATGGTGGTGCTGTGTTTGGCACTGCTTAATTACAGATTCAGGATCCTGAGTTTAAACACCACATCTGGTTGCTGTCTCTATGGAGATGGCACGCTTTACCCCATATCTGTGGTGGGTTTTATTTTATGTTGAATGACTTTTCTAAATTGGCCCCAGGCTATCCCACAGGGGTTTTTCAGCCATCACTCCTTCCATGCTGAACCCCCCCCCCCTTATACAAGAGCTGGATATCCAAGCTGGCTTGCTACAATTCTTTCTTTCTTTCTTTCTTTCTTTCTTTCTTTCTTTCTTTCTTTCTTTCTTTCTTTCTTTCTTTCTTTCTTTCTTTCTTTCTAACCCATACACATTACAGTCGTCTCTTCCGGTTCTCCTTGTATTGTATTTCTTAAGTACTTGAATCCCTTCAATTCACCCTTCAATAATCTGAGGACTCTTTTTCCATTACGGCGTCTCTCGAAACTGAAGACGTTAACCCTGGATGGGATTCCAGTCAGTTGCAGGGTATGCATTTGCACCTACTCATAACATACCCACTCAGGATCACCAGTTAGTTGAATATGCACGTCTTTGGCAATCATTCAGTGAAAATGTTGATTGCAAAAAGGCACCAGGAGCTGGTGGAGTCTTTTGTTGACTCGATGATAAAAGTGGACCAAAAGAAATGGACGTTACAAAAATGAAAGAACGGATGATGGTGGTTGATGAAGGAGATTGGCTGTGGCTAGGAATGCAGTACAGGCACTTAAAAAAAATCAAGAGAAGTCACGGTGGCAATAAAAGTTAGACTATTATAAATACTTGTTTGGCCAATTGTAACAAATGGATGTGAAGGGTGGATATTGAGGAATAATGACCAACAGAAGCTTTTGTGGTAGTGCACTCGGAGACTGAGAGGGTTTCTTGGACAGACCATAAAATAAATGAGTGTTTCTTTTACAGCGAGTGTAACAGGGAAGACAGCTGCTGCCCTAGATACAGAAATTGAAAGTAGAACATTATGATCATGTGATGAGGAAACAAGTGTGTTTAAAGTGGGGCATTATTCAGAGATGTATGGGGAAGAAAGAGAAGGAGGTGAAGAGATGATATCAGATTGGACAGGTGTGGATTCAACACAGCTGCAAGAAGAACAGACAGAAATGGAGGCTTGTCCGGCTCAACACCTACCCTGTTGGAGGCTGGCACTACACGAAAAGTGGGAGTTGGTATCTGTGGTGCAATTTCAGTCACCTTGTTGTCAGTCAGGAGGCACAGTAGTATGGTAGGTTAGTGTAAGTATCTCATTGTTCAATAGTTCTGTGTTTCAGTACCCCCTTAGGTGCTATTTGTACAGAGTTTGCACTTTTTTCTTGGTTGTGCGTGGATTTTCTGCTGAGTACTCTGCTCCCCACCTAAAACATCCAAGTGACTTCAAGCAGACAGGAACTGAACTCTCTCAACTGGGCCACTTTGCCACCCTAATGGCTAAAATTGTCTGTTATAATTGACCGCTGACCCTGTGAGGTTTATTTTTTTCCAAAATGGTGCCAACAGGATTTTTTGTTTTCTGATGTCAACTACCCACAGTTCGGTGATAATGTTAACAGAGAGATATTATTAGGTTCCATTTATGCTAATCAGTTTGAAACTGCTTTGTTTTACTGTGTGTTTAAACATCTGTATCTTTATGTGTACTCATTATGTAATCAGTTTCTTGAAAAGTTTATAACTGTATGTCACTTATGGACTTGTTACAGCACTTTGCGATATAAAACCAATCTGAATGGAACTGAATTGAATATTATCCATTTATTTTTGCTGGATTTGTGGGTGTGAGGAGCATTTGACATCATCATTAACTTTTTTTCCATTTGTCTCCTTAGAATGGAGGAGGAGAAAAGCCCAGAAGACCATTGAGGTCACGTCCTTCACTCCTGAAGCCCCACCCCTTCTGGTCACAATTGAAGTTGGCATTCAGTTACAGAACAGCTTCTGAGGGACCATGGAGCACCGAGCCTCTGAAGTCCATTTTCAGCACGACACTAAGCTAATCATTTATTAAGCCAAAATTAAGTGTCCTTTGCTTTACACAATAACGGAGAAGTGATTCTATCGCCAACTCCCTACATTCACTTGTACCTGCCAATATATGGTATCCAATTAACTTAATGGACACTCACTTCAAAGAAAGCGTGTTTACTACCAGTGTGAATGATACAGGGTTATATTGTCTCCTTCAAAAATCAATAGTTTGCCTTAGAAATTGTAATATAGCATAAGCACTTCATAAGTTATGCAAAATAATTTTACATTACATTTATGGCTGACGCCTTTATCCAAGGTGACTTACAGCATTTGTGATACAATGGGTTACATTTCTTTTAGTTTTTCTACACCACACTGTCTGCTGTACCATGCAGAATACACATTATGCAGTGTGCCACGGCCGGGATGCCAACAGAATGGAAAGACCAGGGGTGACAGCATTGGTAAGGCAATACCTCCCTGGGACACTAGAGGGCAGCCTTCCTGGGTGGCTGTGGTGCCATGGGTTCCCACAGGGCTGGAGTTTGGTACAGCCCTGTTTAGGTTCCATAGGGGCTGCCAGGGGGCGGTGCAGAGCCCTATAGTGGACTTCCACCACACCTGGGAGTGATTCCAGGTAACACTGATGAGCCACCTGGAGCACTCCCAGTAGCTGAATAAAAGGAGCCACCTCACTCCATTCAGAGTCAGGAGGAGGTGGAAGAAGCTCACCAGAGAGGGAGAGGGAGTGGAGGTGGAAAGACAGAATGAGAGAAGAAGAGAAGTAAATGAATGACATTTGTATCATGGTGCTTCATACTGTGCTGTGCTCTGGGGAGCGAGAAAAGTGTCTACCCTCTGGAAAATAAAGTGTGTCGCACTTGCGTCTCTGCCTGTCTGTGTTAGGTTAGGGCAGCTGTACGTGCCCCAGTGGTCCACAGCAGTCAACAACCATAAAGTAGCCAGAGAACAAATAGTTGATTTAATGTTGCTTGAGTGTGAAAATATTTATTCTTCCTCAGCTTTTTCTTAATTTGCTGCCTGTTCTGTACCCACTTTTATTGTAGCCCTGCTCATAATGAAATTGGCAATGCAGGGTCCTTCCACATAAAACAAATATTATTTGTATTCATGGAAAACGTATCTATCATATATAATAAACTGTACTGTTATGGACAAACTCCTTCTCTGCAAACTCTGTGATGTAAATACAAGTGTGCACAAGGCCTGACAGCTCCCTACTTCATGCCATCTCACGGAAAGTCATCTGAATCAACCTCATCTTGCAAATTTTCATGTAGCCAGCACTGAATGTTTAGGATGTGAGAAGAAATAAAGTGTCCAGGTAAAACTCACGTGAAGAGCTAGAGCCGACTTTATTGTGTTAATGACCAGGCTGGCATTAGACATCAAGTCATGTAATGGAAATAAGTTTTTGTTATGTTTCAGGCTGGGGTTATGTTTATTTTCTGTTTACTTGCTGTTTTTTAATTATCCTTTTTCATATTTTTAAATAAATTTTGCTATGTTTGTCTATGATTTAACATTTATGCACTGTCACTTTAAATGTTCTTGTGTTTCTTGCGCTCTGTGGGTGGAAGCCCAAGAGGTGGGGCGGGTGCCACCCTAACGTCACTGCTGCTGTGTCCTCCTTATTTATTTATAAATCGGCTCAGCAGTACAGGACTGAGCTTGTGAGTGAGTTTGTAAGGATTGGATTTACTGTTTTTCATTATTTTTGTATAATTATTATTAATATTATTATTTTTGTTTTTTTTTTTTATTATTTTTCATTTATTTTTGGGATCTCGCATATTTAATAGGATATTAGTACTTGCTTGCTTTGGATTTCCCTTTAGGCAAATCTTTTATGCCCTTGTTTTCCCTTTTTGATAAATAAATTCCTAGTGTATAAAATTTAATGCTTACCTTATGTTCACAAGCTAGAGTTTTATAATTTCCCTCTCACCACTTTAGGTATTTTTGTTGCATAATTTTTGAACTTTACAGGCCTTTTCCCATTTTGGGGCCTGTTTAAGCCACAGCCTGCTGGTTGGAGTTGGGGATTGGCTGCCTTAGAGTGAGTCTCTTCATGGTAGGCCAGTGAAGGTCCTGGCCTGCTTTATGGTAATTCTGGAGACCACATATCTCTTTTTTCCTTTCTTGAAATTTCAAATCACAACAGTATTCTCCCCTGACTTCTGTGTTGTAATGGCATTCTATCTTACAGGGAGTTTGAATCTGCAAACCCAACTACATTAGTTGGGTTTCATTTCATAGAAGTTTTTTTTTTTCAAATTTTACTCTTACATACCTACATTCCTGTGTTTTGCACTGCCAGTTATTATTATTATTATTATTATTATTATTATTATTATTATACATTTTTGCAAAGAATTCAAGCAGAAGTTAACAAAAATTTTCAAACTTATTAAATTTACTTCTACTTTTTAATGTACTACTTTACTAGGTTTGTAAGGGATCCAACAAACTAAAGGTGTGAACTAATCCTGGATAGAGTGGTACTCCATCACACACCCACTGGGCAAATTTAGAATTGACACCTTGTTTGTCATGGTAGGGTCCTAAGATAGCCCTATTCCATTTCCATTCCATTTCAGATGCTTTATTATGTAGACCATAACAGAATTCCCAAATCTGATAATTTTACCACACTGTCAGTATTGACTGCTATTGCAGAGTACCAGAACAGACAGGAGAGAAAGTTACAAATGTATTCATGTATTTTAGATAATATACCATAAATATAAGGAAATTGACAATGAGTGTTAGCAAAATAATAAGCAAAATAAAACAGCCTGGATAATAGGCTACCAGGTGGCTCTCTGTCTTATTATGTTGATTGGTTTCTGGTTCAATAAGGTCCAGAATGGCTGTTGGATAGAACTAGAGAATTTGCCTCTCCTCAGGATGGAAAATGGCATAGAGGGAATGCTCTCTACTTACTGTGGCTACAGTCCCTGGCCCATGTCGTGGAATAAGGAGAGGGTTCAGTATACGCCAATAAAAAGAACAAAGAAAGGCCTCTTCAGTAATTAGGTCGTAAACTGCCTTCTCAAATCTGTCTATCAATCCAGGCTTTCTTCCATGGGGAAATGGGCTCAAATATTTTAGTAAAGCATGTCCAGACAGCCTCACACCCACTCAGGTCAATTCTCCCGCTTCCCATTACAGATGAGACAGAGCATTTAACTGTAAATCTCATCAGCGATCACATGACTAAAACTCTGAAGAATAACAATGGCTTTTTTTCAGAAATCTGCTTTTATCTTTATGTCACCTGAAATTACATGATATCATTCCATTATCACTATATTAGATAATAGAAATACACATAAAAATGAAATCCTTAGCTCGGTTCATTATTCTTCTGAATATTTTTATTAATGAATATATTTTAATCACCATAACAGCACCCAAGGGCAAGCATGCTAGGTGAAAATCAAATTGTAGACCAGGTATTTGTCATATGTGTGCTGTTAAGTAAGAAATCTTAACTATAAAGATCGAAAAACTGAGACATTCCTTTGTACTAGACACTGAAGTAAACATTTCAGAGCAAATTAATGCACACTGTGCCACTAAGAAAATTCCTAAAAGTTTACTATTTTACTTATAATAATAAAAAAGCAACCTGCATTGCTTACTGCACTTTATATAGAATTTAGCTGATCCTTTCACAGAGCATGACAAATTTATGCTCGGCTTAGTAAGCAGCAACTATACGAGAGACCTTGGATTATGGCTATCCTATAGTAATGGAGTGCACATTGGAAAATTAATTGAATAGCTTATATGGATTGGTGCCTGGGTGCATTTAATGCATTCATATAGATTATTACTTTTCTGTGGAAACAGCAGTTTGTCTCAGGCACATGAATGCAAAAGCAAGAATGGTAAAGGTTATCCATCCATCCATCCATTTTCCAACCCGCTGAATCCGAACACAGGGTCACGGGGTCTGCTGGAGCCAATCCCAGCCAACACAGGGCACAAGGCAGGAAACAATCCCGGGCAGGGTGCCAACCCACCGCAGGGTAAAGGTTATCCCACACTGAAAAGAAGAAAAAAGTTTAGGGATACGTTTTGAGTGTTTACCTTCATCAAATGCATCTCTAACATTCTTTACTTTTTCCTTTTGTCGATGCATCCCTTCAACTTCTCATATGTGTACGCAGCTTGTGTGCTCCATCGTTCCCATGCACGTCCCTTTGTCAGTTCAATTATCAGATTCCTTTCTGCCAAGGCCTTCTGTCCGTTGGGAGTTTATACAGCCACAGGACAGTAGCTTGTCATATTTATACAATATGCATGATTTTCAAAATACATCACAGATGTTGTAACATCTGGCATGAATGTTTGTATTTTGATGAGTTTTGAAACTATTTACTTTGGAAAATTATAAATAAGTACAAGCAAATTGTGAAAAATCAAATTCACATGACTGGAATTCAACACTGAATTTTGAAAGTAGCAAAAAAAATAAATCATCGGATGTGTTCTCCAGCACACAAGGCGGAACACAGACATTCCTGGTGTGGTGGAGTGGTTTCTAGCATATAAGTTGATAAATATTTAGTATGTCTTTATTTGTAAGCTAGACAAAGCACATGTAATATTAGACAGTGTTTCAGGAGGCATGTTTTACTTCACTGATGAGAACAGAGGTGCTTTGATGTCTACCAAACCAACACCCCTCCAGTCTTTAGGACTAACTCAGAACGTGGAATTTATGGTGAGGGGGATGGAGCATCATACCACCTTGGCAAGAGTCACTGCGTGTGGACTTAAGAGTCTGCAAGCCATCCACCGCAGGAAGGTCATAGACTGTGTCACACACGTGTGAGTAGGGGGACGTTGTGTGGATCAAGTAAAGGTAATTCCACGCCAGGCCAGGGGAGGGCGGGGTGCATTAAACCTTCTCCTGTTGTCTCTGCAGACCAGCTGCGGGAAAACCTATCTGAATCAAGAATGTCACTTCCTGTTCCGGCGCCTAGAAGAACGTCACTTCCTGTTCTGGCGCCCAGGCTGATGTCAGAAAAACACCACTTCCGGTTACCCTACATCACTTCCTGTCTGACCATTTAAAACTGCCATCTTTTCCAACCTTCATCAGTTCTGTCTTGGACTCAGTACGATCAACAACACTGTTGAATGAAAAAGAAAACCTTTGCAGCTAGGAACATTATACGGATGGCTGCCCTAAACCTTTTTTATGTGTGTCGAGACTGTTCCTTTTTACAACTGACTAAACAAAGCAACTGAGGGATGAGTTGTACCTGAGCGTGTTCATTGGTAACTGGCCTGGAAGAGACACGTAAATTACTTCTATTGGTTTAAAGTTTGGCTGTTAATGACTGCTTTTGAATCAAAGGTCATTCAGTACAATGACAACCCACTGGTTTTCTTTTTTGTGGTAAGAATAGTATAAGGTTGGCCTTTAACTTTGTCTTTCTCACCGTTTAGACATGAAGAGAAGACTATGATGAAGGTAACTCTATCTTGTCAGCCATATTGAGATAGGCATGTGACCTGTTTCAGTTCTCCATTCAATGGCCATGTGGTAGCAAAGCAAGCTAAAGTGAAAATAAGACGAGAACCACCTACTGTATGGACTTAAGGTGCACTGTGTAAGGGTATGGTTTACCAATATTCACATAGTATTCTGCTTCCTTGGTATTTTTGGTCATTTTTTATCAATAATACATAATCACATGTGTAACTTAACTCCTGCCTGTTTCTTTACTCTGTCTAATTGCCTGAAGTTACAGATGTAGAAGGGAAGTGGGGAGGAAGTGCTAAGTTACCTGATCACAGAGTGGTAAGATGTGTGGATTTCATAAATTTCATTAAGGTCTACATAATAAAGAGCATAAAGGGGAAAACAGGGTTACCATGGGACCTGTCAAGATAAAACACCTAGAATCGCTCAATAAGAAGAGAGTAGGGTGTAGCTATTGAATTTGCTACTAGGTGTTGTACGTGTACAGTCCGGTTATTCAGTCTGCCGAGTGGCATTGTGTTGAGTTGATCGGTTGTTTATTCTACAATCATGCATGTGACTTGAGATTTTTTTTTATTCTTCTCCAAGCCACCATGGCAGGTTTTCAAGAGATAATGTTGATTTTTTTTCTAACACTGACAGACTTGTTCATAAAGAGTTTGTTCCCTGTGGACAGACAGTTTAATAGCAACATTACATTGAACTGTTGAAGCTTCTGTGGGGAAGTATCAGGAAAAATACTGCCTGGTGTCATGGAGCACCCAAAACTAGATTTGAAAATGAACCTTGCACACACCATGTTGTCAGTCAAAGAGTTTTTGACCAGAAGCAATACGATTTTGCTTCACACCCACCATATTTGCCAGACCTCGCTCTCTCTGTAACTTCTTTTTTTTTTTTTTTTAATTAAAATTGAGACTGAAGGGAAGAAGACTTGCAACCATGGAAGAAATCCAGAAAATAAGGTAAGTACAAGAAATGTTAACAGGAATAGGAGAAGTGCTGGGACAATTCTATATATGAACAGTTAACTAATCTGATCACCTGTGTCTTCATTAATTTTGTACAAAAGTATTTACTCCTAGCTTGTTTCATTTAAGACACAAAAAATGAGAGTGGAAATATTGGAAAATGCTGTGCATTGAAAGTCAGTCATTTTCTAACCTGCTTATCGGTGAACAGGGTCACTGGGGGTGTGGGAGCCTATCCCAGCTAGTATAGGGCACAAGGCAGGAACAAATCCTGCACAGGGTGCCATTTCATCACAAGGCAAAGACACACACACACACACACCGGCCACACACTAGAGCCAATGTAGGATTCACCCATCCTGCCTGTCTTTAAACGGGAAGCAGGAGCACCCGAAGGAAACCCATGCAGACACAGAGAGTTCATGCAAACTCTACACAAAAGGAGGATATTAACCCTGGGATATTAACCCTGGTCTCCTAACTGCAAGGCAGCAGCACTATCACTATGCCACCATGCCACCCTCAGAGTACTTTGTGAAAGTGGTCAAAGAATAACACTAAATTCTGAAAGCAGTGTTAGATGAGCATGACAACCTTGAAATATGGTGCTTTAAAGGCTTAAAGAAAGATGTTCTGTCTTTTATTTTTACCTGACACTGTTTAGTGGTTTGTCCTTTTCTCCATATAAAAATAGCACTCAATTCAATTTATGAGCCTTACTCTGACCTGAGGCATTCAAGGTGCATTGTGCGTAGTGCAAGATGAGCATGGTGCCTGGACTCCAGTGCCAAAAAGATAAGATGCCCCCAAGAGAAAATCAAATGACAGAGAATCCAATGCCTGTCAGATTGTCCTGTGTGGAGTAACACAAAATGAGCAGATGGTGGGGATAAAGGGCACAGCTTGTCATCAGCTCTCCTCTGCCTGCAAAAGCTCACAGTTGAATCATGACTAAAATAAAGGAAATTAAACTTCAAGCTACCTGGGGATCAAAATAAATGAACTAGGAGGCTAATGGATTACATCCGCTTTGGAAATGACATGCTTTGTGTTGCTTTGCTTAGTTCTGTCTGGCACACCCAGTTTTAAACAGACTGGCCATCAACTTGATAAAATAGACAGTGAGGTCTAATGCACCGGGAGCCGGAGCTAAATGAAACTACCCGTGAGATCAAATAAACTTATTCATTTGAAAATTAGCAATGTGATAATAACAAAACTTTAATTATGTTCTCTATCTATCTATCTATCTATCTATCTATCTATCTATCTATCTATCTATCTATCTATCTATCTATCTATCTATCTATCTATACTGCCTTTCAGATCTATCTATTTTTTATGTAATGTTTGAAATAAAAATTGGGAAGTAAGCAAGGATCAGCTACAGGTTTGCAGCATGTGGTTTAATGTCCCGGATGGGAGATGTCTTAGTAGGGATGCTTTTAGTGTGCATAACTGAAAGCTCTCCAGAAACAGTACTGCTGGTGATGCTATAATGCAGGGAGGAAACTGGGAATTGCTTTCTTCTGAGAGGGTGCAGAACAGGGTTGTGTGTCCTTGGCCTCCTGTTTCCTGTTTGTTCAGACAGGTTGCAACAGAGATGTCTGGCACTTCAGTCATCAGGAGGTGCTAGTGGGCAAGCTCAGACACCTGTGCCCAGCGGAGGGCACTGTGAGGGGAAGGGAGGGGGTCAGGTCCTAAAGAAGTTTGTGGAGTTAGACCTATCCCTCTTGTCTACCTGGAAGTAGTTTAGGATTGGGGCTTTAAAGGAATACTCCACACAGCATGAAGTTTTACTTGTGTCTCTGCCTTTCTGTGTCAGGTTAGGGCGGCTGTACACCTTCTGGAGGTCCCCAGTGTTTATATGTATATATAAATATATATATATATATATATATATATATATACACCTACCTACCTACCTACCTACCTACTTAGGTGGCCACCCTGGCCACCTATTGGTGCCCAACACCCAGTCGATAACTCGCTTCTCTCACTATTCTTGCACGGTAAAATTTTTTCTTAAATGAAAAATAAAAAAAAAAACCCATTTTACAATATTTCACATAGGGAGGACCGAGGACATGATCTCAAATTCTCCTTTCTGCGAGACATCCATACTACCATTGTGCCACCTGCATTGCTTGTTGACTGCTAACACACAACTCCACCCCTACTGTTCTTAACAGAGCAGATGTATATAATGTAGTTGTATATATATACAATACAATACAATTTAGTTTTGTATAGCCCAAAATCACACAAGTGCCACAATGGGGTTTAACTGGCTTTGCCTCTTGACAGCCCTGCAGCCTTGACTCTCTAAGAACACAAGGAAAAACTCCCAAAAAAAATCTTGTAGGGAAAAAATGGAAGAAACCTTAGGAATGGCAGTTCAAAAAGACACCCCTCATATATATATATGTTGTATATGTATCTGTGAAATGAAGAGATAATTGGTAGTATTTACTTCAGATTCTACTCCATTTCCTTCACCATCTTCTGGACAGGGTGGGCCCACCACTGCTTTTTATCAAGCTTACTACAAATAGCGCCCATTTTTCCAGAAACACTTAAAGAATACTGAATGCCTAAACAATTGGGTAATGTTGGCAACATGGAATAAATGATAGTAATACATTAAAAATAAGATAAATAACAGTTTCCATCAGGCAGTGATACTATAAACCATGGTTTGGGAATTGCAGTATTGATATTTGTCCGTGAGATGGAGTGGTGCCCAATCTAGTGCTGGCTTCCACCTAACAATAATGACATGATTGGCTGTTGCTTCCATGACTTTGAATTGGATCAAGGAGGTTACAGTCCATTTTGTTACATTATATCTGTTCTGGGCACTTTATGGTTTATGGGGAGTGCTGAAGGTGCACTGAAATGGGGCATCAGAGAGATTCATGGGAAATGTGATTTTGTGTTTGTGAGGTTTTTGCTTGATTATTTTAGTATCAGAACCTTTACTGACTAAAACAATTTTTTTACAGTACTACAACCACAATCAAATCATTTAGCTTCTCTGTTTGGTATTATACATATATTTAGAAAGATTTATATAAAAATAAATATTTTTATTTTGGATTTTGGTTTGGTGTTACTTATAAAAGAAAACACAAAATAAGAAGCTTAAGGAAAGCTATGTGGAGATGCAAAGCTTATGATTATGAAAAGACAACTGCCAGCAGCCTTGGGCTGGATTGTCCTGTAGAGTGCACATTAAATGAAAACGATGAGTGTAATGCAATCGCTGCGCAGCTAGAGCCGCACAGAACATAATGAGAGTGGGCCAAAACGTATTATGGCTGCTTCAGAGACATGATTTAAAGGCATTATAGGGCTATTGCATTCACAGTAGCAACTGTTTCAAATCAAAGTAGGATATTTCTTAAACAGTAAGTATCTTGTAGGATCTTGGCAACCGTTTCTCCAAAGCTGTAAGTGATTACAATGAAGACATGGCTGTTACTAGGGGTCTACAGCTCTTTACAAGACAGTGCTAATTCAGCCTGATGCTATTTCACTATGAAATTCAGAGCAGCTCTTCTGGTTGCTGCAACAAGAACAGAAGGACGATGACTCTTGCTCAGAATATTTTCAAATCAGCTAAAAATTCTCTTATTTTTATGACGGTAAAACGAAAGGCTTCATGTGAGATATCCAACATACATATTAAGATGTTATCGGCTAAAAAGTGCCTGTCCAGCTCCCCTGCTCCCCAATTTACCTTTTGCAAAATGCACCAGGGTTCAGCATCAACAGAATGACTGAAGTCCACTGCAACTTCACATAAAAAAGGTGAAAACAAAAACTCTTCATAGGGTAAATGTGGATGAGTTTTGTGTGCACTGCCAGATTTGAACAACCCAAGTGATGTTAATTAAAAAATATATCTCTTCTGTTGAATGCCGGATTAATTTCACATTGTCCAGTATTGTCATCTCTGGCAGATAATAAATATTCCTTCAGTACTTGTCTTCAGTTTGTATTCAAAGTACATAGGATAGCAATTATTAGCATAAGCTCCTTAAATTCCATTCACGTCAGCTTCTAAACTCGTTGAGCCTTTCAGAAGTCTGTGTGAACGTGATGATGATTGAAATTACACCAAATATAAGAAACTTCTGCAAATGTTTGTCAGTCACAGAAGTATACACATGTTCTCTTATTGTTTTCTAAAGGAAAAAATCCTAATTTCAGAGTTTATACTTTTTTTTTTTAAATGTAATACATCGAAAGTGTTTTTTCCAGGCTGGCATCTATGACCTTTATCAAATATCTAAAAGGACCAATAACAAGACATGGCCGCTGCATTTCATTTGAGAGCTTCTGTAAAAGTCTATGTGATGGGAGAGTTTGTTGGAAACGCAAAGCAGCTCTAGCAAATCACATAAGGAATTCAAAAGGAGAATCCCCGAGCTAAAGTGGGACGTGGAAAAAAGGGCTAACTAGAGCATTGTTATAGGGCTGTGAAATCCTACCCGAGATCACTTGAGCTGCTAGAATTCAGTGGTAGAAATCTGAGTGACCTCTGACTGAAGCTCTTGCTGGGTTCTTCTAGAACGAGGCCTGTATGGCTGCTGATCCATGTCTAGTCATACTGGTTTCTTCCCTCCTTCTGAAGGTGCACAGACCGAGACTGGCTCCCTTGTGGTGTTCCTTCCTCGAGTGAAGCTATTCTGGTCCATCCTGGAGTGAAAGGGGATGCAGAAATCACGGAAGCATCTCTTGAAGTTCTCATCTAAAAAAGCATAGAGGACAGGGTTCAGGCTACTGTTGGTGTAGCCAAGGGCGATGCAGAGGTGCCAGCTGGCAATCACAAATGGGTTCTTCTTGTCAATTTCCATGAGAGTCTTCACAATGACAAAAATGTGAATGGGCGTCCAGCAGATGATGAAGGCAGCTACAACCACCAGGACCATGCGAGTGATTCTCCGTAAGTTTCTATCCTTCTCCTTTGAGCCTGAGAGCAGGCGCACACTTTTCAGTCTGAGGATCATTAACCCATAGCATATGGTTATCACCAGAACTGGCACGATAAAGGCAAAAATAAAGACACAGATCTTGGTTACTGTGTCCCAGTACCAGTCTGGATCTGGAAACTTCAACACGCAATTAATATTACCTGCAACAGAACAGATGGGCAAAGACAAATAAGAAACTGTTATTTAAAATGTACATTCACAATGACTGCAGCACTTTTCCTAGATTAAGCACAGTCAGCCCTGCTGGACACCATCTATTCATTTATAAATATACTGTATAATACACCACTGGTCATTAAAATTGCAAAACTATAAAAACTGCATCGTAAAGAATGGATAGGTCATGGTAGAGTGTGAAAATTATTACAAGTGCAGCACATGTGTAAATGATTTGTGTGTGAGTTTTGACTCTGGACGTTCCCACACTGGGTATAAGAAGTGCCTGCAAGGGGAACCTCATTGAGTAACTGCTGAAATTTATTGTACTCTTAGGATCCAAACATGGCCCAGCAAAGAGGACGACAGCTATACAGCTCTTGGACTTTGAGTGAGGGAGAATTATGGGAATGCAGAAAAGCAGATTGTCTTTCTGGGAAATCAATTTCGACATCGGTGACAAAAGTATGGCATCAGTTGGTATAGGGCATCTTGTGCATATGGCAGTGGTAGACTGAACATTCACATCACAGAATCTAGCCCAACATTTAGGTATTGTTACATGTCAATTGGTGTCTGCATGCAACCATTTGATGCTGTTTGCAGCTGCAGGGCCTTTGGATACCCGTGACCCTAAACAATGAGCATCAGAAACTGCAAAGATGCCAAGAATGCTGCCAATGGCAGGATGACTTATTTTTGGATGAGTTACCCTGTTCAATTTACTGTAACATAATGGACGGATCGATGTCTAAAGGAACCTGAAAGGCCACCAACACTTACCACAGATGAATTTAAACCTATGGAGGTTGCAATTGCATGTCATTCTAAAAACACACATCCAATGTATCTTCCTGTCTATGCCGGACCATGTACAAGTGGTTATTTCGTGATCATTGTGCGTTCCACATGTGTGAAAAGGCCATACAGTACTTCTAATCATGTATGCCATGTATCATAAGCAATCTGCCAGAGAAATATCACCATGTCTTTCTTGGTGTTGCAATTTTAATGGCTAGCAGTGTATTATGCATTGGGTAGAGATGCTCCAATCAAGGATTTTAGGACTGATACTGATTACTGATTTCATGTTATTAGAATTGCTTTTATCCTTTTCAAGTTTTTATATACTAAGTTCCTTTATAACCAGATGTGTAGAAGCCTTATGTTCCAAATTAAATCGTCAGTCTTGCTACTCTTATAATTAAACTGTAGATTGCAGGGTTTACCTTTTCACTTTTTATTAACAAGATTCAATTATGTTGGCTTACTGTTCAATGAATATAAAAAACACAAAATATATAATTTTTTAAACAAATCACAAAATATTTTATCCATAATACATATGGCATAAAAGAAATTAAAATGCTTGTCATTATTACAAGTCACAATTGTAATAAAATGTTCATGTTTATCAAGAAGATACAAGGCTAAAATGCTTAACAAATATTTATGTAAAATGGGCAAATTTGGCTCTTTAGCTAATAAGCCCACTAACAAACGAGGGATAATTCTTCTTTATCTGTTCATTTTGTGAGCTGCTGTGCTAAATACAAGCTCATTCACCATCAAGGACAACGAGTGTCCATCTTAATTAAAGGACACAATGAAAAGGTCTGAACTCATTAAGGCAGCTTCTCTTTTAACATCTCTCTTTTCTTCTAGTTTGAGTTCAACTGGACAACATCTTCGTCTGCTATTCCACTGCATGCACAGAATGACTCCTCAGATTCCTTTTGCCCAGTTTATTCTTCCACTTTCTTTATTATAAAAATCAATATTCTGGTCTTCTCTTTCTCTTTTCTAACAACTGCCTGGCTACTTACTTACAAAAGCTTCGGTTGCAAAACTGCAAGCGTATTTCTTCAGGTACCGTAATATTTTGCGTAAATGAGCAACACAAATAAATTACAGTTAAACATTAAAAAAACATTTAATTTCAGTATCTTCTATTTTAAGATTGGACAATTTACTGACCACCAGTTGAGTCATTGGCCAATTTAGATCGGCAGTTGATTGATCCGAGTATAACTAGTTTTGTGTTTATGTTGTATTTACTTTTTTTCATACTATATTTGTGATTATTGCATAGCACAATGGATTCATAAATGGAAGTGCTATTAATAAGAACAAATTCAACAAAATTGATATTTGGCTTATAAAAGATTGTCGGAAAGATGGATTAAATTCCAACTCACCTTTATCTGTAACTCTGGTGACAGCCATTATCATTATTGGCACCCCAATGGCTGAAGAAAGGATCCACACACAGACATTAATAATCTTGGCTTTCACTGGAGTTCGAAAGTCCAGAGCCCTGACAGGATGGCACACAGCGATGTAGCGATCCACACTCATCATGGTGAGAGTGAAGATGCTAGTAAACATATTGTAGTAATCAATAGAAAGGACGATCTTGCAGATAAGTTCACCAAATGGCCAGGTGTCCATCAGGTACTTGGCACTTTGAAAAGGGAGTGTGCTTGTGGCCAAAGCATCAGCCAGAGCAAGATTAAAGATGTAAATGTTGGTAGCTGTCTTCATTTTTGTGTATCTGCATAAAAGAAAAGAAAAAGGGCTTTAACATTGGGTTCTGTTTAATTCTATCTTGATTAAGAAATCCATCAGCATTTGAAAATTTAAGATCATTCCATCCATTTTCCAACCCACTGAAACCGAACACAGAGTCACGGAGGTCTGCTGGAGCCAATCCCATCCAACACAAGGCACAAGGCAGGAACCAATCCCGGGCAGGGTGCCAACCCACCGCAGGACACACACAAACACACCAAGCACACACTAGGGCCAATTTACAATCACCAATCCACCTAACCTGCATGTCTTTGGACTGTGGGAGGAAACTCACGCAGACAAGGGGAGAACATGCAAACTCCATGCAGGGAGGACCCGGGAATCGAACCCAGGTCTCCTAACTGCGAGGCAGCAGTGCTACCACTGCGCCACCGTGCCGCCATTTAAGATCATTTGTTCCCTGAATTGTTTTCTCCATCAAAATGTTGCAGACAGCAAAGTGTATCCTGGCAACACTGAGCACAAGACCGGAATCAACAATAAGCAGAATGTGAGAAAATGGCGGTAGTACACGTGTACACGCTTATCATCGGCACAATTTTAGATGGCAGTCCATAGCAGAACACATTCATGGACACTCACCGTGCACTTCAATCAGACCAGTTAATGTAACACTGATACATGTAAAAAAAAATTCCCAGAAAATCCCACATAAACACACAGACTGATCCTAGACTTGAATTAAGACCTTTGGAGATGTGCGCAATGTTATTACAAAACACTAAGTCAAAATTGCACTACATTTGCCATGTGACGTGTCAGTACGAAACAAAATGACACCCTGAAACACTGCTAATTATTTAATAATGATAATAACAATAATAATAATTCTTTACATTTCTCACTACTTGAAGAGTGGGGGGTCACTTCAACCACCTCTATTATGTAGCATCTACCTAGATAACACGACGGCACACAAGCTGTTAGGTGGTGAAGTGGTCAGATAGTTAGCCAATCAGAGACAGTTGACGATTAGGGGGCTAGTATGACTAAGCTATGGTGGGCAATTTAGCCTGGACATTGGGGTACACTGTACTGTTTATGAAAGATGCTCAGGGATCTTTTAGTGCCACAGAGAGTCATGACCTTGGTTTTACATTTCATCTGAAGGATGGCACCATTTTTACAGCACAGTGTCCCTATCACTGCACTGGGGCATTGGGATCCAAATTCAGACCACAGGGTAAGGGCCTCCTGCTGGCCTCACCAACACCTCTTCAGGCTCCCACCTTAAACCTTTTTTAAAATTGTCTCCTTAGCAATTTATGGCTGGGCCTGAACATGCATAGCTTCAGGGGGATGACCTTTTCTGAAGTGCATGTGGTATGGCCGCTATTTACAAATGTCTGCTGCCTCAGGGTAATTTGTTGTGAAGTTCATGATATTGTAAACTTATTAAACAGACAAATGCACAATGAAATGTTACATTTTCTGTGCAACTAATATTAGTTATGCATTTACCTACTTTTGCAGCCGAATTTTATAGAAGCATGACTTAACAATTTCAACATTTTATGTACATCGACTAGAAAATCCTCTCAACATGCTAAATGCCATATATAACACTGTTTTAATATGCCATTATCAATAGATAGACTCAAGACAGGAGAAATCTGAAAAAAAAATATATATGTATATTATAATTATATATATATATATATATATATATATATATATATATATATATATATATATATATATATATATATATATATACGATTGAGTGTTACAGTGATGGCCCGGAGAGTCAACAGAGATTTGACCTTAATGAGTGTTTATACTGCCTGAAGAAAAAGATGAAGAGGTGGATCCCAAGGACCAGGAAATGAAGAAGAAAATACCGATGTCTTTAAACATGCCAAAGGTCAGAAACCAAAAAATCAAACCAAGAATTAAAAGTTCCTGATTAGTGTTATAGTCAGAATCTTTTATAAATTTCTTCTGTTTTATTTCTATGTTTTTGCTCCTTTTTACATTTCTTTTATCTCTTTTGGTTTATTTTATGGGCGCCACCATTTTCTGAGTTGGTCACTATGATAACTACTGAGACAGTGTGACAAGTTAAGTCATTGACACGAGCACATAATAGTCAGTCCGAGGACCTTTGGGCTATTGGTGATTTTATTGAAAATAAAAGATGGATATTCTGGGTTACGATTTGTGTTTTGTTGAACTATAGGCTTGATTTTTTGGTATTTGAACTGAGCTCAGTTCTTGATTACATTTTGTCTTCCAGCACCTCAGAAAATAAAAAACAAATTTGCCTTGTCCCTAACATAAGCCGAATAACCAGAAGTCAACGTCAAAAAAAACTCACCAGAAATTTGTAGTAACCCCGAAAATCAAAGAAACTAACACACCAGGAGAATCATTTCGTATCCTCCACAATCTTGGTCAACCTTGAAATTGTGCACTGCTGGCTTTTATACTGTGTGCAATGATGACACTGCACAGTTCCCATTGTCACATGGTAGCAACCACAGGTAAAAGTTCACAAGATGGTGTCATCTATTGAAAAGTAACCTGCTTTTTAATAAATTTTGATCAAAATAATAGGCAATACTGTATAACTGATACTGCATAACAACTCTTCCATAGAAACAAAGAAAAGCTAAAAAATAATTTTTTAACATTCCCTATTTCAAGACATATACAAGAAGAAAACAATTGAATTGAGGGGGAAAATTCTGTGAGGTTTCAAAGTGAAAAGTTATGTTTTAGTTTATCTATTTGGCTGCTGCTTTTCCGTTGCTCTCTATTTTTAGTTCTTACCGTGATGTCAGATGCCAGTGTCAGCGTACAAAATTTCTGTTAGTGTTTCTGTGTTCAAGTTCCCAAGATGTCCTCTTTTCTGATATGTTCAGATTTCTTCATGCTGTCTTTGGGTTCATTTTGTGTTTTAGATTTCTTTTGTAATCTCTCTTTTGCTTGAATTTGGATTTGTGTGACTGTTTCATATTGATTCCTTCCTAATAATATTTCTATCCCTCTTTCCTTAACTTTATTTGACGTGAGTCCTTTTGTTCATTAAACGAGAGCCTCCTTCGCCTTGTACTACTTACGAGGTGAAGTTCCGTATATACTCATGGATAAGTTCTCCCGCGAATAAGTCCGGACTTGATTTTACAGTATAATTTCTGGTATTTTATAATGTCGGACGTATAAGTCGAATGTGAAAAACACACACTATTGGTCCAAGGGATTATGATTTGCTAACGCCCACCTGAGAGAGTAACCACGGAGCACACTGCCTTCAGTGCATGCTCCTAACCTCTCTCTCTCTCTTGCTCGTGATCTCGCTCACGCTCTCTATTATGCCTACGTGACCACATGGTAATACCCAAACTATTCCGAAGCAACGTTTGCACTGATCTGTGCTTTTTGTATCTCACACCATCATACACCTTTATCGTAAGAGCATCCCTTATCTAAGAAAAGAAGAAAATACGAAGCTGGTCTTAAATTAAAAGTCATTGAAGTAGCGAAAGAAATTGGTAACTGCGCTGGTGCAATAAAATTCAATGTGTCTGAGAAACTGATGCGAGATTGGAGGAGGCAAGAAGATGTTAAAAAAAAATGAATTGTCGCATTTTTGAACGGGCGTATAAGTCGAGGTCTGATTTTATGATTGATTTTTCTGGTTTCAAGACCCGACTTATACGTGAGCATATATGGTAAGTCCTTGTGGGCTCCTCTTAGGAGTTTGGTAGATACACCTTCTATTGGGTTAGGGCGCACACCACAATCTCTGTTATAAAGACTAACCTTTAGATTTTTATTTTTTTAATGCACATTTTATTTTCATTTTTTTTTTGTGTTTTACCATGAGTAGAAGCTCCAGAAAACATGTTGAAATCTTTTTATTTCAATTTTGTCTCTGTCCAGCTAGCCATCCCTGGCAAAGCAGCAGCTGTGTTGTCTTGTTTGAATTGGTTCCTGAAATCTGCCCATGCCTCACTGAATGATGAATGCCCAGCTCCTCAGAAGCCATTCATGGTGGCTGTCCAGTCTCTTCAGGAGGCTGGCCAACTTCCTGGTGGTGATTTCATTTTTATATGCTCACTTCCTCAGTGAGAAACCAAGCTGCAAACATTTAATTGACCATAAAATTGGCGTGATTTAAATTATGCTGTCATTTTGGATATTTTGCACATTTTATGTCACCACCTAATTAATAAAAAAAAACAACTGGATGTCTTTATCATGCAGGCTAATACTTTCTAAATGTTTAGATGAAATGCAGTCTATTGTAATGGACGTTTTCCTAGCCGTTAACTTCCACTAAAATAACTGCTAAAGCTATTTTGCAACACATCTTTAAATTTCACATCCTCTTAATTGCTTCTTTATGGCTGCTCCACTTTAATGTGTTTTCATAACCAGGAGATACCTTACAAGTTAGAATTAGGAAGGCTGTCAGTTGTGGCAAATTCATGGCATAGATAAGAAGGCATTAACACTGTGAGCCCACTAATAGTGAGCACCAGTTCAAGACTCTCATATGCACTTGGCATCCCTGGCATAATTCTCAAATTTGCATTGGCACAATCTCCTTCACATGTGCATTCTTGGCGGAACAACACATTTCATGTTTCTGGGCTTAAACCAAGGAGGCAATCATGCAAATGCTTCTTGAATAAATTAAAGTTCTCAGGCATATCCAAAATGTGCTGTGTGCAGATGGAGCTGGAATTATTTGAAAGGATAATATATGATAATTGCTAAATAAATGTTCATTAAATTAAACAAATGGCCGGGTTTGAATTAACTAGGCTGAAATATATTGTTAACCTGTAATTCTTAAAACCTTTTAGGAAATTAGGTTATTAAAATATTAAAATCTTCTAAAAGCAAAATCACGAACAGTTGAAGGTCATCGTATCTGGAAATAACTGAGCATTTGTTTTAAATATTGTATACATGGCATTTCCCTTCCTTTACTTTTCCAACTAAATCTTTGTTGACTTTTTAGGTTATCATTCAGCTTTCATCCATTTTCTGCACAGTATTTGTCATTTTTGGGAGCTGAAGTCTATCCCAGTGGCAAAACACAGACAGACCCAAATGACAAGGCCTGCCGGGCAGAGCCACACACGGTGACAGTAAAACTTAAATTAATAAGGAAGAGCATGGTCAGAATTTTAGTGGCAACATTAAGAAGAAAATGTCAAACTAATAAGAATAAAAAGTTTGAATCAGTGTAATCAGCCTTAATTCAGGGTGTCCATAAGAACTGTAATGATTTACTTCATGAGGAAGAAGATCATGATAAACCAGAATAGTTGCATCAGATACCTGAACGACAATTTAAATGTTTAAAATCTAAATATCCTCAATTTTAATAGAAATGTGTCATCTTTTTCACCCTCTGATAGAGTTCCTTAGAGGGCTCTCCCCCAGTAAGGGATCGTAAATCAAAAATAACATCATATTTATTATCACTGACCTTGAAATAATCTAAAATGATACCCCATATGATTTATTTTTGACAATTTTTCTTTTTTATTGTTTTTGTAGTGGCTCTTATAGGGCTGGGACCACCAGTAAAGAATCGTATATTAAAAATATGATCAAATTCATGATCAGCAACATTGAAATATCGTAAAATGACTTTCCAAGTGCCTATATTACAGATCCTCACTTTTTCAAGGGTTTTGTAAAATGGAGTAACTTTAACCCATCATATCCCATTAGGAGGTGATCCTCTGGGGTCAATTGAGGTCACTTGCACAAATTCATGTCTGACCATTTTTGCTGCAGACTCTTTATCATAAGGGTTTAATTTCCTGCAGAAAATATGGTCCACAAATGGCCTAATATTAAGCTCTTTCTTTGGGTCTAGAGGGTCAAATATAGGGGGAACCCCAAAAGCTTGACATCTTGCATAATGCCCTGGTATACAAAATCTGCAATTTTTTAAAATAATAGATCTCTATATTTTCATTATATTGTGCTCTTCAAACAAAGATGAACTTAAATACAGGACACTTACATGGGTAATTTAGCATCAAAAGCATCTTCTTTTCATGAATTGTACGAGTATCAATCACAGTAACATCTGTTTAAACAGAGTAGAAATCCAGGAGATGCTTCAAGGTATATTGATTACTTTATAACCAGTGAACGGATGGGTGACCCTAGGACCAGGAATCACCGAATTAGTTTACAGCTTGGGAAAGGAAAGTAAACAGATATACTTTAGCAGATCAGAGTCTGAACCAGGACATCCATCATTTTGACAGACAGCCAATCAGACTTCCCATTGTGTATTCAAACATAACATTTTTAACTCCTAGGTGTAATAATTTACATTTACTTATATTAAATTTCATCTGCCACATATCTGTCCAAGTAATGATTCAACAGATTCCTATCCAAATAATTTATATATTAAAAACAGCAGCGGCTCTAACACTAACTCCTGAGGAACGCCACTCTTAACATCAGCCAATTCTGACAGGTTTCTCACATCATCACCCTCTGCATCCTGTGTTTTAACCACTTCTACACACCTCTACCCACCACACCCCTTTAATCTGATGCCCGACCTCTCACGTGAGACCTTATCAGAAGCAACCTCTGAGACAAATTAGAGGATTTATGTCGACATAACATTCTCATAGTTTAACTAATGTGTAGAAGCAATTCTAAAGTAAATAAAATGTTAGGCTATACTGTATAAACTGTTGGATGTAAATCGAGGGATGTTAGAACATATGATACACTCGTAAGACACATCTGGAGTACTGTGTGCAGTTCTGGTCACCACACTACAAAAAAGACACAGTTCAGCACTTGAAGCTGTGCAGAAGATAGCTACCAAGTGCATCCCAGGACCTAAAGATAAGTCTGACAGACTCAGAGAATTAAATCTGTTTAGTCTCAAATAGGGGAGACTGCATCGGGACCTAATCCAGGTCTACACAGTTCTGAAAGGCATCCATAAAATCGATCCAGTTGAATTCTTTCAACTAAATGGTGAATCACTTACTGAAGGACACCAGTGGAAATGAACTTGAAGTACATTTGAGACTGAAGCCGGGAAGCACTTCTTTAGGCAAAGAGCTACAGGAATCTGGATTAAACTACTGAGCCATGGAGTTAAAGTAGAAACCTTGACAGACTTTAAGATGTATCTGGGTGAGATTTTAGGAAAATGTACCTATCAGCCAAAAAAATTAGCCTGATGGGCTAAACGGTCTCCTTTCATTTATCAAATTTAATTGTAAGTTGTAGCACGCAGGTCATCATATTGTGAGTCAACCTAACATTCACGTCCTCTGATAAAACACAGGGAAATAAAAACTGGAAAATACCTTCAAGGTAAAAGAAGCGATTATACCAGGGAGCAGATGGGTAGTATGAGTGAATGAACTGCACGGCAGAGTCAACTACTTAACAGGAGATACATAAAAGTCATTTCGGAAAATAACGTAAGGCACATTTTAAGATGTAATTAGAAGATTCACATTGACAAAGCTTCAGAAACGACAAGGAGAGAAAGAGTAAAAGCTACAAAGCCAAGTGATCATTTAATTATCCACCTGCTATGGATTGTTGAATTTAATGGCTGCAGTGCAGCCATTTTTGTCCTTGAAAATAAATCAGCCAGACATAGTTCTATCAATTTGTTCTTATGGCTGTTTTTTGATTTTTTTCACTAAGCTTAAGGAGTAAGGTTTACTTTAATTTGCTGTTTTCCAGAAGGTTTGGGAGTGTTTATACTAATTAAGGCAAAATTTATTTTTTATTAGCGCAGGAAATTTTTTAAAGATTCACAGACACTGCAGTGCTTTCTGATTGCTGGGTCAAAGTGCTCCTTTGATGCAGAACGCTTTCATAAATAACTGAAAACTAATGATAATGTCTGTTTGTGTTCCTGTTATATTAAAAGTGTCTAGAGCTGTATAATATCCTTTTAAAATTAGCTGAACTCTTTGAATTTTTATTTTACTATACCATATAAAACACCTTTGAACAGCAAACAAGATTACGTTACAAAGAAACACATCCTTCCTTTTACTGAACCCACTTCATCATATTTCATGGGTAACATGTGGCACAGGGCAGGAACTGACCCAGAATGAAGCACCATCCATCAGCGGGCACCCACTCACTCAGACTGTCACTCATTAACCTTTATGTCTTTGGGCTAAAATACATGCAGAAATGGAGAGAACGTGTAAGTTAAACATTGACATAGACAGAACAAGGATCTGAACCCAAAAATCTAGATTTGTCAATTACGACACCCTAATTAGAACATTAATGTGGGTAATAAAGAGTTGAAAAAGAAACTTCAAAGGAATGAAACAGCTGTATGAGACGTATAAGACTAGTAACTCCATTGTGAATCATAGGGAGCATGAGAACTTGAGGGAAACCATTAAGAAGGATATTAGGGAGGCTAAAAGACAGTTAGACAGGAATATAGCAGATCAGGCAAGAGATGACCCCAAGAGATTCTTTCAGCATTTGAGTAGTAAAAGAACAGTCAAGGAAGAGGTGAAGTGCATCAGGAATACGAACGGGCAATTAAAAAAATACAGACAGTGAAATATTAGATGCTCTTTTATTTTTCTGAGGCCTTCAAATGTGGGGAAGTAGATAACCTCCCAGCAGTTACAGGGACTACTAAGGAGGTACTGAGTGATTAGGAAATTGTGGAGAGAGAGAAATACTTCCTAGATTAAACAGGCTAAACTCAAAAAAAATCATCAGGGCCAGATAATATGTAACCTCAAGTTCTTAAGGAGGTAAGCGAGTACAGATAAAAACCCTTGACTTATATTTTTAGGACGTCACTGTGCACTGGGGAAATTCTGAAGGACTTGAAAATGGCAAATATTATCCTGTTATGTAGAAAGGGTGAGCGGACAGATCCAAACAGCTATAGGCCAGTACATTTAAAGTGCATCAAGATTAATTAATAGAAGGAATTATTAAAGGAAAGATTGAGCAACACATGGCAAATACAGGAGTTTTAGTGAACAGTCAGCATGGGTTTAGAAAGGGGAGCTCATGTTTTACCAACATGCCAGAAGCAAAAAAAAGTATAGGATCAAAGTGGTGCATATGATATTATTTGACTTGCAGAAAGCATATGATAAGGTACCACATCAAAAGTTGGGCATCAAACTAAAAGAAGTAGGGATTTGGGGTGTAGTGTGTAGAGGAGTGCAGAACTGGCTCAGACACAGGAATTAGAGGGTGATGGTGCAAGGAATCTATCAAAATTGGGTGATGTTAAGAGTCCCACAGGGGTCAGGGTTAGAGCCACTGCTATTTTAAATATATTTAAATGATTTGGGTAGGAATATAAATAACAAGTTTGTTAAGCTGGCAGATGATACCAGGCTAAGAGGATTGGCAGATAATCTTGATTCCATTGAATCATGACACAGGATATCATTACACAGGCTTGGGCAGATTTGTGGCAGATGAAATCTAATGTAAGCAAATGTAAAGTATTACATGTAGGAAGTAAAAATGTTAGGTTTGAATACACAATGAGAGGTCTGAAAATCGAGAGTACACCTTATGAGAAGGATTTAGGAGTTGTAGTGGACTCGACACTGTCAACTGCCAGACAGTGTTCAGAAGCCATTAACAAGGCTAACAAAATGTCAGGTTATATAGCGCCTTACTGTGTGGAGTACAAGTCCAAGAAGATTATGCTCAAGGTTTATAACTCACTGGTGAGGCCTCATCTGGAGTACTGTGTGCAGTTCTAGTCTTTAGGGTACAAAAAGGACATTAGTAGCATTGGAAAAAGTCAAACTAGACTAAATCCAGGCCAACGGAGGATGAATTATGTAGAAAGACTAAAAGAGCAGAGCCTTTTCAGTTTAAGCAAAATAAGATTAAGAGGAGACATGATTGAAGTGTTCCAAATTATGAACAGAATTAGTGCAGTGGATCGAGACTGTTACTTTAAAATGAGTTCAATAAGAACACAGGAACACAGATGGAAACTTGTTCTGAAACATAATTTCAAAGCATTCATTCATAATTCTTATGAACACAATACTGAACATAAACACATGTTTGTGGTAAGAAATGATACACTGCACACCATTAGCATAGCAGAGGCAGTTATAAAGAATAGACCTGTAAGGAAGAGAGAAAAGGAGGCTGAAATGGTTTCACTTGAACTATGAAGAGATGGAGATGAAGAGAGCCTCAGTGTCATGATTTATTAGATTTTCTTCAGCACTGAATACATTTTTTTTTTCTGGTAGTATTTTGTAGTTTACATTTTTTAAGGTCAGAGGATTGAAATATTTTATTAGTTCCTCATTTTTCACTAGAGATAAAAAGCTGAAATTATTTAGTTATAATTTCGTTTACTGCACCGCTATTTTTTGGTTCTTTGCCATGACACAGTTAGTTGTTGTATGGGTGGCTCTGAATGTCACTCTTACGCCGGGTTTATACTTCATGCGATGCAATGCATGCTGTAGTGGACGCTCCTGCTACGCAAGCGTTTTACTGTTTATACTTGAGTAAATCTGGAGGAATCCACCAGGTGGCAGTGCAAGATATCATCACAGTGAGAACAGGTTCAGCTTCACTGTGTTGTGAATTGCCCGGCACACCCATTAAATTCTGATGACACCTTAATAATTTTTAATAATTTTTTGCATTTATATAGCGCTTTTCTCACTACTCAAAGCGCTTAGCAATTGCAGGTTAAGGGCCTTGCTTAAGGGCCCAACAGAGCAGAGTCCCTTTTGGCATTTACGGGATTCGAACCTTGCCGCAATATCTCTGAAAAGGATGTTTAATGATTAAATCCATCAATCCAAGGATGAGCCCATTCCAGCTAGCACTGGGCATGAGGCAGAAACAATCCCTAGACAGGGTATCAGCTCATCGCAAGGTGAATACAAGCACTCACAAACACTAGTGTCATTTTAGTGTCACCAAATCTGCATATCTTTGGAAGGAAACTGGAGCACACGGTGGAAAACCCGGAAGGAAAACATGTAAACTCCAGGCAGGGATTACCAGCGACGTGACTCCCTGCTACCGCTCCGCCACCGTGTCACCCCCATGTGTGTAATTATTAACAGTATTCATTATTTAAACAAAATTAACGATTTATCTGTAAAATGTAACATACATACTTTAATGCATTTCATCATGAAAGTGATATCAAGTATAAATCTAAAGACTCTAAATTTGCAGAGAGCTGGAATATCATAAATTTAATGTGTTCTGTGTGGTGTTCTATTGTTGCTTGCCGCTTGTGTCAGGTCAGGAAGAATTCCAAGAAGCTTGTAGCGATTAAAAACTGGGATGACGTTTGCGATGGTCTGCTTTAAAAGTAAACTGCAAGGTCAAAGTGCACATTTCAAGATTAAAGCCGAAATTTCCACTTTAGTCACAATATACACCTTTTCACCATGTCCTTAATTTTTTTTTCTCTGTGGCTCAAATACAGCACTGTACATTATGTTGCTGTTGTGAAGTTGCAAAAAAAAAAAGACAGCACAAAAGATGGTATGTGAGACTTTTAAAATGTCATTACGATTGGGAATATGCGATTCTTGAATATAAAAGCACCACGGATGCATTTGTATGTCGGCATTTTGGTTCACCATATCGAACCATTCATCAAACATCGAAGCACGCACATCGAACCTACTAGGATCTGCATAGTGGCTCTCTGTCACATGTAGATAGTAAACAGAGACTCTGACGTCACGTTCCGCCTTATAACATGCTGCGCCCCCCGACTTTTTGCTGGTACTGCAAACTCGCGAACGCATCATGCTAATATCTGAGGACCTGCTCAGGGGATGCGTCAAATGAAAACTGAGAAACGCGTGGCAGCCATGATGTATGCGCATACGCATTCTGAGCCTGAACTATAAATGAGCCCTAAGTGATGCTGTTAACCTGATGCTCATGTTTACGGATATTCTGTAAACAGAAAAGACAATCTGTGTGAAAGTACAACTTAGCGCTCTGTTCCTTCGAGTGTACTTCTTACTTCTCATATTCAGTGTTGGTCGAAGCCGATTAGGAGCCCTGGGAAGAGTCCTAGGCACCCTTTGCTGTCCATAGCACAGACTGAGGGGCTGCCTGCCTTAAAGTCTGAAGCACATGCTGCTTGAGGTACCATACATAAACGGCACCCCTCATTGTCCATAGTGAGCATTCAATATTATTAGACTTAGAGGACATAGACACAGGGTCCCCTTCAGTTTCCAGATCACGCACCCCTTGAATTTCCAAAATGGCACCCCTTGGTGTCTATATCATGGAGGGATTTCCAAAGCATACACCACTACATTTTCATAAACGGCACCCCTCGGATGACCGCGTCCTAAGGTGGCCACTTAATAGATTGACCAGCTCTGCACGTTTTGGGATTTGTCATAACATTCATTTGGCCTTCTAAGTTTTGATCTCTGCTAGCATTTCGATTATTTATTCATCTCCTGATCCTTTTCCTTTGCCTGTTGGCCTGTCATATTCAAGTTTATAAGAGACTATCCAGTGCTTGATTGAGAGCTTTGGAAGAAAACAATGGATGGAGACACTGGATCTGAGATATCTAGCAGTTTTAAATAAATTCAATCTATGGTGGAGTTTGTGGCTTCTTAAAGTAGTAGGTGATATCAATATCAGACTGGAAGCCAGTGCAGTCATGCCAGATGAGGGGTCAAATAGTTTATGAGATTGATCTATGTTGGACCTTTAGCATTAGCTTTTTGAACCTGTTGTAATCCATCAATATTGGTCCAACAGTCCAAAGAAGAGGTTAGGATTCCTAACCCTGAGTGAAATTAGACAGTTTATGGCAAAAAACTGAAGTTCAGCCTCTGATTAAAATAATCCTTGATACAATCATTGATGCCATAATTATGAGCCATTCATTAATATCACACTTAGATTAATTAAAAATAGTAATACATTCTAGCAATAATCATTGATTTATATTACATCCATTACAGAGTTAGATTGGATATTTTTGTGCATGATGTTTTCTTTTTTTATACAGTGCCTTGATTTATGTGGTGTTTGTTATTGTTTGTGTGCCCACCCACAGTAGATGTGATCGATTTTTGTCTTTCCTGTACTTACTTGAACTAATTCACCTGTTTTACAATCTGACTGCTCAACCCACATGATGTCAGATTTTAAAAAATACACTCAAAGATCTCACTTTATTCTTGCAGGATTTCAGCAGTTCGATTTTCTCAAGCACTTAGACAGTCATGCTTCAATCTACACTGATAAATGGCAGAGTACCAAGGAGCGTGGAAGGCACTAGGTTTTTCTGAACAATTTCATTTGGTTCCAAGCACACTTGAAGTCTAAAGGGACGGGGCACAGCAATTTAAAGGTAAATTCTAAACAGCTATCTGTTCTCATTGATTTCTGTCTGAATTGGCAACTTTAGCTCTTGAAAATTCTTCAAAGGTTTTTCTAGGAAAATAAAATTCAGATCCAGTTGTTTTGCAGTTCTCCTAATGTTTTATAAAAGCATTACTGGGCAGGCTTAGGGCTGTCCTTGTGCAAAGAGGTTGAAATTGGCTCGCACCTAGTGGTTGCCTTTTAGCTTATAGCAGAAAATGAAATGTCTTTTCAAATAAAGGCCAGCTAATTTACAGGGTATGGAAGATCTCATGCATTACCATAATTAGATTTTCAAAGATCAATTAGAATTAAAAATAAGCCTTTTTGTTTTTGCCTTGTGATACATGTGTGTACTGTACATCACTAAGCATGCAGGTCACAAAGCTTATTGCCAAATTCATGAGGACAATGAGCTCCAGTTTACATGTGGAAACAGGAGTAGAAAAAAGACTACAACTAATTGTAATGAGGTGGACAAGGAGTGCATCAAAAGAGGCAGCATGAAGCTCTAGGTAAGACGTTATCAAATTGTATTAATAGCTGGAAATTGTACACACAAAACCTCCTGTCGACTTTTAACTAAGAGTGTTGCTGGACTGTTGCATAGTTTATGTTTGACCATTAGTTATCCTTCGAGTCTCAGACATGGAAAACTGAACAGATTTCTCACTGTGCAAGTGTTATGGATTACCGAGGGTTTTATCCCTGGCTCATGTACATTTTCATTTGAAGTGGTATTTCTATATTTTGTTATATATTTTGTGTATTATGATAGTAATAGCTGGCTTGTTGGGAACATGCACTGATAGCGTGTTGCCACACTCACCTCACGGCGAACCCCCTGGATTGGGACCAGTGGGTGACACCTCAGCACCACAGTGGAACAGTGTGAATTTTTTTTTTACGGTGACTGGAATCATGCAGTATATTGTGTCTTTATGTTCTGAATATTGTTTTCTTTGTTTGTATCCTTTTTACTTTGTTAACATATTGACTGCTGGACCATTTATTACCAGGACACTGCCATATAAGTCTATGCATATATGATAAAAAATGAAGTCTATTAAAACTCATAATAAAACCATTGCTTTCTAACACATTTTTTAACGACAGTAACTCTGTCAAAAATTCAAAGGAAATGTTAATTATTTTAGTTTCACCAGCAACACGACTAAAAGTCCACAATTTAATGAGAGTTCTAGAAGAACAGCATCACGCAGAGCGCAGGTTTAGAAGAACATGAGCCCCAAACATATTTTGTTTCTTTGTGCAACCTTTTGCATACAACACATTTGGTAGTTGGTTCACTGTTTGCGCTCAGTGGACAGCAGAAGGTCCATGTAGTGCTGTCCTGACTGTTGGGTCAAATCTGGTGCCTTTTGATGAAGAAAATACCTTCTGGGCAGTGATCCATATCAGTGCCAGAGTCTACAGGTTTCCATATCACTCAATTGATTGTCACTATGTCGGTCACTGTCATATGAATCTTGCAATAAATCTAGTTGTTTCAAAGCATTAGCACATTTATACCATTTCATGAGGACATAACTACAAAATGTTTATTTATAGCAGTAATTTCCACAAGCTGTTGCCACCAAAAAAAAATTCTAAGGCTATCCACTAGATGGCAGCACTTTAGTAAGTAACTGAGACGTGGCAGCAAAGCTCTCCAGCAAGCTGTCTGCGTCTATAGTGGCTGTATACTGAGGTACAAGTTATAGCATACGTCACACCTTGACAGGCTCAATTAGATGTGACTTAATTCGTACCTCACGTTCAAAGTGTTAAAGGAATACTCTGTATGTTACTTACTCTATGTAGTTTATAGTGATGAATAAAAAACATTTTTAATCTTATATTTTTGTGGAAGATGGACATAACAACGTTTCTGAGTCAATGGACAACAGCAAACAATATAAACATGCTTATGAAAAGATTCTCACGTTAATTGTGTCACATAAGCCACACTTCAAGTTGTAGGCTCACAACTTACATTTATTTTTTTGGTTAAAATGTTGTTGAATAAATAACACTAGAAAATGAAAGTAGTCTACAAAACAGGAAGCTCCTTCAAGGGGTGTTGTGCTTTTGAATTGAAGACAGGCCTCTTGACCAATAAATAAGGGGGAAATTAGATGTTCGATCCAAAATGAACCAACAGGGTCAGTTGACTAGAACAGAGTTCCTCAACTTCCAGTCCCAGACTGGTACTGAGCCATAGTATATTTTTGCTTCTCCGTGAAAATCATCGAATTCCCAGGTCATGTTTTTTAGCCAATGTGAACACTTTTCAGATAACCTGTAGAATCCAAAAAATACGTCATGTTCTGTATGGATGCTCGTAACTCCAAGGGAACCCCCCCACTCCAATATCCGTTTGAATTGTAATACATCTGAACACTCGGAACTCCAGGGGGGAGAACACCCCCACCTGGCATCCAATCTAATGTTACTGAACCCCCCCCCCCCCACACACACACACACACACTGTGATCTAATGTTACTAAACAGAGATGCTAAAAGCTCCCAGAAAGAGCCACACTCTCCAATTTAAAGTTAAAGAAATCTGTGGATGGTACTCAATCTCCACTCAATTAAGAAATTAGACTTAAAAGGAGAGTCCTGGAACTTATACATTTCCTACTTCAGGCACTGGATGGACAAATTATGATACAAAGTAAATCATTTTATTTTATTTTTCAATTCCCCAGTCCATGCCAATTTGCAGGTCCACAAATCAAAAAGGCTGAAAGCCACTTGACTAGAAGATGCGGCAGTGAAACCAGAGGGCACCAAAACCCTCAAATTTACTCAATACGTCTTCTTAGCCATGCAAATTTTCTAATTAAATGGTGTCTCCCGGCCTGAGCTCCAACACTTTTACATTTTTTATCCATCCTTTTACACACATTACAAGACAAAGGGTTGAGTGTGATTCCTGAGGTTTTGTGTTTCAGGCTTTAGATGTTTGCTTTCAAATTTCTGACTGCAAGTTGCTCAGTGCTATTTTAATCAAATTGATTTACCGTATATGTTTTAAGGTTATGAACTTTGGATGTTCCTAATGACCACATTTCATGTCCTGATCACTTTATCCACCTATCTGCCTCCTTGTCTCTGAGGTAGCATGCACTGCATCATATTGCTGGAAGCTCAGGTGAGAGGGGATTGTGGGGATTTGGTCAGTAGACAGAGGTCAGCTAGTCTTTGACTTTATTTATTCCCTTGAGCTTTATTTTTTTCCAAGAACATTATTAACTGGTATTGCTTTTCTCACCTTTGGGGCCAAATGGTAATATCATCTACTGCTCTGGCTTCTGTAATTTTATTACATTTTGTGTAACTTACCATTTGATTTTTCTTGGTGATTCAGTGGTTTATGCTCCTGGTTTACTGTGCCTGATTTCTGGGTTCACCTTCTGATGTAAAAGTACACACTTTGTACCCTCAGTAACTCTAAGGTGCCCCTGTATGATTGAGTGTAGGCGTGAGAGTGTCCTCTGGTTTGCAGGTCCCTTGATCAGGGGTGCTATCTGCCTTGTACCCCATACTGTCACAAGGGAAGCTGGTCTCCCTCCATAAATTGGAATAATTAAGTGAACTAATGGAAATGAATGGGATTTAATACTGAAATCATCTTCTTTTCTGTAATATTAAAAAGAAATATTCAGTCAGTCATCATCCAACCCGCTATAATCTAACAGAGGGTCACAGGGGTCCGCTGGAGCCAATCCCAGCCAAGACAGAGTGCAAGGCAGGAACAAATCCCCAGGCAGGGTGCAGCCCACCGCAGGGCACATGCACCTACATACCAAACACACACTAGGAGCAATTTAGGATCGTCAATGCACCTAACCTGCATGTCTTTGGACTGTGGGAGGAAACTGGAGCACTTCCCACGCAGACAAGGGGAGAACATGCAAACTCCATGCAGGGAGGACGTGGGAAGAGACCCCAGGTCTCTTAACTGCGAAGCAGCAGCGCTACCACTGCGCTACCATGCCGCCCAAAAGAAATATTGATTTAAATAAATTATTTATAAGTGCTTACACCATCAAGATTTCTTTAATACTATATAAATATATGGAGAAGCAATTTGAAGCGAGCTAAAATTTATGTTATAGCTACATGTAAGAGTCTGATATCAGAAATTCTGGGAAGGGCTAAAAAAGGGAAATGACTTTGTATAGAAAGTACATGGGATGTAATCAGAATATAAATAAAATAAGTTTGATGCAGTGTTTAAGACCACAAAAATACTCATTGGTGACATTTAGAGAAAATAATCTCTCACAAAAATCCAATTTAGATTACTACAGACAGCATATAGACATGAATTGCTTTCACAAGGAGTTCACTATAGGAGCTTCAATCTATGGAGTTAATCATTAGTTGTAGACAGAAACTCCACACGTTAGATTTTATTCTGATTTAAATGAAATAAACACAAATCCTTCTGCTATGAAATGGATATACATTGCATCACCATGTCCCCTGGGTAAAGTTTTCCATGTGAGAACAGTTATTTTTTCCTTTGCATATTACATTCAGGCGGTTATTGATTTTTTTTTTCCTGAATCATGCTAAACCAGATTTAATATCTTTAAAATTGCCTAATTGTGTGGGCACTAATGCTCTTTGGGTTACATATTGCTCCTGAAACCTTTCAAAGATTAATGTAAATAACTTTTGGGAATTATTAGTTTGATGCTAGAGGCATGAGCTGGTAGATTTTTCCTTGTGATTACAATTCAGTTGCTTATTGCTGCCTCGGTAATATTTATCAAATAATAATCTTAGAAAAGATCAAGGGAAGACATTGAATAGCATTCTTTTAAAAGAAAACAGTTTTCGGCATTGGAATTCTAGTATTAAGGTTATATTTCGTGATTTTTTTTTAAATAAATGATAAATTGCTCATATCATTTCTCGTCTCCTGGCATTCTTTTGATACAGCATAATACAAACGGATCAGAAATAATATTAATATTGAGTTTTAATGACAGAAGTAAATGTATCTTTTACAAATATAGAATAATGTATTTAAATCATTTAACTTAATTATGTTTCCATTGGAAATACTGACACGATTTAGAGATCTAAGTTTGGTACTGCTATGGCAGCGCATAGTGGCCTACAAAGGGGTGGCATGGTGGCTCAGTGTATAACCCAAAAGCTTGGATTCAAGTTCTTCTAATCGATTGCTACACTTGAATTTGCAAGTTCTTCACAGGTTTCATCTAAGAGTCCTCTGTTTCTCTACCATGTTGACCATGCTGCAGTATTCCTCTTTTCAAGTGGGGCTGCATGTGTGAGTAGACCTTGTGATGGACTGGCACCCTGTCCAGGGTGGATAACTTGTTTTTAGTGCTGCTTAGATAGGCTCTCATAGACAAAAGTAGTCACAGTCACAATTCTGGAGACTTGGGCCAAGTGGTCACTCATCTTTCTCCTGGACATTCTACAGCAGGGGTGGGCAATGTCAGTCCTGGAGGGCCGGGGTGGCTGCAGGTTTTCTTTCCAACCCAATTATGTAATTAGAATCCTATAATTACCAATCTCAGACCTTATTTAATTTTATGGCTTGTGTCACACACATGCGCATGGGAGGCAGCTAAAGGGTTTGAATGTGGGTAATTCCATGCCGATTCAGGGGAGGGTGGAGTGCATTAACCCTTTCTCTCTTCTTCCTGCAGACCAGTCACGGGAAACCCTGCCTGACCCTGATAATGTCACTTCTGTTTCAGGCCCTGATGACCTCATTTCCTTTGTTTAGCTTGATAACCACCATTTTGTCAAATCTACAGCTGTTCCGTTTTGAACTCTGAAAGACCCATTTCTTTGCCTTGCCAGAGCAACCTTCAATATACGGGGAAGATACCTTTTTTTGACTCCTTTTCCTTTTTTGTTGTGACACTTGTTAGTTTGCAATATTAGATTCTTATGTTGTAGATTTTTTCCTTTCCAAGGATATCGTCCAAATGGTTTGAAGTCTAAAACGGATAATTTTCAGTCTGTCACGTTTTTCTATTAAGTGTTTTATTAAACCAAACAGTGCAGGATGAATCCAGCATGAAGGTGTAAATGGAAACAAGGTTAGATGGAGAACCGCTGGCTCCTTTGTCAGGGAAAACAGGGAATGCAGCTGTTTCAGACCAAAAAAAGGATTTAAGGGTGGGGAACCTTAACAAGAGTGACCACTATAATGAAGCATCAAATTGTCACTTGAGCAGTAAGTGCATCATCAGCAATGATTGACTTCTCATTAAGAAACTGGGTTGGAACAAAGACCTGCAGCCACTGCAGCTCTCCAGGACCGACATTGTCCACCCCTGTTCAACAGAGTAAGTTTGTGTTGTTCAGTCTGTTAAGAAGACAGCATAAGATTCCTGTTTGTTTCAAATCATCACCCATTGTTCTGGTCCTAAAGACATTTATGGTAATTTGACTTAATGGTTACTTCAATAATCATTTGACCCTGCCTTGTATGATATCTTTTCCAAACCTGCACCAGGACCATCCTCATTTCTTTTTCAGAGGAAACAGGTTAGTAGAGGTTGCAGTTAACCATAGGCCTCTATAATATCCTGTTCTCTCCTGTTTTGTCTGTGGATCTTTAACTTCTTGACAAGCAGGATACAATGTATGCAGATGGGCTCTTTCAACGTGAGTACTGGTGCTCTGAAGACTTGTTTGGTGGTCCTTCTGTTATCTCCCCTTTACACCAATGACTGCACTGCTAAAGATCAATCAGTCAACCTTTTGAAACTTGCTAACTGAACATTAGTTGGTCTCATCACTGACAATTAGGAGAAAGTGTAAATCTTGGACCCATCTGGTATTATGGTGTACAGTAATCCCTCGCTATATCGCGCATCGACTTTCGCGGCTTCACTCTATCGCAGATTTTATATGTAAGCATATTTAAATTAATATCACGGATTTTTTGCTGGTTCGTGGGTTTCAGTGGACAATGGGTCTTTTAATTTCTGGTACATGCCTCCTCAGTTGGTTTGCCCAGTTGATTTCATACAAGGGACACTATTGGCAGATGACTGAGAAGCTACCCAATCAGAGCAAGTATTATGTATTAAATAAAACTCCTCAAATATATTGTGAGCAGGAGGGCTGTTTGCACCCCTAGAGGATACGGACGCTCCTCAAAAAACGCTGAAAGACTCCCTTCACAATGCTCCCTTCCTTGCTGGGCTTACTTGTTGCTGCTTTGTTATGCGATATGCTTCCCGCACGGTACTTCGCATACTTAAAAGCCCAAACAGCACCTATTGATTTTTGATTGTTTGCTTTTCTCTCTCTCTCTCTCTCGCTCTGACATTCTCTGCTCCTGATGGAGGGGGTTTGAGCAGGGGGGCTGTTTGCACCCCTAGAGGATATGGACGCTCATCTAAAAAACGCTGAAAGATTACCTTCACATTGCTCCCTTCCTTGCTGGGCTTACTTGCGGCTGCGTTGTCAAGCGATATGCTTCCCGCAGGGTGCTTCGCATACTTAAAAGCTCGAACAGCACCAATTGGTTTTTGATTGTTTGCTTTTCTCTCTCTCTCTGACATTCTCTGCTCCTGACTCACACTCCTTTGAAGAGGAAGATATGTTTGCATTCTTTTAATTGTGAGACGGAACTGTCAACTCTGTCTTGTCATGGAGCACGTTTACAGCACAGGCTTACACAGCTAGTGGTTAAAAATCTTCTGACCCATCCATCCATCCATCCATTGTCTCCCGCTTATCCGAGGTCGGGTCGCGGGGGCAGCAGCTTGAGCAGAGATGCCCAGACTTCCCTCTCCCCGGCCACTTCTTCTAGCTCTTCCGGGAGAATCCCAAGGCGTTCCCAGGCCAGTCGAGAGACATAGTCCCTCCAGCGTGTCCTGGGTCTTCCCCGGGGCCTCCTCCCGGTTGGACGTGCCCGGAACACCTCACCAGGGAGGCGTCCAGGAGGCATCCTGATCAGATGCCCGAGCCACCTCATCTGACTCCTCTCGATGCGGAGGAGCAGCGGCTCTACTCTGAGCCCCTCCCGGATGACTGAGCTTCTCACCCTATCTTTAAGGGAAAGCCCAGACACCCTGCGGAGGAAACTCATTTCAGCCGCTTGTATTCGCGATCTCGTTCTTTCGGTCACTACCCATAGCTCATGACCATAGGTGAGGGTAGGAACATAGATCGACTGGTAAATTGAGAGCTTCGCCTTGCGGCTCAGCTCCTTTTTCACCACGACAGACCGATGCAATGCCCGCATTACTGCGGATGCCGCACCGATCCGCCTGTCGATCTCACGCTCCATTCTTCCCTCACTCGTGAACAAGACCCCGAGATACTTGAACTCCTCCACTTGGGGCAGGATCTCGCTACCAACCCTGAGAGGGCACTCCACCCTTTTCCGGCTGAGGACCATGGTCTCGGATTTGGAGGTGCTGATTCTCATCCCAGCCGCTTCACACTCGGCTGCGAACCGATCCAGAGAGAGCTGAAGATCACGGCCTGATGAAGCAAACAGGACAACATCATCTGCAAAAAGCAGTGACCCAATCCTGAGCCCACCAAACCGGACCCCCTCAACGCCCTGGCTGCGCCTAGAAATTCTGTCCATAAAAGTTATGAACAGAATCGGTGACAAAGGGCAGCCCTGGCGGAGTCCAACTCTCACTGGAAACGGGTTCGACTTACTGCCGGCAATGCGGACCAAGCTCTGGCACCGATCGTACAGGGACCGAACAGCCCTTATCAGGGGGGCCGGTACCCCATACTCTCGGAGTACCCCCCACAGGATTCCCCGAGGGACACGGTCGAATGCCTTTTCCAAGTCCACAAAAACACATGTAGACTGGTTGGGCAAACTCCCATGCACCCTCCAGGAACCTGCTAAGGGTATAGAGCTGGTCCACTGTTCCGCGGCCAGGACGAAAACCACACTGTTCCTCCTGAGTCCGGGGCTCGACTATCCGACGGACCCTCCTCTCCAGGACCCCTGAATAAACTTTTCCAGGGAGGCTGAGGAGTGTGATCCCTCTGTAGTTGGAACACACCCTCCGGTCCCCCTTCTTAAAGAGGGGGACCACCACCCCAGTCTGCCAATCCAGAGGCACTGTCCCTGATGTCCATGCGATGTTGCAGAGGCGTGTCAACCAAGACAGTCCTACAACATCCAGAGCCTTGAGGAACTCCGGGCGTATCTCATCCACCCCCGGGGCCCTGCCACCAAGGAGTTTTTTGACCACCTCGGTGACCTCAGTCCCAGAGATGGGGAGCCCACCTCTGAGTCCCCAGGCTCTGCTTCCTCATTGGAAGGCATGTTAATGGGATTGAGGAGGTCTTCGAAGTACTCCCCCCCACCGACCCACAACGTCCCGAGTCGAGGTCAGCAGCGCACCATCCCCACCATATACAGTGTTGACACTGCACTGCTTCCCCTTCCTGAGACGCCGGATGGTGGACCAGAATCTCCTCGAAGCCGTCCGAAAGTCGTTCTCCATGGCCTCCCCAAACTCCTCCCACACCCGAGTTTTTTGCCTCAGCAACCACCAAAGCCGCATTCCGCTTGGCCTGCCGGTACCTATCAGCTGCCTCCAGGGTCCCACAGGACAAAAGGGTCCTGTAGGACTCCTTCTTCAGCTTGACGGCATCCTTCACCACCGGTGTCCACCAACGGGTTCGGGGATTGCCGCCACGACAGGCACCGACCACCTTACGGCTACAGCTCCGGTCAGCCGCCTCAACAATAGAGGCACGGAACATGGCCCATTCGGACTTGATGTCCCCCACCTCCCTCGGGACATGGTCGAAGTTCTGCCGGAGGTGGGAGTTGAAGCTACTTCTGACAGGGGGCTCTGTCAGACGTTCCCAGCAGACCCTCACAACACGTTTGGGCCTACCACGCCTGACCGGCATCCTCCCCCACCATCGAAGCCAACTCACCACCAGGTGGTGATCAGTTGACAGCTCCGCCCCTCTCTTCACCCGAGTGTCCAAGACATGTGGCCGCAAGTCAGACGACATGACCACAAAGTCGATCATCGAACTCAGGCCTAGGGTGTCCTGGTGCCAAGTGCACATATGAACACCCCTATGCTTGAACATGGTGTTCGTTATGGACAATCCGTGACGAGCACAGAAGTCCAATAACAAAACACCGCTCGGGTTTAGATCGGGGGGGGCCATTCTTCCCAATCACGCCCTTCCAGGTCTCACTGTCATTGCCCACGTGAGCATTGAAGTGTCCCAGCAGAATGAGGGAGTCCCCAGAAGGTATGCCCTCTAGCACCCCCTCCAGGGACTCCAAAAAGGGTGGGTACTCCGAACTGCTGTTCGGTGCATACGCACAAACAACAGTTAGGACCCGTCCCCCCACCCGAAGGCGAAGGGAGGCTACCCTCTCGTCCACCGGGGTAAACCCCAATGTACAGGCTCCAAGTCGGGGGGCAATAAGTATACCCACACCCGCTCGGCGCCTCTCACCGGGGGCAACTCCAGAGTGGTACAGAGTCCAGCCCCTCTCAAGGAGATTGGTTCCAGAGTCCAAGCTGTGCGTCGAGGTGAGTCCGACTATATCTAGCCGGAACCTCTCAACTTCGCACACTAGCTCAGGCTCCTTCCCCTTCAGAGAGGTGACATTCCACGTCCCAAGAGCCAGCTTCTGTAGCCGAGGATCGGACCGCCAAGGTCCCCGCCTTCGGCCACCACCCAACTCACACTGCACCCGACCTCCTTGGCCCCTCCCATAGGTGGTGAGCCCATGGGAAGGGGGACCCACGTTGCCTCTTCGGGCTGTGCCCGGCCGAGCCCCATGGGTGCAGGCCCGGCCACCAGGCGCTCGCCATCGAGCCCCACCTCCAGGCCTGGCTCCAGAGTGGGGCCCCGGTGACCCGCGTCCGGGCAAGGGAAAACGGCGTCCAAAGTTTTCATTCATCATAGAAGGGTTGAACCGCTCTTTGTCTCATCCCTCACCTAGGACCAGTTTGCCTTGGGTGGCCCTACCAGGGGCATAAAGCCCCGGACAACAGAGCTCCTAGGATCATTGGGACATGCAAACCCCTCCACCACGATAAGGTGGCGGTTAAAGGAGGGGATCTTCTGACCCAATAAATTAAAAAAGGGGAGGAAAAAAAATTAGTAAGGAAGGACAATACAGTACTTCTATGTAATGTACAAACTTTAAAACGTAAAAATGAATTTCGATTTTCTACAGAACCACAAAAACACAGACACACATACAGACCCCATGCTAAAATCAAAGTTTTTTCCATTGTTTTGAACATTGTAGAATCAGAATGTGAACTGAACTCGATAGCCAACGTGTCTTGTATGTTTTTATTATTTATTACTCCACTGTCCTTAAAGCAAACACATGGTGCAAACTACTTGTATGGAGGTAAAATAAAGCTGAATCCTGCTCTGAATGTTGTGTTATTTAACATCACACACCATTAAGAGGCACATTACAGTTCAGAAATGATTAGAGAAGTAACCTCCAGTTTCAGACTTCGTCTAACCTCTGTGGCCGGACATCTTGATTTCTTCCGTTTGCACTACTGAGGCTCATTTTTTACCTTCAGCTTGCAACACTCGGAGTTGTAATTACTCTGTAATTTTTTTAACTGAGTGTACTGGATGTTACAATTGCTCTAGGTAATGCTGTGCTTATTTTTACAGAACTAATTTGAACACCGTTCCTAAGATTTGTGTCTCATGTGAATTTGCTGCAGAGTGATTTGCAAATTTGCCTTGGTATCTACTAAATTATTTGATGTTAATCTAATATAAACAAGGACAGCCTATTCCCTCTTTTTATCTTCCTGGTACCGTATGCATTAATTACTGAACATGAACTAAGTGAAGGTTAACTTAATAAACAGAGCTGGCGTTCTATTTTTGTTTTGTAGCAGATTTATTTCATAAGATGGTGGAGCTCAGTATTAACTTGAAAATCCAAGTAATAATGCATTGCTTGGCTGACATTCAAAGCTGAAAGAAGGAGCCATTTTTCAGTTCAATGTGAACAAAGACAAAGCACTAAAATATTCCAAAAGCTATGCAGTTCACAAAAACGCACATCGCTCAAGCCAAGCACGTATTGTTTTCTTTAATAAACATCCTTTATTGTCTTATATGTAGGAAACAAGTAAATTCAGTATGGATTCTGTTTAAAAAAGAGAAATAAAATGGGTGCATTGAAATGAAAAAAACAACTGTATATATTTTAAACTTCAAATTACCTGTCCATGACAATCCTACTTCCTTTCTGTTGTCCATCCCATTCCAGCAGCTCTGCCCCAAGTGCCAGGACACTATCACATAACTTCATTAATGGAAAATTGCTTTTAGTATTCAGATGGGTGGTTTTATGTTAATTTATGATGAAAATTACGTCAACAAAATTCAACCTAATGAGAGATTACATTTCAGAAAATGTAAGAATGTGAATATATAATGGATTTAGGAAGTATTCAGACTCTTCCACTTTCTGCACATTTTATTGTGTTGGACATTTAATTTTAACTGAATACATTAGGCATTCAGTCTACACTCAATAACCCATAATGACAAAGTGAAAACGTCTTCAGAAAGGTCTGAAAATGTATTACAAATAAAAAACTGGAATCTCTTATTTATATAAGCATTAAAACCATTAGTTCAGTCCTTTGTAGAAGTCAATTTGGCAGCAAGTTCAGCTATGAGTCTTCTTAGTAAGTTCCTACAAGCTTTGCACAACTGGATTTGGGAAGTTTATTACATTCTTCCTGGCGGATCCTGTCAAGCTCCGTTAGATTGGATGGGAAGTGTCTGTAAACTTCCATCTTTTGGTCTCTCCACAGATGTTCTATGAGGTTTAAGTCTGGGCCGCCTAATAACATTCAGAGACTTGTCCAGAAGCCACTCCAGAAATGTATGTATGCTTTGAGCCATTGTCATGCTGAAAGGTGATGCAACGCCCCAGTCTGAGGTCACCTGCACTACAGAGCAGGTTTTCTTGAAGGAAATTCATCCTTGTACTGAATTCATGCTTCTCTCAATTCTGACCCATCTCCACTGAGAAGTACCACCATAGCATGATGCCATCACCACCATGCTTCACTATTGGGATGGTATTAGACAGGTGGTGAGCAGTGCCTGGTCTTTACCAGACTTGCTTGGAGTTTTGCCCAAAGAGTTCAGTTTTTTTCTCACCATCGTCGTGCTCTCAGAGTCCTTTAAATTGTCTTTCACCTTTTCCATTTGGCCACTTTACCATACATGCTTGATTGATGGAGTGCTGCTGAGATGATCATCCTTTCAACAGAAGACTTCTGAAACTCTGTTAGTGATCATTACATTTTTGGTCTTCTTCTTGCCCAGTTGGTTCTTCTTACCCGGTTACTTAGTTTCAGCAGGCAGTCTGCTTCCATTTCACAAGTATTGGAGCCACTGAGCTCCTGGGAACAATCGAATCTTTAAAAATGTTTTTTTCCCATTGCCCTCATCCTATGCCTCATCACATGTTGATTGTGGAGGCCTACAGAGAGGTCCTTGGACTTCATAGCTTTTGGTTTTTATCCTGACATGCAGCGTGAATTGTGGGCCTTATACACACATGTGTGTGCCTTTCTAAACAAATGTCCAAGCAGCTCACTTTGCCACAAGTGGACACCTCAAGCAGAATTAACTCAAACAGAAGGCACCTGACCATAATTTGGAGTGACGCAGCAGAGGGTCTGAATAACTGTATGAATGAGAGTTTCCTATTTTTTTGATTTTTAATAAATTAGGAAATGTTTCAGGAAACGGGTTTTCACTTTGTCATCGTGGGTTATTGAGTGTAGATTGATGAGCAAACAGAGCAAATGTACCCATTTAAAATTAAATCAGCAACACAATAAAGTGTGCAGAAAGTGAAGGGGTTTGAGTACTTCCTGAATCCACCGTAAGCCAGGTAAACCACGTACAGGGGTTGAAGCAGAAAGAAAATCCAAAGCTTTATATTGGGTCATCTTCATTTGCTTTTCTTTATTCAATGAATGTCATAAACTAATAGACAGGTGAAACTCTACACCAATGGGGAATCAACTTTTTCTGGCAGGGTAATTAATGAACAAAGAAGTTGAGACATAACAGGCATTTAATACTTCCATCCATCCATTTTCCAACCCGCTGAATCCGAACACAGGGTCACGGGGGTCTGCTGGAGCCAATCCCAGCCAACACAGGGCACAAGGCAGGAACCAATCCCAGGCAGGGTGCCAACCCACCGCAGGACACACACAAACACACCCACACACCAAGCACACACTAGGGCCAATTTAGAATTGCCAATCCACCTAACCAGCATGTCTTTGGACTGTGGGAGGAAACCGGAGCGCCCGGAGGAAACCCACGCAGACACGGGGAGAACATGCAAAATCCACGCAGGGCGGACCCGGGAAGCGAACCCAGGTCCCCAGGTCTCCCAACTGCGAGGCAGCAGCGCTACCCACTGCGCCACCGTGCCGCCCCATTTAATACTTACACCACATAGCACAAAACACCAGAAAGGAGATCCTTTGTTCAGGTTTTCCATTGTTTAGTGCATCATATATCTAGCAGTGGCCTTGTTGCCCACCACGTTGTTGCTTACGTCTAACCTAACTGGACCACACATTGTTCCTAAAGTGTCTAGAAATACCCTTCACTCTTTTTAGTCTCAACTGCAGGATTTACAGCTTGCTCAAATCATCATTTTTGTTATTTTTTATTTAAATGTCAGGTGTAGTTTCAACAAAACAGCGTGTTTTGCCTTTCTGTTTTATCATTTTTCTTTTTGCTGCACCAGTGATGTCACCCCTATAATCAATAATCTCTAGATTTAATTTCTCCTGAGCTTTACGTATACGATACTGTTTTTTTCACAAATCAACAATACCTGCCATTTAACTTATGCAGTCACAGCATTTAAATCATGTGATCATAATCTGATGTTTTCATTGATAGGCGGTCTTTCCTCATTGGTCAGTGGAGTTGCCAGGTTTTTGTCTTGCAGTATCTAAAATACTGTGCACATACTCACTTCTTCCATCGTTCTATGACCAGAATGAAGACATATTTGGCCATCACCACTACCTTATAACATGAGGAAAGACCAAGTAACTCCAAAAACTAAAAAAACTCAATTTTGAAAAAAATGGCAGCTATGAGGTTTTTCCATTGCACGTGAGATTTGGTCCTCATTCTGAATGACCATCCATGAGGAATTTTACTTTTCTGCAGCATAATAACACATCAAATGTACAGTCTCATTAAAGTAGCCTATAGGCTTGTCCTCTGATATGGGCCTCACCCATATCAGCCAATCAGGATTCATACTGTTCTTTTAAAAGTGTTTTAGGTCTGATTGGGCAGATTTATGTATGTGAGGATTGAAGTGTAGTAGCAGTGTGTGCTGGAGATCTGAACACTATCTGTGTGTCTGTACTGTCAGTGAAAATGTGGACAATCCTTGGTTCTCTCTTGCATCCAAGTCACACTGATGGTAGATCCAACCGTGCCTAGAGAGATCTTGTAAACCCGCACAGAATGAAACCTGCCTGGACTTTGAACACAGGTTGCTGGAGCTGTAAGGCAGCGAGGATTACCACTAAAAGAAGAAATCTGTAGAAGCCTGAAGAAATTCGAGAAGCAGGGAATTATTATTATTGGCTAACTGAAAAGAGCTTGCTGAAATGCTGTGATTAATTAGAAATAAACAAATGTGTACAGAAAGATGTAAATTAGCAATTAGCAATTACACTTAATTTCCTTGTTTAAATCCTTAAATTTCAGCCAACATCTCCATCTGCCTCTGTACTATTATCTCGTGGATGAATGACCATTGTTTTAAACTCAACCACTCCAAGCTGTATACTTTCTTCTTTCTGGTTTTCTCCTCATATTCCTTTGTCTAAATATTACATTGGATGATTCACCACCATGAACCTGTTTTCCGATATGTTTATTGACACGGTGCTGACCAAGTAGCTTCTTTCTTTTCAACTTCCATGAGATCTAACTGGCCCTTCCTACTTATGCCATTTCAGGTCTCATTTCACCTTTCGTTTTGTTGACAATGGACTCCACGCTGTCTGACATTCACCCAGAATGCCTCTACTAGACCAGTGCTGCCTTGTTGGTTGCCACCCTCACTTTTCTGCTATGCTTGCGTTTTTTGGACTCTTCTCTCCAGTTTGTAGCCATTGTGCTGAGCTTCAGTTTTCTCTCAGTTCTGCCTTGACCTGCTTGCCAGCTGTTCTTCCTTCCTTCCTCCAGACACAATAAAAATGTGCAGCATATGTCTCAACCTTCACTCTCAAGCTTCTACTCTTGAGCATCATGTATACCATCATTCAGCTGTATTCTGGTATAATGAAGACTAATGCGTAGCATGATAGTTTTTTAGATAGATAGATAGATAGATAGATAGATAGATAGATAGATAGATAGATAGATAGATAGATAGATAGATAGATAGATAGATAGATAGATAGATAGATAGATAGATAGATAGATAGATAGATAGATAGATAGATAGATAGATATCTTTACTAAATAAGTTTAAGCCACACTATGATTGTGATAATAATGTTTAAGCGTAAGCTGTATAAACCAGCTTTTTTATTGAATTTATTAAAATATATGTAACATTCCCTACAATCAAGTCAAACTTAACAAAACTAAATTCAATTCAACCTCCACCCATGAGAAAGAGAAAAAGGCCAACAGCCAGAGTCAAACTTTTGTGAGTAGTATAGAGGGAAAGGAGTCTGTCTTCCCAGTATAAGTGCTTAATCTAAAATATTATTTATTAGATCCTGCCAGGCTTTAAAAAAAGTTTTGAACAGATCCTCTAAGAGAGAATTTGATTTTTCCCAATCTTAATACATAATTCGCCTGCCTCCTCACTCACTCACGTCCGTCCGAAGCCGAATGCGCAGTCGCCTTCTGCACAGCTGCCCGAAAAACCTTACGAGACCGACATCCAACCCCAACATCGCGGCAGGTGGCGGATTTATGGCCGCAAAAATTCAAAGAGAAAGGCGACTTCGATTAAAGCTCTAGAGGCCTGAAAGGCGATTTCGACTATAGCTCAAGGCCTAATTACGCATTCTGATTCAATTACACATTCATTCAATACACCTATATCAGGTTTGTGGTGCTTATGCTTATTACTATTCCATATTGTACTGGAACATTCATCATTCAATAGTATACTATAGGCCTGGAAAATTCATCAACTAACAGCACAAGCCTGTACAGTAATGAGTAAAGCGGACTACAATCATTACAAAACAACTTCTTCATTACTTATCATTTGTTCTTCATACACTGCTGACACAAACTCGTGTCCGTTTCATCTTACGTTGTCGAAACGGGCTATTTATCTAGTTTCAAATAATATGTAACATCAGTTACCCACTGACCTAACAAAGGTGGGTTAGGATTGTTCCAGTTGAACAAGATAAGTCTCCATGCTAATAGTAAAATAAAGACAATTACCGTTTGTTTGCCCTTCTCCATTTTATCTGGGAGTACACCAAACACAGCTGTTAGTGGATTAGGAGGGATTGTGACACCAAGGCTGTCTGAGAGGCATTTAAAAATTTTGGTCCAGAATGATGTTAATTTGGTAGACCCCCAAACCATGTGGCCCAGTGAGGCTGGAGCTCGATTGCAACATTCGCAGGTTGGATCTTGCTCTAGGATAAACCAGTTGTTGCTCGGGCACTTTAATGACTGAGCAGTTGGATGGAGCTACACACGACTAGAGTCTGGATGGAGATTTGATGCCACTTAGAGGTGGTATAACCAGAGACCATTAATTAGCACACTTGAGTGGATGAGGAGGAGAAGAGCTTGACTACCTCCATGTACATGGGTGCTGAATCATTTACTACTCTGTAGGCAACCACCAATAATTTGATCTTAATGTGTGCTGCTACCCGGAGCTCCTGGAATGACCTGCAAATGAAGAGTGACATGCGCTCGTCTCGGCTGGTTCAATACAAGACATGTTCTGCTGCATTTTGAGTCATCTGCAGTGACATGTGTGGTGCCCGGCGGGCATCCATGCCCGGCCGGGACGCCCAGGAGGAGTGGAGGAGGGCTTGTGCCTCCTCCAGGACATGAGAGGGCATCCTCCCTGGTGGCTTTGGGGACCACGGGTACGGAGCTTGGAAGCTCAACCCTGTAGGGGCCCGTGGTCACCACTAGGGGGCGCTCCAATGCCTTGGGAGTGTTGGACCTCAGTACTTCCGCCACACCGGGAAGTGCTGGGGGAGAAGAGAGATGGAGACACCCGGTGGACTTCCGGTTTCACCGCTGGGGCTTCCGCCACACAGGGGTGTTGCTATAGGCCCTCAGGATGCAGCTGGAGCTCATCCGGGGTGAATAAAAGGGGCCGCCTCCCTCCAGTCAGGAGCGAGAGTCGGGTGGAAGAGGACGAAGCTTGGTGGAGAGGAGTGGAGGCGGACCAGAGACTGATAAGGCATTGTGTGGTGGCCAGGACTTAAAGGGGTGATTGGTGCCGAAGCACTGGGTATGTGCACTATATCTTGTATAAATAAACACGTGTGTGGTAAAACCATCTTGTCTGCCTGTCTGTGTTCGGGCTGTTCCCCACACATGGTAGCGTGTGATGAAGGTACCTGTGCCAGTTAAGACATGATAAGACTAATTCGTAAAACATACAGTAAACTGTGCTGCATACTCAGTCAAATACAACTTGAACATGCAAATGTTTATTTTGAAGTTGGTCTAGATAAAAGTGTCTGTTCATAAGTAACGTTTTAATAATAATCCATCAGTCTTCTAACCTGGCATTCCAGTTCATTATTGAAAGTTTGTAATGGCCTTCTCGGTAGATCTGAGTCAAAAGTAATAACACTGACTAGAAGCCACTCCAAACCTGTACATTTTTTTGATGCGGAAGTTACAATGGGGTCCTTATACCCCAGTTACCTCTCTCTTTTGTCCCAAGTGGCTAAGCCTCTCTCTTTGTTCCATTTTGTGTCCCCCTGAGGTTCTCCTTTTAGATTCCTCCACTCTGTCCCTTTCTACATCCAGCAATGGGAAATTGCTTTATTTAATATTACTGCAAAGCTATTGTCAGGCTTTTGGTGGACATCCCCTGAATCCGACCCTTAAGTCTACTGGAAGTTATCCTTATTTAACTGTCTGTGTCACTATCAACAACTCATCTAGTTAAACAATTTCAATATGGTAATGTGCAGTTTCATTGATCAAAGGCTTGGTGGGAAAGTCTCATGATGCAGTGTCCTCTATCCTTTTTTGGATTATTAGAAACTACAAAGCAATTTATGAGAACAGGTCATTCAGCCCAACAAAGTTCACCAATCCTATCCCTCAAATTTCTATTAAATAACATCAAGTCAAGATATAAAGGTCTCTACATTTCTACTCTATATCACAGTACTTGGAAATGCATTCCATGTTTCTGTGGTTTTCTGTGTGGTGAAAAACTTTCTAGCATTTATGCAAAATGTGTAAGTTTCCAACTATGTCCACTTGTTCTTGTTGAACTCACTATAAAGTACCAGCCTGGCTCCTCTGTACTAATTCCTTTAATTCTGTAATTTTAAACAATTTGATCATGTCAACTGTTATTCTCCTTTAGCTTAATGTAGTCTTTCCTCAAAGGCCATACCTCTTAGTCACAGAATCCAGCTTCTCTGGACTTCTTCTGGTGCTGCTTTGTCTTTTTTCATACCCCAGAGACCAAAATTACAAATTATTTCATGTGCAATGTCACTAGTCTGCTAAAAAGCTTAAGAAAAACCACCCTTGACTTGTTCTCCACACCTCATGATACATAACCTAACATTCTATTTGCCGTCTTGTTCACTTTTGTCCATTGCCTTGATGTAGATAGTGTGGCCACTGGTGTGACACCAGCCATTCAAACCTAACATAAACAGGCTCCAGGCAGAAGTCTTTGCAACACACAGGCCTTTATTCAGTGGGAAACACTTCCCAAATTATTTCCCACAATGTTCAGCACCAAGCACAGTACGAAAACTCCAGTAACAGCAATAAAGCACTTATCTTCCTTTCTCTCTGTCTTCTTCTGCCTTCACTCCTTACTCTGGCAAATGTCATCCTCTCATTCCTGACTCTGACTACCTGAATGAAGGCAGGCGGCTCCTTTTATGCTGCACTTGGGAGTGCTCCATGTGGCTTGTTAGAGAGGTCTGGAAGCACTCCCAGGTGTGGTGAAAGCCCCACACCATAGGGCTCTGCAGCTCCCCCTGACGGCCGCCATGGCACCCAGCAGGGTTGAGTTGCAGAACTCTAATTTCCATGATGTACTGTGGGAAAATGTACAGCTACTGCAACTCAGGAGGACTGCAATCTAGTGCTCCGGGGGAGGTAGTGCCCTGCATATGTCCGCTACCCTGGTACTTCCATTATGGTAGTGTCCCAGTCGGGAAACGGCATTGGCCGTCAGTCACAATATCAATGAGTTCACTTTAACTCCAAGGTCCTTTTCATAAAGAGCACTTTCAAGTTGCAGATCTTCATATCTAGCATTTTTACTTTGCAAGTGCATTCGATTATCTGCAATTCCACTATTCCATGTCATTCCAACATTCCATACCATATAATTCCATTCTTTTCTTTACTATTCAACAGTCTTCTCCATGTGGTGTTGGACTGCTGCCCATTTTTGTTTGTTTGTTTGTTTGTTTTTTTTAAATTGACATTTCCTATGTGGAAGCAAAACGCTCTTCTCAAAGAATTGGAACCAATGTAAGGCTAATCAATATGACAGCATTATTGGAGCAAGCCAGCAGGAAGCCATGGCAGACTGACAAACATCTCTGATTAATTAATCAAAGTCACTTTCTTTTATAGATGTTGCAAATCAGGCAAGAACTGAAAAAAGGAGATAAATATACCTTGTCTTACAGTTTTGTGCAGCAGAGCCGTTATATATTTGGCAGTATGTTAAAAGTTAAATGAGGAACTAACTTGTTACCAACTTGTCCTAGTTATAAACTCTTTTCTTAGCAAACTACTTATGGCAGCACTTTAAAACAATTTCAATCCAAAAAACATTGTTTTTCTTGACAATATTTTGGTCATCTCAGTCAAAAGAGTCAGGTAGTAAGCCTTATAATAATAAGAAAACCTACTTTTGTCCATCACTCACTTCAGAAGGTCTGGAGCGTTGGGTTGGTAGGCTGATATTTTCATGGTTCCCCCTAATTCTGTTGTTAATAGTTAAACATAATTCTTGTTCCTTTTTTAACTTATTATATACATTTTAACAAAATGGAGTACCTAGAGATAAAACATAAGCAGATACAGGAACACAGCTTGGCAATGTCAGGACCCCAGGTCAAGAATTCAGACTTTGGACTCTGGGGAGGCACAAGTGCAAATCACTATGTCACCTGTTCCCCTTTATAATAATAATAATAATAATAACTAGGAGCCTGCTCGCTTCACTCGCCCACCCCCGGGTTTGGTTTACCGGATATACAATTTAAAGAGATTGCTATTTTCATGGGAATTGTTACATAAGCATTATTTTCACCTTACTTGTCCTTTATTTCCATCCCCGGGTGTGATTAAATCTCTTTCTCGCAGAAAGTATAACGCTGCTTGTATTGTGAAGGGGAAACGGCTGAATGCGCACTAAGGAGATGCTGTTCGATCATCTGCTGGCTTGTTGCCTGTACAGCAGCTGTCCTTTTGCCACTTCGCGTCTCTGCCGCTCACGTTGTGAATGTTTAGCTGAATGCATGCTAAGGAGCACCAGTCGGATCATCTGCTGGCTTGCTGCTGCTGACGAGCTGTGTGTTCTGCTTGTTGCTGTTGTTGTTGTTGTTTTAAAAGCTGGGAGCACATGAAGTGTGTCTGCCAAAAGCATTCCAACAACTGCTAGGTTAGATCTCAGTTAACTTGTTTTAAATGTTGTCTCACTGCCTTGTCTCACATGACGTTAACGTGTCTCTCGCGGGACATAAAATCATCTTCCGAGAAGATCATTTCTTGTCTCCCTAGTCTCCCTTCCAAGATTTTTTTTATAATAGAGAGATAACAGAGGTGGCACAGTGGCGCGGTGGCGCAGTGGATAGCGCTGCTGCCTCGCAGTTGGGAGACCTGGGGACCTGGGTTTGCTTCCCGGGTCTTACCTGCGTGGAGTTTGCATGTTCTCCCCGTGTCTGTATGGGTTTCCTCCGGGCACTCTGGTTTCCTCCCACAGTCCAAAGACATGCAGATTAGGTGGATTGGTGATTCTAAATTGGCCCTAGTGTGTGTTTGTGTGTGTCCTGCGGTGGGTTGGCACCCTGCCCGGGATTGGTTCCTGCCCTGTGTTGGCTGGGATTGGCTCCAGCAGACCCCCGTGACCCTGTGTTCGGATTCAGCAGGTTGGATAATGGAATCATAAAGAGATAATAATAATAACTATTATTGTTAATATTATTGTAATTATTATTGATTCAGAAAATGAAAGATGATGATGGATTTATTATTAATATTATAGCCACACTTGGAGCAGGAGGAAAGGTGTTGACAAGAACTTGACAGGTGGGAGAATGAGAAGCCAGTGGCTTTGTGAGTGTGTTCCAGGAGGTATTAGTGAGGAGCACTGGAGAACGTACTCCACTAGGCCACTCATTAGTATAACTTGACTAGTTTAGGAAGACCCGAAAGGCCTTAAGGTATGTCACTTTGCCTTAATTTGTTCCTGAAGTTCTTCTCTTGTTGCCTGTTTGTAACAACATAAGAAAGGTAGGTGACAAACGAGAGGAGAACATTCAGTCCATCATTGTATTTGTTTAACTAATAGCTAAGCTGTCCCAATATCTCATTCATGTATTTGTTAAAGGCTGTCATGGTTTCTGCTTCAGCTCCATCACTTAACAGCGTGTTGCAGATGGCCAGAACTGTTCTTGTAAAAAGAAGCGCATCCTAAATTTCAATCTTAATTGCGCTTTTTCTTATTTTCCATCAGTGTACTCAAGAATGAAATATCCTATTTAATTGAAATATCACTTTTACCTATACCTTGGAGAATCATCTTTGGTTAAATATTGTGTGATGTTAGTCTACATGCTTTTGCATTTTTTAACTTTCTTGGTCTTATTTTCAGGTCAGGGATTGGCCGCTATCATTCATCTCATCTCATTTCAGCTCTCATTTTCTGAAACTGCTTTTCCTGGTGAAGGTCATGATGGAAGCAAGTCAAGCAGCTCAGCCCAAACTTCCCTGCCTCCAGCTACAGATTCCAGTTTTTCTATGGTAAATCACAGGCATTTCCCAGCCACCATGAGAAATATAGCAGTTCTGGGGAAGCCTTCTGGGAGATATCCTTACGACATGCCTAAACCACCTCAACTAATAATAATAATAATAATAATAATAATAATAATAATAATAATAATAATAATTTTATTTAATAGGTGCCTATCTTAACACTCAAGATCACCTTACAATGAAATTAAATAACATTAATAAACTAAAAACAAAGAGAATGATAAAATAGAAAGCAATAAGGTGCAGAGGTAGTACCAAATATACAAAGATAACTGGCAGTAACAGTGTTAATTCATAGTTGGTATGCCAGTTTGAAAAGATAAGTTTTGAGGGCAGTTTTAAAATGTGTTATTGAGTCTAGTTGACGGATATGAGAAGGAAGAGAATTCTAGAGTTGAGGAGCACTATGAGAGAATTGCTCAACCTCCCATAGAATAGAGTTTGATGTGTGGTACAGAAAGCAGAGCTGTAGATGAGGATCTGAAGGAGTGAAAAGGAGTGTAAGTCTGTAGGAGATCAATAAGATAGGGAGGAGTGAGGTTGTGGAGAGCTTTAAATGTTAAGAGTGGTATTTTGTATTTTTATTCGGTAGTTAACAGGGAGCCAGTGAAGTTGGGAAATAATAGGTGTAATAATTTCAGTGAATTTAGAACAGGTTATTATCCTAGCAGCTGAATTTTGAATAAGTTGTATGTTTTTGTGGGATGCTAGATAGAATAGTATTACAGTAATGTATACATGAGGTGACTAGAGCATTAACCAATACTTCAGTACTGTGTTGCGTAAGAACAGGATGAAGTCTAGAAATGTTTGGAGATGGAAGAAGGCAGTCCGAGAAACATTACTTATATGGGAAGAAAAAGAGAGAGTACTCTCTAGAATGACGCCCAGGCTCTTAACCTGGGAGGAGATGTTTGTGTTAATATTGTTAATTAACAAAGTAGAATGGTTAACCTTAGCAAGTGTGGATTTAGAACCAATGAGGAGCACCTCAATTTTACTGCTATTTAATTGGAGAAAATTGTGAGTCATCCATGACTTTATGTCTTGGAGACATGCCATAAAAGTATCTGGAGGGAAAACAGAAGTGAATTTAGTAGATAGGTCAACTCAATCCTTTCAATCTGGAAGAGCTGCGAATCTACACTGAGGTTTTCCCGAATTGCTGAGTGTTAAGTGTCAGCTCAGCCATCCTGCATAGAAACCTCATTTGCTTCACTTGCGTTTACAGTCTCACTCATGATTTAGGTGAGGCCTGGGATGTAGATTGACCAGTAAACCAAGAGTTTTGCTTTTAGGCTCACCACCACAGACCGATATAATCCTCGCAGAAGAGCTGCTCTGCTCCAGGCTGCTTGTGGACCTCATAATCCCACAGTTTTTCATCACTCATGTACAAGATCCTGAGATACCTCAACTCCTCCACTAAGGGCACTTGTCTGCCATTGCTCTGTCATCATTGAAAAGGGATAATAAGGAAGACAAATTAACAAGTCTGACCAATGTTTAGAAACAAACTGCTAACAAGTGGTGTTACCCCGATTGCCAAAATCCAAAAGACGTACCCAAGAAAAACAAAAAAATGGATAATTCAAATTTTGCCATATAAAATGGATACTGAAAATCCGCCTTGTTTTTAAAGCAGAGCAAAATTTGCAGCTGCATATTTTAACATAAAGAAGACTCTGTGACAGTTGAGAACAAAGCACAACATGTCTGAAAACCTTTTGAGTCTCTAGTGACGTGAACGTGCACACGCATACGCACACAAAAGAACTAAACAGGAAATTGAAGGCTTAACGCACAATAGTTAGAATTCAATGACTGTGGAAAAGAAAATCACAGAGGTGCAGGACGCAATTATTTTATTCATCGAATCATGACAACGGAAACTATAGACGTGTTACTGTAACAAAGAATTGTGCAAGAGTATCTAAAAATGAATAAATTATACATGACAAAGTCATTCTGAAGGGCCTGAGTCAGTCAAAAACAGAAGAATAATGGGGAGCAGATGGTGTGGATCTGGGCGTTTTTCAGGAAATGGAAAAAAATCAGCAATTTATAAAGGCATTTTTATCATAGAGAGGGGGAAGCAGCAGCCTCCCAGTGCCATTAGTACTGCAGGTTGAAATTAGCACACTGTACACACTAAGTGCACTGGGCACATATTCAGTCTGTTCACTAGGAGTGTGTCCTTGGTCACCAATATGCAGAAATAAATGACCTACTAATGACGGCACACCGTAGGACATCGATTGCACCACAATAAAGCCGGACTAAGCATCTCACTCAATTTTGACGAATCGTGATGCGGCCTTCCTCTTTGTCACAACCCTTGAAATGCCATCTATCACCTGGGAACCCCTGTATTAGACGGTAAGCTGATAATAGGTACTCGAAGTCAATGTGTTAAATGCAGAAGATATGGACAGATGTAAAGATCAGAGTGATTTTGATAAGGAACAAATCATTATGGTCATGGCGACTGAATGGCAAGGTTTATGTGGTGGTTAAAGGACGACCATCAACCACTGACAGGGTGTTGGGTGGCCAAATCTCATCGATGCAAGAGGTCAAAGAAGGCTAACCCCTCTGGTATGAAGTAACAGAAGGGCTACTGTGGCATCTATCTATCTATCTATCTATCTATCTATCTATCTATCTATCTATCTATCTATCTATCTATCTATCTATCTATCTATCTATCTATCTATCTATCTATCTATCTATCTATCTATCTATCTATCATAGAGTGCCTTTTCTATCTCTCTGTCTATATGTCTATTGTTAAGCATATTCACTTAGAGGAAATCTTTAGGGCTCCATATAGATAGGCACTACCACCCCAAGCAGAGAGGTGCAGATGACACTGACACCATTTTCTGTTGCATCTTAAGTATGGGCGGGTACCAGAATACCCATATGGATATTAATTTGACGTACATCACCTACTCGGACATCATTGCAGACCAGGTACACCCCTTCATGGCAATGGTATTCCCCAAAGAAGGTGGCACCTTTCAGCAGGATAAAGCACCCTGGCACACTGCACAATTTACTAAGGAATGGTTTGAGGAACATGATGAAGATTTTAGGGGGTTTCCCTGGTCTACAAATACCCCAGATCTCAATCAATTCAAGCATCTGTGGGATGTATTAGAAAAACAAGTCCGATCTGTGGTGGTCCGCCTCATATCTCGCAGGAGTTAGCGGATCTGCTGCTGGCGTCCTGGTCTTGTAGTGTCCATGCCATAGTGAGTCTGAGTTATTTTGGTGGTACACGGAGAGCAACAACATATTAGGCAGGTGGTCATAATGTTTTGACTCATCAGTGTATATTTTAACTGGTAAGAGACAAATTGATCAGCTTTCACTAATTTTTTTTTTGTAGAGGAGATTTTCCAATTTGTAAGTAATGATAATGTGTTATTGAAAACCTGGATGTCATTTTGCACAATTTTTACAAATCACTTATATCTTGATGCACCTTTTTTTTATAAAAAATGTTGAATTCAGATACCTTACAAAGTTTTGCCAGACCATCGTTATCTATCTAATAAACCACATATTTTAAATGCAGTCTGCTAATGGAAAATGACAAGTTTAATATTGGAGAAAGTGCACTGCTGTTTATCAGTTTTGGCCAATGCAACTAAGGGCAGCAGCAGATATTATTGTTGGGTCAGTCATGGACAGGACGTTATTAGAATTGCAGTAAAAATCTACGGCAGTGCACAGTGAAGTCCACCACGAATGGTAGAATTGCTCAAATTAAAGTAAAACTTGATAAGTGATGGGACCTGGAGATGTTCAGTAAGCAGCTGCAGGCCTCTGATAAGCTGTTTTCATTACAAGCTGTGAGATGGTGGGGCATTTGTGTGGTTTACTTTGGACAAACTGCTCACTTAACTTTGCGGTTGGAAGCAATACTTTAGATAACATAATGGGCTACTCAGACAACATGTGTACAACTGCTGTAAATTATGGGTGCTCACTCCACAATTCAGTCCAGCACACTTGGAGCTGATGGTCCAGCGCCGACACTGTATGGGACTACAAGGGTTTGGGAAATGAAAGGAAATGTGTTACGTGGTGCTTGGTTTTAAATTATAATAACCACAATATCTGATTCTCCTGCACTTAAAGAGTATGGCTATCATGCAAAAGAGTAGATGTGCTTAATAATAAATATTCAAGCAAAATATAAACTATTGCAATTGTATTAACTGTTGTGGACACCAGGGTGTGTTCCAGCTCTCCCCAAACACCCAACACAAGCAGACTCAGACACAAGTATAAAAGGCAAAGAGTTTCACACCACAGCCAAAAGTATAATTAAGCACAAGCACAATACAGCACAACTCTTTTCTTCCTTGTCTCTCTGTCACTGCCTTTTCCATGTAAGCATTGTCCTCCTCTTCCCGAACTCTGGCTCATTGATGTGAGGCAGGCAGTTCCTTTTATTTAATCCCCAGTTGTGCTTCCAGTGATATGACGCAGCCGCTCCAAAGCACTTCTGGTTAAGGTTGGGAGTCTATGGAGTAGAGACTCCCAAATCCTGCAGCTCCCCCTGGTGGCCCCCACAGGACCCAACAAGCAAGTCCCCTGGGACTGCAATACCCGACATGCCTTTTGGGCACCCATGCGGGCATCTGAGCCTGGGCTCGCTGCCATCTAGCATCCTGGAAGAGACAACACCCTGTATAATTTGCCTCCCCCTGTCTTTCCACTTCAAGGGAATCCCAGTCGGATAAGAAAGGCTGTCCCTCACACTGTTATATAAACCAATCATACAAAGTCTTTAAATTACAGACAGCATTTCCAAGTCTTTGCGTGATCTCCTCAAAAGAATCAAAAGAGAATTGCAGTAGTACATCTCAGTGCAGCAGCTGTTCCTGAGCTCCTCTATCTTCTCATCTCATTTTTGCAACCATTTTTTTCTGGTAGGGGTTGCAATGGCAGCAAGGCAAGCATGTCATCTCAGACTTCCCTGTCCCCAGTTACAGATTCAAGCTCTTCCTGGGGGGTTCCAAGGTGCCCCCAAGCCAGCTGAGTGATATAATGCCTCCAGCCTGCTGCAGGGCCTCTGCCCAGCTGGATATGCCTGAAGGGAGCTGCTCATGGGGTATCCTTACAAGATACCTAAACCACCTTGACTGACTCCTCTCGATCAGGAAGAGCAGCAATTTTACTCTGAAGCTCTCCCGAATCACCGAGTTTGGTTATTACCCTTAGCACATGAACAATATGCTAAGATACTTCAACGCCTCCATTAAGGGCAGTTGTTGCCCCTGGAGGGAGACCCATGACCTCAGACTTGGAGGTGCTGATCCTCATCTCAGCTGCTTCACTCTCACCAGCGAATCGCACAAGTGCATGTCAAAGATCTCAGACCTAGGAGGCAAAGAAGACATCATCATCTGCCTAAAGCAATAATGCTACCTCTGGCCTCCCCAGCTGAATTCCCTCTGCAGTGCCTTGATAGTCTGCCTATGAAAACCACAAATAGGATTGGTGACACGGCCCTGATGGAGTCTGATAGCCACAGCCCCACCACACCCACACCTCTACCTTGCTGATAAAACAACGGTCTTATTGTGGCATTAAAGGGCAATTCACTTATAGGTTTGCCCCTTCCCACTTTTACATTAGGACCAGTCAGAAATAGAATTACGGGACACAAAAGGCAATTTCCATACCAGCTCTGTTCAGCATCCTGTATCATGATTTTGTGGGAACAAAATCCACTCTGTATCTAAATTTAAATATTCAAACCATGCATTAGCGATGGAGACTTTGATACTCATTTCTTACAAGTTAAACTGGCTGGGATCTTTAAATGCAATGCAGTTAGACCCCAAGGCCTTAGTGAGACCGATAACTTAAAAATAAGTTAAATAAGCAGCAGGGTATCCTGATGTTTCTGTTCATAGAACATCTTGTCTGCTCTTTGGCTATATCTGTTGTATATCACTTGGTGCTACAATCTCAATTAAGGTGACTATTATAAAGATAACAGACCACCCTGGCCCACCAGTGAAAGCTTGGTCTAAGAACTGAATCAGGCCAGAAATGGATTGATAGACTCAGATTAAGTAGAATCCATTTCTTTGCAGTCATTTCATTAATAAAATGCTGTTTTTAATACAGGTATCTATCTATCTATCTATCTATCTATCTATCTATCTATCTATCTATCTATCTATCTATCTATCTATCTATCTATCTATCTATCTATCTATCTATCTATCTATCTATCTATCATAGAGTGTCTTTTCTCTCTCTCTGTCTATATGTCTATTGTTAAGCATGTGTACTGAGAGAACAGCTTTAGGGCTACATATAGATAGATAGATAGATAGATAGATAGATAGATAGATAGATAGATAGATAGATAGATAGATAGATAGATAGATAGATAGATAGATAGATAGATAGATAGATAGATAGATAGATAGATAGATAGATAGATAGATACTTTATTAATCCCAAGGGGAAATTCACATACTCCAGCAGCAGCATACTGATAAAGAACAATATTAAATTAAAGAGTGATAACAATGCCGATAACAATGCAGGTATACAGACAGACAATTACTTTGTATAATTTTAACATTTACCACCCTGGGTGGAATTGAAGAGTCGCATAGTGTGGGGGAGGAACGATCTCCTCAGTCTGTCAGTGGAGCAGGACATTGACAGCAGTCTGTCACTGAAGTTACTCCTCTGTCTGGAGATGATACTGTTTAGTGGATGCAGTGGATTCTCCATTATTGACAGGAGCCTGCTCAGTGCCCGTTGCTCTGCCATGGATGTCAAACTGTCCAGCTCCATGCCTACAAAAGAGCCTGACTTCCTCACCAGTTTGTCCAGGCATGAGGCGTCCCTCTTTATGCTGCTTCCCCAGCACACCACTGCGTAGAAGAGGGCGCTCGCCACAACCGTCTGATAGAACATCTGCAGCATCTTATTGCAGATGTTGAAGGACGCCAGCCTTCTAAGGAAGTATAGTCGGCTCTGTCCTTTCTTACACAGAGCATCAGTATTGGCAGTCCAGTCCAATTTATCATCCATAGATAGGCACTACCACCCCAAGAAGAGAGGGGCAGATGACACTGACACCATCTTCTTTTCCATTTGCAGTTCAGAGGCCCACTGGCGTGATGATGAGTGGCTTAACGTCTGCTTGGGCCACAAAGCCCCACCCCTTTCAGACTGGCACTTTAAAAATTCTCTAAGTACAAGAGTGTTATTTTAACATGGCCTTCTCATAACTTCACTGTAATTTAATCCTGATACTCTGTATATCCAATTCATTATAATAACTATTCATTCAAAATCTGTACTAACCCCTGCTCTCTCTTCTGTTTCCTTTTCCGGTGTCCTTTTGGTGGTGGGCGCCACCACCATCTACCCAAAGCACCATGATGTTCCAACAATCATGGATGGATTAAAAGCCAGAAGTCTGTATGACCATCAGCATCAAGTGACTCCATGAGAACCCTAACTACAAAAAGGACTATTTCATTTATGTTAGGTAGAATGCCCAGGGGGGACTGGGTGGTCTCGTGGCCTGGAACCCCTGCAGCTTTTATTTTTTTCTCCAGCCATCTGGAGTTTTTTTTGTTTTTTCTGTCCACCCTGGCCATCGGACCTTACTCCTTTTCTATGTTAACTAATGTTATCTTATTTTAATTTTGTATTTTGTCTTTTATTTTTCTTTTCTTCATTATGTAAAGCACTTTGAGCTACTTTTTGTATGAAAATGTACTATATAAATAAATGTTGTTGTTGTTGTTGTTGAGGATAACAATGAAGAGAAAGATAGCAAATTGCAGTTGATGGAGTCATTCTGCATTTCTTCATGATTTTTCCTCTGGGGCATCCCATCTGCGTGTCAAGAAAATAAAATAATACAAGCCCGGAAAAATAACGACAGCACAGTTACATTTTATGTGACTTTTTGGGAGGAGGAAGGTTTTGAATGACAATTGTTCTCAAGCCTAAGGGCACTGAAGCTTCCCTTGTGCTCAGCACCCCCTAGCTACAGTATGCGCTAAGGTCAGGCTCTCCCTTTGACATGGCTGTAGACTGTGGTGGTGCTGTTCTCCTCAGGCTCAGCCCTGATGGCAATTATCCATCTTCTGATAAAATACAGTGGAATCTCTTAAGATCACTTTTACATCCCTTTATATTCTTAAGCAGAGCTGGAGCAACAGCAACTACATTGGCCAAGTCAGCGTTTAGCTCTTGTTCTGGTGAGCCTGAAACGCAGCCAGCTAGAAACACCGCAGCTCAGCAAAGCAGCGTGTGGAACAAACAGCTGCTCTTTGTTGTAAGGGTCCCTTGACAAGTCACACTGTGTTTAAATGTGTGTTAGCACATTGACAGAATTGTAATAGCACTGCAGGGTCATTCATCATTCGTACTGAAAACTACCATTATATCTTCAGGGGTAAATGAAGTTAGCTTTGTTGAAGTGATTTACATTCATTCTTTAGAGGACTTTTTATGGAAATTGTAATAAATAGCAGTAGATGGTACTTGGATTAAGAGATAATCTATCAGTAAAAGAGTTCTAAGGACAATTAGACTGTTTTTTTATTCAAATACCATTTAATGTCCTGCGGTGGGTTGGCACCCTGCCCGGGATTGGTTCCTGCCTTGTGCCCTGTGTTGGCTGGGATTGGCTCCAGCAGACCCCCGTGACCCTGTGTTCGGATTCAGCGGGTTGGAAAATGGATGGATGGATGGATACCATTTAATGAACAATCATACACCATTTTAAAATCCAATTAATGAAATTATTGGGAATGCTGGGTCATCCTTTTACCAAGAAAGGCCACTGAATTGATTTGGTATTTACACTGGACGTCGAGATTTGTATGCAGTGCCATACAGTGCAAATAGAACTGCAGTTCTACTCAATCTCTTGAATGTTTCAATGGTCTGTTGACCATCTGTGTCCAGGAAACCAGAAGCAATACCTCGACTTCCTGCAACCCAGTCAGTTTCAACACATAAAAATAAAAGATCTTTGCTGGGGGCAAACCCACAGAAGCTAGTGATTATAAAGTTGCTCACTTGCTCATGGTTTCATAGTCTGTCAATAGATATCTACTGTACAGCCATGTAGCGGTGTCATATATTCTTCTTTGTGGTTTAACTGTGTATATAGCATGTCACTATTGTGGATTTTCCCAGAAAGGAGAAGGACCACATCAGCATAATTCTCAAACCTGGACGTCATGTCTTAAGACTCTTCTTTTGAATCATTTGCCACAAAGGAAATGGTGGGACAGGGAGGTGAGTCAGGCCAAGAAGAGTCTACTACTGGATCTGAATGAGTGATTCAGAGGTCGTACTGTATATGAGGAAACTTTCAGTGCTTAGTTTAACAAAAAGACAAATGGATGAAGACAATCCAGAATCATCATACAGCCGAAACACTGATGCTTCAAGATTCCGGTGTGATCGATAAGATTGCTCTTATTTTGGGATGCTATTCATTACATTGATAGAAGTTTGATACACTTTAGTGGCTTTATAAGAGACTGATCAAATTGGGTAGAAGACATCTGAAGGTCTTAATGTTTAACGTATTACAGTATATGTTTAGGTGTCTTTGTGGCTGTTGCTATTATGTTCCTCTTTTATTTCACAAATTTAGGTCTTTTTCTCAATAAAACCATTCTGGTTATCTCGAGTTTTACTTCTTGTAAAGAAAGCTTTGAAATATGAGCTGTCAGGTTTTCTAATAGTGATGAGCAGCATTTAGCCTTAATAAACAAACTAATCATCTACTCTTTTAGAAAATTTTTGTTTGTTTGTTTAACTGAATGGAAACTTTAATTTTATAGGAAATTACACCCTTATGATAAAGAGTCAACCAATAAGTGTCTTCAACAAAAATGATCAGAAGGACTTGAAGCTGCGCAAGACATATAAAGTGACCCCAAGGGTTCACCCCCTAATGGTATATGAGAGGGCAAAGTTCTTCTTCTTATTCTTCTTGCTCCCGTTAGGGGTTGCCACAGCGGATCATCTTCTTCCATATCTTCCTGTCCTCTACATCTTGTTCTGTCACCCCCATCACCTGCATGTCCTCTCTCACCACATCCATAAACCTTCTCTTAGGACTTCCTCTTTACCTTTTGCCTAGCAGCTCAATCTTTAACATCCTTCTCCCAATATACCCAGCATCTCTCCTCTGCACATGTCCAAACCAACGCAATCTCGCCTCTCTCACTTTGTCTCCTAACCGTCCAACTTGAGCTGACCCTCTAATGTCCTCATTTCTAATCCCATCCATCCTCATCACACCCAGTGCAAATCTTAGCATCTTTAACTCTGCCACCTCCAGCTCTGTCTCCTGCTTTCTGGTCAAAGTTACTCCTTGCAAAACATAAAAAAATGGACATCAGTAATATAAGGATGTTGAGGGTCGCTTTATGCTGTTTCAAGGTTGTTGATCGTGAACATAATATGTTTGATATTTGGAGGTCTTAACATTCTAAGAGTCACTCCAAGCAGGTTAAAACGACAAATTTTAAACATAAGCATGTGGAGTATTATTTTAGACTATTTCAAGGTCAATGATTACAAATATGGTGTTATTTATGATTTTAATCTGTTACTAGGGGTCTAGCCCTCTATGGACCTCTATCATAGGGTGTAAATTAAGCAATTTCTATTACAATCAAGAATATTTGGAGTTTAAACATTTCAATTAAAGCACACATTTTAATATTTCAACTATGTGATGCAGCTATTCTTGTTAATTATGCACTTTCACCTCGTGGTTACATTTCATATGAACACCCCAAATTTTAGGGTGGCTTACACTAATTCAGACTTTTCTTTATTTAAAGTCATAGTAAAACACTGATCTTATTTTATGCACAATTTCCTTTTGGTCCCTGGAACATTCAGATTAAACGGGGCTTCCTACAGGACCCCAACCCAAATTTCTTTGTCTTTTGTTTCATATTACACACACCAAAACAAAGTTAACATTTCAGAGATCACATGCTGGTTAAATGATAATGAAAAATCATTAAAGTCAATAAGAAAAGGGAGTAAACACAAATATTTCTAAACACAAAAACAAACACATTCTTAATTCTTAATTAAACACACATTTGTTCATGAAAACCACGTCAAATATCCAGCTTAATGAAAGAATTAGTGTCTGTGAGCGCATTCCGGTTGCTGTGTCTGTGTTGTTCCAAAAGATGGTGCATCACAAACATTTGTAGTAATAAAATGCATTGCAGTTGTCATTCCAACAGATGACGCACCACAGATATTAACACAGCTTTTACAAATCCGTACCAAATGGTATTTAACCGAGACTTAAGCACTGCATGATGCTCTTGAAACACTCTAACGCTGAGGCCTACATTGATTACCTGGAGACAGGTAGCACAGCTAGTATTTTATAATAAAAATATTTCCTGTTATTTCCTCAACTCTGACATTTTTCCAAAGTTGAATGAATAAGAAGACTGGTTTCAGTCTGCTGAAAGCAGAAATTAAATATAGGCAATGTAGGCAAGTATAAGAAAATTAAAATTACTATTAAAATTCAGGAAGAAAAAAAAGTCTTTGGCCTGGATGTGAATGCCAGAACTGCAAATATCCTGAGGTCAAAAAAGTGAACCATGAGAAACCCTTAGAGTTTTAAAACTGGAGGTTTATTCCTTGTTTAATGCATTAAATTAACCTTTAAGGTGATGTGGATTTTGCTGGCACAATAAGATAAACTAGCCAACCCACGGCGTACCATACACCGCATAATCAGGCTGGGTTTTTAATGATTTTTAAGCACAGGGAAAAAATTTACATTTGAAAAATCCGGAGGAGAGGGGAAGGACGCCCATTACGCCCCATCCGTCATGCTAGTCTGCTGATTTCTCGTTCAGTAACCTGTGAGTAGTGATGGGCGGGGTGAAGCCTCACGAAGCATCAACACGTTTGAAGCAATTGTGTCGGAAATCGTATCGAAGCTTCGAAGCATTTAACACTTACCTCTCTAGTGACACCTCCTGGCCATTTTCATTAACGTTACAGAAACTTATGATACACTTCAATGACGTTTGTTAAAACTCATATTGGTTTTATTTTTTCGCAGCTACAGACTGACAACGAAGAGAAGGGTTCGTCAGCAGCTTCTAGTGTGTGATGTGTAAAAAATATAAATATAACTTCTTTAACTGTCTTGTGACGCTGTAGTAGTACGGCTGCTTTGCAGTAAGGAGACAATGGAAGATTGTGGGTTCGCTTCCTGGTTCCTCCCTGTGTGGCTAGCAAATTATCTGCAACAAACAAACTGTTTTACACGCTGCAAACCAACCCGCGCCGTTTTTTCAATGTTTTTTAAGCAGAGGGAAAAAAATGAAATTTGCAAAATCCGTAACGCTGCTTTCAGTAAGTACAATGCACACGCGTTTAGTTTGTTGGTGACTTTTTTCCAGCTGTCTTTCCTGGTTTGGGCTGTTTTTGCAGTGTTACCGCTTGTGCATATTAAATCTTGAATTCCTTTGAGTAACTAATTAACTAACTAACACCCACCCACTCAGCTTGTGTGAAAAACAATGCTCCCGTTCTTTCATCATTTTGTTGCAGCAATATACATTGTGTTTCCATTCATCTCGGATTATTACATCCAGCTAATCTGCTACACGACTGCGTTTGAAAAACCGACTTATCCCAGATGAGTTTCACCGGCATTAATAATTAGGAATCTGGTTGGAAGAAAACCCTGCAGCCACAGGGGTTCACCAGGACCGAGTTTGGGAAACACTGCTGAACACAGACGAAACCAACTCAGGTGAGGAGTTGGGGCAGGCAAAGTAGTTGTTTAACTGCATTCTCTGTCTTGTAGCGCAGTGGTAGTGTTGCTGCTTTACAGTAAGGAGACTGTGGAAGATTTTGGGTTCATTTGCGCTGCATTTGTAGTGTTACCGCCTGTGCATATTAAATCTTGAAATCCTTTGAGTAACAAATTAACTAACACCCACCCACACACACACAGCTTGTGTGAAAAAATGCGCCCGTACTTTCATCATTTTGTTGCAGTCTATCAAAGACTTGCTGCCCCCAACTCAAGGTGGCTCAGAGGTCCATGTGTAGCGTACAACAGGTAAACATAAATGACGCCATTTTTTCCGAGGTGTCGCGTCCCAGTTAGTGGGCGTGGCTCTGCGAGTTGTCGTCGTATCCAATGGTCATAGAGTAGAGTTGGTGGGCGAGGCTCTTTCCTACTTGTCGGCGGCTTAGTGAATCCACGCCTCTTCCTGCGTGCTTTCATGGGTGTCTTGTTTTGGTGTGCGTGCTTTCATGGGTGTCTTCCCCCTTTGGCAGCGACTTTGTGAATTATATATATTATTATTATATAGATATATTAGCATACCTGCGAGCGTCACTGTCACAGATCAGGGATTTGCTTAGAAATATTAACAAAGAATGTCGAAATGTAGAGCGCATTTCCAGTAGCTATCTGTGAATTCCTGGTTGGCCACACAACAGCCTTCCTGTCAGATTTAAAATGCAGTTGTGCGTAGAACAATGGGCTCTGTGGAGACCCCTAAAGATAGCTGGTAGGACCGACAGAAATACAAGATGAGACACAAAAATAACCAGATTGGTAAAAACATATATACATTAATTGATGAATTACGGCATTCTAAGCATTGTCACCTTCTATAGACTCCCCCTCCTGATCTCTACACAGCTCCATACGTATCTTCCATTGATTGAAACAGTGCTGGAAGTCTTCTTGTTTGAGGCTCTTCAACCGTTTGATGTTTTCATCCGTCCGAAACGAGCGTGGTCGACCTGAGTGTTGAACGTCTTCCACATTTTCTTCTCCTTCCTTGAAACATTTCTGCTCCTCAAAAACTGTTATCACCGTACACTGTTTTTATCATTTCACAGGTTTCTGTGGCCGTTTTGTACAATTTCGCGAGAAATTTGATGTTGATTCGCTGTTTGATTTTTTCACCCGACATTATCACGGCAACTCGTGTAGCAAATATTGTGCAAATACTGTCTGGGCTGTTCACAGGATATACCTAGCTGGTCGGCGGTTTGAGAGGGGATGTAGTTCTATGATGGTTTTCCAGGAACGCCCCAAGCCAGTGCGGTTACTTTTGTGTCTCACCTCGTGTTGTAGTCAATTCTGGGTTTGTCAGTGAATTTAGTTTAGAAGATTACAGCTATAGGCAGCCAGAGTGATTCAATGGCTTAGGCAATCGAATTTACGTTGTTTCTTATTGAAAAAATGTACTGAATTTAAAAATTGCATTACAATGAGTACATTCAGTGCTACATCTTTTTAAGTCGAATCAGATGCTCCTTCCTCTACCCATTTAGAGAGGAGAAAAAGAAAAGGGTACTCACCCAAAGACCAAAAAATCTATTTAATCAATTAATGATAGCATTAATAAATGGCTCACTGATTTTAAATAATTTTTGCACTGATCCTTATAATCTAAATTAATTTGTTCTAATTTTAGTAAAATTAGACATTCTTTTGGTTAACAATCTTCCACTTAAAGCCAATGTCACATTCTTCTGTAAGAGAAAATTATGGAGGTAATAATGGTAATGTATTTTGGTTTGCAGTGAAAATGGTTTGCATTGAAATATATACAGAAAGCATTTGTTTGAAAAATGTCATGAAGAGATCTACTGAAATGGTTAAGTAAATAAAAGATAAGAATGCACTAGAAGAATGGTAGATGTAATACAGAGGATGCACCAGGAGATGAGTAGGAGATGAGCAGATGTCCTGTATGTGGTGTAGCGGGTCCACAGCTCACGTCAAAAAGGCCACTGTTTTAAAATAAATAATCGGCGCACTCACAGCTTAGCAAGGGGGCATGGTGTGTGTGTGGCTGAGCGGTCCCTGGGGAGTTCGTGATGCAGGTGCACAGGTAAGGAGTCATCCGCATCCGTAATTGTTCCCGGGAGCTGCTGATTGCCACAGCTTATCCAAGTCCCCATAATAAATAGAAACGTGAGGCGGCTAGCATGGAGTAGATAAAGAAACAAAGAAAGACAAGACAAGACAACTACGGATGGACAGCCGTTAAGGGTGAAGAAGACGGCAGGAAGCAGGAGGGAGAAAGCTGGTGCAGGAGAGAAGAAGAATGAGCGAGCGCAGGCACGTGCTGATAACAAGCACCTGGGGCAGTGATCCCGAGTGGGGTGTTTGGCCAGCACCTGAGGTCCGACAGTAGCGTTCGCTCCTGCTGAGCGCTTGTTGGGAGCAGGAGTGACCAGGAGAAGGTTGGCTCACCGCAGCAAAGGTAGCGGGAGTCAGAGATTTGGAATAGAATCCTCAGCGTGAGCGTCCTGGCCGTTGGGGAAAAGCCAAGTCTCGGTCTGGTAGGGGCTAAACGAAGCCAGGGATCGGGAGGCCACCAGACCAGTCGAGTAGAGCAAAGAAGGTCAGCTGCATGTAAGGTGACCCCCATAGCCTGGATGGGAGAAGTAGGGGAGTCTCCAGTAAAAGAAGGCACCGTGCTTTGTGTTTTTAAAGAGAGTTTCCAGCCATTGTTTTAACTTTGTTGTTTTTTTTTTTAAGTTTTTTTTTCTAATGGATTTTAACCTCCACCCTTTTCACTTGTTTTTATGGATTATTTATTTAAGGATATTTTGATACACTGCATCTGTTTGAACGCTTGTTTTGTTGGTTTTGTTATTAATAAAAGCACTTTTGCATTTTTTGCACCATCCCCTTGCTTTGTTGTGCCTCACTGCCAAGTTAATCAGTGACATTACCGATGGTGTCGGGTTCAAGGGCTCCCAGAAGGAAGATGGGAGCGTGGAGCAGAGCCCACATCGTCACACTGTAAACAAGAAGACTGGACAGTTGTCACATACACAAGGATTTCAAGGGTAATGGCTGAACCTAAGAGATATGAGAAGAACAAGAGTGTAGTAGAATAGACTTTTATTTGGATAAGTTATTTGGATGTGCAAACCAACAGACCAATCAGTGTAAAGTATCAGGTGATGTGTATGCATTAATTCAGCACTGCTTACAGGTATGTAAATTCAGTTAATTATACTGTAAATATAGACCTCTGCTCTTAACCTCTGCCCAGGGCACTGTCCTTTAGTAGATTGTTGTACAGAGTACTCATTCTTTTGGACAAGCTTCCTCCCACCTGGTTCCTGATTCAAAGAGGTCCTAGTTGAGGACAAGATTCTTTTTTTAATATACTGTATTTCCAATTTATTCCACACTTCTACTCATTGGGTATGTCCAAGTTGCCAGCTGCATTGTTGACCTCATCATCAAACCATGTCAGTTTAAGTGAAAATGGCTGGGCAAATCTAATTAAGTGACTGCATCCATTGCAGTTGTGGTCACCTCTTTTTCTGACAATAAATAGCGTGCATCCTGGCAGAGCTGATGCTGTACGAAGGGTTAACAGGTATAGTGAGATCAGTTGCCTTTTTTTATCTTTTATGCATTCTGCCATGGTACATAAAACATGAAACATTGGATAGATGAGTTTCTCTTCTGTCTGTGAGGTCCAAAACACCCATGTTTCTTATTCCTTGTCTCTCCATTCTATGCATTGCAGTTCCAGCTGAGCATTCATTGGTTGTCAGCTCTCATGCACACAGGGCCCAGCCCTACAACTAAAGACAAAATCAAACCTGCTTAGTTTGGTTGGAATGAGTCGCTGGGCATGTCACATTACAGTTCACGATAGGACATCGCTATCTGCCTCTGACTCACTAAGATTATGGAAATGAAGGCTACAAATGAAAATTGATGGAAAAGTCATCTAATGCTGGATGGTGTGCTAACAAATGATCCCACAAGGCTGTTCATCAAGCGATAGCATTCTCCAGATTTCACCCTGAATCAAGTTGTCTGAGGATTAGGAATTGTTGTGAAACCACAAATAATCTCTCTGAAATAAGTGAAGATGTTATTCCAGTTAGATCTGAGCAGGGAACAGTATGTGATATAGTGGAGCAGGTGATTGATGACATTACTCAAAATTAAGGTCTTGGTCCAAATTCAGGTTGGATGATCTGAGCTCAGAAGAATTTTTGTGACGGACAATTTGGAATTGAGTTACATGATGTTTTCCCCAGACTGAGGAGTAGTGGATTTTATCCATTCATAATCTGAAAATCTGATTAAAAAATCCTGATTTTGTCTGAGGTCTCTTAGAGATACCACCTAGATCTTAATTGCAGCTAGAAAGAATATTTTCATTAACAAAGTCTTTAATCTGCTTGTAATAAAAGAAATGTGTTGATGAAAGGTCCCACTGGAAACAGAGTTGTTCAAAGGCTGTTCATTCAATGCCTGCCTCAGATTCCTTGCGTGGCAGTAGTTGAATCACTTCTCCTCGCTGTGCTCCACTTGTTAAAAATTTAAGCAAAAAGCTGGACTTCAACCTGACCTTGTAAATCAGCCAAATATAATGCGGTGTTCCTCAAAGGAATCATGCAGGGCACACTATGAAACTCTTTTTAGACTGCTAGGCACACTTCTTTATTGTGTAAATTCTCCCCTCTCCTACTTCTAATTCCCTACCAGTAACCCAGTGCTTTAAAGTCCTGGGCACAGCTTCACAAACACACGACGCATACAGCCTCGTACTCAGCTCAGGTTGGCTCTGTACTCTGTTGCTGGTGTCCTGAAAAGTTCTACCATGCTTTTGGCTCCTGAGGCCCCATCTCCTTGGCTCTACTTCGAAGAGGCAAAAAGTCAGGAGGTGGGAGGCTGGAGGGCTGCAGTGACACAAATGTGTTTTGAAACTTTTGCTGTTTCAGCATTTTTGGATTATTTTTTTACATGTTTGTATGGTATGCTGAAGAACAATTATAAACATTTCATAAGTTTCAAAGGCTTTTATTGGCAAATACATCACATTTATGTAAAGAGTCAATATTTACATTGTTGACCTTTCTTTTTATAACTTCTGCAGTTCGCTCTGGCTTGCTAGATATCAGGGCCAAATCCTGACTGATGGTGATCCATTCTTGACTTTTTAGTGCTTGGAGTTAATCACAATTTGTGGGCTTCTGGCTTGTCTACCTGCTTTTTGAGAACTGACCACAGGTTCTCAATGAGGTTAAGATCTGGAGAATTTCCTGGCCACGGGTCCATACTTTCAATGTTATGATCTCCGAGCCACTTCGTTATCACTTTTGCCTTGTGACATGGTGCTCCATTATGCTGGAAAATACCAGCACACCAAATTGCGCCTGGATTGTTGGGAGAAGTTGCTCTTGGAGGACGTTTTGATACCGTTCTTAGGCAGGATTGTGAGTGGGCCCACTCACTTGGATGAGAAGCAACCCCACACGTGGATTGTCTCAGGATGCATCACTTTTGGCATGACACATGGTATTGTTCACCTTTTCCTTCAATTTTCCAGATGTCCCAAATAGTCAGAAGGAGGATTCATCCGAAAAAATAACTGCACCAGTCCTCTGTTGTCCAATCCTTGTACTTCCTGCAGCATTTTATCCTGCCTTTGTAGTTTTTCTTGGAAAAAATTGGCTTCTTTGCTGCCCTTCTTGACCCAAGGCCGTTGTCCAAGAGACTTCACCTCACTATGCGTGCACACCAACCTGCTGCCAGTACTGAGCAAGCTCTGCACTGGTGGCAACACAATTCTCTAGCTGACTCTTAAGGAGGTCCTGTCGCTTGCCGGACACTTTTAGCTAATCGTTTTGTGCCAGGGCCAAAATAAGTGAAAGTGGATTTTTTGAGATAAAGTTAACTTTTTATGCTAATAAAGCTGTTAGCAATGAATTAATAGGCATCTTGATCACTCTGCACAATAATATAAAAGTGATGTGAATTGCCACCACAATAACTGAAGGCGCAAATTTCGCAAAACAAAATATTTGTGTCACTCCCAAAACGTTTGGCCAGTACTGTATAACCTAATCGTTGCTTAACACACAGGATTACAATCCAAGCATTTTGTTTTAATGCAAAAGTACTCAATCCTGTCACAACATTGCCCCCATTCTAATACGTTCATTTGTCCATTTTCTTGGTCTGATTTTTTTCTGCATAAGTTCATGGGGAGTTGGATCAGACTCAAAGCATGAAGCATTGGTCCACCACAGACCTGAAGGATTCCTGGGGGGTTCAAATTCTTTTACCAATTCTGCTCTTTGAAAGATTATTGTCTGTGTGAAAGTTTATATTTAAGACATTTAAGAAATAGCAAACTATATAGACGAGGACAACTTCAATATTAGTTCAAGATGGCCGTCATTTTGATGAAATCTTAAAACTGGCTCTTGTGAAGAACTGTATAAATGACAGGGATTTCCAGTTAAAAGCCAAAGACCATATGAAAGATGAACTTCAGTGCTGCCCATGAATCCAAATGGGGAAGCCACAGCACTTCACAGGACTGAGGTTTCCAGGGCAAAGATTCAGACATTCAGCAACCCAACTCCGTAGACTGCTTTTGGCTTTCCTCTCCTATGTTGTCAATTTGATTGATCTTCTGCTGATGTTCATGGATCCCTGCAGTTCTACTGATTTAAATCAACTGGCGTGATGAAGTGCTCTCCAAGGTTATGTACATTTCATTTATGGTTTTGTATTTGTCGCTTGTTGTCAGAGTAGTGAGAATGCACGAGATGAAGATGCGTTCAATTCAAGTTAAATCAAGGGGTTTGGGCACATCCCTTGTGATTTTGAAATGAATGGTTTGTTGAGCATTTTTCTAACTTGGAACCTGAAGAAAAGGAGATGATGTGGAATAAAGTGTTGCAAACCGAAACAATCTCTAATCACAGAAAGTGTTAGAATTGTAACTTAGTTGAAAGAAACGCAGATAAAACAAAATGGAAGCATATCTTTGTTTTTCAAGTTTTTGGTCTTCCATCCACACTAAAAATGGAATTTTCAACTACTAAAAATAAATAATTTTGAAAACGCCCTCCAGAATTAATAAACTTAGAAGTGCCAGCTCTTGTATAACAGTGTGGAATGAGACTGTTTTGAAAACACCAACATACAATTGTCTATACACAGTATGTCTATATATTATATTGTCCATATTTTTATGGCTTGGGTTACCTTAAACTTGTTTGTTTCTGTTCAAAGCAGTTGTAAATTGTTTGTCCAGACAAAATAGTCTGGTTTGGTGTTTTCTTCAAGTATTTGATGACAAACTTTTAGAAAATTATCTGAAAATGCCTTTGTGAAGAGATAAACTTTTTAAAGTTAGTGTCAACTGATTTGATTACATTTTTGCGAAACTCACACAAAGATCCATTGTAATTCTGAAACACGAAACTCACTAAAGAGTTTTTTAGGGCTTCAAAGCTTTTTTTTGTGGGGGGGGGGGGGGGGCAGAAAACGAGGGGCATCACCTCCTAAAGCTGCATTTGCACTTCCCTCTTTACCTATATTCTTTTCTGCAGCAGTCTAGTGTACATATTTTGCACCACAACGGTAAAATAAATTTTATTCATGCGTCTTGTTCACCATCGCCACAGAGAAGCACAGTATGTTTTATAAAAGCATGACCTGTGAAAAAGAATATTTAGAATTAAGGTGCTTCAGTCTTTCCAAATAATAAAAGTATGATGCTAATAGAACTATAGGAAGCGTGACACTTATGCATTAAATAAGGATGTGTTAAGCTATTTGAACAAATGTAATCTAATGCAGATACTAAAGCTATAAGAATTTAATTTCTTATAGTTAACGTAATGTACTGAACTAACTTTTATGTAACTTTTGATATTTTATGAGCAATGTGCATGCAAGAAAGAATGAGGAAATGTGTATTGTCTAAATCTGCTTAGGTTGCACACATCCTGAGACAGTTAGCTGGGAGAACGCTGCAGTTGATCTTGTGTGTATTGATGCTGACAAGGGCTATTGCTTAAGACTGTGAATGTGCTAATAACTCTTTTAACTGTTAGAAACACTGTGTGCGCTCCTGCATGTTCCAGTTCAGGGTATGACCGCAAGCTATAACGATCTATGTTTGACCTCAAAATGAACTGCCATATTTCCTCTTTTTGTTTAAGAATAAAGACTGGTTATAAAAAGAGATAAACTTCCTGCTTTGGGCAGGTTGTCTGATCTGACCTGTCAGTAGCAACTTGAGCTGGCAGGAGGGCTGCCTCTCTGACTCACCAAGAATAAAGAAATTGCTTTTTACTTTTTATTGGTGTCCGCCTTCTGTTGTTCTTGACTTCAGTGACCACACATGCTACATATTTTCCAGATAAACGACACATCAAAATTACTGTGTCTTCTCCACAACAAAATGCCACTACATGGAAAGCCGCCAGTGCTAAACCCCGCCCACTGTTACCTAGTAACCACCTTATCCTAGCGATTACCGTATATACTCACGTATAAGTGGGGTCTAGAAACCGAAAAACTCAATCATAAAATCAAACTCCGATTTATACACCCATTCAAAAATACGACACTTACACTTTTTTTTTTTTTAAATCTTCTTGCCTCCTCCAATCTCACATCAGTTTCTCAGTCACATCAACTTTTGTTGCAGCAGCAGAGTTACCAATTTCTTTTGCCACTTCAACGACTTTTAATTTAAAACCAGCTTCATATTTTCTTCTGATTGAACGTTCCATCGTAGATAAGGGATGCTCTTACGATAAAGGTGTATGAGGGTGTGACATACAAAAACACAAAACAGTGCAAACGTCGCTTTGGAGTAGTTCGGGTATTACTGTGTGGTCACATAGGCACAATACATAGAAAAAAAGGCAGTGTGCTGTGTGGTTACTCTCTCAGGTGGGCGTTACCATATCATAATCCCATGTACCAATAGCGTGACTTTTCCACATTCGAATTATACGACTGACACTATAAAATACCAGAAAATATACGGTCAAATCAACCCCACTTATCCGCAGGAGAACTTATCCAGGAGTATATACAGTATATGCACACTTCCCATAATTTGCTTTTATTTTTGCTAGAGATTTTTAATAAATTACTAAATAACAAGCAGTTGCCAAATGAATGCATGACACCACTCCCAGGCAAGAACTAAATGCCTTTTGTCTTGTTGTGAATGGCATTTACTTTGCAATCGCTTCTCTCATCACTAGTATTGACTAAGCCTACAGCTAATAGTCTAGATAACCAACTGGGTAGAATATTGATTCAAAAAGAAAGTAAAAAAACTAGGAGATTGAGAGTACTCATTGAAACCATCAGGATGAGACAGAAAATGCTACACGGGACACATTCTACATGAAGACATTTTATCAAAAAGCCCATTTGGATTAGAGACAGGTATAATTAATTACATTTATATTCATATAGTTCTTTTCTAACCTACAGTAGGCCCGTTACACAGACACTAGGGAATCAGTCAATCACCACCAATATGCAGCGTCCACCTGGATGTTACAATGGCAGCCTTTCTCTCACCAGTAAACTTGCCACATAGTAGCTATTCGGTGGTGAAGGGGTGAGAGAGAGAGATAGCCATTGAGGGACAGAGAATGAAACACTGTTCTCTTTTCGGAAGATGCCCAGCGATCTTTTATGAAAAGAGAGAGTCGGGAACTTGGTTTTATGTCCCATCTGAAGGACAAAACTATTTTTACAGTACGGTGTCCCCGTCACTGCACTGAGGCTTTGGGATCAACACACAGGCCACAGGGCAGGCACACCCTGCTTACCTCACCAACATCTCCAGCAGCAACCCAAGTTTTTTTCTAGATGGTATCCCATCCAAGTACTGGCCGGGCCCAACCCTGCCTAGCTTCATTAGTATTACCTGGTCTGAAGTGCAGGTGGAATGGCTAAAATGGGAGAGGAGAAGTGATAAAACAGCTGTTAGATGAAAAATGGAAGGCGTACAAAATTGAAAGGAGAAATGTGAAGGTTGGAGAAAGCAGAGGGTAGAGGGTAGGAGTGCTTACACTAACACAAATGTATATTTGTTAATGATTGAAATGAGGTTAGTGTGCCAAGTACCCCCAATATTAAAATACATTTCAAAAATTAAAGTATGGCTCTAAGTAGAAAGCGGCAAGCTTGGGCTCATTTTGGGGCAATAGCTCTACTTCTCTAAGAAGAAAGTGTAAGACAGCTGCTGTCTAGAGTGTGCAGTATGGAGTATTTTGAGGCCAAATCTCTTCCCATTCCTGTTAGGTGAGTCAAAGATAGGAACTAGTTTTGGATAGCATATCAAGCCTTAGCAGAAAGCACTAACACACACCAGCACATATTCACTCTGGGCTTGTAGGCAATCATCTAATAACCTAACACGCACACACAAGTCCTTAGGTAGCCTGAGAAAACCTGCACCCATAATATTAAAGGAATGTGCAATCCCCACCTAACACAGTGACTGCTTTCTAGAGCCACTATGCTACCTAACTGACCCACACGTGAAGCATGGCGATTCTTTAGTGTACATTCATGCTGACACTAAGGATATTAAAAAAAATTTAAATTTGTAAATGATTATATCAACTGAATATTAAAAAAGGTTTTTGTTGATTAGCACATTTCCCAGGAACAGTTTTCTCTTTCTCTATATCCTCTACCACCTCACTTTTGTTCTCACCATTCACTTGATGTAGGTCTCTGGTCACGTCACATATTTACAAAGAATTAGACATTTCATTTATCCCTCCGTCATCTAACACCCATAAATCTTTACTGATTGTTTGGCAGGTTCTTTAGAAACTCATCATGAGTCCCAAGCACTAAAGAGTTCCAAAGCACGTAGTCTCAAACACTTTCAATATTACCCATTAGAGGGGGATATCTCCATCAAATCCCAGCTAGTACTAAGGGCACGCTCAGAATCTTTATAAAATCATTTATCATTTATAATATAACTAGCTGTGTAAGCCCGTGCTGTAAAAAGCCTGGGGTCCTAGAAACTATTGAAATTGTCAGAAAAAAAATTGAAATGTAGAGATGTCAGGTAATTGAAAGGAACTACTCTGGGCATCTCGCTCCTAGGAGGATTTGTTTTGCTGATGTGCTCACATCGCTTGTGTATTAGCGGCAAGAGGAAAAGTAAAAATGATACCGTTTTTCCGCTGTTAGTGGCTGTGCGACTTTGTCTTCCTTCTGCGGTTTTGTTTTGCTGACGTGTTATTAGCAGCTAAGTGAGTTTTTTGTTTCCTCAGAGGCAGAGCCCTTACCCCGACTCCACCTCTCACTCCTGGTGGACAGACACACACACTTCCACATGAAGACGTTTATATATTAGACAATGAGGCTCTGTGGTGCATAAAGGCAAAATAGAATTTCCTGTAACAAGGCAATCCAATTTAAACAAAGTCCCAAAACAGAATTTCCAAATAGAATGGTCAATAAAACAACAAAAATATACAATGAGGCACCAATTACAGCAAAACACAGATAAGTCGCACATACACAATGAAACACCAGAAACTGTGGAAGACCCTCCAGATTTGTAGAATGGTGGGCAGTTCCTTCTGGTGATTGGCTGGTGGCCCCACCTCCTGGGGAAGCACCCACAAAAACACTTGGAACATAACAAAGGCAGCAGCTTATAAGCACAGACAAAACCAAAAATCAAGAATGATTTAACAAAAATAAGACAATCAAAAATTAACAAAAGAGACATAAACACAAATTTGAAATCCAGTCAGGGCAGAAACCCTAGCTGAGACATGATGAAACTATGGAAATTCGGTGTCTGAATTGCTTCTTGTGATTTTTATTTCTCACCTTGATCTCTTTTTCTCCTGTACTTAGCCTTTTCCGATTGACTGTGCCCTTTCCTTTTACATTTGTAATAGATGTTATCGTATTTCTTGACCTTGTGCTTGTCTCCGACCATACTCTTGCCTCTTTCATTTTCTTCGCCTGAACATTTGCCTGACTTGCTCATGTACAGTATGTGTGACCTTGAGCCAGAAGTAACATGGTAACAAATCCTCCTTTAATGAAATCCTTCAACACCTCTCACCTCATCTTGATCTTCTTTTAACTCAAGACTTAACCTCTGCAAAAAGGGTATGGAAATCCCAAGCACAGAGGTGAAGAAATTGTGCAGGTTGACAACCACAGATGATTCTGGTGTGCCAACATTATTAGGCCGTGATGGCAGGATTTAAGCTAATGGGAGGGCATTACCAAGCCATGCTGGTGGGATTCGTGTGAATGAGGATATCACCATGGACCCCTGGAGGGTCTGTATGAGAGGTGGCAGCTAAGGCTCGCCACCAAAGACAGTGACGCCCTTTTGAAATCATCCCAACATAGCCTGAATGCAGTGCCTAAGAAAAGTATTCACTCCATGGAGTTCTTCACATTTTTTTTGTTATACACCACTGAACCAATGTGGATTTAATTTGACAATTAAATTTGTAATTATTTGAGGCGACTTTGCAAAGATCTGTTTTCACTTTGACATAAAAGCCTAACTAAATCCACTGTAATTCAATGTTGTGTAACAATAAAATGTGAAAACCTCCAATGGGATGAACTCTTTTTATAGGCAATGACCATTAATGCATTTGACAATAACAGGTGGTTGAGGTTGGTTGAACTTGAGATTAAACCCACTGCTGCTTTTCAATATCTACTTGCTTTTTTTTTATTCAAGAGGTAAAATATTTCCCTGGATGTTAACATTCCTAGTAGTGACATTTTGTTTCCAATATCTCATTCTCGGAAAAACATGTCTAGGGACATTTTGGCTCTGCTGTAAAGACCTAAAGAATGGATTTAGTAGGATGTTTCAATTACGGACGAGGACACTTTGAAATCAATGTGTATTCCTTCTGGAATTCTCTCTTGGTGCATTTTTATTTCAGCTGCATAGATTTGTAGTTGTGACTCTGAACAAATTAGTTCCTGGGTTCTGATACAGGGTGAACCAAAATGAAGTACCACATTTCAAAAGGTCATTGCGCAAGGCAGAGGCAGCCGAGTGGGTTGGGGTGGGGGTCCTTTGATAGGCGATCCCTTGTAGTGTTCAGTCAGCAACATGCTTTGGTCCAGTGCGCATCGTCCTTTTGCTGTCGAAGCGTTCTTCAATAACAACAAATCCATCATCACTACGCACCTTCTAAACGCACTTCAGCATTCCTCCTAACGGTGACATCCCAAATCAGAAAACAATTCTTCAGAGAGTGGCTAAATTTAGACAGATGGGTACAACATTGAACAGAAAATCTCCAGGCCATCCTTGGACTGCACGAACACCTAAAATCATCCAAGCTGTAAGGGCATCAATTTTGCAGTCTCCTAGACGTTCAGCTTGCAAACCTGCTTCGGCCTTAGGCATTTCCAACATGTCTTTGAGGAGGACTTTACATGAAGACCTTAATTTCCATCCATACAAAATGATGGTAGTGCAGGAACTCACTGATAGAGACTGGAAGAGCCGTAGAGAGTTGTGCGCGAACATTCTGCAAACCGGTCATTGAGATGCCATCGTCATGTACAGCGACGAGGCACATTTCCATTTGAATGGTTGCATAAATAAGCAAAACGTTCGCTACTGGGCTGAACTTCATCAGAGACCCCTGCACAGTGAGTGTGTTACAGTTTGGTGTGCCATTGCACAATTTGGCATTGTAGGCCCTTACTTTTTGGAGGAAGGGGGAGCAACGGTCACCATCACTTCAGAACGTTACATTAAAATGCTAGAGACCTTTTAGTGGCCCCAACTGGAAGAAATGGATATGGTGGATGCCTGGTTTCATCAGGATGGAACAACAGCTCATACTACATGGAGAGCCATGCAAGTTTCTGGGGAAGCTGAACTCCCTGCATGGAGATGTCGGGTGTCCTTCACATTTGCCTCATCTCGCTCCATGTGATTTCTTCTTGTGGGGCTATCTCAAGTCGAAGGTAAACACACACTGACCTCAAAACCTTGAAGCCCTCAAAGGCGCTATTTGCCACAAAACTGCCGCTATCCCCCTTGAAATGGCCAAACGAGTGATGTGAGCATTTAGAAATCGCCTTGAAAAGTGTATCGTTAATGATGGCCACCTCCTTGAAGACATCATTTTTAAAACAAAGAGAAAAACATCTACTTTGTATACCCTTTCTTGTGTCGTAATGAAATTTATTTTATCTTGTAGCGTTTTTGCAGAATAAACGTTTGAAATGTGGAACTTCTTTCTGGCACATCCTGCACTAGAGTGTTGTATTGTGTTAGCCATTATGGATGTACTGAGAAGTCAAGCAAAATGACACCTTTTATTGGCTAACTAAAAAGATTTCAATATGCAAGCTTTCGAGGCAACTGAGGCCCCTTCTTCAGGAAAATGTAATGAAGAAACTGGAATTCCCTGTGTTTAGATAGACCCTAGGACTGATACAGCATTGGAAATCCTTTATGTGAGACATCTTAGATGTAAAAAATTAATAGACCTCTCCAGGCTAAGATTCGTTTAGCAAGAGAGAAGAACAATTATCTTTTAATAAGATAACTGTCCAATAAAGTCTTCTGAAGTTTTCGATATGAGTTTTTCCATACAATGTGGATCTGTAGTCAGGTTGTGTTGGTCAGTCAGAGAGATGCCAACAATCCTCATATCTGGCCATAAAACTCTTGTCTCTATTTAAACCATATTGTAATGTGTTAAATTTTAGCATCAGTCTAACTTCCCATTCTTTTCTCTCTTGCTCTGTCTTGATGTTGCCCATGAACACTGTGAATTTAAAGTTCTTCTCACAGTGTCCATGGATGCTGAAGTGATCTCCTACAGGAGCATCCCTATTGCCATGCTTAATGTGCAACCTGTGTAAATTTATTTTTGGTGGAGTGTTTGTCTCCCACATAGAGAGGAGGAGAGGTTAGGAGTACACAGTAATACAGCGCATTGCCGCACCCACCACACGACAAACCAACTCAAGATCCCTGATCAGGACCCGAGTGCAGCCATGCAATGGGTGACACATCAGCACCACACTAGTTCAGATGGAATGAAACCAGTTTGAGGTTTTTTTATGGTAGCTGGAGTGCTAATTTTGCCACCAACCCCCAGGTTTTTCCCTGCAGGTAGGGGGGCCAACATGCAGGGCTGGATGCAAATTAACGTCATACCCAGGATGGAGCAATTGCAGGTTAAGGGCCTTACTCAAGGGCCCAACGAAGTAGAGTCACTTTTGGCATTTATGGGAAAACGCCTTCCGATTGCCAGTGCAGATCCCTAGACTCAGAGCCACCACTCCGCCCATTCCCACATAGAGGGCAGTACAAAATCTTGCACTTGCATTGTGTCGTCCATGTTAGACTATATCCATCTTTTCCACATTCTGTTTGTCTTTGGCCACACTGCTTGTTTACTGTTGCATAGCAACCTCAGTTGTCTCCCAGTCACCTGTGAGGCCCTCGTGACCCTTCTAATTTCGAAGGCTCTTTATAAATAGGAAATCTTCAGTAGCTGACCCAGTTTCAAGTCTTTCAAGTCCTTGAGTTTTCCTTGACGCAGCAGCATTTTTAGATCTGTCATCTTACTGTTGTTAATAGTGAAGAGGTAGAAGGGTATGAGGGCTCCCAAGTTTCTGATTGGGCGCAGTCATAATGTGAACACCACCATGCAACTTATAATGCTCATCAGCAATCTCAGTGATAGTGCCTTTGTTTTCATAGGGCTACTGTTTTACACATTCAGCTCCATTCATTATGTGTACATGTCCTGAATGTACAAATAGATTAAGAATTCAAATCCCAGCTATCATATCTCTAGTTGTCTGGGTTTGAATCCTGACCTGACCTGGTCACTGTCTAAAGCAGGGGTGGGCAAAGTCATTCCTGGAGAGCCGCAGTGGCTGCAGGTTTTTGTTCCAACCCAATTGCTTAATAAGAAGCACTTATTGCTCTAGAAACATCTTCTACATCATTTTAGTCATCTCCCTCATTAAGATTTTGAACCCTTATTGCTTATTTAAGTCTTAAACAGCTGTATTTTTGGTTTTCAATTGTTCCTTATTATCAATAAGATGCAAATGACAAAAGAAACCAGCATTTATCCATTTTGCTTGTTACCCTTTACACCTGTGTGTATTTATTGTGCACTATTTGGTTTAATTAAATACTTGGAAGGAAAAGGAAGGATTGAGAATTACCCATCCATTTTACACTTCAAAGTATTTGGATGATATCCTTAGAATGGAAAAAAAAAATCTAGGATATGAGAGTGACTTGACATAGCAGAGTTAAAGCACTAACAAGCCATGAAATGTAATTATTGGCAAGGATTGTTTTCTAATTAAGCAACTGGGTTGGAACAAAAACCTGCGGCCACTGCGGCCCTCCAGGAATGACTTTGCCCACCCCTGGTCTAGAGGGAGTTTTCATGTCCTTCTTGTGTTCATGTGTATTTACTGGCCACTGCAATAGTTAGTGTGGACATATTTCATAAGCGGACACTGCATTGCACTGGCATGACTGCTAGGGTTGATTACTGACACCCAACTCATACTTGGTAGGTTGATTGGCGTCAGTCCTCCAACACCCAAATTGGTTTTACAATAATCTTGAAATCATTCATCCATTCTTTCATTTGCTTCCAAACCAGCTTAAGTCAGTTTTTGGAGATGGCACATATCCTACCAGTCTGTGGCGTTTTACCCATCTCTGGACAGGATGCTAACTAATCATACAGCACGCCCTCAAATACACCCACACTCAATAACGCTGACCTAAATGAAAGACGTGTAAAGAACAAAACATAATATAACACAATCCAGCCCACTTAATCCATCTCAGGAGCGCAGCAGGCTGGAGGCTATCCTGGCAGAACCCAGGAGGTAAAGGTAGAGGATCACATGACACATTCACAGATAACTGGGAACTGGAGTGAGGAGGGGCACTCGAAGACCTTCTTATCTCGGCTACATCATAGTCACGAAAAGGTAATGACAAGCTCTGCTGCGCTGAACAGCCAGTTTGCAGGACAATGCTCGTTAAATTCTTCTTATGTTCTTAAATATAACACACACTTTATAAAAGCAGATCAAAACAATGAGTATTATATAGAGACACTTAATAACACTGTACCAATTAAAATATAATTATGATATGATATGCACATACTTAATAAAAGCAGCCTAATTAAACAATAATTATGATATGTTATGAGATGAGATATGATACAGTTAGGTCCATAAATATTTGGACAGAGACCACTTTTTTCTAATTTTGGTTCTGTACATTACCACAATGAATTTTAAATGAAACAACTCCGATGCAGTTGAAGTGCAGACTTTCAGCTTTAATTCAGTGGGGTGAACAAAGCGATTGCATAAAAATGTGAGGTAACTAAAGCATTTTTTGAACACAATCCCTTCATTTCAGGGGCTCAGAAGTAATTGGACAATTGACTCAAAGGCTATTTCATGGGCAGGTGTGGGCAAGTTCGTCGTTATATCATTATCAATTAAGCAGATTAAAGGCCTGGAGTTGATTTGAGGTGTGGTGCTTGCATGTGGAAGATTTTGCTGTGAACAGACAACATGCGGTCAAAGGAGCTCTCCATGCAGGTGAAAGAAGCCATCCTTAAGCTGCGAAAACAGAAAAAAACCCATCCGAGAAACTGCTACAATATTACGAGTGGCAAAATCTACAGTTTGGTACATCCTGAGAAAGAAAGCAAGCACCGGTGAACTCAACAACACAAAAAGACCTGGACGTCCACAGAAGACAACAGTGGTGGATCATCGCAGAATCATTTCCATGGTGAAGAGAAACCCCTTCACAACAGCCAACCAAGTGAACAACACTCTCCAGGGGGTAGGCGTATCGATATCCAAGTCTACCATAAAGAGAAGACTACATGCAAAGGTAAATACAGAGGGTGCACTGCAAGGTGCAAGTCACTCATAAGCCTCAAGAATAGAAAGGCTAGATTGGACTTTGCTAAAGAACATCTAAAAAAGCCAGCACAGTTGTGGAAAAACATTCTTTGGACAGATGAAACCAAGATCAACCTCTACCAGAATGATGGCAAGAAAAAAGTATGGAGAAGGCGTGGAACAGCTCGTTATCCAAAGCATATCACATCATCTGTAAAACATGGTGGAGGCAGTGTGATGGCTTGGGCGTGCATGGCTGCCAGTGGCACTGGGACACTAGTGTTTATTGATGATGTGACACAGGACAGAAGCAGCCGAATGAATTCTGAGGTGTTCAGAGACGTACTGTCTGCTCAAATCCAACTAAATGCAGTCAAATTGATTGGGCTGCGTTTCATGATACAGATGGACAATGACCTAAAACATACAGCCAAAGCAACCCAGGAGTTTATTAAAGCAAAGAAGTGGAAAATTCTTGAATGGCCAAGTCAGTCACCTGATCTTAACCCAACTGAGCAGGCGTTTCACTTGTTGAAGACTAAACTTCAGACAGAAAGGCCCACAAACAAACAGCAACTGAAAGCCGCTGCAGTAAAGGCCTGGCAGAGCATTAAAAAGGAGGAAACCCAGCATCTGGTGATGTTCATGAGTTCAAGACTTCAGGCTGTCATTGCCAGCAAAGGGTTTTCAACTAAGTATTAGAAATGAACATTTTATTTCCAGTTATTTAATTTGTCCAATTACTTTTGAGCCCCTGAAATGAAGGGATTGTGTTTAAAAAATGCTTTAGTTGCCTCACATTTTTATGCAATCGTTTTGTTCTCCCCACTGAATTAAAGCTGAAAGTCTGCACTTCAACTGCATCTGAGTTGTTTCATTTAAAATTCATTGTGGTAATGTACAGAACCAAAATTAGAAAAAAGTTGTCGCTGTCCAAATATTTATTACAGAGATAACTGTATATGGTATACACACACTTTACAATAGCAGGCCCATTAAAAGATACTTATGATATGATATGAGCACACTTAATAACAGCAGAATAATTAAACATTATAACATGATATGATATGATATATTATGCACACAATAACAGCAGACCAGAAGATGAAGATATGATATGATATGATATGATATGATATGATATGATATGATATAAACACACTTCACAAAGTGGACTGACTAAACAAAAATTATGATATGAAATGAGTTGAGATGAGATATAATATAATATATGATATACACACACTTAACAACAGCAGACCAATTTAAAGATACTTATAATATGATATGATATACACATTCTTAATAATGGAAGACCAATTAAAATGTATAATATACAGACACTTAATAACAGCAGACAAAATTAAATTATATGATATGATATGTTATGCACACAATAACAGCAGACCAGAAGATGATGATATGATATGATATGATATGATATGATATGATATGATATGATATGATATGATAGAAACACACTTCACAAAGGTGGACTGACTAAACAAAAATTATGCTATGAAATAATTTGAGATGAGATATAATATATGATATACACACACTTAACAAGAGCAGACCAATTTAAAGATACTTATAATATGATATGATATACACATTCTTAATAATGGAAGACCAATTAAAATATATAATACACAGACACTTAATAACAGCAGACAAAATTAAAATATGATATAATATGATATGCACACAATTAATAACAGCAGACCAGAAGATGATGATATGATATGAACACACTTAACAACAGCAGACTAGTTAAACAATAATTAAGATTTGAGATACAGACACTTAATAACAGTAGACCAATTAAAAGATGAAGTAATATACACACCTTTATAATGCTGACTAATTCTAAGATAATTATGATATGATGCAATATGATATACACACGCACACACACTTAAGCACAGTGTTAGGTTGCTGGAGAGTTAAATGGGTGAGGTGTCAATGCTGAGCAGCTGCCAAAGAGAATACAAACTTAGCAGTTTCATGTGCTTCATGGCGATGTGGCTTGGAGGTGAAACCCAGGACTCTGCGATTGCATTGGATGGATTTAAAATTGTGAGAACACAGTGACGCCGTACAAGAAGGACCAGAACAGACTGGACTTCCAGGGAAGACTCAGGTCTTTTGATGTGTGCAGCAAGCTATTTGAAATGATTTGGGGACGTGGGAGGAACTCGCACATTTCACAGGATAAACTTTCAAACCCCACACAAACACAATTCAGACCCAGAATTCTATCATCATGAAGCATCAGCTTACCCCTGTGCCACCGTGCCACCCATATTTGGAATATAGAACTGTAACAGCACGACTCAGGAGATGAAGTACAAAGCTTATAATAAAAGAACAAGAGACAATTTTAATAGAAGCTTGAGAAATGACACATGACAATGAAGAGCTGATGACTGGAACAGAAGACAGGCCACCTCGGGTGAGCCGAAAGGAGAGGTGAGATCACGACACACGGCCGCTGAGGAAATGTTCACCAAAGAAGTGACAGCAGAGCACATGGAGTTCGAATAATGCTGTGTTGCTTTTTGTCACATTTTAGCTAAAACACTGAACATCAGAACTTGGCTCAGACAAGACAGTTGTGGCAGAGGAGCACCTTCAGGGAGTGGTGCTTTATAAATGAAAGGTCGATTGATTGATAGAATAACACTGAGCTTACTTTTAGTTTTCCATAGCTGCTCAGGTTAAAGTCAGTGTGTCTCATTCAGCCCTAACAATACTGGGCCAGCTTAAAAGAAAGCGATGAAACCAGCCAGGCTGAGCCATTAATGTTCTTCAAAGATAAATCACAGCCATTATGATTACCAGCAGGATTGGCACATCACAGTGCAATGCGGTGCCTAACTAAAGAAGAAGAAGAAATGAATACGATTACTATAAACATGAGTGCCTGCACACAGAATGAAACTTCCAAGATGATGGATAATGGCAGTAAATGGAAAACACACAGACATTAATATCACAAGCAAGGGTGCGACTATCTGGGCCTGCATCTACAATAAGTCCTCGTAAAGTCCCATTGCTTGTCAACTGGGACGTGTGGCAATGACAGGATGCTAATGACTTGGTGACAGTGCTCTCCTGCTGCTATATAGTACACATGAGAGGAGGTGTAAAATATCAGGAATACATCAGCATTAGGGGCAAGGGGGGCACATTTGAAGGTCACTAATTACATTAGCAGGGGCCGGTCATAAAGAAGCATTGTCAGACACATGAGCGATATCAAAAAGAAGCAGACTTCCATTTTTTTTTAGTGCTGCTTTGAATCAGAAGCCATCTTTAACTGCAGAATTTGAGGTGATTGCTAAGTGTTCACTCTCCACTAATACATTAAGTGTTGTGAATTGGTCTTCTGGCTCTTAAGACATTCCATCAGCCCGTAATTATCTCTGAATTAGAATTGTCTACTTGAATATAATGAGGATTTAAAATCATTTCATTACATGAATACACTCCTGTACTCATAAATTAACGGAATATTCCTGGCCCCCGCTAGAGCTGCTGGGATAGCGCCAGTCCCTGGCGGCCCTGAACCGGATTAAGCAGGAGTCAGAATGTTTCAAAAAAGTTTTTCTATACTGAAAAAGGGAAGTGTTTTTAGAGCTGTACAGATAAACTTCTGAAAAGAGAAACTGACAAAGCGTGTTCTACCAATCCATGTAATGGAGATGTTAACAGCGCCGCAGACACACCTGAAATGCAGGCGGCAGAACGACCTGACAATACGGTTGGGTAATTGCGCTCCTCTCAGAATGACATGCCAGCGTTTTGCTGTGCCCTTTCACATCTCCTTGACAACCAGCCTCCATTTATTTTGATAGGGCAATTTTCATAATTCAGTTAATTATCATAAATTATGTCATTGCTACACAAATGGAATAATGTTAGTGCAAGGTTCCTTGCTTAGCAGTGCTAATGATAACATTGTTCCTCTTCGAGCAGAAGTGGCTTTACCTCACATTAATCCGCACACGCCACCGTAAACCAGACGCTGAAAGCCACCATGGAGCCTTGAGTGCGTAATGAGGCAAATATCAGCAAAAATTAGCAAAAGTGCTTAAGAGACAATACGATCTCATCCTAAGAGCAGATTTCACAGTACTGTGCCAAGGTCCTGACCGGTTAAACAAAACCTTCTCATTGAATAGAGCAACTCTGTAAAGTAAAACAAAACCACCCAGTCTCGCAGGTGAAGTGACTCGATCAGCGTCACACAGAGAGGCTCTGGCAGGAGCTGCGCCCACAATCGCGAGGGTCGGAGTCCAGACAGTCAGCTAAGCGTCGAGCCGCACAGCCTACGGGGCACCACCGCTCGCCGTTCATTCATTAGCTACACGTCACAACGCATTCGCCTTCTGTGGTCGCTTGGAGTTACAAAATGAACACATAAATAGCGATTTGTGTTCCCCTTAAACTGTTACAAATATACTCGGGCTCGTTCAACTTCGTTTAGCAAATTCACCTTATTTACAGCGATAAACATCATGACTTTCATTGCAAAAACTTGGAAATCCAACTTTCATTGACAGTCAACCCTCAGTACCGCATTAAATGAAACCAATCAGTCAGAATAGTCCAAGAAACTGTAAAGATAAGCCTTACGTCAAGCCGTTTCTTCCCAAAATAATATAATGCATTGGATTCGGTTTGTTATTCATTTAAACACATGAGTTTAATGTAAAGATATATTCAAGTAAATGTTCTGATCATTAAAGACTCAAAAAGAACAGAACCCATATCATGAACACACTGAAATCAATTAAAATGATATTCTTAGATAAATGCATACATCGACAAAATTGTATAAAATAGTGCAATTATGTAAAAAATATAATACTGTACATTATATTTTATGTCTGAAAAACGTAGATGTGAAAGTTTCTATATAAAAGGTAGAGATTAATATGAAAGGCACTACATTATAGATCGATAGATCTGAACGGCGTTATATGATTGATATAAAGGAATGAATAGGAAAGGCATTATATTAGTGATAGATAGATAGATAGATAGATAGATAGATAGATAGATAGATAGATAGATAGATAGATAGATAGATAGATAGATATGAAAGGCACTATATGATAGATAGATAGATAGATAGATAGATAGATAGATAGATAGATAGATAGATAGATAGATAGATAGATATGAAAGGCACTATATGATAGATAGATAGATAGATAGATAGATAGATAGATAGATAGATAGATAGATAGATAGATAGATAGATATGAAAGGCACTATATGACCGATAGATAGATAGATAGATAGATAGATAGATAGATAGATAGATAGATAGATAGATAGATAGATATGAAAGGCACTATATGATAGATAGATAGATAGATAGATAGATAGATAGATAGATAGATAGATAGATAGATAGATAGATAGATATGAAAGGCACTATATGATAGATAGATAGATAGATAGATAGATAGATAGATAGATAGATAGATAGATAGATAGATAGATATGAAAGGCACTATATGATAGATAGATAGATAGATAGATAGATAGATAGATAGATAGATAGATAGATAGATATGAAAGGCACTATATGATAGATAGATAGATAGATAGATAGATAGATAGATAGATAGATAGATAGATAGATAGATAGATAGATATGAAAAGCACTATATGATAGATAGATAGATAGATAGATAGATAGATAGATAGATAGATAGATAGATAGATAGATAGATAGATAGATAGATAGATAGATAGATCATTTCACGGATTTGAAATCTTGAAATGACATCCTGTCAGGTTATTAATAAATAAATGATTACTGCCTTAAATTCTTAATTAAGCCACCCTTTTTCGTTAGCAATATAAAGATGCATCATTTTATAATGTTTTGACAACAGGTAGTAATTACCTGGCTTCTTTCTTTATATGTACAAGTTGTATTTCAAATGTATTCTGTAGTGAAAGAAAGAAAGAAAGAAAGAAAGAAAGAAAGAAAGAAAGAAAGAAAGAAAGAAAGAAAGAAAGAGAAGTTCACAATGTTATTTTTGTAAACTCTTTTTATACTGATTAAATGCTACTAGTAAGCTTTTGTTTCTAAAGCAATGTCTGAATTGCCTCGAGTTCTGTTTATTTAACGTGAAAAACTATTTGGCTCTGAAGTCACAGCTGCGCCCTCTGCCGGGTAGTTTCCGCAAGTTCTGTCCTTTTTAAATTGTACTTTTGTAGTATGTGACTCCCACAGACTCATTAAATAAAATGCAAGGGAATATCGCATAAATGTCGTTTGTTTAGGCTGGTTTTCGTATAAAGATGTTCAAACTATTTGCTAGTAAAACTTGTAACGCGTCGACTGTTTTCGGAGGGGCTCAGCTTATTGCTGGTGGGTTGTTTTTGAGAAGGGCTTTACTGATAAAGGTAATCACTTTGGTGCAGAATGGTTAATCGTTCTAAAATCATGATAGTAAAAATGTAGCCATACAAATGTACGTAATGAGAACACATTATACTCGTGTAAATTTGCATGTTTGACTCTCCTTTTGTTTCTTTGTTACCAGCTGTGTTATTGTTTCATGTTGCCCTTAGAAGAAAGTTATAATTTAAAACGAACGAATTACAAAATGTTCGTTTGTTGAGAAGTGATTAACTCAGCCGAACGCACAGATTCCACTAAGCCTTTTCATTTCAAGATACAGATACAAACACACGACAGTGCAGCCCAAGTTGAGGCTTATGGCAGTCCGAACAGCACAGATGATTTCTAGCAGCCTTAACTCGTCTTCTCAGTCCGCTCGTCTACCCCTTTAATTGTATTTAGGGGGACACGTGCTGCTTCCTCCCGTTAAGCAGAAATGCTAATCAGGATTACCAGCATCATGTGAAGTGCCAAACTCCGTCCAGTCACACTGGTGGGTTTCCCAAAAGGACGGACTCGTACATATTATTCTCACAAAGACCCCGGCATAAGGAAAGCTCTCCCACTGTTTTTTTTTTTTATTTTGTTATTTTTTAAAATTAATGTCTGTTTACTCCTCCCGTTTCCTAAATCGATTAAACCGGTTCAGTTTCGCTAGTGCTACATTCTAACATCGGACTGCTTGGAGAAACCCTAACTACACGAGATGAGAGTTATGAAGCATTCACTGATCCATTCATTCCTAATCGGACAATTCTGATTTATTTCAGGACTGAAAGGCTATGCCTGCCACATCTGACACAAAGCAGGAGCCAGTCCTAGACGGGACGCCAATTGTGAAATGTATCCTAATATAATTGATATACTAATTTAACTGTTATTTAGAATAATATATACCTACAGTCACCAGGTTAAGCGATTTGAAAAATAAAAGGGTAGATGCTTATTTATCGTCACCATGATCATTCACACTAACATCCATTTTTAAAACTCAGTTAGCTCTCTAGGGTTGAAAGAGAGGATCCAACCTTAGATAAGGTGTCTGTCCTTCTAAAAGCACACCCACATCCTAGAGAATTACCTAACATGAACAGTTTTGAAACAATGATGGCATGAGAAGCTTCAAAGTCACCAGGCTACTATGAAAAGTCCACTCAGGCAATGGCCGGAAAGCGAATTGAATTCAGGTCCTTGGAGGCAACAGCGGCAGTTGAGTAGACCAATGAAAATAATGATAATAATAGCAACAGCTGTAAGAGAAGAAGACAACTAAACGCTAATTATGATGTCCAATTAAATGTATGAACTCCTTGGTGTCCCTAGAATTCAGATCATGCTTTCAATAATATTATTTACATGGGAATGGACCTTTTCAGCTGCCTCGGCAGCATGAAAGGACTTGCATTTTTAATTCTTTTGTCTCGATGCACTGTAGTCCACCCGTTAACAGTCTCCCCCGGCAGAGATATACATTTAAAAAGTGTACATTATTTTTTTAAACGTGTTTGAGTGATTTGCTGGCGCGTAAATCGGATAGATATTTCAATTCGCTTAAAGCTCATTAACACTTTTCATTCCATTATTGATCACCGAGCAGATAACAGAGGTTCTAGATACGACTTACCGCACGATGCCGTACATTACAAGGATATTCCCAAGTAGTCCGACCACACAGACCACCGAGTAGAGAGCGGTGATGGAGATGGCGATGATGATGCTCGCGTAACTGCTCTCCGGGATCGGCTCGGTCTCGTTGGCACTTCTGTTCGACATGAGTCCGTTTGGATATTCTTGAAAGGTGTTATTAAACGGGAAAGCGGAATATAAATCGGCCAAGTCGAGTCCTGAAACCGTGGACAGCTCCATTTCTCCTACTCGGCTCCTTGAGCGAGCTTCAAAAAACTTCTGTTCACTTATCAGAAGAAGAAAGGTAGCAGTTCAGCGCTGATTTAACAGTGGATCGATTTTAGTCCGTTGAGAGGCCTTATCTCATTTGCAATCATTAGATAAAACACCAATCGCGTCCCCGCTTTTCTTTTAAACCCTGTGAAATGAGCGCCGCTCTCACGACTCATCGCAGTCTTCAAGCGCTCTGCTCTCGGTTATGAAACCAGAGTCGGGCTTTTCACAGGGGTAGGCGGTTTCTTACTTTATAGACGAGCATCCGGCGCTTGTGCCCTTGGTGAGACAGTCCCAAGACTGGGCTCTAACTTAACTCTGCTCGCAGCAGGTACAATATACGTCTGGCATTTGGTCCTCTGGTGATTTCTTATAAAACCTGACAGCTTTGTTTACGTCAAAAGCGCGTAGTTGGCTGAGAATCAAAAATGTTCTTGTCAATCAAGAATACAGAGAGAGAGAGAGAGAGAGAGAAACGGAGAGAGAGAGAAAGGAGGAGAGAGAGAGAGAAAGGGAGAGATAGAGAGATATTAATTAGTTTTACAGCACTGAACACTTAAACATAAAAGAATGTCCCTTGGAATTGTGTAGAAAACCAGGCAAATATAAGACTTTGAATTAACGTGATCAAAACACGCGTTGTACGTGCTCGAACACCAGTTATTAACCATTCTGTGCTTCACCAGTCTAGAGTCTCTTTCAACTAGCAGGGACCACCTCACTAAGTTAATCAAGTTAGAAGAAAACCTTGCGTTAATTGATCGAAGTTGTGACCAGCAAACATATTAAGTTCAGAAAAATGGCAACTTTCTTCTCGGGGTGTTCATTTCATTTGTTATTTTATGAAAGCCCTGCAAGTGCACCAAAGTGTTAGTATTAACAATGAAAGGACAATTGCAAAGCTTGCAGGTATTATCATTCCGTTGAGGGCGCTTTTTTTTTTTTAAAGGAAACAAGAACAGGGTGGGATTTGTTTTGTGCGTGGCCCATAATTAGACGTGGGAAATAAAGAGCGTGGGACAAAGAGGAGTGCTACAATGTTCCTTAAAAGTGTTATTTAACTTCCTTCCTTTTAAAATGTTTGAATCTGTGTAATGTTTACTTTGCAAATTAACGTAAATAAATAAATAAAATCATAACGTCTTTCTATAGTTTTTCAAATGCAACAATACAATATATACGTACAAGGCTTTTCCTTATTTTATCAGTAAGACTCAGTCCAACATTTGGATTACTATTACTCCTGCTAATTATAATAATCAGTCTACTATCCCTGCACATTAAATCGAGCACTTATTAATCGTCAGGCTTATAGTGGAAAACTTGACAGCTTTGACAAAAGCCGTGACTCACTCCAGCTCGCGGCACCAGAGGGGTGTCGTGCTGCGCGGCGGAGATCTGCTGGATTTTCACTACGTTAGTCTGCATCTATGCATCAGTTTCCATAACTTTCTTTTTTCCTAGCCTCATATTCTGTGTTATTTGTTGTTGTTCTTCTTCTTCTTATTATTATTATTATTAATAATAATAATAAATTGTATTTATATAGCACCTCACTTTCTGTGTTCAATAAACATCAAATTCAGGCAATCTAGACTATTCTTTCATTGTATGTTTTATACTACTACCACTAGTGCTGTTACTATTCCTACTTCTATCAATAATACTACTTATAAAAATTCAATTTTGGATTCGTACGTTCATCTAATGATTCTGAAATTCTTAACAGCTGGCTACTTAACTCCTGCGATTAGCTTGTAGCCTTCACATTGATACGGGAATGGTTCGATATTACTCAATATTTTTCACAAATTGTGAAAAACAGTAAGAGGCGTGTTGGTTGATTGTTCAGTCAGTAACTATTCGCAACTGAACATTGGCGATCAGGCAAGAAATAACGGTTTGATGTCCCTCATGGTCTCAGCGTGACTGAGTGTGGGATGTGTAGGCGATAAGCTGGCATTTAGCCCGTAGTTGGGTCCTGCCTTACAACCATTTGGGTCATGTTTAGCGACCCTTGTGATTAGATTAATCTGATTCAGAAAATAACGAACTGATGCTTGCATATTAAAATAATGTGTAATCATGAAAAACAGAACTCCGCCGTCTCTGCTAAAAATGCCGTTTCAATTTCAGCACCCTGGATAGCGCCCGTCTCCGCGTAGAGACGAGCAATTCTCACATCAAGATGAACAGCGCTAGTGCTGCACATTTATCTGGAATGGGAGTGAATATAATTTATACTGTATATTTCTTTAAAAAAGGTTCTTACCGTATGAAGTATTTACATTTAAGATTTCCTTTCTATATTGACTTTTTTGTCCAGATTTTCCACTTTTCTTCTTCCATTTTAATAATACTCGATAATTTCAGAATCACGGTGAATAACAGTTTTTCTACCGCTTTATTAATGGCAATGAATAACTCAGAATATTCACAATTTACAGTAAAGATTCCAGAAGTCAATATTTTCATTCATTTACGCACAAAAACAGAACCATTTCATTGATAGGTTCAATGACATTGCCTTTATGCTGCAATGTAATACAGTAGATACCCTAATAGAAAAAACATATCCAACAACTAGCTCTTGAAACATGCAATTCATTATATTTTATTTCTCACTAATTCCATAACATATCAGAAATATACAAAAGGATAATGAACAACACAAAGCATTATAATATTTTCAATGATTTACAATCCAGTCCAAGATTTTCTCAGCTTTTATATTTATTGTCTTCTGAATAGGCTGCTACTTCATTGAGACCTGATATAGAACATTTAAAATCCTAAGACAAAAGTGTTACAAATCAACGACTTAGGGAGTTCAGAAATCTGGGACACCAGTAGAAGTTACATTAGAGGAGTTACATTAGACAGACAAAACAGATAGACACATGCCATGCCATTTTCAGCAGCCTTTCATAGCAAACTGATTCCTTACACTTTAGTCATCTTTAGGACTATTGATGCTGGATTGGTGGTCCGCTTTGCAGCAAACGCTCCTTCCATCACAATGGTCAGAAGTGTTAATAATGTCAGTGGTCTATAAAGGCACAGTCTCTCACATGCCTGACATTAAACTGCTTGCTGCTAACTTTATATATATTGTCATATATGTTTGCACTGGGGACAGCTTAAGGGCTCTGATGATGATAATTTCCCACTACTCCACAGGTTGGCTCTATTTACTAACACCTTTTCTCTTCCTTCTTCTGCTGACCGGGAAATTTATGGTTTTAACTCCATTGATGTTCCTTCCAGTGTCCTACCACCTGTACTTGCTTCTTCCTTCCAGATGTCCTTAACAACAAAGAGTCACCAACTTGAGCAGTCAAGGTTTAGACTCATGTCTGCAAGACATCATTTTTCAATGCTGTTTGTGAAACCATATTTTATATAATTTCAGTTATATAGCGTTTGTCTATGGGTGCCCCAAAATTTTATGAGTCTCTATTTACTTTCTTACTATATATACTATACAAAATGTATATACATATACCGAAATAGAAAAGAGAGAAACTGCCTTCCAGGACAATGGGTTCCCCCTGTGATGGCTGCTTGGGAGGTGCAGTTCTGGCAGACAGCCAAGGTGGTGTCCACAGGTACTGCTAAGAGTTGCTGCTAAGAGGAGACTCTCCTGTCAGTAAAAGGCTCTGCCTGAACCAGAAGTGCTTCCTGGGTATGGCACTGATGTGAGGAAAATACTTCCAGGTCCAGCTCATAAAGGAGTCCTCTACATCAGCCTTTGTCAAAGTTTTTGACTTGTGGACTGGCAGAAGATTGAGAAAATCTTTGCAGGGCTGTGAACTTGAGTGTCAAGATTTACTAGCATTTGATTGGAGATGCTGGTCATCCTTCAAGAGTCAATCATTCAGATTTATTAATATTAGATTGGGGAACTTGAGGAAATCTCTATACATATATATATATATATATATATATATATATATATATATATATATATATAAATACATACATACATACATACATATATATATATATATATATATATATATATATATATATATATATATATATATATATATATATATATGGAAGAGAAGGTCTGTGATACGGTTTGCATATTTGCAGTTGGAGATCCACAAAGGGAGAAAAAACGAATCACGTATCATAAAATAGTTTTATTCCTGAGCTTTCAACCCCTGTCAGGGGTCTTCATCAGAGGATAATGCTTAGACTTACAAGAATCAAAGGCAATATATAGCAACACATTCAGTGGGGGGTGGGTGGAGGTGACTAAGTCCGTATGATCAAAGGGGGGGGGGGGTGTATCATTAAATTAAAGTGCATATGTCCTTCTTAAGTTGGCATATGCTGGGTTTATGTCCAAGTGTCTGTTGATGGCATTTTCATCTGATAGCCAAGACTCGGCCAACTCTCTGGCGCTTTTTGTACTGGCCTTAAATTTTACTTTCACGTTGTCCCAATTGAATGTGTGTCCTGTCGATTTAGTATGTGCATATATCAAAGATAGTGTGTCCTTTCTTCTGACGGCGTTGCGATGTTCCTGTACACGTGTTGAGATTTTATATATATAGTGGCGCAACGTTAGGGGCATCGCCTCTGGCACTGACGTCCGAGGTTCGATTCCCGAGAGGGAGTGCAGTGGAGTGTGTACACCTGATGAGCCCAGAATGAGGGCGAAACACGTGTCGTGTACTCTTTGCATTATTTGACAGTAAACTATTTCAACCATTCTATGATCTGCTCTTCACAAACTGAGGGCACCGTGGCGGATGTTAGCAGATTGCTGGCCAACCACAAGCATTACCTGGTAGGTAACCACCCATACAATCAGATTGTGACACAGACTACGAATGCCGTGAATATATATATATATATATATATATATATATATATATATATATATATATATATATATATATATATATATATATATATATATATATATATATATATACATGGTTGAAATAGTTTACTGTCAAATAATGCAAAGAGTATGCGACACGTGCTTCGCCCTAATTCTGGGCTCATCAGGTGTACACACTCTACTGCACTCCCTCTCAGGAATCGAACCTCGGACGTCAGCGCCAGAGGCGAAGCCCCTAAAGTTGCACCATGGTGTGTGGTTCGTTTATTTGACAGCATGTGGATTGGGGTAATTACATTCACGGCATTCGTAGTCTGTGTCACAATCTGATTGTATGGGTGGTTACCTACCAGGTAACGCTTGTGGTTGGCCAGCAAGTCTGCTAACATCCGCCACGGTGCCCTCAGTTGTGAGAAGCAGATCATAGAATGGTTGAAATAGTTTACTGTCAAATAATGCAAAGAGTACGCGACATGTGTTTCGCCCTAATTCCCGAGAGGGAGTGCAGTAGAGTGTATACGTCCTTTTCAGTTCATGGTGTGTGAGGTGGTCCTTCATCAGTTGGTAAGAGAAAGAGAGGGAGGGGTAAAGAAAGCAAATTTATAGATTCTCTGTCCAAATCCTACAGCCAATAGGGCATTGCGGTGCTTAAAGGGTTCTGATGCAAGCCAATTCCAAACAGCTATACTTCAGACCAATGGGGCAGATAACACCTACACACCTGCCCCCAAAACCATCTGTTGAGCTGATGTTTGCCAGATAGGCAAATCTGGTTTTCCTGTGGGGATTGCTTGAGAGAGTCCTGCAGAGAATCACTTGCCAAACTGGTTTGAGGCACTTCCCCCAAGCCTGTCGCAAAATTACAAAGAGACTCAATCCTAAAACGGGATGGGGGTACGTAACCATACAAATAAAGACATACAAAATATTTATCAACTTATATGCAACTTTCACACCACAACACTAGCAAACCTGCTTAGTGTAACATTCTGAATTAAATCCTGAGCCAAGGTGGACTATTTTATTTTATTTCATTGTATTCAGAGATATTCCATGCCTGGTGTTCTTCCCTGTAGCCTTTACATTCATGGATGGGATTGAATAAACCTAAAAATGGATGGATTGCTAGATACATGTATGTATGCCTTTCCAGTCTTCTTCATTATATCGTATTTTGTATGTTATATGTGGGAAGCCATGGAGAGATGGGAAGAGGTCAAAGACCAAAGAAAAAGATTTCATTACCACCATTCAAAAAGAAAATGGGATTGGCCAGGGAAGGGGATGTAGCCAGAAGAACAGATGAGAGCTGGGCTATAGAAGCTTAACATTGGATTCGTAAAGATAAAAACAGACCAAGGACTTGGCCCAATTCAAAACAGCTGGTTGAGAGAATGAATTTTACTGGAACAATCAGGATACAGAAGACCAAAATACGTTCATTGTGGAATAAGCTGGGAGAGGCCTTTGTCTAGCAGTGGACAGTGTGATGGGCGGCCAGGTCCCATGCTTGGCCAGTATGCCCCTGCTCCATATCTTCCGGGGGAGCAACCATGGGCAGCTCAATACCTCCCCCAGGACGCTTGGTGGCAGCCTCCCTGGCCGACGGTGATTCCCCAGCCTCATGCAGGGCTCCATGGGAGATGGAGTCCTCCACAGCCTGGTTGGGAGCTGGGGTGGCTGCTAGGGAGTGCTGCCTGGATTCCACAGCCCTGCTGGACATATCTTCAGCCCCACCAATTAGGACCAACAAACACTTCTGGATGGGCTATAAAAGGGGCCAGCCACCACCACTCGGTGGCCAGAAACAGGAGGAGAGGATGAAGCTTCAAGGGAGGAGTTGTGGTGCCAGAAGGGCGTGTTTTGGTTGTGGTCAGTGCTTGTTTGGGACTGTGTATTGCCTGTGGGGTTCACAGGGAAGACGTGCCCCACAGGTGAAGAAAAATAAATATTTTGATTTTTATACATGCCTCGGTGTGAGTCTGTGCCGGGATGGGCGCAAGAAGGTGCTATTGTTACAACAGTTAAAATGCCAACAAATGACGATGAAGCTGATGTAGGAAGATCTGAAAGATAAAAGGAACTAAAGTCTAAAATCTAAAGTCCATTGAGGTGATTGAGGCCAGTCTTGAAATGAGAACTTCTTAACGCCATGTTACATTTGACGACTTTCCCCGCGATTTTCAGTTGTAGTCTTCATACACACAATCTTAGTGCATCAGAGGCAGTCGGAGGCGCACTTGCGTGAAGGTCACTCACGTAATGCAGTATGCCAACTAGTCTGCAACTCATCCCAAAGAGTTAACTTATGCTAGCTTTAGCTGTAGGGTCAGGTTCTGTGGACATGAGCGCATCCGATGAATGCTCGTCTGGAAGTACAATGCATATAATGCAGCAACAAGGAATAAGGATCATGGGTGTTTTGGACCTCACAAAAAGAAAAGAAGTTCACCAGTTCGACGTCTCATGTTTTATGTACCACAACAGAATGGAAAATGAAAAAAATGGGCCAAGAATTGAAAAGCAAAAAAAAAAATGGGCCCAGATTGTAGGTGAAATCACTGACCTGTTAACCCTTTGTACAGCACCAGCTCCATCAGGCAGAATGCTATTGACCGTCAGATAAAGGGGCGCATACAACTGTGCCAAAGGGTCCGCATGCAGTTGCTAAATTTGACATGCTCAGCAATTTTCAGTCGTGTAAACTGACATAATCCTGCAATGAGATCCACAACTGCGTTCTGCAAGTGTGGTGTGCCCCCTGACTAGAAGTCACCTAAAGCGACTTAGGAAAGCAGGTCTCAGCATTCTTGTGGTAGCACCAACAGTTATTGGATCCTTGAAGGGCAATTGAAAGAATTAAAAAAGATTGGAGGGATACATGTCAACACAGTCATCCATTTAATCCAAAAAAAATTATTTTGCCTTTGAAGATCTGATAAAAGTGGACATTTGCAGTGGCAAAGTGGATTTCCTGTGGAAAATTGCAAAACGATTGCAGAATTTGAGACACGCTGACATTATACCTTACGAAGTGTTGAGTTAAAAAAAAATTTGCATAAAGTTGGAGTAAAAATAAAATAGGGAATGTTTAGACAATGCTCCAAAGTATCTGTCATAATTTAACTTTAATTAAGTACCAAAGAAATGTTTTGTTTCTGTTCTGCTAGGGATTATTAACAGCCTTCCTTTGTTGATTCCACAGCAGGATTCACTCATCCAGACATTTCCAGGGAAACGCTGCCTTCTGACTGGACTGATTACTTGTCTTCATCCATCTGTCACCAAAATTCATTGCTGCGAAAACAAACGTCTCCTGCACAAAGCAATTCCACCCAGATTGCTTGATGGCACTGCAGCTAATATACACTTTACTTCATATTTCTGCAATGCATAATCATGTCAGAGATTTTGGCGAAAATCTTTTAGAATGGTATTAAATATTTATAAGGAATAACTCGTTTTTCCACTGAGTATAAAGCCTTAGTGCTAAAGTTGATGACATCTTGCAATGTTTTCATTTTTTATCTGTTGTAATATAAAACTGAATAATATTACATACAGCAAAAGGAGACTTGGAGTGAGTGGATTTCAGGTGCACTATACTCTGTCTGTCTCCCTTTCTTATATATGAATCCCACCTGACTCCCTGATCATCAGACTGAGGCTCAGTGGGCAGTTATTGTTAAATTAGGAGTGGGGCTAAGGGCAGGTCTTGAGGGTCTTTTTCTTGTCACATTAGGAGTTAAGAGGAGAATCCTCCATGGACATATCAGAAATACGAGCTTCCAAATTCGATCTACAAACGAAGCAGTCAAATCATTCTGAAAACAGCAGTGGTGTGTACAACATTCATTAAATGAGCTGGAGGAAACCACGCCCCTGGGGGGGTGAAAGGTCGTTAAGGAGGAAAACAAGAACTGAGGTAGAGGGTAACGCTGGTTATTTTAAAATGGCTGAATCTCCTAATATTGACATGACATGTATAAGCTGTTTTACAATGTATGTGTAATCACAACATGCAGAACAATGCTTAATAACTTTCTTGACTTGATAAATAAACATGCTTGGTAGGTTTTTAGGCTTTTGTTTTCCAGTTGGGACACATGTCCTGTATCTTCTATTATAAAATGCAAGAGTAAACTGTTATGCCCAGCAGGTATGAAATATCAGAGGGTGACTGGAAGATAAGGACATAGTCAAAAATAATGTAATGAGGGTCAGAGCCAGGAGAACAACTATTAATAAACCTAAGCTGAGAATCTCAAGACAAAAGCAAAGACAGAAGGAACACAGAGAGTTCAAAACCACAGCAACAAAACAAAAAAAAAATTAAAAGGTTTGAAGAGTTTGGGATCCATGTAAATGGATAGGGAAGCATACACACTGGATGACCTTTCATCCCACCACATTATGATTGACAGGCCATGACCTCTGAAGTCACGACCACTCCTGGGCAGTTCTAGCAATGGGATTCTACAATAGCACCGGCAAAATGGCGGCGATAAAACAGCTCAAATTACAAATCAAAATTAAAGTCATAACTATATTTAAAAAATAAATGAACCCAATGGATACCTTAGGGCACGGGTGTCGAACTCCATTTCTGGAGGGGCCACAGTGGCTGCATGTTTTCATTCTAACCATCTTCTTCATTAGTGACCAGTTTTTGCTGCTAATTAACTTGTATTGCCTTAGTTTAATTAACTTGACTCAGGCCCCTTAGTTGTCTCTTTTTCCTTAACTAGCAACCAAACAATAATGAAACACAAAACAAGCCGCCCCATGACCAGCTCACCTGTGCCCATCACACAATATCTGGCAATAAAGAAAGGTGGTGGTCTCAGTAAGGCTGATCTCTCAGGTCACCAAAACATTTTATTGGTGTTCTTAGAAAAAACAGAAAAATCAACAGTTTTGGAAATGTCTGCTGTGGCAGAATGAGAGCAACAACAAGCCATAGAATTAAATAACGGGTTTAATTAACAGCAAGAATTGGCTTCTCATTAAGAGATTGGTTGGAGTGAAATTGGATGGAGTTTGAAATCCCAGTTTAGTTGGTCATCTATTGGCTCGTTTCACATCTCATTTCTGTTTGGTTGTCATTTAATGAAGAAAGGAATAAATTCAGAGGACTGAATCCTTAAAAACAGGGCTATTAAAATGAAGTGAAAAAGAAGTTAATTAGCAGTGAAAACCTATCACTGTTTAAGAAAAAGGTTAAAATGAAAACCTGCAGCCACTGCGGGCCTCCAGGCCTGGGGTTCGACACCCCTGCCTTAGGGAGTAGTTTCTTAAATTGGGTCACAACCCATAATGGGTTGTGGGTTGCTGGCTTTTGGGTTGTGCAGAAGTTGTGAATCAACTGGAAATGGTTGAATATGGGTGGCAATATGTCCCTTGATGGGTTATCGCCGGCAGTTTAAGTAATTCACATTTCTTTTATATAACTGTCAGCAGTGATTTACTGAGGGAAACACAAATCCCCCAGTGGAGATGACTGTTGGCAGCAATTCTTCAAGGGAGATAACCAATAACAAATTTGACAGTCGACATGGGCTGGGTCTCGAAGACACTAAGAAGAGCAAGACTGGGACATGAGCAAAGACAGTTAAGAAACATGGCATAAAACCTCCCAACAGAAGCAAATGATATTCAAAATAGGAGTCACTTACACAAGCTAGTAAATATTTTCCATAAATTAAAAAAACAAATTAACTCTAGAACATAATTTCTTCTGGAAAATTTAATATATACCAAGTTTGTGAAGAAATACCCTCGACTTGAAAAATAACAAACTTATCCTTTAACATTCAGTCAATTTTTTGTTGAGGTCTTCAACTAAACGTTATTTAGATAAAGCTGTTGATATCCATGAAAAGATGCATATCTATATAGAAATCTGCCGGAGGTAGGTCAATCTCAGCAGGATAATGTCCAGTGTTAGAAGAACATAACAGGTCATATTGATGAAGTGGCCTCTACTGTCACCATATGAAGGTCCAAATCCCATTACAGGATGAGATAGAACAACATATTAAGAGGCGAGATCAGATATGGGTCAACTTGGGCCAAGATTTCTGCGTTCCATGTTTAGCACTTGGTTAACTCCATGCTGAGACGTGTTCCAGTCTATCTGAGAGACATAGGAAGGAAGACATAGGGAAACAATTTGCTGTTAAATAGTGTGGATAATAGGAAGAAATGTTGAGGAATTTCTAAACCCAAATGAAAACTAAAGAAGCCAAAAGAGTCAAAATAAAATTATACTGTATGTAGACAAATATAAATGTAAGGGAGAGATATACAACAACAGAAGAAAATAAGAATACAAAATAAACAAAGTGTCATCACTCTTGGCCTACCAACACAAGACTGTCCCTTTGTATCTAGTGGGGTGGGTGAGCCACCTGCCACCACTGTGGTACACAAACACACATCTGTAATAACTCGTGTACTTCTCTTACTGCTCGTCTAGTTTCCCTTTTTCCACCTGTTGAGCTTTTCAGTGCTTATCCTCTTGGTTCTGGGGTGACTTAATTTCCCTTTTCTATTCACTTCTGATCCTGCCTGCTACTCTGCATATTCAAGTCTTCCATCTAGCTTTGGATCTATGACTTACAGAGCACTATGACAGCTTCTTAGAGGGACAATGTCCTTCTAAATGACAATTTCCCCTCCCTCCTTGGGGATATGAACATATTTCCTTGAAAGTCATTCCTTCCACTGACCTATTTTGGAGCCACATCAGGATACACCATCCCCTGTTGGAGTCTGGAGTATTGTACTGGTAAGACAAGCTTAGTGTTCCTTGTTGTTACATAGCTCCCACCAGTTCATGGGGAAATGAATGGCATCCCTGTTTCCTCCAGGTCCAGCTATTATACCTTGTGACCACACTATACTAGGCGTATCTAATAAAGTGGCCACTCAGGGCAGAAACCTAAAAAACGATGTAAAATAAGTTGAGTTTGCGGCACAAGGCAAGACTGTCCTTCAAACCAAAATTTGTGTTATAAGAGGGAACCAGGCAGACAGACAAGAAAGCCAAAGAAAGTTTGAATAAGTTAGCAGGACCTCTGATCTCAGTTAGAGTCAGCTTGGTAACTGAATGGGCTGGCTTTACAGGGCTGAGACTTGGAAGGGGTTTTATAGGGGCGGTGGGACAGAGTTAGCCATCCTTCTAGGGTGTTTTATATTGGCATGAATGAGGAATGAGAGCCAGGAAGGTAGTCCCAGTGTATATCATGAGACACGGATTGCCATCCACCTAGCCATTCATTTCTTAAACCCCACTTATCCAGAGGTGAACTGCAGAAAAGCTGAAGCCTTTCCCAGCAAGTATCAGGTGCAATGCAAGAAAAACCTTGGAAAGAGTGCCAGTCCATGAAAAGGTGAACACACACACACACACACACACACACACAAACATGAAGGCCAATTTTGTAACGCCAATCCACATAACCTGCGTGCCTTTGGAGTCTGTGGAGACACAGGAGCGCCAGGAGCAAACCTATTCACACACAGGGAGAAAATGCCATAATTAATTCACCAGTGCATGAATGTCGAGGTAATGTAATTGCTTTAATGCAATCCAGTCATGGTGGAAGTTAATTAATATTTACAAAATGCTAAAGTATATGTTAACTATTAGCTGTGTGTGTATTTGCCCTGTTATGGACTGGCACCCTGTCCGGGGTTTGTTCCTGCCATGCACCCTGTGCTAATTGGGATAGGCTCCAGCCACCCTGCGACCCTGCGCTGGATTAACCAGGTTAGAATCCGAAATGAAATTACATTTATTGATTAATTTATTTATCTTCTTTCTGTGTGGAGTGCCATACAGATTTGAGTTATAAGGGAATATTCAGTGGATTCAGAAAGTATTAGATGCCTAAATTTTCTTCACACTTTAATGTGTTATAGATTTCATTTCAAAAGGATTTGTTTGCCATTTCCCTCCATCGATCTACACTCAGTAAGTCATAATGACAAAGTGAAACATGATTTCAGAAAGATGTACAAATTTATTAAAAATCAAAATATGAAATCTCCCATTCATGGAAGTATTCAGATCCTTAATTCAGTAATTTGTAGATATTCCTTTGTCAGCAATTCCAGTTTTGGGTCTTCTTGGTTACGTCTCTATAAGCCTTGCACACCTGGATTTGGGCAGATTATTATATTTTACCTGGCAGATCTTCTTAAGATCCATTAGACTGGATAGGAAGCCTCTGTAAACTGCCATATTCTGGTCTCTCCACAGATGTTGTATTGGGTTTAAGTCTGGGCTTTGGCTGGACCACTCAAGGACACTTGGAGACATGTCATAAAGCCTTTCTAGTGTCATCTTGGCTCTATGCGTCAGGCCATTGTCATCCAGAAAGGTGAACTATTGCCGCAGTCTGAGGCTGGATGCACTCTGGAGCAGGTTTTTTTTAAGGACCTCTCTGTATTTGGCTAGATAGATAGATAGATAGATAGATAGATAGATAGATAGATAGATAGATAGATAGATAGATAGATAGATAGATAGATAGATAGATAGATAGATCTTTATTTGTCCCCAGGGGTAATTTTTTCTTTTAATAGAATAAAATACAGTAAATACATACACAAGAAGTATCAGATCCCATTAATATAATGGTCATGAAAGGTTGTTTAAAGAATGGCCTCCAGTGTGCTTTAAACCATTTTTTCCTTTCAGTATAACTATGAATTTGTGGGATAACTTATTCCTTTAAACTCACAGGCCCCCATGACAACTGATAGTAATGATTAGTTTCTACATGATGATTTACATGTTCAATTATGAGCTCAGCACGTCACATATGGTGTACAGAATTTAAATTTAAAGTAATGAAAGTGTCAAATAGCAGGAGCTAGTTTTTCATGTTGGAAATAAAGACCTGGAGTGGAAAGTTCTAATACCTGAGGTTCAGGGTAATGCTGTTGGCACAGACGGGACAAAACAGGTAGGAGACAAGAAGGACATTTGATCAGCACGCACATACATATACAGTACAAGAGCACTGCAGCTGTAAAAGAAATGAAACAAAAGTGCTCTCTGTGCATCCAAGCAGGCAGCTCCAACAAAATTCTGGCATATTACCATACATTGTAACCACCCCAAATGACCAACATTTAAAGCCTCATTTTGAGCATTGGTGCAAATTATAAAAAAGATGTATACGAGATAAGACGAGACAAGATAAAGAGTTGGAGTTCCAAGGCGGAGGTCACATTTAATGGTGTCTTGAAAATGAAAAGTGTACGGTAACAGAAAGATCGCTGTAGTTGTCAATATAAATTTTTAACGATTGTTAAGGAAAGACTAAGACGTCTGGTCTTTCTGTTTCCCAGACAGTCAGCAGAGCGGAAGAGTTTGGATTCTATAGTGTGAAAGGAAATGCTGTCACAGCTCTTCCTCAAAGTCGTGGTCAGTTTAATATACTGTATTTATTAATAGCGCCTGATGACCCCAACTCTCTTGGTTCACTGACCCAATGTCTTACTTGTGTTTCTGAGTAAATAAGTAGTAATTTTCTCAAACTAAATAAGGAGAAAACAGAACTCTTAGTTATTGGAAAGAGAAAACAGAACTCTTAGTTATTGGAAAAAATGGAAATAGTGAGGGTATTAGAAATCAACTTGATCCACTAGAGTTAAAAGTCAAAATGGAGGTAAAGAATTTAGGGGTAACTATTGACTGTGACCTAAATTTTAAATCACATATTAATCAGCATTTTTTTCACTTAAGGAATGCAGCAAAAGTTAGATCTTTTATAACTTTTCAAGATGCTGAAAAGTTAGTTCACGCTTTTGTTTTTAGTTGACTAGATTACTGTAACACACTCCTCTCAGGACTACCCAAAAAAGACATCAATCGATTGCAACAAGTGTAGAATGCAGCTGCCAGAATCGTAATTAGGAAAAGAAAATCTGAGCACATCTCTCCAGTTTTGATGTAACTACATTGGTTACCCGTGCCATTTAGAATTGACTTTAAAATACTGCTTATGGTTTACAAAGCCTTAAATAATCTCACTCCATCCTATATTTTTTGGAATGCCTGTCACCTTACACTCCAAGTCATAACCTTAGAACCTCTGCTTATAATTTCAAGAGCTAAACTTTAAAGAAGTGGTGAGGCGGCCTTCTGCTGTTGTACACTGTGGCAGGCGGCTGGGTGTCACACCCAGCCGGGACACCTGGAAGGAGCAGGAGAGGGACTATACCTCCCCCGGGCCACGAGAGGGCAGCTGCCCTGGTTAGTATGGGGGCCACGGGAACCGAGCTTGGAAGCTCAACCCTATTGGGACCCGTGGCCATCGCCAGGGGGCGCTCGGAGGATCTTAGAGCCCTGGAAGCCTGCACTTCCACCACACCAGGAAGTGCTGGCCAAAGGAATTCCAGGGTCACCCGGAGTGCTTCCGGGTGCTCGTGTGGCACTTTCACCACACCAGGAAGTGCCGGCGGAAGTTCATCGGGGGCACCTGGAGCACATCCAGGTGGAGATGAAAGGGGACCGCCTTCCTACAGTCAGAGAGCCGGAGTTGGGTGGAAGAAGGCAACGCTCGGGAGTGAGAAGGAAAGGCGGCCCAAGGAGGACTGTTGAGAGACCCTGAACTGAAAGGTGTTTGGTGTTGGAGCACTGTGTGTGTGCGGGTCTTGAATTTTGGGACCTTGTATAAATAAACGTGTGTGTTTTTTAGAACTGCCGGTGTTCGTCTGTTTGTGTCCGGGCTGATTTCTCACAACACCTAAAATCTGGAATAACTTACCAATAGAAATTTACCAGGCTAATATAGTGGAGCACTTTAAAAACTGCTAAAAGCCCATTATTTTAACATAGCTTTCTCATAGCTCCATTTTAGTGTATCCCTGTTAAACTGTGTGTGCATTGAATTATCATTTTTATCATGGCTTCACAATCCGTACTAACCCCTACTTTTTCTGCTGTTCTTTTACCAGTTTTCTGTGGTGGTGATCTGCGCCACCACCACCTGATCAAAGCACCGTGCAGTCCCTTCATTGATGGATTGAAGGCCAGAGGTCCACATGACCATCATCATCAAATTCTTTCACATAAAGCCTGAAAGCCATGAGGACTGATTGAAGTTATGTTGATTAGAATACCCAGTGGGGTCTGGGTGGTCTCTTGGCCTGGGAACCCCTGCAGATTTTGATTTTCTTTTCTTCAGTCCGTCTGGAGTTTTTTTTTTTTGTGTTTTGTTTTTTCTGTCCTCCTGGCCATCTGACCTCACTTTATTCTTTGTTATTTAGTATTCCCTAATTTTATTTTTGTTACATATAAACTTTTCTTTCTTCCTCTTGTAAAGCACTTTGAGCTACACCATTTAAATGAAAATGTGCTATATAAATAAAAGCTGTTATTATTAAAGGGCAAAGAGGGAGAAGATGTTATCAACAGCGTCCATTCAGTATCTTTGAAGAAGCTCCCGTAGCGCACATATCTGACAAAATGAGGGCTTTTCCATGTAAGTAATTCAGAAGAAGAAGATAAAGGGGAGGTGGATCCTGAAAATGGATGAGATTTGAGTCTGTGGTCAGCTGTGATTTCAGAGGTCTGGATATGCTCCCATCTTTTTGAAGACAATGGGTGGATACTGGTGTTTATTTAAAGGATGAGCCGGTGAGCTGAGTCAGGTTTATCTTCAGTGGAGACATACAGTCTGTAGAGAAAAAATACAAATATGTCACCTTTCTGGCAGTACAGCCACTCACTGTGTTCAGTTTATTTTTGTTTCCATGAAAGCATTAGAAAAATTGCAACGAGAACAGGCCATTCAGTTCAACAAGCTTGCCCATCCTATTCACTGAGATTATCCAAAAGAAGATCGAGATCTGAAGGTCCCTAAAGGCTTACTGCCCACCACACTATTTGATTGTTTATTCCTGTGTCTATGGTTCTTTGTGTGAAGATAAAGTAACATTTGTGCAAAATCTGCCCTCAACAAGTTTTGTGTGGCAAAGAGATGTCAGACTGGTCACATTCAATGACACACGGCAGAAAACTCATTGTGTTTTTGTGACTATTAAACATGTCTCTGCTGCCAAAAGTGATTTACTGAGTGCTCCAACATTCAGAAATCCAGTCTGGATTTAAATAAAGAAGCATCAATCATCTCATACACTCCTCCATTAACTGTAGCACACTGTGGGTGCTTTCCTTGCAGTCACACCATTTAAAAGGCAAAAAAATAGAAGTTAATGGATGAGTATGAGGAAATTGTAATCAAAATGTAGCTGCAGTATTATAGCTAGTGTTTGCTCCCTGGCTTATGAATCTTATCCTGTTTATTATTATTTTCAAGTATTATTTTATGTCAATTCTGTTAACATTATGTTTATTTATTATGATGTATTTTTGCATTGTGAGGTTAACTTTGGATGTGTATTATGCAGATAGAACCTCCCCCCAAGAGGCGGGGCTACAGTGATGTCACCGCTGATGGACTGCCCTCCACTTTTACGTTGTCCTGAAGGAGATGGATTTCCTTAGAGTGTCACTAAGTGTTGTTGGAGTTTAGAATGGAGACTACTGTCCTCATTTGGTGTTCTGGTTTTGTGGACTTTTTGTGGATTCTTTCAATTGTTAGATTTCGTATTTGGACTTGTTTGCTCTGGGTTGCCTTTTTAGTCTGCCTTTTCTGTTTAATTTAAATTAATTACCCTTCTTTTATTAAGTGTCCACATTGGACTTGTCTTATTAAGCCAGAGGTTGATGGTAGTCCTCTCCCTTGAAAGGAATTTTTGGGCAATTTTTTTGAATATAAGGTATATGCTGTAAACCATAGGTGCCCAACTCAGATACAGCAGGCTTTCATTCAAGCCCCTCTCTTAATTGGTGACCAGTAATTTCTACTAATTTAACATAATGCTAGTTTTTGCTACCTTGTGACAGAAATTTAGAAGTGGCATTGCAGTACACTTGGGAGCACAAATGCTGGGTACTAGAAGAATGTGGAGGCACATCCTGATCAGATGAACCCCAGCTAGTGTGGATTAATACTAAGAAGGCCAGGATTTGGCAGAAACTGAAGGATTCAAGTCACATTTCTTGTCATGTCTACATAGTACAATGACATTCTAACGTAGGTGTTTCCTCTGAACAGCTAACAATAAAAACCAGTAGCCTACTAAAGGCAACGAAAGATTTTATTCTTTTTTTTGTAATTCTTGTGTGTATTTGAGGGAGGTTTTGTTGTCTATTAAATGCCACTTCTTATTCTCCACAGTTCAGTCCCTCAGAGGTTTGTTCAGCAGTGCAGTAGGACTGTGAAGAGCAGATTCCATGGTTCTCACTTTATAATGTATCGACTGCAGTTTCTAGGAAAAAATGATTACCATAGTAATATTGTACATTGACTTAGGCATGGGGATTTGGATGTTTCCCATCCATTTTCAATTTTGCTGATCCCACTGAGATTAAGTATGAGATGGATTCAGTCCCAGCAGGTATTTGCACAAATCACAGGCCCTCAACCTGAGTTGGACACAGCCTTGTTACAGAGCTCAAACTCACATTCCCAAACAGAGGCCATTAACTTGGAGACAACCACAAATCAAACAGGCTCTCTTTCAGTATGACATGGTCGAAGCTCATACGGGGGTACATTGAGATCTGAAGCAGGCAGCCAACACCTGCATGACTAGAAACCCATAGGAAAGATTGATCTTTGATGGCTCATGAAACTTAAAAGGGATTCTCATTTATGTTTCATGTAAGAATCAAAATATGTCACAGAATGTTTCTCCTAAAAGTCCTTAGGAAAAATAACATGACATGAGATAGAACTGAAATAACAAACTAGAGAATTTGGTTTGACTTGCATGTTGTATTTAGTGAAATCTCTTTCTAATCTTGTTGTAATCTCTTTCAAGACTTATGCCTTTATCCAAGGTGTCTTTCAACATCTGAGGTACGATCGGTTATGTTTCTTTTGTTTTTCCAAATGGACTACAGGCTAATGAAGTGGTGACACAATGGTGTCAGTAGTGGGATTTGAATTCACAATCTTTGAAATCCAAAGTCTTAACCACTGTGCCATGCTACCTGTTTTTTTATTTTTCCAGATGAGTATGATCGAACTAGAGCACAACAATAGATAGATAGATAGATAGATAGATAGATAGAAATAAAGTATCTATCTATCTATCTATCTATCTATCTATCTATCTATCTATCTATCTATCTATCTATCTATCTATCTATCTATCTATCTGTTGTTGTGTTGAATTATGAATTGTGTTGAATATGAATTAGAGCAACTAATAGTATTATTCAGAAGCAAGAAATACAACTTTGTTCTATTACTACCGTCCATACATTTCACCAGCTATTACTAAGCACACAATGCAAATTCTTTCAAATTGCAAAAAAAAAAAAAAAATAAAAATAAAAATGCCAAGACACCACTTTGGGGATTTGAACCCATTGTGTGATTTTGCTGAGATCTCTGCTGAAACTCAATAGGAGACCCTTGTGAGATACAGCGGCATTTTGTTCTCAGGAAAAAAATCTGAAAAGCCTGAGACAAAAGGCAGTGTCCATTTTATTTCTTTCTGATCTGATTGTTGTCTAGGAGAAACCAAAAAAGACATTAATGAGATCTTTTTTTGTTTTGATTTTTCATTCCTGTGGGAAGATCCCCACACAGACAAGTGCACACAGACTCCAGGCTGCCATGGTACATACAGAAAGAATCCCTGTTAGCTTTTCAAACGTGTTGAAATCTAGAAAGAAAGAAACACAAAAATAATGCAGAATCGGCACGACATAAGACTAAAGCTTTTTAAAAGTGAGTAAAACAAATGTGAAATTCAATAATATTGTAAAAAGTGCATGCAATGGATTGAGAAAGTACTCAGACCCCTTCACTTTCTACACACTTTATTGTATTGAAGTTTCACAACTTCCAACTGCTGTTCCATCCACCCCACCGCTGTAGTCAACTTGGACAAAAAGTTCTCTCAGCTCAAATTGTGTTTATCTGGGTGTGAGGTGCCTGGATCTGTATAGGGTAAATAATATATCATTATTTGGAACACCTGCATTTCATGTGTGTTCGTGTGTACGATAATCTGGGTAAATATAGGATGACGGGAAATGCAAGAAATGTTGAACGCATGCCTAAAACAAACTTTTTTTCATGTTATAGTACTAACGACAAAATTTTGACATGTAGTGTATAACTGGGGTGGTGGAATGGGACAGCAGGCTGCTTGTGCTGATCGACACATTTACAACACAAAAGATGCTGATGGAGAGGTGTGATGGGATTTAAGGTGGGCCGGGATTACAAGTTTTTTCGTAGGCTTCAGGAATTCTAGTGTTAAGGAGGTGATGAAAAAACAAATGGTCACTCTAACAGAGATTCAGAAAAGAGGTCCTCTGCTGAGATGATAGGATGTGTCAGAAGGCCAACCATCTCAGCAGTAGTCAGTCAATCAAGTGTTTAAAGTGGATGGGCTAAGTCATTCTTGATGTTTTCCATATGACAAAGAGCATGAGGTAAAAGATTCTCTGGTATTCAGAGACAAAAATTGAATTCTTAGGGCAGAACTCCACGCATTATGTCTGGTGCTCATCACCTGCCGACTGTTATCCTTACGGTACAGCATGGTGGTGGCAGCACCATGTTATGTAGTGCTTCTTAGCAGTAGCAGGGACAGGGAGACTGGTCAGATTTGAAGGAAGGAGTATAGGAACCTCATCAAGGACTTTGTTAAATGGTGCGACTCAAACCACTTACACCTGAACACCAGCAAAACCAAGGAACTGGTAGTGGATATTAGGAGACCCAGGCCCCTCCTGGACCCTGTGATTATCAGAGGAGACTGTGTGCAGATGGTACAGACCTATAAATCCCTGGAGTGCAGCTGGATGATAAATTGGACTGGACTGCCAATACTGATTCTCTGTGCAAGAGAGGACAGAGCCGGCTGTACTTCTTTAGGAGACTGGCATCCTTCAACATCTGCAATAAGATGCTGCAGATGTTCTATCAGACGGTTGTGGCGAGTGCCCTCTTCTACGCGGTGGTGTGCTGGGGAGGCAGCATTAAGAAGAAGGACGCCTCACGCCTGGACAAACTGGTGAGGAAGGCAGGCTCTATTGTAAGTATGGAGCTGGACAGTTTGACATCCATGGCAGAGCAATGTGTGCTCAGCAGGCTCCTGTCAATCATGGAGAATCCACTGCATCCACTAAACAGTGTCATCTCCAGACAGAGGAGCAGCTTCAGTGACAGACTGCTGTCAATGTCCTGCTCCACTGACAGACTGAGGAGATCATTCCTCCCCCAAACTATGCGACTATTCAATTCGACCCCGGGGGTAAACGTTAACATTATTCAAAGTTATTTTCTGTTTTTAGCTGCATTTTTATTACTCTTTAATTTAATATTGTTTTTGTATCAGTATGCTGCTGCTGGAGTATGTGAATTTCCCCTTGGGATTAATAAAGTATCTATCTATCTATCTATCTATCTATCTATCTATCTATCTATCTATCTATCTATCTATCTATCTATCTATCTATCTATCTATCTATCTATCTAAATACAGAGAGGTCCTTAAAAAAACCTGCTCCAGAGTGCATCCAGCCTCAGACTGCGGCAATAGTTCACCTTTCTGGACGACAATGGCCTGACGCATAGAGCCAAGATGACACTAGAAAGGCTTTATGACATGTCTCCAAGTGTCCTTGAGTGGTCCAGCCAAAGCCCAGACTTAAACCCAATACAACATCTGTGGAGAGACCAGAATATGGCAGTTTACAGAGGCTTCCTATCCAGTCTAATGGATTTTGAGAAGATCTGCCAGGTAAAATATAATAATCTGCCCAAATCCAGGTGTGCAAGGCTTATAGAGATGTAACCAAGAAGACCCAAAACTGGAATTGCTGACAAAGGAATATCTACAAATTACTGAATTAAGGATCTGAATACTTCCATGAATGGGAGATTTCACATTTTGATTTTTATTAAATTTGTACAGCTTTCTGAAATCATGTTTCACTTTGACTTACTGAGTGTAGATCGATGGAGGGAAATGGCAAACAAATCCTTTTGAAATGAAATCTATAACACATTAAAGTGTGAAGAAAATTTAGGCATCTAATACTTTCTGAATCCACTGAATATTCCCTTATAACTCAAATCTGTATGACACCCCACACAGAAAGAAGATAAATAAATTAATCAATAAATGTAATTTCATTTCGGATTCTAACCTGCTTAATCCAGCGCAGGGTCGCAGGGTGGCTGGGGCCTATCCCAATTAGCACAGGGTGCATGGCAGGAACAAACCCTGGACAGGGTGCCAGTCCATCACAGGGCAAATACACACACAGACACCAGGGCCAATTTAGCATCTGCAATCATGTCTTTGGACAGTGGAAGGAAACTGAAGCACCAGGAGAAACCTTATTCAGACACAGGGAGCACATTCAAACTCTACACAGGGATGAACTGGGACGTGAACCCTGGTGTCTTTTCCATTGCGCCACTGTGCTACTCTGAATCAGTAAACTGACAAAGGTATTTGTATAGATTTGCAATCTGATGTGTCTAAATAGTTAAATATAGTAGTTTTAACAGCAATAATTATACATTTTAAGTTGGACTGAGTAGAAAAAAAAAATAAAATCACAAATCTAACTCGAGAGTCCAGCTTTTAAGAGGCCAGTCATATATTACGAGAATAACAAATGTGAGTCTAAGAAAGATTCTTGAGTGAACTTTGGAAATAATCAAAAAGTGCTCGTTGCAAGTGTCAGTGGAGACAGCAATATAAGGTGAGAAAAGTGATCTAAGAGAGGAAATTGGGCTCAGCGGGTTACGTAAAAGAAAAAGCTGGAATTAAAAAAGGATTCATAGGTGTTGGAAACTATGTGTGACATGGGAGAGGTTCACAGGAAAAGCAGAAGTGAGTGAATTACTGTAATGAGATGTATTGGTGGAAAGTCAGGATGAAGGATGACGCGGATCTTTAGATCCAAAACCTGGGGATGATGCACTGTGACATAATAATGCAGACAAGCATCATTCTCCTTAACCTCTCCCCAAAAATAAGCTCAAACCAGTATGCCACCCTGCAGATTAGCATTAACGAGTGATTAAACTTAAATGCATTTGACAAAAAATCTTACCATAGAACAACATTCAGAACACAAAGGACCAAGAGATGTGTGGAGGGAATCAATCCAGCAGGGTGAAGATGGCTTGATATGTTTGCCTACATTACAGGTTTTTATTTTATATAAAGCTTTGCAGTCCTGATGTCCTCACTAGCATTTTAAGAAGAACAAGGGCATTAATAACAACGTTGTCATTAATAACATTCAGTAAAAGTTATTTACTATTGACACACTTATTTAGCAAAACAATCCATCAACTGATAATGCTGACCAGGAGGAATTAGATCACAGTGCATTTTAGCTTTTCCAAGATTATCACGGAAAAGATTATCATATGAAAGCTTATATCACAGAAAAAGAATTGATTATTGAACATGGAAGAATAAATAATTACTGTTCTAGGCCCTGTAGAAAAGAGAGGATTCAATGCTATTACCAAGAAAGTCACAAATGGTACAATCTAGGGTAGCCCTACTTATTTCTTTGTTTTTGGGGCTCTACGCTGCAAATGCATCTCACCATTTGCTTTGGTAGTGCTGACATGGATTAAGGAGGTTGGGGAATGTTATGTATGTTAAGTTATACAGCGCCTATTCAGAGGATTTCACATTTTATTGTTATACAACATGCTCTGGAGATGAGAGGAATGAAGGTCAGTAGGAACAAGACAGAATACATGTGTGAATGAGAGGGAGGTCAGATGAATGGTGAGGATGCAGAGAGTAGAATTGGCAAAGGTGGATGAGTTTAAATACTTGGGATCAACAGTACAGAGTAACAGATATTGTAGAAGAAAAGTGAAGAAGAGAGTACAGGAAGGGGAAATGGGTGGAGAAGAGTGTCAAGAGTAATTTGTGACAGACGGGTATCAGCAAGAGTGAAAGGGAAGGTCTACAGGACAGTAGTGAGACCAGCTATGTTAAATTGGTTGGAGACGGTGGCACTGACCAGAAAGAAGGAGAAAGAGCTGGAGGTGGCAGAGTTAAAGATGCTAAGATTTGCATTGGGTGTGACAAGGATGGCAGGATTAGAAATGAGGACATTAGAGGGTCAGCTCAATTTGGATGGTTGGGAGACAAAATCAGAGAGACGAGATTGCATTGGTTTGGACATGTACAGAGGAGACATGCTGAGTATATTGGGAAAAGGATGTTAAAGACTGAGCTGCTAGGCAAAAGGAAAAGAGGAAGGACTAAGAAAAGGTTTATGGATGTGATGAGAGAAGACATGCAGGTGATGGGTGTGACAGAGCAAGATGTAGAGGACAGGAAGATATGGAGAAAGATGATTGCTATGGCGACCCATAATGGGAGCAGCCGAAAGAAGAAGAAGAAGATTGAATAATATTGGAGTAATTTGCCTTTTTTGACACTGATCAACAGAAAAAGGCTCTTAAATGTAAATGCGAAAACAGATCCCCACAAAGTGGTCCAAATTAATTATAAATATAAACTACAAAATAGTTGATCACTACTTCAGTTTAGCATACCCTGACTAGAGCTGCAGATTAACTGTACAGACAGCATCTCTGTTGTTAGTCATTAGCACTAAAACATAAGTAATATGATGTTTGTTACTAACACTCCCCTATTCTATTTCTCTTCTTGCTACTCAAATGTGGCACTTGGTGCCACTGCCCACCTACCAAGTTGTTTTTCATGCCTAAGGTAAAGTCATCTCTGATGAAGGATCGCAGGACTCATCAGGTAGACGGGTTCTTTCATCGGATTGGCTGGCCCAGCACTGACTGGCTGTGGAATGTCCAATAGGGGGAGGCAGCTTGATGGCCGAGGTCTTCAGGACTCTGAACAAATCCCAATCATACTATGTGATATTATCTACTGTTGAATTCTGCTCTGTCCTTGCAATATTTCTATTGCACTATTATTTTATTGAGGATTACTTGTGTTCTGTGTATTGTATTGTATTGACCCCTTCTTTTTGACACCCACTGCACACCCAACCTACCTAGAAAGGGGTCTCTCTTTGAATTGCCTTTCACAAGGATTTTTCCATTTTTTCTCAACAAGGGCTTCTTTTGGGAGTTTTTCTTGTCTTTTTAAAGAGTCCAGGCTGGGGGGGCTGTCAAAAGGCTCATTGCAGCACTCCTTTTGTGATTTTGGGCTTTACAAAAATAATTTGTATTGTATTGTATAATGGAGAAGCCTTGAATGTATGTATGTTAAGTTATACTGTGCCTATCAAACATGTGCACCCCTTCACATTTTATTGTTGCACAACTCTGAATCATTCTGGATTTAATTTGGCTTTTCTGACACTGATCAGCAGAAAAAGACTCTTTCATGTTAACGTGAAAACAGATCGCTGCAAAGTGGTCTAATTGAATTACAGCTATAAACCAGCTATAAACTTTAATATGGCACCCATAAACCATCACTGGTGCAGCCAGTTGACTTTATACATCACAAAATCCAGTCATGGATGTCTGTTGGTCTGACGATGACACTGCTCAGCTATTTGCCCATCTCTGTCACTCTATTTCCTATGTGTAAGATAGTGGGAGAACAGCCCAGTTTGGGAAAGGCAGACCTGGGGGCATGACAGGCAGGAGAATTATTACCGGGGCCCATGTTGGGTAGGAGAATTATCATCTGGGCCCGGTAGGTTGGCATCACAAGAGATCTCTTGCTGCTTTCTTCTCCTCTCGTCAATGGGTCTGTTGTTTGAAATGGTGGGCTCCTTTGATAACAGTTTGTGTTGTGACAGGCAGCCATGATCATTACCTGGCCAGGATGACAGCTGGATAGAAGGACTGGGGGAGAGCGCATCTGTGAGACATTATCTTCCCTGGAACTCTAGAGGGCAGCCCTCCTGGGCAGCTGTAGTACCGCAGATTGCCACAGGGCATGCTGGGAGTTGGAGTTTGGTGCAGCCCTATTCAGTTCCATGGGGGATGCCCGGGGGAGCTACAGAGCCCTACAATGGACTTCCACCACACTTGGGAGTGATTCCAGGTAACGCTGATGAGCTACCTGGAGCACTCCCAGGAGATGAATAAAAGGAGCCACCTTACTCCATTCAGGAGTCAGGAGGAAGAAGGACGAAGCTTGCAGGAAGAGGAGTGGAGGTGGAAGGGCAGACAGACAGACAGACAAAGAGAGAGAGAAAGAGAAGAAAAGGACTGTGAATCCTGTACTATTGGTACTTTGTACTGTGCTGTGCTCTGGGGATTGAGGAATAAGCGCTTCCCAGCTGTAAATAAAGTGTGTTGTGTACTGCACTTGTGTCTCTACCTGTCTTTGTGGGGTTAGGGTCGGCTGTAAGTGCCTCGGTGCTCCACAATCTCCAAAGCACACAATCCACAGTAAGTGCCTCGATCTGCCTAAGGGGGATGGAACAGGCCTTGTGTGTCTGCATGTTAAGTTAGACTGTGCCTGTGCCTATCAAAAGTGTTCATCACCTTGAAAGTCTTCACAACACTGAATCAAAGTGAATTTAATTGGTCTTTTTTGACCAGAAAAAGACTCTTTAATATTAAAGTGAAGCAAATCTATAAAAAGTGGTCTAAAACAATTACAAATATGAAACAAAAAATAATTGATGGCATAAGTATTTACCCTCATTAATATGATAAGAGCCAATTGGCTTCAGAGGTCACAGAATTCATTCAATGAATATCAACAGTCTGTGTTTCAATTGATTACAGTCTAAATGCACTTGCAGGTGCACAGTCCAACTTGTGGTGAGTCAGTATGGTGGCCTAACCTACACAATGAAGACACAAGAACACCCCAGGTAACTCTGTGAAAAGGAGATTGAAAAGCACAGTTTAGGGGAATGGAGATGGAGATATGAAAACATCCAATGCACTGAAGATCCCTTGGAGTCCAGTTAAATTCAGAAATGGACAGAACATGGCACAGTCATACACCTGCTAGAGCAGGCCATCCACCAAAACTGAGTCATTGTGTGGGAAGAAGACGAGTGAGAGAGGCCACCAAGAAACCTGTGAGAACTCTAAAGAAGTTACAAGCTACAGTGACTGAGACTGGAGAGACTGTGCAGACAACAACTGTTGCACCAGTTACAGCTTTAAAGGAGACCAACAAAAAGAAAACCACCATGAAATAAACACACAGGATATCTTAATTGGTGTTTTCCAGAAGGCATGTGGGAGACTTTGAAGTCAACTGGATAAACATTCTGTGCTCTGATGAGTCCAAAGTTGAGATTTTCCTCCATCAGACTAAATGTCACATTTGGTGTAAGCTTATTATCAAAAACACACTAAACCCATCGTGAAGCACAACGATGGCAGCCTCATACTGTTTGAATGCTTCTCTGCAGCCCTGCAAGGCTGGTGAGGGTAAAATAAATGCAGGACAATATGGAGAAATCCTGGAGGAAAACTTGATGAAGTCTGTAAGAAACCTTTTTTTCCAGCAAGACAATGGCCCCAAGAATAAAGACAAAGCTACTCAAGAATGGCTTCAAAATAGCAATACTGATGTCCTGGAGTGGCTGAGTCAGAGTCGAGATCTCAATCCAAATTAGACTGCATGGCTTTTCACTCACAATCCCCATGCGACAATCCCCTGGCTGAGCTTCAGCAGTTTTACAAAGAAGGATGGGTAGAAATAGCAAAATGGAAATGTGCAAAGCTGATAAGAGACCTGAGCATACAAACTCAAGGCTGTCCTGACTGTTAAAGGCACATCTACTAAAGACTGACTTGAAGGGGGTGAATACCTATGCAATTCACCATTTTACATTTTATAATTATGCTTAATTTAGACCACTATGCAGAGATCTGTTTTCACTTTGACATTAAAGAGTTTTTTTTTCTGTTGCTTGACGTCAATTTGTCAAATTATTTAATGCTGTATAACAATTAAAATGTGAAAACTTTTAAGGGGGTAAATATTTTTAATAGGTTCTATGTTTTCTTCTTCTACAGCAGAGCTAGAACAAAATGATAGAAAACTGACAGCCTAAATCTGACAGAAAAATCTAAAAATGAATAGAATCTTATGTACTTATTTATGTTTTGCTTTGGAGGCTCCACATAATTTGACCATAGGCTGTTTGAAGTTTGTGTGTACCCACCGCTGTGTAAATGCTTATGGAGCAGAATTCCAATAATATTATTAATCAAGGTTTGTGTCCAAGTGAACTGGTACCACATCTAGGATTGGTTTCTGCCTTGTACCCAAAGCTTCTAGGAAAGACACCACCAGAATGTGAGCCTATCTTGGAATAAGCAGGAGGGGACAATTAATAGATGGATAGATGAAAGAATATTCCCCTTGTTCAGATTAATAAGTTACTTCTGCTTATTCTCTGTTGCTAAGCCTTTTCAGACAGGAGGTCATTTCTTGATGCTTATCAGCTGCTATGAAGTGGACTCTTGTTAGTAATGTGATGGCTTTAACTTGCATGAAAAATGGGTTATTCAGGTCTTTCATGATGGCATCCCCTGTTAGTAGGCAGACCTGTGCAAAAATAATTCAAGATTTATAATGAACTGGCTAATGATAAGAGGAGATGGTCTTATTTTCCAGATATCCTATCAGTACAAGGACAGACAGACAGATAGAACAATTGTGACAAGACTGGGTCATTCAGTCCAATAAGCTCATCCATCCTAGCAAATCAAGACTGGAAGATGTTTAAAGTCCAACTCTACACAGATAGATAGATATGAAAGGCCCTACATAATGAATAGAAGTAAATAGCTAGATATATAAATTACTATAAGATAGACAAGACATGAAAGGCACAATATAAATAAAACACTATAGATAGATAGATAGATAGATAGATAGATAGATAGATAGATAGATAGATAGATAGATAGATAGATAGATAGATAGATAGAATGTTTTCAAATGTATTAGAATGATTAAATTATAATTACATTACAAGTTAGAGTTGTTTTACAGATGTAGAAAACTAGCGAGACAAAAGGAAAGTGATGAATACCAAATGAAATGTAGAAAATGGGCTTATTATTAGTAGAAGAAGAGTAACTCTGGAAGAAAGCACTTTGCATCTGTAACATAGGTATGAAGTTTCATTCTTAATTCTCCCCCTTCTATTATACTAATCACAATCATTTTATTCAGGGCAGAACTAAAAAATACATTAAAAACAGATTAGTAATGCACATTTTCATAATGTGAATTTTTTTTCCTAATTGTTATGGTTATATTAGTTCTCTACATCTTAAAAACTGTCATAAACCAGGCACACACCATGTCATGGAGAGTCAGCTAGTCATGTCGCTTGTGACTGTTATTCAGTCAATGACAAGATAAACTTCTGTCACAAAAATGACAGATAAGGCACTTTGTAACTCTAATCAATCTCCATTGTTTTTGTCAGACAGACACAGTGGGACTATTATGTTATATTAAACTATCTTTCCACCCCTTTGACTTAACCTACTCTGCACCATTTTTTTATGTTCAAAAGGAGCGAGTGCTTATTTGTGCAACATCAGGAACAATGACAGAACCAATGAGTGGGGCATAAGTCCGTCACAGACACACTCATACTTCCACCAGATTTGCCAATCACTTTATCATGCAGATAATTTGAATATACAGTAAAGTTAAATTCAGAATATGTAAAGATAAGGTCACATGGAACATAGAGGCTTAGAACTCAGTCTCTGGCACCTTTGAGGTGGCAATGCTAATCTCTTCTCTATCCCGTACCACCATCTGATATTTTGATCATGCAGATTTAGAATATGGTTAGTTTTTTGGAATTGCTTGACTGTTTTAATATTTAGTTATTACTTATCATATATCACCACCCTACTCATGTTATATACAGTAGATTCAGAAAGTATTGAGACCCCTTCACATTTTACTTTCTCATATATGAAGTATAGGGAAAGTAATGGAATCCTCTAAAAATTCCATTTTGAGATTTTGATTAATCTTGATGTTTTAGACCTCCCTGAGTCCAAAAATACAATTTTTGGAATTATGTCTGTGTGTGTGTGTCTGTCTGTGTGTGTGTGTAAACACGATAACTTGAGTACGCAGTTGGGGGGAGAGGGGTGACCAAGAACCTAATGATCACTCTAGCTAAGTCCCAGAGAACACGTGTGGAGAACAGAAAAACCTCCAGAAATACAACCACTGCTCCACTACTCCACTGATCTAAGCTTTATGGCAGAGTGGCCATGTGTAAGGTTCCTCTCAGTAAAAGGTGCATGGGGGCCCACTTAGAGTTTGCATAAAGGCACCTAAAGTAATCGCTCAGACTGAGACAGAAACAAGATTCTCCAGTTTGATGAAACCAAGATTAGTGTCATGTCTGGAGGAAACCAGGCCCAGCCCATGACCTGTGCAATACCATTACAATGGTGAAGCACGGTGGTGGTAGCATCATAGCATGAGGTTGTTTTTTGGAAGCAGGCGCCAGAAGACTACATGGGGTTGAGGGAGAGCTGATCTTAGCAAACTACAGAGATATCTATAATGAACACCTGCTGCAGAGTGCTCTGGACCACATTATGGACAGAGGGTTCACCTTTCAACAGGAAAATGTCAATAGCACAGAGCAAAGACAACACAGAATGGCTTGGACTTGAACACAATCAAACATCTCTAGAGAGACCTGAATATAACCGTCCACTGATGGTTTCTGCTTAATCTGACAGAGCTTAAAAGGATCTACAAAGAATATCCAGGTTTACTTGTGTGAAGTTTGTCACATCACATCAATAAGGTTACAGGATGGAATTGCTTGCCAAGGGGCTTCAGCTAAATACTTAGTCAACGTTCTAAACACTTGTGTGTTTCCTGAAGAGAGGTATTAGCTCTCTGGAAATGTGTTCTTTTATATTGCGGCGTTTTAATTAACCTGAATTATAAATTATTATAAATTAAAATGGTATTACCCCACTCAGCATGCAATGGCGGTTACAAGCTTACACGACAAGTTAGGATAATTCTAACTCTTTAATAACGGCTTACGCTGCATAATTAACGGGGAAGACACACCACAGTACTCAGTCCAAGGGTGGGGACCTTGTGTATGGAGTTTGCAGTCATCGTCACAGCGTTTGGAAGGATTTCTCGGACCAAGTCGACATAGTCTCCTGTAGTCCGGGCGTCAAGTCTCCCAATGGCTGGCAATCCTCCAAGATGCTTTATAGTATTTCTCCACGTGCAAGCCCCCAGATGGCACAAAGCCCATTTCCAAACAAGGGTACAAACTTTTAGCTGACATCAGACAGTAAGTTTTTATAACACACAGTTCTCCTTCAGGCTGACGACAGTCCTCCAGCTGTCCCTGTTTGTCTTATCCTAATGCTTGGCCCAGCAATTCTGAATAATGACACTCTGTGCTAAATCTGGCTCAGCTCTGCATGCTTACAGAAAAGAAATGAATTTATACAGTTTAAACAGATAAAGTGACAATTAATCTCAATATTGTAACAACATTCATATAACATTGTGCCAATGGGATATATATCACTTTTTATTTTCAATTAAATTTACAATTCCTAAAATCCTGTTTTTGCTTTGTCATTCTGGAGTGTTGCTTGGTGAGGAAAAATCCATTCAAATGGTTTTAGCACAAGACTACAACAAACAAAATGTGCAAAATGTGAAGGGGTCTGTGTACTTTCTGAAATCTGATATGCCATGGGTAGCACAGTAGCACAGTGCTACTTCATAGATCTAGCATTTGGAGTTAACCTCATCCCACGTTTGTTTTCTATGTCTGTTTGCAGTCGGCACATTCTCCACATGTCTGTGTGAGGTTTCTGCTGGTGCTTTTTCTCCTGGAACTTCACCAAAGACATGTCGGTTGGGTTAGCCAACAGCTCTAAATTGGCCTCAGGTTTGCGTTAGAGAGAGTGTGAGTGTGCCCTGCGATGGACTGGCACTCGGTCTAGAACTGCTCCCTGCCAGTCCTGGTACAGGGAGGGTTAGTTTCCTGGCTTAGGTTTAAATGCAGTTTTATTGTTATTTTTTAATGCTTATTTTTATGTGTTTTTTATTTTTATATATACTATGTTAATATCATTATGATTACTTATGGTTTAGTATTTATGCGGTTTGCCTATGTCCCTTGTTTTCTGTCTCTGCCTCTGTCTGATGGGACCACCATGAGTCACTACTGAGTGACCAACCCCAGCTTTTATGTTACAGACTGAGTAGGAAGTCCCTCAGAGGTTCATTGATAGTTGTAGTGGTGTGCATTTCGTATTGTGTGTGTGGCGTTTCTTTGGTTATTCTTTTAGGTTACTGAATTTTGCTTTCTGATTTTTGAGTTTTGTCATTGGTTAGTGATTTGGATTTGTTTTCTCTAAATTTAATCTTTAGGTGAATCCTTTCGCCTTATTTTGCACTTATGATGGTTTTTCTGCTTCTTTTGTTCTTTTTAACAAATATTTCATTTATAAAGATTAAGCCTGAAGTTTACAGTCATCCTCTCCCTTTTACGAACATTTTGATGTAGCTTAGAATATTTAGTCTACTTTTTTGAACTTTGAAAGCCAAGCCACATTTTAGGCCTGTGTTGGGGTCAAGCAGCCTGGGATGAGGCCTACTTCAAGCGAAGGTCCTGGCTTGCTTTGGGAAAAAAATTGAAAAATTAGCATAAGCCACCCTAATTCAGGATGTTCATAAGAAATGTAATAATAACAGTACATAAAAGACAAGAATGGTTGTGTCAGATACATGAAATATTAAAATGTGTACCATAATTTAAATTTAAGTTTAAACATTCTTGACTATAATAAATATATAAAAAATAAATAAATATTCTCCTGGTTTATTCTCCTGGTCCCATTTTTTATATATTTGCTCTGTAGAACAAAAATGAGTGAGCACCTAGAAAATGTACATTGGGAGTGCGACCCGTAGGCAAAATGAACGTTAATTAGAAAAAAATGAGGCAAAACATGGACTTACGGTAAGCAACTACTGAAAACGATTTAGGGCTTTACATTGAAGCAACTGTCTCTTTGTACGGACAATATTCAGAAGCAACTAAACATTCCAAAGCAATGTAAAATTATACTGTAGAATCCATTGAGTATAAATCAAAGCACATAGTCTCAGACTCTATAATGCACTTATGAGACCCCAAGAGGTGGAACACTGGGTGTAGTTCTGGTCACCGCACTACAAAGGTGAGATGTGTAGAGGAGACCAAAGTAGGGCATCTCACGACTAAAGGGCCTGTCCTGCTGTTACAAGCCAAGGAAATTAAATCACTTTAGTGCTGTTCCAGGTAATCAAAACTCTTAAAGGCATCAATTAAAGTTGATCCAAAATACAGAGTCATCTGCAATAGGAAAATATGACAACTTTATAAAAGTATGTGAGTGAAATATTGAAACATGTTAGCAATTAGGTAACCAAATTAGCTGGATGTGCAAAATGGTCTCCTCTTCTAAGCAAAACACGTCATGATATTTTTTTGCAGATTTTCATACATCCCTGGCTAGTCAAGTTGTGGCCAGGAGAAAAGGTGATTGTGTTTTGTCCAACTTTCAGGGAGTGTTTCAACCCCAACCATGACAACCTCCAGTTGGTGGTCACTGCCTCTTCTGTCCATCCTGGCTTTCAACTCATCTGCTTCCTGATGTACCAGTGCCAGCAGCAGTCTCTCTCTCTCTCTCTCTCTCTCTGGACTGCTGTTCTTCTGTCTTGGCCTCTTAATCCTATCTTGGTCATCAGACCCCAAAAATATTGTGAGGCAAATTCCTGACAGCCTACCTCTACTGGAAACAGCCAGGATTGTCATTCTTTTTCTTTACAGCGATTTGCTAGCTGTTGGTATCTGCTGGTCTTCCATTCTGTATATCTCTTCACAATCTTCAGCTCTACTATAATCATTTTCTTCCCTTCTGTTGATCAGACAACCATGCCTGACATCAGGTTATTGGATAATATAGCCTCTGGAAACGAGAGCTTCCTTGCCAGGTCAAGTCTCATCTCCCATGTTATGTGTTATGTTATCCATTCTTCTTTGGACCGCCATGGTGTTCTAGACAGTTGGTGTACTTGTGGGTATTGTGGGTACTGTCTCGGGCAATATACTGTACGTCCTGCACAGGCTCTGTTCCTTTGCAGCATCAAAATTGGTTAACACCGGTTTGCGAATCGATGAAAGGATTGGATGGATGAAGAATTTCTAGATTTTTTTATGTTACCATTAATACTTAAAAATGACTCTAGCAAGTGCAAAGGGTATTTCACAAGAGAGTAAAATGATTCAGAGTATTTCAATGGATTCACTTTTATACACTGCAAGGGATGATTGAAAAGTAATGAGATGGATTTTTTTATTCAGAATTGGATTGCTCAGAACATTCCTATAGGATAATTTTACTTCTCAAAGGTTGATGTTTAATGGCTCATGAAACATAAGAGATTCTCATTTATGTTTCATTTGAGAATCAACTTTGTCACACATTGTGATGATGCAGGTTCGCTCCATGTACCCATTTGATTTCTGGGAGCTCTTGAACCCGACACTGTTGGTAATGTCACCGATGAGCTAGGCAGTGAGGCACAACAAAGCAAGGGGATGGTGCAAAAAGTGCAAAGTGCTTTTATTAAAACCAACAAAATCAAAATGTCCAAAATAAATAGTGCAGTGCTTTAAATATACATTATTAAATAAATAATCCATAAAATAGGTGAAAAGTGGAGGTTAAAATCCAATAGAAAAAATCTTTTAAAAAACAACGAGGTTAAAACAATGGCTGGAAGCTGTCCTTTTAAACAAATCCTGGTACCTTTCTTTTACTGGTGACTCCCCTGCTTCTCCCGTCCAGGCTATGCACCAGGGGAGCCACCCTACCTGCAGCTGATCTGCTTTCTGCCTTCTTCTGCTGGTCTGTTCATCTTTTTCCTTTTCTCCCCCCTCCAAGCCGCCTCACGCTTCTATTTATTACGGGGACATGGATCAGATGTGGCAATTAGCAGCTCCAGGCACCAATTACGGATGTGGACGACTCCTCACCTGTGCACTTAAGTGAGGACCATCTGCATCACACATCACCATTGGAACCACTTGGCCACACATATCACGCCCCCTCTCTAAGCCGCGGCAACTATTTATTTTAAAAAATAGCCTTTTTGACATGAGCTGTGGACCAGCTACACCATACACATGTTTCTCCTAAAATTCCTCAAGAGAAATAACTTTAGACAAAAAGGAGGCATGAGATAGAACTGAAGTAAACAGAGACAAACTTGAGAATTTGGTTCAAAAGCATGGTATACTTTGTGAAATTTCTTTCTAATCGTGTTTTAATCTCTTTCAAAAGTGTGTATTTTTTATTTATTATTGAACTGATTCCTTTATCCAAGGTGTCTTACAACATCTGAGGGATGATTGTTTACATTTCTTTTGTTCTTCCACTTGGAGTACAGGCAGATGAAGTGACTTTCTTGTGGTCACACAGTGGTGTTAGAAGTGGGATTTGAATCCACAATTTCAGGATTTGAAATCCACAGCCTTAACCACTGTACCACACTGCCTCCCTTTTTATTTTTCCAGTATGATCTAACTGGAGCACACCAATTTACATTAGAGAAAATAATAGTATTATTCAGAAGCAAGAAATACAACTTTTTTCTGTTACTACTTGTCCATACATTTTACCAGCTATTACTGAGCACACAATGCAAATTCTTTCAAATTGCAAAAAAAAAAGTCAAAAGACTACTTGGAACATCTGAGCCCATTGTGTGATTTTGCTGAGATCTCCCTTGAAGCTCAACAGGAGACCCTTGTGAAAATATGTTATTTTTTTCTGAGAAGCTTGAAACAAAAGACAATGTGTCCATTTTATTTCTTTCTGATCTCGATGTTGTCTACGAGCAACCAAAAAGATATTAAAGGAGATCTCTTTTTTGATTTTTCATTCCTATGGGTTTTTCTTTTTCAAAGTAGCATCCTTCACATTGAACAAATTTTTTACAAATTTCAAAAGCGATGCAATGACAATTAAGAGACTGTTTTGCCAAATTAATTTTTGTGATCAGGCCTGGCTCATGTGGAGTGGTGGCTCTGAGGTTAAGGATCGGTTTGAATCCCATAAATGCCAGAAGAGACTGATCTGTTGAACATGGCCTTTAATTTGCAATTACTCCATCCTGGGTATGACATCAATCTGCATCCAGCCCTGCAAGCAGGTCCTCCAACTTGCAGGGAAAACTGTGACAGGATTGGCACTCCTGCCACCGTAGAACACCTCGCAATGTTCCAGTGTGTTGCTGAGGTGTCACCCGATGCATGGCCGCACTCGGATCAGGTGGTTTGGCGTGTGGTGGGTGCGGCACCACGCTATAATCAGCGCATGCTCCCAACCTCTCTCTCCTCAGGGTGTTTTCACTTCTTCATCCATGTAGTTGTTTTCTCAGTTGTGGTGTCATTACAGATCTGCCTTACTCTTCTTCATTAGCCATGACGGCACATACGAGGTGATTCCACACACTCTGAAGAAAACGGCACTCCGACTTCAGGTTCACACACATCGCTGTATGTTGTTCACAAACGCCTGGTCAGCATTCCAATCTCTACCTCCATGAAACAGAAAGAGGGACAGCCTCATTACTTTTTAATCAGCCCTTGTGTTATTTACTACACTTGTCTTTCAGAATGATTTTACTGGAAGAAATAATCACATCCCAATTTGTGCACAGGGAATGCATCCAATCAAAGTTAGGCAACTACAATATCATGTAACACAATTCAAAATGAGGTCTGGATTGCCGGAGGGTGTGCCCACAGCAAGTTCTCTTTGATGTGTATTCTTTATTATGTGTGTTTCCTGAATGTGCTCCACAGCTTTCCAACAGAGCATTGCCTTTGCCTATTCTGCACCACGTATTTGAGCTGTCACAGCAAATAGCCTCTGCTTACCGCATAGAAAGACAGCAAAGAACAGCTGAATAACATTCTGCCAGGAGAAATTAGGCAAATCCATGTTGTTTTCCAAAAAAGATTTGAATCATATTGGCACCTGGAAAAGAGCAGATTTCAATTTTAATGGCACTAACCTCAGGAAGAAAGCTACACTGCAGTGCAGAAATACATAAATTACAACTTATGGCTGCTGGTATGTCTTTTTCGTTCTACTAACATCAACAGAATTTACATTTTCTGGACACATCTGTAATACAACGAGCGCCTCAGAAACTTCAGTTGTAATTTGCTATGACTAAAAGGCCTCAACAAATGTTGTACATGTCGGGGTGGTCTCCAGTGCCCTGGAACTGAAGACAGTTGCCCAACCCTGAGATTTTACAATAATAATCAGAATGAGATTTATTGGCCATACAAGGAATTTGACTCTGGTTTTGGTGGCTCGTCCAAATATAAGTTACATAATTGACATACGCATAACAGTCAATAACACAACTGAGAGATAAGAAAAACAAGACAGAGAAGGTAAAAATATATATACTGTATATACTTAGTCACACACTTTTACATGGGAGGCAGTCAAAAGGCTTAACTGAGGGTAAGATGTCAGCTCGAGGGTTGATAAAGTGCAATAACCTCTCTTCTCTCTTTTCCACAGATCAGTAGAGGGGAATCCCAATTAAACCAACACCAACTTCTGCCATCCTCTACAGGCCACGCTCTCCTACTGACCTCACTTCTGCCAATCCTGCACAGCCACTATAAAAACCTCCCACCCTTTACTCCTCAGTTAGTCAATTGGGACTCAGTCTTTGATGATTACTGGTTGCATTCATTTATGTTGCCTGTCAATATACGGGGTGGATTCCCCATAATCTTTTTGCTTGCTTTGTCTTTGCACTTTGAGCTACATCAATTGTATGAAAATGTGCTATATAAATAAATATTGTTGATGTTGTTGTCTTCTCATTACAATATATGCATACAAAGTGCAGAGTGCAACTCAGTGTAAGAAATGCTAAAATGAACACTGGAGAAAAAAAAGAAATATTAAAATTATGTGAACAGTATTGCAAGACCCTGGGGGATGAAACTAACCATTTGGGAGCTGGATGGCTTGAGGGAAAAAAAAAACTGTTCTTATATCTGTTTGTTTAGGCATATATTAATCTATAACGCCTAGCCGATGAAAGAAGTTCAAAAAGGTTGTGACCTGGATGTGACGGGTCAGTAATGATTTTCATAGCCCGTTTCATGACTCTAGCATAACACAGGTCCTGTAAGGTGGGCAGACTGCAGACTAGCACCAATGATATTTTCAGCAGACCTGATTATTCATTGTAGCCTTTATTAGATCTGAAGGCCTCTTTTAAAGCTCAAAATGTCCTTCCTGCACAGAAGGCAACGCCTTCACATAGATAGGGACTCTAAGGGACCCAAATACTGCATCTTCAGAGCTGCATCCCTGGAGGTCCCAGACAGAGCTACAATTCATTGGTTACACCAATGTGAAACAGCCACCCTGCTGCTCAGGGCAACATAACTGCTATGGTCTACAGTCCTACAATTTGGCTTCCATTCAGAGTAAGGTACCAAAAACCAACCCAGATAGGTCACCAACCTGTGCATGACCCCCATTCCAAAGTATTATACAGTAATCTCTCGCTATATCGCGCTTCGACTTTCGCGGCTTCACTCTATCGTGGATTTTATATGTAAACATATTTAAATATATATCGCGGATTTTTTGCTGGTTCGCGGATTTCTGTGGACAATGGGTCTTTTAATTTCTGGTACTTGCTTCCTCAGTTGGTTTGCCCAGTTGATTTCATACAAGGGACGCTATTGGCAGATGGCTGAGAAGCTACCCAACCAGAGCGCCTATTACGTATTAAATAAAACTCCTCAAATATATTGTGAGCACGGGGGCTGTTCGCACCCCTAGAGGATACAGCCGCTCCTCAAAAAACGCTGAAAGATTACCTTCACACTGCTCCCTTCCTTGCTGGGCTTACATGTGGCTGTTTTGTCAAGCGATATGCTTCCTGCACGGTGCTTCACATACTTAAAAGATCAAACAGCACGTATTGATTTTTGATTGTTTGTTTTTCTCTCTCTCTTTCTCTCTTGCTCTGACATTCTCTGCTCCTGAGGGTGTGTGAGCAGGGGGGCTGTTCGCACCCCTAGACGATACGGATGCTCGTCTAAAAATGCTGAAAGATTACCTTCACATTGCTCTCTTCTGTGCAGCTGCTTTGTCAAGCGACATGCTTCCCGCACAGTGCTTCGCATACTTAAAAGCTCGAAGGGCACGTATTGATTTTTGATTGTTTGTTTTTCTCTCTCTCTCACTCTGACATTCTCTGCTCCTGACGGAGGGGATGTGAGCAGAGGGGCTGTTCGCACACTGGCCTAGAGGATACGGACGCACCTCTAAAAAATGCTGAAAGGCTGCTTTATCCGGCGGTGCTTCACATACTTAAAAGCCAAACAGCCCTATTGATTTTTGATTGTTTGCTTTTTTTTCTCTCTCTCTCTCTGACATTCTCTGCTCCTGACACACACTCCTTTGAAGAGGAAGATATGTTTGCATTCTTTTAATTGTGAGACGGAACTGTCATCTCTGTCTTGTCATGGAGAATGTTTAAACTTTTGAAAAAGAGACAAATGTTTGTTTGCAGTGTTTGAATAAAGTTCCTGTCTCTCTACAACCTCCTGTGTTTCTGTGCAAATCTGTGACCCAAGCGTGACAATATAAAAATAACCATATAAACATATGGTTTCTACTTCGCGGATTTTCGCCTTTTTCCGGGGGGCTCTGGAACACAACCCCCATGATCGAGGAGGGATTACTGTATTTCTAAACAAATATTTATGAATCCACAGACAGTCCAGATAGAACCTGTTGAATGTTCCATTGCATTAATTGAATTTTGTGTGGAAAACCTTAAGAAATGTTTGGCCTTACCAATAACCGGCGATTAATCTCAATCTCTTGTCAAAAATAATAATACATTCTTATAGGACCACCATTAAGCAATAGATTTGCAAGAACAATAAGTTACAAGGCAACAAACAACACTAGAAGGTGTGCTGTTTCATCACAGGGAGTATTTCCACACAACCACATCCATCAAGGCAACTTGGAGGTGTTCATTAATGTGACAGCAGAAGTGCACTCACTCACTACTAAGAACTGCTTATTGCAAAATTATCTAACCAGCCATTCATGTAGCAGCAGCACAAGGTATAAAATCATTCAGATGCAGGACAGAAGCTTCAGTTAATATGAATACCAAACAACAGAAAGGGGAAAATTTGACCTCAGTAACGTCCAGATTCTTGGTACCAAATGGGCTGGTTTTATTATCTCTGTAACTACTGATCTCTTGGGATTTTATTGCATAATGGTACTCCAGAGTTTGGTCAGAATGTTGAGAAAAACTTTAAACCATTCAGCGAGTGGCAGTTCTGCAAACGGAAATGCTTTGTTGATGAGAAAGGTCAGAGGAGAATGGCCACACTGGTCTGATCTGACAGAAAGACTATGGTAACTCAGATAACGAACATGTACGACTGTGATGAGCAGAAAAACATCTTAGAAATGTGCAACACATCAAACCTTAAAGGTGGATTGGATATGGCAGCAGAAAACCGTGCTGGGTTCCACTCCTGTCAGCCAGAAACAGAAAGCTGAGGTTGTAGTGGGCACAACTGAAGACTAGAAAAAAATTAAGCTTGGTTTGATGAATCTCAATTTCACTGGGATACCTAGATGGACGGGTCACAATTTGTTGCCAACAGAATGAATCAACTCACCCAACCTGCCTGGTGATGTAATGGTGTGTGGGAAGGTTTTCTTGGCATATCCTGGACCCATTAACACCAATCAATCATTGTTTGAACACCTCGACCTGTTTGAGGATTGTCATTGACTGTGTGAATCCCATCATGGCCACAATTTACCTACCTCCTAATAGCTATTTTCACCATAATAATGGATCATGTCAAAAAGCAGAAGTCGCCTCAAACTGGTTTCATGAACATGACAATGAATTCAGTGTACTTCAGTGGCATACCCAGTTACCCGATCCAAATCCGATTGAGCACCGTTGTGATGTGGTAGAATGGCAGATGATGTGCAGCTGACAAAGGTGTAGAAATTGTGTGAAGCAACCATGTCAACATGGACCAGAATCTTAAAAGAATGTGTGGTGTGGTGTAGTGGTTAAAGCTTTGGACTTCAGGTTTTCGATGTGGGTTCAAAACCTGAGCAAGTCACATGACCTACCTGTGCTCCAATTGGAAAAAGAAAAGAAATGTAACCAATTGTAAGTCATCTTGGATAAAGGCATCAGCCAAAAAAAATAAATGGAAATGGAATGTGGAATCCAGTTCATGAAGATTTGAGAACAAAGGAGGCCCTTCCGAGTTATTAGTATAGTGGTCCTAAGAATTTGCTTAGGGATTGTAGGCCTGCATTCTGGAAGGAAACCATTTAAACAAAGAAAGAACAGAATAACTCCACATAAGAAATCAAATCACGGCTCAAGCAAGGGGTGGAAAAAATGCTAACATGACAGAGACCCTATGTTCTTATTTATAAAGACAATGGGAGTCCGCCATCAGTGTGTTACTGTATGTTTGTAACATATGGGAGTCTTGGGAACACTCATGGCACCCTACATCATGCTGGATTTGAACCAAGAATAAATCCTGTGAAAGTAGGTTTGTGTTTTGAAGTGGGCCTGATACTTTATAGTATTTAAAGATGCAAAGGAAATTTCAAGACTGCTGAGGACAAACTGAGCTGAAGACAGGACTGAAATTTGATGGTGAGTTGGTCCTGATATTTGTTAGAACACTGATAAGAAAAACAAATCCTTACACTAGTCTGTTCTTTCGAAATGCATGACTGAAGACTCAAAATTTTACTTTCAACTCGATCCCACTGAGACGCAATGAGGAGACAACACTCCTAGAGCACAACAGAAAAATTCTCTAGGCCCACTTTGATTTACTTTCGCATTGGATAGCAAACCCCCTGTTTGAGCCTGTGGCTTTATTACTGTATATTGACAGGCTTCAAGTACAGCTAAGTGTGGCCGACAGAACCTTGTAAACTAGATATTGAATCGCGGCAGGGCTTCCCAGTAGGGAATTATCAAGCTATTGTAAGTAAATTGGAGGAGTTTCACCTTCAAAATGAAAAAGGAACTGAATGTGCCACGACTAAAATGAACTGCTTTTTTAGACAATTTTATTTAAATCTTCTCCAAAGTGATCATGTTTTGTGAACAAGCCACATAAACCGCAGGACAGTAGGGGTGAATATTCAGTTATTCCTCTACTGTAACACATTCATCATGCATTGCACAGTACAATAAGTTCTATTACAATGTTGGTATTTGGAGATTCATTTCCAGCAGTGTACTTGCATTTTATGGGCATGAGACAGAAGTCTGAACATTAAAAAAAATATCCAAGGAAGGTCACTCAAGTCATATAACAGCATTCACATTTGGACCAATCTGATAACAATGATGCAATGACTGCAACACGTCAGCACCATGAAGAAGTACCTGAGAAAGAAAAAGAGAATAAATGGTGGAAGCTGACAAGGGCATCATATTTGTAACCAGCTGGGCAGAAGGCACCACATTTTTTAAGGTTGCCCATGATTTCTAAATCATCTTACTATTGGTCTTTCAATATATATACTGCATTATTTTTTTCTTTTGAAATGTAAAGCATTTGGTTTATTGGTTGAACAGCCAAACGGATAGGAGTGCTGCATTAATATACATGTTTATTTAATGTGGTGTGGTGGACGGCCAGCAGCTCATCCTGGCTGGGACGGCCCTGTGATGGAAGGATGGGGGAAGGCAGCTTTTTCAGGTCACTGCCTCCCCCAAAACGCTAGATGGCAGCTCCCCTGGAGTGTAGCGGTGCCCCGTATTCCCGCAGGGCATTCTGGGACTTGGAGCCCGGTTTCTCAGCCCCTGTTGGGTGCACACCAGGGGGAGCTGTGAAAAGACCTAGAGAGTCATGCTTCCCTTGCAGCTCGGAAGTGCTTAGTAGTCATGAGGATGGAAGCCCCACAGTACTTCCGGGCTGATTTAAACAGTTGGGATTCTCCATCTGACCCGGAAGTGCTGGCAAGTCACAGGGTTGGAAGAGCGGACACACTTCCGGATCAAGGACTATATAAAGAACTGTTGAAGACCCAGCAAAGGAGCCGGAGTTGGGAGGTAGTATGACAGAGCGTGCTGGGAGGAGTGGAGGAGAATTTCATTGATTTATTGTTTATTTATTTGTGTATGGTGGCTGTAGTGCTTAAAGGGCACTTTGAAGAAGAAAAAAAAGTAAAAGATCTTCTTTGTGCTTTTACCCTGTGTCTGCGTATCTGTCTGTTGGATTTAACAGGGCAACAGTGACCCCTGGTGTTCACAGTGTATAGTAGCATCTTTCACATTTTCTATAACTCTGTGATGGCCAGTGCAGTTTTCTATGGTGAGGTGTGCTGGGCTGGTAACATCACTTAAAGAGAGGCCTACCTCAACATGCTAACTAAGGGCAAGCTCAGTTATAGGATGCACTCTGGACCCCCTGGAGGTTGTATTGAAGGAGAGAATGAAGACAAGACTGAGTGCCATTATGAACAATGCTGCACATCGCCTCCCTGACATACCAAAAACTGAGGACTTGCAGCCAACAAATCATTCAGCAGAAGAGTGTCAAGAAATGTGACGGGGGATCCTTTGTACCAACAGCAATACGTCTGTATAATGCAGCACTGGAACTGGGACAGCCAAGTCAGAAGGTCCATCCATCCATCCATCCATCCATCCATCCATTTTCCAACCCGCTGAATCCAAACACAGGGTCATGGGGCTCTGCTGGAGCCAATCCCAGCCAACACAGGGCACAAGGCAGGAACCAATCCCGGGCTTGCTTTTTTAGTCATTCGGCTGTGTGTTCAGACCAAAATGTATTTGAATATCTAATTTATTTATTTACTTACTTACCTACCTATTTATGTATTTATTTTTTAAAGTGCTTCTGTAGAAAGACAAATTTCCCTCTGGGGACAAATAAAATCCTTTCTATCTATCTATCTATCTATCTATCTATCTATCTATCTATCTATCTATCTATCTATCTATCTATCTATCTATCTATCTATCTATCTATCTATCTATCTATCCCCAGTTTATAAATGTTGTTGGTAGCTGCCCTTTTGTATGTATATGAATGTGAGAACTTGTGTAAAAGTTGTCATTAACAACTTTTGAGATGGGATGGCAGTACTCACAGCATTTTGGTGATGAAAATTCCAGTTTGCCTCATATGTTTGTTTCAGTCACTTGGATTTACTCTGCAGCTCTGCAAATCATAGTGACCCCTGTCCTATCAGCTTATCAGCACAACAACCAATTTCGATCCCTGAAAATATCCAGTGTAGGAGGAGAAGGGGCATCCCAGATGAGATGGGGAAAAATACACTAACCAGATGGGAGGCCAGAGCAACGACTAATTGGCCAGCACAGCAGAGAAATGACTTTGTGTCCGGAAACAGGAGATAATGGACAGATCAACAGAAGCTGAGATTTGGGAGAGGTTCCATCCCCCATATGCAAGGTAGCAGTGGTCCTCCTATGGGAACCCAGTTGGGATGCCTGCAGGGGTGCATGGGATATGGAGTCTGGAAGTACAACCTTGTTGGGGTCCCTACATTCCAATAGAAGGTGCTGTCCGGGAAGGACCTCCCTACTTTCATTACTGTCCATAAGTGCTTCCTGGAAGATGGAAGAACATAAAAGGAAGCCCACTGTCACACATGGACAAGTCAGAGTCCAGAGGAATCAAGTGAAACTGAACGGAGGCAGAGAGGGAGAAAGAATTGGCAGTTTATTGTGTTCATTTATTGTATCATTTTCGGATTAGGTTTAGGTAGGCTTTATTATCCTAGAGGGAAATTTGTTTGCAGCAGGAAAGTACTAAAACAGAAGACATTGTTCCAGACATCCAATAGATAAATGAAGACACAGCATTTGACAACCAGTGTTACTGCATAATCACACACTCAAGATCAATATAAAGAAGAATAAGTACTTTCAACTGCACACAAAATATTAAAGCAGAATTTAACATTTAGCAGCATCCCTACAAGTAAAAGAATTTAAAATGCTTGTAGCTCTAGGAATAAACTAATTCTTAAATCTGTTGCTTTGGAAACTTTACCTTTGATGGCAACAACTGAAATTTAGAGCAAAGAGGGTGGCTACACTCTGACAGAATTGAGTTGCCTTTCTTTGTAACCTGTTTGCAATTAATAATTGTAGCATGTTATTGGGAGGATTGGGAAGAGGCGCCTGGGAAAGAAATAAAAATCCTTTATTTTATCCTATCAACGTGTGGAGCTTTACTGTGTCTGTGGTTTGGGGCTCTCTGGCGCCCCCTTGTGTTCACAGCAGACATCAGCCACCAACAAGCCAGTGTTTTCCCTTGCTCACTTTGACGTTGCTCAATGTTTCATCTCATGCAGTCAGTAAGGTGGTCTCCTGAACTATCATTTCGGACAGTGCTCCCACGGCTTGCTGCATCTTCACGACGTGCACAGTGAGATCATTCTAGTTGCTTTTCCCAAACCATCTGCCTTCCATACTAAAACAGTTTCAACTGCTCCTGTTAAAGATGGATTTATGCCAGCTTTACAAACAAATTACTTGTCTTCTTTCATTAGCCATTTTAAAACTGTACTGACTTTCTTGTGCATCAGTTGTGGACTTTGTCTTTGTGATTTATTCACCTTATATGCATATGGTCGGTAGTGTTTTGGTGGGGTGTAGTGCTTATTGTCTCTTATGGTCTGTTTATTAAAATGCTTGTTCTTTAATATATGTGTATGGACGAACAGAGAGATGACCAATGAAAAATGTTGGTGTGTCCCCTTTTAGAACACTCTAGACAAGAACAGGCCATTCAGCACAACAAAGCTCACCAGAATGATTCCATCCACTTATTTTATCCAAAAAAATATCAAGTCGAGTTTTGAAAGTCCCTGAAGTTTTACTATCTACCACACTACTTGGTAGCTTATTCCAAGTGTCTATCATTCTTGTGAAAAGAAAAACCTCCTAATGTTTGTGTAAAATTTCCCCTTAACGAGTTTCCAACTGTGTCCCTGTGTTCTTGATGAATTCATTTTAAAGTCACAGTCTCGATCCACTGGACTAATTCCCTTCATAATTTTAAACACTTCAATTATGTCACCTCCTAATCTTCTTTTGCTTAAACTGTAAAGGCTCAGCTCTTTTAATCTTTCCTCATAATTCAACCCCTGTAGCCCTGGAATCAGCCCAGTCACTCTTCTCTGGACCTTTTCTAGCGCTGCTTTGTCCTTTTTGTTTTAATCAGACATTCGCTCAATCTGACTGAATAAAACAAGCAATTGAGAGCGCAAAACAGAAAACAATATAAAACTTAAAGATTTCAGCCTTCTTGGCTTCAACAGAACGGGTTCTTGACTTTGGGGCACCATTCTTGGGCAAGCTCAAGTCTAAATGAGACAACTCCTTCCATAGGTGTCTGTGTCTTATAGGGCTCTGACCAGAAGGGGTGGGACCTGCTACCCTCACTGGGTGTTCTTCTCGGCACTGTGGATGACAGAAGAGGTGATACCATTAGTGACAGCACCCCCTCTTTCTCTGGCAGGGGAATTACATACCTCTGATGAGCCCAGAAGGTGATCCACTGAAGCACATGCATGCCTATATGTGAATCTGTGTTTATTTAAGTATCCATTACTTAATTTAATATATTCCCTTATTTTCTACTTTCATTACTAGTTGTTTTTCTTGCTGGTACGTGTCAGGGGGCTGCAATATTGGCTAATTCCAAATATTCAGTAACTGAAATTCCTATTGAGATGGGCAGTGTGGTGACTCATTCGTGTTTGTTTTTGATTGAGTTGTTACAATCTCTAAAAAATCAGAGAAACTCAAAACTGACATCATGATGATGATACAGTGGTGTGAAAAACTATTTGCCCCCTTCCTGATTTCTTATTCTTTTGCATGTTTGTCACACAAAATGTTTCTGATCATCAAACACATTTAACCATTAGTCAAATATAACACAAGTAAACACAAAATGCAGTTTTTAAATGATGGTGTTTATTATTTAGGGAGAAAAAAAATCCAAACCTACATGGCCCTGTGTGAAAAAGTAATTGCCCCCTTGTTAAAAAATAACCTAACTGTGGTGTATCACACCTGAGTTCAATTTCCGTAGCCACCCCCAGGCCTGATTACTGCCACACCTGTTTCAATCAAGAAATCACTTAAATAGGAGCTGCCTGACACAGAGAAGTAGACCAAAAGCACCTCAAAAGCTAGACATCATGCCAAGATCCAAAGAAATTCAGGAACAAATGAGAACAGAAGTAATTGAGATCTATCAGTCTGGTAAAGGTTATAAAGCCATTTCTAAAGCTTTGGGACTCCAGCGAACCACAGTGAGAGCCATTATCCACAAATGGCAAAAACATGGAACAGTGGTGAACCTTCCCAGGAGTGGCCGGCCGACCAAAATTACCCCAAGAGTGCAGAGACGACTCATCCGAGAGGTCACAAAAGACCCCAGGACAACGTTTAAAGAACTGCAGGCCTCACTTGCCTCAATTAAGGTCAGTGTTCACGACTCCACCATAAGAAAGAGACTGGGCAAAAACGGCCTGCATGGCAGATTTCCAAGACGCAAACCACTGTTAAGCAAAAAGAACATTAGGGCTCGTCTCAATTTTGCTAAGAAACATCTCAATGATTGCCAAGACTTTTGGGAAAATACCTTGTGGACTGATGAGTCAAAAGTTGAACTTTTTGGAAGGCAAATGTCCCGTTACATCTGGCATAAAAGGAACACAGCATTTCAGAAAAAGAACATCATACCAACAGTAAAATATGGTGGTGGTAGTGTGATGGTCTGGGGTTGTTTTGCTGCTTCAGGACCTGGAAGGCTTGCTGTGATAGATGGAACCATGAATTCTACTGTCTACCAAAAAATCCTGAAGGAGAATGTCCGGCCATCTGTTCGTCAACTCAAGCTGAAGCGATCTTGGGTGCTGCAACAGGACAATGACCCAAAACACACCAGCAAATCCACCTCTGAATGGCTGAAGAAAAACAAAATGAAGACTTTGGAGTGGCCTAGTCAAAGTCCTGACCTGAATCCAATTGAGATGCTATGGCATGACCTTAAAAAGGCGGTTCATGCTAGAAAACCCTCAAATAAAGCTGAATTACAACAATTTTGCAAAGATGAGTGGGCCAAAATTCCTCCAGAGCGCTGTAAAAGACTCATTGCAAGTTATCGCAAACGCTTGATTGCAGTTATTGCTGCTAAGGGTGGCCCAACCAGTTATTAGGTTCAGGGGGCAATTACTTTTTCACACAGGGCCATGTAGGTTTGGATTTTTTTTTCTCCCTAAATAATAAAAACCACCATTTACAAACTGCATTTTGTGTTTACTTGTGTTATATTTGACTAATGGTTAAATGTGTTTGATGATCAGAAACATTTTGTGTGACAAACATGCAAAAGAATAAGAAATCAGGAAGGGGGCAAATAGTTTTTCACACCACTGTATATCTTGCTGTTAGACTAGTGAGTCATTTTCTTGCAATTGTTGCTAAGTTTGCATTTTGCTTAATAATATCAAAAAGGTGTTAAGAGCAAAGACATTTTAGATAAGGTTAAACAAAGAGCATACGAGCCACATGCTGGGCTCGTTGGCAGCTGTCTGGACTATCAACCATAGCTCATCTCTACAGTCACAAGGTGGGGCCTTCACCTTACAAGGAAGTTCAAGTGCTGCTGCTGATTATTTGTTGAAGGAGTGGTCGTCCAAAACCACAAGTAAGCTGAAGCTCGGAGTGAACCGATACAGGCATGACACGAAGGTAGACAAGATGAGAGTGTGCTGTGGAGGATCACTGAGTGGATGTGACCTGGACCCCTGGCAGGGGGAGACATACAGCTGTAAGCAAGATATAAGTGCTTTACTGCAAGGGCCTGCCACCTGACAGAGGGGAAGAGAGACTGAAATCACCTAAGATGATGGACTGATGTTGCTAACATTTAACTGCTGCTGAAGCTAAGGTTGCATCATGTAATTGGTCACACTTACTTGCTTCTGCTTCTGCTTAATATATAATATATTAATGGAGAAATAAACTGAGAACACCTGCTGTGCCATCTTGCTTATTGCTTGAGCCATCAGGTAAGAGGAGTTTTCGGGGAGACATCCCCTAAAAGGAGTAGGGTCACTTCATCAGAGTTGATTGGGTACACGCTCATAGTATCAGAAGTAGGTTGTACTACTGCCATGGGGTCAAGTGATACCCTGCCACAGAGAAGGAATCTATGAGCATGAGAAAGTGGAACACAGCATAGGACCCTTATGCCTGATTATGGTGAGCCATCAGGCTTGGGAGGCATGCTATCAGGGTGCTGTCTATGACACTGTGGGCTGTATTTCAGAGGAACAAGGCAGTGCCAGTAAGTGGGATAGGGGTGGGGTATCACTAGAAAGAACCATGTGGCCCAGAAAGGGGATTATGCTTTAGGGGAAAACAGCCGAGGAGTCAATAGGGAAAAGAAAAGCAGCAATGAGCGACTCATTCTGGGGGCTGTTCAACAGATCATAAGTGTGAGCATTTTGACTTTCCATCTGCTAAGAAGCTGGCAGACCACTGCAGCACTTCCTGCCAATTGGCTAGGACACTTTTATTTTAACAATATGAAGCTCATAACTTCCTAATCGAATATTGTCTGGTCTTCACCAAATTTTATCAGACTGTCAGCATCTTTGACCATTATATATTTTATGGACCCATCAAAGCAGCTTTGTATTAAAATAATAGTATACAGTTTATACAATACATTTATGTGGCAGTTATTTAATTCAATACGGAATGTGTTTAGCTCAAGGAACCTGCCAACTACTCTAACCAAGCAACACTAAACTTTTTAAAAAGCCAAAAGTAAAGAAGAAAGCAACAAAACTAGTAAAGTTCAAACTTGAGCAGAACAAACTTCAAAACAATTTCAAAACCTAATAGAAAAATTAGCAAAAGGTTCTCCAAAAGGAAAAAAGAAATCCCCATTACCTAAAGCTTTACAATGATCTTAATTTTCTACAGAAATAAATCCATACAAGAACAAGACTTACAAGGCTAAGAGATAATCTTATGAAACAAAAACTTGGAAAAAGAAGACTAATTCAACAACAACATTTATTTCTATAGCATATTTTCATACAAATGATGTAGCTCAAAGTGCTTTACAAGATGAAGAAAGAGAAAGAAAAAAAAGACAAAATATAAAAATTAAATTAGGCAATACTAATTAACATAGAATAAAAATAACGTCTGATGGCCAGAGAGAACAGAAAAAATGTAAAAAAAAACTTCAGACGGCTGGAGAAAAAAACAAAATCTGCAGGGGTCCCGAGGCCACGAGACCACCCAGCACCCACTAGGCATTCTACCTAACATAAATGATCTCAATCAGTCCTCATGGTTTTCAGGCTTCACGTGAAAGAATTTGATGATGATGGTCATGTGGACTTCTGGCCTTCTATTCATCAATGTAGGGACTGCACGGTGCTTTGATCAGGTTGTAGTGGCGCAGACAACCGGAAAAACAACAGCAGAGAAAGTAGGGGTTAGGACAGATTTAGGAGCCAAAATGATAATTAAATGCATGCACAGAATATCAAAGTTACACTAAAATGAAGCTATGAGAAAGCCATGTTAAAATAATGACTTTTTAGCAGTTTTTTAAAGTGCTCCACCGTAATATCCTGGCGAGTTTCTAGTGGTAAGCTATTCCAGATTTTAGGTGCATAACAGCAGAAGGCCGTCTCACCACTTCTTCAAGTTTAGCTCTTGGAATTATAAACAGACACTCATTTGAATATCTAAGGTTACGATTTGGAGTGTAAGGTGAAAGGAATTCTGAAATGTAGGAGGAACAGATTATTTAAGGCTTTGTAAACCATAAGCAGTATTTTAAAGTCAATTCTAAGTGGCACAGGTAACCAGTGTAGTAGCATCAAAACTGGAGAGATGTGCTCGGATTTTCTTTTCCTAATTAAGATTCTGGCAGCTTCATTCTGCACTTGTTTTAACCGATTGATGTCTTTTTTGGGTAGTCATGAGAGGAGTGCGTTACAGTAATCGAGACGACTGAAAACAAAAGTGTAAACTAATTTCTCAGCACTTTGCAAAGTTATAAGAGGTCTAACTTTTGCTGTATTTCTTAAGTGAAAAAATGCCCTCCTGGTAATCTGATTAATATGTGATTTAAAATTCAGGTCACAGTCGGTAGTTACACCTAAATTCTTTACCTCTGTCTTGACTTTTAAGCCTAATAGATCAAGTTTATTTCTAATACCCTCATTATATCCATTTTTGCCAATCACTAAGATTTCTGTTTTCTGCTTATTTAGTTTGAGAAAATTACTATTCATCCATTCAGAAACACAAGACAGACATTGTGTCGATGAACCAAGAGAATCGGGGTCATCAGGCGCTATTGACAAATACAGTTGTGTGTCATCAGCATAGATGTGGTAGCTCACGTTATGCATACAGATAATCTGACGTAATGAGTGCATGTAGATCGAAAAGAGCAGCAGATCCAGGAGAGATCCTTGTGGAACACCATATAGAATAGCATGTGTCTTTGAAGTATAACTACAACAACTAACAAAGAATTTTCTACCTGCCAAGTAAGACTCAAACCAATTTAAGACACTGCCAGAGAGGCCCACCCATTGACTAAGACTATTGTGATCAATGGTATCAAATTCAGAGAAGGGAAGCCAAAATACAGAGAAGTGGACTCAGTGGCCAAGGGAAGAGACTGGAACTCAGGGCCAGCTTTGATATGGGAGACTCAGACGCCTGTCGTAACAGCGGCCCACCTGAGAGATAAGGAAGGGTACCCTAGCACATTGGCTGTACAGCCACAGCTAAAAGGCTGAAAGGCAAACACAATGAAGAATAATTATTAGAAACTGAGAAAATAATCATATTGCAAAATGGAAGGACTAAAATTCGGACAAAAAAGGAACCCAAAAAGAACACAAATATTAAAAAAGGGACACAAGACATGAAAACAAAAAGTCTAATTTAGTGTAATCCCCCCATTTCTGGGTGTTCATACAAAATGTACATAATAATTTACCTTCACAAGGTAGTAGTATGTAATAAATTGATAAATAAATAAATAGTATTATATTTGATATATTAAAATGGCTGCTCTGATTTAAATGTTGAAAGTCTTGTTGATTGAAATAAAAATGTATCATTTTTCACTCTCTGATTTAGGTCCATAGGGGTCATTAATAAAGGATCAAAAATCAAAAATAACATCATATTTATAATCACTGACCTTGAAATAATCTAAAACAAGACCTCACATGTTCATGTTTGAAATTTGTCATTTTCTGGGAGTGGCTCTTAAATGGCTAGGACCACCACTAAAGAATCACATATCACAAACATCACCATATTCATGATCAGCAACTTTGACGTATTATAACAATGACATTCCACATTGCCTATATTACTGATCCTCAGTGTTTTGTGTTTTTTGGACTTTTTTCAAAACGGGTAACTCTGACACCTCGAATCCCATTATGGGGTGAGCCTATGGGGTCATTTAATGTGGCATGCATAACTTCAGGTCCTGCTGATTAGTTTTGCTGAAGACACCTATTTGTTTAACTCTTTATCACAAAGAGGAGATTTCCTGCATAAAATATGGCCCAGAAATTGGTCTAGAGGACCACAAATTGGAAGAAACTCAAAAAACTTCATGTGGACATCAAGATGAGTTGAATTGTATATCATTTGTGGGGGAGTTTCACACACAGGTCAGTCAGGAGATGCCAAACAGAAAAAAAAACACTGACGTGCTTTTTAAAGTGATCAAAAGTCATCCTTATAGACACAAAATGGAACAAAAAATACAGACATGGAGTACTAGTGTAAACCTTACATAGACAGATCTGAAAGACACTATATAATATAACATAACAAGGGTGATCAGTGACCGTCCTGGAGGGCTGCAGTTGTCACAGGTTTTTGTTCTAACCCAGTTGTGTAATTAGAAACCAGAACTTGCCAATAACAGATCTTATTTAATTTCATTGCTTGTTAGCGTTTTAACTCTGCAACATCAGGTCATTTTTATATTGTAGATTTTATTTCCTTTCTAATGATAACATCCAAATGATTAAAAAGCCTAAAACAGATGAGTAGTTTTTAGTTCTTCACTTTCTCTTCAGTTTCCTTCTCAGTATTTTATTAAACCAAATTTTGCAGGATGAATACACAAAGGTATAAATGGAGACAAGCTACATGTAAAAATGCTGGTTCCTTTGTCATTTGCATTTTATTTCTAATAAGGAGCAGTTAAAAACAGGGAATGTAGCAGTTTAAGACTAAAATAAGCAATTAAGAGTTCAAAATCTTAACAAGTAAAACAACTAAAATGAAAAAGAAGAGTGTCACTTGAGCAATAAGTGCTTCGTCTGCAATAAATGACTACTCTTGAAGCAACTGGGTTGGAATATAAACCTGCAGCCACTGCAGCCCTCCAGGACCGACGTTGCTCAGCCCTGCGTTAAAGGGTCTGAGTCTTAAATAGCAAAACAATTAAGTTAATTAGCGGCAAAGAACTGGGGGGTATTTTTCGTACGTCGCTTAAACCATCCGAGATCAGGTGCCTCATCTTGAATGAGTTAATGCCAGTGAAACTCATCCAGATAAGTCGGTTTTTCAAACGCAGCTGTGTATTAGATTAGTGTAGCTGGATCTAATCATATGAGATGAATGCGCGCGCCCGTGCTTAGTGAAAAGCCCATATATATTGAGTCTAGAAAACATGATCAGCAACTCTTTGATAGGCTGTAACAAAATGACGAAAGAACGGGCGCATTTTTTTTTCACACACGCGGCGCAAGACCTTTTATTCGAAGGACACGAAGAATTTCAAGATTTAATATACACAAGGGGTAACACTGCAAAAGCAGCCCAGACCAGAAAAGACGGCTGGCAAAAAGTGGCCGAAAAAATTAAACGCTAAGTAGTGTACATTGTACTTAGTGAATGCAGCGTTTCATTTCCTATGTGTCAGATTAATTATTATTTAATATGTCATAATTCCAGATCAAACGTGAGCACAAGGAGAACATTGGAACAGGTTAAAGTGAAGTACAAGAATATACTTCAAACTGGTAAATATTGGTATATAACTATTTAAAGAATTGTTGACATGAAGAATCATATATAATATAAAAAACATTAATTTTAAAGCTAATAAGGAGGCAGACAAGCAAAAAACAGGTGGAGGTCCACGCGGTCCAGACCTAACCCCTGCAGAAGAGTTGGCTCTCCAGCAAAATGCCCATCGCCCTGTTTCTGAGGGCATTCCAGGGGGAAGCTCCTCCTCAGAACCACTGGCAGGAAGTAGTGGTCACTTCATTTCAGGTAAAGGATGGTCATTGCATATTTGTCCTCCATGTGTGCTATAGGTATGTTCCATATAGCCCTCTTTTTTGTTGTGTCAGTTGCAAGGAATGTCATATCCCTTGAACCTGTGTCTGACCAACGAGATATTAACGAAGGTCAAATATTTGATGAAGACACTGTGTCTGATTATTCATCAGGAGGAGAGGTACACTTTCCAAATAATGTTTGATCAAACTCCACTCTGATCAGTTCCATGTGACCCAATCACATTTGGAAATCCTGGTAATGAGAATGTTAGGCTGATTGAGATTCTTCGTGGAACTGTGGGTGTTTTAGCCTGTGTATTACCTACCTGCAATGGCATGAAACGCCTCTTTTATTGTCTGCACACGCAGGTGTCCAGGAAACACAATGAAAACCTGAAGGAAATGTTTCAGAGCCAAACAGACTTTACGAATTGCCTGGCAAACTGCACTTTTCGATAGCTGTTCCGCATCGCCTACAGTATATAAAAAAGTGCCGCTTGCAAGAAACCTCAAAGCAATGCCTACTGTCTGTGTGGTTGTGAGAGCCCGACTTCACCGAGTTTGACTTCTAATATACGGAGCTAATAAATCTTTGAGGTACAATATTCCCCCTCGGCTAAAGCGGTATCTTTCGTACAGAATTTCCTCCGGGGGCAATAAAGGATCTTGCCGATCGCGCAAAACCCTCTTTATATGAAAATCTCTTCCAATAATTTGCACACCAATATCAATTGGTCGCTCATTCATGAACGGCGAAGCCCTGACTGGATGACTTCCACACCGTCACTGATCACGTGTGTAAACTAATCCTTGTTTACGCAGAACAAACCTGCTCCGAGCAGGTTTGCGGATTTGGATGTGTTGCTATGACAACACTTCCAGCAAGAGTTTCAAAAAACCGACAGATCCAGGATCAGGCCAAATCGTCAACAATTACATCCGGCTACACGAGTAATCCACGTACGAAAAATACCCCCCTGGTCATTAATTAAAGAAACAGGTTGAATGAAAACCTGCAGCCACTGTGCCCTTTCAGGATCAGAGCTGGGCATCCCTGTTGCACAACACAACACAACACAACACAACATAATAGATAGGTCCCCGACAGGGCTGTATGCCTCAGCTACAATTCCCATACAGCCCTTTCAAGATCGAAGCTGGGCAACCCTGTTGCACAACACAACACAACACAACACAACAACATAATACAATGCAATAGATAGGTCCCCAACAAGGCTGTATGCTTCAGGTACAATTCCCATACAGCCCTGTGGAAATCCAGACGGGGGAGCACCAGAGGCAAATGTTGCCACATAGCATACTAGGGAGCATATTACTTCAACAGGCAGTCTTCCATCATATCGACATCCCATCTTGAAAAGGTACCACCTCCATGGCCACAATTTATCCACCTTCTAATGGCTACTTCTAGAATGGCAACGCCCCATGTCACAAACAAAAGTCACCTCAGACTGGTTTCATGAACATGACAATGAATTCAGAGTTCTTCAGTGGTCTTCATAGTCACCTGAATCCAGCAGCACACCATTGGGATGAAGTAGAATGGAAGAATCACAGCATGAATGTGCAGCTAACAAACCTGCAGAAATTGTGTAGTGCAATTATGTATACGTGGATCAAAATCTGAAAAGAATGTTTCCAATATCTTATGAAATCCAAACCATGAAGAACTGAGGGCATTTTGAGAATGAAAGGAGGCCCAAGCCTGCATTAGTACAGTGTTTCTAATAATTTGCTCAGTGATACCTATACATACATATAGAACAAAAATCAGTATCAATAGAACATAAACAAAATACTGCAAAACAAAAACGAATGTGCTTCTGGGATAGGCTCCATTTTCCTGCAATACAGAGTTGGATTGAGTGGATTTGACATTTTTGCATATTTGACATTAAGACTACAATGAAAGTGTGATGGGGCACAAATTAATCTAAAATTTACAAATGTGGCTTCAGAAATGCATTAATGTAATGTATATTCACAGACTGTAGACATTATTTAAAAATTCTCTTCCAAACTGCATACTCTCATTTCGATGTCCGGTTGTGTATTTATGTGAGCGACTTTAATCAAAGAATTCTGGCAGACTCCTTGTAATGCTCAGTCTTGGCGGACTTGAGACAATGGCTGCTGAATAAAATTACCATATGCAGAGTAATCAGGGATCAGAGAAAAATAACTACCTGAAAGTAATTTTAATTTACATCAGTAGCCAGACACATTTAATAATAAGGTAAATTATAGCAGTATCTTTTAGTTGTAAAAAAAAAAAGGTAATGAAAAAATGTTTTTCATTACCTTGAGAGAGAGAGACAGAGATGGAAATGTCACGATTCAAAATTATTTTCAATGCCAACCAGGTAACACTTTGATTAATAGGAGAGCAGTTACTCGTACAAAAGCATTTACAGCTGGCAATACATTTTATTCCAGAACACTGAATTGGATTAATCTAGTCAGAAAATTACTTGATCTGTTTTATTAGAATTGCAGGTTGGAGATTAAAATGAACATACATTGGAAAGCACTGAAACTCCTAGCTCTTGGGATCCAGTTATAAATCCAATTAAAGATGCCTTTTGCGCGGAGTCAGATTTCCGTCTTGACACAAGGATGATCAGACAGTAAAGCTACATTTTGGCAGTTTTCTTAAATACGTCCCCTGAGCAATCATTTGATAATGTGGACCAGTACACGGTCAGCCATAGCGGAAAATAAAATAGTGAAAAGCAGAAAATTTGAACTGACTTGAATTGCTGTTCATGAAAATATATCAGCCTGAAAATGTAGCTCTCCTGTAAGAAATTGTTAAACAACTTCAATATCATAAGTTCTAATTACACTCAAATCAGAGGGTAGTTTAGGGTCAAACTCTGCATCCACCTATCTGTGGCCTCCTTGTGAATCTTCTGCATATTAACACCCTAAATCAAAGTCAGTTTTTAACATCGAACAAGCATTCAGTCATGCCTCCATTTGGGCTCCTTGTTATCTCTAATAAGAGAGGAATTTATACGTTTGGGCTGCCACTCTGCAGCAGAACCCACACATAAAGTAATGTGTAGGATATTTGAATGAGTGGTGTCTGTTCCTGGAACTAGAAGGTGTGAATATTTACAGTTATTTGCCTAATCATAAAGTCCCTAGATCTTTATAACCACTTTCTAGCAGCACTTGGCTTTCTTCCTTGTCTTATGAAAGGAAATAAACCTTGTGTACTGTTTAGCAGAATAATCAGCAAGAGTGAAAGGGAAGGTCTACAGGAAGGTAGTGTGACCAGCTATATTATATGGGTTGGAGACGGTGGTACTGACCAGAAAGCAGGAGACAGAGCTGGAGGTGGCAGAGTTAAAGATGCTAAGATTTCAATTGGGTGTGACGAGGAAGGCAGGATTAGAAATGAGGACATTAGAGGGTCAGCTCAAGTTGGACGGTTGGGAGACAAAGTCAGAGAGGCGTGATTGTGTTGGTTTGGACATGTGCAGAGGAGAGATGCTGAGTATATTGAGAGAAGGATGCTAAGGATAGAGTTTCCTGGGAAGAGGAAAAGAGGAAGGCCTAAGAGAAGGTTTATGGATGTGGTGAGTGAAGACATGCAGGTGATGGGTGTAACAGAACAAGATGCAGAGGACAGAAAGATATGGAAGAAGATGATCTGCTGTGGCACCCTTAATGGCCCTGAATTATGGTGCAAAATATCTGCAGGCAGTGCAGACCTTATGAGCTTTTTTAATCAGAAAATTGATATAGGATTCCAGATTGAAGGGTCACCATGCAAACTAAATATTACATTGGAAAACCTCATCTCCCATTACGCACACACATCACTTTGGTCATTTTAATTTGATAGCAGAAAACAAAGTCATAACTTTCATTTCTAAAATAAAAGGTACTGCCTGTACCTTAGACCCAGTCCCATGAAAAATAGTGAAAAGCTCAGTTGATTTTCTTTTAGTTTAAGGGTGAATCACAATAATAGAGGACACTAGTGGAAATTAAGGGGAAGCAAAGAGCTGTTGGAATCTGGAACAAATTACAAAGACATGGAGTTGAAGAAGAAACCTTGGCAACCTTTAAGAAGAATTTGGATGAGATACCGGGACAGTTTAGGTTTTAACTAAACAAATGGGCTCGATGAACTGAATGGTCTTCTCTCGTTTGTCAAATTTCCTATGTTCTAGTTGTTCTCGCAGCATATGTTCTTAGCATTATCAATAGTTTAGTACTGAATGGCAGAGTTCTATGCACTAGAAGTATCAATTATCAGACCATTTATGACAAAAAAATCTATATCACAGCGAGGCCTGCATGTACTTAATAATTATAGACCAACTTCAAAATCACACTGACTTTGTAAAGAAATTGAAAAACTAGTTGCCATGAAGCTTCAGTCCCACCTCATAATTCCTTTGAGAAATTAAGCATTACTTCCACACCGAGCATGGTGTAGAAACAACACTAACCCATGTTGTAAATGACATTCTAATATTCTCTAATGAAGGAAATAGAGTACTTACTGTTGTATGTTGTGAGATTGAAGTATAGAATTTGACATCATTGACCATTCATTGGGTTCTCAAGCATTGTACTTGTGTGGTTTACTTCATATTCATCAAACTAATTTCAGTATGTCCAGAAATGTGCTGACAATACTCTGTTGTTTCACTCAGAAGTTAAATATAGTGTCCCGCAGTATTCAGTACATTCAATGCTTCAATTGGGAACTATCATCAGGAAACATAACATTAATTTTCACTTACATACAGATGGCATACAACTATTCTTTTAGACCAAATCGCAGAAGACTCACTACTTTCAGCTGGAATACCCTATCTAGAGCTGTTGACTAGATGTGCATATTGCATGTTTGTTTGTTAGTAATTTGTACACAATTTAAAGCATTACAATACATTTAACCACTACTTACTCTTCTCAGTACCCTACAGTAACACTTGGTGTCACTGCTTTACTGCCAAGTCACGTCTGTGGCCACCAATGCGGCACCAGAGATATTGGGAGTCTTAAAATCAATGAATGTAAATATTCAGTCATCTGAATAGATGGTCCAGCGCAGACACGTATATAGAATGGGCAGGAGGAGATGGACGGCCAGTTGGCCGAGGTCCCCAGGACTCTGGCTGCGACTTTCTCTTTACAGTTCACCATGGACACACCAGAGGTCTATTTTATCCAGAGATGCTGCCGATTGGAGTTTTTGCTTTTCTGTCCTCCATTATCAAATGTCCATAGTTAAATAATTACTTAAAGGACATCAAACATGGAGCTCCATTTATGTTAATCATTTTAAACCACTTTGCTTCCTGTCAGTTTAAAGAAATCTGTGTCTTTATTTATATTCATAATGTACATGTACATAATTAACAATTTGTAAACTTTGTTATTGCATTGTATATGTGAACCTGTCAAGACACTCTATGGCCAGGTTTATACTTCACGTGTCACGACGTGTGGTCCAGTGGACACTACTGCTATGCAAGTGTTGTACTGTTTATACTTGCACACGTACTTTAAGTAAATCTGGAAGATTCCATCAAGTGGCAGTGCAAGATATCATCACGGTGAGAACAGGTTCACTTTGTTGTGAATTGCCTGAAACACCCATTAAATTCAGAGGACACCTTGCTGCAATATCTCTGAAAAGGATGTTTAATGATTAAATCCAACAATCCAGAGGATACGCCCATTCCAGCTAGCATTGGGCACGAGGCAGAAACAATCCCTGGACGGGGCATCAGCTCATCGCAAGGAAAACACAAGCACTTACATACGCTAGCGTCATTTTAGCGTCACCAAATCTGCACTTCTTTAGAAGGAAACCAGTGCACATGGTGGAAACCCAGCAGGGAACACCAGCAACGTGACTCCCTGCAAGACAGCAGCTCTACTGCTCTGCCACCGTGCTGCCGCCATATGCATAATTATTAACAGTATTCATTATTTATATGGGGCAGCACGGTTTGCTTCCCGGGTCCTCCCTGCGTGGAGTTTGCATATTCTCCCCATGTCTGCGTGGGTTTCCTCCGGGTACTCCGGTTTACTCCCACAGTCCAAAGACATGCAGGTTAGGTGGATTGGCGATTCTAAATTGTCCGTGGATGTGTGTGTGTGCCCTGTGGTGGGCTGGCGCCCTGCCTGGGGTTTGTTTCCTGCCTTGTGCCCTGTGTTGGCTGGGATTGGCTCCAGCAGACCCCCGTGACCCTGTAGTTAGGATATAGCAGGTTGGATGATGGATGGATGGATTATTTATATGAAGTCAATGATATATCTGTAAAATATAACTTACATACTTTAATGCATTTCATCATGAAAGTAATATCAAGTATAAATGTAAGGATTCTAAATGTGCAGAGTTATTATAAATTTAATGTGTTCTTTGTGGTGATCTATTGCTGCTTGCAGGTCAGGAGGAAGCCCCAGAAGCTTGTAGTGATTAACATCTGGGTCGGTTTTAAGATGACGTTTATGGCAGTCTACTTTAATGATACAGTAAACTACGAGGTTAAAGGGGACATTTTGAGATTAAAGCCAAAATTACCTCTTTTATCACAAATCAGACCTTTTCACCATGTCCTTAATTTTTTTCTATATGACTCAAATATGCTGCCGTACATTCTGATACTTTTGTGAAGGTGCACAAAAATAAATAAATAAAAAGGAGGCACAGAAGATGTTATATGAGACTTTTAAAATGTGTTGTGTCATTATGTTGGGGAATATGCGACGCTTGAATATAAAAGCACCACACATGCATTTGTATGTCAGCATTTTGCATCACCACATCGAACCATTCATCAAACGTTGATCCTGTAGGATCCTCATAGCGGCCTTCAGTCACATGTAGATAGTAAACAGAGACTCTGACGTCACATTCTGACTTTTATCACACTGTGCCCCCAGACTTTTTGCTGGCACTGCAACTCGTGCATGCGTTGCGTTAATTTCTGAGGACGTGTTCAAGGGACGCATCAAATGAATGCTGGGAATGCATGGCAGCCATGATGTGTGCACATACGCATTCTGAGGGTGAATTATAACCAAGCCCTATGGCAGCACTCAGTGAATTGCGCTATACAAAAATAAACTAAACTAAATTGAATTGAATTGTGAAGTTTCCTTCATCTTGCACTTTGGGTGTCAGTCTCGCATAAAATGAATGTCTTTCAGAAAAATAATTTATTTGGTATTTAATTAATATCTGTACATCCATTTTCCAACCCGCTGAATCCGAACACAGGGTCACGGGGGTCTCCTGGAGCCAATCCTAGCCAACACAGGGCACAAGGCAGGAACCAATTACATTGACAATCATGTTACGTTATTTTTAAAATGTTTCCTTTACTTTTTCATAACCTCTTTAACACACTACTTGTCCGCTGCGAAGCGCGGGTATTTTGCTAGTATATATATATATACTAGGGGGCTCCGCCCCCTGCTCGCTTCGCTCGCCAACCCCTGGCGTTGGGACATGACAAAGAGTGAGATGTATGAATTAGATATAGAATAGTGTGCAGCTTTGGATGATGCGCATAGAAATAACAAATAGAGTGTTTGGCATATATTAATGTTTTATTGGAATATTTCTTTGTATATAACATTAGTAGTAAAGATGGTGTCTTGTCCTTGAATGAGTCTTCCTTGGTATGGATCATTTATAATTTTAACTCTAACGTCAGATGAACGTCGAACACGTGAGAAGGCAACATTGCGTTGGAATGTAGGTGTGTTGTTTTTATCAGGACGTAAATGTAGAACAATATCTCTGTGAAATGGAGGCTCACCATCTTTACTTTGAAAGACAATTGCCACTTCATTAAAGACGGGCAGATTGTATCGTCTTGGATCTTGTTCTTTGTCCTTTATCAAGACCAAAGCAATTGTAGTTGCAGCTATATCTTCTGCATTTGCTTTTGTATTTGTCTCCTTTTCAACTTCATGTAGCATTTTTATAGACTTAGCTAATGGGTGATTGTTTATGACATGAGTGACGTTTCTCATTATAAGCTCTGTGCATTGTTTGTTTTCAGGAAGGTTCATGCGTTGATAGACTGCCTCATCTGGATCTAGGATGTAGATTTGTGCATATTTGCGTTGTTGATTTGTGTCAGGGTGCACTGTTCCAATGCGATGCAATATTTGTCCACATATGCGAAAGCAGTATGGGCCATTGCCTTTTGGTGGCCTGATATGTTTACTTTCAGGCACATCGTTAGTTAGAAGCTTCTTTAGATATTCAGGATATGAATGTAAAGGAGGCAGTCTACTCTGACGTTTTTGACAACAACGTGTAAATTCATTATTTGTATTGCCAGTTGTTTCTTCTGTGAAGTTAAGTGAATGACAATGATTGCAAATGACATTCATTAATCCCAAAGAATTTTCCTCAATAGTGGATTCCTTATTGAAGGCGTTTTCAGCCATTTGGCGTAAGCGTTTAACAGGTGTGTGGCGTTGATGTCCTGCGACGGGCATGTTTTGCTTTTTGCGTTTGATTGCCTTTCTGTTGCATGTCCATTATTTGTGACGCGCAATTTTTTTCTTTTTTTTTATTCGCCTCCGCTTTGCGCAAAGTCCGTTTCAGTCTACGCCGTGCATTGTTTGTATCGAGCCTTGTCCGTTTTTGTATGTCGGTCATTTGAGCTTGGTGCTTTTCGCGTCTTGCTTTTTTTTTTTCTGTCAGTTCATTTGCGCGTTGTTCACGTCTCCGTTCATTTATTCTGTCTCTTCGCTCCCTTTTTTGTATGTCTGATACGCGAGCTCTTTCGGTTTGAAATCGTGCTTCTTTCGATGCAGCACTTTGACACGCGCGCTGAATGCGTCTACGTGCATTGTGTCGGTCCATTTGGGCACGTTCCCGTTATCCTTTCCGAATCGTTTTGTACCCGTGACCGTGTATTCATGACTTGTTTCTTTCTCAGCATGCGAAATATGGATAAGTAATAAGGAGGATCGCACTCACTGTTAATATGTATCCTTTTCTGCAGTTGAACGGTTAATAGTGCTTTATTGAAAGGACATCCACCTATGCTGACACCTATGCCGACACCTATGCTGCCTAGTGTGAAGGTGTCGACGTTCACTTTAGAATATGTGGCTTTGGGTGTCACTTCTTATGGATGTGTGGGGGGGATTGTTGTTGCGCGAGCGTCTTCTTTCTTTTTGTGTTCCTGTGTCTTGTTTGAATCCCCCTCTTTGTGTGTGTCCCGTCCCTTGCTTGTAGGGTCTGTGGGGTGGTTTTGTGTTGTTTTTTTTTGTCTTCCATGGGCTTGTTGAATCCCCCTCTTGGTGTGTGTCCCGTCCCGTCCCGTGCCTGTAGGGTGGGGGGGGGTGTGGTCGTGCCTTGCTGTTGTGCGCTCGTATGTTCTTTTTTTTTGGTGTGTCTAGTTTCGTGTGCAATGTGTTTCGTGCTTTCCCCGCGTTTGACTACTTTTATATGTGCCTTTTCCTTTTTTCGGTGCGTGCTCACTCCTTGTTTCTGTGGTCTTGTCCGCCTCTCGCGGCCCCTGATCCGCCTTTGTCGCCCTCTTTTGTCCGCCTTTCTCGGCTCCTCAGCCGACTCTCGCGGACTTTTTTTGCGCCTGCGCAGTACGTCTTTTTGCAGCTACGGCCCATGGCCGGATGTGCCTGCGTCCATCATCCGGTTTAGCATTCTCGGTTAGTAATATGGATATATATATATATATATATATATATATATATATATATATATATATATATATATATATATATATACACACATATATATATATATATATATATATATATATACACATATATATGTATACACACACACACACATAACTATATATATATAAATAAATATATAAATATATATATATATATATATATATATATATATATATATATATATACATACATATACACACATACATGCAGTTTCAATAACATAGAAATCAATATAAACAACATTAACATCATTATCATATGAGAATATGAAGTAATATATAAGAAGCACATTTCATATAAATATAAATTATTAAACAGTAAAATCCATCCATCCATCCATCTATTTTCCAACCCGCTGAATCTGAACACAGGGTCACGGGGGTCTGCTGAAGCCAATCCCAGCCAACACAGGGCACAAGGCAGGAAACAATCCTGGGTTTTTATCTTTATTTTATTTTATTGTAGAATCAACTCCTATCTGCGCACAGCAGGGCGGCCGTGGGCGGATGCGTATGGTGTATTCACTCCATGTTATCGTGCATTGCGCTGTCACTGGTATTTTGATAAAAGAATTTGAACAACATATAAGAAGCGCATAAATTATTAAACAGTAAAACATTAACATTTAAGAAGTAAAGTTACATTAAGTACTACTGCAGTGCCTTCGGGTATACCTCATTTTTTGTTTGCCCATTACATGCTTAAATGTATACATTTTATGGTGTACCTACCCGATAACATGCAACATATAACCGACCGTGGGAGAAGCATGGATTTTAAACACGCGTTGAGTTCATCTGCTGGTCTCCCTCGTGGAATAACTGGTAATGTTTGACTAAAATCTACAGCGAGTAAAACGGCATTAACTCCTATTTTTTTTTTTTACGATCTCTGAGATCTTGCTTTTTTCGGTTCAAGGCCTCATAAGCTCTTTTATGTTCTATGGTATACTTATCCCAAACCATCATCTTTGAATTTTGCAAGACTTTCGCCTTGTATGTAGATCGGGGTAATTACATTCATTGCATTCCTAGTCTGAATCACAATCTGATTGTATGGGTGGTTACCTGGCACTGTAGGGTTGCCACCCGTCCTTTAAAATACGGAATCATCCCGTATTTGAGAATGAAATTGCGCGTCCCGTTTTGAATCAATACGGGACGGGATTTATCCCGTATTTTTTTAATCATTTTTTTTAAAGCAGCGTCTCATGCAAATCATCCCACACGCATTTTATGAAGATGCCTCCTTTCGTACTTTTGATTGGGTAATACTTGACGTCATCGTTAGTTTGATTGGTCTTTTTAACTGTCCAGTGAGGAGGGCGGGTCTTTTAAGTAGAGTCTGCAAAGTGTTGGCACTGGGATGTGGCACCCGCTGCAGTATGCGTCCCTTATTTTTTTGTATTAAAAGTGGTAACCCTACCTGGCAGGTAACAGTTATGTTTGGTCATGAAGTCGTCTAAAATCTGCCACGTGCCCTCTTTTAATTGTGAGAAGCAGATATATATAGCCAAATTCTCGCGCTTCGTTGCGGCGAAGTACTGCTTTTAATTTTTTAAGAAAAGAAAACCTTTTTAAACGGATCGAAAATACAGTATACCAATAACAATTTGTTAAGGATCTGTTTTTTTCTGAACCTCGCTTTTCACAGCTGTCGCGCTACGGCGTGTGTTTCGTTTATTTGACAGTATGTAGAGCGTGGTAATTACATTCATGGCATTCGTTTTCTGAATCACAATCTGACTGTATGGGTGGTTACCTGCCAGGTAACGCTTGTGGTTGGTCAGGAAGTCGCCTTACATCCGCCACGTGCCCTCTTTCTGTTCCCAGAAGCTGATCATAGAATGTTTTTAATAGTTTACTTTCAAATAATGCAAAGAGTATGCGACACGTGTTTCTCCCTAATTCTGGGCTCATCAGGCATACACACTCACTTCATCCCCTCTCGGGAATCGAATCTCTATCGTCAGCGCCAGAGTTGAAGCCCCTAACGTTGCGGTCAGCAAGTCGGCTAACATCCGCCATGTGCCGTCTTTCAGTTGCGAGAAGCAGATCATAGAATGGTTGAAACTGTTGCCCCTAACGTTGCGCTACGGCGTGTGGTTCATTTATACCTCATGTCTTCTCATTAAACTTTTATCTCGCGAATATGTTATTGCAATCCGCAGCGGGAGCGTTTCTATAAACTTAATTTAAACTTACGTTTTACACCGTGCTTTGTTTCCCTTATGAACATGCTTGTATGCTTCACTCGCTGGCTTCTTATTGTTTCGCTCCCTTCTCAATTGTTTAATGAATTTTTTGTTCTTCGCTGTTTGCGGCTCTTCCTTCATTTCTCCCTACTGCGTTCTTTTATCTCGCGAATATGTTATTGCAATCTGCAACGGGAGCGTTTCAATAAACTTAATTTAAACTTATGTTTTACACCGTGCTTTGTTTCCCTTATGAAGATGCTTGTATGCTTCACTCGCTCCCTTCTCAATTGTTTAATTAATGTTTTGTTCTTCGCTGTTTGCGGCTCTTCCTTCATTTCTCCTTACTCAGTTCACAGTCTTTTCACGTGATTACGTGGGAGGCGTGATGACGTGACACTCAACTCCGCCTCCCACGGCCATCAAGCTGCCGTCCATTACAGTATATTGTCAAAAATGAGGTTCCAGTTATGACCATTACGCGTTGAATTTCGAAATGAAACCTGCCTAACTTTTGTAAGTAAGCTGTAAGGAATCAGCCTGCCAAATTTTAGCCTTCCACCTACACCGGAAGTTGGACAATTAGTGATGAGTGAGTCAGTCAGTCAGTGAGTCAGTGAGGGCTTTGCCTTTTATTAATTAGTATAGATTTTATTTTATGTTCATATATTTTATTTCTATTTATGTTTTATGTTAATTGTTTTGTTTTTCTTTTATTCTATTATTGTAAAGCACTTTGGCCACAGCATTACTATGTTGATTAAATGTGCTATATCAATAAATTGACATTGACTTTGATATTAACATTATTCTTTTCAGTGTCTCCCTTACTTCCTTCCTCCTTATTCTTGGTATTAATAATCAACTCATGCGGGTAATTAAACAAGCTCCTTTCTAACAGTTAGGCCCGGAATAAGTCCTTATTCATTTCTTCTCTGGTTAACAAATATTATATATGGAAACAGAATTATTTTTGTTTCAAATGCAGCCATGTATGACATAAGAGAAATGGATAGGAGAAGGAGATCTCTTCTTTATATTAATAACTTGAAGCATACCAGTTTATTCAAGACTTTAAATCCTTTGATGTAAAATCATAAAAGACCTCCTATTTGATAATTGTGTAATGTGTCTCTCTTTTTCTTTCACAGTAATAAGCCAAAATAAAATCAGCAATATGTTAGAAATTGCTTATATTAAAATCATGTTGCATAATCCAAATGTCAAGTCATCCAGTCATATGCTCACAATGTCACAAACACTAAGATATTGTTAAATAAACTACTTCAAGAAAATGTTGTCATGAACGAAAATAGACTGTGCTCCATTCATGACAGCATATATTTAACAAAATTTTAGTAAAAATACTTGTATTTGGGACATTATGAGAATACAACTGGATGATTTGACGTGGATTATGAGAAGAGCAGCATAAGATTTTTCATGGAAGTTGATATTGTTTGCCATTGTCCAACAATAATCACCAGAGACACTTGTTACATCAGAATAAGAAAACAATAGTAAATTTTTTTTCTTGGCCATCTCTACAATCTACACGGTGTAAATAACATCCATCCATTTTTCTAACCAGCCAATCCAGGACAAGCGTCTGAAGCCTATCCTAGTAATCATCGGAGGCAAGGCAAGGACGCAACGTGGATAGGCAGCATCAACCCTACCACTGTGCCACTGGGCTGCCTGGTGAGTAACATATAAAATAAAATATTTTTTGGTTGAGTATTCCTTTTAAACTATATCACATATAATGCAGGACAAGTTCATCCAAACATTTAGAATCCCTAGGAAATTAAGAATGATCCACAGTTGATGACTAAAGAGCTAAGAAAGAAATTATAAAACAAAAGGCATCTGCTTAAGACGTACAAGAAAATTAACAGTGGGGTTATTGGTGTTATTTGACTCACTTTGTAAATGTTTCCTGGCTTTGGAAAATGTCATTTATTTATTGTTTTTAATGGGTTTTGGACCTCAGGGAATTCATCCTAATAGTCATTTTCTTTGTATTTAATCTCTGGAAAAGTATGTTTAATGTTTACTGCGTTTCACAATGTGGTCGGCAGTTGCAGGGAAACTTGTATTTGATGTTGAGCATCATGACATCACGGGGAAGGCAGAGTGTAAATATCCCTTAAAAACAAACTAATGTGCAATTCTTTGTAACATTCTTGGTTATCGACTTCTTATTACATATATTTTGACTTTGTGTTTGGCTTTTGGAATTAATGATTGTACTTTTTGGGTTTGATCCTCCTGGTCTGTTATTACTTTGCCCAAGTATCATTGTCTAGTACAACAAGGGAAATGGCTAAAAAGGAAATGAAGAATGACAAAAGGCATTTATAAAAGAGTTTTATGGAAAATGTAAAAATTAAAATGAAAACTTTTTTTGAATATACTGTATACAGTACATAATTATAAAACTATTAAAATGTAGGAGGTAAAGATAGGATGAGAAGGGGTGAAACCAGATAATCAAAAGCTCAAATTACAAATCCTATAAATTCATAGGTTTCTCAAGTTTTTATGTGTAAGCATAATAATAATTAATAACATACTGATTAATAATAATAATGATTAATAATATTACTACTAATAATAATACTAACAATAATAATAATAATATAAAAACTTGATCATTAAAACAAGATCAAAAATTAGAATGTTAGAGCCAGAGAACCTTGATATATTTTTAAAGGCTCAAAATAAAGAGCATTTTTGAAGGCAGATGTGCCTCTTGGAAAAAAGATTAGATTTCTGTTTTCATTTCTCATTTACCAGCGGTACACTGTCTGCAGATTGTTATGTTTCTTCAGGAGATCAAGTCTCTCGAGAGGAATGTGACACACTTCCAAACAGTTAAGACACTTGTGGTTTATGGAACTGTGGAGCCAAGTCTTCTAATTAATTCTGAAATGACTAACTTGTTCGGCGGGGCTTGGATTCAAATTGTGTGGTTCAGCTTGAAATAGTAAAGAAACTGAGAATACCTTTGGCTTCAGCCAGGCTTATTTAATTGTGCAGATTTCATCATCAGTGTGGCTTAGCCTTGATTTTGAGAACAAGTGAACTGTGATGCATTTAAATCACTTTTTTATTTTTATGGGGGGCTGTTTCCCCCACCGTAATTGGTAATTAAACATTTTACTGGGAAATTCAAAATCTACACTGTAAAGAGAAACTAAACATTTCTTTATTGCCTGTATAAAAATGGTGATGTACTGTATCAGGCAATATTATTTTATATTGTGTCTTTCATGATACAATACAACTTATTTTTTGTATAGTGTTCTTCACTAACTGCAGGTGCAGAGCACTGTGAACAATTCTCAGTTACAGTATAATACAAGAATAGATTATAACTAAATACAAAACTTACACATATAAATGCAAATTTGTTAAAACACACAAAGAGTGGGGGTAGAACTGATTAAAATTAAATGGAAACCAACAATATCTGTCCATTAATTAATTGAAGAACTATGGCCAGATGATGATGGCATACATGAGAAAATCAAAAAGAAAGTCACAGTCTGGAAACCTCAACTGAGATTGCAGAGTTCTGCAGGAATCAAAAAAAATCAACAAAGTAAGGACTTTATGCGTGGACTGCCAGGCAATCATGACATCACGGAAATTGGAGAATTTTCAACAGACAAGAAGACTGAAAGTTTTAAGCCAGAAATGTATTGTTAAGTAGGAAATCAGAATAACAGTTGCATAAGCAATCAAAGAAAGTCATAGTTAGGAGGCATTGCTAAAGTTTTCTATACCAGAGTTCACAAAATGTTACACACTCAAAGCTCTTTGAACTGTCCAAAATTTTGGATGATTCTGTTTTCATGATATTGGCTTATAAAGCATCATGTCAGTGATTTCATAATGTGTAGCTTGCGTCTGAACAGCTGGAGTCCCAAAATAGTGTTGCAGTAAATAGTAATGTTATTCATCCATCCACCCATCCATCCATCCATCCTTTTTCTAATGCTTATCCATACTGGATCATGGGACAGCCGTCTAACTAAAAATGCCTAGCCATCCCATTTTCCTGCTGTCTCCTCTATCTCTCATAGGGGATACCAAGGCGGTCCTATCCATAATCTATCCAGCATGTCCTTTGTCTACTGCAAGGTCTCTTCCTGGTTGGTCATGCCTGAAACACCACTAGATGGAGCCGTCCAGAAAACATCCTGATCAGATGGCTGAATCATTTCAGCTGGCCCCTTTTGAAGCAAAGGAGTAGTACCTTCCAAATGTATGCGATTCCCACTCTCTCTAAGGACTCCATACAAGCCAATTTTTGCCACTTGTAATTTTTTTGGTCACTACCCAAAGCTCGTGGCCATAGGTGAGGGTATAAATGTAGATCAGCCGGTAAATCCAGAGCTTAGCCTTTCAGCTAAGGTATCTCTCTTCACCATAACTGACTGCTGCCACTGTTCAGATCCACCTGTCTCTTTATCTTTTGCTCCCTTCTTTCCTCAGTCATGAACAAGATTCCACTGCTTGAGGGATAACCTCCATCTTTTTCCAATAAAAACCATGACCTCAGTGTTGGATGTGCTGACCGCTCCAATAGTAGTATTAAAAATATATACATAAATTTGTAGGCATATAACAGTAATGAAAAAAGGTAGAAAAATAATCTGTGTAGTTCTAACATAAAAAATGTAAATGGAGAGCTTAAAAAGAAAGTACTTCCTACATAATACATTTTTAATGCCATTACATTTACTCTAAGCACAGTCTCTTTAGTCTATAAATGTGTTTTGTTGTGCAATCACATCACTGTCTATCCTAGTGTGGACATTAGCACTTTGGTAACTGCCAGTGGCAGGCCACAAACCTGCAATGTCTGGATTACAAAGGTCTTCGGAAGGAGCTTCCTTTTATACACTATGAGCAATAGGAGTTCCCCTACGACTGTGCATGCAGGAATTGCAAAGCACAGCAAGAAGACGACTTTCTGATGATGTCAGATGAGCTGTCACTCTCTCTCACTCACTCAGCCCCACCACTACACTACAACTGTGCACAGTGCAAATTCTGCTCACTACGCTAAGTGTTTTGTCATGGAATCACACCAGCAGTTTTCCCAGTTCAGTCATTTGCACTGTGGTAACTACTGGTAACCAGCCTGAAACTGGCAATAGCCTTTGTAATCCAGACGTCAAGAAGCTGTTCCCTTTTCTATGCCATGATCGATATTGTGCACACAGGTGCTACTTGTAAAGCACTGCATATGGGGTGCTATCCGGGGATGTTAGCTGAACTCTCTCTCTTGTTCTGCCCCCACCTGTTTTACGCAGTACCAAGACTACAGTATAACCAGGGACGTGCGGTCAGGGGAGCGTCACCTGTCATCATGAAAAGTAAAAAAAACTAATAATGATATAAAATAAATGTGTCCACTGATCTGTGCTATAAATTTGTTAAATGTATGATTCCAATAATTTTAATAATTTTTATCATCAAAAATCACTGAATTGGCACATTTCCTGTTCAAATACAGGGGAGAAATGCGAGGTGCGGTAGCAACGAGCCTCACCTCACCTCACCTCAGACTGTACTGTCCCTCACACACAAAGTTGATGCAGGCAATTGGCGTGTGCCTGTTGCTGTCTCTGTATGTCATCAATATAATGTTTGTAGACACGTTTATTATACACCCTGACTTTCCACAGTCTGGCTAATATCTTTAATGGATGTGTGTGACATATTTAGTCTTGCTGATCGGGCATAAAACCGCAGTGAAAAGGCACAAGGTGAGGCAGACAGTACCGCGCCGCACTGAAGGGGACAAATGAGAGCCTAACAGGTGCTCGTTGCTGCTGTTCTTCCACACAGAGGCGCCAATAAGTTGCCGATATCAGTAAGTTAAGTGCACTGCAGCTTTCTATTTATTTTTATTTTTTGTTCCGAGTGACTGCCAAAATGGAAGATTAAGATTTTTAAAACTAAAGGAAAATAAGGAGGACTTTTACAAGAAAGTGATGGAGATTTTCGTGGAGAAGGATATGCGCATGGACTTCATTTACAAATAAAGATTAGACCATTAACGGTTTTCAATTTTATAAAAAAGTGGTATCATACTAACAAAAAACAATCCAATATTTAAAAACAAAATTTTGACCTTAAATAAAATATTCTTTTATTTATCTTGTTATCCTTTTATTGAACAGTCTGTTTTAAAATTGATTACAGCATCAGAATTAAAAGCTTTTAAAAACAACTAAATATTTCAATTAAGGTCAATATTGAAATCCGTTTTTTTTGTACACCACTCAATACTCTTCATTTGTATTGATTGAGTATGAATTGTGGAATTGCGAAAGCAAATTTATAACGCATGCAGGGTGCGGAGCAAATAAGCTCTATCTGCTCTGTCTTGCCACTATAAATTTAATGTTCTTTCTTAGTCAAATATGTATCTTACCTGTGTGTATGAAAAGAATGCTGATGAGATATGAAACTTAAACAGTAGTCAATGCGCATGCTGCCAATTGAATAGCGAATAAGCTCCTCTATTGGGTTCATATATATCTAACTCTGAAGGAGTCAGTGCCTCACCAGCCATGAACCTCACCGCACGTTACTGAGTATAACAATATGATCTGCATGGCAAATGTTTAGGTTGAGAAACCTGAACGTTTATGAACAACAGTGAAAGTGTCTTTCAGATAAAATTGGATCAGGAAGTTGGGTATCATGTTATCTCCATTTCAGTTCATTTCACCTTTTCACTGGGTTTAATTAGGGTCCTGTCTCCTTGAACACCTATGGATTACTCTTGCTATTTTCCAAGCACATATACCATAATTTCTGGGTACGTTTTCTTACTTTTATAATCTTGCTAATATTTTTTAATGTTCACTCTGATAAAGTCACATATATCCTTAATTGCGGCTATTGCTATGTTCATTATTATGACTCTTCTGTTCTCTGTTGCATGTAATGGTAGCTTATATTACCATGCCATCTTATTTAAGAAAATAAGATGCATTCGCTACCCACCTAAACTTTCAGTATGGATGATTGCTCACTTACCAGAACAAAGTCTAAAAACAAGTATCTTGAAAAATTCAAAGATGTTATTTGTGCTTGGGCTGTATTGTGTACAACTCAGTTGTTCTATTATTTTCATCTTACGTTTTCTTTTTTTCCATTGGTTATGAAAGCTTTGATGGGGTGGACTTATTCAACACACTCTGTACTCACACATGGCTCTAAATTGTATTAATCAGCTGTTAACATGCAAACACCTAAGCTATAGATGAGAGTCTCTCTGCTCTTTTAAGTGACAGCTTTTGAGAGGCATTTTTTTAAAACAGTGGGCTAATGGGACTCTCAGCATGTTCCTCATTCTGACCATTTTCAAACCTTTTAACTTCAAGTCTGGACTATGGAGCCCACTGCCTATCCCAGCAGCATTAGACTGTGTTGCCCTGTGCAATGGTACTTCTGCACAGTCTATATACTCCTGTGCATTTGAATTTCATGGCTGACTGGACCTATGTGAGACATTAAACAAAAAAAAAAACCACCAGAACTCTAGTATGGCTCCCTTCTTCCTTTTCACAGGAGGGACTGCCCGGGACTTTTGGATTCCCCAAATACAAAACATGCCATAAGTCCCAGACTTTTTCACTTTTACCTTTTGTCAGGCTCTTCCAAGGACCCTCAAGGACTTCCTCCATGCATACACAATTCAAACATGAATCAAATGCATCAAACATGCATCCAGGACATCCTTTGTTTATCTTCACTCTCTTTTCTGCTCTATGGGATAAAACCAAGAGTACGTGCACCACCTCCTCCTCCTCACCTCGTTCAGACAACTCAGGAGCATCTGTGGTACTTACCTCTTCTTGGCAAACTCAACATCAATCACAAAGACAAACTCTCCTGGACCTCTGCAGACGTCCATTCTCTCCTTTTATGCACTCCATGGGATTCTTTCCACCAGTTGTATTAATCATCTCACTTAGATCATCATTGCATAGCTTATTTTACATGAAACGACCCTGAAGAAAGCCTTCAAAGTCCATGCTCACGTTTGCTTCCGCATGTACCAACATGGCCACTCCAAACTGGACCACTCACTGGTAAGAAGCTTCTTCTAATTCTTGGGCCCTCTAAGCTCGCACTGAAAAGGTTTTATCTATTTTCTTCCGTTTCCCTCCTAGCATGGCATCTGTCACCTGGATGCCTCCACACATCCCAGCCCAGGGTCAAGTGGAGTACCACTCCCCTACTTGCACCCGTATCTCTGCTGTGGTTGTTTGCCACTTGTGCAGCTGCATCCACCATTTCCCACTCCACTGGAGACCTCTGGACATTACCTTTAATCACTCTGTTTGCACCCTCGTTTAATTAACTCTGTAAGCAACTCCACTCTCATTCAACATATGAACACACAGAGCAAACACAGTCATCTTACCACGGACACACATAAATTATGATGCCAAATCAGTTTATCTGTTTATTGCAGCAAATGCCAGTAATAGCAGACAAAAATTTCTAATAATTCAGAAATTAAACGGTATCGATCATGGCCTTTAGTGCATGGGTTTGGGTCCATTAAACAGACTGGTGAAATGAACAAAAGCAAAGTTCAAAGATATCCAGTACACCTACAGTGGTGTTTTTGTTGTCCTGTTGACAGAGATGTAGAGGCAACAAGGATCAAGATGACACATTCATCTGAGGAAGAAAACTGACAAGTCATGCTCAAAAAAAGATTAAAAACAAAACAAAACAAAAAAAAAAAGGGATCCAGAGGCTGTTCTTTCTCCTCTATGACAGTCATACATAATTCATGTCAAAAAGAGTTAAACTTCGCAGACATAAATCATTCAATGACAATGTGTGGTTGAATATCACTGGGGAATCCTGGCATGTGCCCACCTTCTAACACATTGATAAGTATGTATATATACAGCACTATGGAAAAATAAACAAATACATTCTCTGTATCAGCATGTAATTCATATCCTTCTGTTTTTATTTGAGTTTTAAAATTTATGACTTGCCAAACATCCAAGTGGATCAGCAATGTGAAATACGGTCATTATACTTTTTTCAAGTTGAGGAGACCAGCATTGCTGACACTTTGGTTAACTGCTGCTGATTTTGATTAAACCTCTCACAGCACCAGATAATTCTGATTTTCCAAAAATAATTTCATTTAATTTAAAATTTTCTGCTGCCTCATAGAGCTAGCGTCAAATCCTGCACCCAGTCGCTGCCTTTGTGTAGTTTACTCCATATCTGAATGGCTTTCTTTTAAGCATCACATGAGATGTGACAAATATAAATTGGTTCCAAGTCAGGGTGATTATGTCAATAAGTGGGCTCTGAGACGGTGGTGCCACATCTGGCTGATTGGTTATATTCCCATACCACCAGGATATACTCCAGCCCTTTACTCTTAATGAAATTAGATGAGCTTCAGAATGTTATCTTACTATGAGCCTGCTTAAAAACCGATTAGCCTGAACATTAAAACCACCTGTGTAGGTCACCCTCTTGCTGGCAAAACAGCTCTGATCCATTGAGGCATTGAGACCTTTGAATGTGTCCTATGGTATTTAACACCAAGACATTTGGAGCAGAGCCCTTAAGTCCTGTAAGTTGCACGGTGGGGCCGTCAGACTTGTTTTTCCAGAACATCCCACAAATGCTCAATCAAATTGTGATCTGTGTAATTTGGAGGCCAAGCGAACACTTTAATTTCTTTCGTCATGTTCTGCAAACCATTCCTGAACAATTTTTGCAGTTTGTCAGGGCACATTGTCATATCCTGGTACACCATTGCCATAAAAAGGTGTATGTGGTCTGCATTAAACTTTATGTACTGTAGGTTGTGTGTGTCAAAGTTACATCCAAATGAATGCCAGGTTCCAAGGTTTCCCAGCAGAACATTGTACCGGAACATCACACTGCCTCTGTCAGCTTGTCTTCTTCCTATAGTGCATCCTGTTTCCATCTCTTCTCTAGCCAGACAACACACACGTGCATGTGAACCAAACATGATTCATTAGACCAGGCAACCTTCTTCCATTGTTCGATGGTTCAGTTCTGATGTGCACATGCACACTGTAGGCACTTTCAGCAGCAGACAGGAGTCAGCATGAGCATTCTGATTGGTCAGCTAAGCAGCCCCATGCACAGTAAGCTGTGATGCATTGTGTACTCTGACACCTTTCTCTTATGGCCAGAATTAAGTTTTTCAACAATTTGTGCTGCAGTAGCCCTTTTGTGCAATCCGACCAGATAGCCTAGCCTTCACTGAAACTTGGACACCCATAATCCTGATGCCAGTTCACCGATTGTCCTTTCTTGGACCCCTTTTGATAGGTAATAATCATTGCATTCTGGGAACCTCCCACAAGACCTGCCATTTTGGAGATGCTCTGACCCATTCATCTAGCCATCACAATTTGGCTCTTGTCAAAGTCAATCAGATCCTTATGCTTGCCCATTTTTCCTGCTTCTAACAAATCATCTTCAAGAACTGTCTGTTCACTTGCTGTCTAATATATCCCACCCATTGACATGCACCATTATAACAAGATCAGAAGTGTTATTCACTTCACCTATCAGAGGTTTTAATGTTGTGGCTAATTAGTGTGTACATAAGAGATGTCCCTTCAGTCTCAGCTTTTAAATACATATAGAAGGCTCACAACTTTAGTCTAGCATACCCTGACTAGAGCTGCTGATTAGGTGTTGCCTAATCCATCTCTGTTTGTCAGTCAACAGTACAATAATAGACTTATAAATAATAAAGGATTTATAAATCCTTACTAATCCTTCTCTGTTCTGTTTCTCTTTTTGGTATCTTGTTGTGGCCACTGGTGCCACTGCTCTACTGCCCATGGAAGATATCTGAGATACCCAGAGCCTGGATTCTGTAATTATATTGGACAGCATAGCACAGACTATAATACAGAATTCCCAAGAGTAGGTCTGTAGGATTGTGAATGAGTCTGGCTTGGTCTTTGACTCTTGCAATTAACTGTGATGCCCAGAAATGTATTTTTTTCCACAGATGCTGCTGAATAAGTGCCTGAGTCAGAGTCCAAAATTTCAATCCAAGTTTGAATTTGTGGCTGAATTTACACAAGGCTCACTAACAATCTCAATGCACCTGACAGAGCTTGATCTGTTTTGCCAAGAATGGCAGTGTCCACATGTGCAAAGCTGATAGGGACCTGTGTAATTCAGGCTCAAGCCTGTCATGGCTGCCAAGGGTGCATCTACAAATATCTGACTTGAAGGGGACATTGCTTACATTATCAATTATTTTGTGCTGTTTATTTATAGTTCATTTAGATCACGTTACAGAGGTCTGTTTTTGGTTTGACATTAAATGTGTTTTTCTGTTGATCACTATCAATACTGTCAATTTAAGTCCACTGTGTTTCAGTGTTGTATAATAATAAATTATAAAAAAACATCAAGGGTCAATACTTTTTTGTAGTCACTGTATATATAAAATTACAATAATGATAGACAAAGTAACATGATGGACTTTATAGATTTAGCAGAACTAGAGTACAAAAGTACACACAAAGCACAGACTAGTAGATCTGGTAATTCAAACACTTCTAAGTAAAGATCTAAAAGCTAGCTCCCCAAGTTAAAATGGTACAGTGATGTAGTGACAATACAATCAAACTGAAGAGCAGAAAATGGAGACAAGCTGAAAAACCATGCAAGATCTGCCACAAAAAAAAAAAAATAGTATTTTTATCATTTATTTCAGAATTCCTTTTATCCACAGCATGGAATTCCTGCTCTGATTTTTCTCTAGACTCCTCCTCTTTCTCCTGAACCTCCTATCACATGCTGCTTGCTGCTGACCACACCTTTGGCTCCACCTTTGTTGTTTGATTGCTTTACTATGTCAGTCAATTAATTTTAAGAAGGCCATCTTCACCAAGAGGTTAGTCATTGGGTCTTATTACTTTAATGAGACCTTGTGGTTTGCTTTTGTCATAAGCACATTGTAATAATATTATTTAAAAAAATGAGAAATTAAAAATACTTTACGACTATAACTAATAAAACAAATAATGATAGAAACTGACGACTGGTCAGCTAGCCTGGGGGAATACAGGTGGGCTGACCTGGAAGGTTTAGCTCGAAATGAAAGAGATGGGTAGAATTTATGATGTCAATTCACCCTCTGGGAGGAAAACCTGAGCTAGAATGGGGGCTGTGATTAGAGGACTGAGTTGTGTATGAAGTAGATACTTGACTTATCCTATGCATCCAGGAGGCACGTCAAGGAAGACAGACTATAATAAAGCTAGAGATAATAAAGAAGCTCAGTGTTTCTTTGCCATTTTCCATCTACAGAGGAGGCCATATTCAAAGGCCATGCATGAGTAAAAACCAAGGCAGAGCCAAATTGTAGTTCAGGCGAAAGGAACTGATTATTACCCAGACTGTATTGATATTGTTTTGCCCACACTTACATTTGCACTTTGTTTTTTATTATTTTGGCCACGTAATAGATTAATAAATGTGTAACTATTCTCCTGACTGTTCTGGTACTCTAATTGCCAGGGGGTGACAGATGTAAAAGGAATTGGGAAGTATTGAATTACAACAGCAGTTAATTATGAGAGTAGGGTAATAGTATGAGAGTGGGGGTCATGGGGGGGGGGGGGGGCATTTTGATAACGTCTACATAATAAAGTATAAAGGGGAAGAGGGTCATTTTAGGAGCCTACCATAGTAAAACAGTTTCTATTGGGTTATTGGATTCCATTGAAGGCTTCTTTTTGGATTTTTGGCTCTATACATTTTGATTCAGTTTACTCATTATTGTACTTATGTCCCTATTGCTATCTTGATTGGATAATGTGTCTGGCATTTGGAATAATAAACCTGTTTGTTTTTATTGATTTTATTGATTCTCTAGCTCCTAACCGTGCTCATGGATCTTGCTTCCTTTTACTGCTGCCAACACCAAATATCAGCATCCAGCATTCATGTATGTGGTCCGGCTGTTCTGTCAAGTGTTTTATTCTCACATTATTTATTCGTTCTTATTCTCAGCACTGGATCAATCCCTTGGCGACAGGTGGAGAGCGGTCTCATGGACACTTGTGTAACTATTCCTTGTTCAAAGAACAAATTATTTGGCTGATCCGAGCAAATGACCATAGAAATGAATGCTAATGAGAAGCCTGACTTCTCTGGTGAAAGAACAGCAGCATGCCAAGTGACAGGTGATTAGTAACCATCTTAAGGTGGTCTGGATGAATAACTACATAGTAGACTGATTTTTCTTTGCACTTGTTTTAAATCTTTACCTTTCCTTCTGCAATGTGAGGAAGAAGGGGGATTGACGAGAAAATGAGGAAAGGATTCTTTAAATATATTCACTGTGCCTTCAAGAACTTGGCTGACATTCATATGTTGTGTAAAGTTGGTGAGGGGTTATGTCAGCATGCTCCTAAAAAAGAAAAAAATAGCTAGTTATTCCCATGCATTGAAAAAATTAATAAATAGAAGTGGAAAGCCATTTTGGTTCTTTAGGCTTCATCAATGCCTTGATCAGTCCTACAAGGGTCACCTTCACCAGGATAGATTTACCTGATTTACATAAAATAATTTCTCAACTGAGACCCTTCACCTGCGTCCTTGACCCAATACCAACAAGTTTTTTCAAAGAAGTATTGTGCTAATTAATAATATTTTTGACATTGTAAACTCGTCATTAGATACGGGGGTCTTCCCAGACTGTCTTAAGACTGCTGTAGTTAAACCCCTACTCAAGAAAAATAATCTTGACCCCTCTGCTTTTGAAAATTTTAGATCCATTTCTAACCTGCCTTTCTTAAGTAAAATTTTGGAGAAGACAGTCATTATGCAGCTAAATGACCACCTCAGTAAATGTGCTATTCTTGATAAGTTTCAGTTGGGTTTTAGAACAAATCACAGTATAGAAACTGCACTCGTGAAAGTAGTAAATGACTTGCGGGTAAATGCAGACAGAGGCCATTTATCTGTTCTCATCCTCTTAGATCTGAGTGCCGCATTTGACACCGTTGATAACAATCTTAGAAATAATCTTAGTCAATAGGTGGGCCCCTCTGGCAGTGTCTTAAATTGGTTTGAATCCTACCTGGCAGGTAGAAAATTCTTTGTTAGTTGTGGTAATTACAACTCAAAGACACCTGATATCCTATATGGTGTTTCACAAGGCTCTATCCTGATTCTGTTGCTCTTCTCAATCTACATGCTTCCGTTAGGTCAGATTATCTCGGGGCATAACGTGATCTTCCACAGCTATGCTGATGACACACAACTGTATTTATTAATAGCGCCTGACGACCCGTTAGTTTCACTAACACAATGTCTAACTTGTGTTTCTAAATGGATGAATATCCATCCATCCATCCATTTTCCAACCCGCTGAATCCGAACACAGAGTCACGGGGTCAGTTGGAGCCAATCCCAGCCAACACAGGGCACAAGGCAGGGAACCAATCCTGGATGAATAGTAGCCTAATTTTCTTAAGCTACATAAAGAGAAAACAGAAATTTTAGTGATTGGCAATAATGGATATAATGAGGTTATTAGAAATAAACTTGATGCATTAGGATTAAAAGTCAAGACGGAGGTAAAGAATTTAGGGGTAACTGTTGACTGTAACCTGAATTTTAAATCGCATATTAATCAGATCACTAGGACAGCATTTTTTCACTTAAGAAACATAGCAAAAGTTAGACCTCTTATATCATTGAAAGATGCTGAGAAATTAGTTCACGCTTTTGTTTTCAGTCGACTAGATTACTGTAACGCACTCCTCTCAGGACCACCCAAAAAAAACATAAATCATTTGCAACGAGTGTAGAATGCAGCTGCTTGAATCCTAACTAGGAAAAGAAAATCCGAGCACATTTCTCCAGTTTTGATGTCACTACACTGGTTACCTGTGTCATTCAGAACTGACTTTAAAATATTGCTTATGGTTTACAAAGCCTTAAATAATCTCGCTCCATCTTATATATCAGAATGTCTGATGTCTTATATTCCAAATCGTAATCTCAGATCCTCAACTGAGTGTCTGCTTAGAATTCCAAGAGCTAAACTTAAAAGAAGTGGTGAGGCGGCCTTCTGCTGTTATGCACCTAAAATTTGGAATAGCCTGCCAGTAGGAATTCGCCAGGCTAATACGGTTGAGCACTTTAAAAAACTGCTAAAAACACATTACTTTAACATGGATTTCTCATAAATTCAATTTAGTTTAATCCTGATGCTCTGTATATCCAATTAATTATCATAACTACTCATGATGGCTCTAAAATCTGTACTAACCCCTACTCTCTCTTCTGTTTCTTTTCCTGCGCCACCACCACCTAATCAAAGCAGCGTGATGTTCCTACATTGATGGATTAAAAGCTAGAAGTCTACATGACCATCATCATCAAGTCCTTCCATGAGAACCCTAAAATACAAAGAGGACTGTTCATTTATGTTAGGTAGAATGCCTAGAGGGGGCTCGGCGGTCTCATGACCTGGAACCTGTGCAGATTTTATTTTTTTTCTCCAGCCTATCTATCTATCTATCTATCTATCTATCTATCTATCTATCTATCTATCTATCTATCTATCTATCTATCTATCTATCTATCTATCTATCTATCTATCTATCTATCTATCTACTCAGTTTTAAGTCACAAATTAACCTAACTTGCTTATCAAAGGGATAAAACAGACCTGGGTAGAATACCCAATGTGCTGATCCCAGCCCCTTGGAGATGTGAGGCAGTAGCATTAACCGTTGGGTCACAAGTCCATTCCTGGTTTAAAATTGCCTTTAAATGTATAGGAAAGAATGTTAATCAAGGGATATTTTTAATGGCTAGTACTGTTGCTTCATGGTTCCGAGGTCCTACATTCAAATCTCATGGCCATTTGTTGTCTGTGTGAAATTTGCCATAAAGTAGTCGGTGAACGATTTGAAGAGCTTAGTAATACAGAACTGCAGAAATTTCCACAATTAGTCAATAGCATGGGAGTTGAGTGTAGTTATTGAAACTGCCACTAAGTATCGTATGCTTACAGTCTGGTTAATCAGTTCACTTCATATTGAGTTGATCGAGTGTGTATTTTTGACATATTTTCATACACAGGCTGTAGCTCAAAGTCCTTTACAAGAAGTCAAAGAAACAGTTACAAGAAATAAAATAATTGAATTTGTTATGAATAATACTAAATAAGTAATACAAATAAGGGCAGCATGGTGGCGCAGTGGTAGCGCGGCTGCCTCGCAATAAGGAGACTTGGGTTCGCTTCCTGGGTCCTCCCTGTGTGGAGTTTGCATGTTCTTATCCTGGGCTCCGGTTTCCTCCCACAGTCCAAAGACATGCAGGTTAGGTGCATTGGTGATTCTAAATTGTCCCTACTGTGTGGGTGTGTGTGTGCGCCCTGCGGTGGGCTGGCACCCTGCCCAGGGTTTGTTTCCTGCCTTGCGCCCTGTGTTGGCTGGGATTGGCTCTAGTTAGGATATAGCGGGCTGGATAATGGATGGATGGATGGATAATACAAATAAATATATACAAGCTTACGTAACATACTGTAGACATACAATTTAAAAAAGTAGGGTCCTTATATATAATATCATATTGTAAAAAAAGAGGAATCCAGTTTTTTTTCTTTTATTGTAAAGAAAAAGAGGAATCCAGTCAAAAGGTCAAATAGCTGGTAGGACAGAAGAAAAAAAAATCAAAATCAAAAAAATGTCAGTTAAGCTGGAGGGATAAAGCAAAATCTGCAGGGTTTTGAAGTATACCGGAGAGATGAAATCTTGAAGCTCAGGGCTCACAGGATACAAATAGTGCAAATAAGACAGAGACAGTGTGCACCAATGGACAAAACTGTGCAGCATACTTTTTAAACATGCAATATGCCAATACAACTAACTGCCACAATTACACTGGGACCCATTAAATGCATGTTTCACAGATTAATGCGGTGACCGATCTTTTGACATGATAGGTGAGGGGACTTGTACATAAACTTAAGGGAGAGATTGTGATCTAAGAAGTTAAGGTAGGGTGGAAGAACATGGGGGGCTGCATTGTCCAACCGCTTAGGAGGAAAAATATTCTCACACAACTTGGCTGATCTGACTTTGATACTGTAGGATCTTTCACCAGAGGGCAAAAAAAATGGGTCCGGCACAATACGATACGCCTTGTGGACACAGTGTTTAGATAATGTGTCTTCCAGTGAAGGAAGAGGCACCCCAATAATATTCTCTGCTGACCTCACTACTCCCTCCAGTTGCTGTAGCAGACCGTACTGGTATGAATGGGATATTGAAGGCTTCCATGCTTTGCTTGCTTCAAAAGGAATAGTCCCTGCTGGGTCTTCTTAGTATTGGTAGTCCATGTGAGGTTCTCAGTTGTGTGCACACTGGAACCTGGCACTCTTTACAGTCTCCACAGCAGAGCCATTGATGCAGACTGGGATGTGGTCAGGGCATATTTTTTCCCCTGAAGTTCAAGTTCAAAGTTTATTGTCATGTGCACAGTAAGGATACACGTTTCCCTGTACAATGAAATTCTTTCTTTGCTGTCCACACCAAATGACAAAACCAAAGTATAAAGATAAACATAAATAATAAGTAGCAGATAGATAATAAGTAACAGAGGCAGCATAAAGTATAAAAACAGAATAGAAGTATAACGTGTAATGTGCAGGTAGGTGTGTTATGGACAAGACAAATACAGTTGTGTGAGGTAGATAGAATGAGGTGAACCACAGTTATAAACTCAAGTCAGTTATTTAGGAGTCTAATGGCCTTGGGAAAGAAAGAGTTCTGAAGTCAACAATTAACACTTTCTGTAAGAAAGTTAATGTTAAAATTCACATAGGTGTTTGATTATTTGAATAGACATTTCACATAATACTTGTACAACTTTTTACACCATGCAGGCTAACATGTAATAGAACTTGCTTAGCTATTTCTGTAAGAACAGAATGTTAATTAGATAGATAGGATATAGTCTGCCTGCTCGAAGCATGGGCTGTTAGATTAGCTTACAAATGATACAATGGCATACCTTTTTTTGGTAGTTCCATAAACGTATGAAGTTTTGACTGTATATATATTTATATGCGCCTCCACGCTGGGAGGACCTGGGGATCAAGCGTGGCATTACCTCCCCTGGGACACTAGATGGCAACCCCCTGGGTTGTAGCGATGCCTCGGACTCCCGCAGGTCTTCTTGGAAGTTGGAGTTTGGTACAGCCCTGTTGGGATCTACAGGTACTGCCAGGGGGTGCTGCAGGAGGAGCTGCTGAGCCCTTATGGGCAGTTCTTCTGCCACACTCGGAAGGGCTGCCGGAAATGACTAATCAAGCACCTGGAGCACTTCCGAGTGCCTTATAAAAGGAGCCAGCAGCCACTACTCGAGGAGCCAGAGTCGGGAGGAGGGGGACAACGCTTGACTGGAGTAGTGGAAAGGAGAAGTGAAGGAGAAAAGGAAAAGTATTGTGTTTGTGCTCTGCTTTGGACTGTGTTGTGTCTGTGGGAAACAGGGAAGGCATTTTCCAGAAGGAAAAAAAAAATTAAAATAAAACGTGTGTCCCTGTGTTGGGTTCAGGTGGCGATGAATATTTGAAGGAACTAGACCATTTTATTTGTGAATTATCCTAATTTTATATATTCGGGAATGATTTTATATATTCCAATGCTAACTTTATATATTCAAAAATGACTTTATATATTCGGATGCTGACTTTATATAATCAGGCTTTGACATTATATATAATCAGGAATGACTATATATTCTGATGCTGACTTTATATATTCAGGAATGACTTTATATATTCTGACGCTGACTTTATATTTTCGGGAATGACTTTATATAATCAGGCGTTGGTGTTATATATTCAGAACACTGACTTTATATATTCCGAGAGAGAGGGAAATTAAACAAGATGTGTAAGTCTTAAACAGAACTTTTCCTTTTTGGTAATTTCAGTTTTCCTCTTTACTTTGTGTGAACGTTTGAAATAAAGGTGCTTGGACTGTGGGATTATTTGAATATGCATCACACTATTGCCTGAATCACTTCAATTCTGAAGCTGCAGAATTTTATAAATCTTGGACAAACACAGCTACACTTTAGTCTTGTCTTTGCACCAAACAGAAAACTAAGTGATTTTAGGGTAAAGCCCGCAAGGGGTTAAATATGAACTAAGACAGATGCCTCCGGTGATTTGAAGAATGGTCTGTAGTGTTAAGAAATCACTAGCTTTTTAAATCCTGCATCTGAGATGTCATAACGAAGTTATCTTTGTTAATAAGAACAGTCACATCTGCCTGGTACCTCCATGATGAGACGATGAAGAAAATGTTTACATTGTGGAGTTGGGTTACATGTCACATTTAGCTCTTTGTGCTGCAAATTGAGTAACTCTTGCTATCTTTTGAAACTCTTCAAAGCATTATGGGTGAATTAGCCTTACCACCTACATCATAGCATAGTAGAGCTGTCATTATCTCAGTTTACTGCTTACAAAAGCAGTCATTCACGGAAGATTCCACCGTGCTAAACTCCTCATTGCTCTGTCGGCACAATTAACATGTGTTCACAGCACTGTATTGTTTTCTGCTATAAAAGTAAACCTAGGGCTTCAACTCATCATGAATCATCTCGATTTGGGCGTCCTGCTTGTCTTAATTATCTGCAAGCCTGCGTAATTTGAAATGTCTTCCCTATATTTAGAAGAAACGAAAGCGAACCAAGAAATTTCATGAATAAACATAACAACATTTAACCTTCAGTCTGCCCCAAGTCCTCCTCTCTCCCTCAAATTAGTCTACAAATCAGACAGGATTTGTGTCAATTCTACTTCCAAACATAATCATCTTTGAATGAAGATATAACCAGTTGATTTCTCTATATCCAGATATAACATTTTCCCTTAATTTTTGAATATACTGTACCTTTCATACAAGTGTGTGTGTTTTTGAAAATATGCATAAAATTTGTAAAAACATATTTTTCATTTATTTTACATTAAAAAAAAACCTTTCAAATCCCTGTATATATTTTTTCATTTTACAGCTGCAGCTCATGCAGTTTAATTGTAACACAAGAAATCAGAATTGAACTGGCAGCCTTGTGTTCAGCAAGTCAACAAGTTAGCCACTCGGCCTGATTTGTATTATAGTCAATTCCTTTTTTCAACAAAATGTGGGCATCAGCTGGTCAGCTGAGTCTGTGAAGCCAAGATGTTAGCAGTCATTTCCTCCAATTAAAAAAGTAAATATAATGCCTTACCATAAGAAGCACTGTTATAATATCTTAATTTGTCATTGTTAACATGTTTATTTAATTTGGGCACTGGCACATCAAGTGGCTCTTTTAGGGCTACGCCAAGATTCAGACATACAGATTGAACTGGCATCCTTATTATCAAGACTTACGAGCTGCTAAAAATTAAACATTATGACTCACAAATAGCCATAAAAATTGTTAATTTTGTTCAGGGTGTTACAAACTCCACACAGAGCCATAGCAAGGTTTGAGGCAGCCACCCGCATAACTGGTATCCTGGCTGCAATGTCGTAAAAATGAATACAGCACTGATGTGCACAAAACCGAGTCCAAAACAGAACTGAGGGAATAGGGAAAAGGCTTTTAAAGGGGAACACAGGAAGTGAGGTCAAAGGGGTCTTCAACCATAGGCTCTAGTCCGGAAGTGATATTACAAGGGCTGGAGCCGGCAAGGTCTTCTTCCATAAGCTCGGTCCTGGAAGTGACGTCAAGAGGACCAGGTGGAATCTCCTGTGACTGGTCTGCCGGAAAGGGAGAAAAAGAGTCAGTGCACTCTGCCACATCCTGGTTTGAAATGGAATTGCCCTTACTCAAGCCCTTTAGCTGCCTCTCATGCGCACGTGTGTGACAAGGGTTACAAGGGCCCAAGCATGTGCAAGAAGTATTTCAGTGCACTATCAACTGAAAGTGTGCATTTAGTTACTATTATTACTATATTATCTATCCATCCATCCATCCATCCATTATCCAACCCGGTATGTCCTAACTACAGGGTCACAGAGGTCTGCTGGAGCCAATCCCAGCCAACACAGGGCACAAGGCAGGAAACAAACCCCGGGCAGGGTGCCAGCCCACCGCAGTACTATATCATTGTTACTGTTATTACTGCAATTATTATTAAAGTAAATCCTTGCTGTCCACAGATTCCATTCCCATGGATTTGCTTATCTGCTGTTATAAAAGTGTAATCCAATTCACGACACCTGTGGTCCTATTGTGCCTGTTCGCCAATAATGTCCTCACTGTGAGTCATAGGATGATGCATAGATGGTCATCAAGGGTTTGTATTCGTGGCTATGCAAAGCAGAAAAATAAACTTCTGAGAGGTCTATCGCACAGCAGTGAAATGCAAGATTGACCGAAATCAAGTCTGTGATCCCCTTAGATTTCTGGAGCAGCTCATGCCCTACACTGAATAGATCAACGTGTGTCTACCACAAGACTTGGTTGCGGGGCCATTGCTGGGTGGGAACGAATGATGTCATTACCGTGATATTATAAATGTCAACATCAGGTTGCCCTAGTTTGGGACTACGACCCAGAAATCAAGCATTCTTATTGAATGCTAACTTTAGATCTTCAGTTACAAATCATTTTCTGTCCATTGCCTCATATGATTTATTTTGGCTTCGATTACAAGAATAACTTTGGCTGCTGACCCCCTCACTACATTTCTTCTGCTAGGATTTTGTGAACTAGATCTTGGTCTTCCCGGTATTAACCCTTGCCTGTTAAATAACCTCTAAAGCCATCTCCTGATTCCAATTTCATTTCAAGTCTGATGTTTGCCTGCACAGTCACTACACTGGATATCATTATTATTACACTGGCTGTGGTACCCATCTATGGGTATAACTCAAAGTAATCAACATAGACCTCAACATATTTCTCTGTTATATGCCATTTGGTATGGGATGCATAAAAGCAGGGTTAAAGTTTGTGATGTGCCATCTGTTGGAGTGTGAAATGCAATGCATTTTATTACTTAAAATGTTTGCGACGCCACATCTAATGGAATGACAGAGATATAGCAACTGGACTGACACACAGATACTTACCATATATACTCACGTATAATTTGGTTCTTGAAACCCGAAAAATTGATCATAAAATCAGACTCTGACTTATGTGCCCATTCAAAAACACGACACTTATTTTTTTTTTTTTTACATCTTCTTGCCTTCTCCAATCTCGCACCAGTTTCTCAGACACATCGAATTTTGTTGCAGCAGCACAGTTACCAATTTCTTTTGCCACTCCAATGACTATTAATTTAAAACCTTCTTCTTCTGATCAAACACTCCATCGTAGATAAGGGATGCTCTTATGATAAAGGTGTATGAGGGTGTGAGATACAAAAAATACAAAACAATGCAAACGTCACTTTGGAATAGTTTGGGTATTACCGTGTGGTCACGTAGGCACAATACAGTAATCCCTCCTCCATCGCGGGGGTTGCGTTCCAGAGCCACCCGCGAAATAAGAAAATCCGCGAAGTAGAAACCATATCTTTATATGGTTATTTTTATATTGTCATGCTTGGGTCACAGATTTTCGCAGAAACACAGGAGGTTGTAGAGAGACAGGAACATTATTCAAACACTGCAAACAAACATTTTCAAAAGTTTAAACTGTGTTCCATGACAAGACAGAGATGACAGTTCCATCTCACAATTAAAAGAATGCAAACATATCTTCCTCTTCAAAGGAGTGCGGGTCAGGAGCAGATAATGTCAGAGAGATAGAGAAAAGCAAACAAATCAATAAGGCTGTTTGGCTTTTAAGTATGCGAAGCACCGTGGCACAAAGCTGTTGAAGGCGGCAGCTCACACCCCCTCCGTCAGGAGCAGAGAAAGTCAGCGCAAGAGAGAGAGAGAGAAAAGTAAGTTGGGTAGCTTCTCAGCCATCTGCCAATAGCGTCCCTTGTATGAAATCAACTGGGCAAACCAACTGAGGAAGCATGTACAAGAAATTAAAAGACCCATTGTCCGCAGAAATCCGCGAACCAGCAAAAATCCGCGATATATATTTAAATATGCTTAAATATGCGAAGCGCGATACAGCGAGGGATTACTGTACATAGAGAAAAAGGCAGTGTGCTCCGTGGTTATTCTCTCAGGTGGGTGTTAGCATATCATAATCTCTTAGATCAATAGCGTGAGTTTTCCGTATTTGACATTATTAAATATCGGAAATTATACGTTAAAATTACGCCTCGGTTTATCGCATATATGGTATATTTTTATTAAGATTGCAGCAGTGCTACAGATTAATGGACTCCATTTCCCAGCTGTCCTGATACTATTGCCCTGATTGGATGTCTGCAACGAGCGCAGGGGCTGTTGGGGACAAGAGGGGCCAGCGGGAACATTGAAAGGGAGCTGGTTAAGCGGCCAGGACCCTACTGTTTTGTGTTTGTATCCGCCACTGTGTTTCTTCTCCAATACCACCTGTGGAATATCATTTCTATCCTGGATCGTCGAACCTGTAAGGATGTATAGAACGTCTCATGCCTGCCTGTCATGTGAGTAATGTTGGATTGGTCATTGTGCTTCATCGGAGGGAGCTCTCCCCAAACCTCCTCACCCTTCACCATACCAGGATTACCGGTAGGACTGTTTATCACATTACTTACAGAAAGCTATTCCCTGGATCGTCTTCTTTTCCTCCATTCCAATTCACCCATTACCGCTGCATTTGGAATATGTTAAGGACTTTGTCGTGAGTGTGTATCGTCAGGTGTTTATTGTGGTGTATTAATATTCGCTATTGCCGTAGGGGAAGGGGAGGGCAGCCTGCTTATTAGGTGTTTATATCTCCTTTTTCATTTAATGTATCGCTAAAGTTATTTATTTATTTTGATTTGCTTTATTTCGTGTCTCTGTGGTGTGAGTTGGGCCAAATCTGGGTTCGTTCCTGAGGTCCCCACCAAAAAAATTAACAAATCACCGGTGTGAATCTGAGCGGTACTGGATCGTTGCAAGACAATTATTTTTCATATGTCATTACCCAAGGAGACTTACAGGTGCAGGATTCATATCATACATTACAAAACAAATCTGGCAAAGTAGGAAAAATTTTCACAAAATGGTATAGAAGATGGACGTCTGCAGCATTTTAAAAACTACATCAAATGTGTGTAATGAACTACCACAGTCTGTGGCTATCCTACATGTAAAGAGAGCCCTGAAGTCATCCAGATCATCCATTTTCATCCATTTTGACTTGTGGACTGGCAGAAGACTGAAAATTTTCACAGGCCAGGGAGGTGGAAAATAAAACTTATTTAGTATGTATCATAATTTGTCCTGCCAATGCTGGTAGTGCTGGTGCTCTCTTTTTAAGTCTGATTTCTTTTTACAGCAGAGTTTTTACTGTCCAGATTTAGCAACATTAGATCAGATCCTCGTTCGAGTGTACAGATGTGTGTTGATTCGATAAGAGAGGGGGAATGGGGGTTCCTACTTAAAGTTTTGAATGTTCAGACAAAACATAGCATAATTTTTCATTTGAAATGATATATGAAAAATTTATATGGGATAAAAATAAACAGGACCTGGGAACTCAATCATTTTTGCTGACCACTGCAGTGGTTGGGAAACCACAGGTCTAGGCCTCATGTCTGGGTGTGTTTACTTCTCCTCCCACCACAATGGCCTTGACCCCCAACCACCCAACCATTCTCCGAACTGAAAGACACCTCGAGTTGACTTGGACATCTCCTAGTCATCACAAAATTCCTATATAATCCACCTCAACTGAAGCGACAGTTTGGATGGATTAACAAGAGGATTTCATTCCAGACTTAGCAAATGTTAAAAAATCAAAACCTTTCAAGCAAGCAAACATTCTTTACTTTACTTAAGGGAACAGTCTACCCAATAAATAGTTAGCTACCTTGTGTTGCTTGTAGTATTTGTTGAGAAAAACTTTTAATGTCATATTTTCATGGAGAACGGAGATTACAAAATTGCTGGTACACAGGGCTTCATGGAGAATCAGCTTAAACAGCAGAATACAATATCAAAATATCCATAAAAGAAAAAAAAACTCAAATTATTAGTGTCCCATAATCCACGTCACGTATCCAATTGTATGCACTCAATGTCCCAAATGCATGCCTTTTGGTTAAAATATCATTAAGTAAACCACTGCCAGACAATCTCCTGCACGTGGGTGATCTCACCTTTCATCTCATTTTCTGGAATTGCTTTTACTGGTAAGGGCCGTGGTGGCAGCCCAGACTTCCCTGTCCCCAGCTACAGATTCCAGCTCTACCTGGGGAATTCACAGGCATTCCTAAGTCAGACGAGAGATTTAATCCCTCCAGTGTGTCCTGGATCTGCCACAAGGTTTCAACCTCGTTGGATGTGCTCAGAACAACTCTAGGGAGAGCTAGCCGGAGGGCATCCTTACAACACGCTCAATCCATTTCAACTGGATCACTCGAGTCTCTCCCAAAACGATTAACTTTTTACCATATCGTGGAGTGTCAGCCCAGTAATGCTTCAAAGAAACCTCATTTTTGCTGTATGTACTCATGATGCCATTGTTTTGGTCATTGCTCACAGCTCAAGACCACAGATGAAGACAGGAATATAGATCGACTAGTACAGGGGTGGGCAAAGTTAGTCCTGGGGGACTGCAGTGGCTGCAGGTTTTTGGTCCAAACCCATCCATCCATCCATCCATGCATCCATTATCCAACCTGCTATATCCTAACTACAAGGTCAGGGGGATCTGCTGGAGCCAATCCCAGCCTACATAGGGCGCAAGGCAGGAAATTGTTCCAAATCAATTGCTTAATTAGAAAACAATCCTTGCTAATAATTTAATTTCACGGCTTGTTAGTGCTTTAACTCTGTAATGTCAGGTCATTCTCATATCCAATATTTTTTTCTTCCTTTCTAAGGATATTTGAAGTCTAATACTTGGTCCTTCACTTTCCTTCCAAGTGTTTAATTAAACCAAATAGTGCATGATTAATACACACAGGTGTCTATGGAAACAAGCTAAATGGAGAAATGCTGGTTTCTTTTGTCATTTGCAGCTTATTTCTAATAAGGAGCATTTAAAAACCGAGAATACAGCTGTTTAAGACTAAAATAAGCAATAAGGGTTCAAAATCTTAACGAGTGAGACAACTAAAATGAAGCAGAAGTGTTACTTGAGCAATAAGTGCTTCTTATTAAGTAATTGGGTTGTAACAAAAACCTGCTGTCACTGCGGCCCTCCAGGAACGACTTTGCCCACCCTCTGGACTATTAAATCGACCCTGGAACTAGAATGATGCTCATTCAAATGGGATAGAGACTTTGAATTAAAGACTTAACTACATTTAAGATAAGGGAGAGACATCTTCTAAACATGAAATGATGCCTTTGATGTAGAAATAAAATGGGGATCACCACAGGGAGAATGCAAACTTATTCAAAACACAACAGAACATCAAAACTTGCTGTTTCCGCAGGTGTTCCTAAACAGGTTTCACCCGTTTCTTTGAGGAACTGTCATGACTTCATTTAGCACATTTTGTATTTCAAGTTGCTGAATATTTCTGTCTATATGGCAGTGATGTCATTACAATGCACCCACTTTTGCCATTTTGATGGGCTCAGAAATGTTGCTTACCATTGCTGGTCACACGCTCTTGTTGTGAGGGTTTAAGGTATTCAGCTAGAGCTTCAACTTTGTTTTCTTCTTTTTGGTTTTGATTCTTTCAGTTGCATATTCAAATGATCAGTTTACCTTCTTTGCCTTCCAGCTTCCTACCCATCTCTCACTACATCTTGCTAATTACTCATTTCTTCATAATTACTGTATTTCCATATTAAATGGCTATACACATGGAGTACATAGAATCTCAATGGGAGGTTTGGCCTCCTCATTATTTCACTTCCCTCATATCACAAATAACCATTTCTCATCTCTTTACTTTTCCATTTAGACCTCAACATTTTCATCATTATAGCCAATCTCACATCTTCACTCCTTTTCACAAGGTCCATAGGTAAAGGCAGCAAGTGCAGGTTCAGGATGGGGAGCATGCACTGGTACATCGCGTTGTTGCACCCGCCACACAACGAAATAACTCAGGATCCTGGTTGGCAACCTCCCCAGGCAGACACGCAGTCCAGTCCCACCCTCTGGAAATGAACCTCTATCTGCTATAGTCAGGTGTTACGAGGGCGTCCCCTTGGCCAGGTCCAGCCACTCGGGTCCTCAATGAGGATTCTGTGAGCCAGATTACTACTTGGGAAATTGTGCCACATGGCCTTAAAGCTTTATCCTGGGAGGACTTTGAGTCAAGTAGAGATAGCACTCCAAGGTTTAGAGCCTCTCCTAGTGGTCTATTATAGCTCTCCATCCTTGTTCACACCTTGCCTTTATAAAAGCTTAAGACCCCAGCCATATTAAATGAATACAGTGGTCACTCCAGCCACTTGATGCCTCCTTCTTATTTCCCACCACCTCTTCTTCTTCTTCTTTTCCTTCTGATGTTTTTGGTGGCAAGTTGCTCCCCTAGAGGCTCCTGCCTTCCCACTGTTGCACTTAGAGCTTATGTTTGCTCCAGTGTTCCCTTTTAATTAAACCAAACCCTGCACTTAAATTGTATTTTCCCTGTGAATGTCCACTTCATATTAAGATGTTTTGCTACCGCCTTGGTATTTGATGTCTCTCCAGTTTTGGTGTCATCTGCTAATGAATGACATCTGAATTTAGCTTCACACAGGCCACTGAGACTCTGCTGATGATTTTGCCCCCATTCTTTTTCTTATATCTTTAGCCTTTGTACCAGGTATATCAATCAGTTTACAGCATACCCTTGTACACTACCAGTAATGCCAATGGCATCTACCATCTGCAATAAACTTGTGTGTGTGTAACCATATCAGTGGTTCTTGAAGAATATATATTTTTTATTATCTCTTCCTTATACCAACCTTCACAGTGTTGAATTACTAAAAGCAATGTAACAGTCAGCATGGCTGCCTAATGATTCCTGTAATGACTAACAAACACAAATAAATTGATCCAGTTCTGAGTTTCACCTCCAAGGAAGAACTCCAAGGAGGCTTGATGAAAGGATTCAAATAGAAGTTTGGATTAGAGTGGATTATTGTATATATCACTAAACCCTCAGGGCCAGGAACTGCACAGAAAGCAGAAAATAGGCTTTTGAGACCTGCCGCTATCGCCACCTCCTATTCACACATACTGTAATTTCAGAGTGATTGCTTGATCTGTGTTCACCTCCCCGCCCCCTCACTCCTCCTGCACTGTAGATTGCAGAGAGAGAAAGGGAGAAACTGCCCAATCAATGTGGTTGTCCGTGGCTTCAATAAACAGTTACTGATGAATGCCAGACCACAACAATGAAAGACTTATTGTCAGAGGTCAGTTGTCATCTTGCCGCACCTCTGTCCTGTTGCAAAGAGCATACCTCCTTAGATATCAGCCTGCCTGATTTGTGAAAATCTTTTGACTACACTGACTTTTCATCTTCAGACGTGACCTATGGATTATTGTTCTGCTGCTTTCTTCACATATGAATTTGTTTGCCTTCAGATATAAATAGACCAAGGCCTGTGTAGGACCTCACGCTGGAAGATCTAAGGAATGCTAAAAACCTCTTCATGAACATGAGAGATCTTTGATCTGCCATCAGTGAATCTGTGTAAATGATGTGACGTAAGGCAGACAACCCATCATCCTGTATTAACTGTGAGAAAAGGGACGCCAGGAATCATCACCCTCATCAATATCACTGGAGGAGCTGAGCAGCTCAGTGCTGCCTCTTGGGTCTCAAAATGTAGCATGGAACATCCAACCATCCATCCATCCATCCATCCATCCATCCACACTTTTCAGACCCATATATTCAGTTACATTATGGGAGTGTCACATTCTGATCTGAAGAGAGATGCAGATTTTCATTCCATCCTGTCCGAATGATAGTGGATTCACAAAGTATTCAGACCCCTTCACTTTTTACACATTTTGTTGCAGTATTGTGCTAAAATCATTTGAATTCCTCCCCCAACCCACGTCAAGCAATACTTAGTACCTCAGAATGAAAATGAGGAAACAGGATTTTAAATTTTTTGGAAAATTTATTAAAAATAAGAAACTGAAATATCATATTGACACAAATGCTTCAATGAGGTACTGAGTAAAGGGTCTGAATACATTTGGCCACAATTCCAGTCTGGAGTTTTCTTGGGTCTGATGTGACGAAATCTGAATACCTGAATCTCATTTTCTGCTATTCTTCTCTGCAGATCTTCTCTGGCTCTGTCAGGCTAGATGGAGACCATCAGTGGACCATTATTTTCAGGTTGGGGTCAAGTCCGGATTCTGGCTTGGCCACTCAAGGAGATTCCCAGAGTTGTCCATAACTAGTCCTATGTTGGCTTTGCTTAGTGGTTAGGATCATTTATCCGTTGGAAGGTGAACTTTAACCCCAGTTGGAGGTTCAGAGCTCTCTGAAGCAGGATTTTGTTAAGAATATCTCTGTACTATGCTCCCTTCAGTTTTCCTTTAGCCCTGTCTAATCTTCCACTCCATGCTTCACTGCTGAATAGTATTACACTGGTGATGAATGAAGCCTGGTTTACTTCAAACATGATGCTACCCTTGGTTTCCCAATCTAAGAGTCTCTTTTAGATGCCTTTTTGCAAACTCTGTGTGGACCTCCATGTGCCTTTTACTGAGGAGATGATTCTACCTGCCCATTCTGTCAGAAAGCCCAAATAAGTAGAGTGTTGTAGTAATTAATGGTTGTCCTTCTGGAGGTTTCTGACTTGTCCACACAGGTTCTTTTGAGGTCATCCAGAGTGACAGTTGGGTTTTTGGTAACCACTCTTAACAGTTCTCTTCGCCAGTGACTGCTTATTTTGGCCAGGTGGTCAGCTCCAGGTTATTCCAAACTTCTTACATTTAAGAATTATGGAGGCCATTGTGCTCTCTGTAACCTTCAATACTACAGGAGAGTTTTTTTTGCAGCCCTCAACCAGGTGTGTACCTTGACACAATGCTCTAAGTTCTGCAGGCAGCTTGGTTTTTTGCTCTGAGACTCATCATCAGCGGTGGTACCTTCTATATAGAGTCTCATAGGCCTGATTGTGAATCTCAAATGAGAAAACATCCATCCATCCATTTTCCAACCCGCTGAATCCGAACACAGGGTCACGGGGGTCTGCTGGAGCCAATCCCAGCCAACACAGGGCACAAGGCAGGAACCAATCCCGGACAGGGTGCCAACCCACCGCAGGACACACACAAACACACCCACACACCAAGCACACACTAGGGCCAATTTAGAATCGCCAATCCACCTAACCTGCATGTCTTTGGACTGTGGGAGGAAACCGGAGCGCCCAGAGGAAACCCACGCAGACACGGGGAGAACATGCAAACTCCACGCAGGGAGGACCCAGGAAGCGAACCCAGGTCCCCAGGTCTCCCAACTGCAAGGCAGCAGCACTACCCACTGCGCCACCGTGCCGCCCATGAGAAAACACATCTGGAAAAAAATGTTAAAAATTTTTTAGTGGATAGCAGCAGACACCAGCCCCTAATTTCATCAGTCAATGCACTAAACTATACTGTTAGGGTTCAGAGAGCAAAAGAAGCTGAATAAAAAACTTGACACTGAAAGGAACTAATAAACTAAAACTGCTGTTATCCATTCAGGTGCTCAGTAGCCCAAGGTAGCTGAAACTTAATGATTAATTTGTACGTTGTAATGACAGAGGAGACAGACACACACACAGATCAACATAGCTACATGCAACTGCTATGATATCGTTCTGCCATTTTGGCTAATGTTTCACTCTATGACATAACAACAGCAAACAAAGTTTAATTAAGCATTGTGACCTGTGGATACACAATGTGTAAAATGGTGCAGCTATGTCTGCATTTCCAATTAGACAGTCATGTTAACTTCCTTTAGTTATTCATTTTGACATGCAGTCAGAAGGTGGATTATGTTGTTCATGCTTTACTGGTTTTGTTACTAGACTTGTTTTTTTGGGTGTTTTGAGTACTGAAATCTGCATCTCCTGAGGCTCTTTGTTATTAGCTCTCTTAACAGCAGTCCATTTTACAGAGTGTGACACACCATTTACTTCAACTGCATATTTTGCAGTTCATATTTTCATTAATTTAGCTACCGGTTATTTGAAACTCGCATTGCCTCCTACACTATCATCGAAACGCTGAACAGCAGATAGCACCCAGAGTGCAATGTATCTACACCTTTACTATTCCTCCATTGATGCTGTCGAATGCTCATGTATAATTTGATGCTATGGAAAGGGTTTTCCCTTTCAGCAGCAATATGTTTATTTTTAAAAAGTGCAATTTGCTCTTTGTACATACAACACGCATTTATATGTTGTAACAGACAGTCAGGGCCCTTAACTGGTCGGGGCACCTTCTTAAAGGAAGGACTAGGGGAGCAGATATGCATAGGGCGCTACCTCCCCTGGAGCGCTAGATGGCAGCCTGCCTGAGTTGCAGCAGTGCCTCAGATTTCCACAGGACTCCATGAGAGTTGGAGTTTGACATCGCTCTGTTGGGTTCCATGGGGGCCACCAAAGGGAGCTGCAGAGCCCTGCTTTGTGGGGATTCTGCCACACTTGGGAGTGCTTCTGGACCTCGCCAGAGAGCCACCTGGTATACTCTCACTAGTACTAGTACTGCCTTCATTCAGCAAGGTGGAGTCAGGAGGGAGAGAATGGCAGTTGCCAGAAGAGGAGTGGAGATGGAAAGACAAAGAGAAGCCAATATAAGACAAAGTGCTGTGTGTATTGCTGTGCTTCATTGTACTGTGCTGAGCAGGTGGGAATGACTGAAAAGTGTTTCCCACTAAATAAAGCCTGGTTGTTGTTGGACTTATGCCTGGTGTTTGTCTGTGATGGGTTTGGGGAGCTGGTACACTCCCTTGTGGCTACAATGTCTAATGGGTCTTTTCAGGAGACTTTTCAACTGTAGATGATTCATTGCAAACAGAAGATTTCTGCTTGTTGGACCAGGTTATCAAGAGCACCCCTCTCAAATTACCACCCCTACTTTGAGTGCCACCTTCATGAAGCATTGGTTTGGTCTTGAAATCTGACACTCACTGAGCTGTTTCAGTTTTTCCACCCAGTTTGTAAACAAAATTTACTCATGGTTGTCTCCAGACGTATATGTATGTATATATACTGCTCAAAAAAATTAAAGGAACACTTTTTAATCAGAGTACAGCATCAAGTCAATGAAACTTCTGGACTATTGATCTGGTCAGTTAAGTAGCAGAGGAGGATGTTAATCATTTTCAGCTGCTTTGGTGTTAATGAAATTAACAACAGGTGGACTAGGGGGGAAACAATGACACGACCCCCAAAACAGGAATGGTTTAACAGGTGGAGGCCACTGACATTTTTCCCTCCTCATCTTTTCTGACTGTTTTTTCCCTAGTTTTGCATTTGGCTATGGTCAGTGTCACTACTGGTAGCATGAGGCCATACCTGGACCCTACAGAGGTTGCACAGGTAGTCAAACTTCTCCAGGATGGCACATAAATACGTGCCAATGCCAGAAGGTTTGCTGTGTCTCCCAGCACAGTCTCAATGGTATGGAGGAGATTCCAGGACACAGGCAGTTACTCTAGGAGAGCTGGACAGGGCTGTAGAAAGTCCTTAACCCATCAGCAGGACTGGTATCTGCTCCTTTGGGCAAGGAGGAACAGGATGAGCACTGCCAGAGCCCTACAAAATTACCTCCAGCAGGCAGGGCACTGGTATGTATGTCTCTGACCAAACAATCAGAAACAGACTTCATGAGGGTAGCCTGAGGGCCCGATATCCTCTAGTGGGCCCTGTGCTCACTGCCCGGCACTGTGGAGCTCAATTGCCATTTTCCATAGAATACCAGAATTGGCAGGTCCACCACTGGCGCCCTGTGCTTTTCACAGATGAGAGCAGGTTCACCCTGAGCACATGTGACAGACGTGAAAGGGTCTGGAGAACCCATTCAGAATGTTATGCTGCCTGTAACATCGTTCAGCATGACTGGTTTGGTGGTGGGTCAGTGATGGTCTGGGGAAGCATATCCATGGAGGGACGCACAGACCTCTACAGGCTAGACAACGGCACCTTGACTGCCATTAGGTATCGGGATGAAATCCTGGGACCCATTGTCAGACCCTATGCTGTTGCAGTGGGTCCTGGGTAACTCCTGGTGCACGACAATACCCGGCCTCATGTGGCGAGAGCATGCAGGCAGCTCCTGGAGGATGAAGGAATTGATATCATTGACTGGCCTCCACACTCACTCGCCTGACCTCAATCCAATAGAACACCTCTGGGACATTATGTTTCGGTCCATCCGATGGCACCAGGTTGCACCTCAGACTGTCCAGGAGCTCAGTGATGCCCTGGTCCAGATCTGGGAGGAGATCCCCCAGGACTCCATCTATTGTCTCATTAGGAGCATGCCCCCCCCAACATTGTCAGGCATGCATTTAAGCACATGGGGGCCATACAAACTACTGAGTATGATTTGGAGTTGCTGCAATGAAATTTTGGCAAAATGGACTAGCCTGCCGTATTATTTTTTCACTTTGATTTTCAGGGTGTCTTTGAATTCAGCCCTCTGTAGGTTTATAATCTTCATTTCCATCAAACAATGTGCCATCCTTTCATTCCTAACACATTAGCCAGTCCATATCAGTATAGATATCCAGCAGGATTTGTTTCCTATTGAGATCTGATGTGTTTTCAAAGTGTTCCTTTAATTTTTTTGTGAGCAGTTACATATTATATATATATATATATATATATATATATATATATATATATATATATATATATATATATATATATATATATATATATGAGTTCAGAGAGACTACCTTCTATAGTAAGGTGAGTGCCTTTCCTAGTCAATTGAACTGACCACAGGTGGACTCCAAACAAGCAGTAGAAACATATCAATGATGATCAATAGAATGAGCTGCCCTGGAGCTAAATTTCACCTGTCATAGCAAAGAGTCTGAATACTTGTGTCAATTTGAGATTTAATTTTTTAACAGCTTTGCAAAACAATTCTCAGATTAGGTTTTTGCTTTGCAGGGTTGTTGAGTGCTGCTTGATGTAGAAAAAAAAAGAATTTCAATGATTTTAGCACCAGGCTGCAACATAACAAAATGTGTAAAAAGTGATGGGTTCTGAATACTTTCTGAAGGCACAGTATGCCCACCAATTAATCAATCTCAAGGTTTTTTAAGCAAAGCAAATTTTTCATCTGACCATGTCTTGCCAAGATCACCAAGCCAGAAGACAAATCTCTATATAATAAGCTGATTGGATGGCAAATATTACCCAAAGAATCAGTTTCTCTTGGCTTCAATATCAGAGATGCAGTCAGATTGTTGTTTAGTGGCATTTTAATGAAGAGCCCAGGTGGAATGGGAGATTTCAGCCTTTAGGAGTAATTAAAAAAAGCACTTGGGCGTTTTATTTCCAGATGCTGTTTGACAGGTTCTAAGGGGAAAAAATAACAGATTGAAGAAGTTTATTTTTTAACAAATTAAATAAGCAATGAAAAAGTCGTTAAAAACAAATGTAATTGCTGGTCGTGCACCCTTCTTCCACTCCTGATCTACTTTGATAGCATTACTCTTCTATTTTTTCAGCCTCTGCTGTGCGTTATCACTTTATGGCTCTACTGATGTTCCAGCTAAACATCTGGCCTGCTGACAGTAAGACTTTGTTTCTTTTTTTGTTTTTCTTTTCCAGCAGGTCAGGAGCAACAGCTCCAAGAGTTAAACTTACTTTACAGATTTAAAGCTATGACCAGTAAGAAACGTCAGATGAGCAAGGAATGAGGACACCGACTGCAATTAGAGTCCAAGTGGATGAAAGTTACTGACCATTTTTTAGAATGGACACAGACATTGCTAAGCATGGACTGAGGACCCTGCACAAAAATGTTTTGAGAAAAATTATTATGTGATGTGGACCACGCAGGCTGGCACTGCCACCTGAACCCGACACAGACATGCGTGGGACACAAGGCACACACTTATTTTTTATTTTCTCTTTTTACCTTGTGGACAACACCTTCCCCATTCCCACAAGCTCAACACAGTCCAGCACAAGCACAAACACAAACACAAAACAATTCTCTTCCTTCTCTCTTCCACTATTCCGGTCAAGCTTCGTCATCCTCCTCCCGACTCTGGCTCCCCAAGTAGTGGCTGCTGGCTCCTTTTACAAGGCACCCGGAAGTGCTCCAGGTGCTTGTTGACTCATTTCCGGCATGAACTTCCAGGTGTGGCGGAAGAACTGCCCATAAGGGCTCAGCAGCTCCTGCTGCAGCACCCCCTGGCGGCACCTGTGGATCCCAACAGGCAAGCACGAAACTTCAACTCCCATGAAGCCCAGCGGGAGTCCGAGGCACCGCTGCAACCCAGGGGGGTTGCCATCTACCATCCCGGGGGAGGTAACGCTCTGGCCACGCTTGCTCCCCTGGTCTTCCCAGCGTGGAGGAGTCCGGCCCGGCAAGGGCCCCGACCGCACGCTGCACCTGTCAAACAAACAAACTGACAAAACTAGTTTAGTCGACCAAGTACGAATCATGGTCAAAGGGTTAGAACAGACTACATAAACCAAACAAATCATCAGAAGTCCCCAATCCAAAAAATAATCATGAAGACACACAATTAAGCTCTTTTTTAATTCTATAGCTAGGATAGTGAGCCTGTTGAACTACCATCTTAAATAGTTGGCACATTGTGTCACCACATTTCTTGTCCTTGCCAATCACAATCACTGGCTACTAGCCTCAGAAATCTTCACATAAAAGCAGTGGGAATGGCAAGAAGGGGTTTTTTAAAAAAACGATGGGACATTCATCTGGTGCAATAAAATGGACAGTGTGTGGGTAGCAGAAAGGCAAACTGTACATATTGAACTTTTGTGGTTACTGTGCCCTCCACCACTTTCATAAAACATGAAAGGAACAGACCAGTCTGTAATTTAAACACTGTAACATCACTCTGTCTCTCTCTTGGGATGTAATGCAGAAGTGGAAGATGGCAGTCTGTGGTGCATTGTTGACAAACTCCAGACCCTTGAGAATCAGATTCTGCAACTCCTTCCTAGACAGACGCACCTCAGGGAACAGAGAGCCTGCTTGCTCAAAGAGACCTCCTCAGTAGCTGAGATTGACGCAACCTAATTCGACTTGGCAACATCAACTCTTTGCTGTGCCGCTCACACACTAGGACAACTGAGTTTTTTTCCTGCTCCTACAACAACAACAACAATGATGGAATCAGCAGTTCAGGTGGGGCTCAAGGCCAGATCACCTCCATCATCTCAGACAAATGTCATCATCCATAACCACTTTGACCTTCTTTACTCCCCTACCATACCAGTAGACTTTAGTGATGTACTTGTTATTGGGGATTCAATTGTATACCACCTCATTATTTCTTGCCCTAATCATAAAACGTATGTTTTCCCAGTGCAGAAGTACAAGAGCAAAAAGAGCAACAGTCATCAAGAAACACAAGGACAGGGCGGTTGGACCATTGTTCTACATGCAGGTGTAAACAACATTTGATACTGACAGTCTGAGATTCTAAAGCAGCACTAAGTCAAGCCATGAAGGATGACGACCCTGGCTATGAAAATCATCATTTTAGGCCCTTGGCTAGAAAGTCAGATGAATCCTATAGTCGACTGCTGGACTTGAACAACTGTATATACTGTATTTCTTCAGACAAAATGGTCTGCATCCAAACAGATTCAGTGTCCGGGTCCTCCCTGACAATATCTTGAAGGTAATCTGTCTTTCTTGGCCACGTAATTTGTCTTAACGTTTTCTATAATGACATCTTATGATGTAATAATTCTGTAGAGAGTTCACCTTTGGACGTGCACTGTATTAGCACGATGATAACAAACCATAGTCTAACTAAATAACCCAGACAAAGTGGGTATAAACGCAAATAACTTAATTACCATTTCAACCTGCCGTAACACTCAGCTCTGCTCTTCTGAGACCTTAAATGTGGCTTTACTAAATATCAGAGCATTAACCAGCAAGACTTTTTTATATCAACAATCATATCAGTAATATGAAAATTGATTTTCTTACAGTAAATGAAATGTGGCTCAACTCTGATGATGCAGCAGTGTTAATTGAAACAGCACCTCCAAATTATTATTTTGATTATTTAGTTTGCCAAAGCAAAAAAGGCGTTGGTTTAGCAAGTATTTACTTGAACCAATAAAACTGTAAAGATGCCAGTTTTAGTACTTTTGCATCTTTTGAGTATCTTGCTATGGTTATTCAAGAAGTGTCACAGTCTCTCGTATTAACTGTTTATAGACATCCAAAATATAATGCAGTTTTTGAGGGATTCTCAGACTTGGAATCTATAATAACTAATTAGACAGGTTCCTAATTGTAGGAGATTTCAGTTTTCATGTGGATAACAAGTGTGACACGAAAACAAGAGAGCTCATGAACATACTATGGCAGCACGGTGGCGCAGTGGTAGTGCTGCTGTCTCGCAGTTAGGAGACCTGGGTTCGTTTCACGGGTCCTCCCTGCGTGGAGTTTGCATGTTCTCCCCGTGTCTGCGTGGGTTTCCTCCCACAGTCCAAAGATATGCAGGTTAGGTGGATTGGCGATTCTAAAGTTGCCCTAGTGTGTGCTTGGTAGATTTGTTTGTGTGTGTCCTGCGGTGGGTTGGCACCCTGCCCGGGATTGGTTCCTGCCTTGTGCCCTGTGTTGGCTGGGATTGGCTCCAGCAGACCCCCGTGACCCTGTGTTCAGATTCAGCGGGTTGGAAAATGGATGGATGGATGAACATACTGCACTCTCTTGATCTTAGTCAGAACATCAGCCAGCTCACACATAAGGGAGGACACATACTGGATTTAATCATTTCAGAAGGATTAAAAATTGACTTGAGGCAGGACGTGTCGGTATGTCGGACCATTTATGCATATTATTTGATGTAGAAATACTGATAACTAAAACTAATGAAAAGCATATAGTAAAAAAACACTATTGTGATACATCTGCAGCTTGAGGAGGAGGAGGTGCAGGAACGCATGTCACCTTACAATACAAATCGTAACCTTAGATCTTCAAATGGGCATCTGCTAATAATTCCAAGAGCTAAACTAAAAAGAAGTGGTGAGGTGTCCTTCTTTTATGTACCTAAAATCTGGAATAGTTCACTGATACAAATTTCACCAGGCTAATACGGTGGAGCACTTGCCAAAAATGCCAAAAACCCATTATATTAATCATGGCTTCTTTTTAGTGTATCTCTGATAAACTACATATGCATTGAATCATCATTTTTATCATGGTTCAGCAATCCATACTAATCTCTACTATTTTCTCTTGTTCTTTTTCCATTTTTCTGTGGTGGCGATCTGTTCCACTGCCACCTGATCTAGGACATCATGCAGTCCCTACATTGATGGATTGAAGACCAGAGGTCCACATGATCATCATCATCAAATTCATCCACATGAAGCCTGTAAACCATTAGAACTGATTGAGATCATTTATGTCAAGGTAGAATGCCCACTGGAGGCATGGGAGGTCCTGTGCCCTCGGAACCCCTGCAGATTTTGTTTTTTTTCCTCCAGCCCTTTGGAGTTTTTTTTTCTTTATTTGTTTGTTTTTTTCTGTTATTGTTATGTTAGTACTGCCTAATGTTATTTTAATTTTTATATAAACTTTTCTTTCTTCATCTTGTAAAGCACTTTGAGCTACATCATTTGTATGAATAAGTGCTATATAAATAAACGTTGGTATTTATTGACATTCAGTTGGAGGCTGACAGCACAATGCCAGGTTTTCTACTGCTGCCATGCCATTTAAATCTATTTGCATTAACTAGCAGACTTGCACACTGCTCTTACAGTACACAGATATTCTGTTCTACTACATTACTATTCTATTACGTACTTGTTTATAACTATAATGCTTATTTGGATATATACTTTTTATATACTGCATCCCCTTACTTCTACCCTTTTAAATGTATTAATCTCTTTTCTTAATTTAATTTAAAATGGATCAGGGCACATGTTGTACAAAATGCGGCTGCAAGAATTATTACAAGAACAAGAAAATACGAACACATAACTCCATTTCTTAAATCCTTACACTGGCTCCCGGTTAAGTTTAGGGCAGATTTCAAAATCCTTCTTTTAACATATAAAGCATTGAATGGCCAAGGTCCGGCTTACTTGTCTGAACTTATCATGACTTACAAACCAGAGCGCACATTAAGATCTCAAGATGCTGGTCTGCTTATGGTTCCAAGGATTAATAAAATAACAATGGGAGGTCAAGCTTTTAGTTACAGGGCCCCTAAACTGTGGAATGGTCTCCCTGCTACTATAAGAGATGCTCCTTCGGTCTCAGCTTTTAAATCCCGGCTGAAGACTCACTACTTCAGTTTAGCATATCCTGACTAGAGCTGCTGATTAACTGTACAGACTGCATCTCTGTTGTTAGTCATTAGCACTAAAACATAAGTAACATGATAGTTATATTGGATACTAACCCTCACCTATTCTGTTTCTCTTCTCGGTACTCAAATGTGGCACTTGGTGCCACGGCCCACCTGCCAAGTTGTTTTGCCTGCCTAAGGTAAAGTCATCCCTGATGGAGGATCGCAGGAATTGTGGGAAAGAGGGGTCCTTTCATCGGATTGGCTGGCCCAACACTGTTTCAGCCATGGAATGGCCAAATGGGGGAGGCAGCTTGATGGATGAGGTCTCCAGAAGTCTAAAATTAACCAAATCTTATTATGTGATATCATCTACTGTTAAATTCTGCTCCGTACTTCTAAAAAATTTTTATTTTTATTGAGGATTTGTTCTGTTCTGTGTATTGTATTGTATTGACCCCCTTCTTTTGACACCCACTGCACACCCAACCTACCTGGAAAGGGGTCTCTCTTGAACTGCCTTTCCCAAGGTTTCTTCCATTTTTCCCTACTAGGTTTTATTGGGAGTTGTTCCTTGTCTTCTTAGAGAGTCAAGGCTTGGGGGCTGTCAAGAGGTAGGGCTTGTTAAAGCCCATTGCGGCACTTCCTGTGTGATTTTGGGCTATACAAAAATAAACTGTATTGTATTGTATTGTATTGTACTTGTATAACTGTATGTGGCAGATAAAGAATCTTGAATCTTGAGATAGCAGCATTAACCAAGGGGGCACCGGTGACCTTGAACTGACAATGTGCATAAATGCATTATACCTACACTAATATTGTATGCAAATCAAATAAATGTGTCTACTAAATAAAGCATGAAAAATAATTTTTAGTTAAGAATCAAACACGCACTCAGTGCTTTTCAGGTTCTACATGACCCCACCATTCACATTAGATTCACAGGCTTATTTGGCTTCATTTATCTCATGCAGCTGGCAATAACAACTGCTTGCAGATCGAGGAAATGCATTTTTTACTCAGCTGAAGCGCCTCCTTCTACAGGGATCAAACGGAATTTGACAGACCCATCAGATTTGTGAGAGAAAAAGTGTTAGATTTATTGCAGTAGACCGTCTCTGACGTGCTGACTCAGCTGAAAGGCAGGGACAAACGGGGAGCTCTGACTTTACTGGATGAGTTACTTGTTGGTGTGTATCAGTAGACATGCACACATTTTTTACTGTATGCAATAAAAAGGTCAAGTTATAATGAATCATAAACTGCAGTGGTATTAAAATATTTAAGAGCTGAAAATGCAGTTTGTATTAAATGTATATGAGAGGGCGAGGCCTTCTGCCAATGCAAAGGAGTATGGGAGTGCGTCTTCTTCAATGCTCAATACGTTTCTCATTATTGAAATATCGAGTTTCTCTAGATCTCATAAACATAACATTCATCTGTGCTCTTTGGATTCAATGAGGTACATTAACCTTGCTATTGTATTGTTGGTTTTGTGTTGGGAAAGGCATTTGAGAAAGATTTGTTTCACATCATTTTGACAAATGGCATAATGTATATTGAAGGTCGTCCAAGCCCCATGTGATGGCCATTTTTCTTGGCAGAGTTGCTTACACTCGAAAAAGAGAAATGGACTGGCGATATTTTATCAAGAGCACAAGCTGAAGAGAAATGTTGGACATTTAAGCTTTTTTTTGACAAAAGACAATTGAAAAATATTACACTTTATGCGCATGGCAAAGTCTTAAATTACATTATAAGTAAAGCGCTGAAAACTTGTACTATTTTACCCTTTTTAAATAATAACTATTGCTGCATCAAGCAGGGTTTGCTTTGCTTCTGCTCCACAGCTGGTGCTTCGTGGATAAGCTGTGGCCTGTTTTGCTGGAATCAATTCAATTTATTTTTGTACAGTGTTCATGTTAAGAGGCACGCAAGTATCCAAGAATTACTGTGGGAGAACGAAAAGATCACAAGATGGTATTGAAGTCAGGAACAAAAATGGGGCAACACTGGGAGATCGAAAAAATAAGCAGGTAACCAGAAATTGTAGGCGAAGATGTTAATCAAAAGTCGTGGGTAAAAACAGGCTTAACTGTAGAAAACACTGGGGATTGTGGGATATATGTGTGCCGGTAATTAGCCAATCTCAGCATAAAATAAATCCACATATATACAAACCAATTTTCATTAAACAGGGTATACAAGTTCCAGTCAATGAGATCGTCTCTAGCACCAAGTTCGGGAAATACACAACATCATATAGTGAAATTAAATTCACTGGATACATTCACGATCTTAATGATTTGAAGCATAGCACCAGCGCTTGACCTCTTCTATACAATCTCCTAGATAAAACATGTTCTTAGCATGCTACCAGATGGAATTCATCATTTTTATGTCCTCTTCTAGTTATCAAATACTCATCATTCTGCTCCATGGACCGTGGAACAGCATGTAGGGGTGGGGAATGATACAAGTTTCAACAATTTAATTGTGAAAATAAAATGTTTGTGTATTTGTGCACTAGCAGCTACTGCCTCCTTCCGCAACTATGCATTTCATTATATCAGTCTTTCCCAACCTGTGGGTCAGTGGTAAGTCACAGCCGACCCCGGAAAAAAAAACGGCACATATGAGCCACAACGATCGCACCCAATTCAAAGTGGCAGCATCACAGGTGGATTGTGGGTGACCCTGGATGAAAACCAATCCATCGGCTCAATTCACAGCGGCAGACTCACATGTGGTTCGAGGTCAGTCCTGGATGACCTTCCCAATCCCAGCTCTGACAGTCATGCCTAATTCACCAAGGAGGAAAAGCATTGACAACTGTACTAGATAATGCTTGGGTGATCATGAGGGACACCAACCACCCCGCAGCTTTGACAATTGTGCTCGATTCTTCGAAGTGGACCACCCTATTCCCACTGCCCACATGATCGTGCTAAATTCACAGAAGGGGAATGGTGAGTTGCAAACACACTGGCATGTGAAAAACTGGGTTGTCACACCACAAATGTTGGGAAACACCAAGTTAGATGTTGTTACCATTGCTGGAAACTTACCAAGAACTACTTCTGGAATACCCAGGAGTTCCTTTATTGGATGAGACCTAAATTAGTCTTACCACCAAAAAAAGCTCAAACGTCACATTAAACTGCAGCATTATCAAAAAAAAAAAAAAAACAACATCCCCACGGTGAAGCATGGTGGTGGCAACATCCTGCTGTGGCATTGCTTCTCTGCAGCAGGCTCTGGAAGATTAGATGATAAAATGGATACAGACAAACAATGGAGGAAAACTTGATACAGTCTACAAGAAACTTGCACTGTGGGGGAAAGATTAGTTTTCCAGCATGGCAACGATCTCAAGCAGAAAGCCAAAACTACACACAGGATTGGCTTCAAAACAACAACGTTAATGTCCTGGAGCGGCCGAGTCAGAGTCCAGATCTCAATCGAATTGAGAAAGTTGACAACTTTGAAACTTGACAAAGGCTGTTAACTCACAATCCCCATGCAGCCTTACAATGAAGAATGAGGACAAATGGCAGTGTGGAGATGTGAAGACCCGATAGAGAACCCGAGCACACAAACTCAAGACTGTCATGGCTGGCAAAAGTGCATCTACTAAATACAGACTTGACACACATGATTGTTTTGTTTGACATTTGTAATTCATTTAGATCACTTTGCAGAGACCAATTTTCATTTTGAAATTAAGAGTGTTTTTCTACTAATATCAAAAAAGCCAAATTAAATCTACTGCGATATAAGGTGTACAGCATAAGAATAAAATATGAAAACTTACAAGGGGATGAACACTTTTTATCGGCACTGTAAGTTGGTTTAAGGGAGGAACCGACCTTGCATGTGTCCCTAACACACGCACACGCACACGCACGCACACGCACACACACACACAAAGCCAATTCAGAATCTCCAGTTAGCTTAACACACGTCTGTGATGTTGTGGGTGGGATATTAGAAATTTGGAGAAAAAAAATAAAATAAAAACACAGGAGACAGAAGGAAAACAGGCAATATACACACAAACAAACCACTGGATGTGAGATGTGAACCCAAGATCTGTAAGGCAGCACTTAACCTTTTTTTGAAAGGGCCACTGATGCATATCATTTGTGAAACATTAACTACATTGACTCTAAAATTTGAGAAATGTTTTATCTGGCTGCCCAAGTAAATTGTGTTAATTAATTTTTACAAATTAGCTGCTAACAGCAGATAGGAAGCATTCATTTTTGATAAATGATGTCACCCAGAGAGAAAAAAAAGTGACAAAGACGAGGGTCTCAGTAACAGTTTTTTTTTTTTTTTTCCTGTTTCTGCAAGTCTTTCGTATTATGTGTCCTTGTAATGTTAATTGTTTTGGGAGCCCCTTTCTGGAGTTTGTCTTTAAGAGTTGTGCAAAATAAAAACAAAAAATAAAGTCCTTGACTAGGTACAGGAATGACTGTTGAGCGGACCTCTGTCATTCTCTAAGTAAATAAAGTGTTAGCATTGTTCTGGAGATGTGGGAAAAAAATAGAAGTGCTTATATGGAAGCTACAGCCTTGAAATGATTCCATGCATGATAGACCTCATATTCCGATGGGAATGGCAGCTGCTTCTCTACCGCTCGTGTTTACCTAATATTCTCATCCCAGTGTACTTAATTAGAAATTCTACTAATTAAATCTATGGTGAGTGTCAACAGAAAGTTTAATATCTACTTGTATTTTAATCCTTTGTGGACTCAAAAGATTAAGAGAATGCTGTAATATTGGTTTCAATATGGAAACAGTAAAGGCCCTACTTCAGTCTGTGTAATAAAGTTTTTCAGTACCTTTAATGCCATATGATTGGTTAAAACCAAAATGACTCCTTGAATGTGTGAGCTTGATTCAGACCTCATCACAGTACTCATGCAAGTTGTCAATGACCCCCTCTCTTTCATTTCAGCATTGCTTGTTCTTCTGCGTGGTCGTTACTTAACTGCACTTGTTCATTTGAATTCACAGTAAAGCTTATAAGAACATAAGAAATACAGTAATCCCTCCTCAATCGCGGGGGTTGCGTCAGGGGTTGAGACAGGAACTTTATTCAAACCCTGCAAACAAACATTTGTCTCTTTTTCAAAAGTTTAAACTGTGCTCCATGACAAGACAGAGATGACAGTTCCGTCTCACAATTAAAAGAATGTAAACATATCTTCCTCTTCAAAGGAGTGCGCGTCAGGAGCAGAGAATGTCAGAGAGAGAGAGAAAAAAAAGCAAACAATCAAAAATCAATAGGGCTGTTTGGCTTTTAAGTATGCGAAGCACCGCCGTATAAAGCAGCTGCAAGGAAGAGAGCAATGTGAAGGTAGTCTTTCAGCATTTTTAGAGGAGCGTCCGTATCCTCTAGGCCAGTGTGCGAACAGCCCCTCTGCTCACACCCCCTCCGCCAGGAGCAGAGAATGTCACAGAGTGAGAGAGAGAGAAAAGCAAACAATCAAAAATCAATACATGTCGTTTGAGCTTTTAAGTATGCAAAGCACCGTGCGGGAAGCATGTCGCTTGACAAAGCTGGAAGAGAGCAATGTGAAGATAATCTTTCAGCATTTTTAGACGAGCGTCCGTATCGTCTAGGGGTGCGAACAGCCCCCCTGCTCACACCCTCTCCGTCAGGAGCAGAGAATGTCAGAGCAAGAGAGAGAAAAGTAAACAATCAAAAATCAATACATGCTGTTTGATCTTTTAAGTGGTCGAAGCACCGTGCAGGAAGCATATCGCTTGACAAAGCAGCCACATGTAAGCCCAGCAAGGATGGCAGCAATGTGAAGGTAATCTTTCAGCGTTTTTTGAGGAGCAGCCGTATCCTCTAGGGGTGCGAACAGCCCCCGTGCTCACAATATATTTAAGGAGTTTTATTTAATACGTAATATGCGCTCTGGTTGGGTAGCTTCTCAGCCATCTGCCAATAGCATCCCTTGTATGAAATCAACTGGGCAAACCAACTGAGGAAGCATGTACCAGAAATTAAAAAACCCATTGTCCACAGAAATCCGCGAACCAGCAAAAAATCCGCGATATATATTTAAATATGCTTACATATAAAATCCGCAATAGTGTAAAGCCGCGAAAGTCGAAGCGCGATATAGCGAGGGATTACTGTATTATAAATGAGGGGAAACCATACAGTCCATCAAGCTTGTTTGTTAATCGAACAGCAGAGGTGTTCCAGTGTCTTATCCAGGCACTTCTTAAAGGTTGTTAATGTGTTTTTTTCAACACCATAACTCTGTAGGTTGTCCCAGAATCCCATTTTATGTAAAGAAGTGCTTCCTGGCTTCAGTCCCAAATGCACTACCCCTTCATTTCCACTGGTGACCTCAGTATGTGGTTCATCGTTAAGCTGAAGGAACCCTGCTGGATAAATATTATCAATGCCTTTGAGGATTTTAAAACTCTGGATTAGGTCCCCATGCAGTCTCCTCTTCTCGAGAATAAACCTTCAGTTCTGGGATGCACTCAGTTTGTCTCCTCTGCACAGCTTCAAGTGCTGCTATGTCTTTCTTGTAGTGTGGTGACCAGGACTGTACACAAGACTCCAGATGTGGTCTTGCTAGTGCATTATATAGCCGAGTGTAATGTCCCTTGATTTCAATTCAACAGTTTATAACATACCCTAACATTATGTTGCCTTTTTAATCACATCTACACATTTTTAGATGGTTAAAATGTTGTGTTATCATAAACCTTGTGATAATTACACTATATCAGAGCTTAACCCATCACAGACAGATGCAGGAGGCACACTGATAAAACACAAATGGTTTTATTTTCTTCACCTCGTGGGAAATGCCTTCCTCGTTTCCCACAGACACAACACAGTCCTAATACACAGAACACTGCACAATACTCTTCCTTCTCTATTTTCTTTCTCCTCCACTCCTCCTGGCAAGCTTAGTCTCCCTCCTCCCAACTCTGGCTCACAGAGTAGTGGTTGCTGGCTCTTTTTATAAGGCACCCAGAAGTACTCCAGGTGCTTGTTGACCTAATTTTGGCAGCACTTCCAGGTGTGGCGGAAGAGCTGCTCTGTAGGGCTCAGCAGCAGGTGCAGCATCCATGGATCCCAACAGGGCTGCATCCAACTCCATCTCTCATGAAGCCCCATGGGAATCCGAGGCACCACTGCAACCCATGAGGGCCACCATCCAGCGTTCTGGAAACGCTTGCTCCAACGGTCCTCTCAGTGAAGAGGTGTCCCGGCCGGACAAGGACCCCGGCCATCTGTGACAACTTCTAAACACACAAGAAACAAGACACAAGAAAATTGACAAATAAAAAGGAAACCATTCTGTCCATCAAGCTTGTTATTTTAGCTAATAGCTAAGCTGTCCCAATATCTTATCCAGATACTTAAAGGTTCTCAAGGTTTCTGATACAAATACACATCTCAGTATTTTGTTCCACATTCCCACAACTCTTTGCATAATGAAGTGGCCTGTGGCCTCTGTCTTAAAGTCCCTTTCCCTTAATTTCTTATGGTGTCCTAGACTGCATCATTTACCCCTAAGCACTCAGAATTCTGCTGGATTTAAGTTTTTAATGAGGATTTTGAAGACCTGAATTAGGTGCCCACATAGTCTCCTCTGCTCAAGAATAAACAGGCTTAATTCTCAGAGTCTGTCACAGTAGGACATGTCCTTAAGTCCTGGGATGCACCCTGGTTGTTCTCCTCTGCACAGCTTCAGGTGCTGCTATGTCTTTCTTCTAGCATGGTGACCAGAACTGCACACGACACTCCAGATGCGATCTCGCTAGTGCATTATATAGTCTAAGTGTAACATCCCTCAATTATTATTCAACAGTTTTTATCATAACCTATATTTTCTTTTTCTTTTTTGTTGCTTCTGGACATTGCTTGGGTGTGTCAACATAAACCCCTAAAGCCCTTTCAGAGGTTGCTACCTTTATGATAGTGTCTCCCATCCTGTATTTAAAAGTGAATTTCCTTTGGCCCATGTGTAACACTTTGCCCTTTTCTAAATTAAACTGTATTTTCCAAGTGTTTGCCCAGTTCCTATTGCATTTCCAGGCCATATTCAATTGTTTTTGCTGTAAAATATCAGTGTCTGCCATTCCACCAAGTTCAGTGCCATTTGCGAATTTCCAAAAGTTTAATAACTACTCTATATTGGAATTTATATAAATCAGAAAAAAAATACATTTTAAGGGCAGACTCCACTAATGCCCTCACTCCACACGGATCATTCTCTTCTCATCTGTACTCCTCATCTTCTGTCAGTTATCCAATGTGAGATCAGTTTTTTCAGATTAGCGCTACGGCTTCTAGTTTTGGATTTTACTTCTGATGCCTACAACTTGTACTTCCTTTTGCCTGCGTGTATCATGTCACACCTTAACCTGCATTTTCCAAGTGTTTACCCAGTTCTCAAACTTGTTCAAATCTTCTTGAATTGTTTTTTCTGCCTCCTTAGATTTTCACTTCACAAAAATTACCAATCAAATGGCATTTCACCACATGTGAAATTCAAGTCATTAGCACCATATTTCGTCTCATCTATAACCTTTTTTGGCATGTGCAGAAGCACTGCAAACTTTACTCTGGAGCAGAGAATGGACTGGGTGCATGGCTAGAGAGTACTTCTGAGGCGATTCTCAGCTGCTAAAAATCCATTGACTCGGATATGTCGCCATCAGCGAGCCTCTGGAAGGACCCCGGCTTGGCTTAACTTATAAAGTTGGGGAAACAGAAACATGGAAGGGGCAGTGGAAGAGCAATGAGGTGCCAGAGGGCAACTGTGGAAAAATCTTTTGAGAATAATATTCACTGCTTTCCTCCCAAAAAGATTTTAAACTCAACACCTCCTAAAACATAATTTTAGGAAACTTTATATTTCACAATTTTGCAAAACATTAATTGAAGTAAAACTTGGCTGTTTCACTTATCTTTGTTTGACCTTGTTGATCACAACAGCCTAATAAAATGTCTAAAAAAAAGGAGCCAGGAACATTCAAATGCCCCACCATTTATTGCAACCTTTAATTTTAGAATTATATTCTCCAATATTTTTTAATTTAGAGCAATTTAACAGGGCACCTGTTTATCACAGCACCCTCTCGCACACACTTATGGCCAATTTGTAATTCAAGATTAACATGACACACATTTCACTGGGGATTTGGGAGGAAAACCAAAGTGCTGGGAGGAAAACCCACAGTGGGGTGACTTACAGCCAGTGACCAACTCAACCTCATGGTGCTAGATCTCTGAGCCAGAATGTCTAACCACTGTGCCATTGGACTGACCTTTTTTTTGTTTTGTATTTGGGTACATTAAGTCCATCATCTTGAATTGGAAGAAGCAGGTATGGCTAGTGAAGTAAAGAAATAAAGTTATTCCTTAGTGTAGTGTGGTGAAATAGTCTACATACTGTCTGCATGGAGTACACTGTAATTCTCAATAAACTTGCTTTACCATGGAAGGGCTTTGGGACCACCTCTGTTTAAAATATAAACCCCTTTTCAAATGCACACTCTTTTCCCTTAAACCCACAGTTGCTGTTTATGTCACACCTCTGTAGCTAATTTTGTTTGCCTTTCCTTATACTGTAATTGCCAACCTTTGGGCATTGATAGTTCACAGTTGCCATGTGGGCAGATGTCTTTTAGCTTGTAAGGCAGACTTTTGAAACTGCCACGGTATTTAGACAACTATGAAACGATGAGTTGCAAAACATAATACAAATATATATTTGGGACCAAAGAATTTATATATGAATACTGTGGGGCCTGTAGTGGGCTGGCGCCCTGCCTGGGGTTTGTTTCCTGCCTTGCACCCTGTGTTGGCTGGGATTGGCTCCAGCAGACCCCCGTGACCCTGTAGTTAGGATATAGCGGGTTGGATGAAGGATGGATGGATATTGTGAGGCTTTTATGGATTTTATTACATTTTAAGCTTATTCTTTTTCTTTAACATTTTATGCCCTTTGTTCTTAGGATGAACTGCATTGTCGGAGTATTGCATTATGAAGCCTGTATTGTATGTGAATTAACTCATGATTACTAAGGATATGGGCGGCACGGTGGCGCAGTGGTAGCGCTGCTGCCTCGCAGTTAGGAGACCCGGGTTCGCTTCCCGGGTCCACCCTGCGTGGAGTTTGCATGTTCTCCCCGTGTCTGCGTGGGTTTCCTCCGGGTGCTCCGGTTTCCTCCCACAGTCCAAAGACATGCAGGTTAAGTGGATTGGCGATTCTAAATTGGCCCTAGTGTGTGCTTGGTGTGTGGGTGTGTTTGTGTGTGTCCTGCGGTAGGTTGGCACCCTGCCCGGGATTGGTTCCCTGCCTTGTGCCCTGTGTTGGCTGGGATTGGCTCCAGCGGACCCCCGTGACCCTGTGTTCGGATTCAGCGGGTTGGAAAATGGATGGATGGACTAAGGATATGTATGAGAGCGGGGTAAGAGACAAAAATGTGCCTTGCCTCAGATTGCATTATTTTACGCATCAACCCTAATCATATTTTATGAAAAATATAAAAAAGGCTAAACTAAAAAAAAAAATGGTACTTCAATGTTAATTTTAGGCAAAAAAATGCTTTAATTGAAGTTATTAAAGTTAGTTATGCTGTCATAAATTCAAGATATATATTGTAAAAATAATTAACAAAAGAATTCAGAAAAGAAAATTACAAGTATCATGCTATTGTTCTGAAATGCTTTTAAAGGTGATTATCACAAACAGTTATCTAAAAAGATAATTTAGTAATATTTAGAGCTCCAGTGAGCTCTCAATCTGGCTCTGTATTCAGAAACTCACGGTTAAGGAAGAAGCCTTGTCAAATGTTGTTCTTTTCTATTGCAGGAGCAGAATTTTAAGATATAATATTCTTTAAATAAGTCTTTTTTTCCCCCCCAAATAGACTTGTGAACAGTCTGAGCAGCCAAGATAAAGAGTAGTTTGCTTTTTTAGGATAAGCCAAAAGAGCAGCCCTTATGCAGGTAGGGGTCTGGCACATCTTAAATCAATCAAAACACCGTCTTATAAACACCATCCAGAATTCCTAACCAAAAGTCTAAATGAAATACAACCAAACTGAGCTTTACCGTTTTCTTTTGTTTTTTTGTTAATGTGCTCCAGCTTTATCCTGTCACGGCTGTTGACTGGTTTGATCCAAATTGCAGCTGCATGTTTGTATCAGCAGCCTTGCTTTAAAGGACAGTACACGCCGTTATGCTTTACACACATTGTCTGTTCTTGAGACTAGCATCACGTAGCTATCAACTGCATGGTTTGTACCCATAAAGAATAACAGTCAACATGTAGGATAACCAAAGAAACACTCACCAAAAACACTAAAACTTCAAAATACCTATAAAAATGAATTGAATATTAAAAGATTTTCTGATAATTAACAACTGGAAATAAAAACACAATGAAACAAAACAAATCTTAACTAATGAGATCCCACAGTATGGAGCAATGCTCATTAAGCTTTAATAAAAAATGTGCATAAAATCTTTACATTTAATGTCACAACATAATAGATCCCAATGTGACCACCAGCTCTGTAAGGTTTTGCATTGATGGACATCTCACCCAGTGCTGGAGAGTTTAAAAAGACATGACTGTTTAGTGCAGAAACAAAAGGAATTGTATTGCTATGTGACTAACATCATAGGAGAACTGTTGATGGGCTTATCCTACAACCAATTGAGGACAGGTCTTTGAGTATGGTTGAGGGGCTTACATTTCAATTTACTGTAATTCAGTTTATTTTTGTATAGCACTCTTCCCTGAGTGTAGAGGCAGAGTGCTGTGACACATACATAGGAGTTACGATTATAGCACACAAGACTGACTAAAAGTTACAGAAAAAGCAGACCAGACTCCCTACTAGCCTGCCTTGGTAACATTTATTCCCAGACAGCTTGAGTGTCTACTCTGATGGCTGGCTTCAGACTACACCAAGCCAAATGGAGCTTTGATTTCATAAAATTTAAAATAATGACAAACTCCCAAAAATAATTAAAAATGCTGCGCAAGGGAGGAGATAACTGTCAACCCCCAGATTGTCTAAGAAAGGGAAATAAAAAGAATCCTTACAAAAGTGAATTTATTAACAATAAAAAGAAAACACTTCAAATATAGTGTAGCAAAAGGATTTGTCTAACAGGTCATCCACACTGGGAAAGTCTCAATATAAAAATCCAGTAATCAAAATCCAAATACAGAACTAATTTCCAGCAAATCAAGTAAATGTTAATAAAGGCAATACTCACAATATAAAACATTTCTCCACCAAAGTTCCGTTCAAATGAAATGTAAATACTCTCTTTCACAGCTTGCCTTTATGTTCCTTGTGTTGAGGGAATGGTGGCCCCACATATTTGGGAGTCCACCCACAGAATAATGAACATCTAGAAACTAAATAAAAACAAATAAAACAAAATAAATGAAACTGACAGATTTAACATAAGTCAAATGATAATATTAACTTAAATGTTATTAATGAACCATAAATACAACAACAACAACAGCATTTATTTATATAGCACATTTTCATACAAAAAGTAGCTCAAAGTGCTTTACATAATGAAGAAAAGAAAAATAAAAGACAAAATAAGAAATTAAAATAAGACAACATTAGTTAACATAGAAAAGGAGTAAGGTCCGATGGCCAGGGTGGACAGAAAAAAAAAAAAAAAAAAAACTCCAGAAAGCTGGAGAAAAAAATAAAATCTGTAGGGGTTCCAGGCCACGAGACCACCCAGTCCCCTCTGGGCATTCTACCTAACATAAATGAAATAGTCCTCTTTGTAGTAAGGGTTCTCACGGAGTCACTTGATGCTGATGGTCATACAGACTTCTGGCTTTTAATTCATCCGTCATTTTTGGAACATCATGGTACTTAGAGTAGATGGTGGTGGTGCAAGCCACCACTAAAAGGACACCGGAAAAGGAAACAGAAGAGAGAATAGGGGTTAGTACAGATTTTGTATGAATAGTTATTATAATGAATTGGATATACAGAGTATCAAAATAAATAAATAAAATACACTATAAAAAAAATGGCATAAGCCCAGGGGGGGATTAAACACAACATCAGATAGATACAAATACAGTCTTTACAAATTACTAATTACATAATGAGTAGACATAAAGACACTGATTAGTTTAAAACAGGAAGACAAAGTAGAGTGAAATTGATTACCATAAGTGATCATCAGTTAATTAAATAATTAGTCATTAATTGTTGAACTATGGTGTGTTGACAACAGCTGAGAATATAAAAACAAAGACTCCAGTCAAAAGCAACCCTGGAGAAAATTAACCTCTGGGGGTGTCCAGGGTCAGCTATACCATTCAAAGTCAAAGATAAAGTGAGACACAGAGTCCTAAGGACCTCAGTCAACTGGCCATCAACCCCTTCAACAGTGGAGTCCTTTATATATTTTTGAACTGCGTCCTAGGACACCATTATTAGGAAGGTCATCACTAGTGTTAACACTGCCCTGATGTACGACAAGATCACAGAACTCCTAGTGCCTAGACGGTCACAGGGATCACATAGGCTACACTGTTAGTACACTTTAGACACATTACACATGTCAAACGAACAATAACAAAAAAGAAAAAGAAAAGAAGCAGACCAATTCATAGACAACAAACCGCTAACCACAAACTCCACGTCTCCCACTACTCCTCCATAACTCACAAAAAAAACAATTTCAAAAGGCTCTTTTCACACAGTAGCTGGAAGTGTAGGGCTGCTCTCTTTATCTTGAAGGAATATTTTGCACTTAAATTACAGTCATGCCTAAACCAAACTAGACAGTGACCATGTGATCATCTGATGGTATTTTACCATAGTGCACCTCTCCAACATCGGCAAAGCTAAGTGTCTTGTGTTGCTCCTCTTCTCTCCTAGGCACCTTATTGCTGCTGCAAAAATTTAATTCAGGAGAACCTCTGGGCTTCGCTTCTTGCCTTAAGCAGATACGCTGCATGTCTGAAATAAAATGATCTTCCCCATTACTGTTTTGTATTATTGGGTTTTACACTAGTAAACCTCACATTTAATTATGTGTATCCTGATTAGAAATACCAAATTCAGTTTACTATATGTTGCTACCAATAACACAGAGTATATAAAAGAACTTGCGTTAAAAATAAGGTCTTATTTTTTCAAAATAGAGGTTTGCTTCAGTTTTCTGCTTTGTTTCACTGCAGTGTCCTCCATAATGTTTGGCACAAAGACACATTTTCCCTTGATTGACACCTTTACCCCATAGTATAAATTTACAAATAAAACATTTCAGATGTGATTAAAGTATACATTACAGACTTTCATTTAGGGGTATTTGCATACATTTTGGTCACACCATGTAGAAAAGACCACACTTTCTTCATGGCCCGCCTATCTTAGAGCACCATAATGTTTGGGACACAGCAATGACAGGTCTATGAAAGCATTCATATTTAGTACTTTGTCACATATCCTTCACATGCAATTACTGCTTGAAGTCTGCAATACTCTTTAGCATTTGGAAGGCCTACTCAATTGGATTTAAATCGGGTGAATGGCTTGGTCATTCAAGAATTTTAATTTTTTTAGCTTTGAAAAACTCTTGTGTTGAATTAGCAGTGTATTTGGGATCGTTATGTTGTTGTAGGAAACTTGAGCAAATCAGATGTTTCTCTACACTGCAGCATTCATTGTGCTGCTGCTGTCAGCAATTCCGTTATCAATGAAGAGAAGTGTGCCAGGACCTGTGGCAGTCAAACATGCCCAAGCCACAACACCTCCACCACCTTGTTTAACAGATGAGGTGGTCTGCATTGATTCTTGGGCAGTTCTTTTTCATCTCCACAATTTGCCTCTTGCCATCACTCTGTTGCAGGATCATCTATGTCTTGTGTCTCCACAAGACCTTTATCCAGAATTCTGCTTCCTCTTTTAAGTCATTTTTCATGAACTATAATCTGGCCATCCTGGCTAACTTCTGGTCTGCATCTTGCAGTGTGGCCTCTGTGTTTCTGTTCATGAAGTCTTCTGCTGAGTCATCTCTGATACAGTATGTCCATGTTGTCCCCCTAAGGACTATTTCTGGTCTCTCAGACAAGCATTTGGGGCTTTTTCTTCACCATAGTGGGGATTTTTCTGTCATCATCAGTGGAGGTCTTCCTTGGCCTGGCAGCCCTATTGTGATTACTGAGCTCACCAGTGTGTTCTTTCTTCTTCTTGATTTTTGGTCATCCTGAGGTCTTACCCATGTCTCAAATGGTTTTATTCTTGTTTTTCAGTCTCATAATGGCTTCTTTGACTTTCATTGGCACAGCTCTTGTCCTCATGTTGAACAATGGCAACTACAGACTCCAAAGGGTCAAAGCAAGCCGAGGTATCTTATGAAGCAATGAAACCCACCTGAGGAATCACAAACACCTGGGACGCCAATTGTCCCAAACATTATGGTGCCCTGAAATGTAGGGGACTGTATAGAGAAAAAAAAATCTACACGGTGTGACCAAAATGTCAGCAATGTGCACTTTATTGATGTCTGAATTGTTTGATTTGTAATTTTAAACTGTTGAAAAGAGGGGAAAAAAAACAAAACAAGAAAGAGTGTCTTTGCCCCAAACATTATGGAGGGCACTGTAAACAAATCATATTTTCAATCAGATTACAAGTGTACAAAATATGAAACATGCTCAGATCAATCAATTTGTATTGAAAAAACACTTGTAACCAACATAAACTAAGTGAATAATGGTTTACCTAAAACACTGAAAAATTGTTTGCTCATTAAATAATTAATTAGCAGTAGTGAATCCATTGAATTACATGTTGAGTTCAGCATTAAATGTGTAATCAACACTTGTCACTAATTTCCAACTAAGTTTGTGAGCCCACACACACAGGAAACCGCCTCTTCCATTCCAGGCTGGTAACATTGTGTGGAAGCCGTGTGGCCAAAAAATAAAACAACTAGCTAATTCATTCAATGGAGCCAAAACTAAGAAAAAAACAAACAAGAAAAATGTAAGTGAGAGATATGAAAATTATGTGAGGGAAACAGTCCTCTCTGTCACTGGTAGTCACTTCCTTGGTTGTGGGATTTGCAAGCAGCATCTCACCAGAGAATCTGAACATATCAGGTGAACAGGGAACAGTTAGAGATTTTGTGATGTCCCACCAAGGTCCAGGCACCTGTACATTCTGTGTTCCAAGTGTGCATCAAAAGATCTCCCTGCATCAGAAACGTTGACAGAGAATGAAAACACGCAGATGTTTTGTCACAATCACACTGGCAAACTTCTAGTCAACAATGCAGTAGTCAAATGGTTTTTCAGGTTATCTAGTCTTGCATGCTCAAAATATGGAAACCAAAGTTTTTGCCAACTTGGAGTTGGGTCAAGTGTGCTTTCTACAAACGCTGGTCTTAAGCGACACCATCTTGAGTGTTCTTTAGAGCTGTAAGCATCTGGGTGGAGTCAACAATAGGTCAGGAAATTCTTCCAGTTTTTAAAGAATAAACTGGAAAGTTACAGCAGTAATCCAAAATTATTTTCTGATGTCCCTATTGAACTGACCTCTGTAAGGCTCAAAATATGATTACACATACAGTATCATATAAAGGGGAGAAACAAAAAGGATTTAAGAATTGTAACAAAAAGGCGCTATATCAACGCCTGACCCAAAACAGACAGACACGGGAGGCACACTTATAAAACAAATAAATGTTTATTTATTCTTCACCACGTGGGAAACACTTTCCCTATTTCCCACAGTCCCAACACAGTCCCAACACAACACAGTCCCAATAAGCACTGAAACACACACTTTTCTTCTTTTCCTTTCTCCTCTACTCCTCCCCGGCAAGCTTAGTCCCTCTCCTCCTGACTCTGGCTCCCAGAGTGGTGTCTGCTGGTCCCTTATATAGTTCACCCGGAAGTGCTCCAGGTGTTTGATTACACATTTCCGGCAGCACTTCCGGGTGTGGCTGAAGAACTGCCCATAAGGGCTCAGCAACTCTTGCTGCAGCACGCCCTGTTGGCGCCTGCGGATCCCAACAGGTCTGTATCGAAACTCCAATTCCCATGACACCCTGTGGGAGTCCAAGGCACCGCTACAACCCAGAGGGATTGCCATCTAGCATCCTGAGGGAGGTAACACTCCGTCCACGCTTGCTCCCCCGATCTTCCCAGCGTGGAGGCGTCCCGGCCGGGCAAGAGCCCCTAGCTACAGGCTACGGAATAAGTAAGGATACCAAAACTGAGTCAGATACTAGGGGTGCCCAAAAATTCTCACAACTGTCAAAAAATACGTAGATAGATAAAATTATAAAATTTGCATCAATTTCATTTTTGTCACCTTCAAAATACTCTCCTTGACATGCCCTACACTTGTCCCAGCACTTCTCCCAATCCTGAAAACGTTTCCTGTACTCTCATTCTACTGTTGCTCCACACAGAGCATACCGACTTATTGTATCCATGTGTGGTTTGCCATTTTCACAGCAACGGAGAGGAAAGCACTCCAAAGGGTCATTACCACTGCCCAGAAGATCATCGGATGCCCTCTCCCATTCTTGGAAGATTTTTACAGTTCCCACTGCCTGAAAAAGGCCTCTGTTTGAACTGCCGCCCCAGGCAGATGCTTCAAGGCAATAAAAACAAATAAAAACTTTTTTCCCCAAAGTCTGTGACAGCACTAAATGATGCACATGCTGTGAAACTTTTGGGAACAAGTTAGGCAACGAATACCAGCAAAATGTTTAAAAAAAAGTCATGTTGTGTACTATAATGTTTGTTTTGCTTTTCCACTTTTAGAATCCCTTTTATAAATCTTCTTATTTATATGTGTTTGTAGTTTTTATAATTTCTTGCTCTTTTGCACTGATCGGATGGCATCCAATTTCATTGTACTTAAGCAATGACAATAAAGATATTCAATCATTTAGTTGACATGCCTTGCATTTTTTCCAGGAATTTCTTCCACAACAGAAAATCTTCATCCCTTCAATTAACATTTTAATTTTAGAATCAAAAATTACTAATGGATCCAATGATAGTATGACGGGAAGTACAGGATCAGCATTTAGTGTTCAGAGTATTAAAACTGGTAATTCTGCACCAAGGCCAGACTTGCTACTGGGAGAAATTCAAGCATTGCAGGTATATCAGTTAGAGAATATGCATTTATGTTAGTTTTTTTATGGGTCCCAGCACATAAAGGGGTTAAAGGAAACAAATGAGTTGAAGATTTGTCCAAAAAAATAAATAAATAAACCACTAAATATCTTTTTATTGAAACAGAAGTAATATTCAATAAATCAGAAAATAAAGCTCTAATAAAGACTGAATATTGAGGAGATGTGGCCAAACGTGTGGGACACTGATAGTAAGTGAAGGCATAAGTACAGAATACAAAACAGAATAGATCCATGGGAAAAGGAGGAAAAACAAGAAGAGATGAAATTATATTAACGCACCTCAGGATTGAGCACACTAGATTAAAACGTACACAATTCAAGACAGGGCAGCATCAGTGTGGAGTGTGTAGATCGTGTAATCAGTTAGAGACGGTTGAGCATGTATTATTAGCGTGTGTGGCATATACATTACAAAACGTTCAACATGTTAAATCCTTGGGAATGGTTAAAATTGACATTAGAATAATTATTAAGGTATGGAGATAAGTGTAAATCAATTCATAGATCCATATTCTGTTATTTAAAAACTATAAGGTTATTTGAGAACATTTAATTGGAAAATATAGGTATTTTGAGTCATTGTGGGTTTTTAGTTTCCCTTTCTGCATTACACCCAAGTCCAGTTGGTGGAGGTAATGCACCTTAAGTTGTTTTGCCCAACACCATTAAACAAAAGAAGAAGAAGAAAAAAATACAGTTAGGGACATCTGGTGAACACAACGGGGATAGCAACAACCACATTGTTTTTGGGGAAAATCTCCGGCTGACAGCGTGATGCATGCAGGTGTGTTGTCCACAATGCAAACTCAAGTTTTGGGTACGCCTTTTCTCTGGATGGTTTTTCCTGCTACTTTCTCATAGACATCTCAGCAGTTAAATACAAGGTGGTGCAGGGAAACGGGAAATTTTGGAATTAGGTGTTGGCAACCCTGGGGTGTCAGCAGTTGTTTGAGACCAATGCGACCTTATTTAGAACCCCTTGCCATTAATTATAATGGAGCATTGGAGTGGTGCGCAACAACAAGCGTTTGCCGTGACAGCCTTTTATAAGAATGGTGATAGAGTGACTGCCCAAAAGGGAATTTTGGTGTCATTACCAAGTAGGATGTCATGATCGTTTCCAGTCTGCTCATGCAAGTACAGCATGGGTACATAATTTTGAAGAAAAGAAATAAAAAAAGAGGTTCCCAGGTGGTGTTCGAATGGCCCGTACACTAGAGAATATTGAGGCTGTTCCAGGTGCCATTCGACAACACGCATCATCGCTACAGTTGGGGTGACGAAGTGTACAAAGAATACTGCACAGGTTGAAGTTCCACCCCTACAAACTGTAGACTGTGCAGGAACTCAAACTCAATGACCACATGTTGCATCAGTTTTGTGAACAATTATTGGCTAAAGTAAACGAGGACACCAATTTCATTAACAACTTGTGGATGTCTGACGAAGCCCATTTTCACCTTAACGGATATGTTAACAAACAAAATTTCCATTACTGGGCACTGGAAAATCCTTTTGAGCTTCAACAGCATCCATTACACAGCACCAAGGTTACAATATGGTGTGCTGTGTCATTACATGGTGTCATAGGCCCTTACTTTTTTGAAAATGAGGAGGGCATTACAACCACAGTTACATCTGATTGGTATGATGTTTGCTTGAAACATTTTTTGTGTGGCGGTTGCAAAACTTTGCACATCGAAAACGTGGTTTCAACAGAATGGAGCCACTTCGCATACTGTCCCACTATGTAACAAATTTTTATTTTTATTTTGTTCCTGGGTACAAAGTGTGTTTTCCTAACCCGTTATGCCTAAAAAAAATAGAAAATAGCTGTTGTTCCACAAAAACTTTGCTTTTGTGATCAGGACAATGATATTTTGAAATTTGTCTGTTTGAGAAAATTCTCGATTCGCATTCAATACTGAGTAGTCTTCTAGAATATTCTTGAACTGTTAGAATTGTCCAGAAGTTTCTAGAATTTTCCAGAATTATCTAGAACTTTCAAGAATATAACTTTCTAGAACGTTCTCGGACTGTCCAATAGCAGTCATACAAGTATAGAAGCACAGGTGACTCGAACCAACAATTCAATTTATGTTATTTTTTTGATTTGATTTAGCTGGCATCAAGAGGTTGCTTGCACCCAGCAGATGCATTTTTCTACGTCTGTGGACAATTTATAAAGACAAGAGCGAGAAAGTATTCCGTGAAAGCATGTCGTAAGATGTGCGAGGCCTACAAGGCATACTTCGGCATGCCTGTCGGGGATCAAGACAAGCCCTGGGCACCTCATTTCACATGCGAATATTGCAAGAAAACTCTTTAAGGTTGGTACAGGGGAGAAAAGACAGCCATGAAGTTTGCTATCCCGCGAATTTGGTGGCAACCGACTGACCACTCAAGCAACTGCTACTTCTGCATGGTGGATCCTACCAAACGTCGCACTGGCAAGAATGCGCCTCAAATCGTTTATCCAGACATTCCTTCTTCCATTGCCCCAGTACCACACTGCCCCAAGCTGCCCGTTTCCACTCCTCCAAAGAGGGATCAGCCATCTTCAGGAGACAGCAGCAAGTCAGACAGCGAGGAAGATATTGCAGATCTCCTTAATGCTCATCTTGACAAATTCAAGGAGAACATGGGAGCTTACTCAGAGGAGCAAGGCGAGCACTTTCATCAGGATATACTGGACTTTGAACGTCGTTACCAAGGACAGTATAACGAAAACATGATGGGGGACTACATTTGGGGGCTTCTTCAAGAAAGCGATTTGCAGTACAGTCGCAAATCGAGAACACCTATTCATTTCTGAACCTTTTTGAGTGGTTTTGACTGTCTTTGTCTATTTACCATGCAAGTGTTGTTCTTTATCAGACTGCATGAACGAAAAGATAAAAATTCCTTTGTTTTGTCACTATAAATACGAAATTTTCTGGGCTGTGGTCATAAAATCAAAGTTTGTGCTAAATGTAGTCATTTTTCCATAGGCTTTAGACATAAGCAGTTGAAATATAACTCTTGGAAGCCAGGAACAAAAATTGTGTTACATACTGTAGTGCAATCGATGGCAGCTATTTGATGATTGTTTGGAAGGCGTGTCATTTCATGCAACAGTGACATTCCATGGCCTCCGAGATCCCCAGATCTCACTGTTTGTGATTTTTTTCTGTGGGGACATCTTAATAGCCAAGCATACCGCACACGTCCTGACATTAATGCACAGTATATCCACAGGGAGAAAACTCTTTACGAACAAAGTCCATCATTGTCAAAAATGCAGTCATCAATTTGCCATTGTGATTTAGAGGGGGGAAAAAAGCCCAAGCCACCTGTACAATTGCAGAAGAAACGCTGGAAATACAGTCTGGTGAATTTTTCCACCGAGTGGTATCCTACTGAGTTGATCGAGTGTGTACTGTAAGCTTAGCTACACTCTACTCCCACTCTATTGACCGATTTTGTGTTTATTTGGGTGTTTCCTAGGAGGTTTGTGCTGGTTGCCACCATTTTCTCACTCAGCAGCTAGCAGTAAGATTGAATCGATTGCAGTCACTTCACATTACAATGCCAGTTTTCTAGGATACCAACAACCGTCTTCAGTGTTATCATTGGATTTCAGTACAATATAAACATTTGTTCAGCCAAGGTTGGCCGTTTTCTTTAGAAATGTTGAACTCAAAAGATGTAAACTACTAAATAGAATACTCCATAGACCCACTACAATATACATGGAGTCAGGAATTGGCTGCTGTTTGCTTATGGCTGTCCATCCTATTTGTGTCTGTTGCTATGCAGCACTAATTACATAGCAGTCACGTGCTGGGGGTGAGCAAGGGATCCTAACTGAACTGCTTTACTCTGTCATGGTGTGTTTTACTTTTGTGCATGTCTTGTGAGAAAGTGACTTTTGCTCTCGAGTTTAATGTTTTTGTACTTGCACTTGTTTTTAGATTTTTCATTTTTGTCTGCATTTTTGGATTTCTTTTGCCTGCGTCTTGTCAGTGTTTTCATGCTCTTACCCAATTGCTTGCCTTATTACCATGAGCACAGCCACATAGATCACATAGGCTACACAATTATTGCCCTTTAGACAAGATATCTTAACATTTTAAATGGGAGGTATGAGTTAAGTTGCATTTCATTGAATCTATCAAGGCACAATGCATGATTTAACTTGTATGCCAGTGTACAGCCACTATAGACGCGGCCAGCTTGCTGCTGCATTTCAGTTATCTACTGTAGTGCTGCCATCTAGAGCAAAGCCATGAAAAAAATTTTAGGATGCCAAAGCTTGTGGAAAATACAGTGTTAAAAATAGATTATATGTTGTTGCAAAAAAGGTATAAAGATGCTGATGTTTTGAAACAACTAGATAGTGCTGCTGCCTCGCAGTTGGGAGACCTGGGGACCTGGGTTCGCTTCCCGGGTCCTCCCTGCGTGGAGTTTGCATGTTCTCCCCGTGTCTGCGTGGCTTTTCTCCGGGCGCTCCGGTTTCCTCCCACAGTCCAAAGACATGCAGGTTAGGTGGATTGGCAATTCTAAATTGGCCCTAGTGTGTGCTTGGTGTGTGTGTGGGTGTGTTTGTGTGTGTCCTGCGGTGGGTTGGCACCCTGCCCAGGATTGGTTCCCTGCCTTGTGCCCTGTGTTGGCTGGGATTGGCTCCAGCAGACCCCCGTGACCCTGTGTTCGGATTCAGCGGGTTGGAAAATGGATGGATGGATAGATTTGTTGCCAGATAATGAGAATTACAGTGATCGAAATAGTGACAGTCAATTGGATGATGTGGAACCTGTATGCTGTGGCACTGATGTGTACTGCTAGTCCTTCATCACAAGGCGTCCAACTCATCACAACTGCTGGAATACCACTTCATAGACATTCTGCCGCCCACCGAGTGCAGTCACCAACTACCAAAAGTGTTGTGTGCAACAAGTGTGGACAGTGCAAAGAAGTTTGTTATATTTATGGCATATGTCCTTCTAAGGGCTCTCATTCAAAAGGAGACTTCTAGTCAGGTTGCTGATCAAAATAAAGTAATGAACAGTTTCTTTACATATTTTACAAAGTTACTATTACTAATAAATCCATTGCTTTCAAATACATTTATTTACGTTTTTTACTAATTTTGATGTGATTACATCTTGCCTGAAGAAGGGGCCTAAGTTGCCTAGAAAGCTTGCATATTGTAATCTTTTTAGTTAGCCAATAAAAGGTGTCATTTTGCTTGGCTTTTCTCTACATTCATAATGGCTAACACGCTACAACACCCTAGTATTACTAATTTTGATAAAGTTTGTTATTTATCATATATGTATTGCCCTATACTGCAGTATCATCCTAATAAGTGGTCCAGCAGTAGATGTGTTAAGCATGTCAAACTAAAAATATCATGGAAGAAAATCAAAAACAGACCACTCCCTAGACAACACACCACTAACCATAAAATCTAAAATTTTATTTCAAAGACAGTCAGACGTCTTACTGATTGTGTCTCCAGCCACTGCTTTATGATTCACAAAATCAGAATTTAAAAATGATCCTCCATGGCTGGATGTTTAGGGATTCTCATTTTTGTCTACAGGTTGTATTTTTCACTTCAATTAATCTAAGGGTGCAGTCGGAGCTAAAACAACCAATCTTGAAGGTGCACATGGGAACATCTGATTGGTCAGGTCTTATTTGTTATAAACTGATGTGATTGGCGATTACAACAAGCAAACTGCTCTGATCATCCCTGTAATTATGTATGGACCAATGTAGGGAAGGCCTAATTCTCAGGACAGACCGCTATAATTAAAAGGAATCCTTTTTTTTAACCCACAAAATTTTGGAAAAGGTGTAATGAAGAGTAATATCTGCTAAAGTCTAAGAGTTCCAAACCCCTCCAATAATGCCCACTGGTGGAGAAAACGCCATCAAAAACCCTAATTAGTCACAAAAGGGCCTAATTCAATAGCTATAAAATAAAAGGGCTAATTCTTATTGAAAATTCTCAGACATAACATGAAGCTCCACTAAGGACAAAGACATAAAGGAATCGTCTAAAGCAGTGAGGCATTCCCAAGTAAATAAAGTCCCAAAACAGAATCCAAGCCACAGTCGAAAACAGAGCATAGGTTCAAATATTCAGGATATCATAAAAAAATCAAAATAAGTATAAGAACTCACCACTCCTAAGCACATTCAAAGTGAAGCATCAGGAATTGCCCTCCCCCTATAAATCCAGAGCATCAGCCACAGTTCCTGTTGATTGGCAGGTGGCCTCACACCTTGGGGGACCACCCATAAAACACATGAAACATAGCACAGGCATAAAAACAATTAAGAGAAAAAATAAAAGCGGGTGGGGGGACCAGGGAGGGGGAGAAAGAGAGCAAGCTATCTCTAATCTATTCTTTTAATCCTTATAATTACAATTACCAACGTAACAACAGACTGCATGGCAATAACCCCTGGGAAAATTTGAAATTAAGGTCAAAGCAGTCTCATTTTTGGTTAAGACTATAAAATGACATCAAAAATTCAGAATCAATGTCTCCAAGACAGGACAGTTAATTTTGTGAGCTGGAATGTTAAAGGCCTGAATCACGAATTAAAAAGAAAGAAAGTATTCTCTCACCTAACAGGTCTAAATGCTAAAATAGTATTTTTACAGGAGACCCACTTACTAAGCAAGGATCAGTTCCGGCTTCAAAAAGACTGGACTGGACAAATGTTCCATTCCAGCTTTATAAAAAAAACTAGGTGTGGGAATTCTCATAATAGAGCAGTCCCATTTGTAGTATCAGATGTTGTATCTGATCCTGAAGGGAGATACATCATTGTTATGGGTAATTTATTTAATTGTAAAGTGATTTTGATAAATTTTTATGCACCCAATGTAGACGATAGGGAATTCATCCAAAATGTATTTGCATCCATTCCCAATGTGAACACTCATAAAATTATAATGGCTGGGGATTTTAATTGTGTTTTAAATTTACTCTTAGATAGGACTCCTGTCACAGGGGGAATGACATCTAACACTGCAAAGACAATTACACAGTTTGTAACTGACCACAACTTATCAGACCCCTGGAGGTTTCTAAACCCAAATTCAAGAACATATTCCTTCTACTCACCAGTGCATCATTGCTACTCAAGAATTGATGATTTTTTTGTAGATAACCATTTCTTGCCTACGATTAAATCCTGCAAGTACGACACTATTGTTATTTCCGACCATGCCCCTCCGATCCTGGAGATAAAATCATTAATGCCCCACATACTAATCTCGCAGATGGTGTCTTAACCCACTTTTATTAGCAGACGAGAACTGTACAGAATTTATATCAAAACAAATCAGTTTTTTTCTAGAGACAAATACATCCTCAGAGGTCTCTGCAGGAATACTCTGGGAAACTCTGAAGGCCTTCTTAAGAGGACAGATTATCTCATATCTTTCCCACAGAAATAAACCGGAAAGCAAGCAGGTAACAAAGCTAACCAACGAAATTACTAGAATAGATGAAGAACATGCCAGGTGTCCAAGTGAGGCTCTTAATAGAAAGGCTGTAAAATGTTATTTTCAATTTTATAGCACAATAAAGGCAAATTTGAAGCAATATTTATGTTTAAAAATGCCTTTTTATTCCTTTATTATCTGTGACTGTATAGGTAATCATTTATGAATTAAATTTTATTTATCATTATTAAAAAAATAAAAAAATAAAAAAAATAAAATGAATACATTCAAAAGAATAAAAAATGAACAAAGATAACAAAAACATGCATTTGAACCCCAGCCAGGGGTGGAATCTTGGCTGATACAACAATATCTAGCATATAGGCTAATACTTTTTTTTTTTTTGTTTTTTGTAGAAATTGTCTTTATCAAAAAAAAGCTTGAGCCATACTTTTATTTTAAAAAAAACAAAAATGTTTAAGGAGATGCTGAGAAAAGCCAGCACAGTGGCGCAGTGGTAGCGCTGCTGCCTCGCAGTTAGGAGACCTGGGTTCGCTTCCCAGGTCCTCCCTGCGTAGAGTTTGCATGTTCTCCACGTGTCTGCGTGGGTTTCCTCCGGGTACTCCAGTTTCCTCCCACAGTCCAAAGACATGCAGGTTAGGTGCATTGGCAACTCTTAATTGTCCCTAGTGTGTGCTTGGTGTGGTGCGTGCCCTGCAGTGGGCTGGCACCCTGCCCAGGGTTTGTTTCCTGCCGTGACCCTGTAGTTAGGATATAGCGGGTTGGATAATGGATGGATGGATGAAAAAGCCAGTTGTTGATCCAACACATTTAAGAGCCTACTAGATCAAATAAGCACTCTGGGGTGTGCAATTTGTGGTAGTGGGGCTGATGGCTCTATTCAGTTTGGTTGGTACTGTTTGCACAAGAGTGCTTTGCTATAACCAGCATCCATCCTGAGTGGGGAACTGCTGCTTCGATACTCCATGTGGGACATCAATAGTGTGGTTTTAGAGGACAAGTTTTAAAAACATGATCAACCCTTATTTGGACAGAGATGTGGAATGGGGGTTGATTCATCATGAAAGAGTTAAATCATTGGCAAAAACTAAATCTCCACTGGCTCAAAAGGTGAGAAATGTCAAGAACTGGACAAATTGATGCTTGCAGAGTCATACTGATGTGTCTTCTATCACATTCATGGAGGGGCCATGCAGGGCCTCTGCTGTTTTATTCAAGGGCCAAGATGGGCTACATTAGATCAGAGACCAATCAACATTGTAAGATAGTCACTAATTTTCTGCTGCTTATATTTTGGTGACAGTTGAAAATCTTAGGCTTATTTATGTATGAATAGAACATGTATCTTTCTCTCCTCTCAGTGCTGGGACTCTAATTGCCAGGGGTTGTAGATATTAGAACAATTTAGATGAGAGCAGGCCATTGAGCCCAACAAAGCTTGCCAGTCTTATCCACATCTTCATTCTTCTTCTTCTTCTTGTTTTAAAAGTTCCTTAATAACTACTGTCTACCACACTACTTGGTAGCTTATTCCAAGTGCCTATGGTTCTCCATGTAAAGAAAGTGGGAAGTGTTGAACTACAGTAGTGGTCAATCCTGGCATTGACCAGGCTGGTAAGGTTGAACATACAACAGCTCCAGATATGATGTGGGGCATCTTGTTCAGGTCTACATAATAAACAGTATAGCAGGGAAAACAGGGTCACCATAGGATCCTGCCATGACAAAACACAGAAGCACCTGTTGTCAAGTTCTCCCTAACCTTATAATTGGTAAGATATTCAGATACACAAGGTTCAGGAGAACTAAAAGCAGTCATGCCTAAAGCAAGCTGCCTAGATAGCAAGCATGTTAAGTGTGCCCTCAGAGTGCCCTGCAAGTAAGGCTCTTCATTAGCCTTGCATTTCTCCTTTACTAAATACACTCATGGTGAGCTTCATTATATTACACCCTCTTTGCAGAGCAAATGTTGAGTCAGGAATATTCATAAAAACATTCGCATAACAGGATTTTCAATTTGCCATGTCTATACTGAAATAAAGCCTGGATATGAATCTACGCACCATGAACGTTCTTTCTATCACTAACATTTCTTGGTTTAATGCAAGGTCTATTAAAGGGTAAAGCATGAGTGTTATAGGAATTCCTTCTGGACTGAAGTCTTTGAATAATATGCTTAACTGAAGCGTTGCGAATACCTCCTTAGTTTGCAATTTTAAGCAAGGAAACTCTGTGTGGCCTGCTTAATTTGCAAAAGTTTGTTGCTCAGGTCAGCACAGTGGTCTGGCTGAATTGTTAGATCTGATCTAAACATCACAAGAATACCCACTGAAAATCCATAGTCCATCGAGGGTTTGGCTCTTAACCGATAGCATAGTCTGAATTTATCCTGCTCAACACGTCTTTTGATATGATCTGATCTGACTGAATTATAAACACACTCAAGTCCTCCTTCACTCTTTGGGGTGATTTAATATCTACATTGATATTCCTGCATGTATCTTTGCACAAAGTTTGTCATTTCTTCACGGCTCTCTTTTAGAATTTAGTATTCTTTTTACTCCTTCTTGATGTTTCTTATTCTAACTCAAGATTTTGTGTTTCATGCATCAACCTATTTGGTATTCAAGGTTTCATATTAGTATCCAGTGTTTTCAATTTCAAAGCCAAAACCACAAAATCTGAAATTTTATTTAAAAGCCAGTTAGAAATGTTCCAGACAATGTCACCAACCACTACTCTATAATTCACAATAACAGAATTTAGAAATGCTCTTCCAAAGATGGATGCTTAGGGCTGCACAATATTTGTCTATAGGCGGTGTTTTCCCATTGAAATTAATCTTTCTAAGGGTGTAATTCATTGGTCAGGTCTTACTTGTTATGAACTGGACTGGTCTTTCTTGTCATGTTGTATGGAACAATGGAGAGTAGATGTAATTCTCAGGACAAAATTGTAAAATTAGATGGAATCCTCACCTTTGTGATCCACAAAACTTTCGACAGAGTCACCTATCGTTAACAATTTCTTCCTTACCCCACTCCAATTTGCATTTAAACTGATAACATATCCAGCTACTCCAGGAGCAGAACAACTAAACAGAAACAAAACTCCACCATCTGTTGTGAAGAGAACTGAGATAGGGCCAAGCAATGACTTGGGGGTCTCATGGAGGTCCCTGTTTAATAGCAACAATGCTAATGTGAAATTACAGCTATAAAAAAGAACCAAAATAGGTGAATGCAGACTTCCAGTCTTCTTGTTTCTTATATAGGGTAGGGAGTGAAAAGGTTGGAACTTTTATGAAGGTCCATAAGTGAAGTCAACATTTTTCAGTGGGCTTCTCTCCACTTTAGGGGATGAGAGATTAGTACCTGCGTTTTTCCCAAACCTGCCTGCCATTTCACCTCTTGAGCAGAGACCTTATCACATTCCCATAATGTGCACACAACACTAAATGTCCTTCAAAAGAAAATATCCTGTGCAAGTAGTAAGTGGTACATTTCTTGACAGCTCAGCCAAAGGAAGCAAATCACACCAATTCAATTTAAGAAAAATCAATTATACATCTCAATTTACACACTGCCTGGCCATTACCAGAAGTTAAATTTAATCAAAGTCCAATTGTGGATTAGAAAGATTTCAGAATTTAAAAATACATTCAGGCCTTTATCAGAAATGTTTATCTTAGGGAGACCATATAAATGTTAGATTTTCATAATAAAAATGGTAAATGACTGAACTTTCAAAATCCAGACAAAAATTATAACAATGTCAACAGAAGTTTCAAAGGAACTCTTAACAGATTTCATAGTTGTACCAATCCATTCCTTAAAGTTCTCAGCAGCACCAAACTCAACCAAGGCTAATATATCTAAACGATTATTAATTCTCAATGAAATTAAACCATTTCAATAATTGTTTAATTCTTCGAATCACTGCAGAAGTCATCTTTAATTTAGGGAATTTATGTAATGTCCCAAAACACCATAATAAATACATAATCTTCTTTTTACGCCTTATCACTTTTGAACCTTTGGTCTTTATTAGAAAAGTTATTATTTTTGAAAGATTTAGAGCCAAAATCTTCACTCTTCATTTTGCTGATGTCAATGTCAATTTATTTATATAGCACATTTAAAGCAACATAGGAATGCTGTGGCCAAAGTGCTTTACAATAAAAAAACATACAATTAATATAAATAACATAAAGAGAAATAAAATAAATGTACATAAAGTCAGAATACATAATCACAATGAGGAAACCATCAGTATTACTGAAGGTCACAGAAAGCAAGTAAATAGAAATGAGTCTATAATCTTGTTTTGAACAGTTCATTTGTAGACGACTCCTTTATGTAATGAGGTAAAGAGTTCCACAGGCGAGGAGTAGCAGCTGCAAAAGCCCTGTCTGTCCCCCTTAGTTTTACACTTGGTACGAGGGACAACAAGAGACAACTGACCAGAAGATCTAAGCACTCTAGATGGCTGGTGTAAAGCACACAATTCAGATAAATAGGCAGGAGCAAGCCCATGTAAAGATTTAAAAACTAGCAACAAGATTTTAAGATCAATTCGAAAACTGACAGGCAGCCAGTGTAAAGAAGCTAATATTGGAGAAACAGAATCAGACTTTCTTGCCACAACCAGAAAGTGAGCGGCAGCATTCTGGACCAACTGTAACCTGCGTATCAGGGATTTGCTAATCCCAGAATACAGCGAGTTACAGTAATCAAGGCAAGAAAAGATAAAAACATGAGTAGCTTTCTCAAGATAAAAAAGGCTTGATCTTACCTAAAAGACAAGGCTGGAAAAAGCAACTCTTGACTACAAGAATTAATCTATTTCTCAAAAGAGAGGTTACTGTCAAAAATAACTCCAAGATTGCGGACTTGAGGTTTGCAAAAGACAGAGAAAGAGCTGAGAAGCCCAAGACCAATTTGGGCTTTAGCTGATAGACCCACTATAAGCACCTCCGTTTTTATTTTGACTCAGATCAAGAAAATTATTAGCCATCCAGGATCTTAGTTCAAAAAGATAGTTGTGCAGTTGATTCATTGCAGAGTTGCAGACGGGAATATAAACCTGTGTATCATCAGCATAGCAGTGAAAAGAAATGTTAAATTTCCTAAAAATAGCTCCAATAGGGTGAAGGTATAAAGAGAATAAAATAGGACCCAAAACAAAGGAGGAGGTTCACATAATATCCCATCAGGAGATGAAAATTGAGAGGAAAACAAGCAAGAAAATATGTTAAGGAAAGAATCACGATCATAGGAGAGTGGCCGTTGAGATAAACTAATACATAAAAACGAAGTTAAAACTTAGATTAGCGAGACGAGCAGACGGCCAGCCACACCAGTTGGCACCATCTTTGTTCAGTTCAACTGTTAACCCTAAAGTTTCATCAAATAAGTGCTTGAGTAACCCAGAGTACTGCTGGACTTTTTCCAGTACACATGACTAGAGTGAAATGGCTCCGGTTCAGAACACAGCAGATTCATCTTGAGAGCTGCCATTTGACTGCTTGTAGTTTTTGTATTGATTATCATATAAGAAAGAATATGGTTTAAGTTGGTAAGTGAACAGAGGATAAGAAAGTATCTAAGAATCAAGAAAAAATTTGTGGTTATAGAAACTAGCCAAGCTCAAAATACTGGTAAAAAAAACAAACAAACAAAAAAAGTCAAAACATTATTGAAAAAACACAGAAAACCACAAGCAACTTAACAGAAAGCAACCCCTAACAAAAACACCCTTCAAAGTGTCTGAGGGCTTTTAACTAAGTTAACAAGGCTGCTGTGCCACCATCTTTTATATACTGGTGGTGATGATGTGACACATCACAAGGTCAGGGTCATGTGACCAAAAATGGCTACTCAAGCCACAACAAAGATGGGCATAGTAATGAAAACGACCTCATCAAAATGGCACCCAAAATGACAAACTTTAATATGCACACTAATGCTTTACTGTCTTAAATTGAGAGATAATTCATGTAATTAAACTTCATGCTACACTTACAAAAGATGATACTATTCTAGAAGATTGTGTGGTTTTAAATTCAAATTTTTTGTAAAGTTTTATTTTTAAATACTGTGCATTATTTGCCACTGTGGGAAATCCTGCTCTTTGACTTTCAGCAAATATTTTTTGAAACTGCTTATATTACTATAGAGTGAAGGCGATCAAATATTGTCCCATTGTGTAAAAGGGGTGATCGGCCAGATCCAAGTAACTATAGGCCAGTAAGCTTAACGTGCATCACAGGAAAATTAATGGAAGGATTTATTATGGGGAAGATCGAGCAGAACAAGAGCGTTAGCGAGCAGTCCACATGGGTTTAGAGGAGGAAGATTGTGTTTCCCTAATCTGATGAGATTCTGTGAGGAACTAACAAAAGAAAGCGATTAGAGAGGTGCATATGATATTATTTATGTTGTGTGGCAAATTGCCAGGGTCATTACCTGGCCGGGATGCCTAAAATGACCGGAAGATGGCAGGAATAGCTTCCGGGCCATGAGGGGGCAACCACCCTGGAGCAGGAGAGGACCACAGGAGAAGAACAAAAAGCTTCTGGCCTGTTGGGACCCGTGGCCACCGCCAGGGGGTGCCTCAAGCCTCGTAGGACTTGAAAATAGTTACTTCCACCACACTCGGCAAGATGGTGGAGGAACCTGCCAGGGACGCCCGGAGTGCTTCCGGGGCAAAGGGCCATCCGCCACACCAGGAAGTGCTGCCGGATGGATGTCATCAGACACCTGGAGCACATCTGGGCAGGGATAAAAGGAGCTGCCTTCCTACAGTCGGGGAGCCAGAGTCGGGAGTGGGAGCAGGACGAAGCTCCCAGGAGGAGAATAGAGGCTGACAAGGACTGAGACAGAGAGATATTGGGGTGATTATTGCTGTGTGTATTGTGTGTAGTGTTGGGACTGGATTTATTTATGATTAATAAACGTGTGCAATTTATAAAGAAGTGGTTTCCGACTGGTGGTGTCCAGGCAAATCTCACAGTTGATTTTCATAAGGCTTTTGATAAAGTCCAGGAAATACTAGTGTTCAAACTGAAAGAGGTGGGAATCCATAGCACAGACTGTGTGGGTACAAAACTAGCTAACAAAAAGTTAAGGTGAACTGTGGCTGTTAAGAGTCGTATCCAGCAGGGGTCAATGCTGGGGCTGCCGCTCTTCTTGATATACATAAATGATTTGGATAAAATTATAATCAAAAAACTGGTTAAGTTTGCAGATGATACAAAACTAGATGGAAGAGCAAATAATGTTGAATCAGCAAACTTGTTATAAAGGGACCTGGAAACATGCAAGCTGGGCAGTTTTGTGGCAGATGAAATTTAATCTCACTAAATGCAAAGCAGTACATGCATTTAGTAAAAATGTTAATTCTGAAGACTGAAACTTGAAAGCACACCTCATAGTAGACTCATCACTATATATTGTACATCCAGACAGTGTGCAGAAGTGATCAAGAAACATAATAAGATATTAGGTTATATAGCACCCTGATAAGTGGAGTACAAGTCAAGGGAGTTATGCTTATGGTATATGGCACACTAATGGCTGTAGACTCACTACTTCAGTTGAGCATATCCAGACTAAAGCTGCTGATTAACTGTGCACACTGCATCTCTGCTGTTAGTCATTAGTACTAAAACATAAGTAATTTGTTACTAACCCTCCCATATTCTGTTTCTCTTCTCAGTACTCATATGTGGCACTTGGTGCTACTGCCCACCTGCCAATTGTTTTGCCTGCCTAAGGTAAAGTCATCTCTGATGGAGGATTGCAGGAATCATCGGGTAGAGGGGTCTTTTCATGGGATTGGCTGGCCCAGAGCTGACTCAGCTTGGAATGGCCAATAGAGGCACCTAGGCCAAGGTCTCCAGGACTCTGAACAAATCCAAATCGTATTATGTGATATCATCTACTGTCGAATTCTGCTCTGTACTTGTAATATTTTTATTTTACTGTTATACTGTATTGAGGATTACTTGTGTTTTGTTCTGTGTATTGTATTGTATTGACCCCTTCTTTTTGACACCCACTGCATGCCCAGCCTACCTGGAAAGGGGTCTCTCTTTGAACTGCCTTCCTTAAGGTTTCTTCCATTTTTTCCCTACAAGGATTTTTTTGAGTGTTCTTCCTTGTCTTCTTAGAGAATCAAGGCTGGGGGCTATCAAAAGGCAGGGCCTGTTAAATCCCATTGCAGCACTCCTTAAGTGATTTTGGGCTATACAAAAATAAATTGTATTGTATTGTATTTTCTGCAGTGGTCTGACACCCTGCCCGGGGATTGTTTCCTGCCTTGCACCCTGTGTTGGCTGGGATTGGCTCCAGCAGACCCCCGTGACCCTGTAGTTAGGATATAGTAGGTTGGATAATGGTTGGTTGTATTGTATCTGGAGTACTGCATTCAGTTTTGGTTTCTATATTACAAAGAAGACATAGCAGCACTAGAGAAAGTCCAGAGAAGAACAACCAGACTGATTAGGACTAAGAGGTAAACCTTTTCAGTTTAGAAAATGGAGGGTAGGAGAAGACACAACATTATGAAAGGAATTAGTAGAGTGATACCCGGCTGTCACTTTAAAATAAATTCTGCAACAAGAACACGGGGACATGGTTGGAAACATGTACGAGATCTGACTTTGACAAACAGGAATTTTTTCTTCACACAAAGAACCAGACTCATGGACTAAATGACCAAGTAGTATGGTGGAGGATAGGACTTAAGGGACCTTTAAATCTTCACCTGATATTATTTTGGACGTTCAAGGTGAATAGGATGGATGAGCTTGTTGGGCTGAATGGCCAGTTCTCGTCACCATTTTTCCAGTGTTTTAAAGTCTCTCAAGTAGTTAATAGAAGTTTTTCTAAAGTGCCTTTCACAGCGATCTCCATCACAGGAAGTCGCTTTCTCACAGCCACTTAGTGTTTATTTACTTCCCCAAAGGCAGTTTAAAAAACTGAACACTTGCTCTCAGCGAGCGCTTGGGCTTTTGATATTGCTGTGACCACAGATCAGTTTAAAAATGAATTTGACTTTTTTATGAAGTAATTAATCACATGCCTTCCTGTTTTATATGAATTAGGTTGACACAACAAAAAATAATAATATTGAGCTAATCCTTTTAAAAATGCTTTGCTGTTCCTTAGATCCCTTGGGTGAAAACAGGGTTAATAATTCAGACAGGCTCGGCTGAGTAATTTATTGATGACCCTGCAATTAGGTGGACATAACTGCTGACATCATAATAAGCAGGCCTCTGTGTGTGCTGCAAACAGAGAGCATTTTTCATTCATTTGGGAAGAAGCCCAAGTGTTTTGAATGGAGTCCCACTGATGAGAATGAAATGCCGACCTCTGAAATCAGGCTGAAACTGAGTATGAAGAATGTGAATTGAATGTGTCTGAGTGTGTGGGTCGCAGCAAAACTTGTACTCATCGCACACTTTGGGACTTGTCTTCAGTGACTGATTAAGACACTGGGAGGCCTCTTTGACTTTATAAAGACTTACACTGATGCGTAATTTATTCTGCTGATGCTCCTATCTAAGGCAGCTTACAAATCAAATGTGCTTTTATTGTTTTAGTTTACGAGCTGGAATGTTATGTGACTTCAGTTCAATAATTGTTTGAATAGCGTGCTGCAATTTACAAACCCAGAGCACTGTTGGTATTTACTAATATATTAAACCAATCAGCCATAGCATTAAAACCATCGGCCTAATACGGTGTAGACCCCCATCATGCCACCAAAAGAGCTCTGATCTGTTGAGGCATGGACTCCACAAGATCTCTCAAGGTTTCCTGTGGTATAAGGAACCAAGATGTTAGCAGCAGATCTTCAATTTCTGTAACTTCTGGAATGGATCCTCCATGGATTGGACTTGTTTTTCCAGCACATCCCACAGATGGTCGATCGGATTGAGATCTGGGGAATCTGGAGGCCAATTCAACACCTTGAATTCTTTGTCTTGTTCCTCAAACCATTCCTGAACAATCTTTGTAGTGTGGCAGGGCTAATTATCCTGGTAAAAGAAGCCTCTGCCATCAGGGAACACAACTGCATTACATGAAGGAGTGTACATGGTCTGCAACAATCTTTAGGTAGGTGTCAAAGTAACATCCACATGAATGCCTGGACCAAAGGTCTACCAACAGGACATTTCCCAAAGTATCACACTGCCTGTGCCGGCTTGTCTTCTTTCCACAGTGCATCCTGTTGCCTTCTCTTTCCCAGGTAAATGATGCACACACACTCAGTTGTCCATATGATCTAAAAGAAAACGTGATTCATCAGGCCGTCCCAGCTTCCTCCATTGTACCATGTTTCAGTTCTGATGCTCAAGTACTCATTGTAGTCGCTTTCAGCAGTGGACAAGGGTCATATGGGCTGTCTGATTGGTCTGCAGCTACACATCCCCATACGCAAGCTATGATGCACTGGGAGTTCTGACACCGTCCTCTCAATTCCAACATTACGTTTTACAGCAATTTGTGTTACAGTAGCTCTTTTGTGGGTTCAAAGCCTTTGCTCCCCACATGCATCAATAGGCCTTGAGTGCTCATGACCCTGTCCTTCATTGGACCACTTTTGGTGGGTACTAATCACTGCATACCAGGAATATGTCAGAAGACCTGCTGTTGGAGATGCTCTGACCGAGTCATCTAGCCATCGCAATTTGGCATTTGTCAAAGTCACCCAGATCCTTATGCTTGCCCAGTTTTCCTGCTTCCAGCACATTACATTCAAGAACTGACTGTTCACTTGCTGCTTAATATATCCTGCCATTGTAATGATATAATCAGTGTTATTCATGTCACATGACAGTGCTTATAATGTTGCAGCTGATTTGTGTATAATTAGAAAAATATATATGCAATGTACATAAAACCAAGCAATACATACACTGAAGTAGCCACTGTGTTATGACATCATAAGCCAAGCATACATAATGTTGCACATCATGGCATGGAAAACAATATGTGGAGTCCATTTTAAAATGATGTAAAATGATCCCAGATTATGCCATCTGTAAGAAAACAAAATTAAAATACTGACAGATTGATTTAACATAAATAACAAAATAAATACAAATATTCAGAAGATGAAAAAAATAAAACTGAATATGGAACAAAAAGTTTCCAAATCCAATTCACAACACACAGTGGTCACTTCAGCTATAGAATTAACCCAGCATGAGTGTGTGTTTGTCTGTGTGTGTGTGTGCGTCGTATGTGAATGGGCTCCTGATAGGCACATTTTTGCTGCTGGTTCCTGCCTTGCACCTGATGTTGCCTCCTGATGCCATAAAGGATGGATGGATTGCCATACACGTTGCGTGTACGAGACTTCTATCCTTTTCGAAATTAAGACAAAACATCTTCACACACTCAGGGTTTCACATCACTTAAGCAGTTAATTAAAAATATACCTGGAGACGTATCATTTGGTTTAATTCATGAATACAGTTTCACACAATGTGCACAACAAAGATTAAATAGGCAATCTCAGTGGTTTTCAGACACCATTAAAATTAACCGAAAATGTTCTTATATTCGTTTTCCTTAACAAAATAGAAACACATTTCATACATTTACTTCCCAGACTACTGGTGCAACACAATTGTCCATAATTAATAAAAAAAAAAAAGTATTTCATTTCCATTACATTTGCAAGTTTTTGATATGCATTTTTCTCCCATTTTCATTTAGTTTTTACGGAGTTCTCTTTGTTGATTGTTTCCGGTTAGTGCCCCGCTGCCTTTACATTAATCTGTGACTGGCCGTACATTCTCCCTGGTTGAAACTCTGTAACATAAAGCGTGCTCATAAAATGCACGGGATAGCCTTTTTGCTTTCACTAGTACTACTTGTGGGTGGCATGGTGTCACAGTAGTCACATTGCTGCCTTGCAACAATGAGACTGGGATTCCCTGCTTTGAGTTTGCATGTTCTCACTGTTCATATGCTTTTCAATGACCTTTTCACAGAGCTGCTTAGAGTGTTCTCTTGTCTTCATTGTGTAGGTTAGGCCACCATACTGTTCTGTACTGTACTGATGAAAAGCATTTGAAAGTCTAAAGAATTGCAATGTGAAATCTTGGAGCTTTGGTTATTACACAGTATATCTGAATATACATTTTTGAGGTCACAGATCTCAATTTTGGCAAGTCTTTTTGGATGTTGTTTTCTAATGGTTTGTCTTTTTCCAGTACTATCTTTGTCTTTGTTTTAATGGGCACCACCATTTTCAGCATTAATTGTTAGGGCTTTGCTATGCAATTACACTTGGAAGCACAGAGTGTTCATGTTATTCTCGCATCAGGATAAAAGGTCGGCACCGAACAATTCCTGATCATCTGAGTTTGCAGATAAATCCAATGAAATCCAGGCACAAGGTTTTTAGATATTCTTTATTAATGTTACAGACCTATTTTTTGACTTTAGATTTTGGTTTAGTGATTTGGTTTAGATGAAAGAGAGGACTCTTGTTCTTTTTTCACAAACATAACAAAAAGTAACTTGGAAGAATTTGCCATGTGATTACTTGATAAAAATATTAAAATGTTTAAAACCCCTAAAATAGGCTGAAATTTCACACAGTCAGCTCATACACCTGAAAGTGTATGGAGACAGGAAATCAAGTGACACTTTCACATGACACTTTGCTTTTGGTCATGTCTGAATCTGATGTAATGGTGTGTTCAGTATTTTTGACTGTTTCAAATTACCACCTGGCTTTGAGCTTTGAAATCCCACATTATTTTGTGTTGATCTCAGAATGTCCTGTACCTTTTGTTGCTGTATTTCTAATAAAACCTGCAATTCACAGTTTAACTTTCCCCATATTATTGCAACCAGGAGTTATTGTACATATTATTGCAACCAGGAGTTATTGTACATACCAAAGAGGACAACTCCAAGTGAAATTATTCCTAATGGTGAGGCTTAATGCTGTCCGGAAGACAGCAGTGCTATACATGTACCTGCATTTGGGCCCTTTACTTTCACTCCGCTAGAAGACTCTCACTCCATTATCTATAGTATGAAAGTCTGATTAAATGCCCCCATTTACAGTTTAGCCCATAACTTCCAAGCTGATGTCTTAAATCCCAAAGTCAATGCCCTTGGTGCTTTTACATCAAGGATATTGAAGGAAATATTTACACACAGTCTGACTCTATGAGCAAAATTGCCTAAATAGCTACCACCCACAACAGTCTTCACTTCCTAAAATAATTGCAGTGAGTGGGAGTTTGTGGCTTAGCACTTGGCTGAGAAGTGGCTAACTTGTATTGCAGACTCCATTGCCACCACTCCAAGAGGAGTACAGATGTATCTGGGATCGCTTTGATAGATGAACTTTGCAAGATTGTTCCAATGAGGTTAATTGTTCAATTATCCGCACCATGACAATTGACAATTGAAATAAACCTAATTGAATGCATTTTTCTTTTATTTTGGAATAGTTTTAGGGCTAGCATAGGCAAATATGTCACTCAATATAACAATATATCTGATAGAATCAAGTTTATTATTCCATCTTTTGTCTAAACCCACTTAAGTTATTCTTGCTTGTTCCCAATTGCATGTCGATGTTAAGTGCCACCAACCACCTCAGTCAGCGGTGTATATCCCAAATGAGACAGCAGGCATTTTTAAAACAGTACACCTATGACTAGGCCAAGCCCTTATGTGGATGTGTATACACTGTATGTGTGTATACAGTGAGTTTATGTGTATAGTGTGTGTGTATACAGTACACCCCCAAATTTCATGGGGATTACGTTCCTAGAGCACCCGTGAATAGTGAAAAACCGAGAATTTTGGATGTGGTTAAAAAAATGCCTATTTTTATAGTTTAAACCCTGAATATGCCCCCAAAACACTTTAATTTAATTTCAAACTCAGCTTAATACATTACCTAAAAAAAAGAATGTAAAGGTAAACCCGTATACTGCATAGTACTGTACTGCTATGTCTCCTGCAGTGCTAGAATGTAAAATACCGATGTTACTGCTATATGTACTGTAATTCATGCAAGCGTGTTTTCATTGCCAGAAGCCTTAGGAGGTACAGGGCATTTCGGCGGCATCTTGGGGCTTTAAGCCTTAAACTGCCACATACCTGGGGGTTAACGCATCCCTGGATGCCAAATACTTTTTTAAACTTTTATTAAACGTCACAATTCACAAAGAAAAAGTAGTACTAGGGTGTTGTACTGTGTTAGCCATTATGAATGTAGAGAAAAGCCAAGCAAAATGACACCTTTTATTGGCTAACTAAAAAGATTACAATATGCAAGCTTTCGAGGCAACTCAGGCCCCTTCTTCAGGCAAGATGGATTACATCTTGCCTGAAGAAGGGGCCTGAGTTGCCTCGAAAGCTTGCATATTGTAATCTTTTTAGTTAGCCAATAAAAGGTGTCATTTTGCTTGGCTTTTCTCTACAAAGAAAAAGTGAAATTTTAATGGAGCACATTTTTTTTCATGCAAAGAGCATCACAATTACTGCAACACTGATAATTTTACACACTGCGAATGAACTGTAAAAACTATTTTAAAGAACTACTGGAACAATATGTACAAGGTGCGACTGATGCCATGGATGAAATCATCGAGCCAACTGTGCTTGAACTGGCTGCACACAAGCACACAGAGATAAGCGCTGATGCTGGCAGGCTAGTCTAGTGCAGCGGCTCAATCCCAGAGACAGTGAGGCTGCAGTGCTGCAGGGTGTCACGCTTGGGTCACAGAATTGCACAGAATCGCAAGAGATTGTAGAGACAGGAACACTTCAAACAAACATGTCTTTTTCAGAAGTAAAACGAGCTCAGTATGCAATTAGTTCTCGTTTAAAAGAATCAGCAAACATCATAGGGGAGCACAATGGGAGCGGGACCTGGAACAGGAGCAAAGGATGTCTGGGGGAGGAGAGAGAAACAAAGCAATCAGCCAAAAAGGACACGTACTGTTCAGGCTTTTAAGTAAGTGTAGCATCGCGCGAGAAGCATATCACGCGACACAGCAGCCGCAAGTTAGGGAGCAATATAAAGTTAGTCTATCAGCATTTTTTAAGAAGGTTTTTTTGAGGAGCACCCGTGTCTTCTAGGGGTGTGTTCAGTAAGGGGCTGGCAGTGGTCATGAGCTGGCTGCTCAACGAATGCACGGCACTGACTGATCAGCTCCTGCGTGCTTGCAAATGGCACTGGGAAACAACTATAGCTGGTTGTGGCGGTTTAAGGGTTCAGAGGAACAAAAGGGAAAACACAAGAACACTCAGCAGCAGATGCATCACAGTCAATCAGCAGCAAGGAGAAATGAATAATGCTGTATCAGTCCGGTGCCGCTAAGATTCACACCGTCATCTTGACGGTGATTTATTTATTTTTATGGTGGAGATTTCAGGGACGCACCCAGCCCTGGCCTGACCCGTGTCTGCCAAAAGCATTCCAGCAACTGCTAGATTAGATGTCCGTGAACTTGTTTTAAATGTTGTCTCACTGCCTTGTCTCACGGGACGTCAAATTGTCTTCCGAGAATATCACATCTCATCTCCCTACAGTAGTCTCCCTCCCAAGATTTTTTTTAATGATATATATATCTATACTAATAAAAGGCAAAGCCCTCACTGACTGACTCACTGACTGACTGACTGACTCACTCATCACTAATTCTCCAACTTCCCGTGTAGGTAGAAGGCTGAAATTTGGCAGGCTCATTCCTTACAGCTTACTTACAAAAACTGGGCAGGTTTCATTTATTTCGAAATTCTACACGTAATGGTCATAACTGGAACCTGTTTTTTGTCCATATACTCTAATGGAGGAGGCGGAGTCACGTATCGCATCATCACGCCTCCTACGTAATCACGTGAACTAAAAACAAGGAAGAGATTTACAGCACGAGTCAAACGGGGGAACAAAGGTAAATGACGTTAATTGTTGAGTGTCTTTTAATACTGTGTAAGTATACATATTAACACATGTGCAATTAAACGCGTGCATTTACAGGGTGATTTCTCAGGCTTAAAAGCTTGCCTTTTATTAAAGAGGTAAATGCAAACTGTTTTCATTCTGAAGGGCACAAACCACGTTAGATTTCATGCTCAAGAGTAAACTCAGCACACAGCTTGGTCATATTACAACCGGTTCATTTTCCTCAGTTTAAAAAGGTTTACTTTTCTTCTTAATAAAATTTTTAAAGCAGTACTTCGAAGCGCGGGTATTTTGATATATATCAAAATATATAACGTCATCACGCCTCCCACGTAAGCACGTGAACTGACCCGCTGCTGTTTGCAATGCCATATTTGCGAGATACAAGTTTAATGAGAAGACACGAGGTATGGACATCGCAACATCACACAAGACAGCGGCTCACGTGAAGTGACTGAACGCAGCAGGAGTGATCACTTCAATGAATCAAACCTGTTCAAAAAACAAATAACACAATTGATAAGGTACGAACAGAATATGAAACCGATTGTAGATTTGCATACAGCCACTGAAACTTTGTGACGCCACGAGACTTCAGGTCACGTGTCTGCAAAACAACCTCATTGAGGCAACTATTTTTACTGGCGGTGGCACAGGGGAGAGAGTTTTTATTCCTCGCATCCCCTTTATACCCTCTGATCTCCCATTTCAATTGAAACGCCTCCAATTTCCACTAAGGCTCTGCTTCGCAATGACAATAAGTCTCAGGGACAGACCCTACAAAAGGTTGGCATTGATTTGAGGCAGGACTGCTTTTCACATGGCCAACTGTACATTGCATGCTCAACAGTAAGCTACCACACAGCTTGGTCATATTACAAGCAGAGGGGCGAACTGACAACGTGCTATACAAAGAGATCCTTAACAAACAATTACTGATACATTTTCCCTCGGTTTAAAAAGGTTTACTTTTCTTCTTAATAAAAATTTTAAAGCAGTACTTCGCCGCTGCGAAGCGCGGGTATTTTGATATATATATATATATATATATATGTAGATATGTAGATATGTATATATATATATATGTAGATATGTATATATATATATATATGTAGATATGTATATATATATATATATATATATATATATATATATATATATATATATGTAGATATGTAGACATATAAATTTGACATCAGTTACCAACCAACTTTGAACAAGTATAATGAAGACTAGTGTCCCAACTCTTATCCTGTTTACATTCTCTTGTTCATATATAGAAGAGTTACCTGTATTGTTTAGCACATGCTGTATCACATACTGTATCTATGAGCAGCTTCATGCAACTGAGAGGATGTGTTGGATATTTGTTGACTGGTTGAGCAACCACATGCCTTACCTGGTAGGTAACCATCTAAATAATCAGATTAAAATTCAGAACTAAGAACGTAATATTTATATTTATATTTTTTATATATATATATATACAGTATTTTGTAAAATTAATAGACTCGACACAATTAAAAAGGTTTGGGGCAGCCACCCGTATATTATTCCTTGCTGCAAAAGAATCTTTTTAAATACAGAGATGTTCTCTATACTGAGTCCAAAACAGAACTGACTATGGTTTGTCAAGATGGCGGTTTTAAGGGATAGGACAGGAAGTGATGTAAGGGAACCGGAAGTGATGTTCTTCATTAGTCAGAGTAGGTGCCGGAAGTGATCATCTTCTAGGCGCCGGAACCGGAAGTGATGTCTTCTGTTCTAAATCAGACAGGTTTTCCCACGGCTGGTCTGTAGAGATAACAAGAGAAGGTTTAGTGCACCCCGCCAACCCCTGGCCTGGCGTGGAATTACCTTTACTTGGTCCATACAACATCTTCCTAGTCGCATGTGTGTGACAATATATCTATATCTATCTATATATATATATATATATATATATAGAATGAAAGCAATAACATAATTAGTAACACAATTAACAAAATATTTATTTAAAAATGACAAAAAAAGCTCAAATTTAAAGAAAACACATTTAAAGGAAGGATTGGACCCTGGCTGGCTAATACCAACAGCCAATGTCTGCATAATGCCTCACTGTGACTGTGACAGCCAAGTCAGAACTTCTCTTTCTTTTGAATTTTCTTGCTTTATAGTCATTCCAGTGTGTGTTCATGCCCAAGTCTATCTACAGTATGTATGTAGTTACTTATTGTAAAAAGCCATATTTCCCCCTGTGGACAAATCTATCTATCTATCTAACACCTAGGACAGTGGAGACAAATATAATAGAAAAACTGCATTAGAAGTAAATATGCTGTTGAATTACCAAATTTAGTAGTGACAAGGAAAAAAACACAGATGGACCTTAATGTCCTGGCAGGCTCTATCGCTAATCTGAAAAATTGTAAGATATGTTTAAAAATCAATCATCAACCATTTGTTTTCACTCATTTATCCCAACATGCACAGACACAAGTTCATGTCTAACATTTAACCAACTCCTTATGAGAAAAGTAAAAATACCGCAGAGTTCAGAGATAATAATTTTAAGCAGAGGAACAAACTGTGCTACAGATGTAATAAATTTGTGAGTAACATTCATAGACACAGACTGACATGGTGTTTAAAAGGAAATAGAAAATTAAACATTGAAATCTTCTGTCAGACAATTGCAAAAGAATCAGGACAGCTGATTCTCTTTCAGTTTTTTCTTAGTACTAGGGTATTGTACCGTGTTAGCCATTATGAATGTAGAGAAAAGCCAAGCAAAATGACACCTTTTATTGGCTAGTTTTTTCTTAGATATGTTATTTATCACTTTGAATTTAGGTGTATTTTATGCTAGTATTGTTTTGTTAATTTTCGGTTATTATTTTTCATGATTTATGATATTTCTGTTAATTTCATTTATCAGTTATTTGTTCTCTATCCCCTTATATGCCCCTCCATTGCATGTTTTTTGTGGGTGAAGCCCCAGAAGACGAGCCACCATGATGTCATGACCGCTCGGCCCTCCTTCTAGCTATTTATTTCCAGTTGGAAGTGAAACCCAGCAGTCAAGTACTGAAGTTGTTTGGAGTTAATTTTAAGTATTGTGTTCTTGTGGATTTATCAGTTTTTCATATGTGTTTCTGCTTTGCTCTTTGATTGCATTTTGGGACTTGTTTGTATTGGACTGCCTTCTTGGCAACTCCTTTTTTCTCTTTTGAATATTCTTCTTATATTTTTTATTTTGAAAAATAATTCTTCCATTTATAAAGGTTCTTTTTGTTCCTTTTTGTACATAAGCCAGAGGTTTACGATCATCCTCTTCCTTTTAGGGACTTTTGCTATATTTTTTAACCTTTCTAATTATTTTCACAGCTCTCCTTGGTTGGGCCCTGCTAGGCTGGAAGCCAGCAGCTAGCAGTTATGAAATTAGATGGATTTGGAGTGTGTCTCCTTGGGAAGGCTGGTTAGATTGTTGCCCTGCCTTTATGGTCCCCTTAAGAGGCCCATTTCACCATCAATCACATCATAATACTCGACTCAATGAATGCAAAAAAAAAATCAATCTGAGCTTCTTTTTATTTTTTTTCCCAAAAGTCTTTGGATTAAATTACTGTTATTTTTTGTCTATAATTCTGAAATAAAAGGGAGATTGTCTTCCCATATTGCTTTGGCCTATTACAACAAATTAGAAATTATTGCAAAGAAACTTTTTAGCACATCCTCCTTTATTGCAAGTATCCAAGATGCTGATGAGGGTGATAATTTTCCTCCTTGCAAAGAAAGTAAATTCCTGTTGGCACAACATAAAGTATTACAGCATAGGTTATAAAAATGATTACCACAAGTACAAGACAAAATGCAAGGCAGTTATAATTCTTTGGTTATAAAACCTAACCGCTAATATCAGTTAAACAGAAATTCACCACACAATTCTTCTTAAACACATGGAGGATGTCACAAGTTTGAATGGAAGTGGACAGCTTATTCCACCATCTAGGAGCTACACATCAAAAGATTCCGGATTGAGATTTGATGTCTTGCAGATGAGGAATCACCAGATTTCATTCGCCAGTAGACCTGAGTGGTCGGGAAGGACCACAGGACCTCCCAAGTGTCTCAATATATATGGGTGCTGACCTACTGACTTCTCTGTAGGCGAGCATTAAAGACTTGAACTTAATATGTGCTGTTACAGGGAGCCAATGTAGTGATCTGAAATGAGGACGAACATATGCCCATCGTGGCAAGTTGAGCGCAAGATGTGACACTGTATTTTGTATGTTCCGATTTGTCAGACAATTGAACTGAAATAGGGAGCCTTTAATTGTTTATTCCTTTTAAATATCAAATTCAAATTTTGCTAAAACAAATGTGATCTAATATGTTATAGTGGTATGTTAACAGAAAAAAGTGCACAATAAAACCTATTTCAGAAATTCACCAAACAAGCAGTCGCTTCTTAAACTCATTGAGGGGCCACTCATTTCACCAGCTAGGAGCTACACATAAAAAGGGTCTGGATTGAGATTTGATGCCACGTGGACAAGACATCATCAGACAACGTTCATCAGCAGACTTAAACGTCAAGAAGGAACATAGGACCTCATGATTGTCAACATATATTGTATTTAGGTGCTGACCTATTGACTACTCCGTAGGCATTTGTCACCATATTTTTGTAGTTAAAAGCATACTGTATTTTGTATTTCCTTCTATTTGTCAGTCCATCAGTTACTTGGTGCACCTCAATGCACTTATTTTCTCAATTTTGTTAAGATTATTCCATTTCTCTCAGCTTTTATTTTTGTATCAAGTATAGTGATTCCCATGTCACTAACCTATTCTGTAATGTTTCATTCACAAATGTGGGATGGACAAGTGGGCCTTTGGATTTAACACAGAGGCCAGTCAGTTTATAGTCAAAGACTTTCTACTAACTGAGTCTGATGGATGAGAAATGGCTCTCACTGTCAGTGGTCTTAAAGCTGTCAATTAACTGAAACTTATGGCACAGCATGCCAGAAGACACTCAAATGTTATATACAGTATATCCATTTTTAAGATTTACATGTGTTTATTTATTTTCCCAATAACCCACACCAAATTCAATTCATTTCAGATTTATTTTCCCAAGTGGAAAATCGTGCTGTGCCAGTCGGGTTATTAAAAACATTAACAACATGACATAAAAAACACCAGTCTAATGTATTATTACTTAAAACAAATCATGCACAACACTGCAAATGGATACATATAACATAATATGGAAGTATTTAAAATGACAATTTGCACAAACATTCTAAATATTAATTACCTGGGACAAAACTTGCTATTCCTGCAATTCTGATTTGGATTAAGTGGTTTTGAAAATTATCGATGGACACCGAGTTCAATCATAAATAAAACCTCAACGGATTTACCAAATAAACAACCGTTTCTCCTGATCATCCATGTCTTTTACTATTTACTCTGACCTGATGGCAGATTTCAAATGTAGGAACTGGGTGCTGGCTCAAAGGGTGCAGTACTCTTCTATGATGACTTGTTTGTTTAAAACTTATTTACCTATTGGGTTTTTATCATTTTGTGTCCCTATTTGACAATTTGGCTCGGCTCATTTCTGATACTTATATTAGATAAGGGGACAGCAAGCAGCTACAGGTGTCACAAGACATTGGCAGTTATTGCCAAGGCCCGAGAACAGAGGAGCAGGCACTTCACCAATGCATAAAAAGGGCATAACAGGGGGCAGCCAGCCTTGTCACTGTACCAGAAGCAAAGAAAACATAAAGTTGTGAGGTGAGGCCTAGGTGGAAGTGTATAATATTCCACTAGGACATAAGAAAGCAGGTGATCTAGTAGTTAGCGGCAATGCTTGACATTCTATGTGAGGACTGGAACAACGATAGAAGAGCTCTGGTCTACAGAGAGAAGCATTTTTTTTGCAAGATGTGTAAACATATATCACAATATCCTGCTAAGGGGACAAGGAGAGCCGCCCCTAGAGGTTTTGGACAATTATCATTTTGGGATTTCAGACACTACATTAAAAGCATGCTGCAGTCTGCCTCGTTTGTGCTCAGAATTGCTGTGATGGCCTATAAAATGAACTATCCAGGACACAAAGCAGTGCTGTGAAACTCAGTGAGGAGCAATTGTGGCTTTGTTAGAGTGTCTTCTCATCTTCTTTTAATCCTATGTACTTTGTGTATTTTCATTTTTATGATATCTACCAGAAAGCCAGTAACTTTTATTTTAGATCGAAGCATCTCTTCTTCCCAAGGGACATGAAGATACAGCAGATAGCATACTTGACAAGATAAAGTGTGTCACACATACGTGTGTTATCAAAGCTTTCAGGCAGAGCTGTCCATCACCAGATGGCTAGCCAATTAACATCATGGAGTCCGACCTTTTGGCGTAAAGAATGCCTAATCCAAGAGACTAGAAAAGACATTGGACAGAGAGTGATTACACTAATCCATCAGAAAGTCTCCATTCACATTCAAAACACTATCCATGCATCATTTCAACTGATGAATCTAAAAGCTGTCTTTTTCGTTTGTGGAATGCATTGTTCTTGCTATGGTTACTTATGCTTACTTCTTACTGAAGCAAGGTTGAATTTTTATTATGAATTTACATCCTGACTTAACTGTTACTAAATATTTTCTATTATTTATTCCATTTGCTCTTTCACTATTTTAATAAACAGTTACAGTATTTGCTTTTAATCTTTTATAATTGACTGTAGAGCTTAAGTGATTGAAATCATAGATACAGGGCACCTGCTGTGGGGAGAGATTGACACTTTATTTCTCACAGGGTTAGCAGGTTGAGGGGGGACGCTCCCAACCGAGGGCAGCACAGTGGGAGTAATTCATCATTGGTGGGTAATTGGAATTGCCCAAAGTATATTAACCTCCATGTCCTTCATCATTTTCTGGGTCCAGTGTGTGCCAGTCATTAGGTCTAGGTTATATCAGGGGATACCCGTTTGTTGTTCATGCTGATGCCAGTGAGTCCCTATGTGGAGTACTGCATTGGTTCTCAACCTGTGGGGCGAGCCCCCTTAGCAGGGGCGCGAAGTAACAAAAAGTGGGGCGCGAAGATGTGAAATTCTGATACTAGAAAAATAAATATCGAGTTAATAAATGTTGCTAAAAGTTAAGTAGGCATAATAAAATATGCATCTATGATATATCATTAATTAAAAAAGAACAAATTGGTATTAGTGGGCTCCTTTCAAAAAAACGTTAGGGGGGGGCGCGATTAAAGCTGTTATGAAAACTCGGGTTGCAAATACTTAAAGGTTGAGAAACGCTGGAGTACTGAAAAGTAAGAGGCTGTGCTGGCATCACTCATAATTATGGACATTTTGCTTCCTGAAATGTTTTTGGTGATAATGATAGACAGATTTTAGATTGAATGTATCACATATGAATTTTGAGAAACATTAAATGACCTTTTATTGAATTTAGTGTGTTTAATCACTTAATGAAGCTGACGCATTGCATTAGTTAAAATGAACTAAAAATGCTTTGCTGATGATTTTCATTTGGACTCGGCATCTGATGCTGCTTGCTTCAGTTTCCGACAACAGTTGTCCAAGCATTGATGGATTCTGCTCACCCTGATCCCACTTTTACATTATTGAAATATGCTGGTGAAACTTTTTTCTTTTTACATATTCATCAGTACCTTCACCAAGATTATCAGGGAAGAAGTCCAAGTGTGAATGCCTAAAACAAATCTTCAGCATCCTGTTGCACTTTGTGGTTTTATATGCTTGAAGCATGTCATCCACCAGCTGGATGTAGCTTGTTGATCTGTAGTTGCCAAGAAAATTCTCAACACCATCCTCAAGTGATTTCCACATGATTTCAGCCGACCCCAATAGCAGATCTGTGAATCAATTATCATTGATGACATGTCTGATATGTGGACAAATAAAAAAGCCATCCTTAACCTTTGCCTTGGTTATTCGCAGAAACAACTCAAACATTGAAATCCCTCATCTTGTTCATCGCTTTCATGACAGTTTTAATCAGCTGAAGCTTAATATGAAGAGGAGGCATAGATATGTTTGTTGTGTCAGCATGTGGTTATTACATCACACTTTTCTGCCCTGGAACCAAATGCTTACAGAGCAAATCAAGTCAAGTTGGGGAGCATGCACTGGTTCAGGATCCTGGTTGGCAACCCCCCAGGCAGAGACGCGGTCCAGTCCTAGCCTCCGGAAATGACCCTCTATCTGCCGCAGCCAGGTGTTATGTGGGCAACCCCTTGGCCTGGTCCAGCCACTCGAGTCCCCAACAATGAGGATCTTATGAGCTGGATCACCCTCAGGGAAACGCGCCACATGGTTGTAGTGCCGTAACTGATGCTCCCTCACAAAGCTCCATGAACATCCGCTCATTCAAGACAAAGTCAAACTAACGGTACCAAAGGATTTTCTGGAGAGACACAGTACCGAAGGAGTCCAGTCTTCGTCTCAGGTCACTGGATAGCATCCATGTCTCGCAACCATAAAGCAAAACAGGAAGCACCAGGACTCTAAAGACTTAGACCTTCGTCCTTTCTCAGGACTACCCAAAAAAGACATAAATCATTTGCAACGAGTGCAGAATGCAGCTGCTAGAATCCTTACCAGGAAAAGAAAATCCAAGCACATCTCTCCAGTTTTGATGTCACTACACTGGTTACCTGTGTCATTCAGGATTGACTTTAAAATTCTGCTTATGGTTTATAAAGCCTTAAATAATCTCGCCCCATCTTATATATCGGAATGTCTGACACCTTATATTCCAAATCGCAACCTCAGATCCTCAACTGAGTGTCTCCTTAGAATTCCAACAGCAAAACTTAAAAGAAGTGATGAGGCGGCCTTCTGCTGTTATGCACCTAAAATCTGGAATAGCCTGCCAGTAGGAATTCGCCAGGCTAATACAGTGGAGCACTTTAAAAAACTGCTAAAAACACATTACTTTAACATGGCCTTCTCATAACTTCACTGTAATTTAATCCTGATACTCTGTATATCCAATTCATTATAATAACTATTTATGGTGGCTCTAAAATCTGTACTAACCCCTACTCTCTCTTCTGTTTCTTTTTCAGGTGTCCTATTGGTGGTGGCTTGCGCCACAACTATCTACCCAAAGCACCATGATGTTCCAACAATGATGGATGGATTAAAAGCCAGAAGTCTGTATGACCATCAGCATCAAGTGACTCCGTGAGAACCCTAACTACAAAGAGGACAGGGGTGGTCTCGTGGCCTGGAACCCCTACAGATTTTATTTTTTTCTCCAGCCTTCTGGAGTTTTTTTTTGTTTTTTCTGTCCACCCTGGCCATCAGACCTTACTCCTTTTCTATGTTAACTAATGTTGTCTTATTTTAATTTCTTATTTTGTCTTTTATTTTTCTTTTCTTCATTATGTAAAGCACTTTGAGCTACTTTTTGTATGAAAATGTGCTATATAAATAAATGTTGTTGTTATTGTTGTTTTGCATAGATATCGGGAGTGCCACACACCCCTTTCCAGCGACCTCATGAACCCCTTTCCCTTCCAATCTGTCTACTGACTTCATAGGAAGAGTCACAAGAGACATGAATGTCACTGCCAAGGTAAGTAAACCATTGGATAATACACTTTTTTTAGGTAACAAATGCCCCCGGAGTGCTAGGACATTAGGGAAGACTGTTTAACTATTACAACAGTAGGGCTAACAATGTCCCCAGATGGGATTCTTGAGGTTGGCCAGAAGTGGCCATGACCTGAATATTAACTCATTCAGCTTACAGTCGGGGAGGGAGAGGGTATTTAACTGGCCGGGGGATGAGAGGCACCAGGATCAACAGTGTAAGAGAGATACTGCATAGTTGAAAGGTTTTAAATGGTTTGTTTTGTTGTGTTGGGTAAGTGGTTGAGCCACCCCACCTAATAAACGTGGATCAGCAGGTTGAAGCAGAAGCTATTGTTTAGCATTGGATTATTTTGCAGTGTTAATACTCCCTGTGTACTTCCAACTTTAGTTATTTATTAAGTAACTATTATTTATGTGTATTTTGTCTATCGTGGCATTGTTGTTTGCAGCAAGAGCCCTTCTGTTCACATCATTAAGATTTTGATTTGACAGCATTTTGAAACCTACTTAATCCAATTCACGGTCATGACAAGCTGAAGCCCATTCAAGCAGCACTGAAGCATTGAAACATGGAATCGACTCTGGATGAGGTGATAGGCTATCACAGAGTGCTGTCATGCCCACGTGCATTCATACTGGGACCAGTTTAGCATAGCCAGTTATCCTTACCTAACATGCAGACTGCACCTACACGATGATCAGGCAACATATCTGAGAGGCAGCTCTTAGCACTATGCCACCCTTAAGATCTTGATGCTAAGCCATAACACAGACTTTATTAGAAAGTGTCATATTAAGACTTGAGGTTGAAAAAACTTCCTTTCCTAAGACAGAGTGTCATTGCAGCAGACTGCTTCTCTGTAATTATTGAAAGTGAGTTTTTGTGCCTATATTTGTCTCAAGACATTTATAACCTTCAATAAGCGTCACAGTCTTGTCTTGGGGCAGAATGATACTTGGTCTTAAATCATTAATCCTTTCTTTTTTAATATTAAGTTCTATACAGGATTTATCACACCAGTTAAAGTCATCAGCCATTGGACCTCGGCACATTTCTATCTCATCAAGTAAGTTCAAAATCACAGCATGGTTTGCGAATACATAAATGTGTCTGATCACTTTTCTTTAATGAGATCCATTTGTTGTAAGAATGTTTTAAAAAAAAAAGTGAGGTTACACCCTAAGGAAGACCCAATGGATCAGAGGAACATGTTAGACAGGAAGCCATTCACTTTTATTGTTTGGGTCCCTTTCACCTTAACACATTTAAATCCAAGTTTCAATCTTCTAAGATTTTATGGCATTAAAAGCAGAGGTAAATTCTGTGCAATTATAATTTACAAATGGACTTGAAACCAAAGGTTTAGTCTCTGCCTCTGCTTCAATGTGAGGTCCTGAGCAGGTCAACTTCACCCACTGTGTGCTTTAGCCCCAATCTTGTAAGTAAAAGAACTGGGGCAAATAATTAATAAGAAGAAAAGACACCATAGTGAGTGGGTGGTGCAGTTTCTGTTTTCTCACAGTTCCTGGACTTGTATCCTGGCTGGTCTCTATTGATTTTACTCTCACATACTACTCAGCATCTATATTGGAAATAATCAGTGATTTTAAACTGGTCAATTGTTGGGGTAGTCTAGTAAGGCCAGACAAGTATTCTCAAATCAGAATGCATGTTTTGGGTCAACCTGTTAAAAAGTGTACAGTGAATAGCAGAGAAATCATGTGCTTCGAAGGCTATACCCATAGGGCTTTTTCCTAAAGCAACTGCCCCAAGTTCCTCCAGTCTGTACATTTTAGACCACATCTGGGGTTTCAGAGAGAAAGCAAAAGATACCGAAAACAAAAGACTAGACACTGAGCTAAAATAAAAAGCTAAAATTGCTGCTATTGATTCAGGAGGTCAGTGGCACAATGGTAACTGAAGCTTAATAATTAATATGCACATTGTAATGAGTGCTGAGACAGACACACACATAGACCACTGCAGCTACTGGGCTCCACACAATGCCTCTGTCTTCTATGGTATCCATTATTTTAACTATTGCATCAATATATGAAATAATGGCAGAGTTTTGATAAGGAGATAGACAGTAATGTTCAGTTTCCTTAGTTATTCATTTAGACGTGCAGTCAGAAGGTGTAGCCTCATCTGTGCATCTACTGGTGTCTTTAGGCAGATTTGTTGATTCGGGTGTTTTGAGTACAGAAATCTTCATCTCTCGTGGCTCTTTGTTATCGGCTCTCTTAATGGCAGTCCTTCTGACGGAGGGTGACACACTGTTTACTTCAAATGTGTATTTTGCAGCTTATATTTTCATGAATAATGCTGACAATTCTTTCAAACTCACATAGACTCCTGCACTATCAGCATAATGCTGAAGAACAGATAGCACACATAGCACCTGTGCCATTTGTCCATTGATGCTGTCTAATACCAATTTTAAAACTGATGCTACAGAAAGGGTTTTCACTTGAATCAGTTCATATTTATTTTTAAAATGTGCCATGTGCTCTCTGAACATGTGACACACATTTATATGTCTAAGAGGTGTTTTTAAATTTGGACAGTTAATCGTAATTTGAAGCTGGCTGTCTGTCAGTTCAGGTTAACAAGAGCACCTCTGATCTTTACAGTTTAAAATCACCGCCCCTACTTTGAGCATCACCTTTATGAAGCATTGGATTGGTTTAGAAATGTGACACTTGGTGAGCCGTCTAATTGTTCCCATCCAGTTTTAAGCACAATTTTCACATGGTTACCTTCAGACGTATATATAATACATCTGGATTGAGCAAGGCTGTCATTGATGTGTCCTGCAGTGGACTTGTGCCTTGTTTAAGGCTGATTCCCACCTTGAGCCAAATGTCGCTCTAATCATAGTGATTCTTTGTTACCTTGAACTAAATAGGTGACTTATTGGCCTTCTAGACAGTTGGCAGTTAATCTGCAGAGACCATTGACATCTGTATCGTCTTCTGTTTCCAAATTATTTACTTGCTAATAGTGACAAGCAAAACAATTTAGAAACTTTGCTTCAGAAAAATGTTCTCAAAACAAATGCAGCTTTGCCATAAGTGATATTCTCTTGATTGGATACCATATTATGAATGTTTCCACGTGCAAAAAGCAAGAAAAAAATATATTCTGATGCAGAATATGTAAAGGGGAAAGCAAAACTAAAGAGCACGTAACCTGCAAGCACTTTAGAGAGGCTTCTATGCTGCTGGAATCCATTGGCCTGAGCATTTGGCCACCAGCGAGACTCCAGAAGGATCCTGGCTTGGATCAGCTGATGAAGTTTGGGAAAGTGAGTGCAGATGGTGTTACCTCTAATGCCAAATGAGTGGTACAAAGAAGAATTGAAGTTGTGAATGTGCAGGTAGACCACACCTGGGGTAGATGAGGGCAAGTGAAGCTGGATGGAAGGAGTTGTGGAAGACTGAGATAGTGGCAGTAGCATTGGAGGGCAGCTAAGGAAGGAGACAGCAGAAAAACCCTTAGAGAGTAAAGACTAAAGGCTTCAAAACATGCAAAGCATATTTTAGGGGCAATTTTGCAAAACTGTATGCACAACTAAGCTCTACAGTTTTGCTCATCACTAATTTCTAACAGTTTCAGTATTCCTAATCTGAAGATTTTGGGCTTCTGTCTAGGCAATGCCTGATTTAATACTTCAAAGGATCAATTTGGTATATCTCAAGTTGATGTTACTACTTCACAATCATGGTTTGTAGTAATTTGCCATGTGAAATTGAACTTCTAAATGAAAGCATATTTTATAGATCTTAAAAAATATCTAGCCTGCTGTAACGTCACAATAATGGAGTTTATGAAAACACTAGGGTCCCATTGCAGAAAAAGACTTAAAATGTACTGAATATGTCAATTTTTCAAGCCAAAACTGTTATTAATGTGTGTCTTGGGATTGTACACATATGGGAAAATAACATATCCATGTTAGTTTTAAGAAGGAAAAAAGAAAAGCATTGTTGTGATATTTAGCCATTTTGAAAGGAGACCAGCTATGTGCTTCACTTTGCCACTTGTCTTCATCCATGGCGCTCATCCAGGCCAGGGGTGTAGATTTATTTTTAGCAAACATCTACCCAATGCCCAAACCAACTCTTTATAGGTATTTTATTTCTAGTTGGAACACTTAGTTAAAGTTACAGAATGGGTCAGTGTTTAGGACTCAACTGGTTTAGAGTCCAGTCTTTCAGCTGCTATGTCCCCTTCCTACACACACGCTTGAGAAAACTCAAACAGGGAAACAAATAAGCTTTGTTCACCAGTCAATAGCAAAGAAACGTAAAAATCAATAATGTTAGCAAAAATGTTCAAGTTTTTTAAACATTTTTGAGAGTGGAAAAACTTAATAGTGTGAAGCACAATAAATGAAACTGGCAAAGTAGTTTCTACAAGGCACAGTGGGACTCCGTATGCTGGTAAATGATGCAAACCAACACTTTGATATTTACTCTTCACAATATTGCAGGAGGCATTTCCGCACATATTTTTGAGGTCAGAGATAATGATGATGCATAATTTTGATCAAACAGATTTCCCTACATTCACGATAACAGTGGTCATCTGTAGGGTGCTGGGTTAAATTTCCACCAGACCACCATATCCAAACTAGGGCTATCATTAAACAGAACAAACATCAAAACCCGCAAATGTTGACTCTTTTCAGTTTGTTTTCCTATGCCAGGTCTTATTAAGGCCAAGGGAGCCCCTATGATCCTGACCCCCCAAAAGGTCACATAAATAAACAATTTGCCTTAAGAATTAATAAAGAATATCAAAAGATGAAAAATGAAAATTGTCAACATCAGATGAATATAGAAGGGATCTCTTAAAAAAAAACAATATTTATGAGTAATCTTACCCCATGAATATGAAACTTGGAAAAAATATACAAGAAGAATCTTGTAATACTTTACACTGACTCTAAATGAAAACTATTCCAGGTTTCAATGTTTAAATGAAGAGCATAGGAAATGGATTGAAGAAAGAATGTAAGGATTGACTTACAACTTGTATATATTACACAAGTATACATTGAGATGTTTCATATGATTTTTATATACTTCTGGGTGCTGAATTCAAAAGTGAAAACCATTTTTCTCCATCTTGTAGCATTTTTTCACAAAACACACTTTTTCCTGCCAGTTAAAGGTCTTTAATTGTTTGTACACTATAATTAATTAATTAAATATCAGTATTTATATATATCTGTAGTAATTTAGTAATGTAGTATTTTTGAAAAAACTCATTACAAACTTCAAAAGACTTTGTTGGACAGTTATCTTATCCAGAGATCTTGACAATACATTGTTCTTTTCTCTCTTGCTAAATTAACCCTAGCCTGAATGAATCTATTAATTTTTTACATTCAAAATCTCTCATTTAAATTTTTACCAATGTTGTTTCTTGTCCTAGAGTGTGTATATAAACATAGGAAACTCCAGTCTCTGTATTACATCTTGCCTGAAGAAGGGGCCTGAGTTGCCTCGAAAGCTTGCATATTGTAATCTTTCTAGTTAGCCAATAAAAGGTGTCATTTTGCTTGGCTTTTCTCAGTATTTATATACAAATTGTTTGAATTTAACATTTTTGAATATTAAAATGTAATTGGATGCTAAACAGTTGCTTTTGTTAACAGTTATTAACTACATGGAGCACCATTGGTTTACATGTGGGGACCTGACAGTTCAGAGTGTATCGAGCTCAGGACAAACACAATTCCCAGGTTTTCAGAGCAGAGCTAAAATTTGATATTGGGTTCAGAAGGAACGGCCAGCCAGAAATAAGTGACAGCTTCAGACAATCTTGGTGGTTCTCAATAAAGTGCTGCTATAGCCACTTCATGTTAAGCGTGGTTTAATGAAGCCATTTATCAAAGCCTGTCAAAAGATGGAGCCTGTCTGATGTATTTGTGCGGAATGTTTCTGGGTTTGTCTGAGGCTAAATGGAAAGAGGGCATGTCTGTTGGAAAATGAGATTGCTGATCCATAATTTGATGGTGCATTGAAGACGTAGAATGAGAGAGTTGGATATCATTCAAAGAAGTCATTTGTACGTTTTTAGGAAACTGTAAACATCCAAATTGTAAAGAAATTGTGTGCACTTTTTGGATTTGGATTTTGAATTTTTTCCGTGTAGAGCAGCAGGATGAAATGGACCTGAAAAGAAGGGACCAAGGATGCTGGGATGCGGGTATGATGGCAGACTACTTCCTTAGAAGTAGAAGGCTATACTTCTTTAGAAGACTGGCGTCCTTCAACATCTGCAATAAGATGCTGCAGATGTTCTATCAGACGGTTGTGGCGAGCGCCCTCTTCTACGCGGTGGTGTGCTGGGGAGGCAGCATTAAGAAGGACGCCTCACGCCTGGACAAACTGGTGAGGAAAGCAGGCTCTATTGTAGGCATGGAGCTGGACAGTTTGACATCCGTGGCAGAGCGACGGGCACTGAGCAGACTCCTGTCAATCATGGAGAATCCACTGCATCCACTAAACAGTGTCATCTCCAGACAGAGAAGCAGATACAGCGACAGACTGCTGTCAATGTCCTGCTCCACTGACAGACTGAGGAGATCGTTCCTCCCCCACACTATGCGACTCTTCAATTCCACCCGGGGGGGGGTAAACTTTAACATTATTCAAAGTTATTGTCTGGTTTTACCTGTATTTTTTATTACTCTTTAATTTAATATTGTTTTTGTATCAGTATGCTGCTGCTGGAGTTGTGAATTTCCCCTTGGGATTAATAAAGTATCTATCTATCTATCTATCTATCTATCTATCTATCTATCTATCAGTTATATCTTATGCCATTCGGATATGGAGACATGTTATACTTTGGTTTTATAACTTGCCCTAAACTTGCCTCATTGAATAAGTGAGGCATCTCCAAATTAGAGACATTTTTCAAGAATCAGGGTTTGAGATTATCCTTTTTCACTGATTTAGACATCCTGCACCTTCCACCATTTGTAGCTGAAGTCTGTATTCAGAATGTTTGGGGGTCCCAGCCTCTTCCCCCCTTCCATTTCATTGCTTGCACTATTTCCTTCAACCCTCTCTCTCTCTCTCTCTCTCTGAAGTTCAAATCTGTGTTTGATTTCTACAAAGCTTCCCATAAGCACCTTCCCATCATATCTAAATGGCTGATAGGCCTAAGCCCAACTCGTGCACTGTGGTATAACATCTTTCAAAATTTCACTTTTTTTTTCCAGAATTCGAATGGGAGGAATTGTTTTTGGGTCTGCCTGCGTATAATGCAAAAAGCGCCTACTGCAATAGCCATGTTGGTCTCTCTGTCTATCTGTCTGCATGAAAAAACTTGGCTCCCTGTGGACTGATTTTGATTAAACTTGCTGTACTTTTTCATTGAAGAGTTTTGTCAGGACATTTCAATTTTCGTGTGCTTTTCTAAACACAGTGCACTGTTCACATTTTCGAAATTTTCAGAATCTCCTATTGGGAAGCATGGTGGCATTTGGGAACTCTGTCTGTTTTAAAACAGAAATACATTTTCTGTTACTTCAATTACAAATTTGTTTACTAATTTTACCTTGAGAGTGATTACTTTAACTTGTATACATTTTATTTTTTGTACTTATTTGACTGCCATTCCTGGGGGCAAATATACAGTAAGTGAAACTCCTCCGGTTTTTGAAGCAAATACACCTCACTGCAGGACACAGGAAGGGGGCAGGGTCAGATGTAGGTGGGGCTGGATGACCAAGTATTACCATATAAGGATGTTAGCTGTGGATGTAATTATTCAATTCGCTAATAATGATATCTTTTATTTGTTCAATATGGTAGCAATGATATTGTATATTGAACACTATATAAGGTAAGCGCTATCACAGAATGCAGCATTACATTTCTTTATATTCAGAGGTGGGAAGTAACAAATTACAAATACTTCATTACTGTACTTAAGTAGAATTTTGAGGTATCTGTACTTTACTTGAGTATTTATTTTTCAGACCACTTTTTACTTTTATGCCTTACATTTTAACACAGATATTTGTACTTTTTACTCCTTGCATTTTAAAAACAAGCCCTTTACTTTAGTTTTAATGCATTTGTGGGGAATTAAGTATTTTGCTATTTTTCATCCTTTCACGTTCTCAGCATAAAGACCGATTTCAACCTAAATGAATGGGCCAGTGATATATAGGAAAGACAATCCTGATAGAGTATCAGTCGGCGCTAATCATGCATCACGGACGTAACAAGATGGAAACGACGTAACAAGAAAGAAAAATGGAGCAGGGACTCGACTGTGAAAACAAGGCGGGCATGTGTCTATCGAAAGTAATTCCAATTCCCAGCAATATGCAAGTTGTCTCTGAAGCTCAACACTCCATTACCTGCCTCGGCTTCCTGTGAGGACTGATTTTTACATCCAGAAGGGCAGGCCTTGATTCAGAGAACTTTGAGAACCAGCTTCTGCTGAAGTTGAATAAAAGATTCTGGTAGTTTTGTAAAAATAAAGGAATTTCTGACAAAATTGGCATGCTGATATTGAAAAGTGAGCACTGAAGCAATGTGAATGTTCATTATCAGTATACTGTTTAATTTTTGTTGGTAATTTGAAGTTACAGTGATTTGATATTTTTCAAGTTGTATTAATATACTGTGAGTTTTCAGTCAGCATTGAACAGAAACTGCTTGTACAATCGTTATTGAAGAGGCTACTTTTTACTTTTATATTTTGAGTATATTTCAGAGCCTGTAGTTTTTTTAGTTTTACTTAAGTAAAAAAGTTGAATGAGTACTTGTACTTTTACCAGAATCTTTTTTTTACGCAAGTATCTGTACTTTTACTTGAGTAAAGAACTTGTGTACTTTTGCCACCTCTGTTTATATTCTAAGTTTATATCGTATAGTCTGTTTTATATTCTAACAGTTTGGCTTCTGCCTCCGCACATCCCACAATCATCTCTGCAGCTGCGTGCAGTCTTATGAGAACCTCAATCACAGCAGCTCACTTTTCCTGCTTCTTGAAATTAAGGCGGTAGGTGGCATGATGTTTGTGTCTGCAAAAGTAAAAAATAAAAGCAACTTAACTTATTTAGAAATGTATGAAAGATGACTTGTGATACTTCATGCTATAATGATTGAACATGTGCACTAAAATAACCTCATTGCTGCGTTTTCTAAAGGTTATAACAATGGAATATTTCTCTGACACTGGAAATTATCAGCAATGTGCCACAGTGATCCACTTCTGTCATGTTTGGATGCAGCCAGCAAGCTTTAGCTTGAGATTTCAGCCTAGATTTTCTAATGCCCTTCAGGGTCTGTTGGTGAAGAAAGATTCATGGATCTTGACTTTACTGAAGATGCTGTGATCTTCCCGGAGTCGATGGAGGCTCTGATTGGGGCGCTCAAGAGACTGAGTGAGAAGTCTGAGTGTCTGGGCTTGTGAGTGTCCTGAATAAAAACCAAGATCCAGGTCTTTAACGATCTCTTGGGCACAGCCATCAGCAGTGTGTCTGTCTGCGGAGAGAGTGTTTACCTTGTCGAGAGGTGTACTTATCACGGCAGTGACATTCAAGTCTCTGGTGACTCTTCCTATGAAGTCAGTAGACGGACTGGGAGAGCATGGGGGGTCATGAGGTCGCTGGAAAGGGGTGTGTGGCGCTCCTGATATCTATGCAAAAGGACGAAGGCCCAAGTCTTTAGAGTCCTGCTGCTTCCTGTTTTGCTATATGCTTGCGAGACATGGATGCTGTCCAGTGACCAGAGATGAAGACTGGACTCCTTCAGTACTGTGTCTCTCTGGAAATCCTTGGGTACCGCTGATTTGACTTTGTGTCAGATGAGCAGTTGCTCATGGAGTCCCAAATTAGGCACATTACCTACATTTTGAGGGACCGTCAGTTATGGTGCTATGGCCATGTGGCGCGTTTCCCCAAAGGTGATCCAGCTCGTAGGATCCTCATTGTTGGGGACCCGAGTGGCTGGACAAGGCCAAGGGGTGGCCCACGTAACACCTGGCTGCGGCAAATAGAGGGTCATTTCCGGAGGGTGGAACTGGACCACGTGTCTGCCTGGGGGGTTGCCAACCATGATCCCGAGTTGTTTCATCATGTGGTGGGTGTGGCAGCACATTGTATCAGTGCATGTTCCCCAACTTGACTTGACTTCATAATTTTTTAACATTTTGCTGCATTAAGAGTCGCCAGTAGTCCTGGTGGCTGTCTGTGTGCAGTTTGATTGTTCTCCCTATGTCTTTTTTTTGTTGTCCTTCCACATCCCCAGTCACATGAGTGTTAGCCTAATTTTCAATTTTAAAGTGGCCCCCTTGAGTGAGTGTGTTTAGATGGCTTTCTTCCTTCGTTGCACCTGATGCCGCCAGAACAGGCTCCAGCAGCCCACTACCCAAAACTGGACAAACCAGGTTTCAGAATGTTCTGTTACATTGCTCTTTTGCTGGAATATAAACTGACCACAGCCATGTTGGTTCCTACTGAGTCTTTTGAATACTTCTGAGGTGAGAATGCACTTTCAGGGTAAATGTACTGTAAAGTAGAGGTCAGACTGATGAATGCGGGGGACACAATGTGGTATGGAGCTTCTGGAGTGAGAGAAATGAACTGAAGCTTCACACCCACTGATTTGCAAACGTCCTTGTTTTGTCAGTGGGATCTTATTTATGAAAATATAATGGCAAGTGACATTTTGCAAAAGTAAAGGACGTAATTCAAAAATGACAATTTACCTGAAATGGCAGCAGAGAGGAGGCGTATGATGGCAGTGCCATCAATGTTACAGGTAGCTGGCAAGTGAAAACTTTAATGATTTCTCAAAGATGGAAGAAAAACTTAAGAATTGTAAAAAAAAAAAAAAAAGCCAATTTAGGATAAATAAAAGCAAGGAAAACAAACGTTATATTAGACACAAGCGATTTCAGGAGAAAGACTGAAATGCATCTTAGCTGATCTTGCTCTGCACTCAAAAGCTCTTTGTGATGCCAAATCATATAAAGTGTGCGCTGGCTGAATGAAACAAGAAAGGGTCAAGTTAGGGAAGAAAGGCAATGCTGCAAATTAATTTTGGATTCTCATCAAACAGTGGAGTTCAATGGAGGATAACCATAGCACATACAAAGAAAGTGCCAGCCATCCTGAGAATGGACCACTACTGCTGTACCGAATGGATTTCATTGATACCCATAATAACAGAGTCCCATAGGTCTTCTATTATTATTTCATTTAGGGATGTTTGGTATTTTTTAAGTCAAAATTATTCTTCACCAACATGCATTTGCCATGCAAATTTGTATTTTAAAGTTAAACACTTTCTATAAAATTAAAAAAATATCTTGCCTGCTCTGACACTTTACACTAGAATGTATGGGATACAGTGGAAAACTTTAAAAACTTACCAAGTACGTCTACTTTTTTGTAAGCATTTCAGATCTGAAGGATTCAATTGCCTTTAATTTGATCTCAGTTAAAATGCACTTTGGCATAATGGGAATCAGTTCTTACAGTCATACTGTATATAATCACCTACAGAAAAGTTGTCTAAAAATCTTCTTTGGACCTGCTGCTGAGATGTAAAACAGTTGTGAATCTTATGGATATAATAAATCATGACCAGCACATCATTATTTCTTCTGGCTTTATGTTTATGTTTTTGATGTTCAATATCATTAAGGCTTAACCAAAAGTGAAACATCTTTTCTTGTGGTCCTGACTGAAACCCTGGAAAACCAAGATCCCTCACCCAGAATACTGAACTCTTAGCTAATCACTGGTTTTCCCAAGGGACTGTAATACTCACTGACTGTTCTGTCTGATATGATGTGGCAGAAGTTTATAAAAGATTTTGCCCAAAGACACAAGACAGTGACATTGTCAAAACACTAGCTGAGGACAAATGCCAAAAGACCAGATCAAAACAACCAAAAGGCTCCCGAACAATTGCTGTCAAAAGGTCAAGCCAAAGGACTACTTCACCCAGAAATTAATTTTTTAAAATGTTACTTAACCCATGTAATTTGTACTGCTCCCAACATCCCATTTTTGCTAAAATATTGTTAACTAAATTACTTCTGGAAAATATTTTCATGGACAAAAACAAAACATGCACAAATGGGACTGTATATATGAATTGAGGATCCAGCATCCCTTCATTCATTGGTCATAAATCCAGCCCAATAACAGCTTGTTCATTGACTATTGCTGCACTTCAAATAATATCATCAGTGCAGAGTCCACCAAGAGATAAGTACAACTAAAGATTAAATGTTAAAGAAAAGTTAAGAAAAGAGTATTGTGTAATTCTGAGATGCTTCAATAAAACGAAAGTCAGGCAGTTTCAAAGCCTGCTGCTAAATAATCCCAAGGTACTGTACTTGTAGACTTGCTTGTTCCCATCCAAGAAGGTTCAATTTTTAAGAGTGTTTTCCAGAAGGGGTTTATTTAACATCATTCTAGTACAAATACATGTGTTTCAGACAGTGTGAGCATGTGACTAGATGACTTAAAATGTGGATTATGTGACACAAGTAGTGCAAATATTTTTTCATGGATGCTTTTGATGTTGTTTGCTGTTGTCCAGTTTTGATCACTATGGGCTCCTATACTGCTAGAAATGTTTTTTTGTCTCTGTTCTGCAAAAAAAACACTTTTTTTTCAGCCATCAATACAAGGGGCACTTCAAAGACAGAAAAAGCAGCTACTGGCTTTAAGAATTACAAGATGATGCATAGGCAAAACCAAAGTTCTGTTTAAAACAACAAAGATAAAATATTTCCAATTAAGCCAATCACATAAGACAAAAAACAAAGCTGAAAGATGTGTCAAAAAAGTAAAACAAATGGCTGAAAAAATCAAAAGGAAGATTATTTTTTATTTAAGGATAATATTGGGTGGCACGGTGGCACAGTGGTAGCTCTGCTGTCTCACAGTAAGGAGACCTGGGTTCACTTCCCGGGTCCTCCCTGTGTGGAGTTTGCATGTTCTCCCCGTGTCTGCGTGGGTTTCCTCCAGGTGCTCTGGTTTCCTCCAATAGTCCGAAGACATGCATGTTAAGTGCATTGGCGATCCTAAATTGTGCCTAGTTTGTGCTTGGTGTAGTGGGTGTGTGTGCCCTGTGGTGGGCAGGCGCCCTGCACGGGGTTTGTTCCTGCCTTGCGCCCTGTGTTGGCTGGGATTGACTTCAGCAGACCCCCGTGACCCTGTGTTAGGATATAGCGGGTTGGATAGATGGATGGAGGATAATATCTGACATCTCTGAAAGAGATAAAACATCAGGGACGACCTTTTTCCCATCACGCTAGTGACGTCATGTGCTTTAAATTTTTGGGATCAAATTGTGGTGACGGTTAATCAAAAAATCCCAGAAGATAGCAATACTCGTGACAATCCCGAAATAGTCACAAATTAACACATTTTCATAATTATAATAGCAAAAGAAAGGCAGAACTGGTGATCTTATAATTCTACAAGGACAAAAACACATAATAAACTGAAAAAAGTATCAAATAATGCAAGAAAAAGGCCAAATAAAAATCAAATCAGGAAGTGTCAATATGGTAGACATAAACTGGAAAGTATATTAAAGAAAGAAATTTTGTCCTTGCAATATTAATAACTAATTAACCTGAAGAACCAGGCAGGAGGAAGCTTGTTCATGTGTCTTTAATTTCTCTTCATGAAGAGGGAGCACCCCGTCACAGCAGTCTGCTAAGTGAATGTTCCCCGAGAGGAGGTGCCACAGAATGGTGTCACAGAGCAAAGAATTTACATACCAGTGCTAAATTAATGCTTATGCAACATCTGACATTTACTCTGATTGGTTCGTTAGCTTACAAACCTCTTATACACCTAAACAAAAGTCTCGCTTCACTACATTCTTGTCCTTAAGTTCAGCTCTTATCCTTTTATGGAAACTGTGTACATGATAACTATCAAATCTTACAGTTACCTCTTTCAAATTCATCATCATCTAGAACATTGTATCTCCTTTTTACTCACACACCCTGGCTTACTTAACTTCTAAGATAAATGCTGTATTTTAATATGAACAGCATACCAAAACACTTCATACGCAATAATGATGTTACCCTTAACTATATTATTCTCTCACATCACACGACATATGGGGTATGTAAACATATAAGGAAAAAAACACCATTTTTGGATGGAGTATTCCTTTAATGAGCACAAACTCACAAAAAGGATTTATTTTGAATCCGGAACTGTGGATGCCATGACATCCATGATGCTGACCTTTATACCATTGTGGTGTGGATGGCACCTTTTGGTAGTGGCATGGTAGTAACAGAGGGTCAAACTGAAAACAATTAGCTCTCTTAGTCACAAAACTGCATCTAAAAACAGATTACAAAATAAAGTAATAAATACTGCGGTGGGTTGGCACCCTGCCCAGGATTGTTTCCTGCCTTGTGCCCTGTGTTGGCTGGGATTGGCTCCAGCAGACCCCCATGACCCTGTGTTCGGATTCAGCGGGTTGGAAAATGGATGGATGGATGGAAGTAATAAATATTTAATGTTACAATAAACAAACATAATAACAGAAATAGTACCAAATTAAATTCTGCTGTGAATTAAACTTATAGGCAAAACACTGGCCAATTTCCCAAACCTCAGAGACCAACTGTTTCCAGAAGGCAAACATCCAGGAGGAGATCAACAGCATCAATGAAGCAAGCACTTTCTTTAGGAACCTGCACTGTCAGGTGCTCAAATACAGGGGCCTACACTAGTGTGTGAGAGCTGAGCTCTCCAAACATGTCTGCATTTTATTTCAAAAAAGTATGAGAAGGCTAGTTTCTTATACATTATATTATGATAAAATATGTATGAAGTAAAGAAACTTAAAAATTGAGTAATGATAAAATACAGAAACACACTGGTCTGCCAGCCTGGGAGAGTACAGGTTGGCTGATATTAAAGGCCACTAATATAATAACCTGGAATGGAAGAGATACAGTAGGTAGATTTTATGACGCCCCTTCTCCTTCCAAGAGGAGAGTCTGGGATAGAACTACAGGACTGAATTGTTCCTGAATAGTATTGGTTTGAGGCAGGGGGCTTATGCTATCAGTCTGGGAGGTACGTCAAGTGAAGATGAAAACAGAGATAACGAAGGAACTTTCAATCTCTGCCATAATCCATGCTATCACTCACTCCATTTAGAGGCCATGTGGTAGCAGGAACAATGCCAGACCTGACACAGAGCCACCCGGTAGTAAGCATACGGACACAAGATGAACAGCTACCTTGTTTGTAATGATATTTTTGTCACAAATATTTTACTTTATTATTTTGAGCATATTATCTATAATACATAAATAAATATGTAACTTTATCTCTCTTGCCTGTTCTGGTACTCTGTCTTGTTGCCTATGGTCAGAGATATAAAAAGTAATGTGACATATGAGGGCTATAGCAGGGATTTGAGGACATTTTGTTAAAGTGTACATAATAAAGAATATAAAGGGAAGCATAGGGTCACCAGGACCCTACCACAACAAAACAGTTTGTCTCTCATTTTTTCCTACATGCCAATGTTTCCCATTTGACACCTCTCTCACTTTCTCTCTGTACCCTCCATACCAAACAAAATAAATCTCTGCTTCTTTTATGTAGAAAACTAGGGGGCTTCACTCGCCCACCCCAAACGTCCCCTACTCTGCTTGCTTCGCTCGCCCACCCCTAGCCAGAGCTACACGCCAGCAACTTCGCATTTCTGCCGCTCACGTTGTGAAGAGGGGGGCTAAACTGAAACCACCCCTTAAACGTTGATACAATGGGAAACAAATACAGTTTTTTTTTTACCTCATCTTTGCTCAATCAGCTGCTTGCTTGCTGCTGTGCCACGTGATCTGCATCTCGTGCTGCGTACTTCTGTTATATTACCTATGTCCATATATTCAATCTCTTTTCGCTTTTACCTTTTCATCAATATCACATTGAATTTTGATTCCGTGTTTGGAATTACATCGTGACAACGCAGCATATAACAGCCCATGAGTGAATATTGTTTCTTTCTCTCTACAAAAAATGTATCTGACAATAGCATTCACACAAATGAGAAATGATTGAACCGTGTGCGTGCTTGAAATTTTCCCTCACGAGATTTCACTTTCACCAAACAACAAATCTTTTAATTCTCACGCATACGCTTCTTCACTGGGAAGAAACACTACTTTTTTTTCCCTGATGGCAACACAAATTATACGATCTACAAGTCTCTGACTTAAAGTTTAAATCCGAACAATATACTCAATCTCCTTTCACTGTTCTGTTATTTCACCGAGTAATAATTTCCGTTTGTTTGCGCTAATGCGATCTTTGCTATCCTTTTTTTGAGGCTTTCGAGTTTTCGTACTTCCATCATCTCTAACCTCCTCTGCATGTGTACCGCGCCAACGTTTTTGAATTCTTTACGACATTCTACTTTGTCATCTACTCTTTGTTTTTTTCTGGCCCCAGCCGTGGTTCAATCTCTTGGCACATAGACTCATCTCGCAGGACATGAAAGTGTCTCCCTGAGTAAATCACGTCTCATCTCCTTCCAACCTTTCAAGATTTATACCCAGAATTTGTCACCTGAAAACTTTGCATCCAAGATGCTTCTTGGTGTTACCCAGAGGGAGAGGGATCTCCACACAATGACCAGCATTGCAGCATCAATAAAAAAAAAGCAAAGCATTCAAAGTTGTTAAATATTTGATATCTAAGTTTCTTTAGTCTTGCTCCACTTTGTTTTGTGTGACTTTATTTTTTTTAATAAAGTATCCAGAAAAAAGCAATTTGCTGATAGTATAAATAAAGGCAATTGAGCACTCGAGCAGATGTTTATCATTTTGGGAAGCATGAAAGAACAAAACGGAAATGGGAAGCACCACTTCACAATTTAATTCTCACATGCAGGCTCTCTGTAATTGCTTTTTGTAAAATGCTCTCCAAGCCCATACTGGCTATTTTAAAGGTCCAATATACTGCATGCACTGACATTTTATAAACAAGGTTCTTTCTTTGGCAGACTGAATGAATATACAATTACAATAATGGATTCTGTCTTCTTAGATTAGCTTTATCGACACACCTACTGCAATTTAAAACTTCTCTATGATTTAAGGATAAGGGGATAGTGTGCAAATTATTTGCAAAGATTAACCAGTTTTACCAATGTTAATGTGATGATTCTGTTTCTCTTAATGAGTTTAATGATGGAATCATAAAAACTGAATTATAGAAATAAGTCGAGTGGAGTTAGTGCAGGGCTGCATCAGTGCACATCTGCAAATGAAAAAATTACCATCTTGTGGATAGGGTCTTCAATTAAGCCTGGAGTAGACCCTGTAACACCCACTTTAAGAGAAACTCCAACAAGTACATCTTCTTCCAGCTGGTCCTCCCATTTCACTCTAACACTGTGTCTCTCCTACAGGTCTTCAGATAAAATTTCCCAATTTTACAGACTGATCCTTCCACAGGAGCTTTTTTTAACTAAACTTCCCTTGATGTCTTTTTGTCAATCTCTTAACCTAAGTAAACAACTCATCTGCAGATCATTTCCTACAAGGGAGACGCATTCCCCACCAGGCACTTTGAGCTATAATAGGAGTTGCTGGGCATCTGATCAATCTGGTAAAGTCAGTATTAAACAATAGGCCCCTTGCCAATCTAATAATCTCATCTACTGCATTTCTTGCAGGAAGTGTCCAGCCATGTAGATACAGTTGGTGACACAAGGAGATGGCTAGCAGATTATTTCATGGAGCACTTGACCACAGACACACTGATCTCTCTGTTTGTGTTCTTTCACAGGGCTTCCAAGACACTTTCCATAGAAAAACAGAAGAAGCTAAACCCATTCTCAGCCTCGGATCAAATAATTCCCAGTTTGGTGCCAATGTAAGTGCTTTGCTAATAATAAACCCTGAATTACCAGTGATGTTAAGGGCCTTCTTAACAAGAAGAAGAGAGCTTTCAAAAACAAGGACCAGGAGTGTACAGAAGGAACTTAAGGTTCAACTAAGAGAGGCTAAAGATTCTTACAGGAAGAAGGTAGAGCATATTGCTGCAGTAAAATAACATCAGGGAGGTGTGGGATGGCATGAAGACCATCACAGGCTATAAGCAAAGGAACAGCTGTACAGCAGAGGACCATGTGGAGAAAGTGAATCTTTTCTACAACCAGTTCAACAGCCCTTTTCTTGCTTTAATTACCATAAACTCACCAGCCATCACCCCTTCCCTCACAGCTGCTCTTCCACCAGTACCCAAGCTGCCATCATAGATCATGCAGGACTCTTCCCCCACTTCCCCTCCTCCTGTTTCTCACACCGTCACTGCTGACCAGGTTAGAGAAGACCTGAGGAGACTGCGCCCTAGTAAGGCAGTTGGCCCAGGCAAGGTGTGTCCACGACTTCTAATGGTATGTGCTGCTAAACTGGTAGAGCCCCTCCAGGACATCTTCAACCTGAGCCTGCAACTGGGGAGAGTCTCCACACTCTGGCAGACTTTATGTCTCATCCTGGTTTCCAAGAAAGTGAAATCCAGTGAATTCAATGACTTTAGACCTTAGAACAGCTACTTCTTCATCTCCCCAGACCACACTGCACCAGACCCCCTGCAGCTTGTCTATCAAGAGAAAGTGGTTGTGGATGATGCCATTCTCTACTTCCTCCACCAGACCCACAGACATCTGGGCAAAGTTGGTATTGCTGTGAGTATCATGTTCTTTGACTTTTCCAGCATCTTCAACACCATCCAGCCCTTCCTACTGAGGGACAAGCTGTCCAAGAATGGAGTGGAGTCACACCTGGTGAAATGGACTACAGATTACCTCACTGGTAGACCTCAGTTTGACAGACTGGGGAACTGCACCTCACAGACCGTAATCGGTCGCACAGCAGCTCCACAGGGGGCTGTTCTTTCTCTTCACCCTGTACACGTCAGACTTTAACTACAACTCAGGGACATGCCACATGCAGAAGTTCTCAGTTGACACTGCCATTGTGGGTTGTTTCGGGAATGAACAGGAGGAGGAGTATTAGGGTCTGATGAATGACCTTGTGGGATTGTGTCGGTCAAACCAACTGCTGTTGAACACTTCCAAAACCAAGGAGATGGCTGTGGACTACCATAGTTCTAGACAACCACTGAGACCTGCCTCCATTGAATGGAGTTGAGATAGAATGGGTCAAGACTTATAAATACCTTGGAGTACAGTTGGATGACAGGCTGGCTGGTCAGAGGACACAAAGGCTCTGTTCAGGAAGGGGCAAAGCTGGCTCTATTTATTGAGGAGCTTGAGCTCCTTTAACATATGTAAGAAACACCTGCAGATGTTCTATCAGTCAGTGGTTGCCAGTACTCTCTTCTATGTTGTGGTGTGCTGATTGCATTGACAAGCTGATCAGGCGAACAGGAACTGCGATTGGCATGGAAATGGACTCTCTGGTGACAGTGGCAAAGAGGAGGACACTATGTAAGCTGCTATCTATTACGGACAATGAACATCACCCACTATACGCCACCATAATTAAGCAGTTTAGTGGTAGGCTGCTATCACAGAACTGCAATAGATACAAAAGATATTTTCCCCCAGAGCCATTAGACTCTTTAACTCTTCCCAACCCTTGAATTCTGGGATTGATGCTCTTGTGTAGACTACCTCATTAGCCATATTAGCTATGCACTTGTCGCTCTTGGGTCACAGAATTGCACAGAATCCCAGGAGATTGTAGAGACAGGAACTTTATTCAAACAATTAAAAAAAAACATGTCTCTTTCAGAAGTAAAACGAGCTCCTTGATTACACAGAGGGGACAGTTCCATCTCTCAATTAAAAGAATAGAAAAACATCTTCCTCTTTATAGAGGCGCGCGTCAGGAGCGGGACCCCCAACAGGAGCAGAGGATGTCGTGGGGGAGAAGAGAGAGACAACGCAATGAGATGAGAGGACAGGTGCGGTACAGGCTTTTAAATATACGAAGCTCTGTACGAAAGCAGATCACATGACACAGCAGCAGCAGCAGGCCAGCAGCTAATGGAGCAAAGAGGAGGTAAAAAAAACTGTTATTGTTCCCATTGTATCAGCATTTAAGAGGGGGTTTCAGAGGAGCGACTGCATCTTCTAGGGGTGTGTTCAGCCCCAACCCTTCACACACTACATCTGATATCTCACTACTTGGTCATAACTTGTGAATTTCCCCTTGGGGATTAATAAAGTATCTATCTATCTATCTACCTATCTAACTTTTTCATAATGTGCCACTTTAAACATGTTACTGTATCAGCATAAGTCATGTGACTTATTTTATTTTAATATTATGTCACTTTCGTATCTGTCACTTTAATATTATGTACCACCTGTCACTTTGCTATTAGAATTATTTTTACAATTCATGTTGTACTGGCATTATTGTATGCACCATCTACAATACCTATATGGATTGAAAGATTCCAACACTGATTGCATTTGTCAGCCTGTAGTTGCTTAATGTTATTTGAATAATGTATGTAATTAAATGTTTGTATCTAAATTGACATAATTCTTGGGTACTGGTACTGTTGCCCTTGGGATCAATAAAGTATCTATCTATCTATCTATCTGTCTTTTATATATTGCCTTTCATGTCTATCTATCTATTATATATTGCCTTTCATGTCTATCTATCTATCTATCTATCTATCTATCCAATGACTGACTAACTTTTTAATTTCTAATGGCAACTTTTTCTCTTCTATTCCCACCTTTTCCTCTGATCTGCCCGGGTTTTTGCTGTGTTCACATGCACCCAAACTATTCTGAGCTCTGAGTTGTAGCATTTCACCTTCCCACTTCTGTAAATTCACATGGATTTCCAGTTGGACTATTCAGAGAAACAAAAGTTTGCTGTTGATGTCTTACTTAGTCTGCAAAATATGTTTTATTTTAAAACAACTGAGTAAGGTGAAAAGTCATCATTATGTCATAACTCGGAGATAATTCAGCTTGTCTGAATTGTCCAACTTGTATTTAAAAAATTGTAGGGCATTCATGTGAAATTTCCAGCTTGGCATCTCGGATTTACCATCTGTCCAAGAGAATGTGAAGGCACCATTTATTTCCCACCTTCTCCTCCTATATATGTTACCTTCTAATTCTTTTCAGTTGCATATCCAATGAAAGCTATGCAGCCGAAATGCTGTGTCTTTAACCTTTTTCTTTTCTATGTGGAAATAACTTTAAAACTTATTTACTTTACAGCAGTAAGTTGTTTGTGTTTTATAAATAATTCACATCTGTATTTGATTGCTTATTTTTTGCCCATCCTTTACTCTCTGGTATCTGCAAATATGTTTAAAATGCACCCATCAGCCTGCTTCCAAGTAATAACTAACCTGTGAAATGATTTTTCTTTTACAGAGCAGTATGACAAAAAGGCTTCCAAAAAACAATTACTGCTAGATCACAACTGAAGGCCACTTATGCAGTTCACTGCCATATTCTGTTCAAGTTTCTTTTTGGTACTTGGCTACTGCTTTAGGGGTCTGCTAGTCTTTTTGTCATCTGTCTTGACAACCTGACTGGTGTTCAACTATCAGTCATCTAGCCTTGGGAAACAGCTGCTCTTATAAAACACTTTTATTGTGCACACTCTTGACAAATCACATTGTGGTCGAAGATAAGTAAATGAGCAGACTGACTTTGCAGTGAACATGAAGAAGTCAGCATAACTGGGCATTAAATATTAAAGAATGTGGAGAAAATCAAGTTGTATAGGTTAAGGATGAGAATGGGGGGCACCTCAGACCCTCAGACACAACAGGACAGACACAAATCCTGGGTTCAAATAAAACTACTTTTATTTGATAAAAGTGCTATTCTCTTTTTAATTCCCACTTTTCTTTCACCATTTTTACCCAGCTGAGCTTTGTCATCCTTCTCCTCCTCCTCTTCTGGTGACATCTAGCCAGGTGAGGCAGGGAGGCTTCTTTTATGCTGGACTGGGGCTATTTCCAGTGCCACAATATTGAATCCAGTAAGCATTTCTAGTTTTGGCGTAACCTTCTTAAGATAAGGGAGTTTCCCCTGACAGCTCTCCCAACAGCACATCAGAAACCCAATAGTGTCATCCCAAGCAGCCTGGCGGGTGTGCACATGGGAGCCTGAGCTAATAGATGCTGCCACCTGGGAAGAACAACAGAGAAGCACATAGCCCAGGGAAACAGGGCTTCCCTCCGTCGAATATAACCTCTTTCTGACTGGGAAAAGGAATGCCTAAAATCCCAACCAGAACGCCTATGGGAACTGTCCATTATAAAGGCCTCCTGGCTAAAGAGGGGGACGTTAGGATGATTCTAAGGGCTTCTTTCTGACAGGGGTCCTCAAAAATATGGGAACATAATTTTATCAATTTTAATTCACTATTTAAATTACATTTAAAAGAATAATTTACTTATTAGTTAGAAATGAGTGGTTTGATTTTGTTCTTGTTTCTTGTTTTTGGGTCTGACGTAGCCATTCAGGCAGTCTTTACTTTGTATCTCCCTACTCCAAACCCCCCTCCCTTTTAGCCTAAATGGTTCAGACTGGTCCACATGAACTTAAAACATGGAGCAGTAATCTTGCTTGCTATCCAATGTTAGAGCAGTTTTCCTGTTGTTTAATTGAAATGTCGAAGCCAAAGTCCAGCTTCCAGAAATGTAAAGAAAGGCAAGAAAAGCTTAAAAGAGAGAATAAAGGGAGAAAGTTGGCCACTCAGTTTTTGTCAAGGAAACGTTAGTTTATTCACAATAGTCTGTGCTCCACATGGGGAACAAATGAACCAGTTTACAGGATCAACTGGTCTAACTCCACAATCAAAAGATACAAAAATCTAACGATCAAATAAGCATTGCAGGCGTATACTAATTATTCAGTAAAACTCAAGGTGTGGGTTGAGATTGAGAGATGAGCAAGAGAGGTTAGGAGCATATGCTGATACAGCACATTGTTGCACCCACCACATGACAAACCAGCTCAGGAGTCCAGATTAAGACCCAAGTGTAGCCATGCAACCAGAATGAAACCAGTGTGAGGTTTTTTTATGGTGGCTGGAGTAACAATTCTGCCATCAACCCCCAGGTTTTTCCCTGCAGGTTGGAGGGCCTACATGCAGATTGACATCATACCCAGGACGGAGCAATTGCAGGTTAAGCGCCTTGCTCAAGGGCCCAATGAAGTAGAGTCACTTTTGACGTTTACAGGATTCGAACTGGCAACTTTCCGATTGCCAGCGCAGATCCCTAGACTCAGAGCCACCACTCCCCCCGGTGTGGGTTGTATTGCAATAAATAAAAACAACATGTTTCTTTTGCCGATGACTTTAATGTTTTTTATGAGTATCTGTGAGCCGCCACTTAATTTGTGTTGGAGCCGACAGAAGCTTAGCCATGGTGCCTCTGATTTTGAACCCAATTCACTCTGTGGCCTCAAAATACGATCTGGGATCCCAAAATCTAAGAAAAATATTCTTTATAATTTAAATACTCAAAGTTTACAACACAGATGTCATCAATAAAAGTAGCCAGATTAACATTAGGTCTGTTTTTATGACTGGCTGAAAATGAAAAAAATGCACCAAAAACACTGAGGTGGCACAAATCAAAATAAATTGTCAGGTCTATATTAGGTTGAAATAACAGTGACTTTAACAGTTTGGAAAATAAGACTCATAATTTTTAATTTTGGTGGATATTAGGATAATTATAGAGTTATTTAGAAAAGATGCAGCTTTTAACTATTGGAAAGCTCTTAAGGGAAAGCTAACATTATTTTTGATTGTGTGTATTTAAGGTTTGGAGAAGCAAGCACATAATGATGACTCATAGGATGATAACAGAGTGAGGATACCGGGATGCATGCAAATAAGACAAATATTGTGAGATATGCAAATGTATTAGCAAATAGTAAAAAAAGTGCTAGAACTAGAAAATTGTATAAGTTTAAGCTCAGATAAACTAACCAGTGTGTACATGCTTCTAAGAAGATATTGGACCTGGCCACTGACATGTTATTATATATAATTAAAAGTAGCTTCACTGACAAGTAACCAAGACCATTGGTAATTATCATCTGTCTGATTTCAGTTGATGTAACTATTGCTAAAGTTTGCATGATCAGCCACCAAGGTACTCCATAAAGGAACTGATTTAAAAAGCGTTGTCAAAGACATCACAACTGGAATAGAGAGAGGCATCACAAGTGGAGAAATGTTTCATTTATCATTTTATCTAACATTTGGGTGTATGCCTGGATTCTCTTAAAATTAACATAAGTTTAGATTGAAATGTACTTTGCTTCGTTCAGGTTTCCATCAACCCAGTCTACTTTACCAGTCATTGCCACTGGAAAATAGCCCCAAAGCCTGATGCTGCCTCCACCATGCTTTACCATTGGAATGGCATGAGCTGTGCCTCATTTCCTCCAGACATTAAGCTTAGAATTGAGACTCTTGTTTCTCACAGTCTGACAGTCCTCTAGGTTCCTTTCACAAACTCCAAGCAGGCATCCATTTGTCTTTTACCCAGGAGAGGCTTCTACCAAGATCAGTAGAGTGCTACAGAGATGGTTCTCCTTCTGGAAGTTTCTCTAATCACCACACAGGTTCTCTGGAATTCAGCCAGATAGATCATCAGGTCCTTGGCCATTTTTCCTACCAAGTTTCTTCTCCCCAAGTGCTCAGTTTGGCTGAGCAGCCAGCTTAAGCAAGGGGTGTGGTTGTTCCAAACTTCTTCTCTTTAAGAATTATGGAGGCAACTGTGCTCTTGAGAGCCTTCAATGCTGCAGAAACGTTTTTGCAGCTTTCCCCAAATGTGTGTCTTGACACAATTCTGTCTTTAAGCTCTGCAGGCAGTTCCTTCAACCTCATGATTTGTTTTTTGCTCAACTGTGGGACCTTCCTCTTATCCTAATCAGTTCAATCAAGTGGACTGACAACCAGTGGACTCCTAACAAGGTGTAGAAACATCTCAGCCATGATCAATAGAATGGGATGTACCTGAGCCAGCTTTCAAGTGTCATAACAGATGGTCTGAATACTTGTGTCTGTGTGATATTTCAGCAAAAAATTCAAAAATCCTGTTTTGTTTTGTTATTCTGTGGTATTGAGCTTGATCACTGCTGTCACTGCTCTACTGCTAAGTTATTTGCCTGCCTATGGAAGAGTCATCTCTGATAAAGGAGCACTGTAATTATCAGGTACAAGGGCCCTTTCATCAGATTGGCCGGCTCAACACCGACTCAGCTGTAGAATGACCAATAGGGGGAGGCAACTTGGCCCCGGTCTCCAAGACTCTGACTGTGTCTGGCCTGTCTGACTCCTTTTCTATAATCTGGCTATGGTTCTACAATTAGCTGATTGACAGATAATGTTGTTTTTACGTTAAACTAGACAAAGAGCCCGTTTCGACAACGTAAGATGAAATGGGCACGAGTGGAATAGTATAATATATAATAAGTATAAGCACCACAAACCTGATATAGGTGTATTGAATGAAAGCGTAATTAGGCCTTGAGCTGTAGTTGAAATCACCTTTCAGGCCTCTAGAGCTTTAATCGAAGTTGCCTTCCTCTTTGAATTTTCGCAGCTGTAAATCCGCCGCCTGCCGCGATGTCGGTCTCGTAAGGTTTTTCAGGCAGCTGCGCAGAAGGCGACTGCGCATTCGGCTTCGGACGGACGTGAGTGAGTGAGTGAGTGAGGAGACTGGTGAATTATGTATTAAGATGTTTCTACTTGGTTTTTGATGTAATTGAACAAATCTGTATCCTTATATGTGACATTTCTGTATTTAGTGAGTGGTATTGTCTACTCTTGCATTTTACCTAGTAGTTTGTACTGTTGTGTTGTATTTCTGATAGATTGGCCATCTAGAGGATTACTTGTGTTCTGTTTTGTGTGTTGTATTTACCCCATTCTTTGACCATCATTGCAAGCCTAACCTACTGTTGCCTAAATTGCCTTTCGCAATGGGGGTATGGGGGGGTTTCTTGTCCTTTTAGGGAGTCAAGACTGGGGGGGCTGTCAACAAACAGGACCTGTTAAAGTCCATTGAGGCATTCCTCATGTGATTTTTGGCTATACAAGAAATACAATGTTGTTGATCGTTGTGGGACAAAATGAATTTAAATGATTTTAGAATAAGGCAGCAACATAACAAAATGTGTAAAAAGTGAATGGGTCCGATTACTTTTTGAAGGCACTATATCAATTTACAGGAACTGGAAGATTTGTAAAGGTGAAGAGGGGTTAATCAAAATGACTTTAAAGAATATTTCCTTATCTTTGTTGTGTCTTCTGAGTGAACAGTGAAAATGCTGGCCTCAGAGGCCCTCAAAAGTGGCAATTCAAATCGTTTTTGTACCAACTTAATGTGGTCTTGAGGGCCAGAGCCCATCCCATTAACTTCGAGTCTAGTTTAATATAAGAAGAAAATCATGTTTTTGGCTTCCATTCTTCACCTTATGAATACATTTTGCTGCTCATCCAACCCTTAAAATGTCTTCATTCAAAACTGTTTAACAATCCCAATTTCAAACTACTTCAAACTGCAGGGCTATCTTTCTGTTTGATCTATTTTATCTGGCACTTCCTACTTGATGAGTTTGCCTTTATAACACTGCTCTGGCACTTTTCAAAAAATCATCCTCATTTTGTCTCCAACTCGTGCTTTCTGGCTAGTCAGTCAGTAGATATTGCTGCCATTTGTCACGAGCTTAATGAAGATTCACATTAGTTGGTATTACTAGTGAAACTCACTGCCTAATTCAGCTTGGGCCACAGCAGGAGAACATTATGAGGCTCTAAAATAAATTACGTGTGAAATCCCTCAGAAGGGCCCCTGCCAGTCCTTATCTCTCTGTGAGCTAATAATTTGAGCCGATGAAAGCTTTGTTACAGATTCAGATTATGGATACGTAACACGATGAGTTCATCAGCATCCAGATGACTGGCCTCGGTCTATTAAAAGGTAAACGGGCCCAAGAGATTTCTAGTCCTGTTGATCACCTGAAATCTACCATTTGCACACTATTTCTCCATTTATGTTAGAAAAAATGTTTTTTTTTTTTTAATATTGCACTTCATTTTTCATTTTATGCTTGTATTTTGTTTTTGGAATGCTAGGCTTATAAGTGCTTAATAAAAATAAATAGAACGGAAAATTGGATTGAATTGAGCAAGTGTGTCCTAAGGACTGAAACATTCTGTCAATGTTTATAGCGAAGCAACAAAGCCTTCTTGAATTTCATGACATCTCATAACAATTAAAATTAAAATAATGAACTGTTAACCCTTTCATTGACTGTAAACGGATTCTGGAGTCATGGGAAGTTCAAGGCAATCCCGAGAGCATCAAACCCCAAACTGAGTGCTACTCCACACCTAACTCAAAATATTACCAAAAGACAGTGTTGTATAAAGTACTTAACAGCCATGTTTGAGTAAAAGTAGAGAGACCTTTCTGAAAAGTGACTCAAGTGAAAGTTAAGTTTGCCCACAAACTATTCAAGTAGAAGTTTTAACGTTTCTGATATTAAGTGTATTTACAGTAAGTAAAATGTAGGATTGTTCCTTGTTTCCATTTGTTTTTAAAACCTGCTTTTCCAAAGGAGGGTCATTGGGGCAGGATGGGGAACAAGATGGTAGTAACCCCGGACTGGGCGCCAGCATCAAGGGGAGAACAAACACCCAGGCTAATTTAGCTTCACCAGTCCACATAACCTGCATGTCTTTGGAACTGTGGGAGGGAACTGAAACACTCAGAGGAAACCCACATTGTTATGAGGCATCACTAAAACACTGTGCTGCCCCTCATTTTATATATATTTAACCTCCTTAGCATTAGACCTGAGCATCACTCGGGCTGTAAAAACAGTACTAAATGTGTTAGTCTCAACTGTCACTCGTGCAGCGGTGTAAACGTGTCTCACGTAAGACCCGAGGTTTACTCAGGCTGTAAATGTGCCAACAGCATTAGTGTTGAGTGTTCTCAGGCAATGGTGTAGGCATATCTTGTGTAAGCGTTAGGCCTGAGCATTATCTGGGCAGCGGTGTAGATGCGTCTTCTCCGAGCCTCATAATGGCTTCTCGTAAGAAGCGCCTCTCATCAGGCAGTGAAATTGAAAGTGATTCTGGTGACACTCATGTCACCCGCAAATGTGCAGTATGCTGTTCCTAAATTATTATTATTATTACTCATCATTGTTATTATTATTATTTGTATCATTATTATACTTTCTACCCTACTGACTTTGTACTTTTAGCGTTTTGTATATTTTACAGTATAAAAATGAGATTTAATAAAAATGTAATTTTTCAAACCAAAAAATGTAATGCTTTTTACGTTTTTTTTGAGAAAAAATGTTAACGCTAAGGAAATTAAAAATGTTTTTAAAAATTTATAATATTTTAGAATTTTTGCATGTGTTTTGCATTACAATCACTAAAGTATGAGCAAAGTAACTGTAACTTGGTATTCAGTGTAGTCGGACATTTTGATAATTATATGTAAATTCAACGGGGTAGGCACTACTATGAGAGGCATGAAGGCTTTTCTCGGTTTAAGGAACCAATCTGAGTTATAAAGTGAAACTTTGTAACATAAACACCTACAGAAATTACAACAATTTTACATGCAGAAAAATGACCCCCATGTTTGTTTAAGTAACACTAAACTACCTGAAAAACTGACAGAATTAGTTTAAAAATAACATTAGTCAACAAAACAAACCCTAATAATGTTTAATAAGGTGCCTTACTTGGGCTTTATTATTTCTAGTTTGACATTCAAAAGAATGGCCTTTCAGGTTTTTCTTTGACTTTTCCAACTACTTCAAGATCTGTTTTGGACCCGAGATTCCCATGATATCGTGAGAAAAAGGTTAGTGGTCCACAACATGTGAGTCCTTGAGTACAGAACACTACAGTTGATGGATCACCTGCACCACTCACCAGGTTGAAGTGAGGAAAGTGTCTGAATGCAACAGCATTACCTGTGGAAATAACTGAGGTTCTGTGACATCCAGCCCCACTCCACATATCCAGCCCCACCCCAAAGTTCAGTCCCATCCATTCTGTGGGTTGCAGCGAGGTGTACCTGGAATAAATACATAGATGCTCAGGTGTTAATGCAGGCCGCACCCAATGGTACATTCTCATAGTGGAGCATCTCAAGGTCATTATTATCCAGACACTCTGGTTATGAAAGCCCTGATGTGTGGCCCTCTAGTGGTTAATTTAAGCCTTTCTTCCATAGTATGGAAATTCTAAACACACGCTGAATTCTTTTATTTAATACAGCTTGCTTTACTGCTATATGTCAGGATAAAAATAGCCAATGTTTGGGATCAAAGTGGTGTGATAGGTTTATTTGGATATCGTGAAGCAGCAGAACATTGCAATAAATATCAGTAATGTGGAAACAAATAAAATCCAAACTATACAGAAGCCAAGAGGTGTCAATTGTTCTTTTATGTACAATAAATAGGATATAGAAGTGACTGATTGGGAAAACACTTTGAAGCTGTATAAAAGTCAAACGTGTTGACTGCTCTTTATCAATTTAAACAATCTGACATGAGAAAGTTGATGTAATTCAGCATTAAACAAAAAGTGTAGAGATCTCACTGGGAAAGCTGGTTATGCTACATGAACTATAAAAGCCTTTCCATTTTGAGGAGATGGCTGAAAAATGAAAGATAAAGAATTCCTTTAGCAAAGACTTTGATTTATACCAGGGGTCCCTGACTTTCGAGGGCCGCAGTTGCTGCAGGTTTTCATTCTAACCCTTTTCTTAATCGGTGACCAGTTTTTGTTGCTAATTAACTCCTTTTCCTTTCATTTTAATTGACTTGTTTTTTAAGATTTGTTCCCCTGAATTTCTTCATCATTCCTCTGAATCGCTTCATTTCTTTCCTTAAATGGCACCCAAACAGAATTGCAATGTGAATTGAGTGAGTCAACAGAAGACCAACTAAGTCAGGGCCTCAAACTCCACAACCAATTTTATTCCAACCAGTTGCTTAATTAGGCTCTGATTATTGTTGGTAATTAAATCCGTTCTTTAATTCCATGGCTTGCTGCTGCTCTCATTGTACAATAGCAGACATTTCCAAAATGGTTGATTTTCTCTTTTCTAACAGCACTGCTAAAATGTTTCGGGGACCTGAGCAGATCAACAATCCTGAGACCTCAATCCCATGTGACATGAGTTTCAGGTTTATGATAGGCACTGATTTTTCTGTATTTGTTTAACTATGCATGCAATTTTGCACATTTTGAGCATATGTCTGAATAACTGACATATGGATTATGCAATAAGAGTAACATGAGAATTTTTTTTCCCCATAGACATTTTTATATAGTTTTCAATTGTACAGAACTGGCCACTATTGGATTGTATTTTATCTTAATGTTTTTTATTTCAATTCTGCATGAAAACATAAGTCATAAAGTTTTTTTGGCCATCACTACAAACTAAATGGGGTAATTAACATATAAAAAATATCATTTAAAGTGCAGTATTCCTTTAATGTCTAAACAGTCATGATTTGTAAAAAGGTCAGATTATCTTGGAGACAGAGGTGAAGGTCTTAATCTGTGCCATAGCTGCTGAATGAGTGTAAGAATATTGCTTTTATTATTACTAGATATTTTATACTTAGCCCTTTATCATTGTATTTTATTTCTATGCTTTAATAAATAAACCAAGCTGTTTTAATATTAATTTAGTCTAGATTCTTGCCTTTTTCTGCTCTCAGAGATTTAGGTGGGTAGGGGATGTCAACTTAGTGGTTTCACTGAAGGGCTAAGCAGGGTTAGGGATGTTAAATACAGGTCTGTGATTCAATGGCCAGCAATAGATAAACTTGATCAGGTCTCAACATCAGGCGATAGGACCAGAGATTTGGACCTGCAGGCCTGTAAGGTCACCATTGTCCTTATATATCTACTCCCTTAGCTTGCAAGAACAGATATCTTGGGTATCCCTCCAAGCCCGGCTGTAGACAATGCAGACCCATTTCTGTAAGCATGTCTAGTCAACTATGCCTCCCATGTTAAAGTCATGGGGTGGAGCCTTACAGTTCAGAGGGGTGGGGCCTACCCTCACAGCAATGAGCACATGGTAGGAAACAAACCTGGATGAGATGAGCTGAAAAACAATAAGATGAACTGAATGAAATATAATTAAAAATTACAGTCACAAAAAGCAATAGCCTGCCTTTGTACAGGACCTTTTTCTTCCATGGCACCTTGGCACCCTGTATGTACAATTTCAGTACATCCTTCCATTTACTTAATCGGATATGCTGCTCAGGCACAGCAACTCTCTGAGCACACTAAAAATATAATCAAAAACCAGGCACTTCTGGAAATCACATTTTCAGTGCTGGACACACAAGTTTATGCGAATAAATAAATGTAAATGAGGTTGTTTTTCTGAGCTGCATTCACATTAATATTGCAGTTCGTAAAGTGTGAATGAAATGGACTCGTTTGCTGTGATTCGTGCTTAAAAAGTTCTAAAATTGAGAAAAAGTTGAAGTTTGTCAAGTGAGATGTGCATAAAAAATGACAGTGCAGATGAGGGAAGATGAAGATCAGTAAGCTGTTACAGGGCATATAAAATGTATTCACCCCCTTGGAAGTTTTCACAAATTAAAAATGAATTTAATTTAACTTTTTTGACTCTGATCAACAGAAAAGACTCATTAATGTCAAAGTGAAGACAGATCCCTGCCAAGGGGTATGAATTAATTAAACAAGTAAAAGGCAGTAGTGGTTTCTAATTTTTTGGTGTTGTGCATTGGAGACATAAACATTGTAAAAAGGGGTTTGAGGCCTCCAAATGATCATTAAGTAGGCTGGGAACCTTCCCTGGCTGGTCCAGAAGAGGCTCACTTCAGACCAGCTTAGTGAGCAATGGTACAAAGAATGCAATCAGACTTTTTGGGCACATACACTGTCAGCATGGCACTGCCAGATCTAAACACTAGTGTGGAGAGTTGCTTGCGTACTTAAGTGTCTATAGCTGCAGGTGGAAGCTGCCATCACATTTTACGTAACTGATCTTTTCCTGAATAAGGAGTGGCATTGCACATGTACTTTGTCAGCATGTCTATGTCGATCAAATACAGGATACTCTGCAGTCTACTTTGACTTTACACTATAGGAAGAGAAGTACATAAATATAGGTAAACAACATTTGATGTGGTGTTTATATAAGTAACATACAAATGTTTTTCATATAAAGACCATCAAGAAACATAATTGCAAACAGAACTTTGCACAATACCTTGGTGAGCTCTGTAGGCCCTGCTGTTTCATTGAAGGACATGAGTGTGGCAGATTCACTAGCAGGATGATGGCCAACCTGATGCTGCATGCAAACGGTGCCATCTTTACGCCTGGTGCAGCTGTGTTGCTCTTATTTGTCAGTGGCAGTTTCTTGCAAGGAGGGCTTCTGTTCTCTGATGTAGAACCCTCATCCTCATCTGAATTCACCTCTGTTATAGCACGTCTTCATTTGAAAACAGCAGTGTGAGATTGGGGGGGGGGGGGGGGTATTTAATGGGGGGGGGCGTGAATGTGACTGAGAGAATAAAACTAAATAAAAGAAAAAAACGCTAAACTTTACAAGTGCCATAAATTTACACCTGCTGTTACAGACTCAAATCAAACAATAAGAGCAGTTCACTACTCAAAACGGTAAATCTAGGAAGTGCCCGGAATCAAACATGCAACCTCTTGATTATGAGTCAGTGGTTCTTACCTCTGCACCAGCCAAGCAGTCGTGTGAGCATTGTACCCTAACCCGATTTCTTTTTCTTCGGTTATATTTCTTGAATAAAAGCACACTTGTTTTGCTAAACTTGTACCTTTTGTGAAAGTGTTTATTTGACATTTGGACTTCAGTCTTCACACATTATACACTTCATGTCAAAATTTTATTATTAGTACTATAGCACGTTTCTGAAAAAGTTTCTGTTTTACCTATGTGTTCAACATTTCTTGCCTCACATTTCCTGTCATCCTACTTTTACCCAGATCATTGTAGACACGGAACACACATGATATGCATGTGTTCCAAATAACGATATATTATTTACTCTCTTCTAACTCCAGGCACCTCACACCCAGATAACAGACTTGAGCTTGGAGAACTTTTTGTCCGACTTTGTCTTTTAACAAAACATTTAAAGAAAGGGGGATATTTATATTGATTTGCATATTAAAATATTTTAAATTCTGGGAGGAGTCAAGGTGGGGCTGTAGGCACGTGCATTAAATTTCATGTTAGTTGGGATTTCTAAAGGGGAAGTGAGTGGAACTTGGTGTACGCACAGATTTATGCATCAGAATTTTTCGTGCATATGCACATTTCTGTTTTAGTGTGAATTTTACGCACAGCGTTATACATGAGGCTCCTGGACATCGGCACAAATTGATGAATATTCACAAGCCTGGTCTGCAATAGAAATAAAATCTTTTTGTATGTCATTATATTCCCTGCTCTGTGCCCCAGTTAACACAAACTTACGTCATTACACTAATAATCCAATTGCCCTGCATTCTCTTAGAATATGGAACCAATGTATGAAGCACTTTAAGACAGAAAGCTTTTATCTGTTGTACCTCTACATAACCACATGTTTCCTCCCGCTTAACCATATACACTATTTAATGTCTGGAGAATGTCCAGGATTAAAACACTTAGAGACTTGTATATAGATAATGTCTTTGCAGCTTACGAACAATTACATTTCAAATACAACTTCTCATCAACACAGTTCATCCACTACTTTCAAGATATAAACTTTGCTAAACAGAACCTGCCCAGTTTTCCTCACCTTCCACCTTGTTCTATTCCAGAAGAATTATTGATCAGTCTTGAAGAATAATATAGGCATCGCTACAATTTATAAAAATATTTTAAAGTCTCTTCCTTTCAAAGACCCCAGAGTACACTGGGGAAAAGATCTGTTGCTTAATATTTCAGAAAAGGAGTGGAAGGCAGCCATGCACAGAACACACTCTAGCTTCATACGTGCAAAGCATTTAGTCATTCAACTTAAAATCTTTTACTGAGCGCATTTATCTCGTTTAAAATTGTCCAAAATATTTCCAGGGCAAGATTCAACCTGTGAACATTGCAATCAAGCTCCAGCCTCACTTGGCCACATGTTCTGGACGTGCACCAAATTAACAACTTGTTGGACAAAAACCTTTAAATGCCTCTCAGACATCCTTGGTGTCACAATCCCTCCTAACCCATTAACATTTCTGTTTGGTGGACTCCCAGATCATTTAAAGTGGAGAAGGACAAACAAACTGTTTTTACCTTTACCTCACTACTAGCACTTAGACTTATGTTACTCAACTGGAAGAATCCCACCCCACCACTCTTAAGTCAGTGGGTAACCAATGTTCTATACTACTTAAAATTGGAAAAAATCTAATTCTGACTTAAAGGATCTGTTCAAAACTTTTTAAAAACATGGCAGATCTAATCAATAACATTTTAGAATAAGCTTCCTTTCGGGGTATAGGATACTCTTCTTTTCTTAGTCCTTTTATTGAGTAACTTCGGTTGCCGACTCCTCTCTCCTTCTTTTGGGTGTGGGTTGAATTTTGCTTTGATTTGTTAAATTTGACTTGATTGCATGAAATGTTATCTGTTTCATAATTAAAAATAAATAAAAATATAGTTCTTTTTGATTTAGTTTTTGTTTTTTATAAAACCTAAAATGCACAAAAATACAGATCCATTGAGACAAAATCACTTGGGGGCGTACTAGCCACCCAACCCGGCACAGACAGACACACATATAAAAACAAAGAAAAATTTTATTTTCTTCGCCTGTGGGCTACATCTTCCCCATGTCCCGCAGGCACAACACAGTCCCACAAGCTCAAACAGCACAGCACAGCACAGCACAACACAAAATAAATTCTTTTCTTTCTTTCTTTCTTTCTTTCTTTCTTTCTTTCTTTCTTTCTTTCTTTCTTTCTTTCTTTCTTTCTTTCTTTCTTTCCTCCACTCTTCTCTGGTAGCTTTGTCTCCCTCCTCCCAACTCTGGCTCCTGGAGTAACGACTGCTGGCTCCTTTTATAACACCCCCGGAAGTGCTCCAGGTGCTCGTTGACCTACTTATGGAAGCAGAAATCCCGCCCAAGAGGCGGCACCCTTGGATCCCAACAGGGCTGTAATCAACCCAAACTCTCGTGAAACCCTGCGGGAGTCCGAGTCACCGCTGCAACCCAGGGGGTCTAGCATCTAGCAACCTGGGGGAGGTATTGTACAGCTCATGTCTGTTCCCCCAGACCTTATACAGAAGGGGCGTCCCGGCCAGGCATGGGCCCCAGCCGTCTGCCACACTATAAATAACACCTGGGTTCTTTTTTTAAAAAAAAAGCTGGACTTTAAACTGGCTTAAGTGGGACCAGTCGTGGAGGAATAGAAGGTCAAGTCCATCTAAGCAGCATACACAGAATAGCAGGAACTAACTCTGGATGGGAAGCCAATCAAAAAATCTAATTATTATCACCCACACATTTTGAGGATGTGGGAGAAAATGAAATTATTTAAAGAAAACTCACAAGGACAACAGGGAGTACCAGCAAACTTCACTCAGACAGCAAAAAACTAAAGTCAAAAGCTGCACCAGAAAACAGCAGTAGTAAATACTACGCCACCATTTTATCCTAACTTTTAAAGATCTTGAACAAATGACATGCTTAATTTTCCTTCTGGATAAGTGAGATATGGAAACCTACACTCTAAATATTTAACAAAGACATAAAGCATATGGTGAAATATGGGGATTTCACTCACTCACATACTTGAAGACATCTGCACAGTAAGGCATTGACTTTATTAATGGGGGCTCATTAGCACTTTGTGTTCTGTCTGAGGGGGGAAAATCCTCTTTGGCACAGTTATAAGTAAAGAAGCTGAATAATTTTATCATGTCTTGCCAAACACATTTGGAATGACTTTGCCAAGCGGTAAATAAATATTTTTTTATGTTACTTTTAATTTGAAATTACTCCAAAATACATTTAATGGCCTAGATTGGCTTCTATAAGCCTTTTGACACATAAATGATGTAATTTTGCTGCACTTTATCAATGAGATAGGATTTCCTCCAAGTCAGTCACAGGGATCAAGATGAAGGTCACAGGAGCTGTTAGCATGCTAAAGGATTTTGTTTCACATTGCAAACTTGTTGGGATGCAAAGACCATTACTGTAGTTGGAATAAAAGGACTTCCATTTTATGAATTAAAGATCTGCTGAATCAAGTGGGAGATTGGATTTGTAGTTCTACTCTGATAGCCCTCAGCAAAGGAGCACAAAGCATCTTTTTATGCATATCCAGCTCAAGAAAGTCGAGTGAAGGGAGACATTTGATTTAAATGTGTATCAAATTGAACCACGGAATGCCGAGGTTTATTTAATCACCCAGCAATCAGGGACTTAGAGGTACTTACTGTGTCTGATGCTGCCTGGAGAGGTTCTGGCTCTTGAGTTGGATTGAGCAATTGGGATATTACAAATGGTGAAATAAGAGAAAGTTACATTAAGATGAATGTAAAGTCCTCTTAACCACTAAAAAATATGCTTCCGATTGCTTTGAGGTAACATAGTTGACAGTACACGTGAAGCGCTCCTACTAAAATGTCGCCAATCCTAGTTAATGAATTGGTCCCTTCATTCTTCATTGTTATCTGTAGACTTCTCTCTCTGTTTTGACATGATATGTTGGCCACTATATATATGATAAAAATTCTGTGAGCCCACTTTGTAAGATCTACATATTGGATGACTAGTTTTTCAAGTGTGTTCCTTCTTTGTGGAGTTTGGACATTCTCTCCTTTCCTCTGGCTGTTTTTACCCCAGTTCTTCAGTTTTCCTCAAAGATCCCAAAGACAAACAAATTAGGTTAAGAAGAAACTTTAAATTAATTCCATGTGCATGACTGGGCTGGCATCTGATCATGGGATTGGCTCCTGCTAGTGATGAAAGAAACGGCTAAGTGTTGTGGCGTTGAGCGGTGTTGTTGAGTGGTTGGGGGCGGTACCCAGCTGGGATGCCTAGAAGGACTGGAAAAGGGACTACGCCTCCTCCGGACCATGAGAGGGCAGCCGCCCAGGTTGGTATGGGGACCACGGGAACAGAGCATGGAAGCTCAACCCTATAGGGGCCCGTGGTCACCTCTAGGGGGCGCCCAGATGGCTGAAAAGCCCTGGACATCAGCACTTCCACCACACCCGGAGGTGCTGGCAGAAGGAAAACCAGGGACACCCGAAAGCACTACAGGAAGTGCCGCAGGAAGCTTATCAGGAGGCACCTGGAGCACGTCTGGGTGGACATAAAAGGAGCCACCTCCCTCCATTCGTGAGCTGGAGTCGGGTGGAAGTGGACGTAGCTCGGAGGCAAGGAGTGTAGGCGGTGAAGGAAGGCGTTGGAAGAGGCCTGGACTGAGGGTGCTTGGTGCAGGGGCACTGGGTTGTGTACTTTGGGACTTTCATCTGTAAATATGTACAATAAACGTGTGTGTGGTTTTGAACCATCGGTGTCTGCCTGTCTGTGTCCAGGCTGGTTTCCACAGTGTCAACCAATAAGCAGTTTTGTGAAAATTACACTAAAATGCATTTTGCAAGCAGATTTCACAATTGCAAAACGGAAAACTCAATAAAAACAGCTTTTCTGAAATGTGTAAAAGTATAAGTTCAGAATTTTCCAAGTCAAAGTTATTTCTTCAGAAACATGGAATTTTTAAGAACATTAGAGCAATCTACATGAGAACAGGCCATTCGGCCCAACAAAGCTTGCCAGTCCAGGTCAGGACAGGTCATGGCAGATTGGTGAGCATGCACTGGTACAGCACGTTGCTGCACCCACCACATGACGAAACAGCTCGGGATCCCAGTTGGCAACCCCCCAGGCAGACACGTGGTTTAGTCCCACCCTCTGGAAATGAACATCTGTCTGCTGCAACCAGGTGTTACACGGGTGTACCCTTAGCCTGATCCAGTCACGCGGTTCCTCAACAATGAGGATCCTGTGAGCCAGATCACCTTCAGAGAATGGCAACACATGGCCATAGTGCTGTAACTGACGCTCCCGCACAATGCAGGTAATATGCCTTAGAAAGTCAAGCACTTCAAAAAGTCAGTGGAGCACTTCAAAAAACTGCTCAAAACATATTATTTTAACATGACCTTCTCATAATTTCACTGTAATTTAATCCTTATACTCTGTATATCCAATTCATTATAATAACTATCCATGGTAGCTCTAAAATCTGTACTAACCCCTATTCTCTCTTCTGTTTCTTTTTCCGTTGTTCTTTTGGTGGTGGCTTTCGCCACCACCATCTACTCAAAGCACCATGATGTTCCAACAGTGAAAAATTAAAAGCCAGAAGTCTGCATGTCCATCATCATCAAGTCCTTCAGTGAGAACCCTAGACACAAGAGGACTATTTCATTTATGTTAGGTAGAATGCCCAGAGGGGACTGGGCGGTCTCGTGGCCTGGAACCACTGCAGATTTTATTTTTTTCTCCAGCTGTCTGGAGTTTTTTTTTGTTTTTTCTGTCCACCCTGGCCATCGGACCTTACTCTTTTTTTTATGTTAACTAATATTGTCTTATTTTAATTTCATATGTTGTTATATTTTTTATTTACTGTTCTTCATTATGTAAAGCACTTTGAGCTACTTTTTTGTATGAAAATGTGCTATACAAATAAATGTTATTATTATTATTATTATTATTAAACCAGTAGTACCTAAAGATTCTTTGAAGAGACACAGTACCGAAGGAGTCCAGTCTTTGTCCCTGGTCACTGGATAGCATCCATGTCTCGCTACCATATAGCAAAACAAGGAGCACCAGGACTCTAATGACTTGGACCTTCATCCTTTTGCAGAGACACTGTAGTAGGAATGCCACATACCCCTTTCTAGCAACCTCAAGACCCCCATGCTCTCCCAATCCGTCTACTGACTTCATAGGACGAATCACCAGAGACATGAATGTCACTGCCAAGGTAAATAAACCTCTTGACAAGGTTGACATTCTATCTGCAGACAGACACACTGCTGATGGCTGTGCCCAAGAGGTCATTAAAGGCCTGGATCTTGTTTTTTATCCAGGACACTCGCAAGCCCAGACACTCAGACTCCTTGCTCAGTCTCTCGACAGCCCCGATCAGAGCCTCCTTTGACTCTGCGAATGTCATAGCATCATCTGCAAAGTCAAGATCTGTGAATCTTTCTTCACCAACAGATGCCCCACAGCTGTTGGACCCCACAACCCTGCCCAACACTCATGCAAGCATTGAACAGGCTAGGAGCAAGAACACACCCATGATGAAGCCCAGAATCAACTGGGAAAAACGCAGAAGTTCTGCTTCCACTCTGCATAGCACTCACAGTACCAGTGTACAGGCCGGCCATGATATCCAGGAACTTTGGGGCAATCCCAGAAAGTCTCAGGATGTCCCACAGGGCAACTCGATCAACTGAGTTGAACACTTTACTAAAGTCAGCAAAGGCCGCCAAGAAACTTGGTATTTGCATTTGTGTGCCATGAGAACCCTCAATGCCAGGATGCGGTTGATGGTAGATTTATTAGGCGTAACAACAGACTGCTTCGGTCATGGGTAGGTGAGCAAGTGATCATAGATCCTATTGAGGATGACCCTATCAAGGACCTTACCTGGCAGTGAGAGCAGTGTTATCCTCCTGTAGATGCTGCAATCCAGGCATTCACCCTTCCCTTTCCAGATAGGGATGAGAAGTCCAGTTTTCCAATCAGTTGGGATGATGCCTATCTCCAAGATGGAAGAAAAGATTGCTTGTAATGCCAGGAGGACAGCCTTACCACCAGCCTGGAAAAGTTCAACCGGGATACAATACAATACAATACAATTTATGTATTGTACAGCCCAAAATCACACAGGAAGTGCCGCAATGGGCTTTAACAGGCCCTGCCTCTTGACAGCCCCCCAGCCTTGACTCTCTAAGAAGACAACAAAAAACTCCCAAAAAACCCTTGTAGGGAAAAAATGGAAGAAACCTTGGGAAAGGCAGTTCAAATAGAGACCCCTTTCCAGGTACGTTGGGCGTGCAGTGGGTGTCAAAAAGAAGGGGGTTAATACAATACAGTATAATACACAGAACAGAACAAATCCTCAATACAGTATAAAAATAAAAATTTTAGAACTATGGAGTAGAATTTAACAGTAGATGATATCACATAATATGATTTGGATTTGTTTAGAGTCCTGGAGACCTCATTCATTAACTGCCTCCCCCAGTTGGCCATTCCACAGCTGAAATAGCGCTAATCCGATCTTTCCCACAATTCCTGTGATCCTCCATCAGGGCTGACTTTACCTTAGGCAGGCAAAACAACTTGGCAGGTGGGCCGTGGCACCAAGTGCCACATTTGAGTACCGAGAAGAGAAACAGAATAGGTGAGGGTTAGTATCCAATTATAACTATCATGTTACTTATGTTTTAGTGCTAATGACTAACAACAGAGAAGGAGTCTGTACAATTAATCAGCAGCTCTAGTCAGGGTATGCTAAGATGAAGTCGTGAGTCTTCAGCCGGGATTTAAAAGCTGAGACCGAAGAGGCACCTCTTATAGTAGCAGACAGACCATTCCACAGTTTAGGAGCCCTGTAACTAAACGCTCAACCTCCCACTGTTATTTTATTAATTCTTGGAATCATAAGCAGACCGGCATCTTGAGATCTTATTGTGCGCTCAGGTTTGTAAGTCATGATACGTTCAGACAAGTAAGCCGGACCTTGGCCATTTAATGCTTTATATGTTAAAAGGAGGATTTTGAAATCTGCCCTAAATTTAACCGGGAGCCAGTGTAAGAATTTAAGAACTGGAGTTATGTGTTTGTATTTTCTTGTTCTTGTAATAATTCTTGCAGAAGCATCTTGGATTAACTGGAGGCTGTATAAAGAACAGTTTGAACATCCAGTGAACACCGCGTTGCAGTAGTCAATCCTACTAGAAATAATGCATGAATTAATTTCTCAGAATCCTGTTTATTTAGAAAGCGCCTTAATTTCCCAACATTTTTAAGATGGAAGAAACATGATTTGGACAACTTTGTAATATGCGTTTTAAATGACATTTTAGAGTCAAAGATAACTCCTAGATTGCGGGCTGATTCAGTAAAATTAATGGTGATTCCAACTGAGTTAAATGATGACAGAATATTGTTGTGATCAGAGTCATTCCATCCAACAATTAACATCTCTGTTTTATCTGTGTTTAAAGACAAGTAGTTCTCATCCATCCACTCCTTTAATTCACTAACACAACTAATTAAAGACAACATCGGAGAAACTTCATTTGATCTAAATGAAAGGTATAACTGGGTGTCATCTGCATACGAATGAAAATTAACATTATGTTTCCTAATGATGGATCCCAGTGGAAGCATGTAAAGTGAGAATATCTCATTTCTGTGTATAATGATGGAGTATTGTCAGCACATTTCTGTACATACTGGAATTGATTTGATAAATAAGAACTAAACCAAACGAGCACAGTGCCTGTAACCCCAACATCACTTTCTAGCCTGTGTAGTAAAATAGAATGGTCAATCGTGTCAAATGCTGCACTTAAGTCTAACAACATAATTACAGTGGAGTTTCCTTCATCAGATGATATGAGAATATCATTTACAACCTGCGTTAGTGCCATTTCTGTACTATGACCAGAGCGGAAACCAAACTGGAATTTCTCAAATAAATTGTAATGCGAAAGGTGTGACTGAAGCTGATTGGCAACTACTTTTTCTAGTATTTTAGAGAGAAAGGGTAAATTTGAAATAGGCCTATAATTATTTAGTATGTGTGGGTCTAGGTCTGACTTTTTAAATAATGGTTTAATGACTGACACTTTTAGTGCATCAGGTACCGTGCCATGAAATAATGAACTATTGATAATGTTAAGAATAGGCACTGCAAGAACATCCATTGAACTTTTTACTAGTTTTGTTGGCACTGGATCTAGGGAACTAGTGGGCTTCATTTTAGAAATTAAAGTTAAGATTTCCTGCTCAGTTACAGGATTAAATTACTAAAGTGCTGAATGCAATATGAGGCAGTGTCTGCTAAGCTAGTATTTGGTTTGTACTGTGATGCTGAGATCTGGGATCTTATATTTTTAATTTTCTCATTGAAGAAGTTCATAAAGTCTGTACTGCTAATATCTGTTGGTATTTTGCACTGTAGATCTGAATTTCCATTTGTTAATTTAGCCACTGTTCTAAACAGTACCCGAGGATTTTTATTATTGCTATCTATTATTCTAGAATAGTATTCTGAGCAAGCTTTAAAGAGAGCTTTTTTATATTTTTTAACACTCTCTGTCCATGCAATTTGGATACCACAGATCCCTCAAGCTGGTTCACCACCTGTGCAATGTCAGTGAGATTGGGTGGTTCACAGGTAATTGGATGATCAGCCTCAAAAATCGTGGACCCGGCAGATGACCAGTGTCCTAGCTGGAAGAACACTTCAGTTCGGCCTCCTTTTAATCTTCTTTAACTTAAACTGAAAAGACTCAGTTCTTTTAAACTTTCTTCATAATTAATCCCTTGTAACCCTGGAATCAGCCTATTCACTCTTCTCTGAACTTTTTCTAGTGCTGCTATGCCCATTTTGTAGCCTGGAGGCCAGAACTGCACACAGTACTCCAGATGAGGCCTCACACGTGTGTTATAACCTCCTTGGACTTGTACTCCCCACATCAAGGCGCTATATAACCTGACTTTCTGTTAGCCTTCTTCGGAACTCTGTCTGGAAGTTGATATAGCAGAGTCCAATTTAACTCCTTCTCATAAGATGGACTTTTGATTTCATACCTCCCACTGTGTATTCAAACCAAAACTAACACAACAGCAAGCAGTATCAAACATTCATGAAAATAATCTCACATTACTCGTGTCACTTAATCCAGACATTAAGCCATCCACTTATACGCCCACAATGTTGCAAACACATCTATTTTTAATAAAATATTGTTAAATAAACCACTTCCAAAAAAAAAACCCTCATAAACAAAAATGGAAAGCGTTCAGATGTGAATAAGCAATTAAATCATAGACTTGTCTCACATAGTTACATTTATATTTCTATCCACATCTGGAGTACTTAAGGATTATTTAGTGGCAGACTGCCAAAGCACCTAGTTGAATTGGCCTGCTTGATGACGTATCACTGATATGCACGTGGACAATGCAGAGTCTGTTCTTGGTAATGTTTTCACTTGATGTTGTGGTGTGAAATTTTGCATATAAGTTGATAAATATTTCATATGTCTTTATTGGTAACTCGTAACACTAATGTCTATCACTGATAAAAACAGCAAAGATTAGATGGTTAAGAACCAGGAAAGCCAGACTGCCTAACTGGCAGGCTTTATGGGGGTAGGTGTGTAGGTGTTCTCTGGCCCGTTGGTCTGAAGTATGGCTGTTTTGAATTGGCTTGTATCAGAAGCTTTTAAGTACCATGACGCCCTATTGGCTGTAGGGGTTGGGCAGAAAACCTATAAATTTGCTTGCTTTACCTCACTCTCTCTATCTTACCAAACTGATGAAAGACCATCTCACACACCATGGACTGAAAAGGACATCACAATGAAGAGCACAACAAGGCAGCCATATTGAGACAGGCATGCGGCCTGTCCTGAAGAAAGCTGACCACAAGTGATGCCTTAACTAGAGACATTTTAAATAACTATCAAGTCTGTGTGCCGCCTGAAACTACACATCAACATTTATCAGGTTGTATGGTTGCCAATATTTAAATTTACTTTGCATATTGTTAGTATTTTTGAATATTGTCAATAATACATTATTTACAGTGTAACTTAACTCCTGCTTGTCTTTTACTACACCTAATTGCCTGAGGTTATAGATGTAGAAGGGAAGGTGGGGAGAAGTTATATGGTACAATACCTTATAAACAGTGGTAAGTCTGTGAGATTTGAGGCATTCTGACAAAGGCTACATATTTGTCCTGCCCTCTGCCTCAAGCGCCCTGCCTGAGTCGACAGTCAGATAAACTCCCTTCCAATGACCACACAGACAAGAGTTTTCTGTTTGCTTTCTTTACTGAAGCCAGTTGGAATAGGGTAAAACTACAAATAAATCGTAAATACAATAGTGTGAGAATTACTTATTCTTTACAAACATATAAAAATAAATAAATAACTTCACTTGAATGACACGTTATCTATGCGCACTGGCAAAGCTGTTAAAGTCTGAAAAAGGTAGCTCACAAGTACTTTTATAGTGCAGTGAAAACTTATAACAGCGGAAAGTTGCTAGAACCTTTAAAATACTTCTTTAAATAATAACAGATTCACAAACATGCATCAAAAACAGAGAATTGAACTTCTATAAACATTTCTACATACCGACAATGCCTTTTAAGCCAAACTGAACGTTCAAAGCAGGAAGTGAGACAAACATGTGCTCTCTGTTTTAATTTTACTCTCTGGGGCGCAGCTTTATGACATCATCGCCCAGCGACAGGCTGTTCCTCAAATATAGGAATGTTTAATTTCACCACTAGATGGTGCTAATCTTAAGCCTCTCCTGGTTCAACCCTTAACTAGAACAGCACACTCCCCGCCTGGTATCCCATAGGATTCCACTATTTTGTTTTTTCCTCTTCTGTTCCCAAATCCTTTGAAGGAAGAAGCAAGACAATTTCATTAACAGGCCTGAGAAACATCTTGGCCCCACCTGATTTATTGACTCGGACTTGCACTTTACGGACCCTCCCATCCTTACTAGGGTACACTTCAGTTATAATTCCTAAAGGCCAGTCATTCCTCTTAGTTTGAGAGTCTTTCAAAAGGACCACACTTCCAAGCGTAAGATCTGGACGGTTAATTTGCCATTTCCTACGGAACTGAAGGGTAGATAAATACTGCTTGCGCCACCTATCCCAGAAGGTATTAGCAAGGCTCTGTACCCTACGCCATTGCTGCTTGTACAAGTCAGATTCTCCAAATTCCCCAACTGGAAGAGGAAAAGAACCCATTTTCTGAGTAAGGATTGTGGCAGGTGTGAGAATGAATGGATCCGAAGGGTCAGCTGACACAGGCACCAGCGGTCTATTGTTCACAATAACAGTGACCTCAGCAAGAAAAGTGGTAAGTACCTCGTGTGTTAATTTGGAAGACCTCATTTGTTCAAACATTGAATCTAAAATCCTCCGTGTGATACCAATCATTCTCTCCCATACACCTCCCATATGAGACGAATGAGGAGTATTGAATGTCCAAGTGCAACCATGATCTGCAAGAAATTTCTGCACAGCCATTCCATCAGAATTGGAGGGAATTCCTAGTTCCTTGCAGGCACCAATGAAGTTGGTTCCTCTGTCCGAACGAATGTGCTTCACTGGACCTCGAATCGCTAGAAACCTCCTCAAGGCATTAATGAAACTGGAAGAGTCTAGGGATTCAATGACCTCGATATGAATAGCTCTGACACTTAGACAGGTGAAAAGAACAGCCCACCTTTTACTCTCACCGTGGTTGCTTCTTGTACGTTGTGCTGATATAGTCCAAGGCCCAAACACATCTAATCCAACATGTGTAAAGGGAGGCTCCATGCTGAGTCTATCCGGTGGAAGGTTTGCCATCTTCTGTACTTCAAAGGACCCTCTGAGTTTACGGCAGATAACACACTTAAAGATAAGGCTAGAAACACATCGCTTGACACCTACTATCCAGTAGCCACCTGACCGGATTGCTCCTTCTGTAAAGTGACGTCCTTGGTGTTGTGTCTGCTCATGGAAGTAACGCACTAATAGGGTTGCTACATGATGTCGTCCCGGCACAATAAGTGGCCTTTTCTCATTAAGCTCTAGACCTGCCTCTATGACCCGACCTCCAACTCTCAACAGGCCATTTTGATCGATAAAGGGATCCAGAGTCCAAAGTGGACTTTTCTTTGAGAGCCTTCTATGTGATTTGAGACACTCAATCTCATCAGCGTAGGTTTCCTTTTGAACTGTACGAATAACGACTGCTGCACTTTGAGCTAGTATGTCCGGTGTTAGCAGTGACTCACGGTAATCCCATCTCCTACAGATCTCAGCAGGTTTATTTTGAGCTTGCTTAAAGTGACGAACAAATTGAATTAGATTACCCATAGCTCTGGTTAGATAAATCCAGCTAGAAAAACGGTTGAAGCGTTGAGACCCCAAACATGCAGATTCTGCCGTGCGACATACTGTAACTAATGGCCGGACTTCTGAATCTTGAGCTGGATTGACAAGTTCAAATGTCTCTTGCACAGGAGGCACGATTTCAGGTCGAGATAAGAATTCCGGTCCAGTAAACCAAATTGTATCCTTTAAGCTGGCAGCAGATATAGGTCGTGTTGCAATGTCCGCAGGGTTATGCTTTGTATGCACATAATGCCACTGATCTGGAAGCGAACTTCTCCGGATTCTTTGGACTCGATTATTCACGTAAACATAAAACCTCCGCTTTTCATTATGAATATATCCCAACACCACCTTGCTGTCAGTGTAGAAGGTAACTGCATCAAACGTAATATCTATTTCTGCTATGATGGTTTCTGCCATTTGCACTGCCATAACCGCCGCACAAAGCTCCAGTCGTGGTATAGTATGTTCAGGACGCGGGGCTAATCTTGTTTTGCCAGAGATGAACCCCACATGATAGTTTCCATTGGTGTCTGTGGCCTTCACATATGCGACTGCACCAACTACCCCTTCAGAAGCATCCGAGAAGACACAGAGCTCTACAAACTTTGCTTCAGACAGTGATATAGGTGAATATGGTCTTGGAATTTGAAGAGACTGCAATTCTTGTAGAGAAAGTCTCCACGTCTCCCACAGCTCCTCCTTTTCAGGTGCCAATGGTGCATCCCAATCAGATGACTCCTTAATAAATTCCCTTAGAAGAGCTTTGCCTTGGATTGTTACTGGAGCAACAAACCCAAGTGGATCATACAAACTATTTACAACAGAGAGAACTCCTCGTCGTGTGAACGGTTTTCTTTCTTTATGAACTTGAAAGGTGAAGCAATCTGAATTCAAGTCCCAAAGTAGTCCAAGGCTATGTTGTATAGGTATGGTTCCTGTTGACAAATCTAGGTCCTTTAGGGTGCTGGCATGGTCCTCAGGTGGGAAGGCTTCCATAACTTCTCTACTGTTGGACAACAACTTGTGAAGCCTGAGATTAGAGCAAGCTAACATTTCCTGAGTTCGTTTGAGCAGGTCGATTGCTGCTGCTGCAGTAGGCAAGGACTTCAGTCCATCATCCATATAGAAATCCTGCTCTACAAACTTTCTGGCATCTTCACCAAACTCAAGTTGACCTTTCTGTGCTGCTCGTCTGAGACAGTAAATAGCGACAGCTGGGGATGGGCTATTTCCAAATACATGCACTTTCATGCGAAAATCAAGTACATCATTCTCAGGATCATTATCTTTGAACCAAAGGAACCTCAAAAAGTTGCGATGATCTGGGTGAACCATAAAGCAATGGAACATTTGCTGTATGTCCACAGTAAAGGCAACAAGATCCCTTCGAAACCGAAGGAGGACTCCAATGAGATTGTTGTTGAGATCTGGACCCGTTAGAAGCACCTGGTTTAATGATAGACCTTTGAATTGGGCACTTGAGTCAAAAACTACTCGGATCTGAGAAGGCTTCTTGGGATGGTAAACACCGAAACAAGGTAGGTACCAGCATTGCTCTCCAGGTTTTATCTGAGGGGCCACCTCTGCGTGATCATTTTGAAACATCTTCTCCATAAAGGCAACAAAATGAGTTTTCATTTCAGGACTCTTTCTAAAGGAGCGTTGTAGTGACTTTAAACGCTGTACTGCCATAGACCTGTTATCAGGAAGACGTGGCCGTGGAACCTTGAATGGCAATGGAGCTACCCAGCTATTTTCTTCATTCTGAAAGACACTCTGATTCATAATCTTTAAAAACTGTGTATCTTCAATAGAATAAGCTACCTTGTCATCGTCCCTTGTTCTTTGGAATAAGTCTTGATCTAAGATCATCTGCACTTCTTCAGCAGAGCAGACCTTACGATGAAGGATGGACAGTGGCAGCTTACAGTCACAGAATCTCTCTTTAACAATGCAGTGGTTGGGGCAGGGCCTAAAGAATGAAGGTCGGCCATTCTCTAAGATGTTAGTGCAGTATGCCCTTACTGTGTCCGGTTTGTGAACATCTCCAATACAGACATCTCCCACGATCACCCAACCAAGATCCAACTTCTGTGCATATGGAGCGTTATGTGGTCCATTTACTTGCTTACGTACTTTATGGAGCCTGATGACATCTCTACCTAATAGAAGCATAATAGGGGCTTGTAGGTGGAGCTCTGGTATCCACTTCGCCAGGTGTCTCAAGTGTGGGTGGTTTAGCGCTACTTCTGGGGTTGGAATTTCAGATCGATTATTTGGAATGTCATTGCACTCAATCATTGTTGGTAGCGAAAGAGTAATACTTCCATCTATTGACTCAATTTGGAAGCCGTGTGCCTGCCTACCTTGTGATTCAACAGTTCCAGCGCATGTCTTCAAGGTGTATGAAGAAATGGATCCCGATATGCCGAAGAGATCAAAGAACTCTGACCTTACAAGGGACCTGTTGCTCTGATCATCCAATACTGCATAGAGGAAAACAGCTTCCTGTGAGCGACCCTCCGGACTCACTTTTACAAGGCAGATCTTGGAGCATGAGCGTCTTGGTTGATTCTCTCTACAGACCCTAGTACAAGCAGAAGTAATGTAGGCTTCACTAGGACTATCATTTTTCTCCCCACCATACTGTGGTGTGGTAGTTTGTGACATAGACAACCATGGAGCTGGTCCTGGATGCAGTGCTGAGATGTGACCCTCACTTTCACACTCTGTGCACTTGGTGGCATCATTACAGTTCTTAGCCACATGAACTGCAGACTTGCAGCATTTGTAACAAATCCCATGTTGCTTTAAGAAAGCCTTCCTTTCTTCAAGGGGCTTCTCCCTAAATCCACGGCACTTAGGAAGGGGGTGAGGTTTGTTATGGAGTGGGCACTGTTTTGCTGGATCTGCTTTAGTCTTTGTTGAAAGTTCAGCAGGTGTGCTTTGAGAAGAGACCTCTGTTTTATGAACAGCAACGACTTTCTGAGAATTGTGCTTTTGTGTCTGTCTAATCTGTCCCCATGGCTCTTCATGAGTCGCTGAAACAATGAAGCTTGGATCATTCCGCATCCTTGCTTGTTGACTTACAAAATTCACAAAGAAACTGAATGGTGGGTAAGACACTCCATGATTTTCTTTATATCTAGAGCCAGTGGTGAGCCACTTCTCTTGCAGATAGAATGGCAACTTCTGTACTAGTGGGTTGATTCCACGAGGTGTGTCAAGATAAGAAAGACCCGACAGATCACCATCAGCCTTGGCAGCTTGAAGTTCCATGAGCAAGTCTCCGAATTCTCTCAGTCTGCGATTATCTTTATTTGAAATCTTTGGGAAACTCTCTAGCCTCTTGAATAAGGAACTCTCAATAACTTCTGGAGAACCATAGCATTCACGCAGTCTGTCCCATACGATTCTGAGCCCTTGTTGTGGATGATTTATATAAACAGCTCTTATCCGCTTGACAAGTACTGCCGACTCACTGCCTAGCCACTTCACCAGCAAATCCATTTCCTCACTAGCTGAAAGGTTAAGGCCTCTGATGGCATTCAGGAATGATGCCCTCCAAGCTCTATAATTCTCAGGTTGATCATTAAACTGAATAAGGCCAGTAGATATAAGTTCGCGTCGGGCAAGAAACCTGACAAAGTCCGACATATTTGTATTCTCATCTGGATGTGCCTGATGTGGTCTTGTGTAGCTGTGAGCAATAGCCTGGGGTTGAGTGTTGTTCTTATTTGCTAGCCCATGTGTCGCACTGTTGTTGTAACCATTCAAAGGAGCTTGATCTGTAAAATGTGGCTTTTGCAGCACCTTGGGCACATAGACATTACTGATGCTGGTTTGTTGTGCGAAGTCTTCATTCACGACTGGGACCCCAGTAGAACATACTGTACTCTCCATAGGAAGAAAATATCGCTCAGAAAGGCTGGCTCCTTGTAAAACAGGATCCAGCTCTGTGAATTCATGCTCCTCTTTATTATTCTGATGTATAAAGTCAACAGTAGATTCATGTTGAGGTGCTGAATGGCTGTTGTAAGGTTCATCAAAGTATGGACCACTAAGCACAGGCATAGGAAGGGCGTCTGTAAAGACGGCATGCTCTTCTATGTATTCATTTGTGCGCCGCACTGGATCTTCTGTTGGCAGCTCTATTTTTTTATAACTGCTTCGATCTATTTGCTCCATAACAGTTTCTAAAGCATCAGCTTTTGCCTCTGCAGCTGCTGCTCTCTTCTCTAATTGCAACGATTCTAGAGACGCGTTAACATGCGCCTGCTTTATTTTAAGCTCAATCTCCTTTTTAGCGAACGCTGCTTCAGCTTTAGTGGCCTGAGCTTCTGCTCGAGCAAGAGCGATAGCCATACTGGCGGATGAACTGCGAGATTGAGATGACGTAGATGATGCCTTCGATCTTGTTTTCTTAGATCCACCTTTAGAGTGTACGTCTGTCATTATAACTTTGAAAGCGATTGCTTGCGTTTAATTGCTGAATTGCTAGCTCCCCGCCGTAGCTCTAAAAACATCCGTAAATTGGCTTGCTTGAAGGTGTCGTTTTACTGTCCTGCCCTCTGCCTCAAGCGCCCTGCCTGAGTCGACAGTCAGATAAACTCCCTTCCAATGACCACACAGACAAGAGTTTTCTGTTTGCTTTCTTTACTGAAGCCAGTTGGAATAGGGTAAAACTACAAATAAATCGTAAATACAATAGTGTGAGAATTACTTATTCTTTACAAACATATAAAAAATAAATAAATAACTTCACTTGAATGACACGTTATCTATGCGCACTGGCAAAGCTGTTAAAGTCTGAAAAAGGTAGCTCACAAGTACTTTTATAGTGCAGTGAAAACTTATAACAGCGGAAAGTTGCTAGAACCTTTAAAATACTTCTTTAAATAATAACAGATTCACAAACATGCATCAAAAACAGAGAATTGAACTTCTATAAACATTTCTACATACCGACAATGCCTTTTAAGCCAAACTGAACGTTCAAAGCAGGAAGTGAGACAAACATGTGCTCTCTGTTTTAATTTTACTCTCTGGGGCGCAGCTTTATGACATCATCGCCCAGCGACAGGCTGTTCCTCAAATATAGGAATGTTTAATTTCACCACTAGATGGTGCTAATCTTAAGCCTCTCCTGGTTCAACCCTTAACTAGAACAGCACAATATTAATAATACAAAAGGGGAAAGTAAAGTACAGGCAGTCCCCGGGTTACATACGAGATAGGGACTGTAGGTTTGTTCTTAAGTTGAATTTGTATGTAAGTCGGAACAGGCACATTATTTTAATAAATGCTATTGTTGACCGACTGTAACAAAGTGCTCTGCCACTGAATGATGGAGTTTCACCTCTTTCTGACCTTTTTATTATTTCTACTTTATTTTCCATGGTGATGGTTTTTCTCTTCTTTATTGTATCACACTATCACAGCAGGAAGGCACCCCTCGTCATCACGTCTGGTGTACTGACTGGAGACAACTTCCTGTTATGTACGTAACAGTACAAGCAGGCTTGCTATTGAGAATCAATGGGGGCAGTGAGGGGCGGTTCACCACCCGCCCACCACACAGTCACCTCCACTTGCATACAGTATGCAGCCTGCAGCGTCAGCCCACAGAGAGCGAACAGGGTGCGGCCAAAGGCGGGTAGTAAATCTCCCACCATCACCTCCATTCAACAGACAGCCACCCGAGGTACACTACAATGCTACCATTCACCCACAACGACCTCCATTCAGCCACAACCGAGAACGAACGGGGCAGCCTTTCATAGGACACTGCAAGGCTGTTTGGTGGGCGAGCAGTAAAACGACTGGCTCTGCCCCATCCAGTCAGGAGTAGTAGCTGTGGCTCCATGATGGGTGTGCAGCGAACTGCCCCATTCCGGCCCATCAAGCCTCCGTCCTGCACACGAGCGCTTGCCGCGCACCCAGCTGCCCACTGAGAATGAATGGGGTGCGACCCCCACCGTCCCATTTATCAACCGTAGCCGCTCAAGGGACACTACACTGCGAGAGCAGCGAAACCGCTCCCCTCCAGCCACCGCTTGCATCATCCCCAGGCCGGAGATGACGGAGTGGCAGTTACTGAGGAGCCTGCATTGCGTCCCCCAGACAGATGAAGGAGCAGCTGCAGCCCCGTTCGTAAGTCGTAAGTCAGATGTCTGTAACTCGGGGACAACCTGTCATATATTATTCTACCAAGACAAAACACTCGCTTTTCTTTAACTTTTAATCTTTAGTTGTACTCATCTCTTATTCCACTTTACAATGTTGACATCATGTGAAGCACGATACTAGCCAGTGAATAAGCTGCTACTGGGCTGGACCTGTGAACAAATGAATGATGGGAAGGTGGGCATTAAATTGAAAAGCTCATTCACGTCTCAGCATGATCCATTTTCGTACCTGAGAGAAGTTCCTGGAAGTGGTTTATTAAGCAATATTTTAGTAAGTATGCAGTAAATGTGTTTGGGATGTTGTAGGCATGCAAATAGATGATTTGACGTGTGGATTGTGTGACACATGTTAACTTGAGACTTTTTCATGGATGTTTTTGGTATTGTTGGCTCTTGTCCTGCATTGGTCTCCATAGAATCCTATTCCATCAGAAATTTCTTTTTTTTAATTTCCATTTTGTGTGAAAACATTGAAATACAATTTTTTTTCAGTCATCTGTAAAAACTCATTGGGGTAAGTACTATATAAAAATCACTCATCTTTGGGTGGAGTATGCCTTTAACTAAACAGTAGGTTCACGTTTGATTTGCACACTTATCCATTTCAAAACCCAAGAACATTAAACTCTAAAACAAGCTAAATTTAGCTCTTTTCATTTTCTGCCTACCAGTTAGCCCAGCATACCTGCTGACTCAAACAGTCACAGCCCAGGCTTTAAAATACTAAGGTTATGATCATCATTTATTAACATATCTTAACCCTGTCTTTCTGCAGTTTTCACAGGTTCTCAATTGTCATAATGGGAAGTCCCAAATACCCATTAGAAGGGGAAATCCAATCAGGAACCCTGGCAAGGTACAAAAAGTGCCAAGTAGAATGTAATAAAATTTAATAATCTAATAATAAAATGAAAGATATACTGTCACAAAAATGCTCTGTAAAGACATGAAGCTCAGTAGCGCACACAAGGCAAAAAGTAGTTGCCAGCGAGGGTAATCCAAAGCACACAAGTCCTAAGACACAACCCTCAGAGTGAAATGGTCACAAATATCCAGTAAAATTAAAACAGCAAAACCATATCAAAGCACAAGTAAAGTCAATGACTCCCTAGCACATTCAAAATGGACCACCAGGAGCTGTGGGAGACCCTTCGGATATATATAGAGCTAAGGGCAGTTCCTGGTGGTGATTAATAGGTGGGATCACCAACAAAACATTAGCATTTGGTAGCTAAAAGCAATCATTATCTGGACACAATTTACTCAGGATGCATTTGAAATTTAATTTCAATTGATTTAATTACTTAAAGGCTTTGAACAAATATTTTAAAAAATAATAATTTTTATGGAAAATAGCCATACTGTGACTTACTTACTGTTCACTTTGTTCTTTAGCTGGTTGTCCTAATGACAGATAAGGTGGCAACGTACAGTGGTGGACAGAGAAGGACACATTTTTCTTATCTCCAGTCCCAGCTACTTCTAAGGATTTCCCAAACATGCCTAAGCTATCCAAGAGATTTAATCTGTCTGTTTTCTGTGTTTGTCCTTATGTTTTTTTCCATGCCTGGCACCCTTCTCTGGGTGGCGTACAAGAGAAATCCTCACCACATAGTCAACCCAATTCGACTGTGTCCTCGTTATCTACATGGTTAAGACCCTTGGTTTATTTTTAGAGCAAGTCCAGCATCTTATACAAAGTTCTTGCTTTACCAGCATGTTCGAGAACAGCACTTGTGTAACCATTTCTGCCACACTCATTCATCTGATATTTTCACACTCACCTCTGCCTTCTTCACTCACTCATTAACAAAGATGGACCTGAAACTGTTCAATTCTCCCATCAACCTGCATAGAACAAGGAACTCTTTTCTGGGATAGATGTAGAGAAGATAGATCTTATCTTAAATATATCACACCATCTACAGAGAAGAGGACAACAACAAAATCCATGGAGTGATGTCTCCCTTGTGTTTTATTTTGGCTGAATACCCAACATAGATAGATAGATAGATAGATAGATAGATAGATAGATAGATAGATAGATAGATAGATAGATAGATAGATAGATAGATAGATAGATAGATACTTTATTAATCCCAAGGGGAAATTCACAAAAATTCAAAATTCACCTTCATGGTTTCTTAATATTGTCAAGAATGTGCTCAAAGGACGAAACCATAAAAAGAAACAAATTCTGAAACTTCAACCACTAAATTTCAAAAAATAATTTATTTGTATAGACAGTCTCTAGCTTACAAATGAGTTCTGTTCCTGCCGATGTTCACAACCCAATTTTGTATGTAAATTATAACTGACACTTTATTACTTATTCTAAACAAAAACATTTAAAATATATTACTCACAAAACACAAATAATTTAAACCAAAATGAACCACAGCAATGTACACAACACTCAGAGCAAAATGGTCACAAATATCCAGTGATATTAAAATAGCAAAACCATATCAAAGCACAAGTAAAGTCAATGACTCCCTAGCACATTCAAAATGGACCACCAGGAGCTGTGGGAGACCCTTTAGATATATATACGGCTAAGGGCAGTCTCTGGTGGTGATTAATAGGTGGGATCACTCACAAAACACAAGGCACAAAACAATGACAGTTTATATGCAAAGAAAGCAAACAATACCCCAAATTAATATAGATGTGATATAACTTCACATATCTTAACATAATTAACAATATTAACATAATGAAAAGAGTCAAACATGAAAGAAAGATGTGAACCTCAGTCAGGGGAAGAACCCTGGCCAAAATATATCATCAGTGTCTTTTTTCTTGTACTCTAATTTCTTGTTGGCCTGAATACAGGGGTGTGTGCCCAGTGACAGACTGGCATCCCACTCAGTGTTGCTTCATGCCTTAAACCCAGTATGACCAGGATTGTCTGTTGGTCCTTCTAACCTTGAATTGTAGTATGCAAGATCAGAAAATAGATAGATAGATAGATAGATAGATAGATAGATAGATAGATAGATAGATAGATAGATAGATAGATAGATAGATAGATAGATAGATACTTTATTAATCCCCAAGGGGAAATTCACAAAATGAATCAGTGGATGGGTGGATTTCTAGTTGGCACAACAGTTCATCATTGGGCACAATCTTAGTGTCATCAATCAGTGGAATAGCACTAGTTTAGACTGTGGGAGAGAGGCAAAGCCCACTGCAGTACATGCATAGGTCTAAAACAGGGAATCCTGGCCAGCAACATAGCCAAGTGCTGTAACTACAGTCAATAAAGTAATTAAAAACAAAACAAAGCAAATAGGCTGCAGGACCTAATTTGCACATATATGAAAATAATTCCCAAAAATAAAAATGGCCCTGCATTAAGTTACGCCTGCTGTTTTTTTTCAAATAAGCCATGTGGACCAAGAAAGGAACCATTGATTTTACCGCTGCCTTCATTCATAGATCACACTTTTTTTTTAGAGGATATTATGTATGCTGCAATTAGGGTGTTCAAGTGAGCGTACAGACATGCCATCTCCGTCCTTCTGTCCGGACACGCCGCCTGCAATGCCTGCACGCATGTGCAGAAAATGGAAATCGTGCACAGTGGTCGGAGTATCTCAATAGGTGCTTTATTAGTTGGATAGCCACCAGTGGGAAGGGTCCCAAGGATCAGTGTGGAAAGAATGGCTTACTGGCCAAGGCACTGGACTGCATAGCACACGGACAATAGTTCAGTCCATGATTATAAGTCACTTTAACTGTGTGGCGTATAGCTCTGCACTTGTAAAACTCCTTGGACATGCCCATTGTTGAAAAGTGCCATGACAAAGAATTCCAGAGAGTTTGACTTTTAAACAGTTCACTTCTAGGTTATTTGCTAATTGTAAGATTAATTAAATACTGTAAGTGATAACTTAGCTGAATAAATACCCCCACTATACTTCTCAGTGTCTCTAATAGTCTGTGTTTTATCTTTATCTTCCTGATCACTTTGCCTAACACAATATAAGTTCAAGTTTTTTTAGCCAAGTATACACAGTACAGTATGATTTTTTTAAGTAGACTTCCTATAGGACACCTGTTAGTCACTTATTGCTTGGTAACACAAACAAAGACTGTGTTAAAGTCTTTTAAAATTAATAACAGCATGCACTACAGGTGGTGCCGATGTTACTGTGTCACTGGTGCTTTATACACCTTATTAAGGCCAAACAAGTGTTGGTTAAGCTTTCTTCACATAACAGTAAAAGAGTAATAGCTACACCTAGGGAGTCCTTCTTATAAAGTGCCACTCAGACTCTCACTTGAATGTCTTGCACAGTCTAGTGACAGCAAAATAAAACCAACTGCAGCCGGTATGCAAAAGTCATATATATTCATTTACTTCTACTTTAATACCAGCGGAGGGGCTTAACTGAATAGTAGCATCATTTTCTATCCCTCCAGTTTTAGGCAGACTATGTCCCCTTGGAGAAGTATAAGCGCAGAACCATAGTCACTTGGGTTGATCTAATTTACAGATGAATGTACCTTAAAATTGATTCAAATCTTTTATAACAGATGGCAATCCAAATAGTAGGAGATTGTGTCAGTGCTGGCAGGCTTGATATATGAAAAAACAAAAACACAGTTACAGTAGTTCACTTTATGACATAGGTGATTCATTTATTTACTTGTATAGCAAAAACAGACACATGGAGTGGTGTGTTAAGAATTTCTGTTTAAGTTGCACATCTCTGTCTACTGTTTTCTATATTTTATATATATATACAGTACAGTATATATACAGTATATATTATATATATATATATATACATACATATATTGTGTTTCTGTGTGTGTGAGTATATATGTATAGAAAACTGCTCAAAAATATTAAAGGAACACTTTGAAAACACTTCAGATCTCAATGGGAAAAAAAATCCTGCTGGATATCTCTACTGATATGGACTAGGTAATATGTTAGGAATATATCTCTTTATAAAAAAAATCTTTCGACGAGACGTGATCTTTTGAAGAGAGACAGAGAGACACTTTCATGTCCCATGATAAACGTTTGAAGCGCCACACAAAATGCAGATCACGCGGCAAGGCAGCAGCAGCAAGCCAGCATCTCATTGAGCAAAGAGGAGGTAAAAAAAAGTATTTGTTTCTCATTCTATCACTGTTTAAGAGGGGTTTCAGAGGAGCGGCCGCGTCTCCTTGGGGTGCGTTCAGCCCCCCTCTTCACAACGGCGTGTAGCACTGGCGGAGGGAAAAGGGGTTGGCGAACGAAGCGAGCAAGGGGCAAAGCCCCCTAGTATATATATACAGTATATATATATATATATATATATATATATATATATATACTGTATTTATAAATATATATATATATAGTGCATTCAGCAAGTCCCCTTCATTTCTTCATATCTTGCTATACTGCAGGCTTATGCTAAAATTTGAATTTTAAAGATTGAACTAAGTTTTTCCCATCATCAAACAACATTCAACATCCCAGAATGACAAAGGAAAAAAAAGATTTTATGATTAAAAAAATACATAAACTGAAATATAAGATTGGCACAAGTATTAAGACCCTTTACTCAGTACATCATTGAAGCACCTTTGAAAGCGATTATGGCCTGAAGTCTTCTTGGCTCTGATGTGACAAACTCCATACACTTGGATTTTGGGGTCTTCTGTCTTTCTTCTCTGCAGATCCTCTCAAGCTTTGGCACAGTCTGACTTCAAGGTTGCTCTGCAGCAGGTTTTCATTGTGTATACCTTTGTTCTTTGCTCCATTCAGCTTTCCCTGAACCCTAAATAGTGGTCTCTAAATCCCTGCCTTTGAAGAACAACTCCATAGCATGATGCTACCACCATCAAAGCTCCACCGTTGGAATTGCATTGCACAGGTGATGAACAGTGCCTATTGTTTTTCTCCAGACATGATACTTAGAACTGAGACCAAACAGTTCAATCTTACTTTCATCAGACCAGAGAATCTTATTTCCCACTGTCTGAGAGTCCTTTAAGGGTCTTTTTGCAAACTCCGGCCTTTTGTGTCTCTTCTACTAAGGAAAATCTTTCATTTGGCCACTCTGTGACAAAGCCCAGGTTGGTTAAGTATTCCAATGATGGTTGTCCTACTGGAAGTTTCTCCCATTTCCACTCAGGTTCTCTGGAACTCAGCCAGAGTGACCAGTGAATTCTTGGTCACCTCTCTTACTGTGGCCCTTCTTCTCTGATTTGTTTAGCCATGTGGCCAGCTCTAGGAAGAGTTGTGGTTGTTTGAAACCTTTTCCATTTAAGAGTTATGAAGTCAACTGGGCTCTTGGGAACAATCAATGCTACAGAACTTTTAGCAGACATTTGTGCCTCAACACAACCCTGCCTGTCTCTAAGCTCTGCAGGCAATTCCTTCAACATCATGGCTTGGTTTTTGCTCTCATACACATTACCATCCACTGGACCTTCTATAGACAGGCGTGTGCCTTTCCTAATCAGGTCCAACCAATTGAATTGACCAGAGGTGGACTTCAAACAAGGTGTAGAAACATCAATGATGATCAATAGAATGCGGCACACCTGAGCTAAATTTCAACTGTCATAGTAAAGGGTCTGAATACTTGTACCAATGTAACATTTCAGTTTTTTATTTTTTGTAAATTTGTAGAAATTTCTAAAATCCTGTTTTTGCTTTGTCATTCAGAGGTACCAAGCGTTGATTGATAAAAGAAAAATAATTCAAATGATTTTACCACAAGGCTTCAACATAACACAATGTGAAAAAGTGGAGGGATCTGAATATTTTCCAAAGGCATTGCATATATAAGATATGTTGCAAGAAACAGAAATGATTGTAGCAGAAGTCCTTATGAAGTGAACTCAACACAATATAGATTATTCCAAAGTGAATTTATTACTATTGAATGCCCTCTTTGGGGGGGCTGCATGGTGACACAGTAGTTTGCACTGCTGGCTCACGACTCTGGAGCTCTTGGTTCATATCTCAGTCCAGTCACTTTTAATATAAAGTCTGGACATTCTCTCTATGTGGGTCTTCTTCCATGGACACCAGCCTTGCTCTCACCACCCTGAGAGATGCAGTTTAATTTGTAACTCCATGTTAACCCTATATGAGAGTGCCCCATGACGGATTGATGCTATATCCATGGTTGGTTCATGCCGATTTAATATGACTGGACACAACAGTGTTAGTCACTGTGCCGCCATTCTTCTCTATCCCACATTTCTCTTTGTATCTGTTCTTCTAAAATGCAGAAAGCAAATGATCCCTTTTATAACTCATGTGGCACAACAATCTTTGTGCGGAAAAATGTCATTAAAAGTTATAATATGTATCATTTAAATGCACAGTTATAAAAATGAAAATTGTTTCATTTTTTAAAATTAATCTTAATTCCATTAGCATTTGGTAGCTAAAAGCAATCATTATCTGGACACAACTTACTCAGGATGCATTTAAAATTTAATTTCAATTGATTTAATTACTTAAAGGCTTCGAACAAATATTTAAAAAAATAATAATTTTCATGGAAAATAGCCATACTGTGGCTTACTTACTGTTCACTTTGTTCTTTAGCTGGTTGTCCTAATGACAGTTAAGGTGGCAACATACAGTGGTGGACAGAGAAGGACACATTTTTCTTATCTCCAGTCCCAGCTACTTCTAAGGATTTCCCAAACATGCCTAAGCTATCCAAGAGATCTAATCTGTCTGTTTTCCATGTTTGTCCTTACGTTTTTTTCCATGCCTGGCACCCTTCTCTGGGTGGCGTACAAGAGAAATCCTCACCACATAGTCAACTCAATTCAAGTGTGCCCTTGTTATCTACATGGTTAAGCTCCTTGGTTTATTTTTAGAGCAAGTCCAGCATCTTATACAAAGTTCTTGCTTTACCAGCATGTTCGAGAACAGCACTTGTGTAACCATTTCTGCCGCACTCATTCATCTGATATTTTCACACTTACCTCTGCCTTCTTCACTCACTCATTAACAAAAATGGACCCGAAACTGTTCAATTCTCCCATCAACCTGCACAGAATAAGGAAATCTTTTCTGGGAGAGATTTAGAGAAGATAGATCTTATCTTAAATATATCACACCATCTTCAGAGAAGAGGACAACAACAGAATCCATGGTGTGATGTCTCCCTTGTGTTTTTGGGCTGAATACCCAACAGACCTTCATGGTGTTTGAATATTGTCAAGAATGTGCTCAAAGGACAAAACCATAAAAAGAAAAAAATTCTCAAACTTCAACCACTAAATTTAAAAAAATAATTTATTTGTATAGACAGTCTCTAGCTTACAAATGAGTTCTGTTAATGCTGATGTTCACAACCCAATTTTGTATGTAAATTATAACTGGCACTTTAAAATGTTTTTGTTTAGAATAAGTAATAAATATATTACTCACAAAACACAAATAATTTAAACCAAAATGAACCACAGCAATGTACAGTACATCAGGCTTCAACATCCTTTAATTTTTGATAATGACGCAGTACCTCATACAGTTAGAAAAGGTATAATGATGACATGAAAATCCACTACTTCCTGACGATTGATCCCTTAGCAGTGATGTGTTGTCTTTACCAAGGTATCTTTCAGAGTGTCACTTACCTCTTCCATCTAGTCTGCTCCTGTGGTGAAGTTAGACAAAGGTCTGTGGCAATGCAATTTTTTTTTCAATAAAAACAGTGAGACAGCACAGACCCCATGAGTGTAGATGTGTGAGAGAAAATCCATGTGACCACGGAGATTCTTGATTAAAGAATCAGCTAATTGCAATTAATGTGCTCACAAGTGGATAACGTAACTATCCCTCATCATGGCTTAATGGATCGTTTGGCATGTCTGCATTCACTGGGTGTCCGTGAGTGAGAACAAGTGGAAAACAAAATAAAAAAACAACAGAGGAAGAGAAAGGAGAGTAGAGGAAAGGATCAGATGGGAGGCAGTGCAGAAGGAAGTTGGCAAAGCGGTCAGGGAAACCCTTAAAAATTATGAGCGGTGCTCAAGGGGCAGACCAGATTGTTTCTGCTGAGCAGTTAAGAGCAGAAGTGATCAGATGCTCCTAATTATTCTTCAGACATCAGTGGAGATGTCAGGAAGATGGAGTTGGGTACAGCGCTTCTTGGAGGATACCAAAGGAATGTAGCTGAGATAGGGGGTCAGTGAAGACAGTGATGGACCACATTTGTCAGAGTCTTCACTTCATCGATTACACCTGTGAGTTGGGTGAAAGGGGTAAGACGAAAGACAGAGAGATTGAACAACACTGCCCATTATACTTGATTTTATCCTAAGTTTTAATGGTTTATTTCTAATTGATATTTATTGTGATTTTAACTTCTTAACCATAACTGGTTCTTATGGTGGATTGTTTGTTTTTTTAAAGAAGAGAAGCACTGTACTTTAATTTGGACACTGCTTTGTTGCTTGAAATAAATTGAAACAATGCACTTTTAGCACTTCCTTGCTGTGTGTGTGTCCTCATTGCCCGGTCTATCTCGATATGTTACTATCGACACCCCGGATTCAAGGAGGTAATGACAGCTGTGAGTAACCCGGCCGTCACAGCTCCTTGGAACAATGCAATGTGTACTTCAAATGCTGGTAGGTAGATAAAATGGTAGAACTTTATTTAACTTACAAATGACAGTGCTTACGAAGAGGCTGTACATGGTGGTGGTTACATTCAGTAACACATGTTGCCATTGCTGAAGGATTGTTGAGTGTTACCTTCACCTCACTGCAGCGATACTTCCTGAGGTGGAACAGCTTGGACAAGTGCTTCAGAAACTACGAATTACAAGCAGTGGGATCTTATATTCTAGCTAAGATTAAGAAGTTGAAAAAAATGGTGTCTATGCTGAGGAATCAATCTACACCAAGATCCTACACTCCTTGAGGTGGTATGGCCAGGATGCAAACAAATTCCATTAACCTGATGTTGTAGTCTTTTCGAGCAAGACTGAGGAGTGTGTACCCTCAATATCTGTAATTCACTTTCTTGTCCCCCATGTTAGAACTCCCTCTAGTAGCTCCTGGTGTTCCCTGCACCTGAACTTTCCATTAGTCCCCCCCGTGCTCTCTATCTGTCTACTGACTTCAAAGGAAGAGTCACCAGAGACATGAATGTCACTGCCGAGGTAAGTAACCCTCTCGACAAGGTCGACACTCTCTCCACAGACAGACACATTGCTGATGGCTGTACCCAAGAAGTCACTGACCACAATTTCTAAAAATTGCACACTGTATGTGCAGCTTTAGAGGTGGTAAATATAAGAGTACAAAGGGAATGGATGTACACAATATGGAGAAGATGGCATAGTGCCGATTTTTGAAACACACCAGATGAAAGTTTCTGAGAACAGGAGAGCAAGTGATGTCAATAGATAGAGAGCAGCTGGTCAGAACAGAAGGTTTTCTGCATTCATCTAGAGCAGAGTCCATGATTCCCAGTTTAATTTAAAGAGGAAATACATAATCAGAAAGGGGTGACCCATGTTAAAAACTAGTATAAAGATGAGAAGAATAAGGATGGGGTAGAGTGAAGCTGAGGGTTAAATGAATGGGAGCAGGGCATACAGGGAGATTTTCTGTTCTGTTGTCCAGGTCTCTGTTTGTTTAGTTGCGCCTTGTGCTTCATCACAGTTACACTATTTGAGATTTCATGTAATGGTCCCCTATGAATAGCATAAAATATATCTGCTGAGAGTTGGTGATTAGTCAACTGTTTTCTTCAGCAAGACAAACATTTTACTTTTATATTCAGTCTCCATTGCTTGTGCACCTCTTTGTCCTTTAGCACACCAGGACTCAATGTGGCACCAACATACAATTCCATTACAAGCTGAGAAGGTCTAGCAGTAGATTACCCCTTGGGGTAGAAGGGTTACTTCCAACATTACTGTAGACCTCTTTTTGAATTGAATCTTTTGAAGTAAGCAGACGGAGCGGATGCAAAGAGAGCAGGTAGCTTTTTGGGAGCACAGAGTCTTAATCATTTGGTTGTCAGTTGCCCATCAAATGTTAGCATAATTCGATTGTGGACATCAGTCAATCTAACCAAGGCACCTAGAAGTCTGCTATATGTTTTGTAAGAGTGTCATTCAAATGTGAAGGCCACAGAAAAACTCATCCTTGTCTTTGCTAAGAACATTTTCTAAGTTGGTGAGTGTTTGATGTCAAATTTCAGTCAAAGGGGATGTAGTTTAGGTCTCTCTGTCAAGCTGCACACCAAAATGAATAAAAGTACCCTTTACATTACTTATAACAGAAATATCAGTTGTTTGCTTTCAGATGATTCTTTACTTTGGTGAGGAGTTCTTATCGGCTTTTTACACCTCAACTGGCTGAAGACAATGTAGAAACGAACTCTTGGATTCATCAACAATGCCTATTGATCCAAATAGGTCTTGTGCGCTAAAAGAAAAGATGACACGCTGAGAACTGAATTAAATAACATGAAAGGCTACATCAGAGGAGGAAAGAAAGCATTAAAACCAACTGACAAGGAATACGAGATGAAGATGGAATAGCTCTTTGTGATCACTTTGATGCTGCTGAGGTTGGAGTGAAGCACGGTAGTAACTACAGAGGCATCGATCCAATGAGTTTCCAGCAGAAGTCAATTGCAAGTCGAAGCTACTGAGGTCTAACTAAATTTGATATTTCTTGAGAATAATAAATATATAAAATGGTGATGGAGGATAGCTAATTAGTACTGATGCATTATCTAGTACAGCTTTTGTCACTAATAAACATGATCATTTCTATAGCTTTCCTATTTAATACCCCTAAAAGCTAGGGCTGCCCCATTGTAAAATCAACCTTTTTTTAACTTTTCAAAGTGTGCTTGTATGGAAGAAATTTCACGGACACCCCCATTGGCTGTCCCGTATAGGAGCAAGCATCAATCATTATTCTTTATCTAAATCTTGCAAGAGGGCAACATAGCATATCTTATTAGCAAGTGTTACAAAGGAAAGGAGTGTTCTCTGCGCCATATTTATGCAATTCATTGATTAGATCACAATTCTAAGGAATTCATTACAAAATTAGAAAACTTTTAACATGATTGGTTACACCCAGTTGCTAACGGGACATGACAAATATTGATACCTTAAATAACCACAATTAACCCTGTCCACTAGGTTGATTGACAGTCCTGTTAGCTTAGGAGTGTTAAAAGTACAATCCATGCACAGGATGCACATTCATTTTTGTTCTGAACAATATGCTTTCAACAGGAAACTTAGCTTGAGCCTAACAATAGGGCAATAACAATAAACAATGATTATATCTTATTAAAGTAACATTGTTTATGTCTAGGTTATTCTAATGTTCTAAAAGTGCAAGGGCATTATACCCAACGTGCAAGTTCATGGATATTTTTAAACACTGTAACAAGGATTGACACGAGACATCCAAAAAGGTTCGGGGCAGCCACCTGTATATTATGCCCTGGCTGCAAATGGGTATTATTTGTTTAGTTGTATTCAGGTTCAAGTTCAAAACAAAACTGATCTAGAGGTGTAAAGATGGTGGCTTTAAAGGCCGAGACCAGAAGTGACATCACCTGGGCCGGAAGTGGTGTCATCGTTTGCCATCGTAACCAAAAGTGACATCGTCGGGACCGGAAGTGGTGTCGTCATTGGCACCGGAGCCAGAAAATACAGCATCGTTGGCACCGGAAAGTGACGTCTTCATGGGCACCAGAACCGTGCGGAATTTCCCGTGAATGGTCTGCAAGGGATTCAAGAGAGAAAGTCAGTGCACTTCGCCATCCCCTTGTCTGGCGTGGAACTGGCATTATTCAGGCCCTTTAGCTGCCTCCCATGCGCACGTGTGTGACAACACATACTGTCTACAAACTTTAATGATTTTGTAGGGAAAGAATTCTGTGGTATCCAGGGATTTTGTTTTTGACCAGGATTTTTAAGATTCGATTTTTTGACACCATTTATTATTCTATCCAGCTTTGATAGTTTCCCTGTTTAAATGACTATTCTGGTCCATTATTCTTTTTAACCTAAGCTGCAGGCTCTTTAAACATTTGTTATTGTATTTTTTATCACTATTTTGGCAACATCATTTTGTATTGCAGTTTTCAGATTGTTTCTACCACTTTTGTGACAATCTTTGTCAGGCCCTGGCTGTGCCCTTCTTCGGTCACTATGCTGGTCATATAACATATTGTATGTAAGTAAAATGGAGAATGATAGATTTTAGTTAGTGGCCTTTCCTTAAGTATTTTGAATACAATTTGTTCTTTTAATGCTTAGGCATTTTAATCAGAAGGCTCTTAGGGCAATTTAACTTGGGGAATAACATTGTGGGCTGGATATTGAATTTTTCAACAAACAGGACACAGAATTTAAACGGTAAAATGGCAGTTTATCAGTCTAGGTCTGCTCTTCAGCTGGTACTCCACAAGGATGTGTGCTTACACCCCTTTTTATTTATCCTGTATGCGAACATGTGTAGGAATAGACAGGAGAACTGCATTATTTTGATGTATGCAGACGATTCTTTCATTTTACGTCTATTCCAGCAAACTGACACAGATCATGGCCTGATAGTGCCATGTTTAGTGAAGTTTGTTGAGTGGTATGAACAATCCCATCTGCAGTTAAATGTATCTAAAACTAAGGACGTGATCATTGATTTTGGAAAAAATGGTAGTAATCATGAAGATGGGCAAATTCTAGAGTGTGTGACATTGTACAAATATTTGGGTACAATAATTGATTTTAAACTAAATGTTGAGGCATATTGTGAAGCTTTATGCAAAAATGTGCATCAGCATTTATTCTGTCTAAGGAAACTGTTTTATTTGCAGATTGACAAAACCCTGTTAAGACTATTTTGCCATGCTTTTATTGAACCTGTTTTATCTTTCTCTCTGGTATGCTTGGTTTGGAAATCTTTGTTTTAAACCCAGAAGCAAAATGAAGCAAATTGTTAAATGGTCAGGTAGGCTGACTGGGGACTTACAACTCAGCTCCATCATTTCTGTACTCCAGGCAGCTAAAGCGCATGGCAAACTCTATCTTAAGTAATGTCTCCCATCCTTTGCACTCCGAATTTCAGTTACTTCCTTCTGGAAAAAGGTTTACTGTTCCCAAAAGCAGAACAAAAAGATATAAAAACAGCTTTGTTCCAGCAGCAATCACACAGCTCAATAAATTTTAGATTTAGGATTTATTATTTTCATTGTTATTTTTTATTATTCTGTGTTTTGAATGAAACCTTTTATTTTAACATGTATTTTTTATTGTACATGAATGGATTCTATGTGTGTGTCTGTTGTTATTCATTTGTTGTCAAGAGGGACAGCCAATCTCTTGTACCGCAACACAATTTTAACTATGGTACTAATAAAGTAAACCTAACCTAACATAACCTATTTGATTTTGATTGTTTTTTTTAGTATTCTAACTCCAGCCTCTTACAGACATAACATTGTAATGAGGTTTGTTGTGCTTTTCTTCTTCCAGTCAATTTCTCTCACTCATCATTCCACATAAACACCTTCTGTTTTTTTCTGCATTCTCCAACAATTCTGGTTTCTTAGAATTTTGTAAATGGTTTATTATGGCTGGCAATCTTCTCTTGTTTTCTGGAATTCAAAATGGAAATAATTTGTGATGCAATCTTGCACCTGTTCCCTAAGAAATGAAGCATGGAAACATTCTATGGATAACCACTGTTGTGGTGTTCAATGTAAAAGTGAGACTCCATCTTTTGCTAATGCTTTTGAATATTAAGATATGACACTGTTACACCATGCTTTTGTGTGTCTGTGGGCATTCCTTTCATCCCTGTACTTTTGTGTCTTTGATGCCTGTTAATAGCTGGTTGATGTAGGCAGGCACTCATGTTTGATGGCAGTTAATCATGTGAACAAAACAAGCCTATGCTGGCTCTGCCAAAGGATCTCATTGTAGCTTCATTTAACTAGGCATGTGTTTTAGACATTTTAGGGGGTTCTGCATCACAATAACAACCTAAATGATTTAATAGCAGAGTTTTATATCTTCTAAAACATTTCTATTTATTTTTTCAGTTATTATATTCTGGCTGTTTAAATTTTTTTTTTTTCATTTTTCATTTTTCACAATTTCTAAACGCTTCGCATTGGATTTAGGTGAATTCATGCTGGAACTCCCAAATCTAACATTTATTTTTACATATGAAGTGTTCCATAATTATTTTACCTTGTACTGACACACCATTTTGTGTGCTAGGGTGTTAAAATCCAGGGATGTCAGGAGTGTGCAATATGTGATGTTGTCAACAGGACAGTATAAAGGTCTGCTCCTTGACCTTCTCGGTTACATGAGATTGCAGATAGAGTTCCTAAATGTTTGGCATGTATTTTTTTTTAGCAACTTCTAGCAAATCCTTTTGTGCAGCAATGTCTGGTTTCTGATTCTTATTTAGACAAAACATAGCCCTTTGACCTTAGCTAGGTTTTCAATTTACTTCTCATCTTTTGGTCTCTGTAATACTGTCCCATGTGTGAGGTCACTCAGAAGGAAACTGACTGGGAGAAAAGCATAGTCAGAAACAGGCAAAAAAATGGAAATCAAGCCAACCAAATCATCAAAAAACAGAACAGAAGGAATCACAAACTAAGAAAAGAAATCTCAAAGTCAAATACAAGGAGATCAAAAATAAATAAATCACAAGGAAAGAAGCACAGACTGAGTTTTGACAACTTAAGGTTGGATGCCACAGTATCATTTTGGATGACTTTTAAACCTGTTGCCAAGTCAGATTGTTGGCATCAGCTCAGTATGGAGACTGATAATGTAGGCCTACGCTGGCTACGCTGATGATGTCACAAAATGCAACTACCAGGATGCGCACCCTAGCAACGGGACATAGCATCATGGCAAAGTTTCATCAAAATGGCGGCACCGATAGAAAAACAAAATGGAGCTGTGCTGTAAATCAAAATATACTGAATAATTCAATTAACAATTATAAAACAAAACAACAATAGGAAAACAAAGATGCACTTCTTTAATTAAAACTACAGAAAGACATGTGAACTCAGATAGGAAACATAAAGCTCAAATTTTTTTTTTTTAAACCCATGCATTTCAGCAATAATAGACAGTGCCAAGTCTAATCTATAAAGGCTTTGAAGTAATCAATACCAAATGCCAAAATGGTGACAGAAAAATATCTTAAGATTTCAATTAATATTACAAATCAGACTGATATTACTACTTTTGTTTACCCTCTTGTTATATTTTTAATATAATACTTTCAAACACCTCATAATCTGAATAATATCATGAAGAGCTGGAGCCTAGTCCAGCAGCCTCGAGTGCAAGGCATAAACCACCACTGGGCTAATTTAAAATGGAGGATTGAACTAACTGGCAAATGTATGGGATAATGCAGATCTGGGGAAACTATGCAGTGACTGGGCATGGGATTTGAACGCAGGATCTGTGAAATAGTAACACTAGCAACTACACTACAGTGTCACCCTTCACTGTTTATCAGGAGTAATAATATGCAGAAGAAAGTGTGAAGCCCACGTGTGACACCCCATGTTGTTGGGGAAAATGGCACCAGACTACATATTGGGCATCTTGTAATTTCGGATCAACCAGGATCAGAACTGAGAGATGTTAGACAGACTCACAAGTCCCCAAATGAAAAAGAATCAAAACAATAAATGTATATTAAAAAATAAATTGCAGTTTTCCTTAAATAAAAAATGCAGTCAGGAAAATACTACATAAAACAAAGTCCTCCCAATGATCCCCAAAAAATATTTACAAAGAGAAAAAAATCAGTGTACAGTCGACCCTTGATATATACGAACCGGCCTGACACGCGAACAACTTGATTTACGACCCAAATTTTTGTTTTGATTTATGACCAACATCTTGCGTTAGGACCTGAATGCGGTCAAGTATATCCGCTTGCACGATTGTAAACAAACAGCCGAGAGCGTTCGTAAGTGTCAGTCGGAGCCCAGATATATGTGTTTGTGGACGTAATTTCGGTTAGTGCAGTGATTTATATAATTTTTTTCGATAATTGCTAAGGAAGGAAGAAAAGGTAACGAAGGTAAAGAAAGCGATCACAATTGAAACGAAGAAGGAAATTGTGCGGAAATATGAGAGTGGTGTTCGTGTGACCGATCTCGCTAATATGTACAGCATGTCGAAATCCACCATCTCGACAATTTTACAAAGAAAAGATTTGTATAAGGAGGCTCCTTCCAAACAATAACCACCTTCCATTTCATTCTCCTCCTCCTCCCTTCCTGCAGCCCAAAGATGTCAAATTAAATGGTGAGTACAGTATGAAATTTTTGTTTCTGGTAGGCTAGGCACTTTTTATAACTTTTTGGTTAGTACATTAGAAAAATTATTGGTGTTTTGGTAAATTATGCATATTATACAACCCTTTTTCATTATGAAAAGGTTAAGTAAGTGTTGCTGTGGGAGGGTCGGACGCATAATGGGTATTTCCATTATTTCTTATGGGAAAAATAGTCTTGACTTACAACCAACTTGAGTTGCCCTCGCGAACGAATTGAGATCGTAAGTCAAGGGTCCACTGTATATACAAAAAAAAAAAAAAAAGTGCATCACAAACCGAAAATATATACAGTAAATACCTGTACCTGAGATATCTAGTGTATATCTATTTGCCAAAAGAAAATATACACAAAAGAGAAGGAACAAGCTTTTATACTTCAGCTACAACAAATGCACTCACTCCACAACTAAGTCAAAGGATGACCCCTGTACTCAGGAAGTGCCTTTTATACTGGGGTATGCCAGTCCTGCATCACGCCACGCCTTCCCTCCAATCGCAGCTCACACAGGCAAATCTCGCATGCTCTGTACAACCCTTGCAAAGCATGTGCTAAATAACATGGCGGCCTTGCCTGCACACGCTCGGACACACCCAGAAATTGCTTCAGCTGAACAAGCCGATTCATTCTCCAGATGGCAAGTTATTTTCCTGTAGTTTTAACTCAGCATCCCCTTCTCGGAACTAATGCATGTATGAATAAAAACTAACGTTCCACGTTTCTTACTTTGCAGCAGCAGCGGGGGGCTATAAAGATGCTTACGTTTTGACCTGACGCAGGTGAAGTCCAGTAGGCCTTTCCCAAACTCACATATGCTTAGCCGTTGGTGTCACAAAGTGTGGTCCTGTCGAATTGAATTTTAAAATCTTCAAGGAAGGGTACATTCACAATTCATCTGTTTAAAAAAGTAAGTGCCTTTATTTTATTAAGTGTAAGTCATTTTTTTACACCAGTCCTAAAACTTTTCTATAATTTATTTATAATGCCTGTCAGGCACATTACCACACCAAGCCACCTGTGCTCTTTATAAAGAGTGTTACTGAATGTAGCTTATTTACAACTTTTTTAATGAGTGTAACAGTGACCAAAGGCGAAATTATCAGCAAAAACAGAAAGTCGCTAATTTTGTACTCTCTTAAAATAGGGAGCAGGGTCAAGAAGTATCTGGACTCCAATCCAGGTTGTCTTGGATGCACTGCCATCTTTCATAACACAGCTCTCTGAACTGACAGTAACTCTTTTCCTGGGAATGTCTGGGTATTTTAACTCTTGGTGGTGATGATTCTTGGCATGGAGTGTTCCAGTCATTCCTTTCTAGAACATTTTCCGCTACACTCCTTTTACTTATTCTTTGATCTTCATCTCATATCATTTCTTGCTATTCTTTCCATTTTTCTTCTCATAATCTTTTTGATGTTTCTCATTTGCTATATCCAATCCTGAAACCAGTAGGGACTGTCCATGTTTCTCTATATAAGGTGCTTTATAGGCCTTAACCTCACAGGTGGCGCAGTGGTAGTGCTGCTGCTTTGCAGTAAGGAGACTGTGAAAGATTGTGGGTTCGCTTCCCGGTTCCTCCCTGTGTGGATAGCGCTTTGAGTACTGAGAAAAGCGCTATATAAATGTAATGAATTATTATTATTAACCAATACTTTCAGAATGGTAACATGACCTCTCCTCAATGTCCCCCATCTCTTAAAAATTGTCTTTTAACAACATCTCTATCTACTCCCAATTGCCTGCATATTCAGTTCAATTTTGTGTACCATCTTGAATTCTTCTTGCATAAGTGCTATGCAAAAGGTTTGGCTGGCTGCTGACCACCTCTATGCCATAAATAACCCTGGCACATTACTTCACATGTTCAATGACTGTCCCAGAAGAAGAGCTTTTGGTTTGTCATCTGACTCTTTCTTCTATTCTTTCCATTAATATTCCTCTCTTGCCTTTTGTATTTATCTGTGGCTTCTCCACAATTTCCCTTACTTCTGTAGGACAGTTGATTATTCTCCCTGGATTTTCATTAACCTGTGGCTAATTATTTTCTAAATTCTTTTTCCTTTAGCCTCTAGGAAACTTCTTTCTATACATTTGCTTGAACTTTCTGCAGAACAAACAAATCTGGTTGTATGGTATTGAGAGTGTCAATCTTCGTTTCAGTTCATCTGGAAATGTGAGGCTGGTGGTCAGCGTCACTATTTGTGACCTGCCCTTTTAATTGTGTGCATTTCTTTATTTAGGACTTGACTTTGTACCTTTATTCTCTCCTGGGAGTGTGTAGGCATCAATGATCCTGGAGTCTCTCATTATTCCCAAGGGTAATAAGAACGAAGAGAAGATAAAAGAGTCAAAACCAAAAATGAGTCGGAACCTTCATGATGAAACCTTTTTGCATCAAAGCCTAATCACTAACCAGAAATCAAATTTAGAGGGAAAACAGTAAGATCGAAAGCCTGATATTCGAGGTTTTTATCCAAATCACAGATACAGAATGAATCTTTGCTCTGTGAATTTCATTATATTCAGGAAGCATTATAGTGCAAGGGAACCACACAGAAATGTTTTAGAGAACAATTGATTTGAGGGTGGCATGGTGGCGCAGTGGTAGCGCTGCTGCCTCGCAGTTAGGAGACCTGGGTTCGCTTCCCAGGTCCTCCCTGCGTGAAGTTTGCATGTTCTCCTCGTGTCTGCGTGGGCTTCCTTCCACAGTCCAAAGACATGCAGGTTAGGTGCATTGGCGATCCTAAATTGTCCCTAGTGTGTGCTGTGTTGGTGCGTGTGTGTTCTGCGGTGGGCTGGCACAGTACCCGAGTTTTGTTCCAGCCTTGTACCCTGTGCTGGCTGGGATTGGCTCTAATGGACCCCTGTGACCCTGTGTTAGGATATAGAGGGTTGGAAGCTGAATGGCTGACTGACTGACAATTGATTTGAAGAGATAAAATTTAAAGTTAACAAATCATGATTTCTTAAAAGGAAGAGACATTGAAATAACGCACCAAATTATATTTTTAAAACAAGCACAGGCCTGAAAGCCTGGTTAAACAAAACAGAAGCGAATTGTTACAAATCAGGACTGCTTACCCATCAAAGGAAAGCCCTAATACTAACTATCTTGTTTGCCCTTAACTGTTTCAATAAATAGTTTTGTTTTTGACTAAAAGAATCCAAAAGTTGAACACTGAGTAGAGGGCGCTGCCATCTTTTATAGGGGCGGCATAATGACATAATATATTTCTTGACGTTTTTGTCATGAGTCTAGCAAAAAGTGTAGCAAAGATAATCAACATGGCCGGAGCCATAAAAGAATTAACACAAACAAGAAGACAAAATGTCAGTGTGATGATGTCACCACCAGAACAATCAAAATAATCTCTCACATAAAAAAACAAAGCAGAAACAGTGCAAAACAAACGATGGAGTCCAAATATGCAGGTTCTAATGAACGTAGGAAGGTCATGACATTCTGAGGACATCTTCTCTCAGAGTGGTAAGGTAGAAGTGCTTTAAATATTTGTATTCTTGTAGGTGTCTCTTAAGAAACAACTCATTTGTAAATTACTCAGTTTATTGTAGGTGATTTATGAGCTATATTACATCTTTAACAAATATAGTAGACAATACAGCTGTTCAATCCACTATAGCTTCTTCTGTTATTAAAAGAGCTGAAGGTCACTTTTATATACTTAAAGAAAGACATTCTTAAAAATGGCCTTTAGGTTTAGTCTAAGCATAATGGAAGAGGATAATGGAACATATTAATGGAAGTATTTGAAAAGAGCAAACCAGGTAGCCCAAAACAGCTTGACATTTCTAATTCACTTAGTATTTAAAAAAAAAACATTTGGTTCAGAAAATAATATATTTTCTAATGGTGGTATATAACTTACCCTTGACCACCTGTGTCTCCTTGCTCTTACAAATTTATTTTACTTCATCAACTAGCATGCTTTTAGCATAAATACATTCATTTAATGGGCCTGACTATTTCATTGAAGGGTTTCAGGAACGTGGAGTCTATCCAAGCAGCAAAGTGTCCAAAGATGGAGGAAAACCTGGACAGGGTGACTGGGCACCCCCACTCACAGTAGAATACTGGACTAATTGAGAACCTAACAACAAAAGTGTGAATAAACTGGAGTGTCTGGAGAAAATCCTACGGACAAAGGAAATATGAACTCCACAAAGAACATTGGCCTTTGTTTGTACCAAAGTCCACTCGCTCTTAAGCTATTAAGAAGACAAACAGATTGTTAGGTTATATAGCACAATGTGTGGAGTACAAGTCCAAGGAGGTCCTGATCAACCTTTAAAACACACTGGTGAGGCCTCATCTGGAGTACTGTGTGCAGTTTTGGTTTCCAGGCTACAAAAAGGAAATAGCAGCACTAGAAAAAGGCCCAGATGAGAGCAACTAGGCAGATGAGAGCAACTGGGGATGAATTATGAGGAAACATGAAAAGAGCTGAGCCTTTTCAGTTTAAGCAAAGAAGATTAAGAGAGGACCTGATTGAAGTATTTAAAATTATGAAGGGAATTAGTCCAGTGGATCAAGACTGTGACTTTAAAATAAGCTCATCAAGAACACAGGGACACAGTTGGAAACTTGTTAAGGGTAAATTTCACAGAAACATTTGGAAGTTTTTCTTTATATAAAGAACAATAGACACTTGGAATAAGCTACCAAGTAGTGTGGTAGACAGTAAGACTTTAGGAACTTTCAAAACTCGACTCGATGTTTTTTTGGAAGAAATAAGTGGATAGGACTGGCGAGCTTTGTTGGACTTAATAGCCTGTTCTCGTCTTGATTGTTCAAAATGTTCTTGAAGAAGCAGCAACACTGACCACTGGGCTTCACCACACCACCCTCACTTCAATACTGCTGCTTAATCTCCAGCTGATCAAAATGAAAGATTTAACTCCTTCAGTCTTACTTCTTTGCTCATGCGCTCTTTTGTAGACTTTTTCTAGTTGTGATGCATTTTTGTAATACTGTGAATGAAGTTCCACACTGAGTTTAACAGCAGAACCTTTCTTATCTAAGTCTTGACATGGCTCACTCTTTAAACCATCATCTATTTCAATCACCTCTGAAAATTTTCCGGCAGTGGTCAGTGATGAATCCATTAGGTCTCAAAGACACCTCCACAAGGAATATTTTCCATCTGCAGACTTCTGTTTGTATGTCCTATATGTAAAGCTTTACATGTATTTGTATTAAACTTCAAGAAGAACACTTCTCCTAAGTGTGAAATCTGTCCCATGATTATGTTGACTGTAGATGTTTTGCTAGTCCACCTAAATGAATACACTTGCTGCACCTCACCAGAGTCCAGGATGCCTGTGTGGTGTCTGCTTTTTCTCAGTTACCCTGGTTTTCCTACCACATACCATAGACTTGCATGTTAGTTTAGTTGGTGAGTCTAAAATGGCTACTAGTGAGTGTGGGTGTGCCTTTCTATGTGCCCTATGATAGAAGAGCACCCCATACAGGGTGGGTTTGGGCGGCCCATTAGCGCAGTGGTAGCACTGCTTCCTCACAGTAAGGAGACAGCAACAACAATTTATTTTTTGTTTACCCCAAAATCACACAAGGAATGCCTCATTTGGATTTCTGACAAGATAGATAGATAGATAGATAGATAGATAGATAGATAGATAGATAGATAGATAGATAGATAGATAGATAGATAGATAGATAGATAGATAGATAGATAGATACTTTATTAATCCCAAGGGGAAATTCACAAACCCCTAGCCTTGACGTCTTAAGAAGATGGGAAGAAAATACCAAAAAAGCCCTTGTAGAGAAAAAATGGAAGAAATCTTGTTGTATGTATGAAAATGTCAATGAAAAACAACACTGTTCAGCTAATTGTAGAACCACAGCCAGATTACAGAGAAGGAGTCAGGCAAGCCAACAAACCAAGAATAGAATAGGCGGTGCCATGAGTGGCAGCCTTTCCAGTAGCTCCATGTAGGACTTTATCTTCTTTATCTTTCTACTTTTTTCTCTATCTCTCTGATCACTCCTACCACTTTCTTTTATATGGACTCATTTCCTGGACACTTTTTACAACTTCTTGTGAATTTCCCCTTGTGGATTAATAAAGTATCTAACCACAGCCAGAGTCCTGGAGGCCTCGACCAAGAAGCTGTCTCCATCCTACAACTGAGTCAGTACTAGACCGGCCAATCTTATGAAAGGACCCTTCTACTCCATTGATTCCAGTGCTCCTTTATCTGAGGTGACTTTTCCATAGGCAGGCAAACAAACCAGACCAGGGTTCACGTCCTTTCATTGCTGAAGAGTTCCAAACTTCCACTGGCATTAATGAAGCTTCATGGAATGGGTTTCCATGGCCGAAAAGCTCCATGCAAGTCCAATGCCAAGCGTCGGATGGAGTGGTTTAACTGGACTGTGCTGCAGTGTTCTATGGAGTGATGAATCACAGTTCTCTGTTTGGCAGTCAGATGGGTGAGTCTGAGTTTGGCAGATGCTGGGAAAAGATTACCTGCCTGACTGCATTGTGCCAACTGTGAAGTTTGGTGGAAGAGGGATGATGGTGTGGGGTTGTTTTTCAGAGTTTGGCCCCCTACTTCCAGCAAAGGGCAACTCTTAGTGCTTCAGCATATCAAGACATTTTGGACAAATGCTATGCCTCCACCTTTGTAGAAACAGTTTTGTGAAGGTCCTTTTCTATTCCAGCATGACTGTGCCCCAGTGAGCAAAGTAAGATCCATAAAGACAAGATTGGATGAGTTTGGTGTAGAAGAACTTGACTGACCTGCACAGAGCCCTGACCTCAGCCCCATCAAACACCTTTGGGATGAACTGGAACAGAGATTGTGAGCCATGCCTTCTCATCTAACATCAGTGCCTAATTTCATAAATGCTGTACAGAATGAATGGGCACAAATTCCCACAGAAACACTCCAAAATCGTGTGGAAAGCCTTCCAAGAAGAATGGAAACCAACTCCATGTTAAAGTTTATGTATCTCAGATGCAATGTCATTAAAGTCCCTGTTGGTGTAATGGTCAGGCATGCCAATATATTTACCCATATAGTATACCTTTTCACAGTTTCCAGCAGTTAACCTGTTGCATTTGTGGAGCTTATTACTCCCTGTTGGACACTCTTCACCAGATTCAGACACATGGAATTGATCTATCCCAAGCAGGTTAAACTGTGTGGTGTATGGCCGGGGCCCTTGCCTGGCCAGGATGCCTCCATGCTGGAAGGACCGGGGGAGGGAGTGTATCCAGAGCAGTTCCTCCCCTGGAATGCTAGATGGCAGGGCTCCATGGGAGTTGGAGTTGGCTACAGCCCTGTTGGGATCCGTGGGTGCCTCAAGGGGGTGCTGCAGCAGCTACTGAGCCCTGGAGTGTAGCTCTTCCGCCACACCTGTAAGTGTTGCTGGAAATGTGTCAACAGGCACCTGGAGCACTTCTGGGCGCCATATAAAGGTGCCAGCAGACACTACTCGGGAAACCAGAGTCGGGAGGAGGTGGAAGGAAGAAAAGAGAGAGAAAAAGAAAAAGAAGGGAGTATTGTGTTGTGCTGTGCTTGTGGGAAATGGGGGAAGGCATTTCCCATGAGGAAAAAAGAAGAAAAACTAAAAGCGTGTGCTTTTACTCGTGCCTCTGTGTGTCTGTGTCGGATGTAGGCATCTGGTGGTGAACAACTGAGATACAATGTGGCAATGTGGCAACAATGTGGTGTTAAAGCACTATCACGTTCCAATCTTATAATATATGGCTGCAATTCTTTAATTGAAGCTTGATGTTAAAATAATAGAGCATTTGCAGATTCTATAAAGGAGTGTTTCTCTTGGGTCTTGACTCCTGTTTTTCAGATTTTGAGGAATCAAAAGCAGAACAGTATTTGATAACTATAGTGCATCACTGTATGCAGCTATGTGACTAACAAGCTTTTACAGCTGAGGATTGTAAAGTGAGGAGAACTTGGCAATGCTGCCCAAAATAGCACCTTGGAGAGCATTAAATCTGAGCTCCATATTAGTTCACAACACTGCAACTAAAACAGTTGTTCTGGATTAAATTTTAATAAATATTTATGACCTTGTTCTACCTTTCTGACGTAATGAATAAAACTGGAAGCCAGTAAAGATTTACCAAAAAGCTGCACCCAAACACATCTGGTGCTTCTTTCCATTTTAATATTAAATCAAATCATAATAGAAAATGAATAAAAGTCTTACCGGAGAGCTCCAATGTACATTTCTTTATTAATGGACATCGGCATACAGCAGTGATTCAGTAAAACGAGATGAGACTGAGGTGAATAATTAAGGTGCGGCTTCTCTTCCTTAGTAAGCCAGATGTCACTCTCAAGAATGCTGCTGGATGTTTTAAAGTGCTGGAGTAGCAGCTGATTTTAAGTCACTTATTACTGCGATTCTCCCCTCCAGCCCTGTTGTTTCTCGGAGGTCTCAGAGGTGACTATTCTGTGACTGTTCCTCCATCCACTTATTGATTTTTCCAGGTTTGCATCCTATATTACAGGCCCAAAATGCACCATTCCTGGGTAGCAAACTCATCGTTACAGAGGGACAAAAATATCACTTTATGTACTGAGCGCAGCCTGCAGTATACTGTATATACAAATCACTGCCGCCATGTTTTCATTACAAATAAGTCACATGGGAACCTTTAAGCTCATCACAATCATATATTCTCGCTTGCGTCACTCCTGAAGCTGCCTTCCTTCTTTTTCAGCTTTTCCTATTTTGTAGTGGGTTAGGAAAGTATCCAGCAGCCGAAATTAGAATTTTGTTTAAAAATTTATGTTAACATTGTGACCAGAAAGGTGCACGCAAAGCTCCAAATCCCAGACATGACTACCACACACACCGTTCTGGGTTGAAATTCAATTTTTAATTTAATAACACAGTTTGTCTTTCACAGGCTTCCCCCCAAGAGTGCTTTAAAGGGCTGTAACGTTGAATGATACAGAGCAGCAATTCTTTCAGCCCTTCTCCTATTCTTTCCATTCTCCTTCACTCCACCCAGGTGAGTGTTGTCCATTATCTCCAATTCTGACTCTCTGGGCCAACATGGAGGGCTCTGTATTAGCACCTGACCTAGGAATGCATCCGCCACTCACTCTATTGACTCCAGGCAGCGCTTCCGGGTCACTCCAGTCCTTATGCAGTCAATATCTGACAAATCCACTTGGTGGTCCCCTCCAGAACCCTACAGGAGAGCCCAGTAGGACCACAACTCTCATGCTGCCCTGTGGGCACCCATATTAGGGCTCACTGGATGGAATACTGCCACCCAGTGTATGGTGGGGATATTCTGCCCATAGCAGTCAGTCACCCACTGTCCCGTATTCTTGGCTCTGCTTCCCCATCCATGGTCTCCTTCCATGTTCACCACCTGGCACAGAAGGGGAATATCACAACTAAACAGCTCAAAATAATTAAAGGATCACTTTGAAAACACATCAGAACTCAAGGGGAAAAAAAATCCTGCTGGCTGTCTTTACTGATATGGGCTGATATGGTAATGGTTTGTATAATAATAATACATTTTATTTATTTGTAGGTACCTTTCTAAACACTCAAGGACACTGAACAATAGATAAAACACAGATTATAAACAAAACTAAAATACAAAAATTAAAATCCATCCATCCATCCATTTTCCAACCCGCTGAATCCGAACACAGGGTCACGGGGTTCTGCTGGAGCCAATCCCAGCCAACACAGGGCACAAGGCAGGAACCAATCCTGGGCAGGGTGCCAACCCACCGCAGAAAATTAAAATCAGACAGAGCAATTGTAATGAAAGAGAAAAAGCAGTCTTAAAAAATGAGTTTTAAGTTTATATTTGAAAAGTGAAAATGATTCAATATTTCTAAGCTCAGATGGTAGTGAGTTCCAGAGCTGGAGAGCGGAGCAACTGAATGCTCTGCTCCCCATAGTGGTAAGACGGACGAAGGGGACAGTCAAGTGGATGGAGGAAGATGATCTAAGGGTACGGGAGGGAATGGCAAACTGGAGGAGGTCAGACCGATATGGAGGGGCAAGGTTGTAGAGAGCCTTAAAAGTTAACAGAAGAATTTTGATTTGAATGCAGAATTTAACTGGAAGCCAATGAAGCTGCTGCAATACAGGAGTGATATGGTGAATAGTGGGAGTTCTGTTAATGATGTGGGCAGCTGAATTCTGGACCAGTTAAAGCTTATAAAGAGATTTGTAAGAAAGACCAAAGAAAAGGGAATTGCAATAATCCAGACGAGAAGTCACAAGGCTATGAACAAGGATAGCAGTGGTGTGGGGAGTGGGGGGGGTGGCGAATACGATTAATGTTACACAAGTGGAAATATGCAGACCAGGAGATGTTATTGATGTGGGACTGAAAGGATAAAGTACTGTCAAGGATGACAGCCAGACTCTTAACCTATGAGGAAGGGGAGACAGAGGAATTATCAATAACAAATGAAAAATGATCAGTTTTGGATAATGTTGATTTTGTACCAAGATAGATAGATAGATAGATAGATAGATAGATAGATAGATAGATAGATAGATAGATAGATAGATAGATAGATAGATAGATAGATACTTTATTAATCCCAAGGGGAAATTCACCAATGAGGAGAACCTCAGTTTTGTCACAATTTAATTTAAGAAAATTTGAAGAAAACCAGGATTTGATTTCTGCTATGCAATCAATAAGTGAGGAGGGTGGAGAGGAAGCAGTAGGTTTGCTAGGGAGATAGAGCTGGGTGTCATCAGCATAACAGTGGAAGCTAATATTATATTTATGAAAGATATTACCAAAGGGAAGGAGGTAAATAATAAAAAGGAGGGGTCCCAGGACAGAGCCCTGGGGCACACCTGACGTAACAGCGGTGGGTTGGGATATGAAAGTTTTAATCTGAACAAACTGAGTGCAGTCTGAGAGGTAGGATCTGAACCAATCTAGTGGAGTGTGGGTAATGCCAATCAAAGATAATCTATTGAGAAGAGTAGTGTGACAAATAGTGTCAAAGGCTGCACTCAGATCAAGGAGGATGAGAATAGTAATTAAACCAGAATCAGCTGCCATAAGGAGGTCATTAGTAATTTTTATAAGTGCCGTTTCTTTATTGTGGAGGGGATGAAAACCAAACTGGAACTGTTCATACAGATTATTTTGAGATGAATGAGAATGAAGTTGAATAGCCACTATTTTTTCAGGAATTTTGGAAATTAGAAAGAGCAGATTAGAAATAGGATGAAAATTACTGAAATTAGTCGGATCAGCACCAAGTTTTTTCAGTATTGGGGTTATTGCATCAGTTTTAAAAGATGAAGGAACAGTACCAGTAGTGAGAGAGAGAAGAGTGGATTATAACAGAAATAAGAGGGACCAGAGAGGGGAGGCAGGCTTTGACCAGAACTGTAGGGAGGGGGTCCAGTTGACAGGTGGATGGCTTAGACTTACAGACAAGTTCTGAGATTTCTGAGAAAGTACAGTTTATTTTTGTATAGCCCAAAATCACACAGGAAGTGCCGCAATGGGCTTTAACAGGCCCTGCCTCTTGACAGCCCCTCAGCCTTGACTATCTAAGAAGACAAAGAAAAACTCTCAAAAAAAACCTAGTAGGGAAAAATGGAAGAAACCTTGGGAAAGGCAGTTCAAAGAGAGACCCCTTTCCAGATAGGTTGGGCATGCAGTGGCTGTCAAAAGAAGGGGGTCAATACAATACAATACACAGAACAGAACAAATCCTCAATAAAAAATCAAAAATAAAATTTTTTTAGAAGCACGGGTAGAATTTAACAGTAGATGATATCACATAATAAGATTTGGATAATTTTAGACTCCTGAAGACCTCATCTATCAAGCTGCCTCCCCCATTTGGCCATTCCACGCATGAAACAGTGCTGGGCCAGCAAATCCGATGAAAGGACCCCTCTTTCTCACGATTCCTGTGATCCTCCATCAGGGATCACTTTACCTTAGGCAGGCAAAACAACTTGGCAGGTGGGCCGTAGTGCCACATTTGAGTACCGAGAAGAGAAACAGAATAGGTGAGGGTTAGTATCCAGTTCTAACTATCATGTTACTTATGTCTTAGTGCTATTGACTAACAACAGAGATGCAGTATGTACAGTTAATCAGCAGCTCTAGTCAGGGTGTGCTAAACTGAAGTAGTGAGTCTTCAGCCGGAATTTAAAAGCTGAGACCAAAGGGGCATCTCTTATAATAGCATGCAGACCATTCCACAGTTTAGGGGCCCTGTAACTAAAAGCTCGACCTCCCATTGTTATTTTATTAATCCTTGGAACCATAAGCAGACCGGCATCTTGAGATCTTAATGTGCGCTCTGGTTTGTAAGTCATGATAAGTTCAGACAAGTAAGCCGGACCTTGGCCATTTAATGCTTTATATGTTAAAAGAAGGATTTTGAAATCTGCCCTAAACTTAACTGGGAGCCAGTGTAAGGATTTAAAAACTGGAGTTATGTGTTCGCATTTGCTTGTTCTTGTAATAATTCTTGCAGCCGCATTTTGTATTAACTGGAGGCTGTATAAAGAACAGTTTGAACATCCATAGGAAGCTGAAGAGAGGAAAATGAGTGAGTTGGTGGGTGAAATTCAAATGAAGTACTGGAGGAATCCGTACCGAGAGACTGATGAATCTTCTGGATTTTTTCATTAAAAAAGGACATAAGGGAATTGCAAAAATCAGTTGAGTAAAGGTGAGAAGGTAAAGAATCTGGTGGTTGTGTGATATTATTAAGCAGTGGAAACAATGACTTGGTGTTGCCTTCATTGGAAGAACTAATGTCAGTATAATAGTTAGATTTAGTTTGGGCAATACAGTCCTTGTAATAAAGTATATGGTTTTTGTACATCTCTTTGTGAACAAATAGTCCAGTATTTTTATACAACCGTTCAAGTTGCCGGCCTTTGGCTTTGAAAAGCTGAAGTTCAGACGTGAACCAGAGAGCAGAAAAGGAGAAAGAAACAGATCTAGTTTTTAATGGAACGAGAGAGTTAGGAATACCATTAAGTCCAGTGTTATAGTGTGAGACCAGTTCTTCAGGAGTGGATAAATTATGAATGTCCATAAGGGAATCAATACTAGAGGAAAGAGAGTCTAAGTTAATATTCTTAATATTACGGAAAGACATGAGACGGGAAAGCTTAGTATTGGAAAGTGCAAGTTTAACATTGAATGGAATAAGAAAATAATCAGTTATGGGGAGTTCATCTGCAGTACAATCAAGCGGAGTAACTCCAGAACAGCAAATCAAGTCCAAGATATGTCCTTTGGAATGAGTGGGAACATCAGTATGCTGCTGGAATCCAAAACTCTCAAGGCAGGATGTAAAGTCTCTAGTAATAGGGACATTGATATTATCCATATGTATATTGAAATCCTCCAGAAGTATTATGTTTGATGAAACAGTAGATAAGAGTGTAAGGAAAACAGCAAAGTTGTTCAGAAAGTCATTATTTGGTTTAGGGGGCCGGTAAACAGTTGCAGAAACAGTAGGAATAGGTCCATTTAATTGACACACAAGAGATTCAAAAGAACTGAAGGCAGGAACAGACAACGGCAGGACTTTCCACTTCTCGCGATACATTAACGCAAGACCTCCTCCCTGGCCAGAGCCACGGGGTTGAAAGATGTAAACAAACCCCGGGGGAGTGGATTCGTTAAGTTGGGAAAAGTCATGATGTTGTTGCCATGTCTTGGTTAGACAGAAAAAGTCAAACTTACAATCAGTGAGAAGATCGTGGATGAGAGGCCCCTTGCTCGTAAGTGAGCGGATGTTCAATGGACCAAAGTTGACAATGGCGTTATTGCATTTAGCAACTGTGTTAGCCGACCGGGTTAGGCTGACTAACACACTGTGGTCAACAACTCTGCCTAACTTACGTGGAAGACGTTGAGAACTGGACCAGATGGAGTTTATTATTTTCGAACTGTCAGCTTGGATACTCCGGCAGGACCCTCAGTGGATGTATCTCCAACGGGGGGCGAATACAATGTCCGGGTGGAGATACAGCCCAGTCAGCGGAGGCTCGGACAGGTGAAAGCACAGTCGAAGGAGCTTGGCAGCTGAGTACTGAAGCAGGCCTCTCGCAGGTAGGATAGCGAGTGACAGGGGGGACCAAACAAACATGAACCAAATAAATATCCTACCGGTCCACATGTTAAGCGAAGACACAGACAACTCAGATGTTTGGAGAACAAAGCCAGGTAAGTATCAAAGCGGGGATAGGCTGAAAAGTAGTCCATACACAGCCAAATCACCAGTCAAGCTAGAAATCAGTCTAGCTTTAAATGATTGAAAAGTAAAACTCAACGAATAAGTCTGCCCAAAATGAAAATGAAAACAGTTGATTAGTCCATTAGATTGTAAGTTAATCGTAAAAAAGTTAAAAAGTTATCAGTGAGCAGCGGCGACCAGTCCCGCCACACCATCATCCCTCCTCCACCAAACCTCATTATTTACAGTCAGGCAGGTTAGGTTAGGTTAGGTTTCTTTATTTAGTCATGTTTACACAGGAAAACATGAAATTTGCCTTCTCAGTTGCATCTAATAACAGGTAACAGACAGAATGAAATAAAACAGACAAATAGAAATAAGAAAGGTTAAGGTAAGGCAGTTAGATAAAACATATTTATACCAACAAAAAAGGTTACAGGATATATATAAAAACCTTAAACATTATCTCCGATAATTCTTATTGAAAAGTCGTATGGCACTAGGAAGAAAGGAGTTTCTGGAGCGATTTGTGTGGGTTTTCAAAGCAACTATCCTTCCTGATTTACTGAAGTTTAGTTCTACATGTAATGGATGTCTGTCATCATTTGAGATGATTTCCAGTTTCTTTAGCATTGCCCTCTGACACACACTAGTCAAATCATCTACATCAGCCCCAATAACTTTAGCTGCATACTTTGTAATCTGCTGGAGCTTTTTTGAGTTTTGGTTTGTCAGACTATTAAACCAGGCAATGAAACTGAAAGTGATCACGGACTGGATCATACTACGATAGAAGGACAACATGAGGTCCTTGTCTACTTTAAATAGTTTGAGTTTATGGAGGAGAAATAAGCGCTGGTTGCATTTAGAAAATAATTTTTTTGTATTTGTATTCCAGTTAAGATTGTTATCTAGGTAAGTTCCTAAGTATTTATATTCATTCACTATTTCTACCTCCTCTCCCAGAACTACAATAGGTGAACATACAGATTTCTGTCTCTTAAAATCAAATATCATTTCTTTGGTCTTTTTTACATTCAGAGTGAGAGAGTTTTTATTGCACCAGTTTACCATACAGTCCACTTGATTTAGATAGTGGCTTTCATCCTCCCCAGATATGCGTCCTATGATCATGGTGTCATCCGCATACTTAATAATGGAGCAGTGGTCATTGTTCTGTCTCAGGTCACTTGTGTACAGAGTAAACAGTAATGGTGATAAGACACACCCCTGTGGACTTCCTGTGTTTGAATGAAGAGCTTTTGAAAACGTGTCCTGAACTTTAACTGTCTGTGAACGATTTAAGAGAAAGTTCTGAATCCATAGTATGATAAATGGGTTTACATTCATACTGTTTAATTTCCCAATCAGTATATGAGGCTGTATAGTATTGAACGCTGAACAAAAATCCAAAAATAGTGCTCTGACATATGAACCAGGCTGATCAAGAAAGGTATAGATTTGATGTAAGATAACAAGCAGAGCTTCTTCTACACTTCTGTTTGCACAATAAGCAAATTGATTGTTGTCTTGAAAAGACTTTGTCTCTGTCATTAAAATGTTTTTCACCAAGTGTTCAAAGCATTTCATTGGAATAGATGTAAGTGCCACTGGTCTGTAATCATTTAAACAGCTTGGCCTAGAAACCTTAGATACAGGGGTAATGATTGATTGTTTCCATAGATTTGGTACAATACCACAGGTCAGAGACCAGTTAAAAAGCAAATGAACAACTGGGGAGAGCTGCTTAGAGCAAGACTTTAAGAGCCGACCTGATATGCCGTCTGGTCCCATTGCACTGTTTGTTTTGGCCTTCTGCAAGCCTTTTTCCACTTCAGTTAAACTGAACCCAATCACAGCAGAATACCTGGTGTTTTTATAAAGCGTTTCCTTTATTTCTGTATTTTGGGTGCTGAAATCACTTGTTTCAAATCTGGCATAAAAGTTATTCAGTTCATCAGCTAAAAGCTTGTGGTCTTTGTCAGCTGGAAAATCCACATTCTTTTTAGGGCCCAGTCCTGTAATTGTTTTTAGTCCCTTCCAGACCTGCTTTGGATTGTTATCATTGAACCACCTCTTGATTTTTTCCCCATACATCTTTTTATTTTGTTTAATTAACCTGTTAATCCTTTGCGGTAACGTTCTCCTGACATTCGCCAAACCCAGACTCACCCATCTGACTGCCAATAGAGAAGAGTGATTTGTCACTCCATAGAACACTGCACCACAGTCCAGTGGTGGTGTGTTTTACACCAATCCATTCGATGCTTGGCATTGGACTTGGTAATATGAGGCCTGCATGCAGCTGCTTGGCCATGGAAACCCATTCAATGAAGCTCAATAATGCCAATGGAAATTTGGAACTCTTCAGCTATGAAATCAGCAGAGAGTTGGTGACTTTTATGCACCGTGCACCTTAGCAGTCGTTGACCCTACCAAACTCACTCATCCATTTCTTTTTCTGTGCACTGGTGTGCAGTCATGTTGGAACAGGAAGGGGCCATCCCCTAACTGTTCCCACAAAGTTGGGAGCATTAAATTGTCCAAAATGGCTTTGTATGCTGAAGCATAAAGAGTTTGTTTCACTGGAACTAAGGGGTCAAGCCAAACCCCTGAAAAAAAACCCCACACCATAATCCCCCCTCCACCAAACTTTACATTTGGCACAGTGCAGTCAGGCAAATACCGTACTGCTGGCAACCACCAAACCCAGACTCTTCCATCGGATTGCCAGACAGAGAAGAACGATTCGTCACTCCAGAGAACACGTCTCCACTGCTGTTGAGTCCAGTGGAGGTGTGCTTTACACCACTGCATCTGACGCTTTGCATTGCACTTGGTGATATAAGGCTTGCATGCAGCTGCTCACTGATGGAAACCCATTCCATTAAGCACTCTACTCAGAGTTCTTGAACTTTTGGAGGTCTGTAGCTATTGACTCTGCAGAAAGTTGGCAACTTCTGCACACTGTGCACCTCAGCATGCACTATCCCTGCTCTATGATCTTACATGGCCTACTACTTTGTAGCTGAGTTTTCATGGTTCCCAATTGCTTCCACATTGTTATAATACCACTAACAGTTGACCGTGGAATATTTAGTAGCGAGGAAATTTCACGAATGGACGTATTGCACAGGTGGCATCCTATCATGGTTCACACGCTTGAATTCACTGAACATCTGAGAGCGACCCGTTCTTTCACAAATGTTTGTAGAAGCCTTCTGCATGCCTAGGCGCTTGATTTTATGTACCTGTGGCCATGGAAGTGATTGGAGCACCTGAATTCAATGATTTGGAGGGGTGTCCCAATATGGTGTTAGTTAGCAATTAGAGCACAGATGACATAAAGTAACTTGTTCAGGAACAAAGACTGAACAGGCAGCCTTGTGGTTTACAGTCCAGTGCCTCAGCCACCTCACCATACTTACTCAAGACTCTTTACAACCCAAAGACATGCAGCTTAGGTCGATTGGTGTTTCAACTTCAGCCTGGTAGATAGATAGATAGATAGATAGATAGATAGATAGATAGATAGATAGATAGATAGATAGATAGATAGATAGATAGATAGATACTTTATTAATCCCAAGGGGAAATTCACAAAATATAAAATCGGCGTGTAAAAATCCATGCCCACGTTGTAAAAGTAAGTGTGTCCAGGGAACGAATCAACATAAAATAAAGTGATAGGAGTGATCAATAAAAAAGAGAAAAATAAAAGTAGAAAAATAAAGTCGTACATGGAGCTGCTAAAAAGGCTGCCACTCTCGGCGGCGCCTGAGTCATGATCATGGTATGACTATGTAACGGTTGTCTTGGATATGTGTGGGTGTCACTGGCAGTTTTCACCTTTTCCCATTCCTGTTAAGGGTGGAATGACTGAATATGTATGGCCGGCCAATGGTACACGGGGAGGGGAGCACATGGCTCAGAGGGCGAAACAAATTGTAGGGGGATGAGCCAACCTTATGTTATGTGTGGCGGGAGAAAGGTGGAGGAGGAGAAAAGAATGCAGAACCAAAGGAGAAGGAGACACCACCAAAACGATAAGAGGGAAATCTACTCAACTCATGAACAAAATGTCAGGTGAACCCGGGTTCATTTCTGTCAGAATAATTTTTCCTTTTTATTTTTATGAACGAGGTGAAGTCATTTGGGAGAGGACCTGACGGGCCAGCATAAGGGACTGAGTAGCAGTACATTTCCCAGAACAGGAGGTAAGACTCGGCGCAACCTTTACCATCACAGACTGTAATGGTTTTCATTAATTTGTTTTTCACATTTGTGTATTAGGGGTGTATGTTGTTAATTGTTTTGTTTCGGGATTCGTGTGGGAGGGTGGAAGCGCTGCAGGGCGGTATTATGTATACAGGGGTTTGTTTGTTGTGTCCTATGCCTCATTTTACAGGACAATAACAATTCTTTTAGAATTCCACTTTGCATTTTATTCACTGATGTGTTTCTGTACTTGTGGTGGTGTAGCAGGAAAGTAGTGTTGGTTGCTTGTGACCCCGATCATTGCTTTATTTGTTTTCTTTCTCTTTGCTGCTGCTCTAGGATGGCAGCACATATTTTAATCGTGCCAGCTTGGGGAGCAGTACAAGTAAATGTGAGTTGTACATGTCAAACAGATTTTTAAAAAGTCAATGATTTAATGATTGTCCATCCATTCTTTATTGATCAGTTCATCAACCCGCCTAATATCAAGACTGGTTAATCCAGTTCAGGTTGGTGGGAGGTCAAATCACTCCAGTAGTACTACACATAAGGTTTGAGCCGGCTCTCAAAAGGGCACCAATCAGTTGCAGATATTCAATTAAAACTCTGTTGCCCCTTTCTACTGTACAGATATGGGTGATTGACAAAACAATTTCAGAACAAAATGTTGACTCAGCAACTTCACTTCTCACACTGTACGATACACCGCAGCAATAAAACAAAGCACATTTAATAACACCTGCCAGCATGGCGGAGCTTTAGCTAAAGCACACATAGTATTCATTCGCGTTCATCCCCAATGCCTACAATTAACCCAATGTCAAGATGGATGCATGAAGAGAAGCATGCCCTGCGATCAGCCCCTTGAAATGGTGCAAGACAATGAAAGAGTCTGACTGCTGCTGTGTGTTTTAGTTAAGAGGAGACATATGATTTCTGCTTTTTGTTCATTTAAATTCACTTCTTTCCTGAAAGCTCAAGGCTTAATTTTTTTTTTATTTATTAACCATAAATGCCATACGAAAAGGGAGACAACAGCTAATTAAATAAATTTGTATCTTTGCATTTGCATGTGCGTTTAAGTTTATTGTCCTGTGTAATCATTGAAAAGAAGAAGGAAATAGCAAACAAGCTGAATAAATACTTCACTCAAGAATTTGTAAAGAAAGAAACAAATGGAATGCCCCATGCAGAAGTAAAAACAAACTCTGAGTTCTTAGATTTTAAAATTAAAGAACCAGGCGTGTTTCAAGCCCTCATCATGCTGAAGACTAATAAAATGTCTGGACCTAATTAGATTTTACCAAGTGTGTTGAAAAAAGTGAAAAACGTCATTTATAAACCTTTATTAGGCATATTTGAGTGGTCACTTGAGAAAGGAGAAGTAGCAAATGTGATTCCAGTATTCAAGAAGGGAGAAAAAAATGGATCCTGGTAATAACAGACCAGTGAGTCTTATTTTGATACCATAGAAACTGTAATAAGAAATAAATTAGAAAAGTACCTATATGAAAATAATGTACTGAGTAACAGCCGGCATCGGTTTATGAGAGGAAGAGACAAATCTTTTAAGTTAATAAGTTAATAAAAATTGTAAATTTACCTTAGCTTTGCTTAATTTGAATTGAATGTACCTTTCATATAGGTAATGGGAAATTCTGTTTACCCCTTTTTTAAGATAACAACAACAACAACAACATTTATTTATATAGCACATTTTCATACAAAAAGTAGCTCAAAGTGCTTTACATAATGAAGAAAAGAAAAATAAAAGACAAAATAAGAAATTAAAATAAGACAACATTAATTAACATAGAAAGGAGTAAGGTCCGATGGCCAGGGTGGACAGAAAAAACAAAAAAAAACTCCAGAAGGCTGGAGAAAAAAATAAAATCTGTAGGGGTTCCAGGCCACGAGACCGCCCAGTCCCCTCTGGGCATTCTACCTAACATAAATGAAATAGTCCTCTTTGTAGTTCGGGTTTTTCACGGAGTTACTTGATGCTGATGGTCATACAGACTTCTGGCTTTTAATCCATCCATCATTGTTGGAACATCATGGTGCTTTGGGTAGATGGTGGTGGCGCACGCCACCACCAACAGGACACCGGAAAAGGAAACAGAAGAGAGAGTAGGGGTTAGTACAGATTTTGAATGAATAGTTATTATAATGAATTGGATATACAGAGTATCAGGATTAAATTACATTGAAGTTATGAGAAGGCCATGTTAAAGTAATGTGTTTTCAGTAGTTTTTTAAACTGCTCCACTGTATTAGCCTGGCGAATTCCTACTGGCAGGCTATTCCAGATTTTAGGTGCATAACAGCAGAAGGCCACCTTACCACTTCTTTTAAGTTTTGCTCTTGGAATTCTAAGGAGACACTCAGTTGAGGATCTGAGGGTACGATTTGGAATATAAGGTGTCAGACATTCCGATATATACTGTAAGCCGGGGCGAGATTATTTAAAGCTTTATAAACCATAAACAGAATTTTAAAGTCAATTCTGAATGACACAGGTAACCAGTGTAGTGACATCAAAACTGGAGAAATGTGTTCGGATTTTCTTTTCCTGGTAAGGATTCTAGCAGTTGCATTCTGCACTAGTTGCAAACGATTGATGTCTTTTTTGGGTAGTCCTGAGAGGAGTGCGTTACAGTAATCTAGCCGACTGAAAACAAACACATGAACTAATTTCTCTGCATCTTTCGATGATATAAGAGGTCTAACTTTTGCTATGTTTCTTAGGTGAAAAAATGCTGTCCTAGTGATCTGATTAATATGCGATTTAAAATTCAGATTACAATCAACGGTTACCCCTAAACTTTTTACCTCCGATTTGACTTTTAATCCTAATGTATCCAGTTTATTTCTAATAGCCTCATTGTATCCATTATTGCCAATCACTAAGATTTTCGGTTTTTTCTTTATTTAATTTGAGAAAGTTACTATTCATCCATTCTGAGATACAAGTTAGACATTGTGTTAGCGAATCAAGAGATTTGGGGTCATCAGGTGCTATTGATAAATACAGCTGTGTGTCATCAGCATAGCTGTGGTAGTTCACATTGTGCCCTGAGATAATCTGACCTAATGGAAGCATGTAGATTGAGAAGAGCAGTGGACCCAGGATAGAGCCTTGTGGAACACCATATAGAATATCATGTGTCTTTGAGTTATAATTACCACAACTAACAAAGAATTTTCTCCCTGCCAGGTAGGATTCAAACCAATTTAAGACACTGCCAGAGAGGCCCACCCATTGACTAAGGCAATTCTTAAGAATATTATGATCAATGGTGTCAAATGCGGCACTCAGATCTAAGAGGATGAGAACAGATAAATGGCCTCTGTCTGCATTTACCCGCAAGTCATTTACTACTTTAACGAGTGCAGTTTCTGTGCTGTGATTTGTTCTAAAACCTGACTGAAATTTATCAAGAATAGCATGTTTATTGAGGTGCTCATTTAACTGTATAATGACTGTCTTCTCTAGAATTTTACTTAAGAAAGGCAGGTTAGAGATGGGTCTATAATTTTCAAGAGCAGAGGGATCGAGATTATTTTTCTTAAGTAGGGGTTTAACTACCGCAGTCTTAAGACAGTCTGGGAAGACCTCTGTATCTAATGACGAATTTACTATGTCAAGAACATTATCACTAAGCACGCCCGATACTTCTTTGAAAAAATTTGTTGGTATTGGGTCAAGGGCACAGGTGGAGGGTTTCATTTGAGAAATTATTTTATGTAAATCAGGTAAATCTATCCTAGTGAAAGACTTTAATTTGTTTATTATGGGGTACTGGGGTTTAGGAGGATCCTTAGTGTTGGGGAGATATACTATGTTATTTCTAATATCATTAATTTTTTGATTGAAAAATACAGCGATAGCCACACAGGTTTTACTGGAAGTACTTAGGAGGCATTCCTTTGAGTTACCTGGGTTTAACAGATAATCAATTGTCGAAAATAAGACTCTGGGATTACTAGCATTGTTATTTATAATCTTAGAGAAATAGCAGCGCCTCTCAAGATGGACTGTGTTATTGTATTCTGTTATTTTAACTTTTAATATTTCATAGTCAATAGTTAGTTTAGATTTCCTCCATTTACGCTCAGCTCTACGGCATGTTCTCTTTAAATCAGACACTCTTTGGGTCTTCCATGGTATAACAATGCTAGAAGATTTTTTAACTGTCTTTTCAGGTGCAACTAAGTCAACAGCAGCCCTCACTTTAGTATTAAATCTTTCCACCTTACTATTTACATTCTCCTCGCTATTATAGTTGGCACTATAAACGGACTGATCGGTTAGAATGTTTGAAAGTTTTAAAGCTGCTGATGAGTCAAAGAAGCGTTTTTTAACAATATGCTTCTCATGAGTGTTTTCTATCATTATTTCTATATTAAAGAGTAGAAGAAAATGGTCTGATAGACCAATATCAATGACCTGCTTTATATCAACTTTTAGTCGTTTAGTAATTACTAAGTCTAACGTATGACCTGCTTTATGTGTAGGCTGATTAACGAGCTGTCTCAAATCAAAAGAGTCCAGGAGGTTCATAAATTCTTTTACTTTCTGGTCACATTGATTATCTATATGAAAATTAAAGTCGCCGACTATTAAGAGTGTGTCATAGTTCGTAATTAAGATTGACATCAAGTCAGAGAATTCCTCAAAGAAAGACGCGTTGAATTTTGGAGGTCTATACACGGATAATACTAGAACGTGAGAATCTCCCTGAATAATAATGGTGAGATACTCAAAAGATTTGAATTTACCAAAACTGATATTTTTACATTTTAAACTGCTTGAGTAAATGTTTGCTAGTCCTCCACCTCTCTTTCCTTGGCGATCAGCACGAGTAAAACTGAAATCCGGAGGCGCAGATTCGATTAAAACAGCTGCGCCATCTGAGCTAAGCCACGTTTCCCTTAGTGCAATAAAATCTATTTTTTTATCACTAATAAGATCGTTGATAAAAAACGTCTTGTTAGTTAAAGCTGTAATATTTAATAGTGCCATATTCAATGTTTCGGAGGAGCAGAGATGAATACTATGTGCATTATTGATATATGGAACAGGATTTAAGTTATTTTTATTAGCGCCGCTCTGCGTGTATTTTTTGTTTAATCTATGATATGTTTTTATAGTTTTAATACATTGTTCATCTAAAGTAGTAACTTTAATTAAATTATTGGTGTTTATGCCGTATTGCCTAGATTTTCTATGTGTATTAAGATTGGTTAATTTAACAATTTAACGAAATGTTCTATTTCTGTATTTAGACAACAGAATGAGCTCAGATTGCAAGTACGACAGCTAGAAAGAAACAGGAACTGTTAGATGGAAGGCATTAAGGACGTATAGTTTTGTGGCTGAATGTACAATATGTATGTCAAATGTAGGTCCATCTGTATATGATAACAGATAGAATTTAAAAAAAAATGTAACCTAGATACTTAAGCTTTAAATGAAACATTATAGACAAGAATGGTTTTCGTTTTTTTGTGTGTACTATTCAACAATTCTTCTTCATTTTTTTGTTTGAACTGTTGGCTTTGAATTTTACTAAAACCTTTAAAATAAAGACACTTGGACTGTGGAGTTTCTTGGTATGATTAGTCAGACTAACTGCTGCAATGCCTTTCTGGTAGCTGCATTTTGAACTATTTGGAAACCCCTGATAAATGTAGCTACATCCTGCATTTAGATCTTTTTGAACAGACAACTGGAATTTTGAACAGACAACTGGAATAGCTGACAAAAAGACAACATATGATATAATTTACTTAGACGTTCAAAAAGCCTTTGCTACAGTCTCACACAGAAGAATAATTCTAGAAATAGAAGCCGTACGATTCTGAGGTAACCTACAAAACTGGATCTCGAGTTGCTTTACCAACAGGAGACAAGGAGTACAGATAAAAGGAGAATTCTCCACGTGGCATGAGGTCATTGGTGGAGTCCCCTCAGGGGCCATTAATGGCAGCGATTCAGGTATAGTTAGTAAACCTGTGAAATTCGCAGATAAAGCTGAAATTGAAAGGATAGCAGATACTAAAGAGGCAGCAAAATTAATTCGGAAAGACTTAGACAATCTTCAGAACTAGGCAAACACTTGGAAAATTCAGTTTTAATGTAGAAAAGTACAAAGTGCTACATGAGGGCAACAGGAACATCAATTATAAATAAATTTTGGGAGAACCTGGCCTAGAGGAGGTGACCTCTGAAAAGGATTTGTGGTTTATGATGACAATGGTTCATCATCTAAACAATGTGCAGAAGCAATCAAAAAGGAAAATAAAATGTTAGGTTACACCATGAAAACTGCTGAATAGAAATCAAGGGATATTATGCTTACACTATATAATGTACTAGTGAGCCCACAAATAGAGGAAGTTCTGGTCAGCACACTGTAAAAAGACATAGCAGCACTTGAAGCTGTGCGGAGGACATGTCCTACTCTGACAGGCTTAGAGAATTAAACCTGTTTAGCCTTGAGCAGAGGAGACTGCGTGGGGACCTAATCCAGGTCTTCAAAATCCCTAAAGGAATTGATAAAGTAGGCCCGGTCAAATTCTTTCAGCCTAAGGGTGAATCATTCAAGGATACCAGTAAAAATTAAGGTGAAGCTGAAGATAGGAAGCACTTCTTTATGCAAAGAGCTGTGGGAATCTGGAACAAAGTATGGAGTCATCGAGTAGAAGCAGAAACCTTGACAACCTTTAGGAAGTGTCTGGAGGAGATATTGAAACATCTTAAACAAACAAGCTTGATGGATTAAATGGTCTCCTCTCTTTCGTCAAATTTATGTTTTTCTATTCCAATAAAGAGTTCAAATGGGAATAGGGAGTCACCCTAGGACGTTACCATGTCAAAATACATGTGTACAGAGTAGAGTGAAATTTTTTCTTGCACGTGCTGACCAACACGTAACATGCTGCCCCTCTCCAGCACAATGATTTGTGAGTAGAGCTACCTTACCTCAAAACTTCTGAAATCCATACCAGAAAAATCAATTTCAAATACCCTTGAAAATCTTTCATATTTTCAATAACAACAGGATTGACATGTTTAAAATTATGAATAAACTCAGTAGGGTAGATGTCATCTGTTACTCCAAAATCAGTTCCCCAACAAGAATGCAAGAGCCCAGATGGTTTAGGATTCATTTCAAATAAGCACTTTGTCACAAATTTGGGTCTGCCTCATGCTGCCCCATTTAATTCTTGCTGTCCCTGTGTCTGTGTGGGATCAGACTATGTTTGTCTGGTTTGGACACAGCATACAGCAGGACTGCACGGGTCGTCACAGAGTGGTGCATTCAGCTGGGTGTGAACTCCCTAACTGTGAGGACATCTACAGTAAGCGATGTTGGACCAGGACAAAGAAAATGATAAATGATATCGGCCTTCCCAATAACAGCCTTTTTTCTGTGATGCAGTCAGGTAAACACTAGGGCTGCCTAAAGTCCACTTCAGAGAGACACTGAGAGGAGCTTCTGTCTGCTGTCCATACACAATTGAATAAGGAAAGCATCTAGATCTGATGATGCCCGATTGTTAACTCTCTTACATTAAGTTAAACTTAAATTTCTTTTATTTAATAATTGATCACATATTTTTTATTTCTAATAATGATATTTGATATATATATAATGTCATGTATTATTGTTAATATTCTTTTATGTTCTTCATAAGAGTGCAGTCATTGGAATTGAGCAACTAAGCATTTCACTACACCTTAGTCTGTATGTATAATATGGAGGTGACAAAACAATTTGATCTGGATATTCCAGTTTTCCTTGCATATCTCAGAGACACGTGCATAAGGTTAATGGACGACTGTAAACTGTCGCCCCCTGCTGAGATGGCTCTTCCCTTAGATTATGAGGGTAGAATTAAATTAAATTAAGCAATTCTAATTTTATGTAATTTTTGTGGAGTGCTCTTCACTGAGAGCAGAAAGAAAGTGCTGTGACAAGTTCACAGGAAGGCACAAATACAAACTGTACAAAATACTAATTACAGAAAGAGTACACATAAAGACAGGCTAGTTAAACAGACAAGAAAGTTAGTGGTTCAAAACTGATCAACATAAATTGATCCCAGCAATATCTGTCTATGTCTATGAACTTAATTGTTGAAATATGAAATATGACCTGAATTTGACTCCTATGGGTGAGTGTAGGTGCACCTGTGGTGGGTTACTTACTGCCTGACAACCAAAGCTGCATCGATAGAGGGCTGGAAAATGGATGGCTAGATAGCATGAAACATTCATTTATTAATAAATTATATAATGCACATATCAGGTAGTGTACAAATTAAAATGAAAATGGATTGCTGTACAAAGAATGACAAGTTTACAAAGGGCAATCTTTTTATATAAATACAGTATGTTCTTTTTTAATATCTCCCTTGTTTAAGGGTGCGATTCATTTATGGTTTATTTATCAGTTTCATTATATACATTTTTAAAAAGGGTATTTGTCTGTGAAATACAGTTTTGTAAATGGAAAACTGTATTATTAAATCAATGACTTGGCGCCTCAGTAAGTGGCTGTGGTTCATTTACTGATTTGTGCAGCAACTTAGTAGTGTACATCAGATCAGAGTGCTGGTGGTGTTCACATTTTTTTAGACATATTCAATCATGTTTTACTACATCTTTATGATATTTTGGGTTCCTACCAATGTTTTTTTTTTTTTACAAGTTGAAAGCAGGACAATGAATAGGATCATTTCCTGAAATAATTCAGTACATTCGGTTCACTAAAACTAGATACTTCAGAAATATCAGACTGTTCAGTAACTACAAATCACTAATAGTTTAAATGGCTGTCTGCTTCACTGGCTGGCATATCAAGAAGCATAAAGTTGGAAGTTTTTCTACAATTTATTAAAATGCTGGATTTATAATATTTTTCTTTTTTTGCTATTGTGTACAGTTTCTGCACTATGCACTGCAGAGCAATTTCAACAGTCCTAATATAATAATAATAATAATAATAATCTTCTTTCGGCTGCTTCCGTTAGTGGTTGCCACAGCGGATCATCTTTTTTTATATCTTCCTGTCCTCATCATCTTGCTCTGTTACCCCTATCACCTGCATGTCCTCTCTCACAACATCCATAAATCTTCTCTTAGGCCTTCCTCTTTTCCTTTTTCCTGACAGCTCTATCTTTAACAATATACCCCTCATCTCTCCTCTTCACATGTCCAGACCAATGCAATCTCGCCTCTCTGACTTTGTCTCCAAACCATCCAACCTGAGCTGGCCCTCTAATGTCCTCATTTCTAATCCTGTCCATCCTCGTCACACCCAGTACAAATCTTAGCATCTTTAACTCTGCCACCTCCAGCTCTGTCTCTTGTTTTTTAGTCAGTGCCACTGCCCATATAACATAGCTGGTTTCACTACTGTCCTGTGGACCTTCCCTTTCACTCTTGCTGATATCTGTCTGTCACAAATTACTCCTGACACTCTTCTCCCCCCATTCCACCCTACCTGCACTCTCTTCTTCACCTCTCTTCCACAATCCCCATTACTCTGTACTGTTGATCCCAATAATAATAATAATAATAATAAAAAGCTGCTTTAGAAGCCAACTGACTGGTTGCCCAGTGTTTTGTCTGTTTGATGGCTGGTGGCTCAAGTCATCCCCACACGGGTTTTTTTTTTCCATGCACTTGCGTGCTTTTTACAACGGTTAATGCGACTATCTCACAGATCCAGCATCCCGTGTTCAAATCCCAGACTCCCAATTGCATTTTCTCCCCATATCTCTATGGTTTTACTTCTGCATCCCAATGACATAGGTGGGGTGGGCACCATATGAGTGTGTGTGCAAAAATGATCCCTAAGCTATCCTTGGCTGTTTGTGTCCGGTTATGCCAAAACAGGTTGTGACTCCACTGCCACCTTGGGTTGTATTGAGCTTGAGAATGCTTATAAATTGCATAGCTGAATATTATTTTATGAAGGCACACAGAAAGAGCCCATAGATGAAGACATCAACTGTACTGCCCCTGTCCATTATTTGTTAGAACTGAAGCCAATTTGCTAACAATGACGGGTGTAAAAATGCACCAAACACAATCAAGTGGTCCAATGTCACACAAGAAAAACTGGTGTGACTCATAGATTTAGGTCTGCTGAAGCCATTTCTGAAATTGGAATCTCTCTATCACAAACTGTTTCGGCAATGTATTGAATTGAGTGAATTCATTTTATAATTGATTTTTTTTTAAGTTACATTTGTTTTATGGCATAAGTATTTTTCATACTTGATATATTTTTGAAATACATTATGGCAGTTTTCCTTGTTTTTAATGTTAGTTCAGGTGGAAACAACCCAAAATTAAATATTCGCTACACAATTGTTGCTCCCACTCACTATTTTTTCTCACTTCTTATTCATTTAGAACAGCCAGTAATGTATATTTAGAAGATGCAAAGTTACCTTTTATTGTTCAAAAGAGAGAAAGTTGTTGATTAAATGGTTTTTCCAGAAATATGCAAAGTTATGGTGATCCAGTTAACAGGTAAGCAAATCGTATAAGAATACACAGCCTTCCTTTACGGGGGAATAAAACACAACTTGGAAATACAAAGGTAAAAAACTACAAGGTGGTTTGAGGGGCTTCTCTGTTCCTACCAAGCACTTGGGGGCAACATATCTTTAAAAATCCCTTTCCTACATTCACGGTTCAAGTCCCCCACCCCAAGAACATGGAAGCAGGTAGAGATGTGTTACCAGGATCTCACTCAAATGGAGAGACATGCAGTGAGTCTCTGTTAGCAGACATCTGTTGGACATTGCAACAGAAAAACACCTTCAGAGGATTTTAAGTGAAAATAATTTAAAAAAAAAACAACTACCAAGTGAGTACTTTTTAGATTACCGTACATACTCGTGGATAAGTTCTCCCACGGATAAGTCGGGAGTTGATTTTAACATATAATTTTTGGTATTTTATAATGTCGGTCGTATAAGCCGAATGCGGAAAACTCACGCTATTGGTCCAAGAGATTATGATATGCTAATGCTCACCTGAGAGAATAACCACTGAGCACATTGCCATTTTTTCTATGTATTGTGCCTAAGTGACCACACAGTAATACCCAAACTATTCCGAAACAACGTTTACACTGTTTTGTGTTTTTTGTATCTTACACCCTCATACATCTTTATCGTAGGAGCATCCCTTATCTACTGTGGACGCTGAAGTCGGACAAACAACAGGAGGTAAAAACACCAATTTAAAATAAAAAGTTATTTCTTTATTCTTGGTGAGAAGAGGCAGGCTGCAGACCCTGTCACGTTCCAGTGCTACAAACCGTCAGCCTGCTAGTAGGAAGCCGAGACTTCCTTTAATACTCAAGTCCATTAAGAAGAAAAAAGAAAAAACACGGCAGTTCATTTTGAGGTCATACATAGATTGTTATAGATTGCGGTCACACCCTGGATTGCAACATGCAGAAGCGCACACAGTGCTTTTTACAGATAAAAAGTGGTCAGTATTTTCACAATTTTAAGAAATACAGTTCTGCTAACTTACACGTACATAAGACCAGTTATAGCAAGTTTCGTCCTAACGGTTTTAGGGTGTATGCAACTCAGCGGTTTTAGACAATGCTCACTTCATTATACTCTTACACGTACATTTCTCATAAAATATCAAGGGTTACATAAAGGTTAGTTCAGTACATTACATTAATTATAAAGAAATTATATTCTTATAGCTTTAGTATCTGCATTAGATTACACTTGTTCAGTTAGCTTTAGCACATTCTTATTTAATACATAAGTGTCACGCTTCTTATAGTTCTATTAGCTTCATACTTTTATTATTTGGAAAGACTGACGAACCTTAATTCTAAATATTCTTTTTCACTACGATGGAGCGTTCGATCAGAAGAAAATATGAAGCTGGTTTTAAATTAAACGTCGTTGAAGTAGCAAAAGAAATTTGTAACTGTGCTGCTGAAACAAACTTTGATGCGTCTGAGAAACTGATGCAATATTGGAGGAGGCAAGAAAATGTAAAAAAAAAATGTGTCACATTTTTGAACGGGCGCATAAGTCAGGGTCTGATTTTAAAATTGATTTTTCGGGTTTCAAGACCCGACTTATACGTGAGTATATATGGTAGATTAGATTAGATTAGATATATATTTGTCTTGAAGGGGAAATTAAAATTTTACAGAAGCTCAGGAGAAGAAAAAAATTAATATACTGTATATAGACATGGACAAATTTGTTTGTCTCCTTACAACTCAATGAGAAAGTGCAGTATGCCTCCTGAAAAGTGATGACATGACAGGCAATAGTTCCCTGTCTATCTGCATGCCTTTGAGATGTCATCAAGTAAAGCAGAGCAAATATTATAAGATTTCAAGTGTAATTTATTCTACAAAGTGATTCTAAAACGGCCTGGACACATTTGTTGGTACTTCTAGAAAAGATCGTAAATAATTGGATTCAAGTGATTTTTCAAACTAGCTGTTTTCCTGAATTAGTATCACACATTTCTCCAATTATGCAATCAGTGATTCAGCCGATTGCAATGGAGAAAAGTTGTCTCTCTACTGTTTGGTATCATCGTGTGTCCCACACTGAACATGGACCAGGGATAGCAGAGGAGAGAGTTGTCTGAGAAGATCAGAAAGAAAATTATAGACAAACATGTGAAAGGCAAAGGCTAGAAGACCACCTTCAAGCAGCTTGAGTTGCAAGTATTATTGAGAAGTCTAAGGTACATGGGACTGTAGAATTAAATCAAATTGATTAATAAAAGTAATCAATTTAATTAAACCTCCCTTAGTGTGGGCATAAGAAGAACAATCAACCCCAGAACGGGCAGAAGGACAATGAGAATGGCAGACAAAAAGGCAGGGACAACTTCCAAAGAGATACGAGCTGAACTACAGGGTCAGGGTCCTTTGGTATCTGATTGCACCATCCATCGCTTGTTGAGTGGCAGTGAGCTCAATAAAAGAAGACCCAGAGGGAGTCCAGTATTGAAAGAAAAACATAAAAAAGCCAGACTGGAATTTGGTAAAATACATATTGACAAGCCAAAATGTTTTAGTGAGAATGTCCTTTAGACAGATGAGACAAAACTGGTGCTTTTTGACAAGTCACATCACCTCTCCACAAGCTTTCAAAGAAAACACCAGACCTACTATGAAACACAGAGCAGGCATGGTTAGGTTTTTTTGTTGCTTTGCTGCATCCGGCATGGGGTACCTTGAGTCTATGCAGGAAACAATGAAATCTCAAGAGTATCAAGACATTCTGGAGTGAAACGTCCTGGCCAGTATAAGAAAGCTTTGTCTTAATGGTAGGATATGGATCCTCCATCATGATAATGACCTAAAACACACAGCTAAAACCACTCAAGAATGGCTAAGAACAAAACATTGGAGCATTCTGAAGTGGCCTTCTACGATCCATGATTTGAATCCCATTGAACATCTATGGAAGGAATTGAAACATGCAGTGTGGAGAAGGCTCACTTCAAACCAGACCCAGCTGGAGCAGCTGGATCAGGAAGAGTGGGCCGAACTACCTGTGGACAGGTGCAGACATCTCATTGAGAGCTCCAGAAATTGCTTGTTTGCAGTAATGGCTTCCAAAGTCTGTGCAACAAAGTAATATGTTAAGGGTCCCATCATGTTTGGCCATATCATTTTCATTTGTGTTATTATTTGAACTCTAAAGCAAAGTGTACACTTGACGGTAAGGTTGTGCATTGATTAAGGTAAGGAACACTAAGAAGAAGAGTGAAACAGTAATGGACCCGGTGTCAAATAAACATAATGGTGAAAACTGAAAGCTATATGAAAGGCTACATGCACAACGGTTAACATCCCAGCCTCACTGCTTAATGAGGTGCGCTTACCATGACATTGCCCTCTGTTCTCCTTACTGGATGATTAGGTTGCAAACTCAGCTTCTGTTTCTGATTAAAGGGTAATTAAAAAACACTTTATCAAGAGAATGACATTTTCTAATGACCCGTATTACTCAATGGTTAAGCGTTCAGTGCCAGCAGAAGTTAAAAAGCCATTCAGTCCTTCAAGCAGGTGAATGATCTGACATGGTGCCTGAGAGGAAGCTGTTCATGAGACAAAGTATCACCACATGGCCACTTTGAGGCTATCTAATGAGAGTCCTAATAATTCTGGGTGGCTTTTGTTCAAGGAGATGAGCTTTACTGATTTTGAAAAGGTGTCCGTCTCTCAAGAGACGGCAAGCTTATTGCGGCAGAGCCCCATCATTGCAAATGCTCTTGATTCCAGTAATGATTGAAGGCCTTAAAGTAAAATTGATTCCTTTGCTGACAAATATATTCAGCGTTTTATTATTAATTTGTTTTCAGTGGCAAACAGCAGAATATGACACATAGGAATGTCTTATTTCTTTCTTGCAGCCTGCCATATCAAATCTCTTCCTATCTGCTGAAGTACCACCAGTATTCAATTGTACCTCCATAGCAAATGGAAAGGATGTGGAAACCATGGCAACTGATGTGCAAAACTACATTTTCAGTGTAGCTGGGAGCCATTCTTGAGGTTGAGGTAACACGACATCTTGGGTGCTGCAGTTTTACAATCATAAGTATAGCAGTGCACTTTTCTACATTCTGCTGGCTCAAACTCCTATGTGGAGTTTGCATGTTCTCCCTTTGCCTACATGGGTTTCCACCCTCATATCTAAAGATGCATCGCTTACTCTAGGTTAACTGACTTAAACTAGTCCTATTAGTGTGTATGTGAATGGGCTTTGTGTTTGAGAATGTTAGATTATATACTGTGAGTACCATGGAGGATGGACTGGCATCCCAACTGGGATAAGAACCACAAACCATCATGGCCAGATTGTGCGTCCACCCACGTTGTTCTTCCATTATGACCTCCAAGCTGGGTAAGGAATCGCCCTCCATCCCACTCATTATGCCAGTCCATCCTCCATGGTACCTGCATATTATGCAAAGTTGGATATAATAAAGCCTTCGAAGGTATTATTCTTTAATTAATCGCTTTATTTTAACCTAAATCGGTGTCCCTGGGTCAGTGGAGACCCCTAGTGTCCCTCATATGCAAATCCAAAAAAATTAAAGATTACACTTCTAATACAAATGACACCTTGGAAAGGGAAGCTGTTCCTGGGGAAGCTTGCAGATCTTCATGGATCTTTGAACCTGGGAGCCTCCAGTCTGCAGGTAAAAGAGGAGAAGATGTGAATGACAGTGCCCTCTCACAACCTGGAGGGATATTATAATCTGTTGTCACAAACGTGTGAATGGGAGACAGCTAAAGGGCTTGAATAATGACAATTCCTCGCCAGTCCAGGGTGTCGCAAGCTGCACTGACTTTCTCTCTCGATCTTCTGCAGACCATTCATGGGAAATCCCACAGGGTTCTGGTGTCCATGAAGATGTCACTTCTGGGCACCCATGATGATGTCACTTCCGGTTCCGGTGCCCACACAAAGATGTCACTTCCAGTCCCGGTGCACACAATGATGTCACTTCCAGTTCTGGCGCCCCCACTATGATGTCACTTCCGGTCACAATGACATCACTTCTGGTCTCGGCCTTTAAAGCCACCATCTTTACATATCTGAATCAGTTCTGTTTTGAACTTGAACCTGAATACAACTCAACAAAAACAAACCCATTGTTTTCCAAGGATTCCCCCTATTCCTGTGATTGTGACACTACACATCATTTTTTTCATGTATTCTGTAACATGCAACTTTCTACTGGATGTCCTTCAGAAACAAGTCTTCAAGCAGTTTTTTAAGAAGACTTTTAACAACTGTACTTTATGATTGAAATAATCCTGTTAAGAGAGCAAACAGCTGTCACAAACAGAGTGACAAACATCCCAACACCATGCAAAGGAAGCTGTCACATGCAGCATTTTTGGGCCTTCTGTAGTTGCAAACAAAGTAACAAAATGCTACTTGGTGCCTCCACACACTTCTAGATCCAAACATCAAGGAGTGTCAGGGAGTAGAGAGAATTGGCTCTGGGAGTTGGATATTTGGGTTTGGGAATACATCTCCCTTTGTCCACCCTGAGAGGTGCTTCTTCAGGACCTGTTCCTCCAAGGACACCGATCAGCCTGTGTATTTGTGGGTTTTTTTCTTCTTTTGAGGGTCACTCAGACATCTGCCTTTAATTTTTGATCTGCCTCTCTAGCTTACTTTATCTTGTAAAACTTCACGTTCAAGAAAAAAAAAGTAACCCCATCATTTCTCTTGTTTCCTATTTAGTCTTCAGTATATTCTGCCCTGTCGTTATTTTTCTAGTGACCCCGAAATGGCATTTACACCCACCTTCACATTATTTTTTTTTTCCTTACGGTTTTTCTTCAAGGTCACTAGTGCTTTTTGAAAATTGAAATGCGAAATAGCCCACTCAATTAGTCATTGCAGACAGAGCCCTTTCTGTTCATTTTCATTTCCTTTTAAAGATGCAGTCATTTTCTTTTTACAATGTCTGTGCTCTTCAACTCTGGAAACTGAATATTTCAGGCATGACCTCTGAAATCATGAGAGTAACTTGGATGTAAATTAAAATGTGGAAAACATGCACCTGTTTGGGTTGGTTGGAAATAATGGGAAGACATTGTGATTAACCAGATAGGAATCTTAGGCATCATGGAAAATACAATAAGTAGCTGTGCAATTTAGTGCACATTTAGCTACAAGATTTCATAAAGAATCTAAAGATTTAAGGGTCGAGTTCAGTTGGGTAATTAAAACAGAATGAGAAGTCCAAAACTTAACTAGGAGGCTATAGTTCAATAACTCATTCATGGACAGACACTGCAGGGCTCTATTTACAGTGGATTTGAAAAGTGTTCAGGCCCCTTCACGTTCCTCACATGTTGTTAGGTTGCAGCGTCAATCAATACTTAATACTATAGAATAACAAATCAAAAACAGGATTTTATGAATTTTTGCAAATTTGTTAAAAATAAAAATCTGAACTGTCCTGTGTCACAAGAACACCAAACATACATCATAAAGGCTTGGGGCAGCCACCCGTATAAAGTTAAAGATTGTGAGTTGTTCACAAGACTGAGTCCAAAACAGAACTGCCGGTATTGAATCAAGATGGCCGCTTTAAAGGCCAGTGTAGGAAGTGACGTCATCGGGGCCGGAAGCAGATGTGCCGTCATCAGAGACGGGACCGGAAGTGCCATCATCAGAGGCTGGACCAGAAGTGACATCATGGAAGGCGCCTGACCCATAAGTGGCGTCATTGAAGGCACCAGAACCCTGCAGGATTTCCTGAGAATGGTGTGCAAAGGATCGAGAAAGACAGTTAGTGCACTCCGCCGCCCCCTGGTCAGACATGGAATTGTCATTATTCAGGCCCTTTGGTTGACTCCTACTCGCATGTGTGTCACACCTGCTGACACAAGTATTCAGACCATTTACTTAGTGCTTAGTTGGGGCACCTTTGGCATTAATTACAGCCTGGAGTCATCTTGAATATGAAATGACAAACAATGTACCCCTGGATTAAGGATTTTCTGCCATTCTTCTCTGCAGATACTCTTAAGCCCCGCTTGTCAGGTTGAATGGAGACCATCAGTGAACAGTTATTTACATGTCTCTTCAGAGATGTTCAATTGGGTTCACATCCAGGCCACTCAAGGACATTCTCATAGTGGTACTTACGCCACTCCTGTGTTGTCTTTGTTTGTGATTGTGGCCAGTGATGTGTGGTGAATTTCATGGCTGGTGAGGCATTGACTCCTTCAGAGTCAGATTTACAAATATATGCACCCAAAAGAGTAGCTTATTCACTTTTCAGATGGCAGCCAGCATGCACGTTGATTACTGGTTATGTTTCATATCTCATCAGCATTCTTTACACACACATAGGTAAGGCACATACTGTATTTGGCTCAGAAAGAACGTTACATTTATAGCGGGGAGAGAGAGCGGAGAGAGCGCATTTTCTCTGCACCATCCGTGTGTTCTAAGTTTGCTATTGCGATTCCACAATTCATACTCATTCAATACAAATGAAAGTATTGAGTGGTGTACAAAAAAAATGGATTTCAGTTTTGACCTTGATTGAAATATTTAGTTTTTTTTAAAGCTTTCAATTCTGATGCTTTAATCAATTTTAATACAGACTGTTCAACAAAAGGCTAACAAGAAAACTAAAAGAATATTTTATTTAAGGTCAGAATTTAGTTTTTAAATATTGGATTGTTTTTTTCTTAGTCTGATCCCAGTTTTTATAAAATTGAAAACTGTTTATGGTCTTAGCTTTATTTGTTAATGAAGTCCATGTGCCTATCCTACTCCACGAAAATCTTCGTCACTTTCTTGTAAAAGTCCTCCTTATTTCCTTTTAGTTTTAAAAATCTTAATCTTCCATTTTGCGGTTCAGTTGGAACATAAAATAAAAATAAATGGACCGCTGCAGTGCACTTGACTTTCTGATATCGCTAACTTATTGGCCCCTCTGCGAAGAAGAACAGCAGCAACAAGCACCAGTTGGTCTCACATGCATCCCCTTCAGTGAGGCGTGGTACTATCTGCCTCACCTTGTGCCTTTTCACTGCAGTTTTATGTCTGATCAGCAAGGGTAAATATGTCACACACATTCATTAAAGATATTAGCCAGACTGTGGAAAGTCAGGATGTACAATAAACGTGTGTGCAAATCTTATATTGGCGACATACAGAGAGACAGCAGCAGGCACGCCCCAATTGCCAGTGTGTGAGGGAGAGCGCAGTCCTTGTTGCTGCCACACCTCACGTTGCCAATTCAGTGATTTTGACTATAAAAATGATCAAAATTATTAGAATCATACAGAAAACAAATTTATAGCACAGATCAGTGGACAAATTTATTTTATGTTATCATTATTAGTTTTTTTACTTTTCATGATAATAGGTGAGGCTCTGTCTCCCCTGCCTCCCTGACTGCACGTCCCTGGATTGTGGTCATTGTACTGCTGGAATAGCACCCTGTAGCAGGTATTTGGATTTCTCAGTACTTTGCTCCCTTCAACTTTCCCTTGACCCTGACTATTTTCCAATTCTGTTCCACTAAAACCCAAACCCAGAGCAAGATGCATCCAACATCACGCTTCACCGTTGGAAGGGTATTGTGAAGTTCATAAGCCCCCAGTCTTGATGCTAATCTTGGTTTCATCAGGCCAGAGAATCTTGTTTCTCACAGTCTGAGAGTCCTTTAGCTGCCATTTTGCAAGCTCCAAGCAGGGCCTTTTACTTAAGAGAGACTTCTATCTGACCACTATGTAATAAAACACAGATTGAGTGTTGCAGTGTTGGTTGTCTTTGTGGAAGTTTCCTCCATCTCCACACAGGATTTCTGGTTCGTAGTCACCTCTCTTACCAAATTGCTCAGTTTGGTGGTCATTGTGCTCTTGGGAACCTTTAGTGCTACAATACTGTTTATGTGGCCTTCCCAAGATCCGTGCCCTGACACAATCCTGTCTCTAAGCTCTGTAGGAAAACCCTTCGACCACACGGATTTACTTTTTGGCATGTGCCTTACATAATCATCAATTGAATTGACCAGAGCTGGAATCCAAACAAGGTGCTGAAACATCTCAATAATGATCTACAGAATTGTAAATCTTGTTGCATCAGACCCAGGAAGACTCCAGACTTTAAATCACTGTCAAAGATGATTCAATTAAGTACTGAGCAAAAGATCTGAATACTTGTGTCAATGTAATAGTTCAATTTTTTATTTGTAAATTTGCAGAAAGTGAAGGCGTCTCAGTACTTTCTGAATCCCCTGTATGTTAATCAGTTTAAAGCAACTTTGTTTTACTGTTTATTTAAACAAATCTGTGCCTTTATTTTTATTCATTATGTAATTAGTAATGTGTAAAGTTTGTATTTATATCTACCTGCAGACTTGTCCTAGTACTTTTTGTCGGTATTCACTAAAGATGCTATGCAAAAATAAACTGAATTCAATTGGAGCATTATCTATGATCAGAGATGGGCTCCCCAACCTGAACTGACCTGATAAAGGAATACTCCACCTAAAAATATTTTTTTAAATGCTACTTACCCCATGTAGTTCAAAGTGATAGCTAAGAAAAAATCTCATGTTTTCATGCAAAACAGAGGAAAAGGAGGTTTGTGACAGAAGAGAATTCCATGGTGACCAAACATTATTAAGACCACCAATGAAAGGATTTCACTTTACTTGTATTGCATAATCCACACCTCACGTCGTCCAGTAGTTTGCTCACATTATAGACGTCTATTTTATCAGAAACTTTGTTCTCTCCATTTAACCAGAAAGTATGACGTTAAAACGTATTTCTCTTCCATCAATACCAACTACCAAGGGTAAGCAAAATATTAAAAAACACAATTTTTAGATTTAGTATTCTTTTATTCTGATTACTAATCCAAAAGTAGCTCCTCTAACATGCTCTGTTGTTGGGTGCACTGAGCATGCAACCTTCAAACACTTAATCAATTCTGACAGGAAAAAAGCAACCATGAAAATGAACTGGTTAACGTTCTGAAAGCAAACATGTGGGTTTTCCACTGCCATCTTCCATCTTATGAGAAATGTCACTACCCACTGTTATAGGTGAAAATTACAAATTAGGATGAATAATACCATCCTAAAGCTCACTGTAGTGACTTGAAACTAACATCCCTGATGATTCGGTGCTCCCAGTGGTCTATGTGTGTGATCCAGACCACTAATCACAAATTGAAATGAGTTGTTCTCCTTGAGAAGAACTGAAAAATTATGTTGGTTTACCTACTGTCATTTTTGTACACTAGCATTGTGAATAAAAACAGGAAGGTGAGATGGATTGAAAAGAAAAAAGAACCAGAGACACATCCTTCAAGAAAACTGCTTTTGGACGGCTCCCTAAACTGCCCTGTCCCATTCAGACATGTAGAGAATGAGCCATCTTTTTACCAAAATGATTTCAATTGGGAATCGTGGGCTTTCCAGTCGGCTGCTTATTCTGTGCTCTGTGTTTTTGTATGTTTGGTGCTATCACTTCCCAATTTTCCTTTTACTGCACAAATGTCTTTAAAATGTGATTATTTAGAGAAATGTTGTGATCAGTGCTAATATGTATCAGTGACTATAAACACGAGCAACAGTACAAACGATTGTCACGAAATAGAAAAACAAGTGCACTTGAGAAAGAATGGAGTCAGTCTGCATAGAAGTGACGTTCACCTTTAAAAACGTGGAAACAGTGAGTGCACATTTCCATTATCTGTGCTTGAACTCTCATGTCTTTCTTAAGCAATACTTTTCAGGCCCTTCCTCTCCTTGATGGTTCATTTAGTGGAAGTGATAATAACAAATGCATGGTTATTGGAGCTTGCATCTCTTTTCTGTTGCTAAGAAACAATATCTTAGTTAGTACTATTAAAGAATGATAAAAATAGCAGGTCTGTAATTTACAAATAATGACCACAATGTGGGAAATGAATCATCTGATGACTGACTAAAAAAAAAACTCAGTTACTCCTCAAACTCTAGTTTTAATTATTGATGTTTGAATTAAGAAAAAAATTGCAAACTGTGTATTTATTATTATTTTTTCATACTTAGTTGTAAAAGCTGTAAAAAGCTTTTACCAGAAAAATGTTTTTCATCCACATCTCCTGCAGTGAGAAAACTGAATTTGGTGTTTGAATAATAATAATAATAATAAAAACAAAGTACATTCTCAGACTAACTTAGTCAAAGTAAGTGTTATGGAGGCAGAACCTATCCCCTCAGTGCTGGGTGGGCACCAGCACATGGCAGAGAACACTCACACACACATCCATACGTATACTTTTTCTAAACTGATTTGAAATGGCCATTTCATTTAACCTCTGGGGTCTTATGGGATGTGAGTGAAAAACCCACACAGATTTGGGAAAAATGTGCAAATCTCAAAGAGACATCCACCAGGCAAGGGGTGTAAACCTTGAAAGACGACGCTATGAAGCTGAGCACTGATCTCTTTTAGCCTCCAATAATTCTGAAAGAGACCTTAACCCTGGCAAAGCTATTTTTTTTCTTTTTCAAGTTGGCAACTAAATACAATGTCTGTAAAAAGTATTTGCCCTTTCCATGTTTTCACATTTTCTTGTTATACAACGTTGAACCACAGTGGATTTAATTTGGCTATTCTGACATTGGTAAACACAAGAAGACTCTTTAATGTCAGAGTGAAAAAAGATTTCTGCAAAGTGGTCCAAATGAATTACAAATAGAAAACAGAAAATTGTTTTCTGAAGGACTGGAAGGAAAAGTAAATCTCAGAAAAGTTTGTCCTTGTAAAATTCTGCACATGAGATAGCAAACCAAATTGCAGCATAAATACTGCTGAGCTGGCAGATGCTGAGTAGGAAAGTGTGAGATGGAGTACGCTTACAGTACACATGCATGACACAAATCAGTTGAGTAACGCAGATTGAGTAAGGACAATCCCCTCCAACATGGCTGCTGCAGCTCTGTGATGTCATGCCGGCCTCACAAAGAATCACGGAGCACAGGGAACAAAATGTTTGTCTAAGCTGGACACAAGGTGAATTTTCAGGGAAAAATAAGGTGGACGAGGTCACTGGCGACCCCGGCAAGTTCACTGCGAAAAATGCTTTGGCGAATTTCACCAATCAGCACTACTTATGCACCATCAATAGGGTCTGAACTCTGACTGAGGAACTATACCAGAAGAAATAGTAAAAAAAGGTCCCCATTTTGATAATTGTGGATGGACTATAATTCAATTAAATAACGAATTGTGTATTTCAGGACATTATTGGAAAATTAAGGCAGAGTAGTTTTAACAAATCCTGAAAGTACTTCTTCACACTAGAGTCATGGAAATCTGGCACACCATGCAACCAGTTATGCGATTAGTCGAAAGAGCCTGCTTTGCTCAACTATTGTGTGTTTCGCCAACCCAGCAGCCCACCTCTAGAACTTGTGTTGAGAGCTTTTGTTTTCCTTGTGGATTTTCAAATTTGAATTTGTTCTTTGGTAACATTTTTTTAATGATTTTTAGTATTGGGGGCCTATTTTTATTTAAAATGGCTTTCATTCTTATTTATATTACTTATACTTAGGTTATCTCTAGTAATATTGATTTTATTACTGTTATCTATCTATCGATCTATCTATCTATCTTGATATTATTATTTATGATGTTTTTGTTTTCATTTTCATGTTTTAATAATTCATTAATATTCCACAACAATTATTGTTTTATATTAAAAGTATTTCCTTTTTTTATATACCTTCCACATGAATCATTGAACGAAAGGCAGCCATGCTCAACTTTTCTGCTGGGCTGAGGGGTTAGAGTTCCTTGCTTCACCATTAATATTAACACTTCTCTGTTTGCCTCTTAATTTAGATTATGGATTATAAGTACTCTACTGATTCTCTTGTTTTTGATTTTTGGCTTGTTTTAAGGATTAGGATTTGGAATCGTGGGTTGGTTTTTGATTACTATGTTTACTGCCTTTCAAGGCATAGCCATTTGGAATCAGTTTGTTCTTAATATGACCTTTTGAAATAACTTTTGAAAATAAATCTTTGTATTGAATTAATTAATTGTTATGTTACTGTGTGCCAGAGGTTTATTTGGTTCCCTTTCACCATTTTTTCTTTTTTATTATATTACAGCCTTCTAACTTTTTGTTGGGCTTGTGCAGGACCAAAGCCTATTTTAGAGTTTTGGTGTAAGGCTCATCTTATCATTAGAAGGCGTCTGTGGTGTCATGTTTTGACTTATGTTTTATTTATTTATTTATTTAATTGCAATTCCTTATTTTTTTTAAAAATGCTGAGGCTATTTTATCTTGTTTTGGGAGATTGCAAAGCCAAGGAATTCAGAGGTTACATTTCATTTAGTGATGCTTTCAATAATGTTAAAAATAAAATGCATTCTTGTTTATATTATGAACACCACTATTTTGCGCATTTTGTTTGCTCTCATTATCAAGCTGTTGCTAGGTAAGGTCAATATGAAGTGTGCAGTGCGTGACATCATCAGATTAAATGTACAGTACAAAGGTCAGTGTCGTACACTTCCTGGTCATCCAGCTTTGTGTATAATTTAAAGAAAAAGTCTAGAGTCCCTTAAAATTGTTTTTCTTGTTTTTTTACTACTCATTTTCCAACATTTTCAACTGCAGATTTTTTCTCTTGTTTTGGCATAGGATATTTGCAAAAAGGAACTTCTGTACCTCTGTTTTTTCACTCAATTTTGCTTTAAGGTCTTTAGCATATTTGAAAGCTTTATTTGACTTGCTATTTTCAACCTTGGTGTGCTTCTGACTGATGTGAATATTACCATTTACTGGTGTCACCTTCTGCAGTCAGTTCTTGTGAAGCACTAAGGACTTCTTCTGGAGGTAAAGCATCTGTCTGAGTTGCATGAGTTTAAAACAATATTGAGTCATCACCACACGACTACATTTTCATTGAAAAATTGTGTTTTTAAATAAACATGATCTCCGTCCACAGTCGTGTTTTCAAATCATTTCTGTTAGTGCAGTATTTCTGTCCACATTAAAATTACCGAAAATGCGTATGACATAAATGTTCACCTACACTGGGCAGGCACGCATTGCATGGGAAAAATCCTCGAAGGAGTGGTAAAGTTGCCAGCCAGGGGATGTATTTCAAAACTATAATGACCAGTAACTTGTTTGCCTTTATGCATGTATGCAACATTCAGTCTGTAAAATGCAGACAGGTAAGCAACACAACACACGCCAAGTCCGCTATGTCGGAATATCATTTTTTTACGTGAAGGGTGACCTATCAGTGAATGAGACGTTGTAATGAGCAGGAGCCAATCAGGGAACGGCCAGATAATAAGCAGGAACCAATTAGAGTGTGACTTGAGTCTTTGTTTTTAAGTCTAGATTTTCGCCTGTCCACATGGCAATGCTGAGCCGACATTTTTAAAAGAGCGTTTTCAAAATTGTTTATTTTTGGGGTTTAAAAACACAGGGCTATTGCAAATGAAAGAGGAAAATGGAGAAAAATGTCTGTGTTTGTAAAATAAAATATAGTAGTGTGGATATAATCAGATTTTTAAATTCAAAACAAAAATCTTTCAAAAGTCTTGTTGTAGTTTTACTAAGGGAGAAACAACCCCTCTGGTTTCTAACTTATTTTTGCTGACTTCAATTTTGATTTTGTGTCTTGAGTTTGGTGAACATTATCGTTTTTGTCTTCTGGCCTTTCAATCCTAGCCTATTTCTAGACCTCAGTATTGCATCACAGCTGGAAATTGGAGGTGTGAAAATGAATGTTGTTAGTTCATATGCCCCACAAGTTGGGTGTGCGATGGATGAGAAAGATGATTTCTGGAGTGAGTTGGATGAAGTGATGAACAGTGTACCCAAGGAACAGAAAGTGGTGATTGGAGCGGATTTCAATGGGCATGTTGATGAAGGGAACAGAGGAGATGAGGAGGTGATGGGTAGGCATGGTGTCAAGGAGAGGAATGAAAAAGGTCAGAGGATAGTGGATTTTGCCAAAAGGATGGACATGGCTGTGGTGAATACGTATTTTAAGAAGAGGGAGGAACATATGGTGATGTACAAGAGTGGTGGAAGATGCACACAGGTAGATTACATCCTATGCAGAAGAGTCAATCTTAAGGAGACTGAAGACTGCAAAGTGGTGGCAGGGGAAAGTGTAGTTAAGCAGCATAGGATGGTGGCCTGTAGGATGACATTGGAGATCAAGAAGAGGAAGAGAGTGAGGGCAGAGCCAAGGATCAAATGGTGGAAGTTGAAAAAGGAAGACTGCAAGGTTTAGTGTAGGGAGAAGGTGAGACAGGCAGTGGGTGGCAGTTAAGAGTTACCAGACAGCTGGGCAACTACAGCAGATGTAGTAAGGGTGACAGCAAGAAGGGTGCTTGGTGTGACATCTGGACAGAGGAAGGAGGAAAAGGAAACTTGGTGATGGAATGGTGAAGTACAGGAGAGTATACAGAGGAAGAGGATGGTAAAGAAGAAGTGGGATAGTCAGAGAGATGCAGAAAGTAGACAAGAGTACAAGGAGATAAGGCACAAGGTGAAGAGAGAGGTGGCGAAGGCTATAGAAAAGGTGTATGATGAGTTGTATGAGAGGTTGGACACTAAGGAGGAAGAAAAGGAACTGTACCGATTGGCTAGACAGAGGGTCTGAGCTGGGAAAGATGTGTAGCAGATTAGGGTGATAAAGGATAAAGATGGAAATGTACTCACAAGTGAGGAGAGTGTGTTGAGCAGATGGAAAGAGTACTTTGAGAGTCTGATGAATGAAGAGAATGACAGAGAGAGAAGGTTGGATGATGTGGAGACAGTGAATCAGGAAGTCCAACGGATTAGCAAGGAGGAAGTAAGAACAGCTATGAAGAGGATGAAAAATGGAAAGGCCGTTGGTCCAGATGACATATCTGTGGAAGCATGGAGGTGTTTAGGAGAGAAGGCAGTGGAGTTTTTAACCAGATTGTTTAATGGAATCTTAGAAAGTGAGAGGATTCCTAAGGAGTGGAAAAGAAGTGTACTGGTGCTGATATTTAAGAATAAGGGGGATGATCAGGACTGTAGTAACTACAACTAAAATTGATGAGCCACAGCATGAAGTTATGGGAAATAGTAGTGGAAGCTCGGTTAAGACGTGAGGTGATGATTAGTGAGCAGGAGTATAGTTTTATGCCAAGAAAGAGCCCCACAGATGCAATGTTTTCTCTGAGGATGTTGATGGAGAAGTACAGAGAAGGCTAGAAGGAGTTGTATTGTATCTTTGTGGACTTGGAGAAAGCATATGACAGGGTGACTGAGAGGAGCTGTGGTATTGTATGAGGAAGGATATGTACGAGGGAAGTGTGACAGTGGTGAAGTCTGCGGTAGGAGTGACAGATGCATTCAAGTTGGAGGTGGGATCACATCAGGCCCTTTCTTATTTGCAATGGTGATAGACAGGTTGACAGACGAGATTTGACAGGAGTCCCCGTGGACTATGATGTTTGTTGATGACATTGTGATCTGTAGTTATAGTAGGGAGCAGGTTGAGGAGACCCTGGAGAGGTGGAGATATGCTCTAGAGAGGAGAGGAATGAAGGTCAGTAGGAACAAGACAGAATACATGTGTGTGAATGAGAGGGAGGTCAGTGGAATGGTGAGGATGTAGGGAGTAGAGTTGACAAAGAATACTTGGGATCAACAGTGCAGAGTAATGGGGATTGTGGAAGAGAGGTGATAAAGAGAGTGCAGGCAAGGTGGAATGGATGGAGAAGAGTGTCAGGAGTAATTTGTGACAGACGGTTAACAGCAAGATTGAAAGGGAAGGTCTACAGGACGGTAGTGAGACCAGCTAAGTTATATGGGTTGGAGACAGTGGCACTGACCAGAAAGCAGGAGACAGAGCTGGAGGTGGCAGAGTTAAAGATGCTGTGATTTGCACTGGGTGTGACGAGGATGGATAGGATTAGAAATGAGTACATTATAGGGTCAGCTCAAGTTGGACAGTTGGGAGACAAAGTCAGAGAGGTGAGATTTCGTTGGTTTGGACACGTGCAGAGGAGAGATGCCGACTATATTGGGAGAAGGATGTTAAGGATAGAGCTGCCAGGTAATAGAGAAGAGGAAGGCCTAAGAGGAGGTTTATGGACGTGGTGAGAGAGGACATGCAGGTGATGGGTGTAACAGAACAAGATGCAGAGGACAGAAAGATATGGAAGAAGATGATCCGCTGTGACAACCCCCAACAGGAGCAGCTGAAAGAAGAAGAAGCATTGCATCACAGCCCTGTGTTTCATTTCTTGGTCATTCCTGTTATTTTCTGTCTGGTCACTTTATCCATAACAATTAAAGTTTGTGGAATTTTCTACTCCTAACTCCATCTGCAAACCTTCTTTGGTCTGTGTGCTCAAACTGAGACCTAATCTATATCAATTATATAACTTAATAACTTTTATAACTGTTCTTAGAATTTAAGATAACTTAAAATCTTAAACCCTTTAAATCCAATTCAGGGCCACAGAAGAGCTGGAGCAGAATCAGGTGCAAGGCAGGAGCCAACCCTGGACTTTCCAGGGGCCCACGCAAGCAAACACAGCCACACTCATACATGGCCAGTTTAGAGTTGCCAGTCTTTGGGATGTGGAAGAAATGGAAACTCAGAGAGGAACCCATTTGTGCTAACCACTATAAACATGAAGATAACAATACAGATCAGCTTTGCAAAGACTGGATGATGGGTACAGATACTTTGAACGTAAAGTCAACGTGAGTGTCTACATCTGAGATAGTGGCCTGGTTCTAATTAGAAAATTAATTATTGTATATTTAGTTAAAAATTATTATATAAAGAATATAAGGAGAAGATTTAATAAAAACAGGCTATATAACCTTCCTCGGTTTAGCACTAGTCAGGAATTCCCTGTAAGAGGAAATCAAAAGCTCACATTCATTATATCTCTGGTCTTTGTGCACACCACCCCTCACGACTGCCAATTAGATAGGTCAGCCACGCCGTGTTTGTTGAAAACTTCTGGCAGAACACTGACAAAACAGCCTGTGGACATGGAGGGCCAAATTTGTTCGATTCTACATGGTGGAGGAACAAATACAATATGAAGTGTGTTGTCACAGCAGGAAAGTTCAATATTATGACCGATTATGTGTGAAGTGACCATAAAACAACAGATTAAATAACTTCCCTAATAAAATTTCCATTTCAGACACCCCACACATCTGTCCATACAATTTTCATTTATGCTGGACACATACTGGTACACTTGGAGCTCATATTCACAGTTCACCTACTCTGAGCTCATGGTCACACGAGGTGATGATACAGCAAATGAGACATTTATTATCAACTAAGTAAAGTGTCAGCTTTAATATTTCAACAATGTCAGTGGAGTTCATGATCAGTAACATACTGAACAATGTGATCCAAAAATCAAACAAATAAAAACAACATTACAAAACAAATAATAAACTTAATAGTAATTCTAAAGTGTAAACTCTCTCTTGATAAAAGAATCAACCAGCAAACTGGGGCTAGGAGAGAAGGCGAGATAAGTGGGTGCAACAGGCAAGTGGTGTGGGAGAAGCCACAGCTTTACATGTAACCACAGTGGTACACAAAGCATTTGTGAGTGGGCAGGGTGTCAGTGACAGCTCACCCAGAGCTCTGCCAGCACCATGAGGGACCGCTTTATGGATGTAATACCTGGGAAACTAAAATTTTCACTTTCTGTTCAGTGGGGATGAAAGACAATGGACACATGAAGAGAGGTGATGTTATAAGTCAAGAGAGGTTATGTACAAGTCAAGGGAGGTTATGTTATTAGTTAAGAAAGGTTATATTCTAAGTCAAGGGAAGATTATGTAATAAATCAAGAGAGGTTATGCAATAAAACAAGATAGGTTACTGTATGTATAAGTCAAGAGAAATTATGTCCAAGTTAAGAGAGGTTATGATATAAGTCAAGAAGGGTTATGTTATAGGTCAAGAAGGATTATATTATAAATCAAGAAGGATTATATTAGAAATCAAGAAGGATTATATTATAGGTCAAGAGAGATTATGTACAACCCCAATTCCAATGAAGTTGGGATGTTGTGTAAAACGTAAATAAAAACAGAATACAATGATTTGCAAATCCTTTTCAACCTATATTCAATTGAATACACTACAAAGACAAGATATCAAATGTTCAAACTGATAAACTTTATTGTTGTTTTGCAAATCTTCACTCATTTTGAATTTGATGCCTGCAACACGTTCCAAAAAAGCTGGGACAGGGGCAGCAAAAGACTGGGAAAGTTGAGGAATGTTCAAAAACCACCTGTTTTGAACATTCCACAGGTGAACAGGTTAATTAGAAACAGGTGTTTGTCATGATTGGGTATAAAAGGAGCATCCCCAAAAGGCTCAGTCGTTCACAAGCAAGGATGGGGAAAGGTTCACCACTTTGTGAACAACTGCATGGGCAAATAGTCCAGCAGTTTAAGAACAATGTTTCTCAATGTACAATTGCAAGGAATCTAGGGATTTCATCATCTACTGTCCATAATATCATCCAAAGATTCAGAGAATCTGGAGAAATCTATGCACGTAAGCGGCAAGACCAAATACCAACACTGGATGCCCGTGACCTTTGATCCCTCAGGCGGTACTGCATTAAAAAACGACATCATTCTGTAAAAGATATTACCATGTGGGCTCAGGAATACTTCAGAAAACCATTGTCAGTTAACACAGTTCATCGCTACATCTACAAGTGCAAGTTAAAACTCTACCATGCAAAGCAAAAGCCATATATCAACAACAACCAGAAACGCCGTCGGCTTCTCTGGGCCCAAGCTCATCTGAGATGGATTGACGCAAAGTAGAAAAGTGTGCTGTGGTCAGACGAGTCCACATTTCAAATTGTTTTCGGAAATCATGGACGTCGTGTCCTCCGGGCCAAAGAGGAAAAGGACCATCCGGATTGTTATCAGCGCAAAGTTCAAAAGCCAGCATCTGTGATGGTATGGGGGTGTGTTAGTGCCCATGGCATGGGTAACTTGCACATCTGTGAAGGCACCATTAATGCTGAAAGGTACATACAGGTTTTGGAGCAACATATGCTGCCATCCAAGTGACGTCTTTTTCAGAGATGTCCCTGCTTATTTCAGCAGGACAATGCGAAGCCACATTCTGCATGTGTTACAACAGCGTGGCTTCGTAGTAAAAGAGTGCAGGTACTAGACTGGCCTGCCTGCAGTCCAGACCTGTCTCCCATTGAAAATGTGTGGCGCATTATGAAGCGCAAAATATGACAACGGAGACCCCGGACTGTTGAGCAACTTAAGTTGTACATCAAGCAAGAATGGGAAAGAATTCCACCTACACAGCTTCAACAATTAGTGTCCTCAGTTCCCAAACGCTTATTGAGTGTTGCTAAAAGGAAAGGTGATATAACACAGTGGTAAACATGCCCCTGTCCCAGCTTTTTTGGAACGTGTTGCAGGCATCAAACTCAAAATGAGTGAAGATTTGCAAAACAACAATAAAGTTTATCAGTTTGAACATTCGATATCTTGTCTTTGTAATGTATTCAATTGAATATAGGTTGAAAAGGATTTGCAAATTATTGTATTCTGTTTTTATTTACGTTTTACACAACTTCCCAACTTCATTGGAATTGGGGTTGTAATAAATCAAGATAGGTTATGTATAAATGAAGAGAAGTTATGCCCAAGTTAAGAGATGTTATGTTATAAATCAAGAAAGATTATGTTATAGGTCAAGAGAGGTTATGTATGTGTGAAGGGAGGTTATGTTATAAGGAGTCAAGGGAGTAAAGAGAGGTTATACTACAAGCCAGGTTAGGTTATGTTATAAGCCAGGAGAGATTATTTTACAAGTCAAAGGAGGTTATGTTACAAGTGAAGGGTGGTTATACAGTATGTAAGTCAACAGTGGCTAGGGTTAAGTTACAAAATGTACTAGTGAGGCCTCATCTGGAGTACTGTGTACAGTTTGGTCTCCATATTACAGAAGACACATTGCTGCAATAGAGAAATTCCACGGAAAAGTGACTAGGCTGATATAGGACTGAAAAGTCTGAGCTATGAGGAGAGACTAAAGGAGCTGAACATTTTCAGTTTAAGCAAATAGAGGGTCAAGAATGGACATGACCAGAGAGTTTAAAACTATGAAGGATCTTAGTACAGTGGAGCCCAGCTGTTACTTTAAAATAAATTCTTCAACAAGAACACGAGAACATGGTAGTAAACTTGTCATTTCTTACAAATGTTATAAAGACTTTCTTTTCACAAAGCACCATCAATGCACCAGGTAGCAGGACTTTAGAGAACATTAAATTTCAACTTGATGTTTTTTTAGGCAATATAGATGAATAGGATGGACAAGCTTGTCGGGCTGAATGGCCTGTTCTTATTCACAGGGGATGAATTATGAAGAAAGATTAAAAGAGCTGAGCCTTTCCAGTTTAAGGAAAAGGAGATCAAGAGAAGACCTGATTGAAGTGTTTAAATTATGAAGGGAATTAGTGAAGTAGATCAAGAGGGTTATTTAAAAGTTCATCAAGAAGAAGGGGACACAGTTTGGAATCTTGTTAAGGGTAAATTTGAAAAAATGAGTGGTGGCTCTGAGGCTAGGGATCTGCACTGGCAATCGGAAGGTTGCCGGTTCGAATCCCGTAAATGCCAATAGGGACTCTGCTCTGTTGGGCCCTTCAGCAAGGTCCTTAACCTGCAATTGCTGAGCGCTTTGAGTAGTGAGAAAAGCGCTATATAAATGCAAAGAATTATTATTATTATTATTATTATTAAATTTCACACATACATTAGGATGTTTTCTTTACCCAGAGAACCATAGGCACTTGTAGTAAGCGACCAAGCAGTGTGGTAGACAGGAGGACTTTAGGGACTTTCAAAACACAACTTGATGTTCTTTTAGATGAATTAAGTGGATACTACTGGCGAGCTTTGCTGAGCTGAATGGCCTGCTCTTGTATGGATTGTTCTAATGCAGTCTTCTAATTGCTCTAGTGTTCTAAGAAAAAAACAGATCCACTTACATTTAATTTAAAACCTTTGCACTGTGCTCAAAAGTAGACAACCATGTGTACAGAAAAAAGCACAGCAAAGAGTGGTGCAAAAAAAGGAAGAATGATATAACTGGTGTACATTTTTATCTATACTAATAAAAGGCAAAGCCCTCACTGACTCACTCACTAATTCTCCAACTTCCCGTGTAGGTAGAAGGTTGAAATTTGGCAGGCTCATTCCTTACAGCTTACTTACAAAAGTTAAGCAGGTTTCATTTTGAAATTCTACGCGTTACAGTCATAATGGTTGACAACATCCGCCATGTTAAACTTTCATATTTATGGCCCCATCTTCACGAAATTTGGTAGGCGGCTTCCCTGCGCTAACCGAAACCGATGTACGTACTTATTTCAGAATGCTGTGAGAAAACAGTAAAAAGGAGGCGTGTCAGACGTTGTCGTACATTTTCTGATGCAGCTAGATGGAAACAACTTTGTGACGCTGCCGCCAAATACTCGCAGAAAAATCCACAAGTTCATAGAGACGCTGTCGCTAAATACTTGCAGGCAAATCCATAAGTTAATAGAGCTTCTATTTCTAGATACGATCCCAATAATGAAAAGTGGCCCATACAAAAACAATAAAACAATACACATTGGATCCATGGATGTTGACTGTGAGTATTGCCAAGCTCATAGGTGGAAATGCGAGTCTCCTGGTTTGTGCTGTAATGGTGGTAAAGTCTCTCTCACTCCTTTACATAAGCTTCCTGACCTTCTTGAGGGCCTGTTAAATGGAGAACATCCTCAAAGTGAGCATTTCTTGAACAACAGTCGTAAGTACAACAGCACATTTCAGATGACGTCATTTGGTGCTAACCAAATCATTGAGGGAAATTTTATGCCTTCATTTAAAGTCCAGAGACAAGTGCATCACTTGATTGGCAGTCTTTTACCTATGCCGACTGAGGAACACAAATATTTGCAACTTTATTTCATCCGGGACGATGAAAAGGAAGCACAAATGCGGTGCACTAATAGGCCGTTCGTCGCTCCGGTCTCTTCATTCCCTTCCTTGCTTCGCCACGGTATTCACGTCTCCCTGCTGATAACTGCAGCCTTTTTATTTAATCCATGGCTTCTCCACTGTTTTATTGTTCATTTATTATGATTATAGTTATTGTGTAGGTATTTTAGACTTAGTTTACGTTGTTCAGGTACACATTTCCTTTATCGTTCCAACCGAACCCCCATTAACATGTCTATCGAGGTGATGACCATTGATCAAACAACTGTCACTTACCGAGTGGTTTCCATGTCCGGAGATGGCGCCTGCCTTTTCTATTCTCTGTGTTACATATTGCACGGCCATATCAGGCTCACTCTTGATATCCGGAGGAAGATTGTGTCTTATGTTTTGAAAGACTGGGACAGGTTCAAGGTGTGGACTGATGACGGTACAGGAGATAATTATACTAATTATTACTAGAAAATGAAAAAAAAGCATTATCATTTTTTATACATTTAGCAAGAAAAGGGACAGTCAGGGAACAGGCCAAATCAGACCAGGGGCTTTTTGATTGAAAAATACATAACTGTAGGCACCATCTTTTTTAAAGGGAGAGGGTTGGCTGCATTGCTCCCCAGTCCTAAAGTTGGAAGAGCACTGCTCCCCAATCCTAGAGTGATGTTAGAGATAAATTGTAATTGTAAAAACTGAAATAAAAAGTCCATACTGTATGTGCTTGAGTCTATACATTGATACAGGTTACTTAAAAGAGGATCTGTACTTGAACCGTCATCATAATAAGTAGCCTGCAAAATCAGAATCTTAACAAATCAGTGACATAAACCATCCATGAAAATAACCATACTAGCCCAATATGTTAACAAAATTTGAAGCAATTAAAATATAATCTTAATCTTTAATCATTGATCCATGATTGTTTACTGTGTCTGTTTACTAAGATCACAATATCACCATTCACTCAATACAGAAAGTCAGAGAATTTTTCAAATGAGAACTTTTTAGTGAATCAGGATGAGCATGAAGATTGTCATCAATGAATTCATAAATGGTAGTGAAAAGATAATATTTACAAAATTTGGACGTAAGTTTTAATGTATACACATGTTGAAAATACTTATATTTTGACTTTGAATTAAATCGTTTTTTAGCAATGCAGTCAAAGAGTTGCAATAATATTGTTGTGTTGATTGTTCAATTTTATTTGTCTGCATTTGTGTCTACTGTGCTACTCCAACTGAATGATTATTATTATTATTGATGTGGCTGCTGTATCTTAAAAAATAAACACAACAAATACTTGTTGAAAAATGTACATAAATCTTGCACAAACATTACCTATAAATCAAGCCTAAATAAATTTAAAAAATACAAAGCAGCTTACAGTGCCTTTCAAAAAATAATCAAAACCTCAGCTATGTTGGTATTAAAGACTACTTCGCCTCTGCAAAGCGCGGGTATTTTGCTAGTTTATTAATATTCACCAAAGTATGAAAGGATAGCTTTGTACATTGTATTTCCTAAGTTTTCTACCTTAATATACTCAATTATTTTTGTATTATTTTCTTTTTTAGTTGAAAAATGTAAAGAATACAACTTTTACGCAAGATTTGTAAGTTAGAAATTATCTTTAACATATGCATGTTTTTACACACGATTGTGTATATTAGCATTGTAATCAATATTTTTAGTAATGGACCTTGGCTATATGTGTCTTCATAAAAATATTGTAGGCCTTGAAAAAGAGCTACACTCAAACAATTCATGTACAGATTGTTAAATAAACGAACATTTGGAATGTGGTGAAGGCCATAATTATTTTTAAAGGACCTTACTGATGCATGTAGATAGAATGGACTAAAGTTACCTACAACATCTGTATATGATTTGCCCTGTGGTGGTTTATTACAGCAATTTATTAGATTTAGTAGATGTGTTTTATCCATCCATCTATAATCCAGCCCATATATATGCTAACTACAGGGTCATGGGGAGATGTGTTTTATTTTGTTTTTATAATAATTTTTTGATTTTTCAAAGAAGCTATGCTTTGTTTACTATTATTACAGTTACTCTGCTAATCATACAGTGCTTGCTCTTTTGATTTGATTTGCTCTGATTGTAACTATAATTAGACAGTATCTTGTCAGAGGTAATCCCTATGTCTTACTCTTCCTGCATATTTTATCGACTGTAGTAGCTAGGAATGTATTAGACCTCCTAAGCAATAAATAAATAAATAAATAAAAGAAGACAGCATAGCTAGTGTGTTGTTCTTTGTTCTAGCACAAAATATGGCTTAAAAAAAAAAAAAAAAAATATGGCTTAGGGGGGCCTATTTATTAACAACATTATGTGGGTCAAAGGCCCAGGTGGCAACAGAAGAGAGAAAGGTCAGTTAAAATGTAAGACCACTCCAGAAAACATGCTATCCTTTACTCTTCCTATTTTCATAAGAGAACAGCTTTAGCCTGTAGAATCAATTGAATAACCCAGAGGGAAGACAACTTCTCCTGTCATGTCCTGTCAGAAATGGGTGCAAGGCAGGAGAAGCCCTGGAAGAGCCCTTTGGGGATGAACTTGGAGGAATCTCACAAACAGACCTGGACACGGGAATTGAACCGGAGACACTCAATCCATGAGCCAGAGCTGCATCAAGAAGAAGGAAAACTTTAAGTATTTCATTCAGTGAATGGGTACTGGGATTAGGTTTGCAGTTGTTGCCACTGATGCGTCCAGAGATCTGGTTTCAAATTTCACTGTGGTCACTCTTAATGTTCCTCCAATATCTGTGTTAGATGTCTCTGCGTACATGGATTTTCTCAAACAGATATGCAGGTCATGTTCCTCACCAGTTTTAAAAATGGCCTGTTGTTGGTTTATATGTCATTGTGCCATATGTTTTATGTATCTGTTTGAAGTTTGTTTGTACTTTTTGTTTATTTGGTTTTTTTTTATAGTTTTTGTTATTTTTTTCATATTTTTCTGTCATTTCCATCAATATAGTTTATTATTGATTAATTATGTACGGTATGTTTAAGTTTACTTATGTTCTATGTTCCTTTTAGGTAGCACCCCAGGAGACGGGGCCACCCAGACATTACTACTCCACTAATCCTGGACCCTTGGAAATCTTTTGTTTGTTGGCATTTCAGCGAGTAATGTGTAGGCAACTGTGTGTTGCTTGGTCATTGGCAGCTGGGCTCACTGCTGCTTCCTGCTTAAGGAGACTTTGCACGCTCTTGCACAAACATCAGTGCAAGCAGCAACCCTCCTTGTATAAAGAAAGACGGGCAAGACTACAAGTCTACCAGTGTGAGTCCACCGAGCAACTACACCGGACAAGGCAAAGGACACTACCGCTTGACTAAGGTACCTTTTTTCTTTCCCTCCCTTGGGTCATCAATTCATTCCTATCTCTGTACAGTGTGGCTCACTGTTGCTAAAGCCCACCAGATCAGTTCACAATCTTGGGGTGGTGATTGATGAGCAGTTATCATTTTCTGACCACATTTCTACTGTTTCTTGTCCATATAGGTTCATGCTGAACAACATCCACAAGATCAGAGCTTTTCTTATGCAGCACAACTTCTGGTCCAGGCTTTGGTCTTATCGTGTCTGGACTACTGCAACTCTCTTCTGGTAGGAGTACCTGCATATGCTATCAAGACGCTGCAAATGATCCAGAATGCAGTGGCCCGTCTTGTATTTAACCAGCACATGTAACCCCTCTCTTCATTAAGTTCAGATCTCTGATGCCTGCCTACAGAGTAGTCAGTGGGTCAGCACCTAAGTATATGGAGACACTGGTAAGGTGCTTTGCGCCTTCTCACCCACTCAGGTCTGCTAGGGAACAGCATTTGGTGATGCCATCTTTACATGGCATCAAGTCTCAATCCAGACTCATTTTGTGTGTGGTTTCAAGTTGGTGGAATGGGTTGCCCAGCTTCATCTGTACTGCTGACTCCATTAATGTATTTAAGAAGCTATTGAAGACCCATCAGTTCTGTGAATGTCTGTCAAATTGAAAAGAAGAAAAAAAACTTTGCACTGCGATACTTCATGTTCTTGGTTATTTAAGTGTAATTGCTTTATTGATTATAAATGTATGAGTTATTACATCTTTTCACTTGTGCCAATCAACTTTTGTTACCCATCCTATTACACCTGCTGAACAAACATGCCCTAGCCTAATGTTACTCGATCATTTAGCTCTTTTGTATGTCCAGATAAAAGTACTTTTGGATAAAAGTATCTGTTAAGCAAATAAATGTAAATGCCTTATTTATACAGATTTTTCATAAGTCCTTTTCCTGCACCCCAAGATTTTATGGTCATTCTTTCTCTTGTGGGGTCGTTGCTATATTTTTATGTGATTAATAGTTGTTTTGCCAGCTCCAAGTTTCTTGGGCCTGCTCAAGGCTGAAGCCAGCAGGTAGAGTTAGGGTTTTAGATTGGTTAAGGTGAGGTTCTGCCGGACAGACCAGTGAAGATGCTGGCCTGCTTGAGTAGCAGCTTTTGGAGTCTTCACATTTTCTTTTCTTGGAGGAAATTCCAGTTCGTGATATTATGATGGGCTACTGTCTCATGTAGGGTTGGCATCTGCTCAATACTGCTAAGACAGGTTCCACCCTGTATCCCTCCAGAAAATGGATGGAACAAACAAACTTAAATTTATGTTGTGACTTCTCAATAATGACCAACATTACAAGTACAGAAAATTATACAATTGTTTCACATTTTTCTTTTCTTTTTTCTTGCACAGACAAGTAATTGGAGTCAAAGGTTGTGGTGAGTCTTGCTATGAAGTCGGTTTTGTGTTTAGGTAACTATTTATAGGCTTTTTGTTTTTGGTGTAAAACAAACGTAATTACGAGGAGCGCTTACTTTGTAAGTGTCGTGGTGGCGCTGATGAGAGCTCTGATGAAGGAAACAACAGAGCAGCTACCACATCTGAGGCAGTGCAGGGGGAATTGTGGAGAATTGGACAGGAGGAGGCATCCTGGTGTGAGTTACCGAACTGCGTCGGAAAAGGAAAAGTTATTAATGCCATTGGTCTGAGTTAAAGGGACTGAGAGAGAGAAGAGACATTACTTACCAGAGATTAATGGAAGTTAGAGTGTCTGTGGCTCCACACGCACACATGAGCAGGGGGCACGGATTTGATTGGTTCCTTCCACATTACTAAGTGTAAAGCAACCTACATGAAGGCTTGCAAGTTAATTAGAAGGAGCTGGGGGAGACGTCCATCAGGATTAATGGATAAAATCTTGCAGGCATATAAAATGAGAAAACGGCCATTAGAGATTGTCCTCATTTGTCGGCATCAAGTTCGTCGTTAATGGATTGAGCACCGCATTACTCCAGAGCTGCCCAAATAAGGATGGGAGGAAGTGCATGTTACTCTTTGATTATGCCCTAGAGCTTGAGCAGCAAGGATAATGTCGGGATAATTAGTCTGATTAATTTTTCTTTTTATGAAGCCCGTGGTTCCCTTACTTTATTTCAATTATTGCTTATTTTGTTCATTACATCATTGTAATTTGTGAACTAGGGATCTGTGATTTGTGTGTTTTTTCACAAATTTCAACTTTTGATTCTTTTGATATTTGATCATTTTTGATATCATCTATCCATCCATCTATCCATTTTCCAACCCGCTGAATCCGAACACAGGGTCACAGGGGTCTGCTGGAACCAATCCCAGCCAACACAGGGCACAAGGCAGGAACCAATCCCGGGCAGGGTGCCAACCCACCACAGGACACACACAAACACACCCACACACCAAGGACACACTAGGGCCAATTTAGAATCGCCAATCCACTTAACCTGCATGTCTTTGGACTCTGGGAGGAAACTGGAGTGCCCGGAGGAAACCCACACAGACATGGGGAGAACATGCAAACTCCATGCAGGGAGGACCCGGGAAGCGAACCCAGGTCTCCTAACTGCGAGGCAGCAGCGCTACCCACTGTGCCACCGTGCCGCCGATATCATCTATTTTTAATAAAAAGAAAACTCATTTTTTTCCATCCTGTCTATGTTTCTCTGACTTACCCTGGTTTATCCCCAGTAAGACTCTAGATGCCCCATGATTAGACTGCTGTAAGATATGTAGTGAGTATGGGGCATGACAAAGGTGAGGATTCACCTTGCAGTAGGCCACTCAACATAGCATAACATCAAGTTCAATGATCCAAGGAGGGCAGACCCTGCAGCACAGGGAGCAAAGCAGAAACCAACCGTGGATATGGCCAACTTAGACTTGCCCGTTAATCTAACATGCTTGTTTTTAGAGTTCTGGGTTGAACAGTGAAATACTCAGAGGAAAACTCACAGAGCCAAATGGGGATATGCAAAATCCACTTGGACAAAGAGCAAGGGAGGAACTGAAACCTTGGACATGTGATCTTGGATGCAGAAGTGCACACCACTTTGCCATAATGTCACCTTACTAACAAACTAACAATTTCATTTTTAAGTATTCTTTAAAAATAAAACAAGAGAATTTGGCTGTAATTATGAAACACGAGGCCTTTGGGAATTATTGTAAGTAAAAAAAAGGAAATGACCAAAAGATAAAAAATATGGGTTATTGACTGCAGAAAAAAATATTGAGTAACCAAAACTAAAGGACTGAACAAAAATCAAGAGTCACAAATCAAAAGGAAGTTCAAAAATCTGACGCTAGGACCTACTTGGGTAGTAACTAACTATCTTTATATTTTTAGACCTGCGGATTTTTAGACAGGGGGACAGTGAGTGTTGTGACATATTTCTGTCATTACTTCCAGTGACGTCAGAAGTGTGACAGAATCTGTCACGTGACACTACTCAGGGGGCTGCATAAACAATAAAAATGGATGTATGAACCAAAAAAGTTTTTTCAAAACAAGTTAAAATAATAAAAAAAACTAACCACAACATTAGAAATGTTGATGCAACAAACAAAAACTAATTTAAAAATTAACTGAATGTATAAAATGTTAATACTACTAAAATACTAAACTAAAAAACTAAGAAACAAGAAAACCTACAGTATAAGAAGAAAACATAAGAAATATAAGAATACTGTAATCGGTCAAGGGAAGTCAGAAAACAAAGCTTAAATTACAAAGCCAAATCCAATTTGAAAACCTTGAAAATTTACGAAAGGGTCAAGAGCCAGAGAGCAGCAAGAACAATATGCATTGACATAAGAATTGTATCTCACTAAAATGGAGAGCAAAATTAAAGGAACTGCCATATACAGTGAGTTCAGAAAGTAATTAGACCTCCACACTTACTTCACACTATGGTGTTGTAGATATAATTTTAAATTGCCATTAATTTGCCATTTTTGCCCATCAACCTACACACAATAACCCATAATGACAAAGTGAAAACATGCATTCAAAAACATTTTCAAATTTGTCAAACCTCATAAACTGAAATCTCTCAATCATCTAAGTATTCAGATCCTTTGCTGTGCCACTACAAATTGTGGTCAGGTTCATCCAGTTTGCTTTAATTCTCCTTGAGATGTATCCAGAACTTGACTGGAATCCACTGGTGGCAAACTGAATTAGTTAGACATTGTTTACTGTAGAAAGGCACACACGTGTGTTAGTAAGACTCCACAATTCACACTGCATATCAGGACAAAAACAAAACATTAAGTTTAAGGAACTCTCTGTAGACCTCTACGATCAAGCTGTGGTAACACATACTGTAGATCAGGTCAAGAAGATCAAATCGTTTCTAAAGTTTTGAGTGTTCTCAGCAACACAGTGGCCTCATTAACTGTGAAATCGAAAATGTTTAGAGACAGCAGTACTCTTTCTAGAGTTAGTCATCCAGCCAAACTAAATAAACAGCCTTAGTCAGGGAGGTGACCATGAACCCACTGGTCGCTCTAACAGACCTTGATAAGTCTTCTGCTGAGATGGGAGAACCTGTTGGAAGGACAGACGGAAGCCACTTTCGAGTAAAAGGTATTTAAAGGACTCTGAGGGCATTACATTTCTCTGGTCTGCTTAAAGACAAACATAGAACTCCTTGGGCAGAACTGCAACACTATGTCTAGTGAAGACCAGGCATTGCTCATCACCTGCATAGTACCACCCATATGGTGAAGCATGGTGGTGGCAGCATTTTGCTATGGTGGTGCTCCCTTTTGGCAAGGGCAGGAAGACTGCTCAGAATTGAGAGAAGGGTGAATGCACCCAAATATAGAGAGGTACCATTAATTTCCATAGCACACGAGGATTAACTGGATGCTCTGCCTCTTTAGTGGTTAAATTAAATGCTGTCACAAATACATTTTAGAGGGTCCCCTTCCAGGCTCATCCGAGGTAAGTAATAACATCCTAGGACGAGAGAGAGCACTGCCATTAACTGTATCATCTCTTTCTGTTCCCACTGCTCCAAGAGAAGACACCCAATGAGCACAACTGACTCCATCCCTTCCAGTTAGAGGACTATAAATTCAAAGTGCTCCCGAAAGGTGACATTTTATTTGGCTGTATACTCGGTACAGGGTAAAGCTCTACCCCCAGACCTGATCAATTAGCAGAGGCACTGCTGCCTTGTTTTTTTGTTTGGTTTAGCGCTATTTCAGTTTCAACTGGCACCATGATTAAATGAAGTGACCCAGTCTGCATCCCATCATTTATTTTGGATCTCATGTCGACCACAATGGAGACATAAGGACAAAGGGTAATAATAAGGTAAATAAACAAAACCAAATAATAAATAGAGGGTAGAGTTAGTGCCTGGAACGTAATCAAAACACAGTGACATATGTTTCTCCATGTACTGTACATTTGGACTTCCTATTCCTCTTCTAATTTGTTTTTATGTCATTATCATGCATGCACTTCAGAAGGTCACCATTAAGGATCCTCCCAGATATGTAATACCGTTGTAGGCTTAGAGGATGGCACTGCTGCTAACTGTGTCAGCATGCCACAACAATGAGTGAAACCGCTCAGTGACGGCAACTGACTCCACCTATTCCAGGATCTTAAAAGCCCAGCTGCTGGGCAGGAGGCGTCACTTGTTGACTGGAGAGCAGAGGAGATGGGGCTCATGCAAACCCAGAAAAAGCACCCGAAAGAAGCCTTGATAGGCAGTGACCTTTCAAATGGCAGAAGGTGACATTATTGTTATGTATTAGCATCATTAAGTGCTGCTTATTTTTCAGTTTCATGAGTGAACAGGGAAAGCCGGATTGGCATCCCAACATTTATCATTTATCTTTTGACCCATTATTCCCTGACAAAATCACATATATATAAAATTCAACGTCTGTCTGTATGTCTGTACGCTTTTTATGACAGAACTACTTAACGGATTTAGATGGAGTTTTTTCTATAATTTGCTTGAACATTATGGTTGATTCTGCGACTTCTCTCATCACGCTAAGAATCATAGTTCAACTTGCAGGAGCGATTTATTCGCACTAATCCGAGACAGAGGCCGCAGGCCGAGGGAAGGGGGACGCGTGACGTCAGGATTGGGGAGCCGGACGGGGCCATCCTCACTCATGCGGCAGCCTTCGTTCGAGTCAGTATACATCTGACCACGTTTTGGAGCGTACCTTGCCTCCACTTAACTAGCGATACCTGTCCTGCATCCTTGACCTAATTTCTCAACTGAAACCCTCCACCTGCGTCCTTGACCCAATAGCAACAAAGTTTTTTCAAAGAAGTATCAGGCGTGCTAATTAATAATATTCTTGACATAGTAAATTCGTCATTAGATATGGGGGTCTTCCCAGATTGTCTTAAGACTGCTGTAGATAAACCCCTACTTAAGAAAAATAATCTCGACCCCTCTGCTCTTGAAAATTTTAGACCCATCTCTAACCTGCCTTTCTTAAGTAAAATTCTAGAGAAGGCAGTCATTATTCAGTTAAATGACCACCTCAATAAACATGCTATTCTTGATAAATTTCAGTCAGGTTTTAGAACAAATCACAGCACAGAAACTGCACTTGTTAAAGTAGTAAATGATTTGCGGGTAAATGCAGACAGAGGCCATTTATCTGTTCTCATCCTCCTAAATCTGAGTGCCGCATTTGACACCATTGATCATAATATTCTTAGAAATCGCATTAGTCAATGGGTGGGCCTCTCTGACAGTGTCTTAAATTGGTTTGAATCCTACCTGGCAGGGAGAAAATTCTTTGTTAGTTGTGGTAATTACAACTCAAAGACACCTGATATCCTCTATGGTGTTCCACAAGGCTCTATCCTGGGTCCGCTGCTCTTCTCAATCTACATGCTTCTGTTAGGTCAGATTATCTCAGGGCACAACGTGAGCTACCACAGCTATGCTGATGACACACAGCTGTACCTATCAATAGCACCTGATGACCCCAATTCTCTTGATTCACTAACAAAATGTCTTACTTGTATTTCTGAATAGATGAATAGTAATTTTCTAAAACTAAATAAAGAGAAAACTGAAATTTTAGTGATTGGCAATAATGGATACAATGAGGCTATTAGAAATAAACTGGATACATTAGGATTAAAAGTCAAGACAGAGGTAAAAAGCTTAGGGGTAACTGTTGACTGTAATCTGAATTTTAAATTGCATATTCATTAGACCACTAGGACAGCATTTTTTCACTTAAGAAACATAGCAAAAGTTAGACCTCTTATATCATAGAAAGATGCTGAGAAATTTGTTCACGCGTTTGTTTTCAGTCGACTAGATTACTGTAACGCACTCCTCTCAGGATTACCCAAAAAAGACATAAATCGTTTGCAACTAGTGCAGAATGCAGCTGCTAGAATCCTAACTAGGAAAAGAAAATCCGAGCACATTTCTCCAATTTTGATGTCACTACACTGGTTACCTGTGTCATTCAGGATTGACTTTAAAATTCTGCTTATAGTTTATAAAGCCTTAAATAATCTCACTCCATCTTATATATCGGAATGTCTGACGTCTTATATTCCAAACTGCAACCTCAGATTCTCAAATGAGTGTCTCCTTAGAATTCCAAGAGCAAAACTTAAAAGAAGTGGTGAGGCGGCCTTCTGCTGTTATGCACCTAAAATCTGGAATAGCCTGCCAGTAGGAATTCGCCAGGCTAATACAGTAGAGCACTTTAAAAAACTGCTGAAAACACATTATTTCAACTTGGCTTTCTCATAACTTCACTTTAATTTAATCCTGATACTCTGTATATCCAATTTATTATAATAACTATTCATGGTGGCTCTAAAATCCGTACTAACCATTACTCTCTCTTCTGTTTCTTTTTTCTGTTTCTTTGTGATGGTGGCTTGCGCCACCACCATCTACTCAAAGCACCGTGATGTTCCAACATTGATGGATTAATAGCCAGAAGTCTGCATGACCATCATCATGAAGTCCATCCGTGAGAACCTTAAATACAAAGAGGACTATTTCATTTATGTTAGGTAGAATGCCCAGAGGGGACTGGGCGGTCTCGTGGCCTGGAACCCCTGCAGATTTTGTTTTTTTCTCCAGCCGTCTGGAGTTTTTTTTTGTTTTTTCTGTCCTCCCTGGCCATCGGACCTTACTCTTTTTCCATGTTAACTAATGTTGTCTTATTTTAATTTCTTATTTTGTCTTTTATTTTTCTTTTCTTCATTATGTAAAGCACTTTGAGCTACTTTTCTGTATGAAAATGTGCTATATAAATAAATGTTGTTGTTGTTGTTTATTTTATCTTAATACATAATTCGCCTGCCTCCTCACTCACTCACTCACTCACTCACTCATGTCCGTCCGAAGCCGAATGCGCAGTCGGCGATTTCGACTACAGCTCAAGGCCTAATTACGCATTCTGATTCAATTCATTCAATACACCTATATCAGGTTTGTGGTGCTTATACTTATTACTATTCCATATTGTACTGGAACATTCATCATTCAATATTATACTATAGGCCTGGAAAATTCATCAACTAACAGTACAAGCCTGTACAGTAATGAGTAAAGTGGACTACAATCATTATTAAACAACTTCTTTAATCACTTATAATTTGTTCTTCATACACTGCTGACACAAACTCGTGCCTGTTTCATCTTACGTTGTCGAAACGTGCTCTTTGTCTAGTATTTATATATATAAAAAAGCCCAGGAGCTTGCAATAATTTCAGTAGCTTCTTTCACGTTAATTTTAATCTCCTCCTGTCTATATGTTATGCTGATGAGAATTTTTCTCAGTATTTCCTTGCGATAATACACTTTTAGTGTGCGAATGATGCCCAAATCCAATGGCTGAAGCACTGCTGTGCAATTGGATGGGAGGAATTCAACGCGAACATTATCTAAATGTGGAAACATGCTGTGGGCAGCACAGTTATCAATCAGAAGCTGAATCATCCTTTTCTTCTTCTTCATATTGTGAGGTTTCTGAAATCTTTTGGGATCCCCTCACCCCCCACCCAACAGGGCGACACGCCGAAGTGCGTCCCAAAGCGTGATTGCTGCGTCTGTGGAAGATTGTTTCTCCATTGCCGGGACAGGCTCACAGCGCTACAGTGAAGCGACACAGAAGCAAATCATAAAAAAGATCGTGATCATGCTATAAGTCCCTGTCTTGCACCCCAAAACATGAGGCTGAGTCTCAGTACTTTAGCAAAACCAACTTTATTCAGCTTGAAACAGGAACAGCAGGGTTATTTATTATAGTGGGATCTACCACTCTCCTATACACAGACACAGCAGTCAGACAGGATCGTGGCCAGGTTAGTGGCCAGGTAATTCTGTTCCCTGCATTTACAATGTTCCTTGCATCACCCATCAAGATCTTTTCTGTTTGCTTTGGTGGCGAGCCACAGCAGAGCTGTCTTCCTGCTGTTTCCCCGGCAATGGATAAACAGTCTTCCACAGATGCAGCAATCACGCTTTGGGACGCACTTCGGCGTGTCGCCCCGTTGGGTGGGGGGTTAGGGGATCCCAAAAGATTTCAGAAACCTCACAATCGGGACGCTCTTCGGCGTGTTGTCCAGTTGGGAGAGTTTAGAAACCTCACATTTTCTTGAATGAGTGCCGCATTAATAGGAATGTTTCTTGAACGAGCATCACTGAACCACATAAAAACTGCTTTTTCGACATCTTCAAATGCAGCAGTTTGCATACGTTTGCCACCCGAGAATTTTCTTCTTTTTTTGCTCAGTCTTTCAAGAAAGTTGACAGTGTCAGTGACGAAATTCCAAATTCACTGGCAACGTGTTTTTTTTTTCTGCCGGAATCGAGAGTCATCAAAATTAAAAGTTTTTTTTCTAATATGAACTGTTAGCGTTTTTTCGTGTCTGCTATTTCTATAGGAGGGTGGCAATGAGTTAAATTCCAATGGATGTTTTTCACATGTTGACAAGCAATAAGCAAAAGGTATCACTGAAAACCACCGAAAACAAAAACAGCAAAAAAAAAAAAAAAAAACAGTACGAGGAAAGTTCAAAGAAAGAAAAAAAAATTGCAGTGTTTCTGTTTGGGGATCGTTGTGCACAACTGAGCTACGACCACAGAACTAACTGCTCTGTGGATGATTCATTCAAGCATTTCAAGGTCTTTTAATAATAATTTTAATAATTTTTTGCATTTATATAGCGCTTTTCTCACTACTCAAAGCACTTAGCAATTGCAGGTTAAGGGCCTTGCTTAAGGGCCCAACAGAGCAGAGTCCCTTTTGGCATTTACGAGATTCGAACCACTCCGCCTTTTGGGCACTTTGTTGTAATGAAAGTATCTGCTGAATGTATTTCGTAGTAACAACATTTCTATAGTCTTGTGTCATATGAGGAAACTGTCGGGACCATAAAAATACTTAATTGTAATGAAACTTCCGTTGTAAAGGAATTTTACCTTTATATATAAAGGCAACAAAATGCATATATATATATATATATATATATATTGCATATGTATATATATGCATTTTGTTACCTTTTTCTTGGCTTTTTTGCAACATTTTATATGCAAAAGTTTCATTCAATTGTATAAAAAATTATTCTTCACATCACTTGCTTGATTTATTTTATGCTACTTTGTTTTCTTTTTGAAATCAACACAATAGTTTCCTTGTATGTTCAATTGTTTTTGAAGCACTATTTTCATAATTATTTTTTATATTATGTTTCAAACAGTTGGCTCTACTTATTCTTTCTTTTCCCTCAACTTCATAATTCTGAGATGCCTGGAAGCATATTTGAATTCTCTTTAAAATGTGTTGTATCAATTCTAAAACAGTGGGACGCTTACTTTGTGATATCTTGAAATGAGTTTCAGATGTCTGGAAAACTGAACTACGATTAAGGATATCTGAGATGCATTTTGAGACAGCTGTGATGATTTAGCCTCACAATTCTGTAAAGTTGAAAGTGACTTCTAGTGGGGTCCCTGTCACTGTGCCGTTTATATGGATGCTTGGTGTTTCACTGGGTTTTTTTCAGGTACCCTGGCTTCTTATCACCTTTAACAGAATGCCATGGACTAGTACCTGGGTTTATACGTTACGCCCATTAATAGGTTTCAGCTCCTTGTGAACTTAAAATGCAAAAATGTGATTTTTCAATATAAATTATAACAACTAATCTGACTTAATGACAAGGGCACTAAGCACGAATAAATTTAACTAAATTCACTTGTTTTATTTTTTTTACTTTTTTACTAATCTTTCTCAATAAAAAGATATCAAAGATTGCTTTTCTCAGTTGATGACTACTTTGTATATTACCACTAAAAAAAGTTAGAATTCTAACACAAAGAACATTTCACGGAATAAAACACACCTGCAGGCCTTAGTCCTTCAGAATCTTGTTCACATGACAACAGATCTGAGGACAATTCCTTGGAGATTTTTTTCTGACAAGACTAATCTCAGATCTGCTCCTTTCATACATGCATTTGTATAATCGATATTCTAGGGATTCATGTGAGCATCTGAATAATTCAGCTACTATATGGCAACAAAAAGATTTACGACTGAAATCCTGGTGCTGCTCCATATTCCATTTCGCACTTAGAGTTGACATTTTTTGCAATATTTGGCAATTGGAGATTGAAAGCCAGGTGTATATGTTAGAAAACAGGAACACATCAAGCCCCAGCCTGATAGAGAGCTAACAGACATGACAAAAAAGTATAATTAACAACATTCGGATACATAAAATGAGTACATGTTGATTGCGTAAACACATCAGAGTTTCTCCCTATATATTGTCCAAGTCAGAAATTCTAATTTGTGTTTAGGGAGTTGTTGTTTATTTATTATAATATATTTTTTCTTCTTTTGAGTTTCTGTAAAGTTTTAATTTCCCCTTGGAGACAAATTAAGTGTATCTAGTTTAATCTAATCATATCGTTTTACACCATTCACAATACCATCACAGGAATCATCAGTGAGTTGTTTTCCATTTTAACTGCTGAGTCAATGTCTGTTAACGTTATTTAGATAAAGAGCTGAAGTTTCTTTAAGAGGTACCATGATAAGAGCTGACGCCTGTAGGTTTCTCTTGTTAGAAAGGAATTAAAGATGTCCCAGTTAAACAAAGCAACAATCCTTTCCTGATCCATTAATAACAAAATTTGTAGATATCCATCCATACATCTATAATGTTCTCACTACTTCAGTTTGGCATACCCTGAGTAGAGCTGCTGATTAGCTGTGCGCACTGCATCTCTTCTGTTAGTCATTAGGACTAAAATGTTAATGATAAGCTTTTACTAACTCTCTACTATTCTATTTCTCTTCTCTGTATCTTCAGTGGGAGGTGTCTGTGTTGGCCGAGGTCTTCAGGACTCTGACTGTGTCGGGACTGTCTGACTCCTTTTCTATAATCTGGTTGTGGTTCTACAATTAGCTGATGGACAGATATCATTGTTTATTAGTTTTTCTAAATAGTTTTTGACATATTTGAACAAATCTGTATCCTCTTATGTGAAAGTTCTGTATTTAGTGAGTGGTATAATCTACTCTTGCATTTTACCTTGAGAGTTGTCACGGAACACTACACCTGTGCAAGAACAAAGTAGTTTGTACTATTGTACTGTACTTCTGAGGTGGCCATGATAGATCGGCCATCTAGCTCTGTGAAGAGGATTATTTGTATTCTGTTTTGTGTATTATATTTACCCCATTTTTGACACCCATTGTATGCCCAGTCTACCTGGAAGGGGGTCTCTCTCTGAATTGCCTTTTCTAAGATTACTTCAATTTTTTTCCCTACAGGGTTTTTTTTCTTTTCTTCTTAGGGAGTCAAGCCTATGTGGGGGTCCTGCCAAAAAGAGGGCTTGTTAAAGGCCATTGAGGCATTCCTTGTGTGATTTTGGGCTAAACAAGAAGTTGTTGTTGTTGTTCTTGATACTACAGCTCATTTGTAATACATTGTTCTACATACTGTATACTATTAATCCTTCTCATTCTTAATGGTTCAAGCTTCTTGGCCAGGTCTCACTGGGTAACGGATGAGAAAGTAGCAGACCTTCATTCAGGGATGTTAAATTGACGTAACGGTGATGACATATCTTCTATATGAGGTCTAGTGATAATGTCCTGTCCTTCAATTTTCTTCATGCAAAGATTGTGAAAATAAGTTTCTATTAATAAAGAGCCTTCAAAGCATTTCCTCTTATTTCTACACAGAGACAGCTTTTCTAAGCTAGACAAACACTGCAATTTTGATATTTGTATTGATACACAATGATCCTGATGGCTCATCTCCTCTGAAAGATGTTGTGATATTGTGTCATAAAACAGAGAGGCTAAAACAGCAACACAAGGCAGTTAGTGACACAATGACATGGACAGGGAATTAGACATAATGCTAAGATGGCAATTTCAAAATCAAAGCTAGCAGCTATTTTATTTCCCCTGCTGCTTCGGTAATTCAGTTTCACATTCCTTATAATATGTTTCTCAGTGTACTGCAAGAGGGTTTTTTTACTTATTTTTTTCTTTTAATTGAAATGCAAATGTTTCCTTTTGTTTCCTACAATGTAGATTCACAGTGGTTTTTATTGGACAATATCTACAAGAAATTTTCCAGTGTAATGTACTGTAATGTAGCATTCTCACCAAACAGAGAATTGCTGGAGACAATTAGCCATTATGTTATGAGTGAGAACTAGGGGGCTTCGCTCGCCAACCCCCCGTGCCTGCTTTGCTTCCGCAGTTTCAGATGCGCGTTGTAGGTCACTGTAATGTGATTTACATATCAGTCGAGCTCGTTCGTTTTGAACCCGTGCCTGCTTTGCTTCCGCAGTTTCAGACGCGCGTTGTGGGCGCCTGCGTCCATTGATCTTATCCAGGTGGGCTCGTGTTTGTATCGTTGAGCTGTATTGTGTTTGAATTTGGTGTAAAGCGTTCAGCTGTTTGTACAATCCCAAGCAGCACATTATTCCTAACTTCACTCTGCAGTAGTGCCACTCACAATGTGGCGGTGACGCCTGCGCCTTCACTCCGCAGTAGTGCCACTCACAATATGGTGGTGACGCCTGCGCCCTATCTTTGTGGACCTGTGGGGCCTCCGTAGCCTCTTCCGTTTGAATCTGGGCTGCAGCGCAGAATCCTCTTTTTTGTGTGGATGTGTCGTTAGTCGTTAGCTATGGGCGTGTTGTTGCTTCATTTCTCATTCACGTCAGTTGAGCTCTTTTGTTTTTGGGCCGTGACTCTTTCGTTCGCGGTGGATATGACTTCGCGTGCGGTTTATGAGATGCGCGCTGTAAGCGCCTGCGCAGTATGTCTCATGGTCCCATCGCCGTGTACCTGCGTCCATTCCGTCCGGTTTTCGTCGTGTGCCTGCGTCCATGCCATCCGGTTTACCATTCTCGGTTAGTAATATGGATTGCTGGAAACAATTAGCCATTATGTTATGAGACGAATGTCTCAACATGGATGTGTCAATGCGCTGGATGCACGGTGTATGTCCTGCCATCAAAATGAATACACTGCAAAACGATACCAATGGAAGACCAGGTTTGTATTGTTAAGACTCCTTGATAGATAGATAATTTGAAATGTCATTGCAATGAGGTCATCAACATAACAAAAAAGCACAGATGTTACAATTGTATTTTGATTTCTTTGGTGTTTTTCAATTTTCTTCTATTTTCGTAATTTCCCCCACTCACTTGTTTGTTTGTTTTTTTCACACCTTTTCTATTATTTTTTCCCTAGCCCCTTTACACATAATAAATTATCGTCCTATTTCACCATTACTCAGCCGCCGACACATTAGCCAACTTCTCAACAAGTGTCCTTCGGCTTCTCTTTGTGATTTCCCCATATTGTATGTGTTGGTTTGTTGGTCTGTGAGATTATTTTTCCTAAGATTGTTTGGTTTCATAATTGGCCCGGTGTAGAGACTTAATATTTTTGTATTACAAACAACAGTGGCTTCAGAAAATATTCAGACCCCTTCACTTTTTGTACTCTTTATTGTTTTGTTGTTGATTTAAATGTTCTAACTTACCCAAGAAGCTGTGATTGCTACCAAAGGGCTTCTCCAAGGTACTGAGGTAAGGGTCTGAATACTTATGTTAATGAGAAATGTCCATTTTTGATTTTTGATAAATATGCAAATCGTTCTGAAAACAAGTTTTCATACTTTGTCGCTATGAGTTATTGAGTTTTGATGGATGGGCAAAAATGAAGAATGTATCCATTTAAAATGAAATCATCAATATTATAAAGTGTGCAGAAAGTGAATGGGTCTGAATCCACTGTTTAAAATTGAACACATTAGAATATGGTGTAAATAGAGACAGGAGTTTTATGGCCAGATACGACTGACCCACCACAACCTGATTACAGATCCGCATTGTATAGAAAAACCCATCAAAAACTTCAGAAGACTTTGTTGGACAATTATCTTATCCAAAGATCTTGGCCATACATTGTTCTCTTCTCTTGCTTAATGAATCCTAGCCTGGAAAGGTCTATTAATTTTTTACATCTAAGATGTCTCATGTAAAGATTTTCCAGTGTTGTATCAGTCCTAGTGTGTATATAAACACAGGGAATTCCAGTTTCTATTACATCTGGCCTGAAGAAGGGGCCTGAGTTGCCTCGAAAAGCCTGCATATTATAATCTTTTTAGTTAACCAATAAAAGGTGTCATTTTGCTTGACTTCTCACTACATCCATAATGGCTAACACGGTACAACACCCTAGTACTCCATTCATTTAGAAAATCCATGACTGATTTGATCCCAGAAATCAGAGGCCATTTTTACACACACGTTAGAAAACACACCTTGATAGTGACATGAGGCTATCAGAAGTTACACTTTTACGATTTTAAAAATTGAACTCAACTTACTTTTTTACTGTTTATGGTGAGGCATGTCAGGGGTCCATGGCCGTGTGCATGTTTTTCGTTAGGCTTGGGGTGGGCATAGGTGTGCACAGTAGTGTGGCCAAGCGACCTCAGGGTGTTGATGGGGAAACTGGCTGGTCACACATTTACGGGCAGATATGGTGAGCCCAGCACGTTTCCTCATTGGCACTCTGAGGAATGGAATTAAGGCACCTATGTCCTCTCGAGAATAAAGGAGCCTGAGTAAGACAAAGAGGAAAAGAAAGAATGGGAATGAGACAGGAAGAAAATGAAAGAGACTGAGCTGGAAGTTAAAAATGAATGAATGAAGCAGAAGAGTCAGGATTGTGGCTGGGCTGTAGGCAAGTGGTGGGAGAGTGGCCCTGTGAGGAGCAAGTCGGCAGCTTTCATGGGAAAGGGTCGCTCTTGCTCCCTGGGCACTCATAAGAGCTATGCCACTGAAGCCCAGAGGTATAGCAGCAAAAGAAAGACCATGAAGGCCATGGAATGGTGGTGGGAATGAGAGTTGGGTTTTAAGGATGATTGCGCTTGCTGGGAGACATCTCTTCTTACCGAGCATACCATAGAGGGGGAGCAGGGGAAACGTCGGTTTTAGGGGGGCCTACTGCTGCTTCTGATTTTTTTTTAATGTGTGGATCCTGATTCTGTTTGGATTACTTATTTATTTTTGTAATTTTTAATCTCCACAAAGGCAACATTTTTGTTTTGAGGGTGGTTTATTACTTCGACTGCCCTGCACTTTATTTTTGTTTGTAACACTGTTTATTGAAAATTAAAGCACTAAACGCCATCCCTGGCTGTGTGTTTGTGTCCTTGTTGATCAGTTCATCTCGGTTTATATCTATAGGCATCCCAGGTTCAAGAGGAATATGCCAGCCAGTTACTATGCAGACATTTTCAAAAATATGCCGACAATCATCAATATTGATCTCCTTATACATTTTTTCTTTTTATTTCTGATGAGGCCAGCACAGTAATTTTGCTGAAATGAATGTGCCTGAAAGTAATAAAAAGCATTTATGCCCTGATCCGAATGAATAGCCGTAAGTGCTCTGCACTAAATGATGAGGAGGAGGAATGTGTGCTGTAAAGTTCAGTTAATGGAGTGTTTATTTGCTGCCTGAGGTTACACAAATGTTAAGGGTCTTCATTTAGCGGACTCTCAGGGACATTTCTTATTTGAAAGACAGCCGCTTGAATATTTCCATGACCTTGTCTTATTATCTCAAATTACTTTTTAACTGTTTCTTCTCAGACTCCTGAAATACTCTTGTGATGTTTTTACTTATCCTCACATATGGCATTGTGCCTTTTTATGCTCAGTACATTACCTTTATTGTTTTTATTCTGATTTAAGGTCAGTACATCTACAGTCTTAATATTCCCTTCTCACACATTTTGGATTTGAATTACCGGGCCCTCTTATTTTATGGCACTGTGTATTTTAAACCCGTGTGCATTTTTAAAGCGCCTTCTGGTGGTATACTCTAAAAGCTGCCACCACCGTATAGAATTTGCTTTGTTACGTCTATCTGTTTAGTCATGTTTGCCTGCGAATTACAGGCAAATGTTAGGAGTGTTTATTATTTCACACAGCGGGGAGAAAATGAAAGGATTTTCATAAAGTTCAGAACAGGAAAACTTCAAAGCCATCCAAACCTCAAATAATGAGAACAATGCCCCAGCTGAGAGGAACAAATGAAGCATTAATAAAAGTAGAAGATGGCTGCTTTTAAAATGGTGAAAGATTTGGGAGGGGGCTTCATCAGTCAGATTTTATGCCGTTTCACGAAAAGTCGGTCGCACTGGTCACCTTTACATCAATCAGACAGCTGAAGAGGGGGAAAACTAGCTACCTGCCAAAGATGGCTTTGTCGGTGAAAAACTTGACAAATGTACCTTTCAATTTATTTGTCTTTTTTGTCTGTCATTTTTGACACGTATCTACTCATATTTAAAATTAAGCTTGAGTGATACTGTCAGAGACTCTGAATATTTTAACTTCCTCTAAGCCAAAGTGCTCCCAGACGTCACTCTCGTGGTCACCCTATGGCAGCCGTTATGGTTCTTCCATGTTCCTTTGTTTCTGCACAGAATACACTGCAGGGCATTGCAGAAAACTGGGCTTCTGCTACTCACTACTGTCAGCTCATCACCAGAATCCTCTGAAGAAACTGGAGCATCACAGTGGAAGGTTTCTGTCAGAGAGCTTTGTAAGGCCAGAGCTGCTGCTCAGACAGGCATTGCGTTTCTGTTACTGGCATCAGCTGTTTGAAAAATAATCTCTTAATAAAACTCTTATTAAAGAGTGCTGCAGAATGCAATATTGGGGTAGCCACATCATTTCAGTATTTGTGAGACAGACACAGTTACACTAGGTAGCCCAGACAGAGTGTTAAATTAGTGTCTCAATTCTTTTATTTTAGTTAATCATGCTGCATTTGACTAAAACTCTGAGCTCACAATTTACAACCTCCGACTCGGAAAACACAGCCCAAACTTGGAATCACTCCTCGCAAACTTGGGCTGAGTTTGTCTGACGTCAGATTATAACATCAATCCAAAATGGTGGTATACACAGAGGACAGTAAGCATAATAACATTTTATAGGCTTGCTTACTTGAAAAATTTTATTTAACACTGGAATTACCAAAGCCTATGAAAAAACTTGTAATCCCAGCCCACCTTAAATCCATTCCCACCTCTCCATCAGCGTCTTCTGTGTTGTAAATGAGTCGATCAGCCCCAGCAGTTAGCAGCCTGCTATCCCTAACTGCATCAGTTCAATCTGCAAAGAAGCTTCTCAGTGCTCAGTATTTATCTTGAAGTGAAGTGCTTTGAGCTGTAGAGGGTAAATAATATATCATTATTTGGAATACGTACATTTCATGTGTGCTCTGTGCCTACAATGATCTATGTAAACACATCGTTAAAACAGAAACGTTTTTCATGTTTAAGATAAAAAAATTACAAAATGTAGACATGAAGTGTGTAACGTGTAAAGCCTGAAGTCCAAATTTCAAAAAAACACTTTCACAAAAGGTACATATATAACAATACAAGTGCACTTTTATTCAAGAATATAACTGAAGAAAAAGAAAGTAGATTATGGTAGGCTGTTGATACGACAGGTTGCATGGTGCAATGGTAAGAACTGCTGACTCCCACTCAAGAGGTCGCAGGTTTGATACCAGCTGCTTCCCAAATTTACTGGTTTGAGTACTGAGCTGCTGTTATTGTTAATATTATATAATAAAACATACATTTTATTTGCGTCTCTAACAGCCAGTATAAATTTATAGTACTTGTCAATGTTAGCGTTTTTTTTTTCAGTTTTATACGTTCACACTCCCACAATTCCCCCTCCCCCCAAGTTTTCTGTAGGAGTTGGTAATTCTAGTGTTAAATGAATCTTTAATCCATAAAACAGAATACTGAGAAGGATATCCAGGATTGCTGTCATAGGTTAGCTACTGTGTGCCCCCAGTGGTTTGCTTGGTCTACATTATATAGGGCATTGTTTGTAACCTCATATATCAATATGGGGTATGTTTTTGGCTTAGTCCTAATATTATACGATTTCAATATATTAAGTTATTATAAAATAATTGTAATCTTTTGAGTTAAGATAACTTCATTTTTCTAGGTTTGTTTTGTATTTTTGCTATAAAATTAGTATTATGTAAATGAATTTGAATTAATTAGTCTTTTGTATTTTTCTTTAATGAATCTTAAGAAATGATATGTGACAATTAAGGTTCTAAATCTCAAATAACTGTTTTCCAGAATTATCTTGTTTTCCAAATGCTCAAAAAAGTATATTCTAGATTGATTATTGGATCATATTGGTTCTCTTATTTGTGTAACATTTGGGGTTGATCTCAAGGTTTGGCTTCCTTGTTTAAGGTTATAGTTCCCATCTGACTCATGTGGGGTCACAAATGACGCAATTGCGACTTCCCAGCGCTGTCACGTGACGAATGCAGCTTCACTGTCAGGCCAATAATATGAAACTCTGCCTGTCATGCTGGCTGTGACTGTCTAAATATAGAAAAGATGTTTACAATATCCCATAGTGTTTGCAACCCTCACAGGTGACACAGTGGTGCAGTGAGGCATTGCAGTAAGGAGGCCAGGGTTCGCATCCCAGGTCCTCCTTGAGTGGAGTTTGCATGTTCTTCCTGTGTCTGTATTGGTTTTCTCCAGATGCTTTGGTTTCCTCCCACAGTCCAAAGACATCAAATTGACAATTCTAAATTGTCTAAATAGTCTGTGGATGGTTTGTGTGGGTGTGTTTGCCCTGCGATGAATTGGCGGCCTGTCCAGTGTTTGTTCTGGCCTTGCACCCTATGCTAGCTGGGATAGGATCCAGCAAACCCCCATGACCCAATTCAAGACTAAGCAGGTTAGAAAATAATTGACTGAAACCTTCGCCATGATTTGCCCAGCGATCCTGAAATACACATTTCATCTGAGTCTCGCCTTTTGTCCATGTCTTGATCATCTGCTGTCCCAGTGCTATGCCTGAGTCTGCACTGATGATGACACCAATGTGCTGAATTTGAACTTTTAGGTGAGGATGCAGGGAGTAGAGTTGGTGAAGGTGGATGAGTTTAAATACTTGGGATCAACAGTACAGAGTAACTGGGATTGTGGAAGAGAGGTGAAAAGAGAGTGCAGTCAGGGTGGAATGGGTGGAGAAGAGTGTCAGAAGTGATTTGTGATAGACAGATATCAGCAAGAGTGAAAGGGAAAGTCTACAGGACATTAGTGAGACCAGCTAAGTTATATGGGTTGGAGACAGTGGCACTGACCAGAAAGCAGGAGACAGAACTGGAGGCGGCAGTGTTAAAGATGTTAAGATTTGCATTGGACATGATGAGGATGGACAGGATTAGAAATGAGGACATTGGAGGGTCAACTCAAGTTGGACGGTTTGAAGACAAAGTCAGAGAAGTGAGATTGTTTTGGTTTGGACATGTGCCGAGGAGAGATGCTGGGTATACTGGGAAAAGGATGCTAAGGATAGAGCTACCAGGCAAGATGAAAAGAGGAAGGTCTAAGAGAAGGTTTATGGATGTGGTGAGAGAGGACATGAAGGTGATGGGTGTGACAGAGCAAGATGTAGAGGACAGGAAGAGATGGAACAAGATGATCTGCTGTGGCAACCCCTAACAGGAGCAGCCAAAAGAAAAAGATTGTCAATGGAGTCTTATGTAGGTTCCACTAATTACTTTATATTGTAACTCCATGTCAAGACGTTTCCAAGGTTTACAAGGAGGCTGTGATAATTGTATGCCACACGTCACATCATTGACATTTCAACAGTTTTATGGTGTTTTTTGCATTATTCTGAGTTCTTATGATGTGAATCGCCGTGAAGGTTACTTTATCACAATAGCACTCTTTATCAAAGTTTTCGATTCAATTATAAAGGCAAGCAGCAGTTCAGTTTGATAATTTTAGGGAAACTGCTGCTACTGACAGTTCTGACCTTTTGCTTTTGCCTTTTTCACTTCAACCTTTGCTTTGCATTGTAAGTTTAGTTATTAGGTGTTTGCCCTTTCAGTATATGAACTCTGGCCTGTATACTTAAATACTCTTTTGCTTTGCCTATTTTTTCCTTTATAGGGGTAAGCCATTTTGTCACCAAAGCTATAACATTGGGCAAAGCCTACTGTGAATGGAATGCTAATCCACGTCCACACACGTCATTTCAGTCCTACCAGGTCAATTTCTAATAGCGGACACATTGATGGGAAGTGAGAACATGCTCAATTATAGGGAGAATATGTAAACTCCTTGAAAAGCTGAGGCTAGATGGAGAATTGATCCCAGATCCATTGAGCTGGAAGTTAGTGGGGCAAACCCTACCATTAGAGTGCTGTCTACATACCATAGTATTGTTGATCATAAATGTGTCATGTTTAAAAGACAAAATTGGATAAACAAGCTCAAATCTTTAAATCTTAAGCCTAGATAACGTGTTCACCACATGGAGTTTGCATGTTCTTTTCATGTCCACGTGGTCCTCTGGTTTCACCCCACAGTCCAAAGACATTAAGGTTAGGTGAAATGGCGTTCCTAAATTGGCCCTAGTGTGTGAGTGTGTGTGTTCACCCTGTGATGTACTGGCACCCTGTCCACAGGTTGTTCCTGCCTTGTGCCCTGTGCTAGCTGGGATAGGTTCCAGCAGACCCCCACAACCCTTTTCAGGACTAAGCAGGTTAGAAAATTGACAGAAACCTTCGCCATGATTTGCCCAGCTATTCTGAAATACACATCCCATCTGAGTCTCGCCTTTTGTCCATATCTTGATCATCTGCTGTCCCAGTGCTATGCCTGAGTCTACTGAGTGCTATGCAGAGACTGCACTGATGATGACCCCAATGTGTTAAATTTGAACTTTTATTGTAAATAGAGTCTTATGTAGATTCAACTTATTACTTTACAGTATATTGTGAATTCATGATAATTAATTAATGCAGCAGACACATTGATGGGAAGCGACAACACACTCAGTTATGGGGGGGGTAATTTGTAAACTCCTTGTAAAACAGAGGCTGGGTGGAGAACTGAACCCTAATCCATTGAGCTGGGAGATAGTAGGTCAAGCCCTGCTGTTAGAATGCTGTCTACATACGATAGAAAATATTGGTGATCAAAAATGTGTCATGTTTAGAACAAAAAATTGGGTAAACAGGCTCAGATCTTTAAATCTTAAGTCCGGTAATGTAACGTGTTCACTGTATGTAGTTTGCATGTGCTTTTCATGTCCATGTGGGTTTCCTCTGGGTGCTCTGGTTCCATCCCACAATCCAAAGACATTCAGGTTAGGTTGAATGGCATTCCTAAATTGGCCCTAGTGTGTGTGTGTGTGTGTGTGTGTGTCCACCCTGTGATGGACTGGTATCCTGTCCACAGGTTGTTCCTGCCTTGCTACCAGTGATTGCTGTGATAGGCTCCAGCTGCGTCACGACTCTGACCTGGAGAGGTGGCTTGAGAAAATGGATGGATCAAGTCCACAGAACTGGGCATGTGAAGAAACCATTAAAGTTTTTTTTCTTGATTTTTTTTTTCTTCAAAAAAAGGCAATGAGAAAGAAAAAAAATTCTTATTATACAGTTGCTGTCGCCAGGGGCACTTGGGGATTAATTTGTTTGTTTTTACTCTTGCACATCTTAATTCCACAGAAATCCTCTTCTCGGTGGCTGAATTAATAATTTGTGTGTTTGATGTTGTCTTGATCAAATGTGTGTTTAACGCCACATGCTAGCCTGCCATGACAACAAGATTAAAATGATTAGGAACCTTTCAAAATGACCTGTTGCTGACTGTCATAAGGACATCCAGCACTAGTAAGACTTCTGCTAAACTGAAGGAGTTGCCTTCTTGGTACTTCTAGCATGGAGTCTTCTTTTTTATGTACTGTAAGTATAGTAAGCATAAATCCAGTGTAGATTAATTGTTTTTCTTCTCAGGTAGTTGCAACAGAAACTCTTATTATATGTTTTTCTTCACATCTACAAATAATTAAAAGTATCTTGACCTTTATCTCCTGTTAAAGGTCAACTTTACTTCAATACTGCAAACGTGCATTGTTTACAAATATACTCAAAAGTCAGAAATACTAAAAAAACAAGAAAAAAATCCAAATAATGAAACCAGAAACTAGATGGTTCAGGAGTAGGTATTTTTGTTTGTGATAGCCTATCCATCTTTTGAATGGTTAGTGGGGCAGATCAGAGAACAAATGGATACGGAGAAAGGAAAGGGCTCATCAGAGGTTATATGTTAAAACTCTACACAAATATGAGTGGGTATAGTTAGGGCACGGCAGCTCTGTTAAATGCCATAAAAGTAATACCCCTTGGACATGAATGAAGTGTGCGACTAGTGTGAGGCCATCCTTACTTCTTCAGCTAAGTTGAGATCAGCTAGAGTTTACATGATCATGTTATCCATCCAATCATTTGCTCATCTCCTGAACAATTGTTTTCCATCACACAATTTCAGAGAGCTGAAGCCTATTACAGCATCATTGGGTTTATTGCAAGAGCAAACTCCTACTTACACCTACACTCATACTTGGACCTATTTAAAGAGTATGCCTGATATAGTTTTTGTGCTTTTGGGATGTTCTAGTGCTCAGAATAAACTCATTCAACACAGGAAGTGACTAAGCCAGGAGATAAAAACAGCTCTTTGGTGTGGTACCATCATGTCACTCATTATCAAATGAGAACACAATAAATTTACAAAAATATGTGATGGCAGAAAAAGTAAGCAGTAGACTGACTTTGCAGAAACTATGAGACAATGGAGGTGCTCAAAAGATAAACTAAGCGAGAAAATGCCACGTATGATAAATGGTCTGTGGTGTTGTGCTGATTTTTAATAAATAATCAAGAGTGCATGCGGCTGGAGGTGCCTGCCTGATGACGAAGACACGATGCTTGATTAATTCCTCAGAGTGCGTGTCACATTCGTCCGTTAGAAGCATTAGGTTAAAAGGAGCCTGCACGGGACAGAAAGGGGGACAAAAGAAACACATGAGTTGTGAAAACAGCACCAGTCAGAGAGGCAAGACAAGCCAGCTAGGTTGTGTGAAAGACAGCGGGGTGGACGTCCCCACGACGGAGTGAAGGAGCGACGCTCTAGGAGCGGATCATCCTCACTGATTTAATGTTGTGGAGTGGGTGCGATCGTGGTGGAGTCCTCTCTATGGATCTGAGGTACACCAGAGCGAGTGAGAAGAAACTCAAGAAGACAACCAAATCCGGGTGGTCTGGACGCCGCCACTTGAAGCTGCCACAACGGGGGTTAGGTTGGAGAGGACCTCGGCTGCTAGTGTCTCTGCCAGCTGAGCGAGCAAAGGGTGAGTTGAGGAGACAAAGTGGAACCAGGACCCGATGACTGTGGTGGTTTTATTATTGTTTTAAGTTCTGGATTTTAATTGCATGGATGCTCACTGTTTTTATGGATTTTTTATTTATGGAAATCATTTATGGGGCACTGCTTGATTTTGAATTGTTGTAATAAAAGCCCTTCTGCACTTTCATGCACCAACCCTTTGCTTTGTGTGAGTGTCCTCATCCGCTGGCTCATCCCTTGGGTATGTTATCGGCGGTAGCAGGTTCAAGAGGTTCCTGGCATGCAACTGGTAGTGTGGGTCTGACCTGCACCGTCACACCATGACTTTAGGAGCAGACTAACTCATCATTAGACAGAAAGACAGAGCCTAAATAACAAGAAAACCCACACAATGCCAGAATTACAAAGAGTTGTAAAAACCTTGTCACTAACTTGATTTTTCCCCCTAACTAGCACTTTGAAGTTTGTTTGATTTTTTAAGAAAGTCCAATAGTTGCAGATGGCTGGCTGCCGCCATCTTAAATAGGTGTAAGGTAACATAACCCCAAGTGACTTGGCTTAAAAGCTGTAAACAACATAGCCACGCAAAGGCAGCATCACACATGCAAGCATGGGGAGTGTTCCACAGGTTTTGCTGAAGGAAAGGATAGGGGGATATGTCACTGTCGCTAACCTGTTCTTCATTTCCATCATGAGAGTGGAGGAGAAGTCTATGGAAAACCCGTGACATCACTTTTTCCTGAATGTCTCACACTCTGACAAGATTTCAGATGACTGCCGACTAGTAGTTGGTGTTCATTCTTAGACCTGCTTCTAACAAGGACAGAGCTCCAGACTTGGACACACTAGGATGTGGCAACACTACCAGTTTGCATAATTTCTTATACTTTGCCCCTAGGACAGTATCAGCATTAAATGGGGCATCCTTTAGGAACCCAACAATTTTTTCTGACTATTTGTGTTTGAGTCACAAAGGTCACAATAGAATAGAATAGAATAGAATGCCTTTATTGACATTGTAAAAAAATAACGAAATTACAAGCGCCACTCCAACTGTTACAAGAAAACTAATACTATATGTGAAAAAATACTATTGTGAAAAAAAGCATTACTCCAATGAATAATACACACAAGAAGAGATAGATAGATAGATAGATAGATAGATAGATAGATAGATAGATAGATAGATAGATAGATAGATAGATAGATAGATAGATAGATACTTTATTAATCCCAATGGGAAATTCACATACAAAAGAATTTCAAAAGAAGAAGAACAACATACAAATAATAAAATATTAAAAAAAAAATGTTAATGCATTAAAGGATATTGCACATTTAGCTCAGTTTGTAGAAAAACAGTATATTATATATAAAATATATGCTTAAAAAGAAATGAGATCAAATATGAAACCAGTTGTAATATACTAAATAATAAATAATACAAGTTCACAAGGGCAGCAGCAGCATGTATGAGTCTATTTTCCCATCATTGACCAAAAATTGTTTAATCTGCCTTAATTTGCTTATTTTTGTTCAACATATTTATGACCATTGAAAAGAAACTGTTTCTGAATCTGTCTGTCCGTGCTTTCAAAGATCTATAACACTGACCAGAGGGTAACAGTTCAAACAGGTGGTGACCAGGGTGTGAAGGATCCTTAATGATATTTGTGGCTGCGGTGAGATAGTGAGAGTGGGCAATGTCTTTCAGGGAGGGCAGACAGCAGCCTGTGATTTTTTTGTGCTGAGTTTATGACTCTCTGGAGTGTCTTCTTGTCTTTTGCTTTGCATCTGGTGTACCACACTATGACACAGTATGCCAGGATGCTCTCGATGGTTGAACAATAAGAAGCCACCAATAGTTTTTGCTCCAAGTTGTTTTTCCTGAACACTCTCAGAAAGTGCAGTCTCTGTTGCACTTTTTTGACCATTGCAGTAGTGTTCTCAGACCAGGAAGGGTTCTCTAAAAAGTGGGTTCCCAGGAATTTGAAGGTCTGTACCCTTTCCACATGGTCTCCGTTGATGTAGAGAGGAACCGGTTCTGTGTTGTGCTTTCTGAAGTCCACAATGATTCCTTGGATTGTGTGATGTTCAGTGTTAAGTTATTCACTGTGGGTGCTGGGGGCTGGTGTTGTCAGTGTGGTCATTTTGGACCTCCTCACCTCAAACCTGGTAAAGAAATGGTTCAGTACCTCTGCCAGTGAGGCATTTGAGCTGACAGACCAGGGGTTGCTGCCCTTGTAGATTGTAGCGAATTGAATTCCTTGCCACACCCACAGTGGGTTGCGTTCTGTGTGGTGGTCTTGTATTTTCCTCTTATAGGTCTCTTTGGCTTCTTTTGATACCTCTCCTCAGGTCAGCTCTGGCTCTATTGTATAACAACCTGTAACCTGACCTGAAGGCGGTGTCGCGTTATTTGAGGAGTGTCTGTACTTCTTTTGTCATCCATGTTTTTTCTGATTTGGAAACTCCCGGATCCTCTTTGTAACAGTGACATTGTCAGCACAGTTCTTGATGTAGAATAAAACAGTTTCTGTATATTCCCCTAAGTCTTGTTGTTCAAACACATCCCAATCTGTCAGTGCCAAGCAGTCCTGAAGCTGAGAGAGAGACTGCACTCTCAGGCCAAGTATTTATGGTCTTTGTAACTGGTTTTGTCCTTCTCCTGAGGAGGTGTGTATGCTGGAATGAGCAATGAAAGATGAAATGACTGACCTAAGTGAGGGACAGGTGTGGTTCTATAAGCATATTTTATATTTAAATACACATGATCAAGTGCATTTTCCCCTCTGATGGAACATGTCACGTACTTGGTGAAATTAGAAAGTACAGTCTTTAAACATGTTTGATTAAAGTCCCCAGCAATGATACAGTATGTGCTCCAGGGGGATAAGCATGCTACTGTTTATTTACTTTAGTATAAAGGATGTTATGAGCCTACTAACTTTTGCTTTCGTTTAATGTAAACAGCAGTGGCAATTACCACAGTTGTCTCTCAAGGTAAAAAGAATTTTCTTCAAATGATTGACAGAACTTCTAAGTCAAGGGAGCAATGTCTGTCTATAATTCTGCTGTTAATACACCAGTCATTCTGCACATACATGCATAAACCACCCTTCTGTTCGTATTGGAGTTTTTGTTTCTGTCCTGCCAGTGTGATTGTGCGGTCTGCTAATTGTATTGCAGTGTCAGGGAATTGCAGGTGAAGCCAAGTCTCTGTTATGATCGCCATGCGACAGTTCTGGATTAAACCATTGCAGCAATCTCTAGCTCCAACTCGTCAGTTTTATAAGTACTCGATCTCACGTTGGTGAGGAAGATGCCAGGTAATGGAGGGTTGTGCCTGTAGACCTAACTGGCATCTCTGTTTCTATTTCCTCTCCCTCCGATGTCTCTGTCGCTTACTGGGTTCAATAGTAATTCAAGGCGTCCCTGGTATTCTAGCTATACTGTATATTCTGGTATGTTATAAATCTGCTGAAAGTAGTTTATAGTGTTTAATTTATATTGTAATCCAATATTGATTAGTTCCTGATGGCTAAATTCAAGGTTTGTTTGACACAAATCAACAATCAATAATGAAATCAAACAAACAAAGCACCAGACTGGAGAGCAAAAAGCTGCTGCGTCCAAATGTACTGCCATGTTGAGAGTGAAACAGAATGGCGGTTGTAGTGTGTTGTTTAATTACATTTTATTATGCCATTCGGTCATATGCATATATGAATATCATTCTGAAATTTTTGAGGTAGGTAGAATGTTCTGTATTACAGACATTTTATGCCAAATATGAGCTCACTGTTAGTATCACTTTTTCTACTTGGTATTGGAATAGTGCTGTAAAGTGTGCTTGAGATAGATGTAAGGAACTTTAAACAAGTGATAAGGTATATTAATCCATTGAGATCCTAGAGTATGTGATGCAACCGCATATGGGATCAGGGTGGTATTTCTGCATATTATGTCAAATGGGGATGAATATCCAATTACATAAGCATCCCTTCCTCATCACCAGTTGTTCTGTGAAGTATTAATGAGACAAGCACATACTGTATGTACTGTATTCGGCCATCTTCTTTGTGATGCTTGGCCAGGAAAAGACTTCCCTCTTCCTCCAATTCAGACATGCCCACCTTTAGAACATTCAACTTGTAAGAGCCAATCTTAGAAAGCTAATGTTTGATGTTAAATTTGTGTAGTGTTTTAGTAATTTCAATAATAGTATATCAGTTTCTTATAGCTACCTAGAATATGGTATAGCCTCTTACTCCCTGTAAGTTAACAGGAGACAGAACTTTCTTAGGTAAATCTGTAGAGCAGAGTGTTAATTAAGGCAGTTAGGGAAATAGTCTTACTGCTAGCATGGACTATTAGATCTGTTTGCAAATACAAGATGGCATAAAGTTTTCTGACCGTGTCTAATGTGTCTCAAGTACGACTGTATGACCAAACTTATCAGAACAAGATCTTTAAGCCTTAAATAGAATTTTTTTCTTTGCTATATTAGTTTTTTCCTCTCTTTTTGTGTGAACTGTTTTGCCTTGAAATTTTACTAAAACTTTTAAAATGAAGACATTTTGTCTGTGGAATTATTTGATCACACGTCACAAGTGCTTGAAACATCCTATAAAGCAAACTAAAAGCTGCAGAACTTTGGTAACTTTGGATAAACACAACTTACAGCAAGCATTTTAGTGCAAATATTCATATGTTCATGTGATCAAAAGCCATAATAAAATTCAATTGAAAAATACACTCCTTTTGTCCTTTTGTGCTCCACGGAGATAATGTTTTGTTCAGAGCATTCATTTTTGTGAAATATTATTATTTTATAAAGCTCCTGTGTTTGCCCTTAATACTAGCTAGGGTTTGATGGTAATATTCCCTTCTGTCAGACATTTTTGGAAGTTTTTGGGACTTCAGAGCTTTCAAGTATCCTAACACAGTTTAGTTTAGAAAAGCTGATTGCCCTAATAGATGTATTTCTTTGAGATGTGGGAGGAAAATTGAACTTCCAGCAGGAAAATCTGCACAGACCCTGGGCTGCTAATCACTGTGAAATGGAGAATCAGGCAAAAACATAAAAAAAACCAAAACCTTTCATACTTGAACTTGTATAAAACTTGAAGGCACAATAATATAAAAGAAAAAGAATAAAAAATTTAGGACTGGCTGGAAGAAATGCATTAAAAATCTCTGTTTGCTGAAGATTTATTTTTTTATATAAGCTGAACACCAAGCTAATAACAAAGTGGCTCAGCTGGCAAAACGTAAAGACAAGAATTTATCGGAAAAAAAGAATAAAAAGACAAATCCCAAAAGATGAATTGTCTCGGAGCACTTCTTTTGTGTTGATTTCTCGCAGCTGCTGCACAGAGCTCAGAGTTTAACTTGCTGTGTTCCCTTCGCTTTTCTTCAAGTCGTCTTTTGACCAAATCCCTCCACCATATTTGGCATGTCAGCTTGCTGCTGTAATTGGAGTGGAGCGAATAAAATGTTCCCTTTGAAGTACTGCCAGTTTACCACTTTTACATCGGTGTTACTTGTGGGATAGACAATGAAATAGAATAATGATATGACAGATTTAAAGTTTACATCTAGACACAGGTGGAATAAATAATAATAATAATATTCTATTTATATAGCACCTCTCCTATGCTCAATGCACTTCAAAAATATTAAAAAGCGAATAAACCACAGAAAATAAATCAGATAAATAACACTAGATGTAGCCAAGTTTGCAGAGGGTTTGCAAAATAGTTCCAAATACAGCTACTTGAACGATTTGAGCATTACGTCTGATGCACGTTGTGGTGGAACCACCGAGCCCCAAACCCCAAAATCATGACACAATCTCAGTCCTGGGCTTAAATAAATGGATGATTTAATACAGTGATCCCTCGCTATATCGCGCTTCGCCTTTCACGGCTTCACTCCATCGCGGATTTTATAAGTAAGCATATTTAAATATATATCGCGGATTTTTCGCTGCTTCGCGGGTTTCTGCGGACAATGGGTCTTTTAATTTCTGGTACATGCTTCCTCAGTTGGTTTGCCCAGTTGATTTCATACAAGGGACGCTATTGGCAGATGGCTGAGAAGCTACCCAACTTACTTTCTCTCTCTCTCTCTCTCTCTCTCTTTCTCTCTCTTGCGCTGACGTAGGGGGGTGTGAGCAGGGGGCTGTGTGCAGCTGCTTCCTGAAGGACATGCTGCACGTTGCTTCGCATACTTAAAAGCTCAAAGGGCACGTATTGATTTTTGACTTTATTTGTTTTTCTGTGGCTCTCTCTCTCTTCCTGCTCCTGATAGAGGGGGTGTGAGCTGCCGCCTTCAACAGCTTTGTACCGGCGGTGCTTCGCATACTTAAAAGCCAAAAAGCCCTATTGATTTTTTTTTTGACTGCTTGCTTTGCACTCCTTTGAAAAGGAAGATATGTTTGCATTCTTTTAATTGTGAGACAGAACTGTCATCTCTGTCTTGTCATGGAGCACAGTTTAAACTTTTGAAAAAGAGACAAATGTTTGTTTGCAGTGTTTGAATAACGTTCCTGGCTCTCTACAACCTCCTGTGTTTCTGCGCAAATCTGTGACCCAAGCATGACATTCTAAAAATAACCATATAAACCTATGGTTTCTACTTCGCGGATTTTCTTATTTCGCGGGTGGCTCTGGAACGCAACCCCCGCGATGGAGGAGGGATTACTGTATACACAATACCTCAATGTACAACACAAAGCACAAGTAATCTCTCCACAATTCACATTTCCGGCCTCCTCCAGTTGAGTGTTGCCTTCCTTCCTTTCAGCTTTGACTCCGATAAGGGAGTGCGGTTCCCTTTTATTCAGGACCCTAGAGTACTTCCGGTGCCAGGGCTACTGCCAGTTGGAAGTATTTCCGGGTCACACAGAAGTCCCGTATAATAAGGAGTATATCTCCCTGCAGTGCCCTGTTGTGGAACCCATGGACACTGGCAGGGCTGTGCTGCCGGACTACAACTCCCAGCATTCCTTGCTGGTTCCCAAATGGACACCGATATGGAGGGCTGCTGCCATCTATTGCCTGTGGAGAATAAACACCCCTAAATCCTTTCCTGTCCTCTTCTTTAATCTCAGCCAGGTCCTTGAAACATGTCTGGTTGGGACGCCTTTCCAATCGCCAGGGGCTTCCCGCCCGGGTATGGAATTTCTGGTTGGGATGTCCGTCCCTCCTCCTGAGAAGTCCTTTTCGGGTCTGGTGCCTTTCTCTCTCTTGGCCAGGTTGTCAGTCTGTCCTCCAGGCTCTGGGTAAGGTACCATCCCCTTTCCTGATCAGAATGCCCGTCCATCCTGTAAGCCATCTATAATATATAAAAACAATCCTCAAACTAAGTGTCTTCATTTTAAAAGTTTTAGTGAAATTCAAATCAAACAGTTCACACAAAAAAGGAAAAATTAATAATGCCCTGTCACACACATGCGATTAGGAGATATGGGTGTCACGTGGTACTTACCTAGTTCTCTTCTCTCCACAGAAAACCAGAAGAAAAATAAGTGCCTCCACTTCCGGGCATCAAAATGGCCGCCACTACGTCACTTCCGGCCACCCTTAATCACATCACTTCCGACTCTCCAAGATGACGTTACTTCCGGTTCCTGCTTCTAACGTCACTTCCTGCCAACAACTTCCTTTTCCCATAATCCTTTCTGTATAAAAAAGACTCATTTCTCAAAGTAAACTGTCAATTGTGCTTTACAAACTTTAAAGTCTTTTGATCCGTTTTTTCATTAATATTGTCTTAGGGCAATATACGGGGACGGTCCCCAAACCTTTATCTTGTTTTTGACTTGTTTTTTCGGGATATCCCCACAGCCCACAAACAAAAGAAATACTTTTTGTCTGGGATGTTTTTTGTTTAAGCTTTAAGTATCTTAGTTACATTTCTGTAAGTTTCTAATACTAGGGTGTTGTACCGTGTTAGCCATTAAGGATGTAGTGAGAAGTTAATCAAAATGACACCTTTTATTGGCTAACTAAAAAGATAACAATATGCAGGCTTTCAAGGCAACTCAGGCCCCTTCTTCAGGCAAGATGTAATAAAGAAACTGGAATTCCCTGTGTTTAAATAGACACTAGGACTGATACAGCATTGGAAAAACTTTACATGAGATATCTTAGATGTAAGAAAATTAATAGACTTCTACAGGCTAAGATTCATTTAGCAAGAGAGGAGAACAATGTATAGTCAAGATCTTAGAAGCTAAGTTTGTATATACTTCTGCTGTATAGTACAAGGAGTATACAGCCCAAATCCTAGAGGGTTACTATGTCAACATGTTTTCATTTTAACCATTTTATTAATTAGTGATAAATTTTCTACTGCTAATTAACTTGATTTAATTGTTTTGCTACTTAAGCCTCAGACCCTATAAATCAGGGCTGTGCAACTTTGGTCCTGGAGGGCCAGAGTGGCAGCAGGTTTTTGTTCCAACTTAAGAAGCCAGTCATTGTTAATAGATGAGCACTTATTACTCATCTGACATTTTACCGCTCTATTTTAGTTATCTTGCTTTTTCAGATTTTGAACCTTAATTGTTTATTTTACTCTTAAACAGCTGCATTCACGTTTTTTCATTTCTCCATGCAGTCTTTGCATTAAAACCGCTCATAAAGAAGCTTGAAGAAAAATAGAAAGGTTTGCATATGGTGTTTATTAATTTGGAGAAGGTTTATTACAAGGGTATCACATCAAGAGGTCTGGAGGTGCATGATAAAGAAAACAGGACCACAGAAGTATATACGGATTGTCCAGAATATATATAAGGGAGTTAAGACTCAGGTTAAAAGCAGAGCTGGGGTAACAGACAAGATCCCAGTTAGAAATCTTCTTGTAGTCCTGACCTTTTTGATCTGGATATGGATGTGTTGAGTCATTTGATTAAAGTCCAATCCCCCGGTGCAGGTTACCTGATGACATTGTGTTGTGTAGCACCAGAGGAATTGGAAAGGCAGTTGGGAGAATAGAGAAGGGTTTTGGAAGATAGAGAGTTGTAGATAAACACGAAGAAGACAGAATATCTGAGGATTAATGATGATCAGGATTCATAAGCTAGCCTGCAGGAAGAGCCATTGAAATGAGTGGATAAGTATAAATATCTAGGATCAGTGGTAGCCTGAGAGGGAAAATTAGATGCAGAGATAACTCATAGAGTGCAGTGTGGATGGAACAGTTGGAAGGTCTGGAGGTATCAGGAGTGTTGTGTGATTGAACAATTAAGAGGAAGATTAAAGGTAAGGTGTTTTACACAGTAAAGACCAGCAATGATGTGTGGAGTTTGTGGAGCTGAGACATGGGCAGTGAAGAGAGAGCAGGAGAAGGAGTTAAATGTGGCAGAAATGATAATGTTGAGATGGATGTGTGGAGTTTCCAAAAAAAAGTACAGAATAAGAAATGAGACAATCAGAAGTACTACAAATGTGGGAGAGAGATCTAAGAAAGTGCTGGAATGTAGATTAAAGTGAAGTGAAGAGACACAAAGAATATGTGGGCAAAAGAGTGATGGAAATGGAAGTACTGGGGAAGAGAAAGTGAGGAAAGCCAAAGCAGAGGTGGATGGATAAAGTAAAAGAAGATCTAAAGAGAAAGTGAGCTGCAGGGCCAAGCTGTTTGGAGAAGGTTGATCAAGTACACTGACATCACATAGTAGTAAGAAAAGATGAACAAAATGAAGAATAGTTGCAAGACGTAAATGACAAAGGAATCAGCAGTTCTCCATCTAGCATATTTCCACTTACACGTGTGTGTATTCATTGTGCAAAGTTTGGTTTAATAAAGCACTTGAAAGGAAATTGAAGAGACGGTGAAGAACTGAAAATTACTCCTCCATTTTTGGCTTCGAATCATGGGATAGTACTGTGCTTGCTGCTTATGCTTATTGACACATTTACAACACAAAAGACGCTGATGGAGAGGTGCAAATGTATTTAAGGTGGGACGGATTTACGTTTTTTTTCATAGGCTTTGGTAATTCTAGTGTTAAAGGTCATACTAACATACTAGATGATAGTGGCACTGTGATGTTATCATGAACAGTACCTGGAGAAATACATATGGAAGAAGGTACAGAGACAGTTTGGTCATACATTTGAATTGATTAAACTTTATAATGGATCAATTAAATGATGTGGAAATGGAAAAGAATGTTGATTTATTCATGCATTTTCTTAATGTATCTAACCCAGAAAAATGGTCTTATGGAACCCAGTAGCCGCAGCACACTCACACTGACTCACACCTTATCATTTTAACAGCTTCTCTTTAGACTGAGAAAACAAACCGGAGTTCACAAAATCTTTGACTTTAAGAGTAGAGAATTTTTTTTTATTATTTTTAACAGTTGGGTTAACCTACTTGGAGTTAACCCCGAGTGTGTCTAAGGCTTGGAATTCCATGTAAATACAGTTAAGCCCGAGTCAGATTCAAGGTGATGTATAATGATCCGCTTTACAGTGTTAAGCCAGAATAATCCTTGGGATGGTATTTTGCTACTTTTTAGGGGATGAAATAACATCATGCTACAAAAAAAATATTTCTATATGTTTTTCCACTCTAAGGTAGGTTATCAAAATTCATGAGTATAATGGAGCCTCCAAACAAAGCACAATGGCGTGTAACCGAGAAGCTGTAAAGCCAGTTTTAGAACAAACTGAAACTGAACCATTGGTTGAATCGAGTGATAGTGATGACAGTGTAAAATGGTCATGAGATGTTAACATGGATAGTGAAACTGATGCATATGGCACTGTAGGAGCGAACCGCCATGATATGCCTAGTGACTTCATTCACCTGAAGGTTCACTGTAATTCAAGTAGGTGTGTGGCAGACGAACCAATTGAGGTTAATTGAAAAGGCTGTAATCCCCCTAAGTATTATTCGGAATGCAACAACTGTCAATCTTCATGTCAGGGGGAAATGTGGAAGTCACTAAGCCTTGCGCTGGGACAGCCTACAATAACACACAGGGCACATCAGTCATGCAGTTCAAGCTCTGACATTCTACCCTCTCATTTGCAAGCAATCAAAAAAATATTCAAATAAAAGTGTGTTAAGAAACACACTTCACTGTCCTGATTGTGATGTCAGGCTGTGCGTTGGTGGCTGTCTCAAAATATATGACACAAAGGACGTGTGCTAAATCTGTATTAGTACAGCAGTGGACACCAGACATAAATTCCCTACCGCATTTATTCTGATGTTTTTGTATTTACATGCGTCTGTTACAATTAATAACAATTTTTATTGATGAACAAAATTCAGCCTTATTGCCTTATTTTTCACGGGGTAAACAAAACACTAAAGAGGTTACGGCTCCAGCTATGATGGCTGTCATGAACTGAAGTATTTGTCCAAGAAGGAATCCTTTTTTTTGTCACATGTTTCTTTTCATTGTTTTAAATTAGAGTTAAATGGTGTTTTATCTCAGAGGAAAAAGGCAGAAAAAAAAATCAAAACAACTTAATTCCACCTGGATCACAGAAAGGGCTTTTTAAAACTCACATGTCCTTGTCACAAAACACATCTGGCAAAAAGAATCAGGGAAAGGGCCAGAACCTAAACAGTGTTACAGTCAGTACCAGGATATTCAAGAATCAGATACCAAAACCAAAACTCTAAGCCAATTTGTAGGTGTAAGAGGTTGCAAGGAATTCTTTAGATGAAAATTAGTCAGAAACACCAAAATACTCAAAACATACCCTGAACATCTTGGGTGCTAAAATATCCGTTGTGCTGTTAACATCGTAGGCACTGATGTGACTTCCATGGCCGTGCTCCACGAAAACTGGGTGTTGTGTGTTGACAACAGGAATATCAAAATGGCAGACCCCATAGCCAAACTAAAATGGCTTTTTAAAATCTAATAATAATGGTGGAGTGGTGATTCTGTGGCTAAAGGATCGGGGTGGTAATCTTGGCAGTGACAGAAGGAATGCTACTCCACTGAGCCCTTGAGCAAGGCCCTTAATCTCCAATTTCTCCAGGGGTGCTGTACTAATAGTTGACCCCAAAACTCTGTGTGTCTCTCGAGAGTAAGTCGAGGTATGCAAAAAAATGACAAATTCCTAATAGAAGAAATTGTATATGGCGATTAAAGGAAAAAAATGTGCTTAACCTATAAAGAAAACACACATCCGGAAAAAAACAAAAATCGCAAAACAACAAAGGAGACTCCCAGAGAAAAATGTATCAGATATGTAAAATATTTGTAAAGTTGCTCAACTTGTAACAAGAGATTTAAACTTTATAGTGAAACTAGACATTAAGCCCGTTACAATAACAGGCGCTAGAACAGTAGTGCATAAACATTAGTAGGAACAGTCTATATTAAATGGCAAGGGACTTTGACCTCATTCTTTTTGTTGGTCGTATTTTTCTTTCTTTCAGCCTTTCTTTTGTTGATGTTTACTTGCTGAGCTAACTGTTCTTCGTGGGCTGCCGCCGTGTATTGCGTGTCTTTAATTTTCTGTGACAGTAATACTGTCTTGTACGTCCGCTGGCTTGTACGTCCGTAATATACCTTTAATTTTCTCTGGCAGTAATACAGGTGTGCGCGTCGGTAATATGCCTTTAATTTTCTCTGACAGTAATACTAGCTTGTATGTGGCTGTAATATGCGTAACTGTATTGTGTACCTTTAATTTCCTCTTGCAGTAATACTGGTTTGTATTTCTGTAAAACGGCAGTAACTTTCTCTGACATTAATATCGCGCATCGCACCGTGCCCCGCGCATGCGCACTTCACCAGAAGACACACACACACACACAGACCTGGACGCACACAGGGATTTTATTAAAGAGGATTCTTACCTGCATGTGCTGAACAACAAGTGCCATTTCTGTACTAATGAGGCAGATCGAGAATGTGAAGGTTTAATGACTAAGAGTCTGATAACAAATTGAACAAAAGTTTGAAACTGGTAGACAAAATGATTGCATTAAAAGTAAAAAATATTTTCATTTCTTTATTTTTTAATGTTGATTTTTCCACGCAACTACTCCTCCCTGAACAAAGTACAGATAAGTAGCAAATATGAGTGCCATTCTTACATAAGAAGGCAGTTATGATGTTGGGTGCCTCATAAGAAGAATCACATCCATAGCTGGAATATCAAATACAAAAATATGTGACACATTTAGAACAAAACTGTAAACAATAAAAAAGTAGCCAAACTTAACCAAAACTCATATAGACATATCTGGATCACTCCTGCGGCTACAATGTGCAGCTTTTAGTGTCAGACATACTGTAAGCTCATTTGGTAAGAAGTGTTTTTATGCCCCTGCAATATCATTCTCTTTACTTTGCTTGACTTCTGTTTATACATCAGATAAGAAAACAGCAAGTAATTGACTGGTTGTCGAGTGCTGACATGTTTGAGACACAGTATGAGAGTACCCGGCTCACTAAGAGCTGTGAAATTCTAAATGTATCAGTAATTTCTCACTGGAAAGTCCTGCTAGACAAAAAACCCACAATAGATAGAACTCGCTCAGATAGCATGAGATGTGCGTCCGGTTCTTTTTATGTTTTGTTCCTAAGACTTAAAAGAATCGGCTTAGGCAGCTAATGACAGCTTATTAGCCTTTCATCGCTGTTTCCAAATGGACCTGTGTGAGCTTCAAACACTCATTCTAACCTTAAAGTCTCATTCTTTATATCCAGGAACAGAAGGAGACCTTCCATTGAGGAGTCATTACACAGGATACCTGGGCCAGACACTCTGGCTAATTGCCTGGATTAGCTAACAATAACAGTAATTATATTCCCTGGAAGATTAACAGATTAGATGAATGAAATAATGAAGAGAAGACAAGCACTTTATGGATTTTTTTGGCCTGTTATATTAAAATAATTTTAACAGTATTTTTGAGCAAAGTTTAAATGCTTCACATATGGGATTTATATGCTATGAAAAAATGTACAATAATTTAATTGCAATAACTTATATGAAAAAAGTTGAATTCTGATTGCAGAAAGCAAATAATCAATAACTGGCAATGGTATATCTGGATTATTTGTTCCTTTGGTGGCTAAGCAGAGATATACAGTGGGTTTAGAAAGTATTCAGACCATTTTTTAAATTACAGTTTGCCACGCGCTATTATATATAAATTTCACTAAAGTCCTTTAAGTAGTGGAATAGGAAAGCAATCAGACCCCTTCACTTTCTGCCCACTTTATTATGTTGCAGATTTAATCTTAAATGGGCACATTTGCAGGGCGGCACGGTGGCGCAGTGGTAGCGCTGCTGCCTCGCAGTTAGGAGACCCGGGTTTGCTTCCCGGGTCCTCCCTGCGTGGAGTTTGCATGTTCTCCCCGTGTCTGCGTGGGTTTCCTCCGGGCGCTCCGGTTTCCTCCCACAGTCCCACAGTCCAAAGACATGCAGGTTAGGTGGATTGGTGATTCTAAATTGGCCCTAGTGTGTGCTTGGTGTATGGGTGTGTTTGTGTGTGTCCTGCGGTGGGTTGGCACCCTGCCCGGGATTGTTTCCTATGTTGGCTGGGATTGGCTCCAGCAGACCCCAGTGACCCCGTGTTCGGATTCAGCGGGTTGGAAAATGGATGGACGGGCACATTTGCCTTTTTTACCTATCAATCTACACTCATTAACCCATAATGAAACAGTGAAAACATGTTTTCAGGAAGGTATGTAAATTTATTAAAAATCAAATCCTGAAATCTCTCCTTCATTTAAGTATTCAGGCTCTTTGCTGTGGCTGTCCAGATTGTGCTCAGGTGCATCCTGTTTGCTTGAATTCTCCTTTCAATGTGTCCAGAAGTTTATTGGAGTCCTGCTGTTGCCAATGAATTGATCGGACATTATCGAGAAAGGCACACGCCTCTGTATAGAAGGTGTTACAGTTCACACTTAGATGTCAGCACAAAAACCAAGCCAAGCAGTCCAAGGAGGTCTCTGTAGACCTCTGTGATTAAATTGTGATGAGACATAGGTCAAGACAAGGGCATAAAACCATTACTAAAGTTTTATGTTTTTCCAAGAGCTCAGTAGCCTCAATAGTTGTGAAATGGAAGAAGTCTGGAACCACCAGGACTCTTCCAAGAGTTAGTCGTCTGGCCAAATTGAGTAAATGGGCAAGTAGGGCCTTGGTCAGAGAGGTGAGCAAGAACCCACTGGTCACTCTAACAGGGCTTCATACATCGTCTGCTAAGATGGGAGAACCTGTCTGAAGGATGAGCATCTCAGCTCGTATGTGACACATGTGTTTTGTGGTTAGATGTCATGATTTATTGATGTTTGTGTTTCAGGCTTGGCATGGCTTTTTGACTACATTTAATCTCCTTTTTATTCTTTTGTTTAAAACATATATCTGTGTTTTCTTTTGTGTGGCAGAACACCATGGGACTGGGTTCAGATTCTTGCTTGGTCTAAACCCTTTTGGAGTTTGCATAAGTTGCTTGTCATCAGCACCACTTTTCCTCAATGTGTTCCTTTATCTTCCACCATCCCAAATTATAATTGGTGACAGCTCTGAATGACCAAGTATTATCATATTAAGCTACATTACTATGTTTTCATTTAAAAATGCAGCCATTTTTTCAATACTATCCTGATGTTTTAACCCCCCCAAAAAAATGAGAATTTTGAAAAAAACTCTCCAGAGCTGCATATGTCTGCAAACAGCAGCTCTCTGTTTCAATATGGAAAGGTGAAAATGGAGAGTTTTCAAAACGTAGACTATAATTGCACTCGGATTGGTAAGTGCTTATTACGTAGCCCATCCTTCATTGGATCCCACTCCTTAAAATGTCTCATTCCCTAATTAGTCACACACTTTATAGAAGAAATACATGTTCCTTAATGATGGACACAGAGAAGTTACTTTCTATGACATTTGTTGTGTTGCTTACCTATATGCATCTAAATTGAGTTTTGTACAGTTTGAATGCTGTTTACATCATACATATCAGTGCTACAGTTTTGCTATAAATCCCATAGCCAATGGTGTTACTATTGTGAACACGCTGAACGCAGCTCCAAGGGGACATGGCCGCTCCTCCAAAACCCCCTCTTAAACATTGATTCAATGGGAAACAAACACAGTTTTTCATCTCCTCTTTGCTGTATCAGCTGCAAGCCTGCTGCTGCCGTAATGCATGATTTGCATCTCGGGCTTCGAACATTTAAAAGTCTGCACCGCAGCTGTCCTTTTGTCTCACTGCCTTGTCTCTCTGCTCCAGTTGGGGCTTATGCTCCCGAGCCACGCCCCATTGAAGAGGAAGATTTTGTGTTCTTTTGATTGAGAGACGGAGCTATGGCGTCTGGGTTGACATTGAACCGGATCACAGCCGGTACTGGCTGTATTCTAATAAAGTTTCTCTCACTGGAAACCCCTGCGTTTATCAGTGCAACTTTGTGACCCATCCCTTCAAGGATTTTTTGCACCAATAAACGTATGTCCAGTGTAGGCGAGTGGCTACATCATTTGTGTTTTCGGTCATTTTAGTGTGGACAGAGATACTTTTGTAAATGTTGTGAAAGGGCTAATGTGGACGGAGATTGTTTTTGTTTAAAAACCTTGTGGTTAAATTAAAATGTGGTAGTGTGGATGTAGCTTAAGTAAGATGGACTGGTGGCCTGTTCAGGCTTTTCTGTCCCTAATTCCCTAGTTGTTCGAATATGACTGAGCCGCTCAAGAAAATACAGTACATATTGTGAGACTTCTGAACTCATTTGAGACCCTCCCCAACAGGACAACCTGCAGCACGATTGCCTTTTTGAGACCCTCCCCAACAGGACGACACGCAGAAGCACGACTGTCGACTCACGCGTCACAATATGGTAGCTTACTGTATAGTTAGTACTTTTGAATTCAGTGTAGATAAGAGACATCAAGTTCTACTGCATTATCTCCTGTCTTCTCAAGTCATATATTGGATTACGGAAATGCGTGGTCCAATAATTCTTAACATGGCTTCAGCATGGGTGATGACTGGCATTCACCAGAAGGTCCACCACCACACAAGCCCTTGCATTCAGGCTGCGTACTCCTAAAACCAACATGTACCTTCACCCACTGCTCCCAGTACGTTATTTCATTCTTTTTAATTCCCCGTATCCATGTAGTTTTACTCTTTGAGCTGTCTGTCGCTCATCAAGTGCAGGGTCCCTTGAACTTTGGAGTCTTTTGTTTGTACTCCCTGCACACATGTAAAAACTACTGATGAGACGTTTCAATGCACCCAGTCATTCTTCAAATTGTAAAAGATGCCATACGCAATCAAAATTGATTTTTTGCTATATGAGTCACACTTGATATTTTTAGTTATTGTGTTTTATGTTCGATATCCTGGCAAAATTGACTTTAGTAGCAGGTAGCACAAATAAAAAATACTAGAACTACAAAAATTAAATCCTGGTATACACCATTACAAGAAAACCAAAGAGCACGTCACTATAAAAAAAAAATTGTGAGAACATAAAGTTAATTTAGAGAACGGTAAAAAGAGATAAGCAAGGCCTAAACTTATCCCACTGCACAGCAAAACAATAAAAAGTAATTAGATTGCACTCAGCAAGTAATCGGTTTTGCACTCAAGGAGCCTTTACAAAATGTTTTCATTTGTGGTCAGCCCACAATATAATCTGTCAATTATTATGTCTTCAAACTGCAAGCTTTGGAGTGTGTGTGTTTGTCAAGGTGTGTATGGTGGCGCATGTATATGAGAGGCAGAGAGACACGGTGCTGCACAGCAGGCAAATATCAAGTGATCACTCACTGGGTATTGTTGTGATGATTCAACTGATGGCCCAATAAACATGGGAGGAAAGAATGAGACACGACTCAGCAGGGATGTATGGAGAAATGAAAATGCTGCAATCAAGGATTTAAGAGCACTCCAATGCAGGAAGAAGGCCAGAAGAATTTGAGGATGCACACTGTGCCCTGAAAAGAAATAGACAGGTGCTATAAGCTGCTAAAGAGTAGGATATGTAGATACCTGAAGCTGCACAGATGATCCTAGGATCATCCTATGTTGCACCCTGACAGGCTCAGAGAATTAAACCTGTTTAGTTTTGAGTAGAGGAGACTGTGTGGGGACTTCATCCAGGTCTTCAAAATCCTCAAAGGCATTGATAAAGTTGATCCAGCAGGATACTTTCAGCTTAAGAGTAAATCACATATTCGTTGACATCAGTGGATATTAAGGGAATCCCTGTCTTGCACCCCAAAACACGAGACTAAGTCTCAGTACTTTAGCAAAACAACTTTATTCCGCTTGAAACAGGAACAGCACGGTTATTTATTGTAACGGGATCTACCACTCTCCTATACACAAACTCAGAAATCAGGCAGGGTCATGGTCATGTTAGTGGCCAAGTAATACTGTTCCCTGCATTTACAATGTCCCATGCAGCACCCATTGATGGCAGGTGCTCATAGTGAGACCACGATCTTTTCGGATCGAGCTGCTCCAACCGATAGGCTGTCTTCCATAGACGTGGGGATCACACTTTGGGATGCTCTTCGGCATGTCGTCCTGTTGGGGGGAGCCCCAAAACATTTTAGAAACCTTACAAGGGGAAAGGCATTTAGGACTGAAGCAATAGTTGTGTCAATCTGGGACAATTTACCGAGGCATGGAGTTGAAGCATGAAACCTTGGCAATTTTTAAGAAGTTATCTGGAGGAGACACTGGGACAGCTTAGCTATTAGCTACAGTAGGTGAACAAGCCTGATGGACTGAATGGTATCCTATTGCTTGTCAAAATTCTTATGATCTTATGTTCTTAAAATTTTAACTCTTTGGACAGGTTGTCTGGCAAAAACCAGGCACTGCTCATTACTTGCCCAATTCTATACCTGTGGTGGAGTATGTGGATGAGTTACTGGGACAGCTTAGCTTTTAGCTAAACAGACAAGCTTGATGGACTGAATGGTCTCCTCCCATTTGTCAGATTTCTTAAATTCTTATACTACTACATTTTCATTTAAAATTTTATCTTTTTGTTTTTAACAAAAACAATCTCCATTCACACATCGTTTACAAAAGTATCTTCCGTACACTAAAATGCATATGATGAAGCTGTTCACCTATACTCTGTGCATCTACAGAAACAGGAACAGTAAGTGTCCTCCACGCTAGACATTCATTTGCCACTTGTGTATACACACAGAAAACAGCAATGGTGAATACTATAGTGGAAAAACATTTCGTTGTTTTCAAAGAAGTCATTCACGGAGACCACATGAAAATGCAGAACAATTCTTTACTTGTACACGGGTATGCCCAAATGTCTCAGTCCATGGAGTGAGCAATCAATAAAATAATTCATCTGCCATTTATGCTTTTCTGTTACTTTATCTCATCCAATACATCACATCAACTAACCCTTAATGTGCATAATATCCAATCAACAAGTGCCACCAATCTATTCTTTCTCCTTTGACTCTCCCATTAATCTGAATGTTGCCTTGTAATAGGGGTGATCTGAAAACTCTTCTATTGATTTAGCACCGCTTCATAGGAGGGATGTTTGGGCTTTGCAATTTGTTTATTCCTGCTTTGTAGAGGGGCGTTTATTACCCACCTGCTTCATTTTACTCTCAACAACTATCTTGGTGGGTCCTCTAAGATGGGGCGAGCCTCATGTGCCTACAACATTTAGTTAACCCTTTAGTTACATTCAATTCTTATGTTTGTGTTTAATAATTAATTGATATAACTTCATATATGTATGTGCTTATATTAAATTGTAAAATTTAATTTTATAATACAATAGAGAAAAAGAAAAAAAAACATATTATTTATGTTTGGGCTAACAATTAGGTGGAGTTGTTATTGAGAGTACTGAGACTAATGTGTGATTATAAGGTGAGCATAGTGGCTGAGCAAATATAATGAGCAAGATCCAATCAGAGAAGGGCTACATAATAATCACAAACCAATAAGAGCATGATTAGAGTCTGTGTTTTCAAAGCTCTCCGATTTTTGTAGTGTTGATTGAGCTGCTCTGTGGGACATCCTGAGACTTTGCGAGATCCCCTCAAAGTTGCTGGATATCATGGCCCTCCTGTACACTAGTACTGTGAGAGCTGTGTAGAGTGGAGGCAGAACCTCTGCATTTTTCCCAGTTAACTCTGGGGTTCATCAGGGGTGTATTAATGCTCCTACTCTGTTCATTGCTTGCATGGACTGGGTGTTGGGCAGAGTTATGGGTTCCACCAGGTGTGAGGCATCTTTTGATGAAAAGAGATCCACTGATCTTGACTTTGCCGATGATGCCAAGATGTTCACAGAGTCAATGGAGGCTTTGATCGGGGCTCTCAAGAGACTGAGCGAGGAGTCTGAGTGTTTGGGCTTGTAAGTGTCTTGGATAAAAACCAAGATGCAAGCCTTTAATGACCTCTTGGGCACAGCCATCAGCAGTGTGTCTCTCTGCAGAGAGAGTGTCGACCTTGTCAAGAGGTTTACTTACCTTGGCAGTGACATTCACGTCTCTGGTGACTCATCCTATGAAGTCACTAGACGGATTGGGAGAGCATGGTTGGGGGGGGGGGGGGAGGTCATGAGGTCGCTGGAAAGGGGTGTGTGGCACTTCTGATATCTATGCAGAAGGATGAAGGTCCAAGTCTTTAGAGTCCTGGTGCTTCTTGTCTTGCTGTACAGTTTGCGAGACATGGATGCTATCCAGTCACCTGAGACGAAGACTGGTCTCCTTCGGTACTGTGTCTCTTTGGAGAATCCTTGGGTACTGCTGGTTTGACTTTGTGTTGAATGAGCAGTTGCTCACAGAGTCCTGAATGAGGCATATTACCTGCATTGTGAGGGAGCATCAGTTACGTCACTATGGCCATGTGGAGTGATTCCCTGAGGATCCAAGCGGCTGGACCAGGCCAAGAGGATGCCCATGTAACACCTGGCTGTGGCAGATAGATGGTAATTTCCGGATGGTGAGGCTGGACCGGGATCCCAAGGTATTTTGTTGTGTGTTGTGGCAAAGCGCTTTACCAGTGCATGCTCACCAACCTGACCTGATCAGGGCTCATCTGGAGTACTGTGTGCAGTTTTGGCCTCCAGACTACAAAAAGGACATAGCAGTGCTAGAAAAGGTCCAGAGAAGAGTGAGTAAGATCATCTAGATTGTTCTAATGTTCTAATGAATCATTACAAAGGAACTTGGACAGCATACGGTCTTGGGCAGATTTGTGGCAGATGAAATTTAATGTCAGTAAATATAAAGTATTTCATGTAGGAAGTAAAAATGTTAAGTTTGAATACACAATGGGATGTCTGAAAATTGAAAGTACATCTTATGAGAAGGATTTAGATTTAGTCATAGTGGACTTGACATTATCAACTTCCAGTCAGTATTCAGAAGCCATTAAGAAGGCTAACAGAATGTCTGTTTATATAGCGCCTTGATGTGTAGAGTACAAGTCCAAGGAGGTTCTGCTCAAGCTGTATGATGCACTGGTGAGGCCTCATCTGGAGTAGTGTCTCCAGGCTACAAAAAGGACATAGCAGCGCTAGAAAAGGTGCAGAGAAGAGCCACTAGGCTGAGTCCAGGACTACAGGGGCATGAATTATGAGGAACGATTAAAAGAGCTGAGCCATTTCAGTTTAAGCAAAAGAAGACGAAGAGGAGATACAATTGAAGTGTTTAAAATTATGAAGGAAATTAGTGCAGTGAATTGAAACTGTTATTTTAAAATGAGTTCATCAAGAACACGGGGGCACAGCTGGAAACTTCTTAAGGTAAATTTCGCACCAACATTAGGAAGTTGTTCTTTACACAGAGAACCACAGACACTTGGAATAAGTGACCAGATAGTGTGCTAAACAGTAAGACTTCAGGGATCTTCAAAACTCAACTTGATGTTATTTTAGAAGGATTAAGTTTATAGAACTGACAAGCTTTGTTGGGCTGAAAGGCCTGGTGTCTAATAATGTTCTAATTACAAAGAAAACTCACTTTCAGACAGATGCTGGTTTTAAAAATGGGAGATCAGATACATCTTTGCATGTAGATTTGCTCATGTCTCATATCTCACAGTAACAAAATCCTTCATAGCCGGATAATTGCTAACGTGCTCACATCTCTCCCCGGCTGCTTTTCTCTCTTATAGACTGTGCACAGAGCTTGAAGGGGTGCATCCCCTCTGTGGCTCGATTGAGTTGATGGAGATGCCTTTTAATTGTTTTAATATTCTGGAGACGATTGGATTCAAATGAGTGAGGAAGTTTATCACATTTGCTGTGTGCCTTTAAAATTGCTTCTTCAAGTTCAAGAATAAAGTGTCTTTAAAAGGACTTTTATGAGTGTTACTTTTGCAATGCAATACATTACTATGTATATATATATATATTTATATTGTGAAGAACAGGGTGCACCTGCTACCCCAACCCAACACCAACAGGAAACAATACCATTTCAAGTCTTTTATACAGAGAAAGGCACCCAAACCCGGAGCAGTCTCCAAGGACTAATGCCAGTAGTCGCTGTCCCTTTCCTCCAGAGCCTTGCAGCCTCCTTCTTCTTTCTCCACAGGCAACCTTCACATGTGTTGTCTTCGACTCTGGCTTGCCTCTGTGATGCGGCTGGCTTCTTTTTAAGCCACACGTTAAAGAGTCCTGGAATTGCTCCCAGGTGTGACTGAAGCCCAAAGTAAGGCTCTGCAGCTTCCACAGTTTCCCACAGCTCCCCCTGGCGGCATCCATGGAACCCAACAGTGCTGTGCTGGCAATTAGTAATTCCCATACAGCCCCCCTGTTGGAATCTGAAGAGTCACTGCAACCCAGGGGGCTGCCAAGTAACAGTTCAGAGGAGATAGCGCCCTTCAGAAGTCCTTTTCCCCTGTCCTTCCATTTCAGAGGCATCCCAGCTGGGTAATGGCACCTGACGCCATCTGTCACAATATATATATATCTCTATATATAAAATCCAACATCTGTCTGTATGTATGTACGTCTGTCTGCTTTTCACAAGAGAACTAACAGATTTAGATCAGGTTTTTTTCTATAATTTGCTTGAACATTCTGGTTGATATTGCGACTTCTGTCATCATGCTAAGAATCATAGTTTGCTTCACGGTAATCTGAGACAGAGGCTGTGGGCTGAGGGGAGGAGGAAGTGTGATGTAAGGAGCAGGGAACCGCGCAGGGCCCTCCTCACCATCCTGTCTCACTATTACGCGGGCGAAGCTGCAGGGGACGGCTAGTATTATACGAGGTGAGACACAAAAATAACCAGATTGGTAAAAAAATAAATATTTATTAATGAATTACAGCATTCTAATCATTGTCACCTTCTATATGCCCCCCTTCCTGATCTCTACACCGTTCCATACGTATCATCCATTGATTGAAACAGTGCCTGAAGTCTTCTTGCTTGAGGCTCTTCAACAGGCTTGCCGTTTCTGTCTTCACTTCATCCATTGAAGAAAAATGTGTTCCCTTCAGGTCACTTTTTATTTTAGGGAACAAGTAAAAATCACAGGGAGCTAAATCGGGTGAATAGGGAGGATGATCGAGAACAGGAATATTTTTGTCAGTCAAAAACTGCTTTACGGAAAAAGAATTGTGTGCGGGAGCATTGTCTTGTCTTGTCTCGCTGTTTGCTTGTTTTCACTCGACATTATCGTGTAGCAATTGTTGTGCAAATACTGAAGGGGCTATTCACATGATATACCTAGCTGTTCAGCAGTTTGAGAGGGCGCGTGTGTAGGAGGAGGGGTAATTCTTTGATTCACGTCCGGCCGACCTCCAGACGGTTTTCCAGGAAAGCCCAGTGCAGTTATTTTTGTGTCTCACCTTGTATGTATGTATGTATGTATGTATGTATGTATAGGGCTTCGCCTCTGGCGCTGATGTCCGAGGTTCGATTCCCGAGAGGGAGTACAGTAGAGTGTGTACGCCTGATGAGCCCAGAATTAGGGCGAAACACGTGTTGCGTACTCTTTGCATTATTTGACAGTAAACTATTTCAACCATTCTGTGATCTGCTTCTCACAACTGAGGGCACCGTGGCGGATGTTAGCAGACTTGCTGGCCAACCACAAGCGTTACCTGGTAGGTAACCACCCATACAATCAGATTGTGACACAGACTATGAATGCCGTGAATATATATATATACATATATAGTCACACACATGCGAGTAGGAGGACATTGTATGGACCAAGCAAGGGCAATTCCACGCCAGGCCAGGGGGTGGCGGGGTGCACTAAACCTTCTCCTGTTATCTCTACAGACCAGCCGCGGGAAAATCTGTCTGATTCAGAGCTGATGACGTCACTTCCAGTTCCGGCGCCCAGAAGAATATCACTTCCAGTTCTGGCGCACAGACTGACATTGGTAGAACATCACTTCCGATTCCCTTACATCACTTCCGGTTTGATCCCTTAAAGCTGCCATCTTTGCAAACTCTCAGCAGTTCTGTTTTGGACTCAGTATTGTGAACATCTCTGTACTATTCAAAAGCCTTTTGCAGACAGGAATATTAAATGGGAGGCTGCCCCAAACCTTTTTAAATGTGTCAAGTGTGTTCATTATTACTATATTATACAGTGTATCCGGAAAGTATTCACAGCGCATCACTTTTTCCACATTTTGTTATGTTACAGCCTTATTCCAAAATGGATTAAATTCATTTTTTTCCTCAGAATTCTACACACAACACCCCATAATGATATCGTGAAAAAAGTTTACTTGAGGGTTTTGCAAATTTATTAAAAATAAAAAAACTGAGAAATCACATGTACATAAGTATTCACAGCCTTTGCTCAGTACTTTGTCGATGCACCTTTGGCAGCAATTACAGCCTCAAGTCTTTTTGAATATGATGCCACAAGCTTGGCACACCTATCCTTTGCCAGTTTCGCCCATTCCTCTTTGCAGCACCTCCATCAGGTTGGATGGGAAGCGTCGGTGCACAGCCATTTTAAGATCTCTCCAGAGATGTTCAATCGGATTCAAGTCTGGGCTCTGGCTGGGCCACTCAAGGACATTCACAGAGTTGTCCTGAAGCCACTCCTTTGATATCTTGGCTGTGTGCTTAGGGTCATTGTCCTGCTGAAAGATGAACCGTCGCCTCAGTCTGAGGTCAAGAGCGCTCTGGAGCAGGTTTTTATCCTGGATGTCTCTGTACATTGCTGCAGTCATCTTTCCCTTTATCCTGACTAGTCTCCCAGTTCCTGCCGCTGAAAAACATCCCCACAGCATGATGCTGCCACCACCATGCGTCACTGTAGGGATGGTGCCAGGTTTCCTCCAAATGTGACGCCTGGCATTCACACCAAAGAGTTCAATCTTTGTCTCATCCGAGCAGAGAATTTTCTTTCTCATGGTCTGAGAGTCTTTCAGGTGCCTTTTGGCAAACTCCAGGTGGGCTGCCATGTGCCTTTTACTAAGGAGTGTCTTCTGTCTGGCCACTCTACCATACAGGCCTGATTGGTGGATTGCTGCAGAGATGGTTGTCCTTCTGGAAGGTTCTCTTCTCTCCACAGAGGACCTCTGGAGCTCTGACAGAGTGATCATTGGGTTCTTGGTCACCTCCCTGACTAAGGCCCTTCTCCCCCAGTCGCTCAGTTTAGATGGCCGGCCAGCTCTAGGAAGAGTCCTGGTGGTTTTGAACTTCTTCCACTTACGGATGATGGAGGCCACTGTACTCATTGGGACCTTCAAAGCAGTAGACATTTTTCTGTAACCTTCCCCAGATTTGTGCCTTGAGACAATCCTGTCTCGGAGGTCTACAGACAATTCCTTTGACTTCATGCTTGGTTTGTGCTCTGACATGAACTGTCAACTGTGGGACCTTATATAGACAGGTGTGTGCCTTTCCAAATCATGTCCAGTCAACTGAATTTACCACAGGTGGACTCCAATTAAGCTGCAGAAACATCTCAAGGATGATCAGGGGAAACAGGATGCACCTTAGCTCAATTTTGAGCTTCATGACAAAGGCTGTGAATACTTATGTACATGTGCTTTCTCAATTTTTTTATTTTTAATAAATCTGCAAAAATCTCAAGTAAACTTTTTTCACGTTGTCATTATGAGGTGTTGTGTGTAGAATTCTGAGGAAAAAAATTAATTTAATCCATTTTGGAATAAGGCTGTAACATAACAAAATGTGGAAAAAGTGATGCTCTGTGAATACTTTCTGGATGCTCTGTATATATATATATATATATATATATATATATATATATATATATATATATATATATATTCACACTGTGTAAACACACAGTAAATACATTTTCAGAAATAAAACTAAGACTCATAAAATCAGCATCACAGCCCTAACCTCAAGCACATTCGGGCTCAATACCACTGTCCATTTCCATTTGAGGACCACTGGGACCCCAGCATCGGACACAAATCAGGGCCATTTTTACACAAGCCAGCACAGTATTCTTAAGTACATTAAAATCACAGACAGTCAGTTATATGTTTCATTCCACAAGCTTTCTAAATATACTGTACAAGGCTGCATGCTTCCTATATTTGTGGCATCATTCAACGTCTAGTTTGCGACTAAATGTGCGGATCACAAATCATGACACGACAGCCAATATATTTCAAAAAGCAATAGTTGACAGGGTTACATTTGGCTGGAAGTCCTCACAGACCTTTTTCAATTTTCTGTGTAATCACTGCAAGCACATACAGAATGAAAGCGGCAGAGGCAAATGTCTCCTGAGTTTGACCAACCGCAGGATTCAAATTTATCAAAACTCTTGATATAAGTTATAAGGAGGCAGACAATATTCTGATAAATGCCACTGTGGGATGAAAATGGACAGCTGATTGTATGGAAGCTCAAGAAGAGTTCTTAGTCAGCAGTTTATTTCTGTCATGTTTATTGAGTGATTCAAGGGGCTCATTACTACAATATAAATTACAAAAAAGTTTTTGAATTAACATCATCAAGAATTTCATGTACTGTTCTCTCAGGATAAAATGAACATGCACCTTTTGCAGAATGCATTATTTTATCAAATAAATAATACTGTATCTATAAAGTACTGTATATTTGTGTGACCTTTTCCATTTACCCCAAATCTCCTGGCGCAGCATATGATATTTGTTTAATTTTATTTTATAAATTGTATTGTTCCCTTTTGTAGCCCAGCAGCTTCCCCCCACTTCCTCTCACCACTTTCTCTCTGAAGAATTGTCTAAAAGGTTACAAATGAAAAAGGAAATGTTTCTGCACTAACGAGCTTTAGAAACGCAAAACATAAAAGCAGTACAAAATACCTCCATTCTTACTCAGAATCCCCAAGTCTTCCTCATGTCTTGCCATTGTGATCAGGTGTCCCCTATTAATACTGCATCTCCACTAAAACCAGGAACCTCTATGAATCAGAACTGGACTGATGGTCCAGCCATTTGTGCAATTCCATTACCAGCAAGAACTCTGCAGGTGGTGACACATAAACATGGACAGTTTCATACTTTATTCTTTGTTATGGATTGTTATTCTTGTGGTATTTTCATTTCTTTGAAATCTTTGTACCGTTTATGCTGAGCGGTGCAGTCATTAGCACTGATGCCTCATAGATTCAGCATCTATGCAGTGTTTGCTCGTTCTCATGGTGTCTGTGTGGGTTTTTCCTTGTAGCCTAAAGTGGGCCATCAAATGGACCAATGTGTCTGTCCAGGTTCAGTTCCTTCCTTGCTCCTGATGCCATCAAAGACTTCAAGACCCCATTATACTGACTATACTAAATTCTCATTAGGAATTAGGAGACAGGAATTGGTGGTTGTTCCGAAGCGGTAAAATCATAATTTCAGAAATACAGATACTAACAGGAGATTGTAATGGGCGGGGCACCGAGTTATGATATGTTACTCATGTAATAATGGAGCGATAGAAACAAAATAAATACAGTGCATACCTTGATAGACGTGTAAACATGACGTGATAGACGTGTGTTGGAAATGGTCACCTTCTTCTTGCAAACACAGATCAACATGGCGCTCCATATTTGCAAAGGTATCCGCAAGCAATTTCCTGTTCAATGTTCCATTGTACAAGGCTTGTTCTTGTACACTCATTCGGTTGAACATTTATCCAGGAATATTGTGATCTTTATTTCATTTGGATTGCTACATTATTAAGACAGTAATAGATCATAACTCAGGGTCCCACCAATTAAAATCACCTGTATATTGTGGCGCGTGAGTCCCTGTCTTGCACCCCAAAACACAAGGCTGAGTCTCAGTACTTTAACAAAACCAGCTTTATTCTACTTGAAACAGGAACAGCACGGTTATTTATTGTAGCGGGATCTACCACTCTCAGATACATAGACACAGCAAACGGGCAGGGTCGGGACCAGGTCAGTGGCCAAGTTATACTGTTCCCTGCATTTATAATGTTCCTTGCATCACCCATCGACGACAGGCGCTTATAGCACAACCACAATCAGCTCGTAGTTGCTTCCACTGCAAACCTGCGTCTGTCTCTGCGACGGACAAGCAGCCATCCACAGATGCGGCAATCGCACTTTGACATGTCATCCCATTGGTTCAGAAACCTCACAATATTTAAAAACAAGCTGCAATCTACACATGTAAGTTTTTGTTCAGTCGACTGTGATGATCTGCTTTAGGGCCCTCAAAGGCAAATTAATGGCCTCATCACATTTGTGGATTTTTCTCTTTACCAGCGTTTAATGATCAGTAGATAACTACATTTATGCATCAATTATAACTGTTAAAAGTGCTGACAGGAACAATTGTAGGCAGTTCTTGGGGGAGGGTTGGACTGGTGGGCTGTTATAGGGCCAAAAAAGACTGGTCACTGAATCAGAAGAGCCACTCTGCACCACAGTGGCCTGAGGGTCTGTTAGGTTTAACAGGCAACCAAACTTCTGTGAATTTGGTCTCACTATCTGTCCCTTTCATCCCATCTGACTGCTGAAACTAAAAGCCACCCAAGATACTGTTCTCTTTTGACATTGCTTTCTCAGACTATATATCCAGACTTTGCTATTCTTCTATCAATATATTAAAATGCTAAGGGTTGTGTGCAGTTTTTCACACAATCTTGGTCTTAATTGAAAGATTATGATGTGATATGTGCTGCTGGTTAGAAAGAACCTTTGTAAATCTATTAGAGCTTGCATCTTTCTCAGGGCAACCTGCTTGAGAGAGTGACATGGCAGAAAGCAATAGAACAGCAGCAACATCTACTAGGCATGAGGCACATTTCTCAGGCTGCTCAATGGTAGAAGCAGAAAAAGAAGAGCAGCGCCATCTGCAGGATACAGAATGCATGAGCAACAAAACCTGACAACCTGACCTGTCCACCTATCCTCAATCAAAACTTATAGTTTTGAATACAAAATACACCTCTACACACAGTAGTGGTACAAAGAAGAACTCTAGTGGTGACATCAAGCCAAACACAGGAGGCATTTTAGTGACAAAGAGCAACAAGGGGTAAGCCTGAGTTTAGACCCATTGAACAGTTTGCTCATAATAAACCTCATCAACGTGTCATTTACTGTATACTCCACGATACAGAATGCAAGAACGACAATGTCAGACAAATGTATGCTAACAAATGAGGAAACTGTCAAATACTCACAATTTCCACCCTTATCCAAACTTTGCTTTTATACCTTTACACTGGTCTGTGATTGAAAAGAACTACTTATGAAAGTTTTTTTTTTTTTTTTTTTTTTTTACACAATTTTATTAAACTTGCCCTTTGTGTTTGTCTGGGTCAAATTTTCCAATCAATTATTTATCCACTTTTCCTTCAAACATTGCATGCATGCTGATCTCCGGTGACAATGCAATATTTTATCAGTTTTCACCAGATATTTGTACATTAATTACATCAAATTTAAATTTCTCATTTCTTTATATTTGGGCTGGCGCCCTGCCTGGGATTGGATCCTGCCTTGAGCCCTGTGTTGGCTAGGATTGGCTACAGCAGACCCCCGTGACCCTGTGTTCAGACACAGTGGGTTGAAAAATGGATGGATGGATGGCTGGATGGATTTCTTTATATTATACTTTTAGCGATTACACACATATATATAGTGCTTTTAGCCAACACACATATATATGAAAAATTAGGAGTGTTAGTCATGTGGTTAACATGTTGGATTTTCGATCAGCCAAAGATTCAACATCAATATAGACAAATGAAGAAAAAAAAAATTTGATTAATTGATTCTGAAGTTTGGTCAAATTATTTCAATTTGACAGCTAAGCAGCATTGGTCAAGTGGTTAGCATGTTGGACGTTCACTCAAAGTATCAAGGCCAATATACACAAACTCATTTTTTTTTAATTTTACCAATTTTTCATCATTGATATACAATTTTGGCAAAACACTCTTTCAGTGACTTGGCGATATTGGCTCAGGGGATAGTGTTGGGATTTTCTAAGAAAAATTGAAGGTTCTCCAACAGAGAAACACACATTTCCAGTACTTCACACGTGCAAAGTTTCACCGTGGTTAGGAGTTTCTGAAATGAGAAATGAACATGAATAAATATTACGTTTCATTTTAAGATCGTAGGTTTGATTCCGCTGTGTTGCTAATGTCATTTCTGTCAAATCACCTTCCCACCCAAGTCAAGGTTTTGTGCCGAGGACTGTGTGGTGTTAGGGTGGCTAAAAATATATTAAAATTATTTTTAAGTGACACGATTTAATTAAAAAATGTACTAAAAAGTAAAAACTACATTTTTTTTCTTGTACTAAGATTTTGTTGGTCATATGGGTGAAAATGCGGCAAGTAAGAACTGAAAGACTGGGATACTTGCCAAAGGGGGTCTTACTAAGTATGGACCATGTCTGGTGCCCAAACCTTTGCTTCCGAGTCTTTTAATTTTTTTGGTATTTTGTACCTGTTTGTAATGGAAATAAAAAGAAATGTGTCATCCTTAACTTTATGCCTTTTGGTGATCAGTTCATTTTCTGCTCACTTAACTATTCACATTAACAGACATTTTAAGCAAGGGTGCCCAAACCTTTTCAAGTCACAGTAAAAGTGTGTGCTAATTATCTAAATATTAATAACATTCTTAGAGCCAGCTGTTCTGTCATATTACATTGAAAGCAATCCTGCCAAGTGTCTTTTGTGAGCTTTTCTCTTGCCAAGTTTATTTTTGTCTATCTGAGTTACAAAGCTGCAGGAGAGAGAGCATGAAAACATGTCTGACCAATGGGGACTGTTCCTGAGGCACAAAAGTCACTGTGTGTTTGTCCATGCCTCTCTATTGAGGAGGACAGGCCTTGTCAAAGTAAAGACTGAGACAAAAAAAGAAGGAGAAACAGTCAATCTTTAGTGACCATCAGCTTCTAAAATCTACAGTGCCTGAGTCAATTTGAACAGTAAGCTTGTGGTGGACAGGAAGTGTACCTATGTGACAGAGACCCTCCCTGGAGGACTACATAATTAACATAATTACAAATTAACCCCCGATTGATCACCTGAGAGGTAAAGTATTATCACCTTGAGGGTCCAGAGACTACCCTTGATTTGTAACTCCAGACTGTTTGTCACCTTAATGACTTAAATGGCTTGTAGCATCAAAGAAACACCTGGCATTGAAAGTAGCACAGACTTGATAAAGACGTGAGTGTAGGTAACTCTGAGAGCATAAAAAAATCATACTTTTGTGAATGTTACTATGAGAAATCCACCATGTATGTGTGTGTGTGTTGGGGTCTGCTTTTGTTTTCTCTTATAATCTGATGATTTTCTCTCTGTGCTAGAAATAGCTAGAGATTGTTTGTTTGAACTCCTCCAACAGGCAGCATCACATCCTCCACACTGATCTTCAACACAGACAGCCTGCAGGGTAGGGTGCTCACCCTCATCTTGCTCCAAATCATGCTTTCAAACATAGAAACCCATTTGCCAGTGACATCACCATTGCAGGCCTGATCACCCACAATTTTGAGAGGACTTACAGAGAATTGCCTTCTGAAATAGTGGTGTGAGGACTACACTTCCTCCTTTAATGGCAGTGAAACCGAGGAAATTTTCATATACTTCATGAGGCAGCGAACACTTCCAATTGCCCTATGGAGAGTGTCAGTTTCTTTAAATTTCCTGAGGTTAACCATCACTGATGGCCAGACATAGTCACAACATATGGCAGCTGTAGTAAAAAAGGCTCAACAGTTCTTTTAGTCCTGAGGAAACCCATGATATCTCCATCTATGCTCACCTGCTTAGCTCAGGACTGCAAAGGACTGCACAGGGTGGTGAAGGTGGCACTGAATATGACACGCAAAGTGTCCAGGATTGTTATGAACAACAAGAAATGGGAAATGAGATGAGACAATAACTTTTGTCAAGAAAAGGAAAACAAGAGCCAAAATATTATTATTATTATTATTATTATTAATAATAATACATTTTATTTATATAGCGCCTTTCCCATTCTCAAGGCTCTTTCAGTGAAGTGAATACAGTGTAGCAATCAAAATCAAAGGGGAAAATCAATGATTAAGTGTCAAAGAGCAAAGAGTTCAAGACCAGAAGATCAAAAACAGACCATGGCTGGTATCTCTGATCATTTTCTTTGCCTTAACCTAGATGTCCTGGATGTTAGAGAATGAACACCCAGTGATGTTGTCAGCTGACCACACCACTGACTGCAGAGCCTTATGGTCCTGCTGCTTGCTCTTCCCAAACCAGGCAGTAATACTTCCTGTCAGGATACTTTGATGGTCGATATGTAGAAGTTCTTTAGTCACATGGAGGGGAGTCTAAAATCTATAAGGCGCCTTAGGTGGCTTCTTTACAAAAGAGTCAATGTCCTTTGTGATGGGAACACTATGGTATCTAAAACCATCCACTCTCTCCATCAGTGCTGTGAATTCTGAAGTGGTGGTAGTGCCTCTGCTGTTTTCTCCTAAAGTCTATAATCAGCTCATTTGTTTTGCTGATATTCAAGAGAAGAATGTTGTTCTGGCACCAGTGTGACAGACTTCGCATTGTTTCTAGAGATTAGACCCTACCACAGCTGTGTCATCAGCAAATGTGACAGTGATGTTAATGTCATGATGTTAGAGTCATGTGCAGCCATGCAGTCATACATATAGAGGGAGTATAGCAGAGGACTCAGAACACAGCCCTGTGGAGCCATTTGTGTTGACGGTAAAGGACAATGCTGCCTTCTTGGTGTTCAGTTTCCTGAAGTCTCTCCTTATGTCGTGTTCTGACAAAATGAGCTCTGTTTCCTCATTGGGCAGAGCTCTTGACTCAGATGCGTTGTACTGAGATTTTGTTAAGAATTGTTTTCCACCAGATGGGGAAAAGAAATGAGGTTACATTACCAGACTAAAAATAAGGGTAGGGGTCTAGCAGATACCTTACACAGACTTGCAGATAGGGATAACTGGCTTAAAGTTGAAGAAACTAAGTAGAATAAATTCTAAAGAGTTTGGGAAGGGAATAAGGACCCATTTGCTTTAAGGACTGATCTGATCTGAAAAGAGAAAAAAGAGGGAAGAAAGAGCGACAGAAAGACTGGACTTAAGTAATTGGAATGTCACCAAGCAATGACAAGATTACAACAGACCTTGGACACGCTACACGATGACTTTTCTAATTCCTCCATTAGCAGTCACACCACAATATTTAAGCACAGATCTTATTTTCAGGTCCTAAGTCTACACAACAGCTGCCCACTGTGCTTAATTTATTTTTATTTCTTATATATACATATACATATCATATATATATATACATACATACAGTATACATAATGTTGTATTCTATTTGTGTTTTTATTCTGCTATTTTATGTCTGTGTTTGGCATTGTGCTTCTTGTTCACTACTCTGTGGGTGGCATGTAAGTAAGAATTTCATTACATTGTCTACACCATGTCAGTAAAGTTAAACTTAATATTATCAGGGGCTAGGAGAGGCCATTTTTCTTCCTAAAATCATTCCCACTCTGTATGAAACAGAGTGCAAATAAGACAGAAAGAGCCTGATCTATGCTGGAGTTCATTAACCATTTCCAATTGTGTCATAAATTCAGCTCCCTTCAGCCATTCATTTGTCTCTGGGATCGCACTGTTGTCGGATGACAACCCAAGGCCACAGAACCGTGAAAGACGTCTATTAAAAAAGGAAAAGAGCACCTTAGCAAACTGACACATTCACTCAAGCTACCGATATTTGTATCTGTGTCAGGCTCCAGAGGCTGGGACAGGATTTACAGTGCTTGAAAGACAAAGCATCACACTTTATAGCCTGTGATTCAAAGTGTCCAAAAATAAAAGATACCCAGCCAGCCATATGTTCAAACATGAAATGGGCTATAGCCTTACTTACCAATTTATTACAGATATGAAGGTCTTAACACCGTTTTTCATCACAGTGTCCTGTTTCTTTTGAGACCAAGGGCACATAATCTATTAGCTACAAGTCAAAATCTGTCACTTGGATTAAAATGCAAAAGCATAAACAATAAAACATTAAATAAAGAAAGAAAACAGAAGAAATGAGTAAATGAAAAAAAAAAACATAAACCAATGAAGGTAAGAACACTTTGCAGTCCTGCGCTCACGTCTAAGCCAGGGTTCCTCCCTGGGTGGGATTCTGATTTATGTTTTATGTCTCTTATGTTCATTTTCTATTCTTCGATTTATGATATTTGTATTCATTATTCTTTGTTTTTGATTTTGTTTATGTACGTAAGCTGCCTGTGTTATGTTTCATGTGTTTTGTGGGTGGTCCCCCAAGAGGTCACCACGAGGAACTACCCTTCATCGTATAAATCCGGGAGGGTCGCACACAATTCCTGGTGGTTCATTTCTAATGTGCCTGATAGTACTCAGTTTATTTGTGCTTTGCTTTTTGTGATTTACAGATTGTAAATTGTTTGCTTTGGCTTGCCGTCACGTTTCAGGCAATTCCATTTTGCCGTTTGTACTTCATGGAGCTTCATATTGTTTGGGAATTCTTTTTGTGAAAAATATATCTTTTAGTTTACAAAGATTCTGTGTTTGACTTTATTATTAGCTATGGTTTAGCTGTGATTTTCCCCTCTAGTGGGCATTACTAAAAGTGTATTTGTAACTTTTTAGTGCTTGAGACTTCTATTTCATAACACCTGCATAGAATTAGTACATTTAAAATACAAATGCAAATTACTGCTGTACTGTAGTGTATGTACATTGAAGAAACAGAAATTAGCCTGGATTGATATCTGGGATTGTGTACTTCTGGGTCATTGTTATCAGAGTAAAGGACCTGATGTCATTCTTTTCTGAATCCTTTTAGTGATTCTGTTCAGGACAGGAAGGTTTGATACATAGGGTTATGATTATATTATATATATATATATATATATATAGTATGTGATTTTCCCCTTGGGATTAATAAAGTATCTACCTATCTATCTATTTAAGAAATCTCATTAATACAAACTGAGTAGAATTTTTGGCATAAAAATTCAGGTAGGGACACACAAACCTGGGGGAGTGACACTGCCAGAAGGGGCAGAGCCATCCTGAGAAAATACAGTAGCTGACACAGTGTGCATAATCGCAAAATTTAAATACCTCGGCACATTCGACCTAATGGCAAAGTGCAACTCCAACCCAAACAAATCCAATGTGTACTAGGACCACACACTCACACACAGATAATGACAAAAAATCCATCTTACCAACTGTTAAAAACTGTTGTAGCGGACCACTGTTCTCTGCATGTCAGTTGTCTGTGTAGGGATGATGCAGTATCTCCTGTCATAGTTACTATGCAAAAAAGCTAACTCCATGGTCTCTAGTGTTATTGGCATAGGTATATGTAGTTGGCTACAGCTAACAGTGACTCAATTCTGATTTTTGGTTCGTATCTGATTTTTTGTTTAATTATTCAAATTAATTTTTCAAGCAATATAAATTTAACCTGCACAGATATCTATTTTGTATGCATGTATAAATTAAATAAAAATAAATTTGACAGACTGATGCTTCGTAGTAGACCATACGGATACTGGCTGCTGTGCTACTTCTTGTTGTTTATAGTGCAGCACGTCTACAGCTCCATCAGCTCATCATGGCAAGGAAGAAAAACAGAAAAGGGCAGATTATAGGTGTTGCTTTGACTGCAAATATCACTGCTGTATCAGTTCATAGAAAGCTGGAGACACAAGAGAGGCAACAAGTGACATTGAGAAAGAAGAGGGATTTGATGTAAAACAGCATGTCAAGGAGGATGTTCGATTACTTATTTGCAATATCTTTTTTTTTACATTTTATTGTAATCATTCCATACAAATAGATACATTTTTACAAAAATTATGATTGAAAACAAATCAACCCCCAACCCTGAGAAAGAGAGCATGGCCAACAGAGTAAAACTTAGTAACAATAAATAAATTGATGAGTTTAATAGGCAGATAAAGATAAATGGAGAAGAAAAAGAAATGGGAATCTGCTTCCTCTGCTTTAAGAGCTTATTCTAAAATATTATTGATTAGATCCTGCCAGGTTTTGAAAAATGTTCTGCACAGATCCTCTAAGTGAAAATTAGATTTTTCCTATTTCAAATAATATAAAACATCATATACACACTGACTTAAAAGAGGAGAGTTAGGATTCTTCCAGTTTAGTAAAATAAGTCTATGTGCCAATAGTGTAGTAAAGGCAATTACAGTTTGTTTGTCCTTCTCCACTTTAAGCCCATCTGGAAGAACACCAAACATAGCTGTTAGTGGATTAGGAGGGATTGTGACACCAAGGCTGTCTGAAAGGCACTTAAAATGTTTTGTCCAGAATGATGTTAATTTGGTGCAGGCCCAAAACATGTGACCCAGTGAGGCTGGAACTTGATTGCAGCATTCACAGGTTGGATCTTACCCTGGAAATATTTTAGACAGTTTTAAGCGAGACAGATGTGCTCAATATATAATTTTGAGTTGAATAATTGTATGCATTGCACATATGGAGCTTGAGTGAATTCTCTGCATTGCTACCTTCCACTCCTTTTCTGATATGTTGAGTGAGAGATACTTTTCCCATTGTCCTCTTGGATCTTTGAAAGGGAGGGACTGTAAAATAATTTTATATATTGCAGAAATGCTATTTGAGTCCTCAAAACTGAGCAATATTTTTTCCAGCATAGAGGAAGGTGGGAGATGAGGAAAATGGGGCAGGTTCTGCTTAACAAAGTTTCTAATTTGAAGATAGTGAAAGAAATGTGTTGCTGGAAAGTTCAATTTGGAATGTAATTGTTCAAAGGATGTAAAGATGTTGTCTATATAAAGATCTCTAAGTAATTTAATCCCAAATGTTTTCCAGATATTAAAAACTGCATGTTTGCGAGGGTTGAAAAAGGTGGTTCTCATGTAGAGGTGCCACAGATAAAAGATTCTCCATCTTAAAATGCTTTCTACATTGATTCCATATTCTGAGTGAGTGAAGCACAATTGGGTTATTAGCATATCGGAGATAACTTGCATTAATAAGGGCACAAAGCAGGGAATATAAAGAAGTACTGCAGGATTTTATTTCTATTGTGCACCAAGCCTGTGTATGTTCATCTATTTGTGTCCAAAGTTTTTATAGCTTGTATGAAAGTTAGGTAGAGCCATGCCACCTTCTGCCTTAGGTCTTTGTAGGGTCGCTCTTTGAATACGTGGATGTTTTAAGTTCCAAATAAATGAGGTTATGGTTGAATCTAATTGCTTAAAAAATGATTTATTGATGTATATTGGAATGTTTTGAAATAAAAAGAGAAGCTTAGGAAGGATATTCATCTTAACGTTATTTCTTCCAGCTAGAGTGAGATGAAGGGTTGACCATCTATGCAAGTTTTGCTTAATTTTTTCCATACAGATGGCAAACTTTTGTTGATAAAGAGCTTTATGTTTACTTGTGATATTTACCCCTAGGTATTTAAACTGATCTACAATGATAAAAGGGAAGGTGTCCAAACCAATATTGTATGCTTGTGAATTCACTGGAAAGAGCACACTTTTGTTCAAATTAATTCTGAGACCAGAAATCTTTTGAAATTCTGTAAGTGCTGTTAGGACTGCAGGCACAGAATTTTGTGGGTCTGATATATACAGTACCATGTCATCTGCATATAGAGAAATTTTCTATTCAAGTCCTTCTATGATAATCCCCTTTATCTGATAAGCATTTCGACAGTGAACTGACAGTGGTTCAATGGCGCCTTTATCTGATAAGCATTTCGACAGTGAACTGCCAGTGGTTCAATGGCGATTGTAAATAGCAGTGGTGACAAGGGGCATCCTTGTCTGGTACCACGTTCTAGTTTAAAGTAGTCTGAACAAATGTTAATACAAACTGAAGCTTCTGAATTGGCATACAGTAGTTTGATCCATGCACAAATGTTCGGCCCAAACCCAAATTTCTCTAATGTAGTGAAAAGGTAGTTCCATTCAATCATATCAAATGCTTTTTCTGCATCCAACGATAATATCTCTGGGGTGTTTGACTTTGCTTGTGAATATTTTACATTAAACAAGCGTCGAAGATTGGAAGCTAAGCGTCGGCCTTTAATAAATCCAGTTTGATCTTGTGATATTACCGAAGTCAGCACTTTCTCCATCCTTCTAGCTAGGACTTTGGAAAGTATCTTAACATCATTATTCAGAAGTGAAATTGGTCTATATGATGCATATTGTAATAAGTCCTTATTTTGTTTAGGAAAGATGGTGCTTAATACTTGACAAAAAGTTTGAGGTAGAATTTGATTGTCTCCAGCTTTAGGAAATGTCGCTAATAAGAGGGGAGCTAGCTGAGTGGAAAATTTCTTATAAAATTCGACAGGGTAGCCATCAGGGCCTGCTGCTTTCCCACTCTGAAGTGACTTTATAGCATCTAGTAATTCTGATAGTGCCAGAGGTTTATCCAATTCCTCTGCACTAAGAGTATCTATTTGTGGTATCTGTAATCCATCCATCCATCCATCCTCTTCTGCTTATCCGAAATCGGGTCGCAGGGGTAGCAGCTTGAGCAGAGATGCCCAGACTTCCCTCTCCCCGGCCACTTCTTCTAGCTCTTCCGGGAGAATCCCAAGGAGATCCCATGCCAGCTGAGAGACATAGTCCCTCCAGCGTGTCCTGGGTCTTCCCCGGGGACTCCTCCCGGTTAGACGTACCTGGAACACCTCACCAGGGAGGCGTCCTGATCAGATACCCAAGCCACCTCATCTGACTCCTCTCGATGTGGAGGAGCAGCAGCTCTACTCTGAGCCCCTCCCAGATGACTGAGCTTCTCACCCTGTCTTTAAGGGAAAGCCCAGACACCCTACGGAGGAAACTCATTTCAGCCACTTGTATTTGTGACCTCGTTCTTTCGGTCACTACCCATAGCTCATGACCATAGGTGAGGGTAGGGACGTAGATCGACTGGTAAATTGAGAGCTTTGCCTTGTGGCTCAGCTCCTTTTTCACCACGACAGACCGATGCAGAGCCGGCATCACTGCGGATGCCGCACCGACCCTCTTGTCGATCTCCTGCTGTATTCTTCCCTCACTCGTGAACAAGATCCCGAGATACTTGAACTCCTCCACTTGGGGCAGGATTTCGCTCCCAACCCTGAGAGGGCATTCCACCCTTTTTCGGCTGAGGACCATGGTCTCGGATTTGGAGGTGCTGATTCCCATCCCAGCCGCTTCACACTCAGTATACTCATATATACTCAGGTATCTGTAATTCATCCAGAAATGCATTAGATTGTGTGTTGTCTTCTTTAAACGCTGTAGAATATAAGGATTTATAGTAGTCTCTAAATGTGTGCATTATATTTTTATGGTCAATGATTTTATCTCTGTTCGTGTTGGTGATTGCTGGGATTGCATTGCGAACTTCTTGCTTGTGGATTTGTTAAGCTAAGAGCTTATTAGCTTTCTTTCCATGTTCATAGTAATGACGTCTTTATTATCTGAAAATGAGTTGTTCAGTTTCTTTAGTTGTTAAGAGGTTGAGATTTGAATGCAGAGCCTGCCTTTTCCTATGAAGACCCTCACTTGGACACCTGGCATGTTTTTGATCTATTCTAGTAATTTCACTGGTTAGCTCTGATACCTTCTTTGTTTCTAATTTATTTCTGTGGGAAAGATATGAAGTAATCTGTCCTCTTAAGAAGGCCTTCAGAGTTTCCCAGAGTATTCCTGCAGAGACCTCTGAGGATGTATTTGTCTCTAGGAAGAAACTGATTTGTTTTGATATAAATTCTGTACAGTTCTCGTCTGCTAATAGAAGTGGGTTAAGACGCCATCTGTGAGAGGAGTATGTGGGGCATAATGATTTTAGCTCCAAGATCAGAGGGGCATGGATGGAAATAACAATAGTGTTATACTTGCAAGATTTAATCGTAGGCAAGAAATCATTATCTATAAAGAAATAATCAATTCTTGAGTAGCAATGATGCACTGGTGAGTAGAAGGAATATGTTCTTGAGTTTGTGTTTAGAAACCTCTATTGGTCTGATAAGTTGTGGTCAGTTAAAAACTGTGTAATTGTCTTTGCAGCATTGGATGTCATCACCCCTGTGACAGGAGACCTATCTAAGAGTGGATTTAAAACACAATTAAAGTCCCCAGCCATAATAATTTTATGAGTGTTCCCATTGGGAATGAATGCAAATACATTTTGCATGAATTCCCTATCATCAACATTGGGTGCATAAACATTTATCAAAATCACTTTACAGTTAAATAAATTGCACATGACAATCACATATCTCCCTTTGGGATCAGATACTACATCTGATACCACAAATGAGACTGCTCTATGTATGAGAATTCCCACACCTCTAGTTTTCTTTGTAAAGCTGGAATGAAACATTTGGCCAGTCCAGTCTTTTTGCAGCCGGAACTGATCCTTGCTTAATAAGTAGGTCTCCTGTAAAAATACTATTTTAGTGTTAAGACCTGTTAGGTGAGAGAATACTTGTAGTCTTAACTGGAAGTGAGACAGCTTTAACCTTAATTTCCAATTTTCCCACAAGATATTGCCATGCAGCCTATTGTTACATTGGTAATTATAATTATAAAGATTAAAAGGATAGATTAGATGTAGCTTGCTGTCTTTCTGCCCCTCCCTTATCCCCCCCCCCCCCATTTTGCCTCTTCATGTGAAGCTGGACCCCACTTCACAAAGTCCCAGTCCTCTGACATACCTAGAGACAGAGCACGTCCAAAACAAAACAAGCCCCCCAGCAGTGGCGTTTGAGGATTAAATAGTAGAGATATCTATTGCTGATAAAGTCTAAATGCTATATTCATAAAATATAATCTTCAACAATCTTGAAATAGTAAGATAATAAACCCAGGGAATGGTGTTAAAAAGTGGCCCTGGATAAGCATTGTAAACCCTAATGCAATAATAACAATAACAATAAACCAAGGGTATGATGTTAAACAGTCTCCTTTACAACAGTAAAAAGAAAAAAACCCCAAAAAAACTAACTAATTTCTTCCACACATACGTGTATGATTGTAATTAAAACATAAACAGAAAGTGGCCGAGATGAAAAAAGGATGTATAATTATGGTACCCGTATTGTTGCCAGCAGATCAGACAGCAGGTAATACCTTCTTGCCATGCCATGCCATGACAGGGTACGACTCACTATCGTATTTCAAAACAGTGTTGGCATCAGCTTTCTTAACTCCTTATTTGCAATATCATTTCCATCAGAAAGAGCATAGCAATTTTGACTGACAACAGTTGCCATGAACCTTGCTTTATTTCACCTGGCATGCTGAATCAGTATTGTTTTAATTTTCACCTCAGGAATATAACAGAGTACAATGCATTTCCAGAAACATCTGATCCCAGCATTCAAACGCAGGTCACATGCAAGATGCCTGTATCAAACTGAGCCAAAGTGAATGTAATCTGAAAAGCTGAGATTCTGTGTGTTTTTATGCTGTTCACGCTTCTTTTACAAGATCAGATCTGTGAAACTAAACCCTCATATGAAATTGTGACATGTAAGAAAGTTCCACAGAATTACTCTTCTTTCATTCCTTGCTCTGAAATACTTAAAGAATCTTCACAGTCCGTACTTTGCACTTGCACCACCTCTGTCACATAAGAACATTAGATGAAGGTGTTGAGGTGAATGGGTCAGTTATTTTGATAGATATACAGTAATCCCTCGCTATATCGTGCTTCGACTTTCATGGCTTCACTCTATCGCGGATTTTATATGTAAGCATATCTAAATACGTAACACAGATTTTTCGCTGCTTTTTACATGCTTCCACAGTTGATTTCATACAAGGGACGCTATTGGCGGATGGCTGAGAAGCTACTGTCGTGGCGAAAAAATTATCATCAGAAGGCTTTTTACCTGAAATAAAGGCTATTAGGACTCAATGGATAGGCATACAGAGTCTATAGTTTTATTGCAATAAAATAACCATAATAATAACAAGGACTCAACCCAATACAGCCAAATTGAGCTGAGCCCCGAACAGTTCAAAACCCAAAACTTTTATATCATTTCTTATCACTTTGTCCTTGCTCAATTAGCTCATTCTGCACCTGTTTTTACTGTCCATTGTTTCTCTCCAGTTACTGTTTTGCTCATTTTTTATTGGTCTAAGGCTGGGCAGATGGCTTCCTCTTACCATCTTTGGGCTTTTCTTATGTCATTTCCTTTCCTAACCCTTCTAAACTTTTTTATAATGGTGGCCTGAAACTTAAGCTTTAATTTAAAGTGAACTATGGCATGTGCCTTTATTTAATCATCAGCTTGGCATGCTTGGTTTGCCTTAATTTCTATGCTAAAGTTAATTTCTAATATATTCTTCTATATTTATTGCTAATGTCTGAATTTACCAATGTTTCTTTCATACATTAGATCAGTGTGACCTTGCTTACAGCAAAAGCCTTTTGTTGCCTTTTTGCTGATTCATTAATCCAGCTGGTTTCTTTATGTGCCTACCAGAGCCATCTTTTCTCTGTGGTATCGTTCCTTTAGCTTCCTATCCTTGGACACAGGTGTTCTCAATCTTCTTATCCTGTTCTTAAGCTGGTTTCTACACGTCATTTTTGTTCTTTCCCACACTAGCAATTCTGCTGTAAGCTTAAAAAATAATGCAAAATGACTGATTTTTTAGTTAACTATTTACTAGACCTATCTTATTTTCTTAACATTCTTATTTATGCTTAATCTAATGTTATAGAAGCTTTTAATTACTTTTTATGGCTCTTTTTGTTAATTTGCTATTTTTATGCTAAAATATTTTCCTTCTACATTCCTCCCTTTGAGGCTTTCTAAGCCTCACCACCTAACCTGATTCCAAAAGAAAGGTAGGGGATGTCGGTTCAAATCGTCCTCTTGGCCTAATACAGACCCCTGTCAGTTCTCCCTAATCTTCAACACCCGTACCTCTCCTCTGGTGGCACAGGAGCCAAACATCTTCCCTTATCAATCGATAGAGACAAGTAAAAGACTGCGTGGCCCTACCTTACAGTCAATATGTGCATAATCAATCATAAGTACAGATAAAATTGAATAACATGTGAATAAAACATAATCCATAATGGTTACAAGAAAATAATACAGAAGACTTAAAATAATAAAACAATTGTCCATAATAAGTGCTCTTCCTTTGCTTGGAGATTGTCATCAAGATGCGAATCAAAATCTGTAGCTGAAGATGTCCATGGTTCAAGAACTTGGATGTACACATGTTTGACAGCAACTCTGGTAATAATTAATTAGAAAACTGGCAATAAGCAGCAAAATACCAATTAAAGACACAATGATTCAAATCAAGAGAGTAATTCCTACTTTGGCAAATATAGGTCCCCATGTCCCTAAGTTCAAATGAAGCCAGTACTAAGTATATTGGTTTTACCTTTTTGTTTCTAAGATGAGTTCACACTAAACACATAATGTCAGAATTGTCCCAATTCATAAATGTGGTGAAATAACTTAATTTAATAAACCTAGTCCTATGTGATCATCTACAATCAGACCTGTTGGTGGCGACACAGATAGCCAAATACTTATTTTAAAAAAACTCAAAAGTTGTCAGTTTTATGTTGTCACTGATGTGCACAATAATAATCGGAGATAAAGTCCTTATACACCTCACCATGCTCACATCCTAACACATTCATTTATAAAGTTGCCCATATTTACTCCCAGATGAGGTCTCAATCTTGAGCCACCTTTAGTTATTTTGTGGACAGTAGGTGCCAATTCTCCCTTCGGAAGATGTCAGCACTACTTTCCAAAATGCATTTCACTGGGTGATCTTCAAGGTCATATTCAAATTTCAAGGGTTATACCCAAGCTTCTCATTAAAGGTTCAAATCTTCTGTCATCAGTACAGATTTTCAAACTTTTATCTGGGCTTTTATTTCGCAGACCACACATTCACCATCGTATGTATAAGACACTCCATCTCCTATGGGCCCAATTATTTCTTCATTTCACCATCTTTTATAATGCATATACTCAAAAAGCCATAATGTTAATCATTTGTCCTGTATTGCCATCAACAGGTCAGCCTAAACTGTATCATCCTATTCTAAAAGTTATGGATGGTCTGACCTACAGTAAGTGTCCCTTATTTCCAAAATACTTGTTAAATGTGTCATCCCATAAATTTACTATTTTTCTCAATGAATAAACGTATCCAAATGTTAAGCTTCTTCATTATTTGTTATATTACAATCAATAACCTAGAATATCTAAACTGGACTGGCCCTAACTAGCAATAGTGGAATGCTTCTTTAATGACAGTCACCGAACAATCTCTAATAGTTATTTCATGCTATATTAGATTAAATCTGAGTAACTCCAGATAACACAAATCATTGGTCCTTAAAGGTAACTTATTATCTCACTCCAAATATCAGAAAGCATATAAAAACATTTATCTAAAAATATCTTATTCTTAACCATTTTGAATTTACAATAATTATGCAGTATTCCCATTAACGCACACATTGATTAAATACATATTATTTAGGAGTCCCTGTATTCTGCTTTGCTTGCAGATAATTAGCTTTTCCTTTTACACCTTGTACAAGTTCATGGTTCAAATACTTTTTGAAAGATGTTGCTAGTTGTCAAACAAGTGGACAATTCAAGTGGGCTCCGGCTAAGAACATTGAGCCCTGCAGCATAAAAGTGTGACAAATTTTCTTCTCTGGTAAGATTTAAAGCAGGTGTTGGGGTCCAACATCCCAAGGTAAAAAGGACCACATCTAAAAGTCTTGGACCAAAGCAGGCAGATGTCATTTACGATTTGGAATCCACAATGATCTTTTGGGCTTAATCATCACCAGCACAGTTGAGCTCTTAGCAGCATGGATCCATGATGCCTCGGACTGGAATTGAAGTAGTCAGTTGGTCGATGGCCTCATTCACGACTTGATCCCATCTCCGGTACGGCTGGGTTCTCCTTGGAGTAAGCTGGTTAGCTTATCTGCAGACCTTCATCACAGCCCAGTCTCCGGGTTCAACTTCAAATGGTGCCATCTATAATTTACTAGGAAAAAACAGCTTTCACCTATAGGTGTAAAGACTTAAAAAATGTTCACTTAAAAAGTCAGCATGTTAATTCTTCATTGGTAGCTACTTATGGATCCCAAAAATGATATGTCATAAGATGTCAGATCTGTTTCGCTGGGGGTACCCCTATTAAAAAATATTGCTAGCAATAAAACAAACATTTCAATCCAGTCTGTGCTTTTCCAAGTCAGAGTAAAGTTTGAAATTGATAAGCACAATGTTCAGCTTTCCTTCATAGATGTTTCCAGTTTGGCTGCTGCACTTTATACTCAATTGAAAACATGTCCCTCGTAAAAAGTAAATCATTATTAAAATAAAGTCAATCTTAACATATATCAAGAAAAAAATGTACTCAATAATAAATCCTTACAAAAATTGGTCTCATAATAGTGTTGGCATAATATTCAGATTATTTGCATTTGTTCCATAAAAATTGAAAAATGGCTTCAAAAATTAAAAATTTAATATACAGTACCACATTTACTATACATTTACTATACCACCTTTACTATACCAACCCTTCCCCCCTTATTGACACTCAATAATGCTGTTATTTTTTTTTTTAGTATTTAGAGGAGATGTGGAGAAAGAGGGCATCTGAAACTGATCCCATTAATATAATAATTTAATAAAAACAAATATTATACCTCCCTTACAGGGAATACAAATACGTCCAGGGATGGAGAACAAACAAAAGCAAAGAGAAAGTTGAGTAATTATTAGTTAAAGAGCCATGTTCCATGGAGGTTGGTGTAAAAAGCAAGAAGAATTCAGCCAATTATTATCCATAAATTTATTTATCCCAGTGTTCACTGAACCTTTCCCCTGAATGGATGGGAATGTATACCAGCAACCTCCAGAGAACATCTCATAGCATATACCAAGTAGAGTCAAGAAAGAAATCCAAAGTCTGGATGGGTAAATTCTTAATTGCTTTAGACATTAAATTTAGCAAACACAGTTAGGCTCCACATTTCCTCTCCCATGTATCTAATTATAAAACATTGTTTAAATATGTAAAATTTTAAAAACAGTTTTCCTTTTACACAAGATAATCATATTTGAGTATATTTGAACCATATTTCAGATTAACAAGGTCACTGAAGTAAAATATTTTATCCCTTCCCACTAAAAGTCTCTTAAATCATTTCCAAGGTTACTTAGCAGCAAAAATGATTTTGGACTTCATCTGTTACCCTTTATAGCCTGCCATTTAAAAGCTTAAAGTTTCTTTTACATGTTTCTCAAGTATTTTTTTCTTTCTTTCATTACTAATTATTTCATTAAATAAAGTACCACATACATTTGGATCTTAGGTTTTAGAATCTTAATAAAAATGTCCCATTTAATGTTACATTAAAGCATCAAATTATAAAAAATCAACCTTTCATCAGCTTTATAGTGATATAAACACCAGCATTTCATTTTATTTCACATTTAAAATATGCAAGTTACTTATTACACAAAAAGGGAATGAGGAAAGAAATCAATATATCAGAATGCCCTATAATGCAAAATGTGCCTTTATATTAAAATGCCCTCTAGAAAATTAGCACATTCCCTTCCATTTAAAATGAAGAATCCCCTTCTCTGTTAGGTAATCTTCCCAAAAATCTTAAAATAAGAAAATACTTTAAATCTATTTTAGTTACATACACTGATTCCTTTGCCCCATATCCTTCTGCCAAAACCAATTTGTCTTGCATGTTTTTTCATTATTATCTTTCAGATGTTTATTGCATGTTTTCCAGAATGTTGACTGCAAAAAGCACAGTCTGTCTCCCTGTTAGTTAACCCCCCCCCCCAAACCCATTCCCTCTTTTTTATAGCATATCTTAGCATGGAACACTACCTGGACTGGAAGCCACTGGTTTTCTTCAGCTTCATTACTATTTTAAGAATGTCTCCTTCCATTTAAATTTATACTTTTTTTAAATAAAAATTCTCCTTGCATTTGAGCCAGTACTCAAATGAAAGGGGTGCTCATATTGTATCATGCCTAATCTGGACACCTTTTTACACCACCTGTTCATATCTTATTCAGTTAAAAGTAAGGGCTCTTTTAATTTCAATAAACAGTTATATTCACATGTACATTAGTATCAATCATCTCATCCTTTCAAGCAACCCAACATGTTTAGTCACAGACACTCTCAAACACACTTAAACTTATTTAACATGCACATTACAGGGATCCCCTTAAATACACTATACAACATATATAAAATCTCCCAAACCATTTTTAACGCACTCATCCTTACCCCAGTATTATTTTACTTATTATTTGCAATAACATTCACATATTTGGAAACAATGCAGTAAGGAAACAGAAAGAAATGGACTCTGAAGAAGAGCAAGTTCCCTCTCACTTAACGTTACTAATCATGACAGACAAACATAAAACAGCCTCTCATGGTGCTAGCTGGTGTTAAACGTAGGAACACAATCCTACTCGGCTGTAAACGGCACTGATTTCTAGATTAACGAGACTCCCTTGGCGAAATGACTCCGCAACAACAAGGAATTGCTTCCGTGGCAATCCATTCCTGCGACAAGAAGGACAAATCCAACTATCGAGATATCACGCAGTACTATACCATAGCAAGATGACATACCCATAAAAAGGCTACACGGTCACAGAGAATATTAACTCAAAACAAATAACATGTAAGCTTCAACACAAATCACATACTGTATAAGCTTAAACCTCAGCATAAGTGCTAACCACTGCGTCACCACACATTCCACAGTAATAACCCCATAATGCACAACTTCCTTTACACGCATCACAAGAAAAAGTGAAAAGGACAGAAGAAATTGAAAGAAATTGTTTCCCTCGTATGTTATAGTTATCAAAAGAACATTTTGATCAGGGTCTGAAGGAAAGATGCCTCGCATATTTATAAACATTTGTATAATTAAAAGTGGATTTGTTTCACTTTTTCCAAGTATTACATATATTCAAATTTATTTTAACCCCTATTTGCTCAAAGCTTTGGAAATGTATATGTAAAAAGCAGTTTCAACAAATCACAATTAAACTACATTACCCAGAGGTCTCCATGTTCCGCTTTCATACTCCCATACTGACACACACACACACACAGGACAAACAACGCGCACGCACACACATACACAGACATCAGCGAGCGCCAGGTACCTTTGAAATCAAATACAGTGCACATTTCTTTTTAGCGCATCTAATTATATTCTTTCCCCACAAAAATATGTACAAATATATACACATACACACACATAATCTATATACTCACACATTTTTCTATCGCTTAATTTTTCTTTTGGTGCTTTCCTCTTACATTTCTCTGAAGGGTGTTGTACTTATTAAACTTTTATTTCTTTTCTCCTAAATCTTCCTCTTTATTCCGCAGTACTATTTGTCCTTTCAATTCTTCTTTTACTTCTATCAGTGGGAACTCATATGTAACAGGTGTCTGGTCACACTTACAGGTAATCTAACTTAGACACCATTTAAATATCCGACTACGCCACCCAGTTTTATTAAGAGACTGGGAACTCTTGAAATTTACTGAAAATAGCACACAGGTTTCTTTTTCATTGCCCAATTTAGACACAACAGTAGTTTTAGAAAAAAGCAACAGTAAGTTCTATTACACAAGACAATAAAAAGTACATTAAAAAGATAAACAAACCTAACAAAATCTAAACATATCAGGAACGAATTTCCCTTTTTTAAAAGGAAAACACACAGTCCACACTCTAAAAGTCCGTTAACAACGAGAATCGGAGGATGCAGCCTTTAGTGGTGCAGAGTCCAGTCTGCGCACTGTGTTACCCCAACACTTAATTGTTCAACCGTCCACAGATGCACTCTGTTCACCGGACACTCGTTTCCCAACAGAAGTTGTGCCAAATCATTGAATCCCTGTCAGCGTCTCTTTGTCGTTCCTTTTTTTTCCACTCTGGGCTCCTTGTGTTGCTGTGACCTAGGCACGCCTCATTTCTCGTCTGTCAGATTTGCTTGGTCCTTTCATGCGGATTCCCTCTCTCGCTGAACCCACATCCGGCGTCTCCTTGTGGAGCTGTCTCTTCCTCACTGGAAGTGTTGCCATCCTTGTGCCTCACGTCATGCCAGCCAGGTACCCTCGTCTGCCTACGAGCCCCTGTGCTCTGTCCAAGTGTCTTGGCAGCGTTCTCAGTGGACCGTCTCTGCTCCTCTCTTCTCCTGCCCAGGAGTTTAAATCTCCTTCAGTCCCTGCCATTATCAGTTCTGGACAATCAGATTAAACAATGGCACATCTACATTTCCTGGGTTTAACAATTAATGAAAACACAAGTTAACAAAAAGAATTGTTACCAATCATGAATAAGTACAGATATGCTGATTAGAAACCAATAGCGTCAGACATGTAATCTCCAAGTCAGGTAAATGCACACATCCTCCAAGGAAGGAGCAGGTCTTTTATCACAACTTGGTATTGTTTGTATACTCAACCATCCAGACTTCAAAGCGGTGACTCCTTTGCAAGACAGCAAATACCTACTTCCTGCAGACAAATCTGACACAATCAGTAACTGGATTATCCAGGAAATTGAAAAACAATGTCCCCTTCTGACACATATGACACACCAAAAAGCGATGCCGAAGGGGTCCTACTTCCTATCTCTCCATTTTTAAAGCACCGACTCATTCTTTGTAGTGTTGTGTTTCTTTTCATGGCTTTGCCTACAAACATTTGCATTATGTTTAGTTCTGCTTTTTTCTTGTTTTCCCTTTTTTCGCTAACATTCTTTTTTTTTTTATAATTCTTCATGTGCTTTATCATTTCTTCGCACAGTGCTAGATTAAATGAGCCTTTTTGGGGTCAGCGGTTCTTAAAACCTCTTGTTCTCTTATGCCATTTTTGAGATAATTTTTCAATGAATTTTTTGTGGTGGGGGACTTTACGCCCCAACATATCCACGGGTAACTCTTTTGCATCCATTTTAATTCCCTGTATTCGTGGGCTTTCTTCCATCCATCCATCCATCCATCCATCCATTGTCTCCCGCTTATCCGAGGTTGGGTCATGGGGGCAGCAGCTTGAGCAGAGATGCCCAGACTTCCCTCTCCCCGGCCACTTCTTCTAGCTCTTCCGGGAGAATCCCAAGGCATTCCTAGGCCAGTCGAGAGACATAGTCCCTCCAACGTGTCCTGGGTCTTCCCCGGGGCCTCCTCACGGTTAGATGTGCCCGGAACACCTCACCAGGGAGGCGTCCAGGAGGCATCCTGATCAGATGCCCGAGCCACCTCATCTGACTCCTCTCGATGCGGAGGAGCAGCGGCTCTACTCTGAGCCCCTCCCGGATGACTGAGCTTCTCACCCTATCTTTAAGGGAAAGCCAAGACACCCTGCGGAGGAAACTCATTTCAGCCGCTTGTATTCGCGATCTCGTTCTTTCGGTCACTACCCATAGTTCATGACCATAGGTGAGGGTAGGAACATAGATCGACTGGTAAATTGAGAGCTTCACCTTGCGGCTCAGCTCCTTTTTCACCACGACAGACTGATGCAAAGCCCACATCACTGCGAACGCTGCACCGATCCGCCTGTCGATCTCACGCTCCATTCTTCCCTCACTCGTGAACAAGACCCCGAGATACTTGAACTCCTCATCTTGGGGCAGGATCTCGCTACCAACCCTGAGAGGGCACTCCACCCTTTTCCGGCTGAGGACCATGGTCTCGGATTTGGAGGTGCTGATTCTCATCCCAGCCGCTTCACACTCGGCTGCGAACCGATCCAGAGAGAGCTGAAGATCACGGCCTGATGAAGCAAACAGGACAACATCATCTGCAAAAAGCAGTGACCCAATCCTGAGCCCACCAAACCGGACCCCCTCAACGCCCTGGCTGCGCCTAGAAATTCTGTCCATAAAAGTTATGAACAGAATCGGTGACAAAGGGCAGCCCTGGCGGAGTCCAACTCTCACTGGAAATGGGTTCGACTTACTGCCGGCAATGCGGACCAAGCTCTGGCACCGATCGTACAGGGACCGAACAGCCCTTACCAGAGGGGCCGGTACCCCATACTCTCGGAGTACCCCCCACAGGATTCCCCGAGGGACACGGTCGAATGCCTTTTCCAAGTCCACAAAACACATGTAGACTGGTTGGGCAAACTCCCATGCACCCTCCAGGACCCTGCTAAGGGTGTAGAGCTGGTCCACTGTTCCGCGACCAGGACGAAAACCACACTGTTCCTCCTGAATCCGAGGCTCGACTATCTGATGGACCCTCCTCTCCAGGACCCCTGAATAGACTTTTCCAGGGAGGCTGAGGAGTGTGATCCCTCTGTAGTTGGAACACACCCTCCGATCCCCCTTCTTAAAGAGGGGGACCACCACCCCGGTCTGCCAATCCAGAGGCACTGTCCCTGATGTCCATGCGATGTTGCAGAGGCGTGTCAACCAAGACAGTCCTACAACATCCAGAGCCTTGAGGAACTCCGGGCGTATCTCATCCACCCCTGGGGCCCTGCCACCAAGGAGTTTTTTGACCACCTCGGTGACCTCAGTCTCAGAGATGGGGGAACCCACCTCTGAGTCCCCAGGTTCTGTTTCCTCATTGGAAGGCATGTTAATGGGATTGAGGAGGTCTTCGAAGTACTCCCCCCACCGACCCACAACGTCCCGAGTCGAGGTCAGCAGCGCACCATCCCCACTATACACAGTGTTGACACTGCACTGCTTCCCCTTCCTGAGACGCCGGATGGTGGACCAGAATCTCCTTGAAGCCGTTCGAAAGTCATTCTCCATGGCCTCCCCAAACTCCTCCCACACCTGAGTTTTTGCCTCAGCAACCACCAAAGCCGCATTCCGCTTGGCCTGCCGGTACCTATCAGCTGCCTTCAGGGTCCCACAGGACAAAAGGGTCCTGTAGGACTCCTTCTTCAGCTTGACGGCATCCTTCACCGCCGATGTCCACCAACGGGTTCGGGGATTGCCGCCACGACAGGCACTGACCACCTTACGGCCACAGCTCCGGTCAGCTGCCTCAACAATAGAGGCACGGAACATGGCCCATTCGGACTCAATGTCCCCCACCTCCCTCGGGATGTGGTCGAAGTTCTGCCGGAGGTGGGAGTTGAAGCTGCTTCTGACAGGGGGCTCTGCCAGACGTTCCCAGCAGACCCTCACAACACGTTTGGGCCTACCACGCCTGACTGGCATCCTCCCCCACCATCGAAGCCAACTCACCACCAGGTGGTGATCAGTTGACAGCTCCGCCCCTCTCTTCACCCGAGTGTCCAAGACATGTGGCCGCAAGTCCGACGACACGACCACAAAGTCGATCATCGAACTGAGGCCTAGGGTGTCCTGGTGCTAAGTGCACATTTGAACACCCCTATGCTTGAACATGGTGTTCGTTATGGACAATCCGTGACGAGCAAAGAAGTCCAATAACAAAACACCGCTCGGGTTCAGATCGGGGGGACCATTCCTCCCAATCACGCCCTTCCAGGTCTCACTGTCATTGCCCACGTGAGCATTGAAGTCTCCCAGCAGAACGAGGGAGTCCCCAGAAGGTATGGCCTCTAGCACCCCCTCCAGGGACTCCAAAAAGGGTGGGTACTCCGAACTGCTGTTCGGTGCATACGCACAAACAACAGTTAGGACCTGTCCCCCCACCCGAAGGTGAAGGGAGGCTACCCTCTCGTCCACCGGGGTAAACCCCAATGTACAGGCTCCAAGTCGGGGGGCAATAAGTATACCTACACCCGCTCGGCGCCTCTCACCGGGGGCAACTCCAGAGTGGTACAGAGTCCAGCCCCTCTCAAGGAGATTGGTTCCAGAGTCCAAGCTGTGCGTCGAGGTGAGTCTGACTATATCTAGCCGGAACCTCTCAACTTCGCGCACTAGCTCAGGCTCCTTCCCCTTCAGAGAGGTGACATTCCACGTCCCAAGAGCCAGCTTCTGTAGCCGAGGATCGGACCGCCAAGGTCCCCGCCTTCGGCCACCACCCAACTCACACTGCACCCGACCTCCTTGGCCCCTCTCTCACACAGGACCTTTCTTACTGTGACTGCTGGCAGCACATATCTTCCTTACACGTTTCTTGGACAGCAGTTTACTCTTGTTGCTATTATACAGAGTTTAACACCAGGATTTATCAGTATTTTTCCTGTTTTTCCTTGTCCTCTCTCAAAGCCACGATCTATTCCTTTCTGTAAATACGGCTCTAAATGTCTTTTAAAAGGAATCAAATAAAGTGAAGTCTATCAGACTCCACTAGCTCTTCCAAAGTAGCTCCCAACTTTCTCACTGTCCAATTTCTTCGTATTACAATTCCCCAATCTATATATAGCCGCTCTGTTTGTACCTCATCCAAATCTGATATCTCTGTGATTGCTCTCAGTAAAAAGTTTTTAGTACCCTCTGCTAGTTTGTGCGGTTGCCCTGCTGCATTTATGTCAAAATTTCCTCTCCAATAATGAGTATGCACACCATGAGTTATTTGCAGGATCCTTTCTTGTGCCATAAATTTTTCTGCCTACTTCTCCCACAACCTTTAACTACAGTAATAAATCTTGGCTTTTATAAATTTATTTGCTGTAACTCCTAGCAGTGACACCATTTTGATAAAAAATCTCTCAATGTATCTCTATGAAAAAGGTGCTTGATTATAAAATCCCACTCACACTCATTATGTGCTTAATTACTTAACTTTGTCTCCTGTTTCCCACAATTTGGGTCTCAGAGCTCATTCACACTCACACTTGTCTCCGCACCTGTGGCTCATTTTACTACCACTAAGAGATAACGGAGCTCATATACAGTCGTTCTCACAATCATTCTTTATTAAGGGGTGGGACAATTAAAATATATGTGTGTGTGTCTACACTTTAATATTATTTTTATTTCTTTTCTCACTTTCTTGCAAATGCAAGTTCTAAAAACAATAGCCCTCTTCTTTTTATTTTTACTGAATGTTTTAGCTCTACTCTTCCTCCTACAGGGTGAAATTTATATATAGCTACAATATATTTTGTTGTATTTTTGCACATGAAAAGTTACACACTTTTTATATACATATATATTTACATTCTCTAAATTCCACACTCGTACCCACTCACACTTTTTAGCACCTAGTGTGCTAGCCCCAGTGCCCTATTTTGCCCTACACTAATTTTGCACCTTTTGTGCCAGTTACACTCATCAATTAGCACCTCTGTGCTCCACTCGCTGCGTCGCTTTAATGCGCTCCACACATTCTGTACTAACGTGCCTCTTCGATCGCCGCGGCGCTTTTTAGTGCGCTCCACACATACAGCACTTGCGTGCTTCCCTAACCTACCAAAAGAAAAAATCATAAAATAAAATAAAGTTCTAATTCCCTTATCTATCCCTTAATGCTAGCACATTCAATCCACCTGTTACCACGCGGATCCCTTCCACCAGCTCTCTAAACGAACTTGAAAGCATTTATCTGAACAGGAATTTTTTTACCTACCCGTTGCCAAATCCCCTTCTCTAATCCAGGGCGGCAATGATAGGTCTCCAGTCACACCTGAACCAACTCTTTTGCTGGGGCACAGTTAGAAGGAACTGTCAGTGCCGGCATGCTGTAGCTTTTCCTAAAACCTGGCTCCCTCTCAAGACGGCTTGCAGACAGATGGCACGCCTTCCCGCTCACGTTTTACTGGCTCTGAAAACGGCTTGCAGATGGATGGCAATGCCTTCTCGCTAACGCCTTACTGGAGAACATGTACAGCCACAGCAAGGGGTGTTGGCACAGGAATTTCATACCTATCTATACTCCCTTGGTATTAGATAGGATTTCAACACCACCCGTTACAAGTGCAGCCCCCCGTCGTCCATCAACCGGTCCGGGGCGTCTTATTTACTGCAACTTGCAGTCCTCCATCCCCCTGATTGGAGCGTTTATCCTTTATACCTCAATTTCTATTATTTACTGCACCCTCATTCATACAGTCACATTCAGCTGTACAGCTTCACGCATTCCATTTTAAGTCTGTATGCCCGTCCATTTTTCCCTTACCTTGTTCTTTTTAGAGGGGCTAAATGGTGCTTATCTCCGTTGGGGGGTTTGCGGTCGCTCTTTGAAACTTTACACAAACAAGTTTAGCGAAATATCACTTACCTTTCTGTGTGGCCACCGTCTGTGTTCGTTTCACAGAGCGTCGTCCCTGCCGCGGGATTTTGCAGATGCCATTCTTTCCCATGTCCAGGGTCACCAAATGTTGTAGCAAAAAATTGTCACCAGAAGGCTTTTTACCTGAAATGAAGGGTATTAGGAGACTCGGGATAGGCAAACAAAATCTATAGTTTTATTGCAAAAAAATAACCATAATAATAACAAGGACTCAACCCAATATGGCCAAATTGAGCTGAGCCCGGAACAGTTCAAAACACAAAACTTTTATATCATTTCTTATCACTTTGTCCTTGCTCAATTAGCTCATTCTGCACCTGTTTTTACTGTCCATTGTTTCTCTCCAGTTTCTGTTTTGCTCATTTTTTATTGGTCTAAGGCTGGGCAGATGGCTTCCTCTTACCATCTTTGGGCTTTTCTTATGTCATTTCCTTTCCCAAGCCTTCCAAACTTTTTTATAATGGTGGCCTGAAGCTTAAGCTTTAATTTAAAGTGAACTATGGCATGTGCCTTTATTTAATCATCTGCTTGGCATGCCTTAATTTCTATGCTAAAGTTAATTTCTAATATATTCTTCTATTGTTATTGCTAATGTCTGAATTTACCGATGTTTCTTTCATACATTAGATCAGTATGACCTTGCTTACAGCAAAAGCCTTTTGTTGCCTTTTTGCTGATTCATCAATCCAGCTGGTTTCTTTATGTGCCTACCAGAGCCATCTTTTCTCTGTGGTATCATTCCTTTAGCTTCCTATCCTTGGACACAGGTGTTCTCAATCTTCTTATCCTGTTCTTAAGCTGGTTTCTACACGTCATTTTTGTTCTTTTTTTTGTTCTTTCCCACACTAGTATTTCTGCTGTAAGCTTAAAAAATAATGCAAAATGACTGATTTTTTAGTTAACTATTTACTTGACCTATGTTATTTTCTTAACATTCTAATTTATGCTTAATCTAATGTTTTAGAAGCTTTTAATTACTTTTTATGGCTCTTTATGTTCATTTGCTATTTTTATGCTAATATAAAAAAATTTCCTTCTACACTACCCAATCAGAGCACGCAGTTAAGTTCCTGTGTGCTGATTGGCTCAGTGACGGTGCACTGAATTCAATTCCACTGCGTTAACCAGGAAGTCTCGTCTCGCTCATTCAGCATCAACGTGTTTCGCTGTGTAAAGAGTTACCTTTTGTGCTCTTTTGTGTTTATCTTTGTGCATAGTCAAGCCCTTCGTTATGGCTTCAAAACGATCTGCTCCTGCTACTGCTTCAGGGGCTGTGCCCAAGCGCCAACAGAAGATGCTAATGATTGCCGAAAAGGTAATGAAGGAAGGGAACAGCTACACCGCTGTAGGACGCCATTACGGCATCAATGAGTCCACGATTCTTTTTATTTAAATAGGAAGAAAAGAATATAAGATCTACAGCCGCAGTGTCCTTCAACCAGGGTGCAAAATGAGTTGTAAGTGGACATAATAAGGTGGTAAGGTTTATAAGAGTGTGGGAAGGGTTTATAAAGCCTTAAAATATATATAAATAATAAAAATAAATATAAGGTCGCTACTTCGTGGAATTTCACCTATCGCAGGGGGCTCTGGAACGTAACCCCCGCGATAGGTGAGGGATAACTGTAATTACAGATTTTATAACTCCTGACGTGTTAATTTTCTACAGCACAATTTCCTTTTTTCTCAGTCATGTTTCTGAGAGGCTTTGTGGTGGAGGAAGATGTAATAGTCCTACAAAGCCATGTACTTATCATTTAGAATATATATATATATAGATATTTTTGGGGATATTAAATGTCCCCATATAATTGCAAATGAAAAAAAACTAAAACAAAGCAGTTTTCAGAAATATTGAAAGAATCTCTTTTCAGATATGAGTCCAAAACAGAACTGATTCAAGATGGCAACTTCTGTGGTTTTAAATGCTCCAGGCAGGAAGGGGCGGGTCCAGGAGGGCAGACAACGGAAGTGACATCACACATGGAATGGCTGTCAGTCATCTGTTCTACCCACTAGAAAAGGTCCAGAGAAGAGCGACTAGGCTGATTCCAGGGCTACAGGGGTTGAATTATGAGGAAAGATTAAAAGAGGTGAACCTTTACAGTTTAAGCAAAAGAAGAGGAGACCTGATTGAAGTGTTTAAATTATGAAAGGAATTAAGTCCAATGGATCGATTCTGTCATTCTAAAATGAGTTCATCGAAAACACTGGCACACATTTGAAAACTTGTTATGGGGTAAAGTTCGCACAAATATTAGGAAGTTTTTCTTTACACAAAGAATGATAGACACTTGAAATAAGCGATCAAGTAGTGTGGTAGACAAGTAAGACTTCAGGGACCTTCAAAACTTGACTTTGGAAGAAATAAGTGGATAGGACTGACGAGCTTTGTTGGACTGAATGGCCTGTTCCTGTCTGGATTGTTCTAATGTTCTAATGTTTTGTGTAGGTTGGAAGAGAGAAGGTATTAAACCACAGCACCACCCCCTGATTTGGTGAGTTATTATCATTACCAGAGCCCTTAAGCTACCTCCTATACACATTCTCTGTGACAATATATATTTATATATTTTAGATTTGATTAGAATAATATAGATTAGAGATGTTTATTGTCACGTACACTGCAAAAGTGAAGAGCATAGTTCTTGTGTTACCGTTACGGTGATGCATAAATAAATAAATAGGAGAGGTGGAAGATAAATGAATGAATATATAATTATAATAAATATATAAATCAGCAGATGGGTACAGTACAGGGCAGGTAGGATCAGGTAAGTGGGAGTTCATTGGTCTTACGGCCTGCCCTGGGAAATGAAGCTTTTCCTGAAGCGGGTGGAGTGAGTGGTGAGGCTCTGGTTCTCAGAAGGCAGAAGCAAAAACAGGGGATGAGCTGGATGGCTGTCATTAGAGACGAAACTGTAAATGGCCTGCCTCATTGATTTTAGAAGCTATGTGGACAGTCCTTTGGAACACTTGGCGATCCTGGCAAGTCAGGTTACCAAACCACACTGTGATGCATCCAGTCATTGGGTACTTTCAATAATACAGTGGTAAATGTTCAGTAATGTTTTGTATCCTGCCCCAAAGCTCTTGAGCCTCCTTTTTCAGTATGTAGGTAGTGTTGACTCACCATGAAAGGCAGTCAGTGATCTGGACATGCAGGAACCTGAAGCTGCTAACAGTCTGGACAGAAGAACCATTGATATGGAGTAGAGTGTGACTACCTTTCTTCTTTCTAAAGTCAACAATGACCTCCTTTGTTGTATCGAGGAAGAGGTTGTTGTTATGGCACCAAAATGTCAGCCGTTTTACGTGTCTCTTGTACTTCATAATGTTTAAGTAAAGATAACACCTTTTTATTTAAATTCTTACATGTAATTCACTTTTTATATCATACAATGCAACTACAACTGACAGCTGACCAGGTCTCCTGTTATCTAGTATGGCTGGTTTTACATGCTTTTTGACTAATCCTTTGATTTCTTGTCTTTACATTTTTAGTTTTGTGCTTGTGTTCTGATTTCCATATCCAGTTTATAACCTTCTGTCAGGTTTTTTTTGGATTCTGTTAGTACCTTGACCTTCTCCGCTGTCTTCAACAACTCTTTCAGATGATGGACTTTCTTGATAAAACAGCTTTATTTCATCTCATGTGGTCCAGGCTGTTTGTGTCGGTTCATGATGATCTCCACTTCAACCTTGATTTGTGGCCTGTGCTTTACAGAGCAGCTCACCGTGCCACAGGCCTGGGACTTGCTTTTCCTGTGAAGATGCCAACCCCAAGGGTCTTTGCTGAGCATGTCTGCCCTGTGACAACAACAATTTTGCCCAGCAGTGTGCCTGCCATTCTCTGCATACAATAAACACCATGTTGGATCCCGTTCATATGGACAGGTCTACCCTGACACGACACAGGACAGCAAAAGAATCTGTTGTGCTTCAGATCCACAATAAATGAACCAGTAGATCTGCTGTACAATGTAAGTATTTAACCAAAGAAAAAAAAAATGCAATTTCACTAGAAATAATGAATTATTATTTGTTATTTCTTGTCTCAGTGTTTATTATTCCCGAGTCATTTGAAATTTTCACAAGCTGTGCTGCACACTGAGCTAACCAATTTAAGGTTGCTATTTAAAAATAAATTGATTTGAATTGAAGGGAGGAATTTCTAGGAAAATATGGTTATTCCGGTTTGCTGTGATGTTTCTAATGATCTGCTGTTGGGCAAGACAAGATCAGCCTTTTATGTCCCTAAATTTGAAGTCATGAGCCATTGTGTTTGGTAATGCCTTCATGCATTTTAATCAAAGTCATAAAATGAAAACGTATTTCAAATATATGAAGAGTTGTATTCAACCAATTAATTTGTCATCAGTTTTAACACACCATATTATAATACAGATAAATAATTAAATCCTGTGTATGTGGCTTATTGTCTGCATACAAAGGGCACCACTGAACCAAAGCAATGACTGGGTATTACACAATTAAGCACTGGGATGGGATCTCTTTGATGAAAGTCATGTTATGTAAATTTTTCTATTCATTTTTGTGAATATTTTTGGTTTTGGGCAGTAGGGAGGCGTAGTAATTTGCACTTTGAGTCTACACATTCTTCCATGGCCTTTTCCATCTGGTATTTTGCCTTTCTACCCACATCACAAAGACATGCATGTTCTGTTATATTGTTGATTCTAAATTGAGTCCCATGTGAATGGGCGCTATAATGCAATGATGTCCTGCCATAGGTGCAACTATAATAGAATAATTTTAAGAATGTTATGTTGTTTTTGCTTTGCAAAACAATCAAACTTAAACTATGATTTTAAAAAGAAGAATTTACAGTATAGATAGATAGATAGATAGATAGATAGATAGATAGATAGATAGATAGATAGATAGATAGATAGATAGATAGATAGATAGATAGATAGATAGATAGATACTTTATTAAAGACCCTTGATAAATATGTGACAGACCAAGGGAGACAGAAAGTGTCTGTTGAGCCCCCAGCTGGGTCACCACCTCTTATATATTCATAGTATAGAACAGAAAGTTTGTGCCACAGGCACAACAAAGCAGAAATAGTTGCCATCGTCTCTGGTGTTAATCTCATTGTAATTCACTTTCACACATCACTATGAGCGTGAGTGTGAAACACTGTGCTTCTTCTCCTGACGCCCATTTTTAAGGCATCTAGGGAGAAAGGGGCATGGTAAATTTGGGGCATGGTAGGCAGGGTCCTGTCTCATTGTTGGTCTTTTTCTCCAAAGTGCAGTGAGGGAACGAGAAGAGATGGTTAGTGACAGCGCTCCCTCTCATCCCGGGGTGGTAATGCTTATCTTGACAGAATCAGCAAGGTGGTTCTCTAGTCGCACATGTATGACAAATGTCAGTAGCCCTCATATTCATTGAAAATATACAGTATTTAATAAGGCATTATACAGGGAGACCCATGAAAAAGTCGCCCTCCTCCACTGAGACAACTTCTGTCTCGTCTGCTGCCCAATAGGTGGCTGCGGTCATGTCGCCTGCCTTGTAGAGCTCTATTAAGATCACTTTCAGTGTCTTCTGTAAATGTGAGTACCAAATTTGATAACTTTTTTCTCACACCACATAATGCAGTTGTCTCGGTGGAGGCGGACCACTTTTTCGTGGGCCACCCTTGTATAACAAAGGCAAACTATTATGTTTAGTGGCTTCTCTAAATCACCCAGGTATGTCAATGCTAATGGACTGCAGGGGTCCTATTGTGTAGTAGTAGAGTCTGATCGGGAAAGCAAGTAACTGACTGAATAAATAGATTTGATTATAATTAAATTAAACAGAAGACGACTGCAGTTAATAGAGGCTATACATGAAGTGAGACTAGTACGGTGGCTTGTACTGCCATCTAATAGCTCTGGTGCCCTGAATTCTAATCTCAGCCTGGCTGGGTACTTACTGAGTGGAGTTTGTACATTCTCCCCATGGTTTTCCTCCAGATAGTCCTCCTGCATCCCAAAGACTAAATCCACATAAGGTTGAAATCTAAAAAATTCAAAAAGTAAAACACAGTCAAACAAATATTAGAAAAAGTAAATGGGTGTATATAGGCCGTCGGGTCGTCCACAGAATTGCAGTGTCAGGAAGCAAATAACAATTATTCAAGAAAATATGCACAGCATATCAAATTAAACAAATTGGAGTCAATGATGGAGTCCTGGTTGAACCAATAATTGAGTGGGGTATCACCTCGATGTGATGAAGAGTGTGATATCATAATACTATCAATGTTCAGGTTGGGAACAGTGGGAGGCTAACTGTGTCTTGTTCCCAATTTAAATTTTGTGTTTTAGAAGTATTTCCTTTAGCTTGTATACACAGGAAAGTGAAGTCGTCTATCTCGTTAGGCTCTCAGAGTTTGACGCGGCTGCACAGAGGACTTTAATTTCCAGCAGTCAGCAGGAGTCCACTAGAGCTGATGGAAGGATACCTTATTCAGCATGTACTTTCTAGGAAGTCAGCAGAGCTGCAGCAGTTTCAAAAATGTCTCTCTCACTCTCCTTAACAATCTGTAGATGATAATGTCTGCTGAACAAACAGGTATTGCTGGCTAAGCGGAGTCAAGGTATGTTCCAACACGTGGCGAGAGGTACAGCGACTCGAATGGAGGCTGTCACAGGAGTGAGGAGGACCCTGCTCCACAGCCGCCGTCCTGGATTAGTGCAAATAAATTGGTACTGCAAGCGAACTATGATACTTAGCGCGATGAGAGAAGTCACAAAATCAGCTGGAATGTTCAAGTAAATAATAGAAAAAAACCCGATCTAAATTCATTAAGTAGTTCTCTCGTGAAAAGTGGACAGACATACAGACAAACAGATGTTGGATTATATATATATATATATATATATATATATATATATATATATATATATATATATATATATATAGTATATATATATATATATATATAGAGAGAGAGAGAGAGAGAGAGAGAGAGAGAGAGAGAGAGAGAGAGAGAGAAAGAGAGAGAGAGAGATTATATTATATTATATTTTCAATTTCAAAATCTCTTATATATATTTCTCTTCTGGTTCGTCCTCTTCAAAAGCAGTCCCGCCCACACGCAGCCAACACGGCATTTCTCGATTCCTATTCATCCTTTTCAAAACCCTTCCCCCCGTTGCCTGCGGCTCCTCTTCAAAATCGGTCCTGCCCACACGCAGCCGACATAGCATTTCTCGATTCCTATTCATCCCCTTCAAAACCCTTCCCCACGCTGCCTGAGGCCTCCAATACACCCCCACACCACTTTTCTCAGTTCCTGTTCCTCCTTCGGACTACCGTGTTCCCCACTCCTCTCTCATGACCCCATTGGTGTCACGTCACCGCCCTATATCTAGCCTGACCGCTTGACCTTTCACTTCAGCCATGTGTGCACATGGGAGTCTTTTCCGTAGCCTGCTACAGGAAGGTACTCTGTTGACCATTGGCATTGGTTTCACTCCTTGCTATTTGTTTCGCTCCTTCCTATTTTCGTTATACTGTGACGGTTGTTTTCTAAGCCTTTGTTATAAAATGAACGACAGTATCCCTAATTTCCACCAAATACTGCCTGTTATCTTCCGCAGTTCTCTATCCCTCACCGTTGTCTCTTCCATCAACAAACACAGGCTGTGGAATGAAATGAAAGTCCTAAAACTCACAAAAAATATGAGAGCTCTTGAAAGTGAAACTCAATTTGTTCAATGGCTTCTTCAAGTTCGGGAAGGTAAATCTAGAGACACGGCAGAACTACCTTCTTAATGTTTACCACAACAACAAGTCCCAGTTGCTCAACTTTATGGTGATATTAATTTCTCGACTGTGACTCCCCAAAAACTTGCTACAAGACCAATACTGAATGTCACAAACGACGATTCTCTACATATTAACAACAAAGTTCTTGATCTTATACAGGGTGAAAAAGTGACCTTCAAGAGTGTAGATACAGTAGTCAGTGACGATCCTAATGAGCAACTAACGTACCCACAGGAGTTTTTACACACCCTCACACCAACTGGCATGCCTCCCCATATCCTTCATCTGAAGCTGGTAGCTGTAGTTATGCTCCTCCAAAATATTATACCATCAAAAGGTCTTTGCAATGGAGCAAGACTCATCGTTGCCCGAATACATACAAATATTATTGAGTGCAAACTGATCGCTATCCAAAATTCTGAAACAATCTTCATTCCCAGAATCTCTCTCCTTCCTTCCGACACCAATCTCCCTTTTAAATTTAAATGCACACAATTCCCACTCAGACTCGCCTTCTCCATGACTATCAACAAGTCCCAAGGACAAACGTTTGCAAAGATTTGCATTAATCTACAACAACCAGTCTTCAGCCACGGTCAGTTGTACGAGGCTTTTTCTAGGGTTAGATCTTTCAACTCATTATCTGTCGTCTCCACCAAAACACCTATTCACAACTCCGTCTTCCATCCATCCATTTTCCAACCCGTTGAATCCGAACACAGGGTCACGGGGGTCTGCTGGAGCCAATCCCAGCCAACACAGGGCACAAGGCAGGAACCAATCCTGGGCAGGGTGCCAACCCACCGCAGGACACACACAAACACACCCACACACCAAGCATACACTAGGGCCAATTTAGAATCGCCAATCCACCTAACCAGCATGTCTTTGGACTGTGGGAGGAAACCGGAGCGCCACTCCGTCTTTCAAGAAGTATTTATTTCTTCTTGATTTCTGAATTCCTTTCTCAACGTTTTCTGTTCTGATTCTTACACTGCCGTATGCTACGACGGGCGTCGGCTAGTATATATTATTTTTTCAATGAATAAAGCACATTTTTCTAAATTGCTGTTTATTTAACTTTGTGATGAATTGGGTCTTGGTACCTCATTTGTGCATATGGCTCCTGAGTCTGTCCTTTACAGTCCTGTTTTGTCGTACAGAGTCCTAGGTGACCCTATTTTCACCATTTTTACTCTTTATTATAGACACCTTAACAAAATGTCTTAAAGCCCATACACTTTCCACTCTTGTCAGGTACAACCGTTTCGCACTTCCTCCACCCTTCCCTTCTACATTTAGAACCTCAGGAAATTAGATAGAGTAAAGGAACATGCAGGAGGGAGAGCTACACTTTTAACTATGTATTGTAGGAAATATATTTTATTATAACTAGTGCCATACAAGCAAACAGAATGTGGCTTTGTGTATTGTTGTGGAATTTTTCCCTAATATAGCTTCTCTACAGTGCCCCACGTATGCAGCCTTACCTGCACATGGACAGGTGCCTCAAACAAAGTGACTTACTAGCTCAGCATAAGCAGACCAAATGGTTAAGTTACACTCCATGCCAATCACCAAAGCAGATGCCCGCTCACCGTGTGGCTTTGTATTGAAGACGTCTCTTCTCAGCTGCTAATCACTGTGGGAACATGGCAATCATCCACACCAGGTGCTCTTATCACTATGTCATAAATATAATGCAGATTCCTATTTTGTTATTTTGGTTTGCCTACTCCATAGCTACTGTTAACTAAATTATTTATATCTATTTTATAGCGCTCCATGTATACAGCCTTACCTGCACATGGTACAGCTGCCTCTAGCAAAGAGACTTACTAGACCAACACAAGGAGGCCAAATGGTTAAGTACACCCATGCCAATCACCAAAGCAGGTGCCCGCTCACCGTGTGGCTTTGTATTGAAGACGTCTCTTCTCAGCTGCTGACCGCTGTGGGAACATGGCAATCATCCTCACCTGGTGCTCTTAATAATCGACCTTGACCAAGTCAAACAGCATAAAATCAATATTCTTATAAAGCAAAATTAATAAAAACACAGTCAAGCTGATGATAGCAAAAGTAGAAAATATATTTGAAAAGATACTTAATAGGTTAGAAAATGTATTTGAAAAAAAGGTCTTATTAAAAATGTAGAACATACAGCTGATGGAAGAGGAGTCTTTTCAAGTCTGGGCAGTGGGCTGCTGTTCAGTCCGCAGACGTCTTGTCAGTTCCTTTGGGTTCTTCTTCCTTTTGTTATCCCCTTTTCTGCTCTTCTCACTCTTTTTTTTTCTGCTCCACTCTGCCTTTCTCTGCTCAGCACGCATCCCAAACTTAAAGGTTTTACTTCACTAAGAATAATCAACAAGTGCTTGCCTTTCTCAGACTGTTTGTCTATTGGGATCCTAATTGTCCCAGGTCTAATAAATTTTAAAAAGTATTTGTAACAATCTGTTTAAGATTCTAAAAGAATGATCTAAAAGATACAAGGTTCAAGTCAGTAAAGATAGCTCATTTAAAATCAATCTATTGCAGTCATTTAAAAATATACGCAGAGTGTGTTTAAAGTGGGATTTAGAGACCAGAATGTAAAAGTTAAGAAGACTCTGTTTAAATAAAGTCGGAAGGTGCTGGCTGTTTACTCAGGTGTCCAAATTGCTGGCAGGTTAATCAATATTAGTTTCATGATATTCCATCTAAGCTACAGATTCAGTTTTGAATTATAAACTACTTAGGACATTCTTGTGAGTCTGAACAATAAAATCTTCATATCACTTATTATTTAAGCCATATGCCCTTTGCAAACCACAACCATAAAACCGGATAACGCTAGATGTGTAGTTTCAGGTAGCCCAATGACTTACACTTGTATTTGATTGTTCTGGGTCAGCTCATCAGAAGGAAAGGTGGAGTGACCAGCTTTTACATTGTCTATCACAAATCAGGAACCAATGAGGCGTCGTTATACAGAAAAGCCTCCAATGCAAGTCCAAACATAAAGAGCCATACTTCCAACCAATGGGTGCACAAACTGCTTTTTCATGCCTAGGCTTTCATCCTCGGGAGATTCACTTATAGGCTCATGTAATATTGGAACAGATCACTCTTGCCAAATCTGTTTGATGCATGCTCACAGCTCCCTGTACCATAAATTACACTCCCTAAAGCTGTCTGCCTGAAGGGGGAAGCTATATATACTCTGTAACAAAAGGACACAAAAGGAAACAGGGATCTTTGGAGCACTTAGAAGGCTCACCCCATATATTCAAAGAAAATGTGGATAAAGTGGTTTAAAAAGAAAAGTAACGTCCTAATGATGCAAGTCTCCAAAGCAGACTAGCTGAGATGTTGTTGCTTCTGGTAAAAAAGAATCTTAGCAGGAAGAGGCGGGTCTAGGTGGAAGGAGACCAGAAGTGACATCAGAGGTGTCATGGCTGTCGGTCTGCAGAGAGAGGAAGAGAATAGGCATTAGTCAACAGTGCCCTCTGGCTTTCCGAGGGAGGATTACAATTATCCAAGCCCTTAAACTGTCCCCTATGCACACATGTCTGACAACTCATTCTTGCAAACTAATCCTGCCCTAACCTTCCAAGCCATGTCAAAAGTGGCAGCTTCACACACCATAAACCGCCCACCACAAATATTTTAAAAGACCCAGGGGGAGGTTGGGTAAACACTAAAGCAGAGCTGTTCTTCTCAGTAAAGTAAATCATGCCTCCTGTATATATGCTAAACACAAACTTAAAGCTACGTAATACATACAGTTATAGCTATATTATAAACTAGCCGACGCCCGCCTTAGCATACGGCAGTGTAAGAATAGGAACGGAAAACGGTGAGAAAGGAATTCAGAAGTCAAGAAGAAATAAGTACTTCTTGAAAGATGCAGTGTGCATATAGAATTTCCGGCCAAGCAGGATTACATGTGAAAATGATAAATAAATCATGCTTTCCAAATTTACGTACTATGGCCATGGCATCCTGATAGTTTTGTTGCATGTATCTTGGACTTCCTGGAAATGTGGACGGTAATATGATAATTTTGCCTACACGCACGTTGTTATTTTCAGCATTTGCTTGCAGTGCGTCTGATAGTTCCACGTGCAGATCTTGTTGATGTAATCTGAGATAGCTGAGACACGCACCCTCTGTTTTAACATACGCATCCCGTTTGCCGCTGGAGTGCAAAATACTAAATGAATTCCTCATTGCTAATCTGTACGCGTAAAATTGGCATTGAGTAAGCCTAAAAGTGGTTCTTTTATCGGGAACATGTTGTAAATCTTTGTGCCAGCCAATGTCTCCGTAAGGGAATAAAAGTGAGGTAAACCATAGGATCGCAATTCATATTGAGCATGGAAATCTGTTTACAGGAGTTGCCTATGGGATAGATGCAAATGTCCCTTTCGGCAGGCGGTTCGCCATCTTCTCCAACGAAAATCGCTGCAACATCGGTGTGACATGTCGGGGCATTGCATCGGCGTAAATCCTGCATAGGGTTTTCCTTGAAAACCATTCATACAGATGCTGTTGGATTGGACTGAGCGATTTCATGCATGTGTTTGTATGATTTAGCAAAGGGGTTGATGGTTCTGAGCATGGAATCTAGCTGGAGAAGTAAATTTTCGCTGCATGCAGAGTTTGCTTTATTTTGTAAGCGTACTTCAGTAGCTTGCGCTGTGTCAAAAACATACAACTGTCCATATCATGGAGAGGTAGAAGTGTTAGCGTATAGTGGAGAGATTTGGTGATAAATTTGCCCGTGTATTTTAAAACAGTATGGTCCATGGTGTGGACGAAGACTTCAGACAAGACAGCAGGTGTGGTTATATAGCAGCTTTATTTTGCAGCATCACAGTGAGCAGAGTTTCAGAAAAGCAGGCAATCAATATTACATGACAGCATCAGGGCTCTTCTGAACACCGTCTGTTGGGTGGGGCAAAGTTTTTATACCCCTAGAATGCGTGATTTAATATCATTATGAAATGCAACAGTCGACACTTTTATTATACACAATCCTTGAGCCCCTTCAACGCTCCTTGTGCAACTTGATTTCTTGGCCCCTTTGTTATGGCGTTCAGATGTAAACTAAGGGAAAACGTGATAAGGCAGTCTCATGTGTGGAATGCTTAGACCTTGAGTCCTTCGGACAAACATTTTTCTGTTTCCTCAGCAAAGCATGTTTTTAAAGCTTACTTCTGCTTAACTTCTTAGACAAGGATTAGTACAAGGGAACGAACAGAACATTCATCTTTCACAATGGCCAGGAGGTTGAGTTATCTGTGCACCCATGGAAGCAAACGCTAGAGAAGAGTTGTATTCTCAAATGTGTTCACGATAATTTTTAGCTTCTGATGTTTGCTGTGTAAGAAGCTGTTGTAAAGACACAGGTGGCTCCCGCAAAGGTGGTAAAGCTACTTTACTGTTGTGGCAGCACCTCAAGTACTTGTTGGCTGTATTACGCTCAGTATAGTGCATGACATGGAAGAGGACAAATAGGAATAGAGAAATGCCGTGTCGGCTACGTGTGGGCGGGACCGGTTTTGAAGTGGAAGCAGGACGAACCAGAAGAGAAATATATATAAGAGATACACAACAGCAAAAGAGCATTAAAACAAGTGCATTGTGTGTGCAGTCATTAAAGCAGTTCATTTCACTTTTCATAAATTCTAATTCCTAAGAATTCTTAATCCCCATTACAAGTCTTCAATTCTTTTATAAGTTGGTTAAGTTTATTTTTCAATAGTAAAACAAATACTGATGAGTTCATTATAATACTTAAGGAATCTACGCATTTAAATTTTTTTTTAAAATATTTGTCAGTCTTTGAATTTCTAAGAGATTATATTCAGTGTTGCTTGGTAGTTTTGTGCTCACCCACACAATGCCACCGGCCGGTTTTCCATCCTAATGCCGCTGTCAAATAAGCTTGGCAGGCTCATGTAGATGACACTTTCACAGGCTTTTTCAGCAACTGGGCTGAGGTTCACACAATGAACTTGAAAGAAAAGGCTACTTGCAAAAACGCACAGCCCCGTCCTTTTTTGATGTTATTTGCTGCTATGCTGTCAGGGCTATTGCATCTTTGACCAGGACTCCTCATAATGATTGAGCTGTGTTATTGTCAGTGCCCTGATGAACAATTTGGCCACAGTGCCCAAAATGATTGGTTTGTGTACTTCAGTGTGGTCAGATCAACTGGCAGTCATGATTGGCCCTATTCTGAAAGTGCATTTTGCATTTGTGATCTCGTCAGAGGTGAAGTATTTCCGACACCCCATTGCCACCCAGCTTATCCCACACTTCCTCGATTTAGTGACTTATGGAAAAAGAATGGAGGCAAACTGCAAGTTTTGGGAAGAAATTGCTAGACTGCATGAGCTGTGTTGTGGGCCCTAATGTCCACTTGAAATCAGTCAATGCAATCAGTCAGTTTGACACTAGCACATCAGCTCAGTGTCTTATATTACTTGAAATGACCATGGTCCAACACCCCGAAGAGAAATAAAAAAAAAAAAAAGAAAGAAAAATTTCTTACACAAACCAGCAGTCTGATAGGCATGGTGACCCTAGAGTACAACTAGGAGAAGAATAAGAAAGGTATGCTATAAAATAACAGTTCTGGCAACATTAATAGGTGACATGGGAAAATTCAAAGTGTGGTAAAAGGATAACACACAATACAAGGAATGGGATAATTAACTGGAGTCACACATAGAATATCTAATGGAAGAACCGGGAGTCTTCATATTAACACACATGAATACAAAAGAGCAAGCCAAACAATGAAAATCAATTTAATACTTGCAACCAGTGACTCATCCATCTCACCATTACCAAACCCACTTGTTGTAGTTCAGAGTCATGAAGACAGAAGTCTGTCTCAGTAGGATAAGTTGGAACTTTCCCTGAATGGGGCAACAGTGCACACACAAGCAGACACCGATCCGTACTCTGACCAAGACCATTTAAAGTCCCAAACGTGCATTTCTTTGGAATGAAGGTGGCAAGTGGACACAGGAAGAACACTCAAATACCATACATGCTGCTGGGATTACAAGTAAGACAACCAAAGTCTGAGTGTCTAACTGTAGCAAGAGGCCAAGAGTAGTCAGGCCAAGTAATGTTTTTGTTTATGTTTTTTTCATGTTTACTTTTTACTATATTGATAAAGAAAAACTATTCATGGCATTATTTTTGAAAGCATTCCCACTTGTTATGCATGCGTGTCTGAGGACCACCTTGCCACTTCTCATCAGGTATACAGTACCACCCCGATGCAGGAGGGGGCACTGTCGCTAGTTGTCATGTCTCCTGAGCTGAAAGAGGACTCCCTAGGAGACTGACTGACTATGCACCCATCAGTCCCAAGTGTACCCCCGCTTCCAGTCTAAAGCACATAAAAACAGTTGTTCCCTGGAAGGAGGCATCTCACTTGTGACCAAGACTTGCACCAGGATGGAGTCCTGAGTCAGATCACTTAACACTGTAGGTGATATTTTATGTTCTAGGGCTCCCATTTATTTCCATGATGCTCGATTACGTCTGTTGCATTGCATTGCAATTAAACGGGGTGGTCCAGCTGGCACTCCAGCTATTTTTGGGATTCTGCAACTAACTCTTTTTCCGCATGCTTAATGGCATTTTTTCCACAAGTGTTGTATTTAACATGAAACAACCTTGGAAAGGCAAACTGATTTATTAAAGAATTCAGCTATCCTACTTAGTTACCTTTCTCCCCCGTTTGTTTGCAATTTGAACTTTCATTTAGGGATGAGCCCATGCAAAAATATGGATGGATGAATGCATGAAAGAAATGGATCTCAGTTCGATTTATGTAGCAAGAAGGTTATTTTGTGCGAATCTGTGAATTTTATTCAAAAGCCAAGCAATTCAGCTGAGAGAGAGAGTGCTAGAGAGATGGACGAATGGCAGCTGTACACGTCAGTCAGGTTAGAGAGATGGGCAGAAAATATGTGATATACACACAAGCAGGTTATTTTAAAAAGTGATGATGCCTACTTGACCAATATCGTTACAAAACCCAGAGTCTGTGATACATGATGAGAACAGGTGAAGGTATTAATAACCAGACTGTTTGTCTGGTAGTTACCCATGTATGACAAGAATTTTATGAATATTTAAATATGTAAGTGTTTATAATGATGAAGATCCAGCACAACATCAGAAGTGTCTCACTATGCCATCGACATTGCCCGCTGGTTGGGACATCTCATTGTCAGCATTCTCCCACTTGGCTGTGATGTCCCTTGGCTTCTCTCCAGCTTGAATATTTATGTCTATATGAATATACATTGTATTCTGGGAATGAATGTTATTTTTCAAAGCAAGTTAAATACATATATCTCTCTTTGTACCATATTTCCCTCTTGTAATTATTTTCCACCATGAGTAAAAAAGGGATGGCATTGGCTCTAGTCTGTTCTGCATCAAGAAATACATCCCAAGGGAGAAAGAGTGCCCCTGCTCGATGCAGTTTATTTATTCAATATCCCTAAATACAGTATTTATGCCTTTAATACTTTATACATTTACTCCAGAGGCAATCCTGAAACTCAAACTTACATTCCTTCTAATGGAGAAGAATCATACACAGCAGCTATTCGGTGAAGTGGGAGAGGTACATGTAATATGCTCAAATCCATGAAAGAGTGGGCTGTTCTTTTTTATATAATCAGAACTATGTTAACACTCTCAGGCACTTCTTTTTACTTTGTTATCATTCCTCCCCCCACCCCCCCCATACCCCATCACTTGACATTTTTATTTTCTAAAAAGGCTGCAATTGTTCTGCATCCTAATGTATAGAAACAGAAGGAAACCCAAGGGTAACAAAGATAGAGTCATATATAATGGCCTGATATACTGCACTGTGTAACCTGAGATAGATGGCTGAACTTTATTCCACTCCACAGTCCATGGGCTAAGGACTAACAAGAGGAAAACCTCATGACCATGGCATTGACCCAAAAAACATCTGTTAATTTGTACTTGGAGGATGTTGTTGTCAGTGTTTATTGATGCATTGCACCACTGAGCCTGGTTTACAGCACATTTATGGAGTGCAATATGGTCTGACTGTAGAAGCAGTGGCTAAGGGTTAGGACCTCAATGTTCTGGGTTTTCTTCCTCCCAGCCCTACCAATAGAAGGCGATAAATGGAAAATGGATTGATGGATGGATGTTCTGGTTGCAAGTGCAGTCCCGACCACAGACTGCTTGTGTGGCCCTAAGCAATTCACTTCACCTTCCAATGATCCAGTGGAAGAAAAGTAAAAAAACTGCCATTAGTAGGAGTTAAAGAACTCCACCAGGGCCGGATTAAGAGCTTTGGGGGCCCGTAGCACATTTCAAATTTGGGGGCCCTTTTGGTCTGCATCATCTGAAGTTTAGATTCTGAACAGTTCAAACCGGACTAAATAATTATTTTACTCTCGATTATAATAAGAATCTTATAATATTTATGTGAATTTTATGTGTTGGGCCCCTAAAGTTTTGTTGTGTAAGAAATTTACAGTTTAAAAACGTAAAGATAATATTTTTAAAGACCAGTTTTTCAATGCTACACTTTTTCATTAAATATTGGGTCCACCATTTGGGGGCCCCCGAAATTGCGGGGCCCGTAGCATATGCTACATGTGCCTATTGGTTAATCCGGCACTGAACTCCACCCAACATCTAATTCAACTGCCAGTCCACACTCACATTAACCAGTTTACAGATGTTAGCTAACCTAAAGGTAACTGCCAGTCCACCTCAAGGCACATTTACATTAACCAGTTTACAAATATTAACTAACCTAAAGGTAACTGCCAGTCAGCCACAGGGTACACTTACATTAACCAGTTTATACATATTAACCAACCTAAAGGTAATTTCCAGTCCATCTCAGGGCACACTCACACAAACCAGTTTACAGAGGGTAACTAACCTATGTATAACTGCCAGTCAACCACTGGACACACTTACATTAATAAGTTTACAAATATTAATCAACCTAAGGGTATTAAACAGCCCGATGAGTACATGTTCAGGATGTGGGAGGAAAACCCCACTTTCCCAAAGGAAAGCTTACATTAACACAGGAAAATGTGTAGACCCCACTATAGCAGAATGAAAGATATTGATAATATCTAATATGATAAATATTTTTGTCAATTACCTTTACTGAATATGTTTTTTGTTGTAATTTTAAAATATTTAACCTGGGCCATCTAACGATATCTAATTTTAAAACACAGCAAAGCTGATATGCCAGTTGTTGCTTGGGCGCACTTATGACCCTACAAGATCGAATAAGAAATTGTAATAACTGCTGGACTTGGGGTCTGAAGGCTTTGCATTGATCTGGTTGTAACTGACCGGCCAACTAGCCTTGGAGAATACAGGTGGGCTAAGATGAAAAGTTATTGACAGGCTGGTGGTTGAAGGCTTTGCATCAATCTGCTTACAACCACCTTCACAAGGTTAGCCTGACATGGAAGGGACTGGATGAGTTTAGGAGCCTGTAGAGGTTTTTAGAAATGCAAGAATGGGCTGGAATGGGTAATCAAGAGTTAGATTGTCTGTGGCTGAACGTTTTGGATGGATTTATCAATGTGATTCTTACTTACTTTCAGGTTTTTGATGGGAACTGATATTTTCATGTCACCTTGTGCTGTTTATTTTAGTAACACCTCGTCAGTGTCTCTTTCATTGACCCTGTTTTAACTTTGGTTCGGCAAACTGAACTGTTGCACATAACACATGGTGGGTATGTGGCATCACAGTAAGGTGCAAATGTGGCTGGAGTACAGATCGGGTAGTTACATCATGCATGCGCAAAGCAGACAAGGTAGTGATGTAAGATAGTAATAATAATAATAATAATAAAACATTCTATTCATATAGTATCTTTCACATGTGTGAGGCAGAATATGCTTACAGTATGCATGTGTGAAAGTTCTGTGCATAGTTGTGATTAAGTTCCAGGTAAATATTTGGTGAACAAGGTCACCAAAGAACATAGCATGTTAGCTGAAAAAAATGCTTTGGTGATTTTCGCCAATTTACACTTTCCACTTGCAAAATTTTACCTCAGAATTGATTTAGTTCAGAAATGGCTTGGAGAAATTCAGTGTCTAAAGAACAGAAAAATGCACATGCAGTTGAAAAAGTTATAAACTAAGCAGAACATTAAAAAAAATGTTTGACAACGGTGTAATGTTCCTGTACTGTTCCCTATTCAGATGTATTAAATTCCCTCCTTATTTGTTAATGTAGAAAATTTTTCATTTTTTTCAGTTTTAGTACAAGGAGAGACCAAATTGCCAGGAATTGTTTAAAAAAAACTTTATTATACAACTTATAGCAATTTCCATTTGGTTACTGTCAAAATAGTCCCCTTGAGATGCGATACACTTGTTCCAGCAGCATTTCTGCCGTTCCTGTTACTCATCTCTTTTTTGTTACCGTGTCTTAAGCCTTCTGCGGATTTTTTCTGGATTTTTAACACGGTAGCTAATTGTCGCACCTTCAGTCTCAATTATCTTTCCAGGAACAAAAAAAAAGGTCACAGGAAGTGAGATCTGGCAAATACAGGAGTTGTGAGAGCAACAACCACATTATTGTTTGGTCACAGACTCTTTGACTGATAATGCGGTGTGAGCAGGTACGCTGCCATGGTGCAAAATGCTGTTGTTCTGAGCACTTCTTTTTTCTGATGCTTTCCAGCAGATGCCTCAGCAGTTCAGTGTAACGTTGCTGACTAAAGGAACCCTCTGGTCACAGGGAAACTCTTTATTAACAAATCCATTAATGTCGAAAAATACGATCATCATAGCCTTGATGTTCGATATAACCCGACGTGTTTGCACGATTGTAGAATAAACGTCCAAAATAAGCATTTCGATCAACTTAGCACAATGACACTTGACAGAAACATATCAAGACTGTTATCAAGCTTAACTTATCAAATCTGTTAGCGTCCTGCTAGGTAGTCTACCAAACATTAAAGATTTAATTTTCTTATGAAACAATAGGTAGTTTTTCAAAGCACAAAGAACCAACTTCACATGTTAAGCAATAGTTCTACAAGGGACCACACCATCCAGTAATAAACCCTAAAATGTTATTAAAGAACCAGAATTTTTTAGAGTGTGGAAGAAAAGATTGCCAAGCTAAGAATAACTTATTTTGGACATGTGATGCATGCCAGCAGTTTAGAGAGAGGAACCATGCTGGGAAAAGTCAGTGGGAAAAGAATACCTGATGACCACAAACACGTTGGATAGATACCATCAAAAGTAACACAGGCATGTGTCTGTAGTAGCTTAGACATGCTGTTCTAGAGAGAAAGGTGTGGATAAAGCTGGCCTGGAGAGTCGTCAAAAGTCAGAATCAACTGAATGGATAAATGAAATGAAATCAGATGTGGCATATCCTAAAATAATGGAGCAAGAGTCAGGCATAGACCAGGCTAGTCCATCACAGTATAACTTCCACATTCATGCAACATAACCTCAAAGAGTGAAGAAATTCTACTACAAGGAGTAAACCCAAACTACATACTGGTAGTCGCCAAGTTCAGCAGTGAACCCCAGTCTTAGGATCTGTGCCAGCTATATTTTTCACTGAGATGTTTGTGCAGAAATCAACTGTGTGGTAATTTAGATTTCTTCAAATTAATCAGAGGTGATGCTGCTCCGGTGTCCTTCATTTTAGTCAAATGAACAGGAAACTAAAAAAGATAAAGAAAAAGCAGCAAAATCTGAAGGACCGCAATGAATGCTGTCAAAAACAGATAAACGGTAAAGCACAGTAATGCATCATTGTGTGGGAAGATCTATTTGATTTTATTGTGCTTTCTGGGTGTAATAACAAGGCTGCACCGGAGAAAACTGATTTACACAAAATAAACATTTTTTGATGTAGGATGTTTACTGCTTTTCAGATTTATGTGATAAAATATGTTTCCATTATGAGCTTCAGAAAACCTCCATCCATTTTCAAAACCTTTGTATAAAAATAATGAAATGCATGTGTTGTACATAAGATAAAGGGAATACAAGAAAAATGAAGCAGATATCACCTAAGTCAAGTAAGGCTGCAGCCAGAATTTCAAGGGAGGAATGATGGGACACGACAGCAGACAAGGGTAACGGGGGCAAAAGAGAGCTGATTGAGTGTTTGTGAAGAATTATGTCATGTAGCGTTAGTTTCTCAAGAAGGTCTGCATTTAATGCTATAGTTGGTTAGCATGGGCTATTTAAAGGATTCACATGTCTCATGGGTTTATGAGAAGTAATAGTGTAGACTAATGTATTAGAGACCTTGAAGATCTGTAATGTCTATATGATATAGAAGATAGGATATACTTTATTAATCCCTGAGGGAAAATTGTTTTTGCATAACCTTTGGAGGACAAAGCACAGGGTCAGCCTTTGTATAGCACCTCTGGAGCAATTTTCAGGTCAAGGGCTTTGCAGAGTAGAATCCCCTCTAGCAGTAACAGGATTTGAACTGACAACCTTTCAGATACCAGGCACAGATCCTTTGCCTCAGAGCCACCACTCTGCCCAAAACAGGTTTATAAGGAATAATGATGTAGATCACCATTTTACATGTGTTTGAAGAGCTCTGCTATGTTACATAATAGTGGAGAGTGATATTGTAGAGGGCTGGAAAAGACATAAAGGCTGCAGAGGTTTTGAAGATCTTTTCTCTTTCGAAGGTCTTTATATATGTGATGTAATAATGTCGTCTGACATTGTAGAATCTCTGGAGATTCCTGGAGTCTCATCTGTAGTAGTGTGCAGTGATACTGTAGAACATTTGAAGACCTTGTACATTTTCAGGATGCAACAGTGCAGATTAGGGGTGGGCAATGTCGGTCCTGGAGGGCTGTAGTGACTGCAGGTTTTTGCTCCAACCCAATTGCTTAATGTGAAACCAATCCTTGCCAATCTCAGACCTTATTTAATTTTATGGCTAGTGTAGATGTCACATGGGCTGGACGGGCATTTAGGCCAGGAAGGAAACAGGAAGCAGACCTGGAAGGAAGAGATGGATGGACAGCTCCTGTAAAAGAAGAGATATCACTGGGGAGTTTTTATTCCTCCAGCACGCTAGATGACAGCAGTCCCGGATAGCCACGCCCAGTGGGAAGCCAACAGGGCATGATGGGAAGTGTAGTCCGGCAGAGCAGCCCTGTTGGGGTCACAGGGTACCACAAGAGGGTGTTGCAGGGAAACAAGCTCCCTACTGTATTGATGGACTTCTGTGTGACCCAGAAGTACTTTGATCGGGTGATCACCCTGGCACCAGAAGTACTCCCGGGTCTGTTATAAAAGGGACCGCACTCCCTTATCCAGGTGAGTTGGAGTTCTGAGGTAGAGGGGCAACATTTGATTGGAGGAGGGCAATGCGGTGGTGAGAGAATTATTGTAGAGAGAGAGAGAGAGAGAGAGTGAGAGAAAAAACAGTGATTTTGTGCCTGTGTAAGATTTTGTAGGTATTTATAATAAAAACCTTCATTTATTTGCTTGTGTGTTTGTGTCGGGGTTTGGGCTGGCTGTCACCCGGGTTTCAATCACAGTAGTTAGTCTGCAATGTTAGGTTCTTATATCACTGATTTTCTTCCTTTAGGTTCATTGGCTCCAGCAGACCCCCCATGAGCCTGTGTTCGGATTCAGCGGATTGGATAATAGATAGATAGATAGATAGATAGATAGATAGATAGATAGATAGATAGATAGATAGATAGATAGATAGATAGATAGATAGGGATGGATGGATGGATGGAGGTTCTTATATCACTGATTTTCTTCCTTTAGAAGGGAATCATCCAAAAGATCTGAAGCCTAAAATGGATTATTTTAGTCTGTCACACTTTTCTGTTAAGTGTTTTATTAAACCAGATAGTACAGGATGAATCCACACAGGTGTAAATGGAAACAAGTAGGATGGAGAACTGCTGGCTCCTTTGTCGTTTGCGTCTTATTGCTAATAAGGATCCATTAAAACAGTGGATGCAGCTGTTTAACACTGAAATCAGTAGTTAAGGGTGGGGAATCTGAAATGTTACAAACTCACAAGATGACAGAGATTTTCAAACTGTTTACAGTATCATCTACACCTGAGGTGGGCAGCGTCGGTCCTGGAGGGTTGCAGTGGCCGCAGATTTTTCTTGCAACCCAGTTTCTTAATGAGAAGTTAATTATTGCTGATGAAGCACTTATTGCTCAAATGCCATTTTAATACTTCATTTTAGTGGTCTTGCTTGTAGGGGTTCATATTCCAAACTAATATACAGCAGTCAAGTGTTTGCTGGCTTCAAGTAGGTTAATCAGACGTTACAATGTGGATTGATATTATAACATGCCATGTCTGATGAGTTTTATTATGATTAATAGCGTACACTGACACTGTGAAGGATTTGAACATCTCTGGATTCTTATGGGGTTGTAAGACATAATAGTGTACACTAATATTGCATTGTGTTTGAAGATTTCTGTTGTTTCACTGGTTTATAACCCTTTAGAGCCCTGCCTGTTATTGTGGGCTGTTTCAACATCTCTGCTGTCTCTTTATAAGAAGCAATAATGTAGGTCAATATTGTAAGGTGTCAAACAGTATAGCGTGACGGGGATTGTGGAAGAGAGATGAAGAAGAGAGTGCAGGCAGGGTGGAGTGGCTGAAGAAGAGTGTCAGGAGTGATTTGTGACAGAGTGAAAGGGAAGGTCTACAGGACGGTAGAGAGACCAGCTATGTTATATGGGCTAGAGATGGTGGCACTGACCAGAAAGCTGGAGGTGGCAGAGTTAAAGATGCTAAGATTTGCACTGGGTGTGATGAGGATGGACAGGATTAGAAATTAAGACATTACAGGGTCAGCTCAGGCTGGACAGTTGGGAGACTGAGTCAGAGAGGCGAGATTACATTGGTTTGGACATATGCAGAGGAGAGATGATGAGTATATTGGGAGAAGAATGTTAAACGATAGAGCTGACAGGTAAGAGGAAAGAAGAAGGCCTAAGAGAAGGTTTATGGATGTGGTGAGAGAGGACATGCAGGTGATGAGTGTAACAGAACAAGACGCAGAGGACAAGGAGATATGGAGAAAGATGATCTGCTGTAGCGACCCCTAACGGGAGCAGCCTAAAGAAGCAGAATATTGTAAGGTGTTTAAAGAATGCTGGTATTTAGTAAGTTAAAGACACAGTAGTGAAGACAGTACAGTGCTTGAAGATTTTTGGTGTTTCATAGATTTACAAGTAATTTTCCCATCAGCATAGTGACAATGAATTGAGAGTAAACCAGGAGATAGACATATAATCAGTAAGGTCATAAAAGCACGATTGGAAAACCAATATGCGAGACAAAATTTGTGGTCAAAATTTCGTTAGCACAAAGGCCAGAACCAGAAAGGATGTTTCGGAAAATGTTTTGAATCCACAACTCGAGTAAGGAGATGAACTTTCTGTTGACCTTTTAATAAGTTGCATCAATTACCCTTGGATCGCAACCTCTGAGGACATGCCACCAACAAACACAGAACATAGTCCTAATGGTGGGTGTCCCAAATGTCAGTGACCTCTAAGAAAACAAAATGGTGGACAAAACAGTTCAAATAGTTAAACAACTATTAAAGTATGAGGAAAAATGAAAACTAAACATTAAAGCCAAGAAGCCAGTAAAGAGGGGTAAAGGTCAAGAGGCCTAGTCAATCTATTTGCATACAGTACAGGCACACTAACAGCCAAGTGGCCTGGTAAGCCTACTTGAGCATATTGAAAAGTGTCTCCTAATTTTAAAAGCTGATAGGCCTAGTCAGCCTGTTTGAGGACAATATCAAGTGAAATAGAAAGCCAAGTGGTTTGGGGATATCCACTTGAACACATACAGTGTAAATATCTTGGGTACGGACATGTTTCAGAAAAATGCCATCCCAGAGAAAGGAATTAATCGGAAGGGCATACAGCATCAGAAACAAGTTATCCCTGGGTAGGCCTACAATAAATAACTTTAGCCACCCTGACAGGCAAAATGTTGTAAAGTCTTATCCTCTAAACTTGTAAGAGTAAAGTCCCTCAAAGAGCATTGCCACTTGATTCAGTAATGACAGAAGCTACACACCCATACACCAGGGCCCATGGATAGGAGACCCCTGAAACATTCTAACTTCTTAAGATAGGGGTTAGATATCTAGTACTAAACAACAAAAGGAATGATATTAAGTTGTAACATCTCAGAAATAAACAGCCCTGTCATAATTTATAAACAAGAGGGGATGGTGAGAGCCAGATGTAAGCACAGGGGAAACTAATATGCTTCTAGAGAGTGCAATCACCGCACCTTCGGGCAGATGGGGAGATTTAAGAGTACACACCCAGAGAGGAATACATCCCTAAATTCCCAAAGTTAAATAATCCTAACCTCAATAAAAAATGCTGGATCATTCAAAATGATTGAGATAAACACATAAAAATATTTTAAGACCCCAAATCATCTTGTTAGTAATAGTGAAGACAAGCATTACAAATGTTTGAAAATTTCTGGTGCTTCATGAGTTACTGAGACACAATAAAGTAGATTGTTGTGAAACAGCAAAACAAAATAACATTAAGGATTTAAAGAATTAAAGAAAGAGCAAGGCCAGGCCAGGGCCTTTACCAGTCTTCCTGGAGACAAGCCTTATCCCAGGTAGCCTGACCCCAAACTTAAAAGGCAGGCGTCAAGGCTCAAAGATGGGACAGAGGATAGTAATAATTCAAAAATACTTCTAAACATCCCAGATATACAAAGCTGCCTTCTAAGGAAACAAAAACCATGAAAACCTAAGCCTTAAAGGAAAATGGTGTGAAGAAAATAAACACAAAGAAAAGGCAAAAAAAAAAAGTGTTTGCCTAAAAAGACAATCCAAGGAAAATAAATTCAAATCCTAGAATCAAATAGAAAAAATCAATAACTAAAAGCAAAATTCAACAAACCAGAAAAATCCAAAGAAAACAATATTGATATAAAAAAAACACTCCACGAGGTCCAATGGGTCCATCTCCACATTATGAATATAAAGTCCAAGGGTGGTCCCAGAGTAGCAGCATTTAGTTAGCTCCGCCTTTTGGCGGAAACACAAGTGTATGGGACAACACAACACAACACAAGGGACAGATTCAAATTTAAATAATAAACAGACGTAACATTATTAACCAAAATTATATAATACCTGCACATGAAAAATAATTATTCAAAAATGACAATAAAACAGAAGTAAACATAAGCCTGGGAACAAACTCTGGCTGTAAAATAACCTTATACTTTGGAGGCACCACATATTAATAAAGCAATAATAATAATAATATCGTATTTTTGAGAATTTGAAGAACGGTGGTCTCTCATAGGTTTAGGCAAAGACTGTGTGGTGTTTTTAGATGAAAAGCATAATCCTAAAGATAACACCAAAAGAAATGGAAAGGTGAGATCCTGTCATGGTATTTGGTTTTAACTGAAAGCCTAGCAACAATGTCTTAGTCCTCCTGTAGTCTGGCATTACTACATGGGTGAGGACATCTTCAAAAGCTGTTCATCTTGTTTTTTTGTAGAAATTCAAGATCTGTGTCTCGGCCTGCACACTATATCCACATTACTACAATTTCATTAAAAATGCAGATATTATGCCCACACTACCATGGTGCTTTAAACTATGAAAACTGAGACTTTTGAAAATGCTTGTCCAAGTTGTAAACTTCTGAAAACATTGGCTCAGAGTTACAGTGTAAATGGGTGAAAACGGGGAGGTATGAAAATGCAAAATCTAATTACACTCTGATTCGTTCAAGCTTATTATGTATCCCTTCTCTGATTGGAGCCTGTTCATTCCACTGTCTCATTCCCTGATTGGTCACTCTGCACTGAAGAAAACCATATTCCGACATAGAGGAGTTTCTTTCCATGGCACTTGCTGTGTTGCTTACCTGTGTACCTTTAAAATGCATTTTTGTACCATTTGAAAGCTGTACATATGCACAAAGTCAAATAATTTACCAGTCACTACAAATTTGCATTAAATCCTGTGGGTGGAAGTATTACAATCATTTTAAGGATTTTTCCGCCAATGCAGGAATGCCCAGTGTGGGTCAACGTCTATGTCATATATATTTTTTGTGGTTTTAGTTTGGACTGAGACACTTTTATAAATGATGCGAAAATACTAGAATTAACAGAGATTGTTTTTCATTTTAAAAAATGAATGTGGATATTGCCTATATGAAGCAGCTACAGAATGTTTTCTAAGGACAGTTTAACCTTGCCAGCAAACACTTTGAATATTTGCTGTAACTGCAGCTGTTTGCTTACGCTTTTGACCAACATACAGAGCACTTTGACTCATGTAACTACTAGAATGTATAATGCTATAATTATCTCTTTGTCATGCATGCTTGTCTGAGGATCACCATCCAGGTTCTTCCCAGGTATGTGATACCACCCCAGGCTGAAAGGGGGCACTGCCACTAACAGTCTTGTCATTTTTTTCTTCCACAGTCTTGAGAAACCACCCAATGAGGTCAACTGTCTCCACCCCTTCAGTCCCAGAGCTTCTAAAGTGCAACTGGCCTAGAAAGAGGTTGCACTTACCACGGAGACGACCTGACCAAAGGAGCCCTGAGTTTAAAAAACTAGCGTAAGAGCCGAATTATACCCCATTACATGGCAATTGCCTTTTTTTTTGTTGTTTTCTTATACTATTGAGTGTTCTATTATATGTAAATGGGGAGGACGACCACACCTTTCAGTAAGTGAAACTTGATTTATAATGCAATGGTGGCAAGCAAAAGAGAAAATTGGAAAGAAGCGATGGCTTTTAGTTCATAGATAATGTTTGCTTTAGGCAGGCAAATAGAAGTTGTTATTATCTGAAAAAACACGGAAGTCTAGGAAGACAGGAGGGATAAAATACAGAGCAGTAGCTACGGAGTTCACATTTAGAAGCACAACTTATAATAGTCCATGAAAACTTCAGTATACACCTTTCAATAATCTTAGTCATATTTACAGTATCACAAGCATTTATGGTTATTTTAAAAGATTATGGCTTAGGTGTACAAAATGATTTGATCATGATGACTCATTTTCAGCACTATTAAGCCTAAGGGCATATGTGCTTTAGTTGGGAGCTTAGGAAGCCGACTATCCTCTGAAAAATGTCCCCAGTATCACTTTAATCTTCTAGCAATTACTGACTGCAGCTGGACATTTTCTTTTTCTTTTCATTTTTTTGTCCACTAGGGCAGCAATTTATAAAGCTTAAAAGCTGCTGCCCCACAGGTCTAGCGATCGTAGTTGAATTCCAGGTCTTTTCACATTCTCGCTGTGTTCTAGTATGGAGGAATATTTCAGATAAATAAACATGCAAATAAATGCATTGCGAAATGTTACTGTAAAAAAAATAAAATAAAATTGCATGTGAACATCCATTCATTTTCTTAACCTGTTTATCTAGAGCAGAGTCATGAAGAAGCTGAAGCCTTCCCCAGCAAGCACAGGGTGCAAGGCAGGAACAATCCCTGGACAGGGCACCAGTATACAGTCAGATGAAAAAGTTTGGGAACCCCTCTTAATTCTTTGGATTTTTGTTTATCATTGGCTGAGCTTTCAAAGTAGCAACTTCCTTTTAATATATGACATGCCTTATGGAAACAGTAGTATTTCAGCAGTGACATTAAGTTTATTGAATTAACAGAAAATATGCAATATGCATCATAACAAAATTAGACAGGTGCATAAATTTGGGCACCCCAACAGAGGTATTACATCAATACTGAAAGGCCTCTAGACGCCTCCTACAGCCTTTGATGAGTGTCTGGATTCTGGATGGAGGTATTTTTGGTATTATTCTTCCATACAAAATCTCTCCAGTTCAGTTAAATTTGATGGCTGCTGAGCATGGACAGCCTGCTTCAAATCATCCCATAGATTTTTGATGACATTCAAGTCAGGGGACGGTGGCGGCCATTCCAGAACATTGTACCTCACCCTCTGCATGAATGCCTTTGCAGATTTCGAACTGTGTTTTGGGTCATTGTCTTGTTGGAATATGAATGACTCTGGATTGTCTAAATGAGCATTTACATACAACAAGCGACTCTGTTTGTGGCGTGAGTGCAGAAAGGGCTTCTTTCTCATCACCCTGCCATACAGATGTTCTTTGTGCAAATTGCACTGAATTGTAGAATGATGTACAGATACACCATCTGCAGCAAGATGTTCTTGCAGGTCTTTGGAGGTGATCTGTGGGTTGTCTGTAACCATTCTCACAATCCTGTGCATATGACGCTCCTGTATTTTTCTTGGCCTGTAAGACCTGCTGGGTTTAACAGCAACTTTGCCTGTGGCCTCTAATTTCTTGATTACATTCCTTACAGTTGAAACTGACAGTTTAAACCTCTGAGATAGATTTTTGTAGCCTTCCCCTAAACCATGAGACTGAACAATCTTTGTTTTCAGATCTTTTGAGAGTTGCTTTGAGGATCCCATGCTGTCACTCTTCAGAGGAGAGTCAAAGGGAAGCACAACTTGTAATTGACCACCTTAAATACCTTTATATCTCATGATTGGACACACCCGTCTATGAAGTTCAAGGCTTAACGAGCTAATCAAACCAATTTGGTGTTGCAAGTAATCAGCATTGAGCAGTTACATGCTTTCAAATCAGCAAAATTACATAGGGACCCAAATTTTTGCACAGCCAGTTTTTCACATTTTATTTAATTTCATACAACTAAATACTGCTTCATTAAAAATCTTTGTTCAGAAAACACCCCAGTACTCAGATGTTCCTAGGAAATGAAAGACATACCACTGATATCTTTTTTAGTTGAAAGTAAGATGATGAAATAACAATTAAAGTAGCCGCTTCATGTAGCAATTCTGAACAACTTTTTTCTTGTGCTCATATCTGCCACAGATGGACACCGTCACAGCTTTGAGTGTGCAATTTATGTGCCTTTGAAAAAAGTTGCCCAGAATTAGACCAGCATGTACTATATGGCATAGCACAACATTTTTAAATCAGTGTAATCCAATTCATGATCATTTCAAAGCACATTAGGAATCAACCCGGGGTAGAACACTAGTCCATCATAGGTCCCACTCATGCAGACACCCTTGTTCTCTTACACCAGGCCAGTCCGGAGTTAGGCCTGGCTTATAGTTGATGCCTCTGTGCTGGTTGTGAGAACCGCATGACAAAAATTGCGTCAGACGTAGAAACGGGTTTTTGCTGCGTACTGAACTTTTTTTCCTGACTACAAAATAATGCAAACAGAATGCGCTGTATATCCAGAATGGCAACATTTGATAAGAGGCTGGTGACAGAAGTGAGGTGATATAGGCATGTGTATGATTTGTCTTTCCAAGACCATAAACATACTCAGTTGACCACAAATGGAATGAAATTGCAGTTAGCAGTTTGTTAAAAAAAACATGGAAAATATCTCTTAAAGCCAATAACAACAGGCACAACTCTGTCTTCCATTAGCAGTCTCATTGAGCCGAGGCATATTTCGTTGAATAATCATTTAAACAATAAACTTCCTTGGGTGTGAAATTATTAGGTATTGACCACACACTGCAACTTACAGACTACAAGAATATTGAAGAAACTGGTGACCACAAGCAGAAATGGACTGCAAACCCTTATTCCGATCACACAAATCGGGTTATTGACTTCTGAAAACATAGTTAACATTGGTAGATTTCCCAATGTAGCCATGAAAACCCCTAACCAGGTTACAGTTAAGGATTTCCGTAGTCTGTGCATTTCCATTGTACTCTGTTCACCTTCTTAGCTCTGCACACACTTTCACCAGCCACCGGTAGAAGGGTCCGTAAGATAATTTCTTGAAGCAAATGTCTGAGTGATCACATTATTCCTAGTCTTGGCTGAAATAATCTGACTCAGTATTTCAGAAATCACAAAATTTATGTTGATACAATACATACAATACAATTTAACTTTGTATAGCCCAAAATCCAACAAGAAGTGCCGCAATGGGCTTTAACAGGCCCTGCCTTTTGACAGCCCCCCAACCTTGACTCTCCAAGAGGACAAGGAAAAACTCCCGAAAAAACAACTAGTAGGGAAAAAATGGAAGAAACCTTGGGAAAGGCAGTTCAAAGAGAGACCCCTTTCCAGGTAGGTTGGGCATGCAGTGGGTGTCAAAAAGAAGGGGGTTAATTCAATATAATATACAGAACAGAACACAAATAATGCTCAATACAATATAATAGTAAAATAAAAATATTACAAGTACAGAGCAGAATTTAACAGTAGATGAGATCATGTAATATGATTTGGATTTGTTCAGAATCCTGGAGACCTCAAGCTGCCTCCCCCTATTGGCCATTCCACAGCTGAGTCAGTGCTTGGCCAACCAATCCAATGAAAGGACCCTTCTACCTGATGATTCCTGTGATCCTCCATCAGGGATGACTTTACCTTAGGCAGGCAAAACAACTTGGCAGTTGGGCCATGGCACCAAGTGCCACATTTGAGTACTGAGAAGAGAAACAGAATAGGTGAGGGTTAGTAACAAATTAGAACTATCATATTACTTATGTTTTAGTGCTAATGACTAAGAACAGAGATGCAGTCTGTACAGTTAATCAGCAGCTCTAGTCAGGGTGTGCTAAATTGAAGTAGTGAGTCTTCAGCCGGGATTTAAAAGATGAGACTGAAGGGGCATCTCTTACAGTAGCAGGGAGACCATTCCACAGTCTAGGGGCCCTGTAACTAAAAGCTCGACCTCCCACTGTTATTTTATTAATCCTTGAAATCATAAGCAGATCTTGAGATCTTAATGTGCGCTCTGGTTTGTAAATAATGATAAGCTCAGAATGTTGATGTGCTGTACATACAGTGCTAAGTTCAGAAACACAATCTCAGCAACAATAGGGTAACACATTAAAAATAAGGTGTGATTGTATAGTCCAATTACCTTTTAAAGTATCGAGTAACCTAACGCATATCTCAATGAATAATATTATTATGTCAGTGACACTGGGTGTAAGGCAAGAAGCACACGAACCGGTTTGCCAGTCCTTGGGAAGGCTTAGTCAAATAGCCAGGCAGAAAAGAGATTGCTGCAGCAGTCCGGTAAGAGAAACCAAGGCATCATTTGACTAAACATATTTATAAACCACAAGAAAATTATCTCAGGCATCATGCTTATGTTCAGATTCACATTGGCCAGCCGATGGTGACGTTTAACTCTTTTTAGAAAAGTTTAATGACGCTGAAGCGTTTCACCAAAGGAGAACTCCAGAAGATTACTTGTACATGTAAACATAAAGTGTTGGGGTGCTAGCTGGGTTGCCCCTTTAAATTTTAGTGGCAAATAATAAACAACAACACAGGCACTCAAAGACATGAAATAGAGCATTAATGGCTCTTTCTGGGACTATCAAGAGTAGCTCTTATAAGAGGGTAGCTCCGTCCTCAGAGTTATCTGGGTTTAAATGACACACTGACATTCGGGGACATTGGGCTTTGTAGCTCTCAGGTTGGAAGGGGCAGGGTGAATTGCCCTCAAGGGGCGTCTTTTCATTGATGTGGAAGAGAAAAAAGATGAGGCTGTTAGCTGCAGGGGTACTGAATTCCTTGGATGAGCCCTGAAGTGTCCCTCTGATGCACATATGTGACACAGGGTATCTGAGTACAACTGTCACAGGCTTGCAGAAATTGCAAACAAACAGAAATTGAGCTGAAATTTACTTTACTGCTGAAAACTGGGAGTTGGGATCAACCCAGCAGTTAAGTAAAAAGTGATGGCCTGTTTTAAACACAGATTGGCTCTATTTCTAATTTGGCTCTCCCCTATCAATCTTCACTACTGTGTCTTTAACTTAGAAAAAGCCTGCAGTTTTCAAACACTTTACGATATTGAACTACACAATTACTTGTTATAAAGACACAGCAGAGAAGTTCAAACAGCCCACATGTTTTAGAACAGCTTGGCTCTTCTTTTCTTATCCCTTAGGACGGAGTGGTGGCTTTCTGGTTAAAGGATCTGGGCTGGTAACTCGAAGGTTGTCGGTTTGAATCCTGGCAGTCACAGAAGGAATACTACTCCGTTGGGCCCTTGAGTAAGGCCCTTAAGCTGTAATTGCTCCAGGGGTGCTGTACTTGCACTCTGACCCCAAAACTCTCTGGAGGAGTGTAAGTTGGGGTATACAAAAAATGACAAATTCCTCATACAAGAAATTGTATATGGTGAAAAAAAAAATCTTAGATATTCAATTTATTACTTCTGTTGTCCATTTCTTAATATGGTGTATTGTATTGTGGGGAAAGGAGGAGGGAGAATAATTGAAAATTTCAAAAAGAATAAAAGTAAGTATCAACTTGTGTTAATATTACTATTTTGCATTCAAAAAAGATTATAGTAGAAAAGAAAAGAAGAAATTTTAACAATGTGTTTGGCATGCTTGTATGAAAAGCATAAAAAAGGACAATTTGATTTGCCCAGTTTGAGAGGAGTAATTTAAGATAATTGAACCAAGGCTGCCAAGGATCTTCTAGATTGGGGGTCCTTTATATAAAGCTTATAGCTGATAGGTATGGGAAAGTTTCTGCTTCAATAAACTCTTCAAATGAAATAACGATAGCTTTGACACTCAGATGCAGATTTCCAAACCAGCAGGATGGATGACTAAAGAATGACGATCCACCTACAATAAACCATTAACCATGGAACATTCCCCAGGTATGAAACATAACATTTAACACTTCAGAGTTGGGCCTTTAAATGTGCATACAATATCATTTAAAAAAACATTTCAAACACTCTATCTTGGGATGTATATATGTTTTTTGTCTTTCTATATTGTACTTTGCAAAGTGACATCAAAAATGTCTACTGCATATCGTTATACTAGCTGTGTGTGGTCGTCAGGACAAAAAACAACTTGAAGACTCCCTAGAATTTTTACTATATCATTGAACCTGCAGAGGCGTCAGCTAGGTGGGCCGAGACAGGTCGAAATTGTCCGAGACGGACGTGTAGTCGAGAGCAACTGTCGCACAAATTGAGCGGGGTAGGCTGGAACTCATCTCAGGTAAACGTATGGTAGCTCGTCGTGTGAACGTACAACATGCATGTATCACAAAGCTAAGTTTGTCTGCTTGGGTTGAATGAGAAGGGAGGTGTGTGCAATTGGTGAAAAAATGTAAAAGTGCATGCATGTGCCATCTCACCAAGTGAAAGTCACACTTGTATAAGCTTCTACATCTGTCGAATTCACATCAACTCCCGTACCTGTGGTTGAGTATGAGCAAAGTGGACTGCTCCACACACACACACACACACACACACACACACGCACACATACACATACACATACACATGTTTTGTAGTGAGAACTGAGGTGCATGCAAGCGCCAAAAAAATGTAAAGGTGCATGCATGCACCATCTAGTGGCTGAGGTTGAGCGTGAGCAGAGCATGCTGCTCCACACACACGCACGCACACACACAGGTCTTTCGTTTATATATGTCTAATGCCCTATAAAATTTTTAACTTTAGTGTTAAAGTCATGGACAACATTAACACATACTGTATTTATTGCAATCTGTTAGGTTTTTACATAACGTATTAATATCCACTCTTGTCTATTGTTATGAAAAATGATATGTTGACAGGAATGTGCTTACAGTAGGCTTTATTAAGACTTTAAATAATTGCACTCTACCAAAGTCATTTACATTTGTACAATGCCATATAGATTACAGTTTCAATCATATTTCTACAGGCAATTGTGTATTTAAAATAATATATTCATCAAATGTTAAAACCATACCATAATACAGCTGGGATGATGAATTTTGTTTTCATTTAAATGTTGGTGCTACAAGACTTGATCCGTCTTGATTTTAGTATCTATATCAACAAATCTGAAATTGCTAAGGATCTGAAAGGTGTCTCAACCTTAAAAACAAATATATTTATGTATTTTGAAAAATATATTTCAGTACATTCATGTGCATGATGAGCTAGGAAAACGACATTTACTGTATTTATTTATGTAGGACATTTTAATACAAAGAATTGCAGCTCAAAGTGCTTTACAACTTGTCAAGGAGAAGGTTACAGGAAAAAAAATAAGAAAGGTAAGAATAATAATGACAATATAACAAAGAAAAAGTAAATAAATAAATGAAAATAAATAAGTTAATTAAGACCTTATGAAATATAGATATACTAGCCAACCCGCGGCGTAACATACGCCGGATAATTATGTATTGATGGGTGAACACTTGCTGAACGACACAGTTGTCCAAATGGGGTGGGTTTGTGGATATCACTGTGAGTGAATGAAAAGATGGAACTCTGGAGAGAGCAACATACAACTGCCCGTGACTGAAAACTGGTTTTGGCAGATACATGCACATCTTTTTGAAAGTTTGGCCCTGTGCCTTATCAGTTGTCATCGCAAAGGCAAATCTAACAGGAAATTGTCTTCGTGTTAAAGTAAAAGGCAAATTATCCGCGACAAACTGTTTTACACGCTGCATACCAACCCGCGGTGTAGTATACGCCGCATAATCACACCGCTTTTTTAATGTTTTTTAAGCAGAGGGAAAAAATCAACATTTGCAAAATTCGTAACACCGCTTTCAGTAAGTACAATGCACACGCGTTTAATTTGTCAGCCACTTTTTGCCAGCAGTCTTTTCTGGTTTGGGCTGCTTTTGCAGTATTACCGCTTGTGCATATTAAATCTTGAAATCCTTCGAGTAACTAATTAACTAACTAACTAACACCCACCCAGCAGAAAAAAATGTGCCCGTTCTTTCATCATTTTGTTGTAGCCTATCAAAGACTTGCTGATCATGTTTTCTAGACTCAATATACAGTGGAACCTCGGTTCACAACCATAATTCGTTCCAAACCTCAGGTTGTAAACCGATTTGGTCGTGAACCGAAGCAATTTCCCCCATAAGATTGCATGTAAATACAATTAATCCATTCCAGACCATATGAACTGTATGTAAATATATTTTTTTAAAGATTTTTAAGCACAAATATAGTTAATTATTACACCATAGAATGTACAGTGTAATAGTAAAAACATTGAATAACACTGACATAAACACCCAGGCTCCCTGCTTAGCTGCATGGCATGTGCAGTGCATGCGCAGGCTCTCTCTCTCAGCAGCACGCGAGCCTCCCCAGCCCCCCCCCTCTCTTTCTCTCAGCAGCACGCAAGCCCCCTCTCTCTCTCTCTCTCAGCAGCACCCGAGCCTCCCCAGCCCCCCCTCTCTCTCTCAGCAGCACGTGAGCCTCCCCAGCCCCCCCTCTCTCTCATCAGCACGAGAGCCTCCCCAGCCCCCCCTCTCCCTCTCTCTCTTAGCAGCACGCAAGCCTCCCCACCCCCCCCTCTCTCTCTCTCAGCAGCACGCGAGCCTCCCCAGCCCCCCCTCTCCCTCTCTCTTTCAGCAGCATGCAAGCCTCCCCAGCACCCCCCCTCTCTCTCAGCAGCACTCGAGCCCCCTCCCCCTCTCTCATCAGCACGAGAGCCTCCCCAGCCCCCCCTCTCCCCCCCTCATCAGCACGAGAGCCTCCCCAGCCCCCCCTCTCCCTCTCTCTTTCAGCAGCATGCAAGCCTCCCCAGCACCCCCCCCTCTCTCTCTCAGCAGCACGCAAGCCCCCTCCCCATCTCTCAGCAGCACGAGAGCCTCCCCAGCCCCCCCCTCTCAGCAGCACGCAAGCCCCCTCCCCCTCTGTCTCTCAGACACACGCGAGCCCTCTCTCTCTCTCAGCAGCACGCGAGCCTCCCCCCCCCCCCCCCCCTCTCAGCAGCACGCGAGCCCCCACCCCCTCTGTCTCTCTGCTTCGGGCATTTCTCCCCTGTGTAGTGTGTTTAGCGAGTGAGGAGAGAGAGCGAGAGCAAGCCAGTACGTTACAGTGAGCGAGAGCAGGCTCGAAGGCAATGTGTTCCTGTGGTATAGCGGGTCCATAGCTCCCCTTCAAAAGGCCATTTTTAATCAGACGACTGACAGTAGTGGAGTCAGGCACAGAGAAGGTCAGCTGCAGAGAGAGCGTCTCGACTGTTGCAGGGCCTGAAGCAGGTGAGACACTAATGAAAAAGAGGCACAGGGCTTATTGGTTTTTAAAGACTGCTTCCTTCATTGTGTTTTAACTTCAGTTTTAAAGGATTGCACGGCTCTCTCTTGTGCTGCCTGTGTGTGCCTCTGTCTCTCTCTGGCGTTGCCTCTCTGTGTGTGTGTGCGTGCACGCCCCTCTGTCTCTTTGGCACTGCCTGTGTGTGCGCGGCTCTCTCTATCGCGCTGCCTGTGTGTGCCTCTGTCTCTCTCTTGCGTTGCCTCTCTGTCTGTGTGTGTGTGTGTGTGTGTGCCCCTCTGTCTCTTTGGCACTGCCTGTGTGTGCGCGGCTCTCTCTATCGCGCTGCCTGTGTGTGCCTCTGTCTCTCTCTTGCGTTGCCTCTCTGTCTGTGTGTGTGTGTGTGTGTGTGCCCCTCTGTCTCTTTGGCACTGCCTGTGTGTGCGCGGCTCTCTCTATAGCGCTGCCTGTGTGTGCCTCTGTCTCTCTCTGGCGCTGCCTCTGTGTGAACCAAGGTTCCACTGAGGTTGACTAATGAAAAGTCAACGTGGCTCAGAGCTGCAAGTGTACTGTGGCACAGACAAACAGAAATGACAGCATGTTTTCCTTGGCGTCGCGTCCGAGTTGGTGGGCGTGGCTCTGTGATTCTTTCGTCGTATCCAATGGTCTAAGAGTTGGTGGGCATGGCTCCTTCCTGCGTGCGCCATTGGCGTCTTACTTGTCGGCGGTTTAGTGAATCCACGCCCCTTCCGGCTTGCTTTCCATGGTCGGCTACTTGTCTTCTGGCTTAGTGAATTATATATATAGATAATTAGTAGAAGAGTAGCGTTCTTATATGGAGTATCATATTGCAAGTTTGGTGATAAAACCAGACAGCCGGGAAGACAGAAAAACACAAAACCGAAACTCCAGTCAAATTGGAGAAAAATAATTAAATCTGCAGAATTTCCAAGGCCAAAAGACCATTTAGCCAATATTGGACATTCTGCCTAACATAAATGTGCTTAAATCATTTCTATTTGTAAGAGAGGATTCGACAAAGAGGGTCTCGTGGACAGCTGGGTGCCCACCCTCATTCCAGCATGACCGGTGGCTGCACAGGACTTTGATCAGGTAGTGGTGGCACAAAACGCAATCACGGACAAACTGGAAATGAAAGCAGAGGAAAGTAGTGATTCGTAAAGACTGCAAATGTGATCATTCTTTGCCTGTATAGTCTATTAAGAGTACCACTAGAATTAGCTACAGAAAGGCCAAATTAAAAAAAAAAGACTTCTTTAATGCTTCACAATATTAGCCTGACAAGTCTCTATTGGGAAAGCATTCCAGATTTTTGGTGCATAACAGCAAAATGCCTCCTCAACACATCTTTTAAGCTTGGCTCGTGGAATAAGAAGACCACCTTTAGAAGATCTAAGGTTTTGACTTGGAATGTAGGGGGACAGGCACTCCAAATATAGGAAGAGGCAGGATTGCTTAAAACTTTTAACACCATTAGTAGAATTTTATGGTCAGTTATGAAGGACAACGGTAACCAGTGTAACAATGCTAAAACTGGTAAGATGTGCTGAGAATTTCCTTTTCTGGTTGACAGTTTTGCTGCTGCATTCTGCACTAACTACAACCAATTGATGTCTTTCTTAGGTAGTCCTGTTAGGAGTGCATTACAGTAATCTAGTCGACTAAGAAACAAAAGCATGAAATAATTTTTCAACATCTTGTAGTGCTATAAGAGGTGCAACTTTTGCAATAGTTCTTAAGTAAAAAAATGCAGTGCTGGTAGTCTGGGTAATGTGCGAATTAAAGTTTAGGTCAGTGTCCATAACTACACCTACACTCTTTAACTCCAGTTTGACTTTATTTTTAATACCCTTGCAATTTCAATATTTGACAGTCACTAAGATTTCTGTTTTGTCCTTATTTAGTTTGAGAAAGTTACTACTCAACCATTTGAAAACAATAGTAAGACATGTAACTATGATGTTGTTTCCCTGTGATCCTGAATTAAGCATGCTGTCTGAGTATCCTAAAGTGCACATATTTACAAATGAAACTGAATTGTAAGACACCATCATGCCTTTTATTTTCAATTAAGATATTTTAATCACTTCACTTACCAACCCATACCCAGCGTCTCTGCTGCTCGTGTATGTGGATTTCACTTTTACCAAACAACAAATCTTTTAATTCTCGTGGATACGCCTATTCATTGGGAAGAAACACTACTTTTCCCTGATGGCAACATGAATTAGACGATCTACAAGTCTCCGACTTAAAGTTTAAATCCGAACAATATATTCAATCTCTTTTCGCTGTTCCGTTATTTCACCGAGTAATAATTTCCATTTGTTTGTGCTAATGTGATCTTTACTATCATTTTTTTGAGACTTTTGAATTTTAGTACTTTCATTATCTCTTACCTACTCTGTATGTGTATCACACCAATATTTTTGAAATCTTTATGATGTTCTACTTTGTCATCTACTCTTTGTCTTTTATTTCCGGGCCCGGCCGTGGTTAAATCTCTTGGCACAAAGTGTTGTCTCGCGGGATGTGAAAGTATCTCTCTGAAAAAGTCACGTCTTGTCCCAGGCTAAAAAATCTTGTCCCATCTTGGGATTTCTCTCTATTATAAAAAAAATATCTTGGAAGGAGACAAGGCGTGATTTTCTCAGAGAGACACTTTCATGTTCCACGAGATATTCTTGTAGAGAGAAAGAAACGATATTCACTCATGGCCAGTTATACATTGCATTGTCACGATGTAATTCCAAACACAGAATCAAAATTCAATACGATATTGATAAAAAGGTAAAAGCGAAAAGAGATCGAATATATGAACATAAGTAATATGACAGAAGTGTGCCGCATGAGATGCAGCTGATCGAGCAAAGAGGAGGTAAAAAAAAATATTTGTTTCCCATTGTATCAACGTTTAAGAGTGGGTTTCGGAGGAGCTACCACATCTCCTTGGGGTGCATTCAGCCCCCCTCTTCACAACACGAGTGACAGAGACGCTTGGGGGGGTTGGCGAGCAAAGCGAGCAGGGGGAAAAGCCCCTTAGTTTTTATTGTAATAGAGAGATATATTTGCATTTTCTTGTGGACCATTTTATCAGTGTCTCTAGTCACTCTGAATTAGACAACAGTAAGTGCCTTAGGAAAGCAAATGAATACTCAAATGAAGTCTTACATGTTCCTGTGAGAAGGATGACATGTCCTACCTTAAGGCAGCCTAGTCTGAGAGCCCACCTAATAATAAAGTCCTGATTTTACACAAAACAGCAAATGTTCCATTAGAAGACAATGTAAGTGGATTTACCTTTTGGACTTTGTCGCTCTCGGCCAGATTTAATCAAATTTAAGTCAACTGCTGTTTAGGAAATTGGCTGTTTAGACAATTTGCAGTCACCAAAGCCCTGCTAGCCCTGCTTAACTCAGGCCCAGATTAATGATATCCATGGCACTGAAGGTCTGTGTCTAGTATAATAAGTTCCTCTTTGTTTATTTTGTAATTTCAAGGACTGCCTACAAATCTCAAGGAGGATTGCAGATTCTTTGCCTAGCCCTCATTATAAACACTTTGATGTATTATCTAGAAGGCAAAGGAGACCTGCTAACAAACATGCATAATATTTAATAGCTTTCACTGGGATTCATTGTTTTGTGTCGATGCAGCCTGACCACTTCATCAGTACTAACAACAGAGGATTGTATTAGCACCAAAGTACAGACCATATTGGACCTGGGGTCCAATAAGCTACTATATTAGTGACATGAAATAAATACTCATCCCTCTTTCTAAATTTTTGAGTATCTTAATACTGTTTAATGGCTCCCGAATGTAAATTTATCTAAATCTCAAGTGAAGATGGCATGTCACTGCTGTCTAATTGGAAAGTCCATCCGTCCATCCATTATCCAACCCGCCATATCCTAACTACAGAGTCACTGGGGTCTGCTGGAGCAAATCCCAGCCAACACATGGTGCAGGCCATGAAACAAACCCCAGGCAGGGCGTCAGCCCACTGCAGGGTGCACACACACACACCCACACATCAAGCACACACTAGGGACAATTTAGAATCGCTAATGCACCTAACCTACGTGTCTTTGGACTGTGGGAGGAAACCAGAGCATCCGGAGGAAACCCACACATGGGGAGAACATGCAAACTCCACGCAGGGAGGACCTGGGAAACGAACACGGGTCTCCTAACTGCGAGGCAGCCGTGCTACCCACTGCGCCACCGTGCCACCCCCTAATTGGAAAGTTTATAACTGAAATTAATTTTTTTTTTAAATTTGAAGGCCAGGTGGTGTTCATTTCCAACCACAAATCATTTATGGTTACAGTTAGAGCTGTGCAATTCTGTTTCCCTACAAGCTGCTAGCAGGCATTGTCCCGTTGAATCTCCGGAGCTTATTATCTTGCTAACAGAACAACTCCCCCCCCACCCAAACTAGCAATGAAAGTTGAAAATATCCCAAAGAGCTTGAAACTGATTAGCGGTAAAGGAAAAAAATTAAAAACGCATTCATTGTGACAACATGTGCTGTTTTGTGCCCTCTCCGTGCACAGATTGTTTTTCTCACTAAATGGCTTATCTGGTTGTCTTTGTTCCTAATTAGGAGGAATGGAGTCTCAAGTGGTTAGTTCCACTGCCTCATAGTTCCACACTGTCTGTGTACAGTTTACATTCAGATGATTTTCTGCCATATTTTATGCGTGTTTACCCAACAGACAACATGAGCCCTGCTATAGGACTCAATGATACTTCTAATTTTAGAGCATGTCGAGTTTAATAGCTGCGACTGCTGAATCTCTTTGCTCTTGAGATTGTCGAATTATACAGCTTGGAACCACAGTGGATGACTCATTTCACAATTCCCTCAAGTTTCCCTATCTTGCATTTTGCATCAATAGTACCACGAGGTCGACTCATTTTGGAAGCCAATCAACGTAGAGAATGCTGGAAGAAGAACAGGAGCACTGCATGAAATTAAACCTCTGTACTGGCCCTAAAGTTTGATGAGCTTCTTCTCCATTTGCACAGTCCAAATGACTTGCTTTTCTTATTTTCTTGGAGCTACCATTGTCCTTTACTGATTGTAGGCATTTACAGTAATTCAATGTACTTCCAACTGACACTTATTGGATAACCAGTAACGGCGAACTGCACAATAACTCTTTCTTTGTATGTTCAGCATTTGTTTGCTCAGAGGTTGATGCGCTTGCTGCTTTGTGAGCAGCTCTTGTTTTCTCCACTCTAGCAGCCCACTTCTTTGCTTCTTTTGTCTGCATTTTTTTTTGCGTTAAAACTGATTACAGTGATCCCCCGCCTATCGCAGAAGTTACGTTCCAGACCCATCAGCGATACGTGAAAATCTGCAATATAGAAAGATCATATACGTAAATAAACATTTTTTATATAGTTTAAGCCTTAAAATACCCATCCCACACACTTTAAACACATGTAAATTTGTTAAAACACATTTTTTAAACATATGATATGTGGAAGTCGGGCTAAGGATATGAGTAACATCTCTCAATTATAAAAAAAAATCTTGGCAGGGAGACGAGGCTTGATCTTCTTGGAAGACAATTGACATCCCAAGAGAGACATTTTAACGTCACGCAAGACAAGACAGTGAGACAGAAGGACAGCTGTTGTACAGGCTTTTAAATGATCGACGCGCAGAGCGACAAGCAGAACAGGCATCTTGGCAGAAGCAGCACAAAGCCAGTAGCTGATCCGTCCACTTCTGCTTAGCGTGCGTTCAGCTCCCCACCTTCACAATGCAAGCGGGAGAGACGTGAAGTGGCAGTAGCGTAGCGTGCCTGCGGAGGGGTTGAGCGAAGCGATTGAGACCAGATCATCTCGGAGAAACACTTTGACGACATGCAAGACTAGGCATTACAACCTTAGGAAGCAAAACCCGTGAGACAGTGACTTTTGCTTATCACGTCCTACTTACAAACAATTTAAAACAAGTTCACTGACATCTAACCTAGCAGTTGTTGGAATGCTTTTGGCAGACACACTGCAGTTACTCCCAGCTCTTAAAACAACCACAAGCAGAACATGCAGCTCACCAGCAGCAGCTGTAGCAAGCCAGCAGATAATCCGAACACTTCTCCTTAGCGTGCGTTCAGCCCTCAGCCCCCACCCACCCCCCTTCTCCTTCAGAACGCTAGCTGCAGAGATGCGAAGAGGCAAAAGGACAGCTGCTGTACAGGCTTTTAAGTGATTGACGCAAAGCACAACAAGCACAACACACAGCTGGCCAGCAGCAGCAGCAAGACAGCAGCTGAACCAATCGCATCTCTTTAGCGTGCGTTCAGACCGCCCCCCCATCACAACATGAGCAGTGTTATAAGTCCCATGAGAAAGAGATTTAACCATGCCCAGGGTAGGAAATAAAGGACAAATATTGTTATTACAAAAGTTTTAAAGTAAAAATGAAAATAATGCATTTATAACAATTCCCATGAAAATAATGATCTCTTTAAATTTATCCGGTAAACCAAACCCGGGGGTGGGTGAGCGAAGCGAGCAGGGGGTGGAGTCCTCTAGTAATAATAATAATAATAATAAATCTGCGATGCAGCGGGGCGCGACAGATGAACAGCGATATAGCAGGGGATCACTGTAAGTCAGTTTTTGTGTGCAATTACTTAGTATGTTTTTGTTAATTTTTCACTTAAGCTGGCACTTAAGTCTTCAACCTGCCTCAAGAATGATTTAAGATATTAAGAAGTAGGGGAAGTGGTGGCGAAGGTGGTAGGGATGAGAACGGCGTCCATACACACGCGCCGCATGGCTGCCCTGCTGCCCACTGCCGAGAGTTGATTCTACAATAAAATAAAAAGAGTAACAAAAATTGTCACCTCAAAAGTGGATAGTAGATGTAGTATATGTGTACGAAATTTCAGGTCTATAGGCCAAGCGGTTTGCGAGCTACAGGTGATTTAAAATCCTGGACAGATAAACAGGCAGCCACGGTAGTGTATTATATAAAAAGATAACTCTCATTGGCACAGAGCCCACTGCTAAAACTTACAAATCGCTACAAAAAATCTAACCAATTTGATTTTGTCATAGCATGTCACAGATGGTCAGTTATCGAGTCGATGGGTTTGTCACACTACATGTTATGACCATTAAGGTAAATTAGGAATTCACCTATGGTCATAAGCAGGGGAAAAATCCAGCCACATGAGTTAGCTATCGAATAGTCGGTTGGCGCACTAAAAAGCTTGGCCTATGGTGCAAAATAACCTTTCATCGGCACTGATTATGAGACATGCGAAGTGTCTGAGGATTATCGTGAGTTAAGAAAAGACAGAGAGGTGATTAACAAAGGCAGAGATGTAGTCAAGAAACCAGAAGGTCAAAACCATGAGGCTAATAATAACCAGGAATCAAAAGGACAAGACAGAAAGCACATCATTCAATTAATAAGCAACTAATATATGATGCTCAAATATGTCTGACTAACATTGTAGGCAAGGTCCCCAATTCCACTCATAATTCCTTGTGTGAGAATCAATATCTCAAGTTCACATTCACTGCCATTTCCTCTTTTTAACCCCATGGCTTGTAGTAAGGAATGTGGCCAAAATTTAGATGGTGATTAGATTATGAATATTCAAAAAAGGTGTTTTTACGCCATATATGGGGAGTAGCTAAAAGTATGGGCAAAAGTCCATCATTTTTAAGATTAGTCTAATTTAGTTTAGTTTGAATGGGGAAAAGGGTCAAGGGTTTACATCTTGATGCTCCCGCAATCTCATATAGATGATGGACAACCTGACAAACAGACAGCAGTTTATGAGGCTCAGAGACCGTGTGTCAGAAATGGTGGTGTGTAGCACTGGAGCACCTCAAGGAACTGTCTTGTCTCCCTTCCTGTTCAACCTCTATACAGCAGACTTCCAGTATAATGTCAGTGCCTGCCACCTACAGAAATTTTCAGATGGCCTCTCCATCATAGACTACATTAATAATGGAGATGAGTTGGAGTACAGGAGATTTCTGGAGGACTTTGTCTGGTGGTGCAGGGAGAATCACCTGTAACTCAAAATCAATAAAGTGTTGGCGATGGACTCCCAGAATGTGAAAGGACCCCTGAGACCAGTCAACATTCAGGGGGAAGATGTGGAAGTAGTGCTGAGCCTGAAGCACCTGGGGATTCACATAAACAGCAAACTGGACTGGTCTGACAACAAGAAGGGCCAGAGTAGAATGTACTTCCGGAGATGATTCAGGTTTTTTGACGTATGCAGCAAGCTTCTGGAAATGTTCTATCAGTCCATAGAAGCCAGTGGAGTGTTCCATGCTGTGGTCTCTTGAGGAAAAAATTTAAAAGATGCACAATGCCTGAACAAACATATCAAGAAAGACGGTTCCATCACAGGGCTAACCCTGAACACACTGGAAGCTGTTGTGGAAAAGACAAATATGGATATCATCATGAAAATCCTCTGCCATCTTGGACTATTTTAGCTACAGGCTCATTCCACCATGGTGTACTAAGAAGCATCTCTGGGGGTCTTTTCTACCCATTTTTATCAGTCAATTCAGTGCTTCCTCCCAATGTTCCAATCTAAATGTTGATACTCTCCAAGTTCATTTTGCAATTTCTGCACAATATACATTAATTATTAGGTTGATTGATTGAATGATTGTTTCATTTGTCCTTTGAAGTCTGTATCTCATTTTTGTATGCATCTAAATTTCCACAAGGGAATTAACAAAGTTTATCTAATTTAAACAATCTAAGTTGATTTGAGATTTATAAAGGAGCTTGGTGTGGCACATGCCATATGTGCGGATTTATAATTCCAATTATTTTTATGCTTATGCTGTTTTTGCCTTTCGAGCATAAGCAAAAGTTTAGTATGGAATCTAGCAATCTCAAAACCACAAAAACACACATATGAAGGTTTTTAACATTACACTAAGTGACTGACAGTAATGGATGTAGGCTGTAACTGTCTACAACTCGCCGTCAATTTCTCATACTATGTAAACGAAGGCTACAACAGAAAATCACACGGGGAATTGTGTAGGTTGACCCCGGCATTAATTAGTCTATTGTGGGTGCTCGTGGGTATTTAGGTGAGTTTGCTCTGCTGCAGACTGGCACCTCACTCATGCCCTGTGTCCGACGAATTAAGTGGCACAAAAAATTAGAAAGATGGTTGGAGTTTCAAATGATACACATTTTTCCAGTCTGGATAAGACTTCTCTGCACAATATTAGGTCCCTCGGAAGATGGAAAATAAAGACGTAAAATTAGATGCATTGTGGTAAGGAGTTTAAAATGTCATTTTAATGGCGTAGCCAAAGGTTTGAAGTGTGCCACTGTTGTCTGTGAGGTTTATTCCAAACACATTATTTTATTAAAAAGGGGTAACTGAGGCCAAAAATAAATACAGCTGAAACCACGCAAATCAGCTGGCAGATAGAAGCTGACACTACCATGCAAGCAACTTGACCAAGAGATGAGATGAGACAAGTCATTTTCTGTGCAACTGCACTGAACCTTAGTGCTCACCTACTGGAAGGCATCGCTCCTGCCCGTACCTAGGACAATATGCCTTCTGCACTCTTTCTCTTGAAGTGGACAGCGTTGACTGCAAGAACCCCTGACTTAATCACGTTTTCACCAGTAGCTTTCCTTTGAAAATTGTATTATTGTGAGTGTTAAGCCGATATTAAACAGAAGCTAAGTATATTCTTCCTTTAGTGTAGTAGGTATCGGGATGAAATGCTTGGACCCATTGTCAGACCATATGCTGGTGCAATGGGTCCTGGGTTCCTCCTGGTACATGACAATGCCCGGCCTCATGTGGTGAGAGTATGCAGGCAGTTTCTGGAGGATGAAGGAATTGATACCATTGACTGGCCCCCACGCTCACTCTCCTGACCATCCAATGCCACCAGGTTGCCCCTCAGACTGTCGAGGAGCTCAGTGATGCCCTGGTCCAGATCTGAGAGGAGATCCCCAGGACACCATCCGCCGTCGTCTCATTAGGAGCATGCCCAGACCCCCTAAACCCCAAGCCGATGTTGTCAGACATGCATACAACCACGTGGGGGGCCATACAAACTACTACTGAGTATGAGCTGCTGCAATGAAACTTTGGCAAAATGGACTAGCCTGCCTGCCGCATCATTTTTTCACTTTGAATTCTGCCCTCTGTAGGTTGATAATTTTCATTTCCATCAAACGATGTGTCATCCCTTCATTCCTAACACATTACCCAGTCCATATCAGTATAGATATCCAGCAGGATTTTTTCCCTTTGAGATCTGATGTGTTCTCAAGGTGTTCCTTTAATTTTTTGAGCAGTTTATATATACAGTGGAACCTCGGTTTGCGAGTAACTTGGTTTACGAGTGTTTTGCAAGACGAGCAAAAATGTTTAATAAATTTTGACTTGATAAACGAGCGAGGTCTTACAGTAAGAGTAGTATGTATACGCTTTGTCTGCTCAGCGTCATGTGATCACAACTTCTCTCTCTCTCTCTCGCTGCGGGATTGTGGGCAATCGTCTCCTATTCTCCATCTGAGTCGGCATGCCTCACTCATATAGTCAACATCCGTACGAGCGTATACTGTTTACTACAGCATTAGCATTGTGACTGTGTGTGCGCGCGCGTATGTGTGTGTGCTTTGACGTGCGAGTCCCCGTCTTGCGCCCTAAAACACTAAGCTGAGTTTCAGTACTTTAGCAACACCAGCTTTATTCAGCTTGAAACAGCAACAGTGCGGTTATTTATTGTAGCGGGATCTGCCGCTCTCCTATACACAGACACAGCAGTCAGGCAGGGCCGTGCACATTTATGTTTCTTGTTCCTTGTATCACCCATCGACGGCAGGTGCTTATAGCATGTCCGCGATCTTTTCGGATTCGGTTTTACAGCGAACTGCTACAGTGCTTGGAGACTGCGATTGCTTTGGGATGCTCTTCTGCAAGTCGTCCCGTTGGGTGCAATCCCACAAGAGTTTAGAAACTCACTCACACCAGCCATGATTCTTTTCAAAGGTAAAGTGCAGGTTAATTTGTTTTATGTATTTTTACTTTATATTTTGTATTAATCATTTTTATATGATTAGTTTTGGGTTGTGGAACAAATCATCTGAGTTTCCATTATTTCTTATGGGGAAATTCACTTTGATATATGAGTGCTTTGGACTACGAGCACATTTCCGGAACGAATTATGCTCGCAAATACTAGCTGTGTAAGCCCATGCAGTAAAAAGCCCGGGTTCCTAGATACTATTGAAATCATCAGAAAACAACTGAAATGCAGAGTTGGCGGTTTAATTTTGTAGATGTGCTTGCCCCCCTTGTCTATCAGCGGTTAGGACAGTTCCTCTCTCCTCGGAGGTTTAATTTTGCCGCTTTGCTCGCCTCGCTTATGTATTAGCGGCTAAGCGAGTTTGTCTTTCATTGGCCGTTTCAATTTGGCCACGGAGTCGCGTTCCTTCAGCTTCATGCTGTAGCCTCGCACTTCTTTCTCCTTCCGATTTGTTAACTTGAGGCCACCTTGCCTGCTCTTTGAGCTTCATGCTGTAGCCTCGCACTTCCAAGCCGGACAGACAGACACACACACTTCCACACATAGACATGTATATATAAGATATATAGACTTTTGGTTTAGTAAAGAGTACAATCTCGAATGAACCTATTCCTAGGAAGTGTGTGCCCCCTTGCTGGATACAAATGGCAACTTCTCTTTGGGGGCTTTGCACAGTCTGTCCCAGCATGGGAGGGCCTGAACCCAAAAATGAAAGAGAGGCCTCTGCCAAGAAAAGATCAGCTACTTAGATGAGAAGGAAAAGGTTCAGTTTACTTCATTTCAAGGGTCATACCTAAAGTAATGAGCATATTGGAATTATCAAGAAATACCTGACAATGCTGAAATGCACATTTCTTAACTTATGTCACACCTGAATAAAAAATGACCAGGCCTGAATCAGATATTGGTTTATAAGTTCAGAGCAAAAAATGGCTGACAAAGGCATATTTTTTCAATAATATGCTGTTATTAAATTTCTTTTAAAGGTGGAGGATTGAGTGGTTGACAGTTATGAAGAATTTCAATGTACTTAGGGAGTCGCCTGCACTTGCAATAGGAAAATCCGATGACAGTACTTTTGTTCTTAGTATTGCCGTGGCCTAGTGGAGACACACTGCTGCCATGCAGCGAAACACCTAAATGATTACTCATTACACCATATCTTTCTGTGTTCTACCTTCAAAACTAACTTATTCATATTTTAATAATGTAGCATTCAACTTTTATGTGCTTATGCTCCATCATGCTCTTGTAATTGGGAGTCGCAAACATGGTGAAAATGGGTGTGACTTTTCCAAAATGTTCAACAAAAGACAGGAAGAACCTTCACCAGATTACCCAGGAGAGGCCCACCTCAGTCCAGCTTTCTCCAATGTCTAATTACTACTTTCTACCCTACCAGGCCCCACAAATCTTCAAAATGTAAGGAAATGTACCTATAATATACCACAAGAAGGAGGATGGCCATAAACCCCTGGCTTGTACACAAAAGGGCAATCTAAGAATCTTTATAAATGGAAGACTTATTTATCAAAGTAGAATAACAAGCTAATTCAAAAGGGGCAAGCTCAGTTATATGATGCACTCTGGACCACCTTGAGGTAGTAGTGAAGGAGAGAAATAAAACTGTGAACAGTGCTGCACATCTTCTGCCTGACACACTAACACTGAGGACTTTCACCAAATGAATCATTAAGCAGAGGCAGATTTAAAAACTCCACTGGGGTTCTTGAATGTGATTGCCAAGTCAGACACTTTATTTCTTTTTAATTTTCTTGCTTTATATCCATTCTGGTGTTTGTTCAGACCAATTTATTTAAAGACCTTCTGTAAAAAGCCAAATCTATCTATCTATCTATCTATCTATCTATCTATCTATCTATCTATCTATCTATCTATCTATCTATCTATCTATCTATCTATCTATCTATCTATCTATCTAAAGACTTCCCATTTGTAAAGTACTTTCATTTTCTAGTGAAATTATTTAACAATATTTTAACAAAAAATTCATGTGTCTTGTGTGTTGTGAACATACAACTGGATGACTTGATGCGTGGTTTACGTAACACGAATAGTGTGTGATTTTTCATCATTGTTTTTATATTGTTTTTCTGTTGTGCACCGTTGGTGACCTTTGGCTGCCGTTTTATCAGAAGCATTTTAATATTCATTGTCCATGAAAACCTGAGATTAAACATCTTGGTAATCATTTCAAACTACTGTACATGGGCTGAGTAACATTTAAAAAATACATTTTTTGGGTGGGGTATTACTTTACCTGTATTAAGCAATGCTAAAGAACATAATGACTAAGTATAGTCTCTAAATCTGCCCTCTTCATGCTTTGTCACCTAGGGTCTTGAAAACAGAAGTGAGGGGACATGAGTTGCAGTAGCAGTCAGCTCCAGATGCAGCTGAACTGGAGATTCAAATGTGAGTTTTCTCCCTCTTAGTCAGGTGAGCTCAAGGATAAGATGACAACAGTTAGTGTGGGGGACATACGGTGTCTGAAGGTCTACATACCAAAGTTAGAATAGAGTCACTCCAAAACCCTTTCGTTTTGTAAAATAGAGACCAAAAGAAACTGTAAAAAAATTCAAAACAATTTCCAGGCCTTGACACGTGGAGGCCTGGATGAAGGGTAAGGGAGAACACCTACGAAAAGGTGATGGCATGGAGGAACACAAGGAAGGAAGGAGGGAAGGAAGCATATCTATCAAAAATACAGTAGATGTTAAATATCCCAAATTTATTACACATTTGTAAAAACAAGCTGGCTCATTACATAATTTAAGGTGGGCTCGTTAAGTCTGAACTTTACCCAACTCTACTCCTAACTCTGACTCTGGGTAAGGCAGAGTGGCCACTTTTATGCCAGACCCGGGAGTGCTTCCCGTGCCAAGAAGCAATTCTGTGTCAGGCAGAACTGTCATTAAGTAAGGGAGTCCTCTCTCCCTGGTGTGAAACTGAGGAACCCAACAAAGCTGTCTTCGGAAATACAGGTTTCATGTCTTCAGGACTACATGTATCCAAATTGGAGCCACATCAGAGGAAGACTGACACCTAGTGTGTGGGTCGGGGAGCAGCCTCCTTTTGTCTAACCACTATTGCTGTGCAGGGAGCAGCACCCCTTCAGGTCACAATGCCCATCCATCCCTCCCTTTGATATGGTCTCCCAACTACTCAAAAGAATACCATAGAAGCTGGATGAAGTGTCTGCCCGCCCATTATAACTGACCTTCCGTGCCAGCCTCCTGGCTGTGGAAAGAAAAGCTACACCTCTTCTATGGGATGTTCTTCTGTCCTCTTGCATCATCCATCCTCATGGCCTGTAAGGGAACACCTGCCACCCCAGCCGGGATGCCAGCCCATCCGTGGCAAAGTCCATTAATCTTTGGGCTTGTAATTGCAGAATTTCTTCACTGCCATCAGTTACCCTGACACGGTTGATAAAAAAACAGGCTGCTTTAGCAGTCCAAAGTCAAACAACTGCCATGTCTTACAGACTCTATGTGGTCTTACATATTTATCTGATTTGTAGCTTGCCAGACTTTTTGAAATGCTTGTCACGGTAGAGCAAAAAAATGTTTTAAGACCTGACATTCACAATTTTATTTTTTTTTTGTGTCTCAGTAATGCATCATGACTGTTACTGCACAGTGTTTCTTAAATGCATGTTTAATTTACAAGGACCGTATGATGCATTTAGAAAAAGCCTGGAGGAAAAATACATGACATTAAAGCAAATGATTAAAACATAATTATGTGCATTTTAATGGCTCTCAAAATGCTCTTCAAATTAGGTAACTTCAGTTTGGATATTAATCTGGATAAGCAGGGAGGAAAAGGTACAAACTGAATGTTGGCCTGAAAAGATGAGCTCCCACTGTTAAATTTCAGTTTATTACTTGTGGTTATTCAGTAAAAATCCCCCAATCCCTGGACCCCCTCCCCTGTATATCTCTTCAAAGCATTACAATTCAGACCTTGGAAATCTGCAATTACTTTTCAACTTTCTCTCTATCTCTTGCTTTCTTTGTAAACCTTGAATAATCTCATTAAAGTCAGGGAAACAAAATTATTTGCATTGGAATGCCAAGAAAAGCAGGCAAGTAGAAAATTAAAATTTTCCGGGACAAACACTGTGTGCATTACAAAGAAACACAGATAAAATCTCAATATTCAATGTCATTAAGGAGCATGCAGTAATTGGCGCAATGAGAATTTATTATTCGGTATTGATCAAATTATACAGATCTCATTTTTGTATCTGCCACGATTGCTCTTTTCTTGATATCTGCTCACAGAGCCAACAGCTGAATGCTGTAGTCAGATCATTCTTTCACATAAGTGGTCCAACAAACAAAAGAAGACCATTCAGTCCTTCAAGCTCATTTTGTTAGCTAATTGCGGTTTCATCCCAATTTTCTCTTTACAAGGTCTCAGAGCTTCTGCTTAAGGTTCATATCTCTGGTGTTTCTTCCAGATTTCTTTGATCCATCATGTGAAGAGGAGCTTCCATGCTTTGGCCTTAAATGCCCTTCCAATGGTATCCACTAAAGGTCCTCTAATAGACAATTTTCTATTTTTGAAACGCACACTAAGGAGATGCGGTCGGATCATCTGCTGTCTTTCTGCTGCTGGTGAGCTGCCTGTTCTGCTTGTCTCGCTGCCTGATCATTTCAAAGCCTGTACAGCAGCTGTCCTTTTGCCACTTCACGTCTCTGCCGCTCGCGTTGTGAATGGGGGTTGGGCGGGGGTTAGGGTGATTGAACACACGCCAAGGAGAATCTGGTCGGATCATCTCCTGGCTTTTTGCTGCTGGCGAGCTGTGTGTTTTGCTTGTTGCTTGTCGTTGTTTTAAGAGCTGTGAGCACATGAAGCATGTCTGCCAAAACCAATCCAACAACTGCTAGGTTAGATGTCCGTGGACTTGTTTTAAATGATGTATCACTGCCTTATCTCACGTGACATAAAAACAATACTTGTCCTTTGTTTCCGGCCCCAGGCGTGGTTACATCTCTTTTTCGCAGGACATATAATGCTGCTTGCGTTGTGAAGGGGGGGGGCGGCTGAACGCATGCGAAGGAGATGCCGTCGGATCATCTGCTGTCTTTCTGCTGCTTCTGTCGCACTGCCCGTCGATCATTTCAAAGCCTGTGCAACAGCTGTCCTTTTGTCACTTTGTGTCTCTGTCTCTCGCGTTGTGAAGGGGGGTTAGGGTGGCTGAACGCATGCAAGGAGAAGAGGTCGGATCATCTGCTGGCTTTCTGCTGCTGGCAAGCTGTACGTTTTGCTTATCGCTTGTTGTTGTTTTAAGAGCTGGGAGCAAGTTAAAGTGTTTCTCACGGGACTTCAAATTGTCTTCTGAGAAGATCACGTCTCATCTCCATAGTCTCCCTCCCCAAGATTTTTTTGTATAATAGAGAGATATATATATAGATAGGATGAACAATTAAAAAGTAAAGGCAACATAGCATTAATGCTGGTAACAGTGAGCAGATGAATGTAACAGTTCTATCACTTCTCCATATAGCCTCCTTTCAGGTCAACGCACTTCTTGTATTGTTCCACTAACTTCTTCATTCCTTGGGAGAAGAAGCTTTTTGGCTGCTCCCGAATCCAGGCCTGCACCACTTCCTTAACCTCATCATCAGAGGTGAACCTACGACCATGTGGAACCTCTTTAACTGAACCGAAGATGTGATAGTCACATGGTGCGATATCAGGGCTATAAGGGCTTGTGGAAGATGTTCAAAGTGCAGCTGTTGCATTGCCTCCACCATTTCTTGCCACTGCATGGGGATGAGCATTATTATGGAGTTGCAAGACTGTTTTTGGCAGCATTCCTCTTCTGCTGTGAATTAGAGGTCTCAGTTTCAGATTCCATATCTTCTACCCTAAGAAATCTCACTACAATACATTGTTCAACAATGGTGCAATCCCGCAGCAGAGCATCCATGTTGATTTGACCTCACCTTCAACTAGACTAACAGCAGAGCACTGTGTGTGTTCTAACTGCCCACAAGCCATCACAAATATATTGCTTTACATCAGCTTTTATCCATTGAGGTTACAGTGTAATTTTCAAATTTCCTTTACTTTTTGATTTACCCTCATATACAGTATGTAGCCCTTCATTGGACTGCTGCCCTGTCCAAGGGTTGTTCCTGGATTGCACCATGTGATTGGCTGCGACTCCTCTCCAACCCTGAGGATAAAGCAGGTTTAGAACAAGGATATATATATATATATATATATATATATATATATATATATATATATATATATATATATATATATATATATATAGTCACTCATGCATGCCACAGGATTGCCTTCCACAGTCACCTGGGATGAGAAGGGATCACTCTCGCTAACAGTCTTGTCTCCTTTTTCCCACCTCACACCCTTGAGAAACTGACACTTAAGGGCCAATGGAGACAAAAAAGCCCCACCCCCTCTGGAATGTCCAGTATAAAAGGGAGACTCTCCCGGAAGGTATCATCTCAATTGGACCTGACCCCTCCAGAGAGAGCATCTTTGTGAATGCCATGTGACCAATTATAAAGGCAACTGGCGTGTAAGTGTAACACCATCAAGCATGTGTTTCATTTGAAGTGTTTTCCTTTTGTTTGAATTAAACAGAATTTTTCCTGGTTAGCACCCCAAGTACATTTGGATTCTCCTTGCTTCATTATTCACCCCTCTACAATACACATATAAATATATATATTGTGAAGAAATAAACAAGAGAACCACTGTAAAGTGTTGGGGAGTTCACCCCATATACTCTGAAAGCAATCTTCAACAACAAAAGAATAGTCATATAAGACTAAGGTAAAATCTGATTGGCCCTCAAAATGAAAGCTTAGGTTTATATAGGAGGAAAACAGGTAGGGGTGGGATCTCAGGTGGAAATGAGGTCTGTAGGAGGGCGTGACGAAGAGACAGAAGTAGGTGGAGTCTTAATTGGCTTTGCCTTCTGGTGGTCTGTGGAAGAAGGAAAAACTGTTTTAGTGCCATTCATCAACCCCTGGCTGTGTACCTTACTCACAGTTAAGCCTTTAGACTGCCTTCCAAGTGTACATGTGTGATAATATACAATTCATATATATATTTATCTTGTGAAGCTTGGGTCACAAAGTTACACAGCAGAGTATAGAAGGTTTTCCAAGGAGTAGAAACTTTGTTGCTGTTCAGGCAGATACAAACACAAGTCTCTTTTAGAGGCAATCCGGCCTCGCAAGTAACAGCTATCAAACTTGACGCATTGGCCCTAATTCCTTATCAAAAGAACACAAAGTCTTCTTCATCAAGGGGGTACAGCAGCCCGGAAGCAGTGGCTGGAGCAGAGGGAGTCTGGGGGAAGAGAGACAGGAGAGTGAAGACACAGGATGACCGCAGCTCGATCTTTTAAATGTTTGAAGCCCTGCGTGAGGAGCACGTCGCGTGGCAAGCCAGCATGCCTGCAGCTGATCCCGCAAAGAGGAGCTGAAGAGTGTGTTTATTTCCCGTTGAAAAACTTTTTAAGAGGAGATTTCTAAAGGGCGGCTGAGTCCTCTCTATCAGCGGTCACAATATATACATACATATGTATCTGAACCAAATTATTTATCTGAACCAATTTATATATTTATGAAACAATTTTTTCCCTAAAGGCCCCTCACACATTAAATGTATATATATATATATATATATATATATATATATATATATATATATATATATATATATATCCATCCATCCATTTTCCAACCCGCTGAATCCGAACACAGGGTCACGGGGGTCTGCTGGAGCCAATCCCAGCCAACACAGGGCACATGGCAGGGAACCAATCCCGGGCAGGGTGCCAACCCACCGCAGGACACACACAAACACACTCACACACCAAGCACACACTAGGGCCAATTTAGAATCGCCAATCCACCTAACCTGCATGTCTTTGGACTGTGGGAGGAAACCGGAGCGCCCGGAGGAAACCCACACAGACACGGGGAGAACATGCAAACTCCACACAGGGAGGACCCGGGAATCGAACCCAGGTCCCCAGATCTCCCAACTGCGAGGCAGCAGCGCTACCCACTGCGCCACCGTGCCGCCCTATATATATATATATATATATATATATATATATATATATATATATATATAAAAACTCTCTCTCTCTCCTTCTTTTCCATCTCTCTATCTCCACATACATCTATTTTCAGTGCAGGTGAAACCTATCCCAGCAAGTGTCAGGGTGTTAGCTCATTGCAGGGAGAACAAAACACACACATCTGGGGCCAATTTAGCACCACCAATCCAACTAAAATGCATGTCTTTGGATTGTGGCAGGAAACTGGTGCACCTAGAATAAACCCAAGTGAACAAGTGAACACAGGAGAACACGCAGACTCTTCACAAGGAGCACCTTCTTACTTGCATGCACAAATCAATAAATATTACTGAGTATTACCACCTTTCCTCAAAACTCCATTTATTCCTGATCTGAAATAACTACCTTATAAAAGTGTAGTTTTAGAAATAATATACACCTGTCCATCTTTATCCAATATATAAATCTTGAAATCTTTGTGTGAGTGTATATATATATATATATATATATAGTGATACAATAATACACCAGACATCATAAAGGTTTGGGGCAGCCACCCGTAATATGTCCTGGCTGCAAAATATGAATGAAGTGCTCTCACAGAGCTGTTAACCACACTCCAAAACAGAACTGCTTAAACAACGATGGCGGTTTTAAAGGCCCGTATAGGAAGTGATATCATCCTGGGGGTCGGAACCGGAAGTGATGTCATCCAATGTGCGAAAAATGGATTGTGACATCATCTAATGGCCCTGAACCGGAAGTGACGTCATCAAAGATGCCAGAACTTGGCAGGATTTCCCGGAAAGGGTCTGCAAGGAACTGAGAAAGACAGTCAGTGCAATTACTTGAGCCCTTTAGTTACCTCTTACTCGCACGTGTGTAAGTCCAGTATAAAAATTCATAACATTACAAATCCACACGGTTGGATCAGTCTCTGCCAAAATTTACACACCTTCCTGATTTGATCAGAGGGTTGCTGAAAAGTATATGAATCATAGAAATAACACTCATCTTTGCATGAGTAAGTAATGTTAATCTTTGGCCTGTCCGTCTGCTAGACTGACTTCAGTCTGTTTTGGTGTTAGTGTTTCACGTGTTCTGAGCCACCAGGTGTCGCTGTTGTTCAAACTGTAATAAAAAGAGAGAAAAAAAAGCAAAGGTGCCCTCAAGGACAATTTTTTTGGTCAGGACATAGTCTACGGTCCTCCCCTTTTGAAACTGAGGGAGGTGTACACATTTTGGCAGAGTTTGGTCCAACAGTGTGGATTTGTATAGCGGACATACATTCAGTACATACACAAACACATACTGTTTTGAGCTTTACATATTACATTGACAAGGGAGGTGAGGCAGAGGACAGGAGTCATGACTTAACATCAGCAAAACCAGTCAATTGGTTATTGACTTTCTTGCACCAAAGAGCCTCTATGTCTGATCACAATTTAAGCCATGGACGTAGAGGTGATGCACTCCTACAAGTACTTGGGGGTCCATGGTGATGACAGGTTTGACTTGTCTCGGAACACAGAGTGACTATATGAGACAGGGTGGAGCAGGCTTTTCTTCCTTAAGAGACTGTGTTCCTTTAATGTGGATAGTGACATCATTCAAATGCTCAAAGACTCTGTGATGGTCAATGCGATTTCCTACACTGTGGTGTGTTGGGCTGGTAACATCACTTCAAGAGAGGCCCACCAAATAAATAAGTTAATTAAAAGGGCAGGCTTAGTTATGGGGCATACTCTGGACCCCCAGGAGAGAATGAAGAGAAAATGAATAAAGAGTGACATTATAAAAATGCTGCACATTGTCTCTGTGACACACTAACACTGAGGATTTTCAGGCAATTAATTATCCAGTAGAGGTCTATCTATCTATCATCATGTTATGATGAGTTATACTTATGTGACTTTGATTGCTCATATTTAAAATAAGTTAGCAACAGTAGAAGTAATTGAATAAATTAATCATGTAATTTATAAATTAAAATGTTACAGTTTAAAATCCTTTCATTGTCTATGTGGAGTTTGCTCAATCTCCTTTTGTCCATGTTGAATTTTTCTTGGTGTTTTTCATTCCTCACTCATAATGAGACTTGCGTGTGTGAGACTATGTGCTATAATGGACTGGCATCTAATACCTTGTGCAGAATTTAATAGAATAAAAATATATAAATGCTATATGCTGCACATGTTAGTACCACCTTACACTGTTTAATATTTTTTTCCTTCCTCCTTTTTTTGAACTGAAACTTTGGAAGAGTCAGTCATATTCTAGAAATTCATCAGAACACGGTGTCCTGGAAGTCTCATCATATGCGTGCTTGTAGTATGCAGAGGGTTAACAGCCCATGTGTTGTTCAGCTGATTGAAAATAACCTGAGATTACTTTGGAATATCTGAGAAAGCCAGACCTGTAATTTCAGTGTGTCATCCCAGGTGTAAGTGAAGACTGAATTCAATTAAGCGCCCCATGCTTTATTTGGTAATCGCATATGCATTTGGCCTGCTTGTCACTTTTTGAGGTGCTGTATTAAAGACTGACATGTCTGATTTGTGAAGGAAGACGGCAGCTGGAATTTTTTCAACTTCCATTTAATACTTTCTTCTCTCTCTCTCTTTTTTTTAACACATTTTCTTTTTTTTATATCAGCAATACAAGGTTAACTTGGCCTCCACTAATGTACAGTACAGGTCGAGCTCTACAGAAGCTCTTTAAAAGCTACCAATTTTGACGGCGTATGAAATAAAATTAAACCTCTGGAGAAAGCGTTTTGATAACAAAGAGGCTGCTTGTAGTTACCTTCAGGGCTTAATTGCAGCTGGCACTGTCAGGACTTCAGCTGGCACAATAGGCCTGGTAGTCGTATTGCAAAGATTCTGTCAGTGTCAAAAAAGCTTGCAAAATACAAAGGCAGTAAAGAAAGATGGTAAAAGCTGCCTATTTAGTTGGCCAATTGAGCATCCTACTGATTTACAGCAATCCACAGCGAGGGTCAAAACTATTATAAAAGTGTCCAACAAAGCCAACAGTAATAACATTGCCACCCTGGTGCAACAGTTAGCCAACCAATACTGATGCTCTGTGCAAGAGAGGACAGAGCCGACTATACTTCCTTAGAAAGCTGGCGTCCTTCAACATCTGCAATAAGATGCTGCAGATGTTCTATCAAATGGTTGTGGCGAGTGCCCTCTTCTACGTGGAGGTGCGCTGGGGAGGCAGCATAAAGAATAGGGACGCCTCATGCCTGGACAAACTGGTGAGGAAGGCAGGCTCTATTGTAGGCATGGAGCTGGACAGTTTGACATCCGTGGCAGAGCAACGGGCACTGAGCAGGCTCCTGTCAATCATGGAAAATCCACTGCATCCACTAAACAGTATCATCTCCAGACAGAAGAGCAGCTTCAGCGACAGACTGCTGTCACTGTCCTGCTCCACTGACAGACTGAGGAGATCGTTCCTCCCTCATACTAACCGACTCTTCAATTCCATGGGGGGTAAATGTTAACATTATACAAAGTTACTGTTATGCCTGCCTCGCACTCTCCACCTTGCATTTTTTAAATTGCACTGCATTTTTATCCCTCTTTAATTAATATTGTTTGTATCAGTATGCTGCTGCTGGAGTATGTGAATTTCCCCTTGGGGATTAATAAAGTATCTATCTATCTATCTATCTATCTATCTATCTATCTATCTATCTATCTATCTATCTATCTATCTATCTATCTATCTATCTCTATCCATGTGTGAATCCCTTGGAGCAAAGCAGTATGCTCCTTTGGGGCACCATGCATCATGTGGTTGAGCTGGTGGGAAACAAAGTAGACAAACCAGAGGAAATATTGGGGCTGAATTTTGGAATGCCCTTGATTAGTTAATAAAATGAATTAAAGACCTCACCTTTGTCTCAAGCCTAAAGTTTAAGACTATGGTGGTTTACTAGAAATGATGAACTTGGCACTAAGTAGCAGTAGCATCTCTGTAGAATAATATATTGATAGATCTTCGTTTTTTCTAACTTTCTCATTATTCTGAGGACATGCTATGATGACTGGCGCTGCTGGCCTAATACATTATGGAACAGTTCCTTGGCCACCCCTTGCCGCCAGTGTAATCTTCCATGGTTTCTTCCATTCAGCTCCAATGGTCTTTCTCTGCCTCATCCTCTATCTGCACATTCACTCCGCTAGCTCCACCTCACACCTCTCATTTGAGGTTGGGCCAACACCATCAGCATTCACTTTCTTCAACTCTATGAGCTGATCCAGGCCAGGATCATTCCCATGGTTTGCCACTTGCCAGACACCCTGGCTTGTGGATTTACTGTATGCAGAGGAGGGCATATCAGAAGTTCTGATCCTTAAGTGCCTGATTATCTCTGTCTTTCTCACATACAACACCCACCCTCTGCACAGTTTCTCCATATTGCCAATCCCCTTTTCTGACAGTGTCTCTCTCACAGGTCTGTGTAACCCTGCCAGAATGTTCATGCCAAAACTGTCACTATTAGGTAGTTGAAAGGTGGAAATGAAGACTTGGAGTCCAATATAAAACTGATTCAGTCATATGGGTTCCAGGGAGGAAGGGGCTGGTCCAGGAGGGCAGAGAACACCTGCCCATGGTGCACTGGCCATCAATCTTTCATCCTGCACAGCGCCAACCCCTGGATCAGAGGGTAATTATCATCACCAGAGCACTTAAGTTGTCTCCAGAGCACACACACGACAATAGATACAACCCAAAAGTTTGACTGTTAGCATCTTTACATTATAAATGACTGCTGCTTACAAACCTTTTTCTCTTCTTTTGGACCTTGCGTTTTTGTCTGTTTGCTGCCTTGGCTAGTTTTTGACTTTCTTGCTGTGCCTCCTGACTCACGTTTTTGTTTTTCTCAAATCTTGATTTCCCAGATTTTACTTTGGTTAGTTTATATTTCTCTTTCCCTTCTCCTGATTCCATTTTTCACTCAAACTGCTGCCATTTAATGCACTCAGTACATCTACTCAGTGAAGAGTGCTATTTTAAAAAAAATGAAAGTGAATTAAAGTGAGTATTTATTTACTTATATGTGATTTATTTCATGTGTGGTGAAGTGGTTCAAACCCTGGTCCCATAGTCCATGTCCATAGTCTCTCTTTACTGTCTAGATGGGTAACAGGCACACACATTTGGTCCCACAGAGGGTCTTAAATGTCCCTGTGTGAGGTGGGCATGAGCAGTGGACTCATGTCCAGTCAAGGGTGGGTTATAAACATGAGGATACTGGAAAAGTTGTGCCCACAATCCTGCAAAAATAGAAACAATTCCAGAAATAAAGGACTGAGTAAGTCCCCCATGACCTGTTTTATTATTTTTTTGTTTGCAACATTTTTGATTCCTCCCTTATTTATTCCATATAAGACTTGAATTTGAACCCTGGTCCAATGTGCATCTGGCATGTGTCTGAGTCTCATATCCTTCTGAGCTTATGTTTAAAAGCTGATGCTGTTATTTTATTGTTCACTATGATAAATGTATTTCTTGCTATTTTATATAACCCCTTAAGAGAAATGTTATATTTGTGGCATTAAACATTCTTCAATAGTACTAAGTTTCCTGTTTTTTGTACCCATTTGGATCGTAAAAAAATGTAGACCATTGTTCTTTTTAAACCATGAGAAACAGGATGAACGTTGAGAAACTCACACGTCTCCTAAAATAAGAATAAAAATAATACATTTAAAATGTCACATACATCCTAAGCTAACAGGACTATCAATCAAATTGTGGTCATTTAAGGTATTAACATTTGCCATGTCCTGTTAGGAACTCAGTGTAACCAATCATCAAAGTTTTTATGTAATGAATTACTTTTTGAGTAGTGACCTAATCAATGAATTGTATAAATATAGCACAGAGGACACTTTCTTCTTTGTAAAAATAGTAACATGACAAGTTTTTGCCTCTTGTAAGATTAAGATAAAGAATAATGATTAACGCTTTCTCCTGCCTGTGTTTTATTTCTTAAATCGGGACATTCCAGTGGGGGTGTCTGTATTTAACATTTCTTCCACATCCGACCACATAAACCACATTAAGAAACTTTCTTACTTACACATCCATAAAATGTCCAGTGTTCGCTCATTCCTCTCCTTTTCTAATTCTTAGAAACTTGTCCCTGCTTTTATCACACCCTGCCTTGATTATCGTAACTCCCTACTGGCTAGTGCCCCTTCTAATCTTATATCACAGCTCCAGTTGATTCAAAACTCTGCTGCAAGAGTCCTAACATGGACCAGCAACAGCGAGCACATCACAGCCATCCTGCTTCACCTTCACTGGCTCCCTGTGTCTTACAGGATTGAATATAAAATTCTACTAATGACGTACAAAGCTTTAAATGACCTCACACCGGACTACATCAGTGATCTTCTCCATCACTCTGCTCCTGTTCACCCACTAAAGTCATCTGATTCTGGCAACCTTGTTGTGCCCCCCACTAACCTACACTCTATGGGTGACAGGGCCTTCAGCTGTATAGCGTCCAGACTTTGGAACGACCTCCCGAAATTAATTAGGTGAGCTAAATCCATTCATTCTTTAAAACGACAACTTCAAACTCATCTGTTCAGGAAGGCGTCTAACTTAGCCTGACATTCTGCCCCTTCTTTCCGTTTACCTCTCTGTTCAGATGCTCAGTATAATTTGTGTGTGTGTTATATTACAAATGAGACCTTTCTTCTAGCATTGAATTTAGTATTTTACTTAAGTTTATTGTCTTCTATTCTATTTGATGCTTTGAATATCCTGTGTTTATTTGTTTTAGTATCCTATAAAGAAAATATTTGTATCCATTGTTACATATACAGTTAGGTCCATAAATATTTGGACAGAGACAACTTTTTTCTAATTTTGGTTCTGTACATTACCACAATGAATTTTAAATGAAACAACTCAGATGCAGTTGAAGTGCAGACTTTCAGCTTTAATTCAGTGGGGTGAACAAAACGATTGCATAAAAATGTGAGGCAACTAAAGCATTTTTTTAACACAGTCCCTTCATTTCAGGGGCTCAAAAGTAATTGGACAAATTAAATAACTGGAAATAAAATGTTCATTTCTAATACTTGGTTGAAAACCCTTTGCTGGCAATGACAGCCTGAAGTCTTGAACTCATGGACATCACCAGATGCTGGGTTTCCTCCTTTTTAATGCTCTGCCAGGCCTTTACTGCAGCGGCTTTCAGTTGCTGTTTGTTTGTGGGCCTTTCTGTTTGAAGTTTAGTCTTCAACAAGTGAAATGCATGCTCAATTGTGTTAAGATCAGGTGACTGACTTGGCCATTCAAGAATTTTCCATTTCTTTGCTTTAATAAACTCCTGGGTTGCTTTGGCTGTTTGTTTTGGGTCATTGTCCATTTGTATCATGACACGCCGCCCAATCAATTCGACTGCATTTAGTTGGATTTGAGCAGGCAGTACGTCTCTGAACACCTTAGAATTCATTCGGCTGCTTCTGTCCTGTGTCACATCATCAATAAACACTAGTGTCCCAGTGTCACTGGCAGCCATGCACGCCCAAGCCATCACACTGCCTGCACTGTGTTTTACAGACGATGTGGTATGCTTTGGATAATGAGCTGTTCCCTGCCTTCTCCATACTTTTTTCTTGCCATCATTCTGGTAGAGGTTGATCTTGGTTTCATCTGTCCAAAGAATGTTTTTCCACAACTGTGCTGGCTTTTTTAGATGTTCTTTAGCAAAGTCCAATCTAGCCTTTCTATTCTTGAGGCTTATGAGTGGCTTGCACCTTGCAGTGCACCCTGGGTATTTACTTTCATGCAGTCTTCTCTTTATGGTAGACTTGAATATCGATACGCCTACCCCCTGGAGAGTGTTGTTCACTTGGTTGGCTGTTGTGAAGGGGTTTCTCTTCACCATGGAAATGATTCTGCGATCATCCACCACTGTTGTCTTCCGTGGACGTCCAGGTCTTTTTGCATTGCTGAGTTCACCAGTGCTTGCTTTCTTTCTCAGGATGTACCAAACTGTAGATTTTGCCACTCGTAATATTGTAGCAATTTCTCTGATGGGTTTTTTCTGTTTTCGCAGCTTAAGGATGGCTTCTTTCACCTGCATGGAGAGCTCCTTTGACCGCATGTTGTCTGTTCACAGCAAAATCTTCCACATGCAAGCATCACACCTCAGATCAACTCCAGGCCTTTTATCTGCTTAATTGATAATGACATAACGACGGACTTGCCCACACCTGCCCATGAAATAGCCTTTGAGTCAATAGTCCAATTACTTTTGAACCCCTGAAATGAAGGGATTGTGTTAAAAATGCTTTAGTTGCCTCACATTTTTATGCAATCGTTTTGTCCACCCCACTGAATTAAAGATGAAAGTCTGCACTTCAACTGCATCTGAGTTGTTTCATTTAAAATTCATTGTGGTAATGTACAGAACCAAAATTAGAAAAAAGTTGTCTCTGTCCAAATATTTATGGACCTAACTGTACCTGCTGTTCTTTCTGAGACTCTGTGAAGCACCTTGAACATGGAAAAGGCACTATATAAATAAAATGTATTATTATTATTATTACTAGGGGGCTTCCCCCTACTCGCTTCACTTGCCAACCCCCCGACCTGCACTACACGCCAGCCACTTTGCGTCTCTGCTGCTCGTGTTGTGAAGAGGTGGGCTGAACGCACTCCAAAGAGACGTGGTTGCTCCTCCGAACCCCCCTCTTAAACGGTGATACAATGGGAAACAAATACAGTTGTTTACCTCCTCTTTGTTCCATTAGCTGCTGGCTTGTTGCTGCTACCGTGTTGCGTGATCTGTGTCTCATGCTCCTCTTTGAACTTTTAAAAGCCTTTACAGCAGCTGTCCTACTCATTATCTTTTATTTCCGGCCCCAGGCGTGATTTAAATCTGTTGGCACAAAGTCTCGTCTCGAGGACGTGAGTTCTTGCTGTTTTAGTGTATAATTTAAAAATGGAATAGGAATCTGAAAATCTAACAACATCACATTAAAGTTTGATAAATTCTGAAAAGAATGATATACAAGTATATGTAGGTTTTAAAATAAGCCAGATTTAAAGCGTGACATAAAATCGTTAAAATCATTGCACTTTTAGGCTTAGGATTTTATATATAGAGAGTAGATTATGTGTTGTAAAAGGCAACTGAAGGAAAGGCATCCAGCTGCAAAACGTTCTCATTGGGGGCAACCAACCAACTTTGGTGGATCCAGAAAATGTTTGTTAAATTGGCAAAGAGAGAAAAATGGATGAGTAATGCATTTTACTTATTAATCTTGTTGTGCCTAAATTGAAAGTAAAGGTTATTATAATTATATTTAAAATATAGATCATATAGCAACTATAATAATGCAGGGCTACAATATAATTTATCCAAAGAAGAAGTAGCTGAAATGCATTCTGACTCAAGCTCGTCATTGATTATTTAATTGTCAGTGTTTGTTTATTTTGCTAAATAAAGAACTTTGTACAGGATTAAAGTCGCCTTTGGCCACCTACCCATTCTCAGTCATGAGCTGATGTTACAAGTGTACTTCATGCAGCTGTGTCTCATTTTCTGCCATTAGTCAGGACTAATTTATTTTTGCACAGATGTCACCAATGTGACAATGAACACAAGCCAACCTTTTATCTGAAACCCAAAGTAATAGGTATCAAATGTAAATTCATCAAGAAATTAAATTCATTAGGCACATACGTTTTCCAGCCCACAACCCTCAGGTGGATAAAAAGGTTGGAAGTTGGATGGATAAACACAACCTGTATGTGCTGTGCTTAAAATTAAAAAATAAATTTTTCCATAATTAAAACACATATGTATATCGGCTGTTTAAAAATAAACCTAACTAGCACCTAAAAGAAACATTTTTGATCTGGCTGTGTATCTGCTGATAATTATTGTATCTTCTCTATTGTGTATAGGTTGTTTTTTCGTATTTCTTTAATTCTGATGACTGCCACTCTACGCTATTTTTAATGACCTAATGAATAGCACCGTATTTTTCCAAAATCAAAGAGCACCTCTTCCACAATCGAGCCATAAAGAGGTTGTGCTTTTTCACAAAAGCACTCTTGATGTGAATCACTTTTAACTTCAATTCCATCTGCAATTAGTTTTTTTTTTGTCTGTTTGTTTGCTCCATGGTTTATTTGTGTGTCTGATTTTGTGTGTGTGGGTGCCTCTGGTTTAATTGCTTTGTTTTTGTCCTTATTAAGCAAAGAAATTAAAGAAAAAAATACAAAGAGTTCTGTGTAGGTGTTGTCACAATAAGCCTTCTAAATGTGACACCTATTGTGTAAGAGTGCAGAGCCCCAAAAAAGCCTCATTTAGATTGGCAACAATCTCAACCTTTAATGTTTGAAAGTCGCCTTTCCTCCTTTGTCTTGTATTTGTTGTATGTATTTTTTTTTTACATGAGATTTTCTTTTTCTTCTTAAATTCTGCTTTAATAATGGAAAAAAAGTCAAAAGACCCTTTTAAACCAAGTGGCTTTAATTTAAAGTTCAACTAATTGGGACAGGAATAAAGAGTGACATATCCTGTCATATCCTGTCCAGCCGAGGGCCATTTGACCCTGCTTCGAAACTACTTTAAAATGATGAATACAATACAATACAGTTTATTTTTGTATAGCCCAAAATCACACAAGAAGTGCCGTAATGGGCTTTAACAGGCCCTGCCTCTTGACAGCCCCCCAGCCTTGACTATCTAAGAAAACAAGGAAAAACTCTCCAAAAAAACCCTTGCATTGAAAAAATGGAAGAAACCTCGGGAAAGGCAGTTCAAAGAGAGACCCCTTTCCAGGTAGGTTGGGTGTGCAGTGGGTGTCAAAAAGAAAGGGGTAAATACAATACAATACACAGAACAGAACAAATCCTCAATACAGTATAAAAAATCAAACATTTACAAGTATGGAGCAGAATTTAACAGTAGATGATATCCCATAATATGATTTGGATTTGTTCAGAATCCTGGAGACCTTGGCCATCAAGCTACCTCCCCCTATTGGCCATTCCATAGCTGAAACAGCGCTGGGCCAGCCAATCCGATGAAAGGACCCCTCTACCCCACGATTCCTGCGATCCTCCATCAGGGATGACTTTACCTTAGGCAGGCAAAACAACTTGGCAGGTGGGCCGTGGCACCAAGTGCCACATTTGAGTACAGAGAAGAGAAACAGAATAGGTGAGGGTTAGTAACAAATTCTAACTATCATGTTACTTATGTTTTAGTGCTAATGACTAACAACAGAGATGCAGTCTGTACAGTTAATCAGCAGCTCTAGTCAGGGTATGCTAAACTGAAATAGTGAGTCTTCAGCCAGGATTTAAAAGCTGAGACCGATCGGATTTTTCTCTTATAGTAGCAGGGAGACCATTCCACAGTTTAGGGGCCCTGTAACTAAAAGCTCGACCTCCCACTGTTATTTTATTAATCCTTGGAAATATAAGCAGACCGGCATCTTGAGATCTTAATGTGCGCTCTGGTTTGTAAGTCATGATAAATTCAGACAAGTAAGCCGGACCTTGGCCATTTAATCCTTTATATGTTAAAAGGAGGATTTTGAAATCTGCCCTAAACTTAACCGGGAGCCAGTGTAAGGATTTAAGAAATTGAGTTTTTCTTGTTCTTGTAATAATTCTTGCAGCAGCATTTTGGATTAACTGGAGGCTGTATAAAGAATAGTTTGAACATTCAGTGAAAACTGCATTGCAGTAGTCAATCCTACTAGAAATAAATGCATGAATTAATTTCTCAGAATCCTGTTTATTTAGAACACACCTTAAATCCACAACATTTTTAAGATGGAAGAAACATGATTTGGATAACTTTGTAATGTGCGCTTTAAATGACATGCTAGAGTCCAGTTAAAGGACATAACAAGAGAACATTCACAGAATGCTGTGCATCATGGGATGTGGGTAGATGTTAGTGCTGCTGCAGTACTGCAGATTAAGTACCTGGGTTTCAGTTCCATGTCTGGGTGCTGCCTTTCTGGAGTTTGCATGTGTTCCTCACGGAGCTTGCAGATGTACGCTAAAGTAAGACAAAAAAAATTATTTCCATGCTGAAAAGGAAAGTGGGTTAAAAGACACAATGTTTCACCTGTATAGTCGTCATCAGGTGTGCAGACTGAAATGGAAAAACCAGGTAACACACAGGAACAAAGCAATGAGAAAAGTCTGCCATTACAGAAAATGAAGGGACAGACTAAAAAAAGTTAGTCGGTCATTAAGACCTGAAAAAACATGGGATCCAAGGCTGAGAATGTGCTTAGCTTTTTTCTTTTGAAAGTGTCTTTGAAGCCCTGTGAAAGAACACAAACAGAGAGCTCAGTGTGGCTATGATCAAAGATTATGAAGTGTTCTACAATCGGTCTGTGAGGTCTTTGATTTTAATGGTTTGATTGTGCTCCCCTGAACGGTCTGCCAGCCATCTCCCTATGTAACCTATGTAGATAGGTGGACATTTCCTACAAAAAATACGGTATAGACGATTTTTAGACTGGCAAGAGACCCATTGTTTACTATTGAGTTTACCAGAGAGATGAGATGCAAGAAGATTGTTGGTGCCATATTTACAAGTGACACAGCTAGTGGGGAATGTGGCTCTCCTCTATGAAATGAGCTAGTTAAAAGTTAGGTATTTGACGGGAGATCAAGGGAGGGTTAGGAGGAAAGGCTCATGTGGAAGGATCAGTCAGTAAAAAGGGGACATTTTGTTTGATGACCTGTGGAAGAGATTGAGGATTCAGGATGGAATAGAAGGACCAGCTGGATGTGGATTTTGTTATTGGGGTGAGGTCTACAACTGGCTCCTTGCGTTCCACACAATATGTACTTTTTATTTATTTGTGGTGTTGTATTTTTGTACTATGTAAATATTGACTTTTGTGTCTGTTTTTTTTTATCTCTAGGTTCTTTTTCCACAGAATGAGATTCTTTCAGTAGTTTAGTAGTAAAAGAATGTCCAAGGCGTAGGGCATTAGAAATGATAATGGCAAACTAAAATACATATTCAGTGAAATGATGAATGCTCTGAACTTGTGTTCTTCTTACGATTTCAGTAACAGGGACTGTCAAGGATGTACTTTGTAATTTGGAAATTGTGAAGGAGAAACACTGCTTAGGATTTACAGTGTCACACACATGAGATTGGGAGGCAGCTAAAGTGCCTAAATAATAGTAGTACCCCACTAGACCAGGGGTGACAAGCTGCACTGACTTTCTATTTCAATCCTCTGCAGACCATCCACGGGAAATCCCGCTAGGTTCCGGCACCACTGATGATGGCACTTCCAGTACCGGTGCCATGGATGAAGTCACTTCTGCTCCCAAAGACATCATTCCGGTACTAGGGTGGAAGGGGGGTGGGGGAATTGGGGAGGTGTTTGTAGGTGGCCATGGATGATGTAATTTCCGGTCTCAAAGACATCACTTCTGGTTTCAGCACCAATGGTGACGTCACTTCCTGTTCCGGGGTTTAAAGCCGCCATATTCTCACTCCATAGTCAGTTCTGTTTTGCACTCAAACCTGAATACAACTCCTCAAAATAATCCTTTTGCATCCAGGGCACAATATATGGGTGGCTTCCCCAATACTTTCTTGTGACAACAGGCTGAAATCAAAAGTCGCTGAGAACCACTTATGTTTATCCTTGCGTGCTTAAAGAGGTTAGAGAGTACATATATGAAACTTTTTTTGAAAATATTTGGACACTGAGGAAACTCCTAATGACTACAAGCTAGGAAATATTATCCATCCTCTTATAAAAAAAGGATGATCAGGAACATCAAAAAAACTACAGGCCATTATGTTTTACATGCATTACATGTAAATTAATGGGAACAATTATTAAGAAAAACATCAAACAGCACATGGCAAGAGCAGGAAAACAGTCAGCAGGAGTTCACATAGGAGAGCTTGTGTTTCACGAATATGTTGGAATTCTATGAGGATGCAATAAATGCATACGATCAAAGAGGTGCATAGGATTTTATTTATCTTCATTTGCAAAAAGCTTTCGATGAGGTCCCAAATGAGATGCTACTGATCAAAGTAAAAGAAACGGGAACTCATGGCATGGTGTGTAGATGGGTGAAAAATTCACTTATACACCCAAAGCAAAGTGTTATGTTGAGGGAAGCGTTTTCAGAATTAGGTGATGTTAAAAGGTGGGTACCTCAGGGTTCACTGGTGGGCTACTACTCTTTTTAAAATACTGTACATAAATAGTCTCGATAGGAGCATAAACAACAAGTTTGTTAACATGTTGGGCAAATCAGGTCACAAGGCAGATAACATAGAATCATCTAAAGCATAACAAAGGGGCCTGGACAGCATACAGACTTGAGCAAATTTATGGCACTAGACTTTCAGAAAAAGGTGCCACATAAGACGTTGGGCATCAAACTAAAAGAAGTGGGGGTTCAGGGCGTTGTATGTAGATAGGTGTAGAATCGGCACAGACAGAGGAAGCAGAGGGTGATGGTGAGAGGAACCTTATCAGAATTGGGTGACATTAACAGTGGTGTGCCTCAGGGGTCACTACAATTTTTAATATATATATCTAATATATATAAAGCACTTTGAGCTACTTTTTGTATGAAAATGTGCTATATAAATAAATGTTGTTGTTGTGATATATATATTTAATATATATATATATATATATATATATATATATTAAAAATTGTAGTGACCCCAATTTTTAATACATATATCTAATATATATATTTAATATATATATCTAATATATATACTTAATATATATATTAAAAATTATAGTGACCCCTGAGGCACACCACTGTTAATGTCACCCAGTTCTGATAAGGTTCCTCTCGCCATCATATATATATATGATTTGGATAGGAATATAAGTAACAAGCTGGTTAAGTTTGCAGATGATACCAAACTAGCTAGATTGGCAGATAATCTAAAATCCATTAAATCAGCACAGAGGGAATTGGATCGCATACAGGCTTGGGCAGATTTGTAGCAGACGAAATTTAATGTCAGTAAATGTTAAGTATTACATGTAGTAAGTAAAAATATTAGGTTTGAATACACAATGAGATGGATTTAGGAGTCGTATTGGACTTGACACTATCAACTTCCAAAGAGTGTTCAGCAGCCATTAAGAAAGCTAACAGAGGTAGGCTATATAGCACTCAAGGAGGTTATTCTGAAGCTTTATAACACACTGGTGAGGCCTCATCTGAAGTACTGTGTGCAGTTTTGGTCTCCAGACTACAAAAAAGGACATAGCAGCGCTAGAGAAAGTCCAGAGAACAACAGTTAGACTCATTCTAGTACTGAGGAGGATGAATTATGAGGAAAGATTGAAACAGCTAAGCTTTTTAATTTGAGCAAAAGGAGATTAAGAGGAGACCTGATTGAAGCGTTCGAAATTAATGAAGGGAATGAGTCCAGTTAATCCAGCCTGTTACTTTAAAATTAAATCAACAACAACACAGGGTCACAGATGGAAACATTTTAAGGGTAAATTTCATACAAACATTAGGAAGATTTTCTTCACACAGATATCAATATACACATGGAATAAGCGAATGTGGTAGACAGTAGGAGTTTAGGCAACTTCAAAACTAGATGTTATTTTTTGAAGAATTATATTAAGAGGACTGGTAAGGTTTGTTGGACTGAACAGCCTGTTCTTGTCCAGATTGTTCCAATGTTCTAATAAGTTAAGGTAAATTATGCTTAAGTTTTATAACGCACTAGTGAGGCCTCACCTTAAGTACTGCGTCCAGCTATGAATCACAAAACCAATGCACGGCAACTATTGCATTCAATGCTTTGATATTATACTTTATACATTTAAAGAACTGAAGGATTTACATTTACACATAATGTGAGCTGCTTTTTTATTTAAGGCAAAATATCTGAAAGTGTTGCACTGCTGTTTTTTTTAAAGGTGCTACAGTTTTTCTTTTATTGGCTAATGGTCACAGAGGCTTTATAAATGCAACCTGTACATGCCTGGGTAACTATGACATTTGACTTTAAACTCTAAGGTTGCCAGTTCAGTTTTGTGTGAGCGTGATGACCTGCCTGTGTCCAAACTGTAAAAAGTTCATGTTAACAATTGATTTTGTAAGTTACTTTGGGTAAAGGTATCTGCTAAATATATTATAACTAGCTGTAAAAAAATCTGGGCTCCTAGAAACTATTCAAATCATCAGAAAAAAAATAGAAATGCAGAGTCGGTGATTTCGTTTTTCCGCTGTGCTCACCCCCCTTGTCTATCAGCGGCTAAGTGAGTTTCTCTCTCCTCTGAGCTTTCATTTTGCCAATGTGCTCGTCTCGCTTGTGTATTAGCAGCTAAGCAAGTTTGTCTTTTGTCTGTGGTTTCACTTTGGCCATGGAGTCGCTTTCTTTCAGCTTTATGCTGTAGCCTCGCACTTCCGGGCCGGTGAGACAGACACACACACTTCTACATGTAATCGTTTATATATAAGATAATCTTGCTTTCTGGTTGCTTCTAAGGATTATTGTGCATGTTGGAGCCAACAGGTTACACAATTTAGGAGAACCCCAGATACAGACTGTGAATAGGAAGACAGTAAAAAATGTCTCAACAGATGTCAAACTGATTTTGGGGGAACTGTAGGATGTCAGGTAAAGTCACTAGATAAGCAACCCAGGAATATTTCTATTTTAGAAGGCTCATGAGGGACACTCAAAACTTTTTTTTTAATCATTTTGCTATGTGTGACTGACTTCCTTTTCCATTTTTGTATTTTGGTAGTTGAGTCACAGACTAACTAAAGATAATTGTCCTCTTTGGCCTATTTTGGTACACTATTATCATGTTTGGATTGGCTTGTAATGTGCCTGACAAACAGCTTAGTCTTCTTGCAATACACATTGCACCATTTAAAGTCTTACTCAGTCAACAAATAACACATTAGACGTTCTTGAAATGCTCACTCACTGTTCTACTAAACTACACTTTACAGCGTGGCATGTAATTACAGGACTCAGGAAGGCCATTGACATGCTTATATAAATGGTTCGCTACTTTTACTGACTGTATTTAAGCATTTTAGAATTATCTTTGCAGGTTATCTGGAATCCATTTTTTTCATCCAGGTGTACATGAGGACATTTCAATAGCTGTAGAGCAGTGAGTACTTAGTTGAAGCCCCTTTGGCAACGATCACAGCCTGGGGTCTTCTTGGGTTTGACGCAAAAAGCTTGTGAAAAGCACCTGGATTTGGAGATTTCCTGCCTTTCTTCACAAGCTCTGTCGGGTGGAGATGGAGACCGTGAGTGGCCAGCTATTTTTAGGTCTCTCTAGAGAAGTTTGATTGGGTTAAAGTTTGGGTGGGCAGGCCACTCAAGGACATTCACGTTGTTATTTAAGCCATTCCCGAGTTGTCTTTGTTTTCTGCTTGGGGTGTTTGTCCTGTTGGGCAGTTAACCTTTGACCCATTCTGAGGTTCAGAGCCCTCTGGTGGAGGTTTTATTTAAGAGTAGCTCTGTACTGTTCTCTTCAGCTTTCCCTCAACACTGTCTAGTCTCCAAGTCCCTGTTAATGTCCATCATGCTTTGACATTGTAATGGTATTGTTGTGCCTGGTTTCATCGAGACGTGGTGCTAATCTTGGTTTTTACAGACCATAAAATCTTATTTCTCACAGTCTGACAGCCCTTTAGGTGCTTTTTGCAAACTCCAAACGAACTGTCACATGTCTTTTATTGAGGGACGACTTCTGTTTGCCCACTCTGTCCAGATGGGTGGGGTGTTTTAGTGATAGGTGTCTTAATCCTTTCGGCCCTGGATTTTCTGTTTTTATGGGGAAAATTATTTTGTGAAATATTCTATCTTTGGTTTGTCTAAAAAGCTCAAAAATGAAAAAACAAAAAAAAATTATCACTATTGTTATACAATTGCTGCCAAATACTTCCATCTTCATGAGGAAATAAAATTGAAAGTGGAGCTACTTACTATGTGGTGCACACATGTGGTGCACAGAAGCATCCATTTTCACTTCTGTGTTTCCCGAACTGTATGCCACCAGGCGGCACCCAAAGCAACTGTCACCTCTCTCCAGTCTGCGCTAATAGTAACACGCCTGGTTCCAACGGTTGCAAACGTACCTGTGCTTTACAAAAATGGCTGCATATATGTACTAGTAATAGGATGTCAGGGCTGAAAGGGTTAATGGAAGCTTTTCCTATCTCCATACAGGTTCTCTGGAACTTAGCCAAAGTGACCATTGGGTTCTTGGTCACCTCTCTTATAAAGGCCCCTCTCTCCAGACTGCTCAGTTTGGCCTGGCGGTCAGCTTTATTATGAGTTAAGGTTGTTCCAAACTTCTTATGTTTACGAGTACATTTTTTGTAGCCTTCTGCAGATCCATGCCTTGACACGGTCTTATCTCTGAGCTCTGCAGGCAATTCCTTTGACCTCATGGCTTGGATTTCGCTCTGATGCACATTGTCAACTGTGGGACCATCTATAAACAGGTGTGTGCCTTTCCTAGTCATGTTGAAATCATGAACTGACCACAGGTGGACTCCAAACATGGTGTAGAAACATCTCTGTGATCATCAATAGATTGGGAAGCACCTGAGATAGAATTTAAGCGTCATAGCAAAGGCTCTGAATACATGTGTCAATATGATATTGCAGTTTTTTATTTTGGATATATTTGCAAGCATTTCTAATATGCTGTTTTTACTTTGACATTCTGAGGAATTGAGTATTGGTTGATGAAGGAGAAAAATTAATTGAAATGATTTTAGCACAAGGCTGCAATTTAACTTCTTCTTTCGGCTGCTCCCATTAGGGATTGCCACAGCAGATTATCTTGTTCCATATCTTTCTGTTCTCTGCATTCTCTGTCACACTCATTACCTGCATGTCCTCCCTCACCACATCCATAAATCTTCTCTCCTTACACTAATAACATCAACATTTATTTATATAGCATGTTTTCTCACAAGTTATGTAGCTCAAAGTGCTTTACAAGCTGAAAAAAAAGAAAAATATAAAAATAAGATTAGCCAATACTAAGTAACAAAGAATAAATTAAGCTCCGATGGCCAGGAGGACAGGAAAAACAAACAAAAAAAAAACTCCAGGGACTGGAGAAAAAAAAAAGCAAAATCAGCAGGGGTTCCAAGGCCATGAGACCACCCAGCCCTAACTTCTTAGCATCCTTTTCCCAATATACCCAGCATCTCTCCTCTGCACATGTCCAAACCAACGCAATCTCACCTGTCTGACTTTGTCTCCCAACCATCCAACCTGAGCTGACCCTCTAATATACTCGTTCCTAATCCTGCCATCCTCATCACACCCAGTGCAAATCTTAACATCTTTAACTCTGCCACCTTAACAAAATGTGAAAAAAGTAAAGGGGTTGGCGGACTTTCTAAATCCACTTTACATTACTTAAAACAGTGTACTGTGTGGTACCAGCCAAAGAGAAGTCTTTTAACAATTCAGTTGTCTTACAGATCATCAGCAGGGTCTTGCACGATTATATGTTAATCTCTGGAGTAGTCAAAGTCATTTCTCTTAGGTGCGGTTTTGATGGGATTATCCTGCTGTCTGTTGATTTTACAGCCTTCCGGCTCAGTGAGTGGTGGCTCTGAGGCTAGGGAACCTTCCGATTGCCGGTTTGAATCCCCTAAATGCCAGAAGTGACTCTGATCCAATGAGACTCTGAGGAAGGCCATTAACCTGCAATTGCTCCATCCTGGGTATGATGTTAATCTGCATCCATCCCTGCAAGCAGGTCCTCCAACTTGCAGAAAAAACTTGGGGGTTGGTGACAGCATTAAAAAACGTCACACTGTTCCAGGGTGGTGCTAAGGTGTCACCCATTGCACGGCTGCACTCGGATTCTCAATCCAGGCAGTTTGCTGTGTGGTGGGTGTGGCAATATACTGTAATCAGTATATACTCCCAACCTCCTCCTCCTCCTCCTCAATGAGTCCATGACAGGTTTAATAGACTCCTTCTAAAAATAATAATAATTCTTTACATTTATATAGTGCTTTTCTCACTACTCAAAGCGCTCTCCACACAGGGAGGACCCGGGAAGCGAACCCACAATCTCCTTCCTTCAAAGCAGCAGCACTATCACTGTGCCACCTGTGAGGATAAAGTAGCCCTGAACACTTCCCACTGACCAGTGCTATATATAAAGTCAGTTTTTCTACCAGTTTAGTACATTTAGTACCAGTTTCTGAATTTCCCCTTTGGATTAATAAAGTATCTATCTATCTATCCACTTAACTGCATGTTTTTCACTATGGGAGGAAACTGGAGCACCTGGAGGAAAGCCACATAGACACAGGGAGAACATGAGAACTCCATGTAGGGATGACCCAGGGCTTGAACCCTGGTCTTCTTACTGCGAATCAGCAACACTATCACTGTACCACCATGCTATCTATCTATCTATCTATCTATCTATCTATCTATCTATCTATCTATCTATCTATCTATCTATCTATCTATCTATCTATCAGTGAGCATCTGCATGTTCTTCTGTCCAGTGCTACACATGGATTAGGCTTCATTCTTTGATTATCTGCCACCACATGCTGTGACCTTCTTCTGTCAAAGTGGAACAGCGCCTCTGCTCTAATCACTACAATTCTTCCAGGTTCCTTTTTTATGGTCCTCACATTGTCACAGCTGCCACGAAAAAAGCTATTTACTTTTAGCAAGTCTTATTTATGCACTGGAACACAGTATACTGCAGAAATGTTTACTTGCATGCTACACATAAGTATATTTGTAAAGAATCGGGCTTACAGTTTATAGTAGCACATTGATCACAAATGCTTTTTCAACTCTGGTTACAAATGGTTGGAAAATTAATTATTATTATTTTTTATTAGTTTATTGAATTTATTAAAAGCAAGTAACATTTCATACAAACAATTCAAACCGGACAAAACTAAAGTCAATTCAACCACCCATGAGAAAGAGAGGGAGGCCAACAGCCAGACTGAAACTTTAAGAGTAGAAAAGAGGGGAGAGAATCATTACCCACAATATAAATGCTTATCCTAAAATGTTATTGATTAGATCCTACCAGGTTTTAAAAAAAGTTTCGAACAGATCCTCTAAGTGAGAATTTGATTTTTTCCAATTTCAAGTAGTACATGACATCAGGTACCCACTGACTGGGATTTTTCCAGTTGCTCAAGATAAGTCTATGCGCCAATAGTGAGGTAAAGGCAATTACAGTTTGTTTGTCCTTCTCCACTTTAAGGACACCAAACACAGATGTTAGTGGATTATGAAAAATTGTGAAACCAAGGCTGTTTAGATAGACACTTATGGATTTTAGTCAGAATTATGTTTATTTGGTACACACCCAAAACATGCGGCCCAGTGAGGCTGGGGCTCGATTGCAATGTTCGCAGGTTGAATCTGCTTGATAAAAATTCTTAAGTTGAATAATTGAATGCTTTGCGCATATGGAGCTCGAGTAAATTCTGTGCATGGCTGCCTTCCACTCCTTTTCTGAGATGTTGAGTGAGAGATCCTTTTCTCACTGTACTCTGGGATCTTTGAAAGGGAGGGACTTTAAAATGGTTTTATATAATATAGAAATGCTGTCTGAGTCCTCAAGACTGATCAGTTTCTTCTGGAATAGGTGAGAGGTGAGGAAAATTGGACAGATTTCGTTTAACAAAGTTTCTAATTTGGAAAAAGTGCAAAACCTGTGTTGATGGGAAGCTAAATTTGGATTGTAATTGTTTGTTGGATGCAAAGCCATTATCTATATTACAAATCTTTAAATGATTCAATCCAGTACATTTCCCAAACATTAAAAACTGTGTAAGTTTTTTTGTTAAATTCGTGATCCAAAAAATAAACAAGAAGTCCTACACGAGCAGACAGAAAGACAGCCAAAGAATATATCCAAAAAAAAGGAAATCCAGAATAAGAATAAATAAATGAAATGGCGCACAGATGGAGTGTGGTAGTGCATGGTAGCGACTCATGGGGTGGTCAGCCAATTGCACATTTACATGCAGACATGTGCGGTTCGGTTGATTACCTCATTAGTGCTCTGGGGTTTGTAATCATCACCAGCGCATCTGCATCACTAGTCGAATAAAAAGTAGCCTAAGCAGGAAGCAAAGAGAACAGAAGACGAGAGAGAGAGATTGGAGGTTAAAGGGTGAAGGACATGAAGGAGATGGCAGACTCGTGGAAAGTCGGTACACTGAAGAGTGGGGACAGGCAGTCGGGTTATGAGTGTACAGGTATAGCTGGCACTTTAGGTAAGGTACAGGGAGGTTACTTCTGCTCAACACCCCAAAGAGCAGGACAGACCGAGTGCACTGAGTGGGCTCTCACCTTAAGGCCATTGACAGAAAAAGGAGTGAGGCTCAGCACAGTGCCCCACAAATGGAGTGATGTCTCTGAGGCTAAGGATCTGCACTGGTATATCCGGAAAGGTTGCCAGTTCGAATCTCTGCTACTGTCAAAAGAGATCCTACTCTGCTGGGCCCACGAGCAAGACCCTTAACCTGCACTTGCTCTAGGGGCGCTGTACAATGGCTGACCCTGCACTCTGACCCCAAGGGGAATGCGAAGACTAAGAAATTCCTTATACAAAAAAAAAAAAAAAAAAACGCAAAGAGACTGGTGGCGGGGGTCCTGACTATGCCTGTTGGGTGGAAGTCTTCTCGGGCTGAGCAGAACTTAGATGGGTTAGCAAAGGAGATGTCGTTTTGTGAAGAAAGTGCCATGGCTCAGATGTTTTTAGAAGATGAATTCTGAGAGAATTTTTAACCTAGTTTTAAATAAAATATTTATGGTTTGTTCTTATTGGATTTTAACCTCCACAAGGACAGTTGCGTTTATGGATTCTTTATTTATTTAACAAAGAAGCACTGCACTTTTCTTTGTAACATATTGAGTAATAAAGGCACTCGCATTTACGCCATGCTCTTGACTGTGTGTACCCTCATTTGCCCTGGCTGATCTCGGTTCATGACTATCAACGATTCTGGGTCTGAGAGCTGCCAAGGACTGTGGAGACAACCTGCACTGTCACACCCATTTATGTTTGGACAGAAGAGGCAAGGAGCAAATGCTATAAATAAGAGTGACTGAGTGTGGAGGTCCCACACCTATGCCAGTGCTTTGACTGTAATAGAGACATCGGCACAACAATGTGGGCTGAAAGCAACAACCTTGGCATCTCAGTTGTCTCACTGAAGAAATTCTCAGGTTGGCGTGGGTTCCACATAAAAAGTGATAAAAATCTGACAGGAGGTTTCCAGGGACCTGTGTTAAGAAAAAAAAAAGTAATGGAAGCAAATTGTGACCCAAGCTTAGGTAGTGGAAAGCAGTACCATCATGTGGAGCTCGGAGCAGACAGACTCCAGGGAAGTGAAACTGCTCAATAGAGAAACTTTAAAAAGAGGCTGGCATGTGTAGACATGGGGGGATGCTGAGTGAACAGGACAGTTTCTGCCCTTTATGACCACTCTTACAAAAGCCCTCTACGCCTATGTGACTGTTTCATTTTTGTTGTTGCTTTTGTTAAATATCTTGTGAAAATGTTGACATCATGGTAGGGAGATGCCACAGACCATATCAGATATTATCAGCATACAAAATGAAAATAAATGTGACCACATCATGTAAGGCACTATATATACTGCATTATGCATGTTTTTTCCTCCATTCTTTGTATTACCTGACCTGCATTGCCCACAACAGCCAGTGTCATAAAAAAGCAAAGTCCAGCAGTGGCCTCCACTCTTTTCTTTCATCTTCATCATTATTCAGGTCAGTTGAACGCTAATGGAGTTCGGCTCTTATGCGTCTTATTATCTGTATAGAAACGCTCAGCAATAAGAGAGGCAGAAATAACACTGGAATGTTTAAAGAATTTCCGCCGTATGATATTTTAATTTAATTTGTGCCTGTGAGATTTAGAGATTATGCTTTTTATTCTGAAGTGAGGCTGATTAGGCCTTTACCCATTTACTGTTTTTGAAGGACCTCTGATTCTGCTCTGCTCTTCTCTCCCTCTCTTGCTCTCTTTTCTTTCCTTTCCCATTGCTCTTTCTCTTTCTCTCTGCCTGTATTACTGCCTGCCACTTTACTGGCATTCTTTCAAATGGTAATAGATGAACAATTCTGAATCTTTCATTTATGTTATTAATGTATGAAATTATTCAAAGCTAAATGAGTACTGGGAAGGAAAAAAATAACAGACAGCATTTGGATGCTGGACTTTAATGAGACTATTAGCGCACAATAGTCATTTATTACAGGAACATTACGCCTAAAATATTTTATGTGGGCAGTGAACATTGTTAGGAAAATGAAAAAGGGGTCAGAAGCCACTGAGGTAGTTTTTATATTTGGGCGTGATGCATTAGGCAAAATCTCAGAAAAGCATCTCAGGCAGCAGGAGTCAGCATACAGTCTAATGGTGACTGAGGGGCTACCAGAAGGCACTTTAATGGAATGAAGTATGACACTGAGGTCACCAGGAGGCCATGCAGTCTAGTGTTTAAAATGAGGTAACTGAAGAGAAGGGTGCAGTGCACCGAAGTGTCACCAGGAGGCACACTAATGACATGTGGTGTAACGCTGAGGCCAACAGGGGGCACACTAATGACAAGCAGTCTAAAGTTTAAAATGAGCATTATGAGACGAATGGCACAGTGCACCTAAGGCCCACCAAGAGGCACACTAGTGACATGCAGTGTAACAATTGGACCAATAGATAGATAGATAGATACTTTATTAATCCCAGGGGGAAATTCACATAGGCGGCACACTTATGACAGGACGTCTAGTGTTTAAAATGTGGTAACTGAGGAGAAGGGTGCGGTGACCTGAGGACCACTGGGAGGCAATTTAATGAAATACAGTTTAACACTGAGGCCACCAGGAGGCACACTGATGGAATGAAGTCTAGTATTTAAAATATGGTAACTGAGGAGAATGTTGCAGTACACCAAAGGGCCACCAGGATGCACACTAATGAAATGCAGCATAACACTGAGGCCACCAGAGGGCACATTAATGACACGCAGTCTGGTGTTTTAAATGAGGATTATGAGGAGAATGGAGCAGTGCACATAAGCGCCAACAGGAGGAAGTTCAATGTCCTGTGGCGTAACACTTTGGAGTCACATTAACCTTAGCATTACATTTGTTCTTGAAAAAAACATTTAAAAAAACTGCATTTTTTTTCCTTCAAAAATTACATATTTATTAACTCTGATCTTACTTCTGTAAAACGTGCAAAACACTAAAAGTACAAAGTCATAAGTGTATAAAGTATAATAATGATACAAATAATAATAATAATGAATAATAAAAAAATAATAATAACAATAAAAATAATGATAATACTATATATACAGTCAAAATGTGCCGTATGTGTGGTATATCTTGAAGCCGGTGAAATACACAATCCAACGTCACAGTCGAGACAATAGCAGTGTGATTCCTATTCCTTGTGGATTTTCTTTCCAGACTGATCAGCTCTTGAACAGCTCACTGCATGTGTGCGATTGACATGAGCGTCACTTTGATATTTATCAGAATCACTTTTGATTTCACATTCCATTTCAATTCCAATGCCTGAAGACAGATTCACTTCGTCATCACCGCTCGAATTACCGTCAAGAGTGCGCAACACCTGGGTTGCTGAAAAACGTTTCGTACAAGACACCATTATGAGGCTAGGAGAAGATGTTTCTGTATCGTTGACGGAGTAACACTCAGACCTGTCTCTTACATAAGACATGCCTATAACGTTTTCAGAGCACTAATGCTGTTGGCACTTTTACAACCTGAGTAATCATCGGGTCTAACATTTACATTAGACGTGTCTATACAGTTGCCCGAGTGACGCTTGGGACTAATGCTTTCAGCACTCTTTTTACAGCCCAAGTGACGCTTGGGTCTAAAGATAAGGAGGTTAATACTATGTAGTCTAGCATTTAAAATGAGGTAATTGTGTAGAATGGTGCAATACAAGTAAGGGCCACCTGGGGGCACTTTAATGATATGCAGTCTAACAATGAGGCCACCAGCAGGCATACTAATAACATGCAGTCTAATGGTTAGAATAAGGTAACAGAAGAGGACGATGCAGTGCACCTAAGGCCCTCAGAAGGTACACTAATGACCTGCAGTGAAACAGCTGGGCCAGCAGGAGGCACACTAATCAACTGTGTTGTAACACTTTGGCTCAGCAGTAGGCACACTAATGTTATCTAGTCTAGCATTTAAAATGAGATAACTGTGCAGTGCACCTAAGGGCCACCAGGTGGCACACTAATGACAGGCAGTGTAACAGTGTGGCCACCAGGAGGCTCACTAATTGCACGTATTCTAATGTGATAAACTGTGCTGCTCACCAACTAGAAATAAAAAATGAAATAAATAAATAATTTGTGCCTGGACCGGGTAATTCCAGGCCATCTCAGTAACTCAGTGTCTTCTAGGACATAGTTCTTGTGGACAATGAGTAAAAAAAATACCTCTACTAAATACTTCACAATAAGTTAAGAAGATTTTATTGATATTACATTTCAATGTCAATTAAAGCCATATAAAAAATAACTTTGAATTTTTAATGAAAAATGCTTATTTTATTCATGTCACGCAAACAAAATATAATAAACAGGGGTCTCTGAAGAGGACAAGAGAAAACTCTGTTGTTCTTCTCAATGATTAGGCTTAGTTTTGGGGCAGATAAAAAGCTGAGGTGACTACTAGAGGGAACTCTACCCAGGATGCCACCGGATCATGAAAGTGATTCAAGTGTTTGGCTGTGAGTGATGCCGACGGTGGAAGTCCTCAATGCCTTTGAAATTGTGTCAGTTCAGAATGCAATGTTTTGTTCTTCAAATTTTTTTCCAGAATAATTTTGATCCAACTTTTTTTTTCCATTGCAGGTGTCATAGACGGCCGGCAGTTCAATCTGGTTAGGACGTCCCAGGAAGGGAGGAATGGAGAAGGGCAGCCTTTTCAGGATACTGCCTCCCCCAGCACACTAGGTGGCAGCTCCCCTGGACGGTAAATGTACCCCGGATTCCCGCAGGGCATCATGGGACGTGGAGTCCATTTTCTCAGCCCGGTTGGGTGCCGTGGGTGATGCCAGGGGGAGCTCCTAAAGGACACGAGGACTCTTATTTTTTATACAACCCGGAAGTACTTCAGAGTCACGAGGATGGAAGCCCACAGTACTTCTGGGATATTTGAGGACTGATGATGTGGCGTTTGACCCGGAAAAAAAGAAGGAGTACTTCCGGGTCAAGGAATATAAAAAGGACAGTTGGGAGGTTGGGTGACGAAGCTGCTGGGATTGGAGGATTGTTGAATAGTGATTATTGATTTATTGTTAATTGTGGCGTGTGTGGTGCTTTGTGTACTTTATTTGAAGAAAATATTAAAATTCTTCTTGTTGCTTTTACAAGTGTGTCTTGGACGTCTGTCTGTTGGGTTTCACGGGGCAACAGCACCTCTAGCGTCCACACAGGCAGCACTTGTTACAGGGCAGGGAATCATCCTGGATGTGTCCGTCACAGTCTACATGCGTATGCTCACTCAGACAGAGCCAGTCACCAATCCACCTAACACACAAGTGTTTGAGACGTGGAAGGAAACTGAAGTACCTGGTGAAACGCCCACAGTCACAGGGAGAGTGTGTAAACTGCATACAGACACTGAGGGGCCATGATTTGAATCCGGATCCCTGGACCTTTGTCCAAACCCATGAATCTTTTGGGTTTGTTTTCCTCCTCTTGTTTCTTCTTTTTACAGTACGTTGTTCTTGTATTTGGATTGAATTTAGACAGGAATTGCTAATCTAATCCTGTACAAATTACCAGGCAGCACAAACAGCAGAAACAGTAACAGCTGCCTAGGGATATGTTGGACTCTTGAGCTCCAAAAAAACGGCTCGGCTCCATCTAATTTAGTTACTGCCTGTGCCAAATAAGATGACAATGACTCAGGCCGGGTTGTAAGGTACCCGTCTCCTCTTACTGCCTCTCCTCCCTGAAATATTAACCAGTGTGTCTAGGTTGGCTTGCTAGAAAAAAATGCAAATATTTGGAAATTCAAGGAGATCAGACTTAACAAAAAATAAAAACGATGCATAAAAGCATCGTGGCGTGTACGTGATGGCGCTTTTTTATGAGTGTCTTTTAAGATAGTTCAGCTGTTTTGCACAGGAAGTCTCGTCTCCTGATACTTTATTGGCTTTCATGCCATGGTCAAGTGTTTTCAGGGGTATTAGAATAAAATGAATAATACCACAGCTTTAATATACACTGATTTTTTTTATTTGTTTAAGATTCTACAAACAAGAAGGAAATTTAATTTTGTAGCTCATTCATTTATGAAACTGCAAATACTGATTCTAATCACTGGATTTTAATTCCACTTTCAAAAAAATGCATGCATTAGCTTAACTGGCAATTTGAATTGGCCCAATGTAAGTATGTGTGGGTGCCCACGCCAGGGCTGGTTACTGGAAGCACTGGGCACAAGTCAGGAGCCACCCATGGGTAAGATACCAGTCAGTTCTCATTGGGTTGTATGGGCCGAGCCTATCCTGGCCTCATTGGACACAAACTAGGAAACAGCCCTGAACAGTGTGCCAGTCGACCACAGGGCCCACTCATACACACACAAACACCTAGAGAAGGGCAGTTTGGAGTCAACAGTTAATCTAAACGGCACATCTTGAGAAAGGACAACCTACACATTAATGGAGAAAGACGAGGGCCAGGATTTGAATCTGGAATTCATGAGGTGGTAATGCTACCCACTGCACCAGTGTATAATCTATAGAAATAAAATTGTAACCTGTTTGGATGTTGTATTATTGTGGAGTGAGTGGGACTCACCATGAAACTGGACTACTATCACACCTTAAGTATAACACACACAGATCCTATTCACTCAGCTACGTGCAGTATGCGTGATTCCTGCACTGCCAGTCATACCTAGTACTCCACATAGGGACTTGTTGTCTTTGGCACCAACAACGTACAGGTGTCGCTGAGACACGTGAAGGCTCATACACCTTTTCATCATGTATCACCAGCCATTAATGTCTTCTGACTTCTGACACACTGTTCTTCTTATTGGGGTGCCCCCTCAGCCTTGACAACCCAAACAGGCACAAGCATGGGCTGGACTGGGTGTGCTGAGTCTGAATCTGATCTGTTTGATTGGTCAATGCACCTCCACACCAATTCAAGAAGGTGTGTCAAGAAGCCGCAGGATTCCTTTAAATGATGGTTAATGCAGAGGCCAACTTTCTCTCTCTCTCTCTTTCTTTATGATATTTTCTATCCTGAGGAGAGGCCATTTCTGCTACCCTTTGGAGCTGGCATCCTAAAACAATAAAATGTCAGACCAATCGATATATTGAGACAGACAGCCGCCAGGTAATCTAAGCATATTGGATGCTTACCATCAATCAGGTCGTATAATTATTTTTATTTCGCCGACATTTGTACTCTGTTTATATGTTGGGCATATTATCTATAATACATGAAGTGAAAAGACAAAAGAACAATGATAACGTTTTGGGGAGTCCACCCTGTATATTGTCACTGTTACCGGGCTCAGGCCTTGGGGAACCTGGGCCAGGTCCAAGCCACTGTTGCTACAGGGTGTAGCCACAGCGATATGGTGAAAAAGCATAAAAGAAGCAGGCAGAAGTCACAAGTCTCAGACCATACTTCTCTGTTCTACTTTATTCTCATTTACCCAGAAATATATAAATACTTTAGTCTCTGCACAGATCAACATGACGATCAGTTAAACAATGGTGCATGCCAGTTTCCTCTGCAGAACAACAGTCTAAACACATTTACTTTGGTTCAACAATAGTATTGTTGTCAGCTGTCAAGAAGTACCTGATTAGAAACCAATGTCCCCAGAACTCGTTCATTTTCAAAGGAAGCAGGCAGTTCTGTATCACCACATTGTGTGTGGATGAGATACTAATCAAAGCAGTCTGATGATTCAAAGCAAGTGACTCGTTTGCAAGACAGGTAAATATTTATGTCCTGTAGATAGCCATCAACAATGACCTGTAGTCTCGATGCATGCTCAATAATCCAGGTAAGGAAATCCTAGAAATTTGATTCTGTTCATCTGGACAAAGTTTTAAGTTGGAGAAATATTTCGAGACTTATCCAAGTCTCTTCCTCAGTCTCAATTGACTGCAGGTTTCCCCAACCTTATAAACAGTACCTTTGCTTAATCACAAAGCAAAGCAGGGAGGACACCTAAAGAACGCTCCAAGCCATTCATGAGAGAGGAAGGACATCCCCTGCCTAAGCGAAAACCCTTAGTGATCCCGTATGTGTCAGGAGTATCGGAACAGCTGAGGCGCATTTTCTTGAAACACCAGGTCTCAGTGGCTTTCAAACCCCAAAACACGCTACGCCAAAGATTGGTCCATCCCAAGGATCGGGTCTCACGGCACAAACAGAGTAACATAGTTTACGCAGTTAAGTGCCAGGAGGAGTGCCGTGAATTGTACATCGGGGAAACCAAGCAGCCACTGGCTAAGCGCATGTCACAACACAGAAGAGCTTCCTCGTCTGGCCAGGACTCCGCAGTCTATTTACATCTACAGGATAGTGGTCACTCCTTTAAAGATGAAGAGGTGCACATCCTGGACAGGGAGGAGTGCTGGTTTGAGAGAGGAATCAAGGAGGCCATTTACGTGAAAAAGGAACGACCATCTCTGAACAGAGGAGGGGGCCTAAGGGTACATCTGTCGCCATCTTACAATGCTGTGATTGCAGCCATTCCTCAACCCTCTATGAATGGTTCACACGTCTACTAATCAGTGGACAATTTGCGTATCACTGATCAACTGGCCCTTTGTCAATGGTGCTAGTCTCTGTGATTAAGCAAAGGTACTGTTTATAAGGTTGGGGAAACCTGCAGTCAATTGAGACTGAGGAAGAGACTTGGATAAGTCTCGAAATATTTCTCCCACTTAAAAACTTTGTCCAGATGAACAGAATCAAATTTCTAGGAATGACCTGTAGCAGAATTTTCCAGGAATTTTGTCTTTTCTTTAAAACACTAAATTCATTACATTACCACCACTAACAAACAAGCAGAGAATAGTCATTAATGACTGAGTCAAGACAGACTGATTTGGTGAGTGGAGGGCTTGGTTTTTATACTTTCTCGGCAGGAAGAGGCGGGATAGTAAAGGAAGTGAGGTCGGCAGAGGGGTGTGGTCTGATACCGGAAGTAGGTGGAGCTTTAATTGGTCATCCCCTCTGAAGGTCTGGAAAAGAGGGAGAAAACACATTAGTGTGTTTCATCAACCCCTGACTCTGTAGCTTACCCTTAGTTAAGCTCTTAGACTGCCTCCTATGCACGCGTTTGTGACAATGAATACATTTGTAACTTTCTCACCTGTCTCTTCTGTTCTTCAGGTCATAGATATTAGAACATTAGAACACTTTAGATGAGAACAGGCCATTCAGCCCAACAAAGCTCGCCAGTCCCATCCACTTATTTCTTCCAAAAAAACATCAAGTCGAGTTTTGAAAGTCCTTAAAGTCTTATTTTCTACAACACTACTCGGTAGCTTATTCCAAGTGTCTGTGGTTCTTTGTGTAAAGAAAAACTTCCTAATGTTTGTGCAAAATTTTCCCTTAACAAGTTTCCAACTGTGTCCATGTGTTCTTGATGAATTCATTTTAAAGTCACAGTCTCGATCCACTGGACTAATTCACTTCATAATTTTAAACACTTCAATCATGTCACCTCTTCATCTTCTATTGCTTAAACTGTAAAGGCTCATCTCTTTTAATTTTTCCTCATAACTCATCCCCTGTAGCCCTGGAATCAGCCTAGTCACTCTTCGCTGGACCTTCTCCATCGCTGATAGATAGATAGATAGATAGATAGATAGATAGATAGATAGATAGATAGATAGATAGATAGATAGATAGATAGATAGATAGAGTAATAAAAATGCAGGTAAAAACAGACAATAACTTTGAATAATGTTAGCGTTTAAAAGGTGGAATTGAAGAGTTGCATAGTTTGGGGGAGGAACGATCTCCTCAGTCTGTCAGTGGAGCAGGACAGTGACAGCAGTCTGTCCTTTTTGTAGCCTGGAGACCAAAACTGCACACAACACTCCAGATGAGGCCTCACCAGTGAGTTATAAAGCTTCAGCAGAACCTCCTTGGATTTGTACTCCACACATCAAGGCGCCATATAACCTGACATTCTATTTGCCTTCTTAATGGTTTCTGAACACTGTTGGGAAGTCGATAGGTTAGAGTCCACTATGACTCCTAAATCCTTCTCTTAAGGTGGACTCTCGATTTTCTGACCGCCCATTGTGTATTCAAATCTAACATTTTTATTTCCTATGTGTAATACTTTACATTTACTGACATTAAATTTCATCTGCTACAAATCTGTCCAAGAATGTATGCTATATAAGTCCTTCTATAATGATATAACGGATTCCAAATTATCTGCTAATCCACCTATCTTGGTATCATCTGCAAACTTAACCAGCTAGTTACTTATATTCCTATCTAAATCATTTATCTATATTAAAAATAGCAGTGGCCCTAGCACTGACCCCTGTGGAACACCACTCTTAACATCGGCCAATTCTGTTAAGGTTCCTCACACCATCACCCTCTGCTTCCTGTGTCTGAGGTAACGTAACATATGGGGCATTTTATTCTGGTCTATGTACTGCAGATCATAAAGGGAAGATTTAGGGTTACCCTAGGACTCTACTATGACAAAGTATGACTGAGATGTACCTCAGCAGCTGTCTTCTAGCAGCTCCCACCTATGGACCCCAAGCTTGCTTGTTTAAACTACACATCCCATACAGGCTTGTGGATGTCTAAGCGGGAGCACTGCCGGAAGACTCCTGCCACCAATTGTACTGGGGGAATATATCACCATCTGAGGCAATCTCCCCCTGTGCTCCATTACTGCCCAGTGGAGTTGACTGGTGGTACCTTTTCTAGCCCATTCATGCTGTGCTATAGAACAGATACAGTAAAACACTTAGGAATTTTTTCCCTTTTATCCACAATGCCTTACTTCTTTTTTTTCTTTTTCTTTTGTAACTTTAATAAAATACCCTTCTTCAGCTCTTTTTTAGCTCAGTCTTGATTCCTGTCTCTTAACTTCCCTTTCTACTACATCTTGGAATGCCATATTTAAAATAGCCTATTAAGAGTTAATTTCCTTCTGATTGCCAGTTCCATCGCGAGTCACGTAGTTTACAAAGCCGATAACAGCAAACAAACACCCTGACACAGAAATATAGCAACATGTCTGAAAGAAATGCTTTTTTTTTTTTGTTTTGCTTTTTGTTTCTTCCATGTGCTTTTATTTCAATATGTGTTGCAGCTTTTTAGAAAGTTTAATTTGATAACTTTTCAATCAAAGAATACTTGTGCCAGAGCACGATCATGCAGAATTCTTTATTTTCAGACATCCTGCTCAAATGCGCTGGCACGATCCCACATCCCGCTACGTAATTTTCCTCTGCACCTGCCTTTCACTCTTCACACTGTCACAAATTCAGCCTCTGTTAGTTTGCTGTCACTCATCAGCCACTATGAATATCAACAGGCCATACCCGTGAAGAGATTCTACAACTGCCTTATTATTTTTATTTCCTCATTTTGTATATTTTGTTTTAAAAGGAAATAAAATATTTGTGGGAAACAATGATAGAAATTTCTTAGAACAGCCCTGTGCCAAATAATACAAAAAACTTTAAATAACTCCAAAGGGTACCATTTCCAAACAGTTTCTTTTTTATATAGTGTTATTTAGCTCTAATCACTCGATAAATCACGTAAGAAGTTATGAATAATCATTTTGGAAACATTTTCCTGAAAAAAATAGCTTTTGTTATTGGCAAATGTGTTCAGTTAACTACTATTATTAAGTATTTAATAAGTATTACTGTTATTAAGTATTTGTACTTAACGCCTTTGGTACAATATATCCATCCATTTTACCAATAACTCTGCTTAGACTTGCAGGAAGCTGATGCCCACCCAGCAGGGGATGAAATACCAGTGGAAGTGTAGTAGAGTATAGGAGACAATGGGATCTAATGCAGAAGATCTAAGAACAGGACCGAATGATGAGAGCAGTGGAGGAACACCGTTTATAAGGTGAAGGAAGAGACTCAGGATTGTGGAAACTATAAAGGGATAAAGCTGATGTCACACACAATGGAAATTTGGGAAAATAAATACAGAAAGAAGACTAAAGGAAGAGGCCACCATAGGGGAGGAGCAGTTTGGTTTTATGCTAGGCAGATGAACTCTCTATTGAGTCTCTATAGCAAGAACATTATTTTATGCCAATATAATCTATAAATTTATTTCAAACATTTGCAATTCAGCTGAGAGAGAGAGAGACTGCCAGAGAGATGACTAGAAAACAGGTGAAGGACAGACAAGCAGGTTATTTTAAGTAGTGCGGATAGATCAAAACAGAGCCACAGTCTGCAGATGCCATAAATGATAAAGAACAGGTGAAGATGATATTTTGGCACACAGCCCTTCTGGTAGTTGCCTATTTCTGATATGAATTTTATGAGTATGTAATTAGGTGTTTATAATGACGAGAATCCAGCACAATGACAGAAGCGTTTCACTGTGCTGCCGACATTCCTTGCTGGATGGGACATCTGATTCTCCCACTTGGCTGTGATGCCCCTTCTCTCTAGCTTGAATATGTATGTTTACAGGATTATACAGTCATATGAAAAAGTTTGGGAAACCACTTCAGCCTGCATAACAATTTACTCTACTTTCAACAAAAAAGATAACAGTGGTATGTCTTTCATTTCCTAGGAACATCTGAGTATTTGGGGCGGCACGGTGGCACAGTGGGTAGCACTGTTGCCTCACAGTTAGGAGACCTGGGTTCGCTTCCCGGGTCCTCCCTGCGTGGAGTTTGCATGTGCTCCCCGTGTCTGCGTGGGTTTCCTCCGGGTACTCTGGTTTCCTCCCACAGTCCAAAGACATGCAGGTTAGGTGCATTGGTGATTCTAAATTGGCCCTAGTGTGTGCTTGGTGTGTGGGTGTGTGTGTGTGTCTGTGCGCCCTGTGGTGGGCTGGCACCCTGCCCGGGGTTTGTTTCCTGCCTTGTGCCCTGTGTTGGCTGGAATTGGCTCCAGCAGACTCCTGTGACCCTGTAGTTAGGATATAGCGGGTTGGATAATGGATGGATGGATCTGAGTATTTGGGTGTTTTCTGAACAAAGATTTTTAATGAAGCAGTATTTAGTTTTATGAAATTAAATCAAATGTGAAAAACTGGCTGTGCAAAAATTTGGGTCCCCTTGTAATTTTGCTGATTTGAATGCCTGTCACTGCTCAATGCTGATTACTTGCAACACCAAATTGGTTTGATTAGCTCGTTAAGCCTTGAACTTTATAGACAGGTGTGTCCAATCATGAGATATAAAGGTATTTAAGTCGGCGATTGTGCTTCCCTTTGACTCTCCTCTGAAGGGTGACAGCATGGGATCCTCAAAGCAACTCTCAAAAGATCTGAAAACAAAGATTGTTCAGTCTCCTGGTTTAGGGGGAGGCTACAAAAAGCTATCTCAGAGGTTTAAACTGTCAGTTTCAACTGTAAGGAATGGAATCAGGAAATGGAAGGTCATAGGCACAGTTGCTGTTAAACCCAGCAGGTCTGGCAGGCCAAGAAAAATACAGAAGCGGCATACTGTATGTGCAGGATTGTGAGAATGGTTACAGACATCCCACAGATCACCTAAAAAGACCTGCAAGAACATCTTCCTGCAGACGGTGTATCTGTACATCGTTCTACAATTCAGCGCAATTTGCACAAATAACATCTGTATAGCAGGGTGATGAGAAAGAAGCCCTTTCTGTTGTAGCAAATACTCATTTAGACATCCAGAGTCATTTTGGAACAAAGTGCTTTGGACTGAGGAGACAAAAATTGAGTTATTTGGTCATAACAAAAAGCACTTTGCATGGTGGAAGAAGAACACCGCATTCCAAGAAAAACACCTGCTACCTACTGTCAAGTTTGGTGGAGGTTCCATCATGCTGTGGGGCTGTGTGGCTAGTTCATGGACTGGGGCCCTTGTTAAAGTCGAGGGTCAGATGAATACAACCCAATATCAACAAATTCTTCAGGATAATGTTCAAGCATCAGTCACAAAGTTGAAGTTACGCAGGGGTTGGAAATTCCAACAAGACAATGTCCCGAAACACAGTTCGAAATCTACAAAGGCATTGATGGAGAGGGAGAAGTACAATGTTCTGGAATGGTCCGTCACAGTCCCCTGACTTGAATATCATTGAAATCTATAGGATGATTTGAAGCAGGCTGTCCATGCTTGGCAGCCATCAAATTTAACTGAACTGGAGAGATTTTGTATGGAAGAATGGTCAACAATACCTCCATCCAGAATCCAGACACTCATCAAAGGCTATAGGAGGACAGTGTCTAGAGGCTGTTTGCAAAAGGAGGCTCAACTAAGTATTGATGTCATATCTCTGTTGGGGTGCCCAAATTTATGCACCTGTCTAATTTAGTTATGATGCAAATTGCATATTTTCTGTTAATCCAATAAACTTAATGTTACTGCTGAAATACTACTGTTTCCATAAGGCATGTCAGATATTAAAAGGCAGTTCCTACTTTGAAAGCTGAGCCAATGATAAACAAAAATCCAAAGAATTAAGAGGGGTTCCCAAATGTTTTCATATGACTGTACATTGTACTCTATGAATGAATGTTATCTTTTAAAACAAGTTAAATATCTCTCTATTATAAAAAAAAAAAAAAATCCTGGAAAGGAAAAGCAAGGAGACGAGACGTGATCTTCTCAGAAGTTCTCGGAAGACATTTAAAAGACCCACGAGACAAAAAAGACTGGCCACGGAGCATCTTGCGGGGACTGTAAACATGAGACTTGGTGCCAAGAAATTGTCCCAGGGCCATTTCGCGGGGTTGTGGAACATAAGAGTCTTGCAAGACGCACCCTTCTTATAAAATAAGAGCACGGCCAGCAAAACACTCAGTCATGTAAAGGCACATAGCACACACAGATCCTGTGCTCTGAGCACATATAAAGCGTATAAGGACAATACATTCTAGATGAAACGTCAACAACTAAAAGCAAAGAGCAGCGCAGAGAAAATAGACCCAAAAGCGTTGGAGAGAAAAAAAGGCAGATAAGAGATTATGAAAGCAGTGGAAATCGAAAGGTTCAAACAAATGATGGTACGATACATATGCAGAGAAAGGTAAAGAATATGAAAGCAGTAAAATTCGAAAGTATTGTAGCGTCCCAGCCAAGTTGAAGCATTTTTTTGTTTTAAGTGACTGTTAGGTCTGATTGAGGGAGGGCAGAGTACAGCATGGAAGACTGATAGCGAGGTATTGATTGATGCGGTAAGGGGGGGCGAGACCCGAGGGAGGAGGGGTCGGAGAAGGTGCTAGAAAGTTGTGTTTGGGGTTACGAAGTCGGCGATTGTTCAAGTAGAACTTTTGCGACACTTTATTACGTCAGTCGCTACAGTATCAAAATAAAAAAGATAGTAAAGATAATGAAAATTGGAATGCAAAAGACTCAAAAAAAACATAGGTGCGAAACACATGCAGACCAAGATACAGAATATGAAAGCAGAAAAAAACGACAGTGTCAAAAAGAAAGTAAACATCGCATTAGCTTAAAAAAAGAGAAATTATTACTCGGATAAATAACTAAAAGGCGAATAGAGATCGAATATATGGACACAGGTGATATGTCAGAAGTATGTAAATATTGTAAGGCTTTGAAGTTTAAATCAGAGAATTTCAAAAACAGGGTTTACCTCACATGCATTTATTGGTTACTTTGAAAAAAAAATGATTAACTGCTGATGATGTAGAAACCTATCCTGAATTATGGTACAAAGTCATTAAACACATGTCTCACTGACCTCATTTAAAAGATTCAGCATATTGGGACTCCAAAGATTCCAAATATTGTTTTAACATAAGTTCTGAAATAAAAGTGAAACTAATGAAATAGCAACAATTCAAAGAAAAAAAATCTTACAAGTGTGTATTCGGAAAACCAAACACGGGGGTTGGCGAGCAAAGCGAGCATGGAGCAAAGCCCCCTAGTATTTGTATATACAGTAGAGTCTCGTTTATCCGACATAAACGGGACAGCAGAACATCGGATAAGTGAAAATGTCGGATAATGGGAGGTGTTAAGAAAAAACCTATTAAACATCAAACTATGTTATAATTTTACACATTACGAGCCTAATACAGTGGAACCTCAATTCATGAACATCTCTGAACACGTACAAATCGGGTTATGACCAAAAACTTCGCCACACTTTTGCCTCTGTGCACGACCACACACTCGGAATAGGAACAAGCCAGTTTCCATTTCAGTTTGTGCGCGCCGATGATTTCCGCACGTGTTCAGTCTCTCCCTGTGCATTCCCTGTGCAGCGTTAGAGAGAGAGCGCGAGAGAGAGACACAGACAGACACATGCATGCGCAAGAGAGAGAGAGAGACACATGCGCACACACACGCGAGAGAGACACATGCACACACGCGAGAGAAAGAAAGACACACGCACGTGCGCGCGAGAGAGAAAGAGAGACGCACGCGCGCACACACACACACGAGAGAAAGAGACACATACACACACGCACACACACGTGTGCACACGCACATGCACACACACACACACACGCATGAGGGCCAGCCACATAATCCACTGTAATCATGTTTTACAACAAAACAACAGAAAAATTTAACTGAAAAAATGAACTTAGCAAAACAAAAAATAGACTACGCTCACAACTTGCAGTTCTTGTTGCCGATTGATGCGTTTTCTTTTTTGTTTTTTTTTGCGGTGGGACGTCGGATAATACAGAATGTTGGATAAGCGAGACTCTACTGTATATATATATTTTTCTCTTTCTCTCTCTCTTGTAATCATTTTCCACCAGGAATACAAAAGGGATGGTTATTGGCTCTAGTCAGTTCTGCATCAAAAAACACATCCCAGTGGAGAAAGAGTGCCCCCTGCTGGATACAGTCTCTTTGTATTGAGACAGCTGATAGAGAAGCATCTAGAAAACCAGAAGGTTTGCATATGGCTCTGTCTAAGTGGAATGAGCTGGTAGGTTTTGCAAATCATGGGATTGTAACTACCTTATCTTTTGTTTTTAGCTCTTCACATGCAGTTTATCGTTTTTGTCTCCTTGTCCTGTAACATTTGTTCCCAAAGAGGCCCCAGACTAATGTCACTCAGTTGTTTTGATCTCTTTTGTTAAGTTGCTTTGGATAAAAGCGTCTGCTAAGTAAATACATGATTTTGAGTAGGCTTATGATAGAGTGCCATGTCAAAAGATCTGGAGGTGCAGAAGTGTGAAAGGAGGACCAGAGAAATATGTGAGGATTGTCCAGGATATGTATGTGAGAATGAGGACTCGGATTAAAAGCAGGGTTGGGGTTCTGCACTAGGGATCTTCTTGAAACCCTTACCTCTCTAAGCTGGTTATAGATGTGTGAACTCATGGGATTAAAGACCAGTCCTCCAGGTCCAGGCTTTTTGCTGATGATATTGTGTTGTGTAGCATCAGAAAAGAGAAAGTGGAGAGAAAGATAGAAGAATGGAGAAGGGCCTTGGAAGATGAACGATTGAAGATAAATAAGAAAAAGACAGAATGTATGAAGTTTAATGATGATCAGGATTCAGAGGTTAGCTTGCAGGGAGAGCCACTGAAAAGAGTGGATACTTTAAATATCTAGGATCTGTGGAAGCCCAAGATGGAGAATTAGATGCAGAGATATCCTGGATGGAACAATTGAAATAAGTATTGTGTGATGGAAGAATTAAGCCAAAGGTTAAAGTTAAGAAATTTAAGACAGTGGTAAGACCAGGCATCATATATGGAGCTGAGACATGGGCAGTAAAGCAAACACAGGTGAAGAAGTTATGTGGTAGAATTGAGAATGTGGAGATGGATGTGTGGAGTTACAGAAAAGGTCAGAATAAGAAATAAAACAATAAGAAATATAACAAAAGTGGAAGAGACGTCTAAGAAAGCACAGGAAAGTAGATTGAAGTGGTATGGACATGTGATGAAGAGACACAAAGAATATGTGGGCAACAGAGTGATGGCAATGGAAGTACATTGGAAGAGAAAGTGAGGAAGGTCAAAGTAGAGGTGGATGGAATACAGTGATCCCTCGCTATATCGCGCTTCGCCTTTCGCGGCTTCACTCCATCGCGGATTTTATATGTAAGCATATTTAAATATATATCGCGGATTTTTCGCTGCTTCGCAGGTTTCTGCGGACAATGGGTCTTTTAATTTCTGGTACATGCTTCCTCAGTTGGTTTGCCCAGTTGATTTCATACAAGGGACGCTATTGGCAGATGGCTGAGAAGCTACCCAACTTACTTTCTCTCTCTCTCTCTCTCTCTCTCTCTCTCTCTCTCTCTCTCTCTCTCTCTTGCGCTGATGTAGGGGGGTGTGAGCAGGGGAGCTGTGTGCAGCTGCTTCCTGAAGGACATGCTGCACGGAGCTTCGCATACTTAAAAGCTCAAAGGGCACGTATTGATTTTTTATCTCTCTCTCTATCTCTCTCTCTCTCTGTCTCTTCCTGCTCCTGACAGAGGGGGTTTGAGCTGCCGCCTTCAACAGCTTTGTACCGGCGGTGCTTCGCATACTTAAAAGCCAAAAAGCCCTATTGATTTTTTTTTTGACTGCTTGCTTTGCACTCCTTTGAAAAGGAAGATATGTTTGCATTCTTTTAATTGTGAGACAGAACTGTCATCTCTGTCTTGTCATGGAGCACAGTTTAAACTTTTGAAAAAGAGACAAATGTTTGTTTGCAGTGTTTGAATAACGTTCCTGTCTCTCTACAACCTCCTGTGTTTCTGCGCAAATCTGTGACCCAAGCATGACATTCTAAAAATAACCATATAAACATATGGTTTCTACTTCGCGGATTTTCCTATTTCGCGGGTGGCTCTGGAACGCAACCCCCGCGATGGAGGAGGGATTACTGTATGTTAAAGAAGATCTGAAGGAAATGGGCTTGATTGGCGAGGAGGTGCAGGGCCAAGCTGGCAGAAATGAGAATGTTGACATGAATGTGTGGAGTAACAAAGGACAGAATAAGAAACGAGACAGTCAGAGGTACAACAAAAGTGAGAGAGATATTTAAGTAGGTTGAAGTGTGAACATGTGATGAGGAGAGGCAATGAGTATTTGGGCAAAAGGAGTGATGGGAATGGAAGTACAGGGGAAGGAAAAGCCAGGGAGGCCAAAGTGGAGGTGGATGGATAAAATAAAAGAAGAAGAAGGAAAAGGGCCTGACTGACGAAGAGGTGCAGGACCAAGCTGTATGGACAAGGTTGATCAGGTTTTGATCACATTATTATTCATACATTACATTGGTTTGGGGGTAACAGGGCTTTGTGTCCCATGGAATTTGTAAATATATTATAAATATATTTTGAGGATACTTGTGTCAGCTGAGCAATGTCTTATTAGAAAAGCAGCCTGTTAAAACTGGGACATTTTGATATTATTCAATTATTTATCAGGACACATAGCCTGAAATTGGGACATCTGGTCACCCAGTAAATTACAGTGTCAGTGAAATAGAGAATCATTATAAACTGCAGATAATGGAGCTGTGAGGTTAGTTTAGTATAAGGTAAATAAATAATAAGTAAATGTTTATTTGCACTGTGCACAAAGGCTTACACCCCACCAGGTACTTCATTCATATCTACATAACCTTTTATTTTCTCTACTTGCAGATTTGTCCCAGCACTCACCTCTCTCGACTTGTCAACGGAGGATTGCCATCCCACGTGTATGCAAGCAACCAGTGAAAGTGACTTCCTACCCTGAGGCATTTGGAGGTTAAAAAGAGGAAAATTTACAAAATATACTGTACAAGTTGGTGTAACTGATGTCAAGGTTAAATTGGAACAGTAAACTAATTCACAATTGAGGTCACACGGAACATTTCTCTGTTATTAAATAAACAAGCTTGCAAATTTGCCAATGCTTTTCAATGGGAGATTTTGAAATTTTAAAACTGTACAGGGCAATCTGTTCAAAATATCCCAATAAAATTTCTCAACAGATTTCCTTGAAGAATAAGTCTGTCGCATTTCAACAAAATTGATCCAAGTTGTTTCATGCGAACAGACAGACAGCAATTGGGCTATCACAATAAGTGCTCTGCACGTTGTATGCGAATGAATCTAAAACCACAAGCTCTTACCTGATGAGCTATACAACGTTTTTATAAGATTTGAAATAAATGATGTCAGTATCCATAATGCACAAGTAAGGGGAATAGTTTGATACCAGCAATAATGTTGGGATGGATGTCAGCATAGCTGAAGTGGAGAAATTTCTGCATCAGATTAGAACCAACAGGGCTATGAGGCCAGATGGCATGTTCTGAAGTCCAGTTTCAAGCAGCTCTCTCCAGTTTTCTATTTGCTTTTTTAAATAGTCGTTGAGCTGTGGTATGGTTTCCGAGCTGTGGAAACAGTTGATCATTATCCAAGATCTCAAGGTTTCCAGGCCAAGCAGTTTGAATGCCTGTAGGCCAATGGCACTCACTTTCATTTCAGTAAAATGCTTTGAACATTTAGCGAAATGAGAGAGTCAGGTCTTTTCAAGATAATCATCAGTTTGCACGCTAATGTTCTGCTGTTTATCTTACATCATACTTATGAGTACTCTTTCCTTGACAAGCCTGGTTCTTATGTCTGAGCATCTATTTCAGGATTTTCCTTCAAAATTCAACACCATCCAGTCTCACATACTGACTGTGAAATGAAACATATGTTAATATATTTAATTATGGATTCAGGACTCTTTTAAATTGCTCATAAACAGTTAAAGTATGCAACACTTTTTCAAAGATCATTCAATCGAATCCAGGAGCTGTGAACTCTCTCCTTTACTATTTACACTCCATAGTAGTGATCTGCGACAGGTCAGTTATCAAATATGCTGATGACACTATGGTATTGGGACACATACTTGGGGAGGATGAAAGCCATTAATTCAAACAAGTAGACTGTTTAGTAAATTGGTGCCATAAGAACAAAGATTAAAGAAGCGATCTTTGAATTTCAGAGGCAGAATGAACACTCATAATTCTGGGAAGGAGGTAGAAATAGGGATAATTACTCAAAAACTCACCTAGATAATAATGTAAATTTGAATATTATATAAATGATATATATTACGTATATGGTTGCGAGACATGGACACTATCCAGTGACCTGAGATGAAGACTGGACTCCTTCGGTACTGTGTCTCTTTGAAGACTCCTTGGGTGCCATTGGTTTAACTTTGTGTTGAATGAGCAGTTGATCAAAGAGTCCCAAATGAGGCACATAACCTGCATTGTGAGGGAGCGTCAGTTATGGCACTACAGCCATGTGTCGCGATTCCACAAGGGTGATCCAGCTTGCAGGATCCTCACTGTTGAGAACCCGAGTGGCTGGACCAGGCCAAGGGGTCGCCCACGTAACACCTGGCTGCGGCAGATAGAGGGTCATGTTGCAGAGGGTGGGACTAGACCGTGTGTCTGCCTGGGGGTTTGCCAACCAGGAACCTGAGCTGTTTCATTGTGTAGTGGGTGCGGCAACGCACTGTACCGGTGCATGCTCCCCAACCTGACCTGACCTGACGTGACTGACCTGAATATTAACACTAATATCCATATTACTAACCGAGAATGGTAAACCGGAAGGCACGGACCCAGGTACACGGCGATGGACGCAGGAGACATAGTGCACAGGCGCCGACAGCGCGCATCTCATAAACCGCCAGCGAAGTGTGATCCACCGCGCACGAAGGAGTCACCGCTCAAAAACGAAAGAGCTCAACTGACGTGAATGAGAAATGAAGCAACAACGCGCCCATAGCTAACGACTAACGACACAGCCACACAAAAAAGAGGATTCTGCGCTACAGCCCAGATTCAAACGGAAGAGGCTACGGAGGCCCCACAGGGCCACACACCGCCATATTGTGAGTGGCGCTACTACGGAGTGAAGGCGCAGGCATCACCGCCATATTGTGAGTGGCACTACTGCGGAGTGAAGTTAGGAATAATGTGCTGCTTAGGATTGTACAAACCGCTGAACGCTTTACACCAAATTCAAACACAATACAGCTCAACGATACAAACACGAGCCCACCTGGATAAGATCAATGAACGCAGGCGCCTACAACGCGCGTCTGAAACTGCGGAAACAAAGCAGGCAGGGTTCAAAACGAACGAGCTCGACTAATGTATTTCAGGCATACCCAACGCCGGGGGTAGACAAGCGAAGCGAGCAGGGGGCGGAGCCCCCTTGTATTTATACTAAATGCAATCTGTGTTTATGTCTCCTCCATAAACACAGACCATTTAAAGTGGACAAAGACCTCATGCTGTCCTTTTATCACAGTTTTATCCAGTCTTTCATCACTTTCAACTTCATTGCCTGGTTTAGTGGTCTGATAAATCAAAATTTAAAAAGCTTCAATAGGTTACCAAACATGCAGTGAAAGCCAGTCAGAAAACATCTCAAGACAGTTATAAGGAATATGATAGTGAGCTGAACCTTTAATGAGAGCTTCACTTAAATGAATGATCTCAATAACAGTGTGGCTGCCCTTCTCCTGTCTACTTTCCCTTCTGACAGGAGGTGGGTGGGTTCCTTTAAACTGGTACCAATCTTTGACTCATTTTGTGCATTGATAAAATTCTGTAATCATTACTTCCTGACAATTATATTAATAATAGGCCAGGTATCAATCACTTTCATGATGTTATCATTTGCAATCTATACCTCCAACTTAAGCCTTTCCACTATAGAATCTCCAAGGAGTCTCCATCGCTCCCAACTATGTCAAAAAATGAAATATTGCTAACATACCATATTGTCCACTTGCTTCATTCTGTCAAGCTCTTATTTACAAGATAATGATAAATTGGTAAAGGGAATATAAAATGCCCTTCTCTCTCAATCTAGGTGATTTTACCTTTAGAAAATATTCTGTGCTTATATGGCTGTTCCTTACATCAAACAATAGGCTTCTTATTCTTTGTTTCCAATGTTGCTAGGGAAGCATTCTGCTTGTGCATCCCTGAGATTTGATTATATGAATGTGAAAACAGATGGATATTATAATTTAAGCAGGTTCTCTTACTGTGCTCCTCAATTATGTTTCACTGCTGAAAGCAAATTTTGCAAGTCATACAAAGTGAAACACCAAAGTGAAAATTCTCAAAGCTGGCTCCAGCAGATTTATACATTTTTTAGCTGAATCATTATTATTATAAAGTCTGTGGTAAGTACATCAATAATGTAGCAAAAAGAAATAAATTGCTTCAAACTTCAGTAGTAACAATTACTATGAGTTTTTTGGACATATTTTTGTCACCATGTATGAAGCTGCATTTTACCCGGGTGTTTTGATTTGCTGCCAATAACTGACATTGTAGACGATATCTGGAAAAGATGACAAAAAAATGTGGCACAGGGTACCATTTATTCTCAAATGTAACAAGAAACAATCTAAATTGGCTAATCAGAAGTAGAAATTTTGGCAAGAGCATTCTTGTAGGGCCATAAAGATGTGGGAGAGAGCTACCATCATAAGATTGTCGCCATGCTAAGAAACTGTGCAGCAGTTGTGTGGGTACAAACCGGGGATTCTAAGCAGTGCCACTGCTACCATATTGTCCAGAACTGGCCCTCTATTACTGCAGGTTGATTTTACACTTCTGCGTCAAATCTTTGCAGTAAGCTATGAGGTTGAAAGCAGTTTATACTTCTACATCATGCGTGCTGCAGGCACATGCCTGAACACTAGATGGCGGTGTTTGTAGCATGCAAGAAAAGCGAATGAACCATTTCCTGTTTACATTCTATCCATATTACTAACTAAGAATAAACCAGATATGGACGCAGGGACACGGCGATGGGACCATGAGACGTACTGCGCAGGCGCGCGTCTCATAAACCGCAAACGAAGTCATATCCACCGCGAACGAAGGAGTCACGGCACAAGACCGAAAGAGCTCAACTAACGTGAATGAGAAATGAAGCAACAACGCGCCCATAGCTACCACTAACAACACAACCACACAAAAAAGACGATTCTGCGCTGCACCCCAGAGTCAAACGTGAGAGGCTACGGAGGCCCCAAAGGTCCACAAAGATAGTGTGAAAGGCGCAGGCGTCACCGCCATATTGTGAGTGGCACTACTGCGGAGTGAAGTTAGGACATGCGTCTGAAACTGCGGACGCAAAGCAGGCACGGGTTCAAAACGAAAGACCACAACTGATGGAGATAAATAATCTCTTTCAAATCAGGCGCCTACAACGCGCGTCTGAAACTGTGGAAGCAAAGCAAGCACGGGTTCAAAACGAACATCCTCCACTGACAGATATACAAACACGAGTCCGCTATTTCGGGTTACCCAAGACCAGGGGTTGGCGAGCGAAGCGAGCAGGGGGCAGAGCCCCCTAGTAGACAAGAAATCGAGGCGACCAAAACCAAACGACTGGCACTTCAATTAATAAACTGTGAACAATAAATGATATGCCTTGAACTACAAAGATTAAAAAAGCTGCATCCCCGGAGATAATTATATGTTAGACTGATGAACATAATGAGGCACAGGGAGGTGGTGTTTTCTGTGCTCCTCTGATGCTAAACCAATATTAGCCAATATTGTGTGGCATGAATTGACCGTCATCTGATTGCCTTTGTACTGTTGTGATAAGGCATCATATAAATGTGTATATTTTTTAACTTCTTTAACAAGTCTTTTTTCGATTATTACATGTTCACTTCAGTATAGTCTTATATATAAACGTCTACGCTTGGAAGTGTGAGTGAGTGTCTGTCCGGCCCAGAAGTTGAAGGCTACAGCATGATGCTCAAAGAGTCGGCAAGGCGGCCCCAAGTTCACAAGTCGGAAGAAGAAAGAAGTGCGAGGCTACAGCATGAAGCTCAAAAAAGCGACTTTGTCGCCAAAGTGAAACCACTGAGGAAAGACAAACGAGAAATAAACACTCTTACTGCTGATAGAAAAGGGGGGTGAGCACGTCCGCAAAATGAAACCGCAGACTCTGCAGTTCAATTTTTTTCTGACGATTTCAATAGTTTCTAGGAGCCCGGGCTTTTTACAGCAGAGGTTTACACAGCTATAAAAGATAAATGGAAATACATTTCAGGAAAAATGTAGTTACCAAACTGGCCAATCAGTATCATAGGGGTCTGCATAGGGTCCGCATCAGTGCAATGCCTAATCATATTTTTCAGGAGGTATACGTCAGGCTATGTGAGCTGCAGTGTAGCTACTGCATAGACTCAATGCAGACATATAAATCAGCCCTACCACCTCTTTTCAATATGAAGGACTCCCTCCATACTACAGTTGTCTTCAATATCAAACCTCCCCAACCTTTCATTCTCTCATTCATGGGACGTTTCTACTGGGTTCACAGAGACCTGTGAGAGAGTTGCTGTCAGAAAGAAGCAGAGCCACCTGGAGAAGCTGTGCACAGTGTGTATGTGTGTGTGTGAGACTTAAAAAGCAGACCTTACAGGACACTCTCCTTTGATTAAATCCACTGCCCTGGGTATGTGGCATTTGGCAGATCTTAAGAAGGATCATAGCATGAATTGGCTTTGGAGTTTGGAAAGTGAATGGAGATGGTGTTGCCTCTGATCCTGCATAAGTGGCAGGAGGTAGAACGGGCAGAGTGATTGTGAAGGCATTGGATATGGCAAACAAAAGATCACTGGAACTACATGGAAGACACCGTCAAAGAACAAAGCAGAACCCACACTGTTGGAGGGGGGCCATGTATAGAGATGGCTTCCAGAAAACAAGGGAGAGATGTGTCTTTTCACAATGTATCAGACTATCAGTACCGATGATAATAAACTGTCAGCTAAATAATACCATAAAGCAATCCCACAAAATGCAAATCTGTCAACATCTTTTCATGAAGTCCAACAACCAAAGGACAGCATTAAAAGGTATTAAAAAATCAAATATGCAACACTGACAGCAGAAATGCCAATGAATGTTCAGACATTTCCAATTTTTCTTTAATGATAATTATGACAACCACTCTAAAACAGTGAGATGTACAAGTTCACACCCCCTTTATACTGTGTCACAAAAAAAACAGCCATTGGGTCACCTAATTTTATAGTTGCCACAAAATTAGAAATAAATTCAATCAATTAACCCACACAAAATAAGAAGAAACGCAGGCTGGGTAAACAAGCACCGATATTCAACAGAGCCTCCATTTAAACAATGGAAGGAGAACTGAGCTTTAAGTAGGGGTGCCTCATGTGAGCACACCTGTGTAACTGGGAACCATTGCCAGCCCTGCACCACTGGGCTCTGTTCTTGGGTGAAAGGGAATAGTTAATAACACATAATGGGGGCAGTAGGGGAAACTCAACAGAAGCAGTACGGCCAGTTGCCACGTCCCAATGAGAACATGACACCACTAAATAAACGGTACATTGGCTGTAGAGTTGATGGAAAGATTAGTAATGACATTATAACTAAGAAGTTGAATAATAAGAAAAAGAAGCATAAATCTGCGGTAAAAAAAGGATAGAAACAAGGACAAAAGGAGCACCACAGACAGGCACAAAAACATAGATCACAGGGAATGAGCGACAAAAGTAGAACACTGGGGTTTTGGCAAAGCATTGCTGGGTTCTAATTTGAGGGATTCATTTTTAACGTTTGCATTACTGAATAGCAGAGTCTGTTAGAGGATTCAGAAAAGCATGGAATGTCAATGGAGTGAAGACACCCAAGGGCTTACAGGACAGTATGTGGCCATGACACTGGGTATATGACTGGTCACTGGGTAGAATCTGTACCAGCTGGACTCCACTAAGATTGTATGCTGATAGACCAATAAATAGAGGTAAACACTACAAATTCTTTTGCAACATTTTAATTATGCATTGATTTATAATAATATATTGTCACAAGAATAAGAAGGTCAAGGTTTGGGGCAGCCACCCATGTATTGTGCCTTGGCAGCAAATGGGTAATTCGTATTGAGTTCTTGACAGGTTTACATCCAAAACAGAACTGACTTAGGATGAGAAATATGGCGGCTTTAAAGGGCGAGACAGGAAGTGATGTCATCGGGACCGGAACCAGAAGTGTTGTCATCGGGACCAGAAGTGTTGTCATCGATGGCGCCGGTACCAGAAGTGACGTCATCATAGGTGCTAGTACCGAAAGTGACATCGTCATACGCACCAAAAGGCAAGCGGAATTTACCGTGGCCGTTCTGCAGAGGATTAAGAGAGAAAGTCAGTGCAGCTCGCCACCCCCTGGTCTGGCATGGTACTACTATTATTCAGGCCCTTAAGCTGCCTCCCAATCGCACGTGTGTGACTATACAGTATATATACAGTATATATATATATATATATATATATATATATATATATATATATATATATATATATATATAGTATAGTATATGTCACATGCATGTAGCTTTAATTATACAATGTGGATTATTTTGTTTAAATTCATGCACAGGATTTAATTCCTGGCATATTTTTATGATTAGAATTATTAAAAAATTCAATCCTTTATTTTATGGATGCTGGTCCCATAATCACACAGGCATACACATTCACTCACAACTTTCAATAAAACAGACCACCCTGGCGCTCTAGCAAAAGCTCAGCCTAGGACAGAATCGGGCTGGAAATGGACTGGATAAAATTGAGCTGCACAACTCATGATATTAGCTTGTGATAATGTGTCTGTCAATTTGGAAAACTTAAAAATTAAGCAATGAACTTAACACAAGAATGAGAACAGCAGTTTCTCTGTCAAAATGTGCTTCAAAAGCTCAACTGTGAGGTTTTCTGTAGTTCTGTAGTTCCTTTATTAAGATCTAAGCTAAGCGATTTTTCTATTTTCTTGATAAGATTTGCTTGCAAACTTGGATTAAGCAGTTTTTCAGCTTCCTGTGAGGGTATGTAGATAAAAATTAAACTGTTTTATTGCTCAAGTGTTATGCTTTGAAATAATTAATTGGTTTTGAATCATTGCAGTGGTTTTTAGCTAATAGTAAGTGTGATGCTTAGTATACATGTACTCCATCCCCTCCAGGTGGCGCTGTCTTGCAGAACTTTTAGCCACAGGCTCATTCCAACAAGGTGTGCTAAGAAGTGCCTCTGGGGGTCTTTTCTGCCCACAGCTATCAGGCAATACAATGTCTCCTTCCGATATACTTGTTAAGATCATTTTGAAATTTCTTCACAATATGCATTTATTTTTTTAAATATATTTGTTTATTGATTGATTGGTTGGCTGTATTATCTGTCCTGTGAGTCTGTATCCTTGTTTTTTATATTTCTGCTGCTGTATGCATCTGAATTTCCTCTTGGTATTAATAAAGTTTATCTAATCTAATCTACTCAAGAAATAAGTAAATATTAACTACACAAAGAAACATATATTTTAATTATATGTGTTGTGGGATGTTAGATATCGTAAAAAGAAACTGTTTGTTTCAAGTTTTACACCATCTCAGGGGGAAAATTTCAGAGTGGGACAAAAAGTTAAGTAAGAAGTAATAGGATTAGAACAATTTGAACTGAGAATTTCTGATATAAATAGAATGAAATTTCAAATGACATGCACATCGTTTTGAAGATAGAGAGGAAAATTTGAATCTGTGTCATCACTGCCAAACTTTTGTAAGAATAATTTTTTTTATTTGTATTTACGTATATTTAGCATTCAATCCCTCGTCTTTACATTGTTTTTTTGTGCTTTAATAAATACGCTTAACTCTTTTAATTTGACCAATATCTTTACCTTTCTCTGGTCTTATCAGGGACATGTGGTCAGGGGAGGCAGGTGAGGTGTCATCATGAAAAGTAAAAAAACTAATAATGATAACATAAAATAAATATGTCCACTGGTCTGTACTATAAATTAGTTTTCTGTTCCTTCCACAGTCCAAAGATATGCAGGTTAGGTGCATTGGCGAACCTAAATTGTCCTCAGTGTGTGCTTGGTGTGTGTGGGTGTGTGCCTTGTGGTGGGCTGGCACCCTGCCCGGGGTTTGTTTCCTGCCTTGTGCCCTGTGTTGGCTGGGATTGGCTCCAGCAGACCTCTGTGACCCTGTAGTTAGGATATAGCGGGTTGGATAATGGATGGATATATGTATGATTCCAATAATTTTGATCATTTTTATATTCAAAATCCCTGAATTGAAGCATTTCCTGTTCACATACAGGGGAGAAACGTGAGGTACGAGGAGATGAGCCTCACCTCACCTCAGACTGCGCTCTCACTCACACACGGGGTTGATGCAGGCAATTGGTGCTTGCCTGTTGCTGTCTCTCCGTATGTCGGCAATATAATGTTTGCAGATATGTTTAAACTATGCGACTCTTTAATTCCACCCAGGGGGGTAAACGTTAATATTTAACATTATACATAGTTATTGTCTGTTTTTTCACCTGTATTATTATCATTCTTTAATTTAATATTATTTATTGTATCAGTATGCTGCTGCTGAAGAATGTGAATTTCCCATTGGGATTAATAAAGTATCTATCTATCTATCTATCTATCTATCTATCTATCTATCTATCTATCTATCTATCTATCTATCTATCTATCTATCTATTATACACCCTGACTTTCCACAATCTGCCTAATATCTTTAATGAATGTGTGTGACATATTTAGTACTTGCTGATCAGACATAAAACGGCAGTGAAAAGGCACAAGGTGAAGCAGACAGTACCACGCCGCACCAAAGGGGGCGTTTGTGAGCCCAACAGGTCCTTGTTGCTGCTGTTCTTCTACGCAGAGCTACCAATAAGTTAGCGACATCAGAAAGTCAAGTGCACTGCAGCGATCCATTTATTTTTATTTTTTGTTCCGACTGAATGCCCAAATGAAAGATTAAGACTTTTAAAACTAAAGGAAAATAAGGAGGACTTTTACAAGAAAGTGATGGAGATTTTCATGAAGAAGGATAGGGGCATGGACTGCATTTACAAATAAAGATAAGACAATAAACGGTTTTCAATTTTATAAAAAATGGGATTAGAGTAAGAAAAAAAAATCCAGTATTTAAAAACTAAATTTTGACCTTAAATAAAATATACTTTTGTTTTTCTCATCATCCTTTTGTTGAACAGTCTGTATTAAAGTTGATTAAAGCCTCAGAATTAAAAGCTTTTAAAAACAACTAAATATTTCAATATTGAAATCCGTTTTTTTGTACACCACTCTACACTTTCATTTGTATTGAATGAGTATGAATTGTGGAATTGCAACAGCAAATTTCTAACACATGGAGGGTTCAGAGTAAATGCGCTCTCTCCGCTCTCTCTCGCCGTTATAAATATAACGTTCTTTCTTAGCCAAATATGTACCTTACCTATCTATGTGTGTGTAAAGAATGCTGATGTGATGTGAAACATAAACAGTAGTCAATGTGCATGCTGCCAGCTGAAAAGTGAATCAGCTATTCTTTTGGGTTCATATATTTGTAACTCTGACTCTGAAGGAGTCAGTGCAACACCAGCCATGAACTTCACCGAACATCACTGGGTCTTAGAGGTTCAGGTGGGGGAATGTCAACTCGTGGGTTTCATTAAAGGGTTAAGAAGGGCTAGGGATGATGAATAAAGGATTTAGAGAAAACAATAACCAAACCTGTTAAAGTCCCATCATCAGGAGCTGGGACCCCAAGATTTGGAACTACAGGATAAACCTTTGAGGTCACCATTGGCTCCACATCTCTCACCCCTTAGAAGGTATCCCTCCAGACCTGGCTCTAGACACAACAAACCAATTTAAAGTCAGCAATCTGTCTAATGACCACTGATAAAACCTGGAGTAGACCCACATGCACATGGGGAGAATGTGTAAACTTCACACAGACACGTACTGGGATAGAATGGGAACATAGAACTCTGGACCTGTCAGACAACTGCATTAATGACTGTACCATAGCTTATGAACAATCCATCTTCTGAAACTAATTATTCACTTCAGGATCAAAAGCAATTAGAACATATCCTCCTAGCACCAGAAACTGAAACCTAGGAATCTGGAGGTGTTGATCATTGCACCCAGTGCCAGTGCTAGGTTGTTTTGCTCCCTAGGCCCATCTCAAGTATTTGGTAGCTAACCCGTGCGCCAGGTCCCCCCCTAACTTATGATCTGCGCCTTAGGCGAATGCCTAATTTGCATTAATGGTGGCACCGACCCCGATTGCACCACCACTGATTAATAAAAAATGTATCCATCTTCTGAGCGTAATTATTCAATCAGGATCATTGGGAGACTGAGCCTATCCTAAGAGCACAAAATAGAAGGCAGGACACAATCAGTGCCAGTTCTTTGCAGGGCAAATTATTCACACATTCATACCCACACATACTGGGCCTACCCGAGATTATCCTAGCACCTGCTGTTTGTTTTTGGGATATGAGAGGAAAAAGAGAGAAAAGACTGTCAGACTCGGAGAGACCATGCTGACTCCATAACAGCAATAACTGGGACGGGATTTCAGCCTAGGACTTGGAATGCCAAAGTACGATAAAGTTGTCTATTATTAAAATTTAATAATAACAGCAATAATCCCCACAAGCTTAAACTGGAATCAACAGGCCTGAGAATGTAATAATAATAAAAACAGAAATACTATACACAGTACACCAATACAATGTTTTACTTTTATCAACCCATATTAAGCAGCCAACAAAGTAATACTGGAGTTTAACTATTTTTATTCTCTAACAATAAATAAGTTAGTGAAGCCCTTTCATACAACTTGGCTTGCTTTTGAGGTGTTTACAAAACTCTGCGATTGCTTTCTTTTCATTTTGCTTTTAGCTATTACAGTGAGAACTTGAGGTTGAACAACATGTTTCTATCTGCCCCGCTGCTCATTAAAGGAACCCTTTGCGGTTTTGACACATTTAGAGTGACACTTGAGGAATCTCGTGGTTTTAAGATTACACTTTCACATTCATTGGGAGGCTGCCAAAAAAAAAATACTTTGATCCTAATGCAGACCCAGCAAAGCCCCTACTTGTTCGTTTTCCATTTGCTGAAACATACATTAAAAGAAGGAATCTGGGACTGAAAACTATATTGACAGCCTTTTCAGTATAATGGAAGCTGCCTGTTTGATCATACACCTAATGTATCCTTTTATTTCCCAACCGCAGAATACAATCAACAGTCTCATAAGGCATCCACAGTTTAGTACAATATTGACTCTTAGGGGGTTTGTATAAAACTCTTACTACAAGGTCAGATCTGTATCTAGCCTCTTAATAAGGTGTGGTCCTTGCCATCAATTTCTTACTCTGAACATAATTACCTGGTCCCCAAATGGGAGTCTTTTCTTTTCTAAGTAATGCTCTGTTTCGACATGGCATTATGCTCTGAAATCCATGCTTCTCCTTGAAGAAAACATGGCCAGCACTTTCCCACAAAGTATATTTCTCTATTATTACAAGTCTTCACCCTCATATACTCGGTCTCTTGATTTTCATCTATGGTCCATATCAGAACACATGCCTGCATCTTTTGCCTATAGTATCAGTGTTTGTATATTCAACAATTCCACAGATGTCGAATCATCTAGGCCATATTATTAAAGCACTGTAAGCACTGCTTACCACTTTATTGAATGTCATCGACTAATAGGGTATTGCTAAAATTATGATTACAGTATCTATATACTGTACACTAGGGGCAGTCAGTGTGATATAGCAGGAGAGTGAGAGATCAGATTACGCACACATTGTTGTGGAAGGGAGCACAGCACGTCTGTAAATCAGTTACAACAGGTCCGGATTGGTTTCGATGTGTAGTATTGTTTTAATTACCATTCAAGTTAGACGTGTGCGTAGTCAATAGGTGCAATATCGCAGTTCACACAACATGCTAACATCAAGTTCAGGGGCAAATTGGGGAAATCAGCTTCAAATACTCTATCAGCATTGCAACAATGTATGCGTAATCTGATCTCTCACTCTCCCGCTATATCACACTGACTGCCCTAGTATACAGTATATAAATAATAATAATTATAGCAATACACTATTATATTAGTGGATGACATTACAATTATATCACAATTCTGGAAATTGTGACTGCCCCTCGTATATAAAACACTAAGTATTGTGTCTGTCATACAATTACTCTCAAATCATTGGAGATAGAATCTTGATCTTGGTCTTAATCAAAAGCTTATGATATGATAAGCAATTATAAAACAAAAAATGTGGCTAGCAGCAACCTCTGTAAGATTGTCAGGGTTTGTGTTTTCCCTATGCCAAACTGCCTACGGAAACTGATCGAGAAATAAACATAGCAGAAAGGAGCCTCCACAGCAGATTGAATCATATAGGCTATGTTATTAAAGCACCATAAGCAGTGCAGACCACTTTATAGGATGTAATCCACTAATACAGTATCATTATTATTATTTTTAAACTATATAAATAAAATGCTAAGGGTTGTGCCTGTCATGAGATTACTTGCAAACCACTGGGGATAAAACCTTGATCTTGGTCTTAATCAAAAGCTTATGACATGATACGCGTTGGTGAAACAAAAAATGTGGCTAGCGGAAACCTGAAACTGTCAGGGTTTGTGTCTTTGGCAAACTGATTAAGAATTTAACATGTCAGAAAGAAAAAGAACGGCAGTGACATTTTCTAAGCATGAAGTAAATTGCAGAAGCCAATTATGTGATAGGAAGAAGAAGAATGACAGCTCTGGGAGGCACTGAGCATCAAGCACATGTGGCGCAGCAGCCTGCTGGTACTCGCAAACTACCGAGGATGAAAACTTGATCCTGGAAGGACCTGAGGTCAGCATGATGCCAAGTCAATCATGTCAAGTTGGAGAGCATACACTGGTACAATGCGTTGCCGCACCCACTACACGACTAAACAACTTGGAATCCTGGTTGAGCAACCCCCCAGGCAGACACATGGTCCAGTCCCATACTCTGGAAATGACCCTCTATCTGCCGCAGCCAGGTGTTATGTGGGCAACCCCTTGACCTGGACCAGCCACTCGGGTCCCCAACAATGAGGATCTTACGAGCTGGATCACCCTCGGGGAAACGCGCCACATGGCTGTAGTGCTGTAACTGACGCTCCCTCACAATGCAGGTAATGTACCTCATTCGACACAAAGTCAAACCAACGGTACCCAAGGATTTTCCGGAGAGACACAGTACCAAACGAGTCCAGTCTTCATCTCAGGTCACTGGATAGCGTCCATATCTCGCAACCATATAGCAAGGCAGGAAGCACCAGGACTCTAAAGACTTGGACCTTCATCCTTCTGCATAGATGTCGGGAGCACCACACACCCCTTTCCAGAGACCTCATGACCCCCCCATGCTGTCCCAATCCGTCTACTGACTTCATAGGAAGAGTCACCAGAGACATGAATGTCACTGCCAAGGTAAGTAAAACTCTCGACAAGGTTGACACTCTCTCCGCAGATAGGCACACTGCTGATGGCCGTGCCCAAGAGATCATTAAAGGCCTGGATCTTGGTTTTTATCCAGGACACTCGCAAGCACAGACACTCAGACTCCTCGTTCAGTCTCTTGAGTGCCCCGATCAGAGCCTCCATTGACTCCGCGAAGATCACAGCATCATCAGCAAAGTCAAGATCCATGAATCTTTCTTCACCAGCAGATGCCCCACAGCTGCTGGACCCCACAACCTTGCTCAACACCCTGTCCATACAAGCATTGAACAGAGTAGGAGCAAGAACACACCCCTGACGAACCCCAGAATCAACTGGGAAAAATGCGGAGGTCTTGCCTCCACTCTGCACAGCACTAACAGTACCAGTATACAGGCCGGCCATGATATCCAGAAACTTCAGGGGGATCCCGCAAACCCTCAGGATGTCTCACAGGGCAGTTTGATCAACTGAGTCGAACACTTTGTGAAAATCAACAAAGGCTGCAAAGAAACTCTGCCAATATTCGCATTTGCCCTCCATGAGAACCCTCAGTGCCAGGATGCGGTCGATGGTAGATTTCTTAGGCATAAACCCAGACTGTTACAGTCGCTGGTAGGTGAGCAAGTGATCCTACTGAGGACGACCCTAGCAAGGACCTTACCCGGCACTGAGAGCAGTGTTATCCTCCTGTAGTTGTTGCAATCCAGGCAATCACCCTTCCCTTTCCAGACAGGGACGACAAGTCCCATTTTCCAGTCAGTTGGGATGATGCCAGTCTCCCAAATGGAAGCAAAGATTGCCTGCAATGTCAGGAGGACAGCTTTACCACCAGCCAGGAGAAGTTCACCCCGGATACCACAGATCCCTGCAGGAAAGGCATGATGCCTAATTATTATTATTATTCATTACTTAGCAGCCATCTTTAACCAATATGATATACAAAGCAAATCATGATACATTCAACATGAGTGATTAAGAAGTGCAAAGTCCACAGAACAAAATTGAAAGTAGAGCATTAGAAGTGTAGGATTACTGTTAGCTCAAGTGAAATGAAGCAAAATCAAAGCTGCTACATCACTGACTTGGTCAGTATGGCTGCTAATATCCAGGAAAAAAGTAGAGGTAGAAAGTCGAAGCTGTTCCAAGATATTTTTTAAATAGGTGCATTTTCAAGAAGTGTGTGTTTTGGGGCAGTTCTAATGGTCGTAGGATGCTCATTTCACAGCTTGGACGTAAAACCCAAGGATCTCTGTCCAGCATTCACATGTCTGGAGAGGGGAAGGACAGTCAGCAGACAAGCCAAAGTAGAATGGAGATTGTTTTGAAAGGACATAAGGGGAGACCAGAGGATGAAGGCATTGAGCAGGGTCATGCAGAGGATCTATAGATCAAGGCAAGAATTTTGAATTGTATTCTTCCTGCAAGTGGATGTGAAGAGAATGAAGCAGAGGAGTAGTGTGTGTAAAATGAGGAACACAGATCACCAGTTGAGCAGCTGCATTTTCGCAAACTTGTACAGATTTGACAGCATTTGCTGGGAGTTCTGCCAGGACAAAGAGTCAGACTAGCTCAGCCAAGAGAGAATGTAATGACTCTAAGGGATTTTATTACTTGTTTATTGTCTCTGTATCTTATGACATTAACTCTAACGGCTTTTCTATTATTTTGCATTTGTTTGATTATGTTGTTCCCAGCAATTTGTGTCATCTATATAGAGAACATAAATTGCGAGAATATCACAAAAAATGTCATTAACTAATGACTGAAAGATAGCAGGAGCATTTGCCAATCCATATGGCATGACCTGGTATTCATAGTGCCTATTAGGGGTGTTAAATGCCATCTTCCATTCATCTCCTTGCTAAATGAATCAGATTATAGACACTCCTCAAATCCAGTTTAGTTAAAACTGTTGATTCGGGTACTGGATTTATCATTGAAGAAGTTTAATGTGGTGGTAATTGCTTTTTTATGGTGATGATTTTTAGCTCGCAAAAGTCAACACAAAGGTGCAGATATCCTTTTTTTCTTTTGTAGCAAATGTTTTTTAGCAAGAGTTTATTCAGTTTTCTAGTTTGCAGTGTTGTTAACATTTATACAAAAAATTGATGTATTTGTATTGAAATATGCACATTCATCTTTGTTGATGAGGTTGGTTTCAACTGGGCCAAAAGACACCACCGTGGATGGAATTTGATCAGAAAGAGGGCAACTGGAGATGTTTGAGGACAGAGAGGGGCTAAGATCACCATGTGTGTGGCAAGGGCTGCAGCTGCATTGGGTCATACAATACAGCCCACCTTACTGCTTTTCTTTATGAACTCTTTCAGCATAAAGAGAACAAGAGAGGCAAAGTTTACCAATTTTTATGATTGTATGACACAACATAGCCTTTCATTATTCACGCCAGCTTAAAGCCCATCCCAGGATGATGCTGTTATTCCTGCCACCCACCTTGCTCTTTTTTCCTCAACCACATTGAAAAATTTATTTTTGTTCATAGAGATGGAAGGTATATGAATACCACCCACATGACCAGATGTCACTTCTAGATGCAATGGCTGCTGGGCATATGAACATAACAGTGAAAGATATTCAGAGCCAAATCAGGTATGCTAAGAGATTTTCTACTCTGTGTATGGATGGAGATAACATCTGGTATGATGTTGACGAAAACCTATGGCCAAATCCAGAGAACAGGATGGATCATCATTAGGGCTACAGCAGTCTTCTAGTGGTAGTTTCATGTGTCGTGGTTTCAGTGGCTGTACTGAACATGAATAAATGTATACATGATGTGAGCTACTGTAAGAGGTGTCATACTTTTTATCTTTAATTTTAACACTAAACTATTGAAAAATAGAAGACACAGAAACACATAATAAATGCATTTTGCAATGCTTCTATTGGTTTGTGTTTTATCAGTTGATTGTAAAGTGAGTGACACATCAGTCTTACGGAGGGGAGCATGTGCTATAGTTATGGCAGCAGGAATCACTTCTGGGGGAAGTATGAAGTGTGAACTGAAGGGTTAGCCAACGCGCTCAGGTGTGTTCTGTAAAGCATACGGTGTGAGTTTTGATATGACGGACATGGTATAGAGACAAGTCTGAAAACAGCTGTAAAGAAAAAAAAGACTTATATTTCTTCCACAATATTAACAGTGTTGCTAAGGGTGCGTGAAGTGATTTACCATACATTCTAGGTTTACGTCGTCAATCTCAAAACGTTGGCTGTTCCTGGAAAATCAGAACTGATATCAAATAGTGTCAGCCCAGCATTACACGAGGCCACATAAATCTATTCTGGAGCGGACGAGTAATCTAATGCCATCACAACTTTTTTCCACACTTAAACCTTCATGTTTATGGGATGATCTTTACTTTTTTTGTAAGGTGTCTTTTGTTGGACAATTCAACTGTTTGTTTTTGTTTTTCTGATCATTATATCAGTGTATAATTTGCTAGAACATTTGAGTAGTTACAGCCTGATTTTTTTAATTTCAAGTTTTTATTCTACATAAACATCATATAAAATACATGTGATAGATACAGAGGTTTAATCAAGGTGAAAGTGATGGGTGCCATACTCTGCCAAAACACCATTCTGTCAATTTTAACTTAAACTGAAAATATTTAATAGTAATCAATAACCAATACATAATGTGGTTGATTTGACCCAACATTTGTTAATTATGCTTGCATGTTCTTTTTTTTTAATAACTAGAGGGCTTTGCCCCCTGCTTGCTTCGCTCACCTACAACTCCAAGCATCCAGCCCGCCAGTGCTACACGCTGTTGTAAAGAGGGGGGCTGAACGCACCTCAAGGAGATGTGGTCACTCCTCCAAAACCCCTCTTAAACGGTGATACAATGGGAAACAAATAACAGGTTTTTTTTTTTACCTCCTCTTTGCTCGATCAGCTGCTGGCTTGCTGCATCTCGTGCGGCACTTCGAATGTTTAAAAGCCTGTACAGCAGCTGTCCTTTTGTCTCACTGCCTTGTCTCTCTTCTCCCCCAGACATCCTCAAACACTATTCAATCTCTTTTCGCTGTTCCGTTATTTCAGTTTGTTTGTGCTAATGTGATCTTTATTGTCCTTTTTTTCAGACTTTCGAATTTTGTTACTTCCATTATCTCTAACCTGCTCTGCATGTGTCTCATGGGACTTGCTTCCAAAGGTTGTAAGTATGACATGACTTGATCGTCTCATGGGATGTGAAAGTGTCTCTCTGTCTCTCTTCAAAAGATCTCGTTTCGTCGCAAGTTTTTTTTTTTTTATAATAGAGAGATATTGTGACGTCCTGTATTTAATGTTTAAAATGTTTCCTGTACTGCGGTGGGTTGGCACCCTGCCCGGTATTGGTTCCTGCCTTGTGCTCTGTGTTGGCTGGGACTGGCTTCAGCAGACCCCCGTGACCCTGTGTTCGGATTCAGTGGGTTGGAAAATGGATGGATGGATGGATGTTTCCTGTAACTCTGTTTAGGAGAGGCTTTGCATTTTCACAACTATATAGACAGACGGAAGGTGTGTGTGCGTCGGAGGAGACAGGAAGGAAGGGGGTGTGTGGATGTGTGTGTATGGATGGGAAGAGAGAGAAAGTCAACAGTGTACGAAAAAACAAGTAAAGACAAAAAAATAGTGACATTTTGTTGTTTTGTAGGTGTGCCTAACGGTCCTAAACAGCTGGCTGGGGAAGTTTGTTTGCTCTTCTGTACAGTTCTTGTTCTTTAATAAACTGAGCGTCTTTGGAGCACCACGTTTCAAGAATTTGTTTTGTGTCTCACCCTCCTTTGTCGCTATAATATACATATTTTGGCATTACAATAATACAGACTGTAAAAAAATTGCATTTTCACTTGTTGAATGTCACTGTTGTACAGTATATTATGCTCACCCATTTACTGCAAATTTTTTTTTAACAGCTCAACAGTTTTATTGAATCATTATATCATTTTTTGACTTTTTATTAGTCCTACTCTGCTTAGTAGCTTTGCAAATTGACTTTCATTTTATTTAGCAATTATTCCATGGGCAGCTCTACTAAAATTGTCTTGCAAAGAAGAATTTATTTTCCATGTATATACTATCTATTACTAGAGATAATAGAAATCTCCATCAGCTAATTGTATTAATGTACGTATAGCACTGACTCACCCTGGCATTACATAATTGATTTTAATCTGCCAATACTTAATATTAGCAGCCTGCAGGTGAACACTGACATTTCATCAATGATTACTACTTTCAATGTTTTTTATAGTAATAATTCACTCTTACATCAAAGGCTCATGTGCTCCTATCCACAATACATCATGAACAGTTAATAATTAAGTGATGTCAATAATAAAGCAGATGTATTTTTAGGGCTTGCTTATATTTTAAAAATATTTGTTATATGGTTAAGAATAATCTGAATTGTTCAGTTATGATTTGTAGCACAAAAAATAGCAAAATGGGGTGCAGGTCATAAAATATACAAAAAAAGCTAAATCAGGACCTCAACAGTCTGCCCCAAAATAGGCCTAACCTCAGACAGTCGAACCCCAAATTCAAGAGGCAGGCTGCCAGGCCTACTCAGGTCCCAAATGGGACACTGGCTTTGAAAGTTCAAAAATACTTTTAAATGCTCAAATTCCCAAAAATGCTCTTCAAGGGAAACAGTAAATCATAAAATCTGGAGAAGAAAAGGCAAATAACATTATACAAGGAGAGTACCCAAAAATAACCGGAATTTAAAAAAAAAATTTTTTTAATAATTTTTACTTACTGAAACTTAAGTCTCCTTCAAAGTACTCTCCATATGAATGAATGTACTCGTCCCAACAGGTTTCCCACTGGTGGAAACATTTTTGGAGTTGCTGAAGAGGAACGTTGTCCAGTGCCTGCAGAGATTTTTCTTTGACTTCCTCCATGGTTAAAAAACACTTTCCTTTGAGTTCTTTTTTCCAATATGGGAACAAAGAAAAGTCGCACGGAGCAAAGATCAGGTGGTATTTCCCCTCGTTTGAAACATGAAAACCACTCGTAGACCTGTGTTTTACTTAAAGCAGCACAAAGAACAGTGAGTGTAAATTTTGTTTTCTCTTAGGGAAAACGGCTGCTGGAACTCTAGTGATGCTTGAAACTGCTTTTAAAGAGAAAGCCAAGTAAAACACAGGTCAAGCGTTGTTGTACCGTGGAGGAAGTCAAAGAAAAATCGCTGCAGGTACTGGACAATGCTCCTTTTCAGCAAGTCCGAAAATGTTTCCACCAGTGGGAAAACTGTTAGGACAAGTGCATTCATTGATGTAGAGAGTACTTTGAAGGAGACTAAAGTTTCAGTAAGTAAAAATTATTAAAACAATTTTTTTTTTTTCAATTCTGGTTATTTTTGGGTACCCCCTCTAATACTGAGATGTTTTCTACTATGGCACAGCACTGATTATAAACCTATTAAATATAGGTTCAAAATAAATTGGAATCTTTGGAAAGACCGTGTTTAGCTTAACACATAAAGAGGTAGGACATGAATGGTCCACTTTGGGTCTGGACACAGAGTGTATTCCATGTCTTACTATATGCAACATATTTAGAAATATTTCAAGGGAAATCTGTGTTTCACTGTATTTCAGACATGAGCTAAAAATGTATATCTGTGAGCTACATGTGAACTGTATGTGTTACTTTATTTTAAAGGATTTTGTCCACATATTTTTGATATATTACAATGCATTTCATGTTCATAAGGGAAGCATTGCTCTTTCTAGTTTATCATCACCTCAAATTGAGTAACTACTTTGAGCTGTAATGTGATTTGGCTTCAGCTTTTTTCTGCTCCTTATCAAGAGGCTGATGTTGACGGCTGTCCTGAGCATTCTGAAATCCATAATTCTTGTTCAATCATTTGTTAACACCTCTATCTACTTGTAAGCACTTAACAGAGTGAAAGCATTGTCCCCATTCTGAGCTCTTAAACAGATGTGACTTTCAGCTTCTTTAATACATTAAGGCTTCAAAAAAAAAAAAATTACACAAAGTATCTTTCTTCTTTTTGAAAGAAATGCAGCGATGTTTACAGCTTGGTAGCAACTCCCACATTAACAGTAAGGTCAAAGCAGCAGGGCAGTGAAACACCAGACCCACGGCTACTGAGCAGGCTCCTTATAATGTGTTCCTTTAAAGTGGCAAGTGACATCCTTCACATCTTCAAAAACTCTGTGACAGTCAGTGCGATTTCATATGCTGTGGTGTGCAGAGACGCACACCAAATCAACAAGCTAACTAAAAGGTCAGGCTCAGTTACAGGACACATTCTGGACCCCCAGGTGGGAAGGAGAGAATTAAAAAAAAAACAAAGTGCCATTATAAAGAACGCTGCACATCCTCTGTCTGGGACACACCAACACTGTGTACTTTCAGCCAACAAATTATTCAGAAAAAGTGTTTTAAGAAGCATGCAATACATCTGGGACTGCCAAGTCAGAACTTTTCTTTCTTTTAAATTTCTTTGCTTTATAGTCATTCTGGTGTGTGTTCAGACCACAGAGTGTGTGTATATTTATCTATTTACCCATTTATTACCCATTTATGAATTTACATCTTAAAAGAACTTCTGCAAAAAGACAAATTTCTCTGAGGACAAATAAAGTTCTATCTATCTATCTATCTATCTATCTATCTATCTATCTATCTATCTATCTATCTATCTATCTATCTATCTATCTATCTATTGTCACAAAAACAACCATAAGACGCTGAGAAGGTTTGGGGCGGCCACCCGTATAATTTTTCCCGGCTGCAAAATTGAGTCCAAAGAACAGACATGTTCACACAACTGAGTCCAAAACAGAACTGACTAACTGGAAGCAAGATGGCGACTTTAAAGGTCAGTGGAGGAAATGATGTCATCAGGGCCGGAACTGGAAGTGACATCGTTGGCTGCCCCTGAGCCGGGAGGGATTTCCCCAGAATGGTCTGTAAAAGATTGAGAGGGAGAATTAGTGCACTTCGTCACCCCCTGGTCCAGCGTGGAATTACATGTACTCAAGCCCTTTAGTTGTCTCCTAAACATGTGGGTGTGACACTATCTATCTATAACACTTGAACTATCTCATAAAAATGACTTGAAAACAAAAAGGTTGAATTGTTTTTTGAAAATCCTTCATTCAGACATACATGGATGTGGTTGTTGATAGAAGATTAATGAATTTCTGCACTGCCTTTAGAAGGAGTTTATTACATGACATGACACACTAGTCTTTAAGAGAGACTAACAATAAAGATAGGGATATATATATAAATATTTTATATATATATATATATATATATATATATATATATATATATATATATATATATATATATATATATAGCATTTTCAGCTACTATTGCCATTAAGCTTCCTAATAAAAGAGAAATACATGACTAATTCATATACATAAATTTGCACTTATTATAGGAAATTGCTCTAATTAGTTGAATAAATATTGCATAGACAGATGGCAAGGTCAATGTTTATTACAGAGAAGGAAAGAAAAAGAGAAATTAAGAACACAGTATCATTCATAAATAAATGGGCAAATCTGAAGACAGACTATATGATAGATAGATAGATAGATAGATAGATAGATAGATAGATAGATAGATAGATAGATAGACCATTAATGTTACACAAGATGTGTGGCCTCTAATGATGTGCTCCTCTTACAAAGGAGAGAGTTAATTAAAATTCACTGTATTTTAAGCCCCAGCAGGGTGGGTGGCACAATGTTACACAAATTCATAAGTGTCCTCCTTTTACACTTTGTTCTTTTTATTCTATTCATGCTTTCTTTAGAGGTCTTGTGAAGATTCGGTCAAGTTATAAACAGATCCATATTAACCATTAAGGATCCAAAAAGAATTGTCTTTGAGTAAGAACTGAAACAAACGTTTTAGATTAAAAGAAAACATATATTGTATAATTAAGAGTATTTTGTGTATGTTTATTTTAAAAGGATAAGCCAAAAAGTAGTAAAGTTTTAAATATTTTATAGTGTTGGTTGCAGCAGTAGCTATGCATGCATCTATGGCTTTTGTTTATCTACGTTACTGCAAACCAAGCTGGTTGAGTTAGTTCTTAGTGTGTTATTCTGATGTTAACATGTCTGCTTGCCATTCCATATTCACCAACAAAGAGAAACATGTGTGCTGTGGTCCGTTTAGTTGTGGGCTGAAGATTTACCAGAAGCACAGATCCATTGCCAACTTAGAACATTTTGGGAACAATTTGCCCTAACAAAGTGTCTACAAATGCAGAAGTGACTTAAGGATACATCAGAAAATGCCCTTGAGTGGCTAATCCAGAGCCTGGACATAAACCAATTCAAAAATACCTGGAGAGAAGTGAAAATATCTGTCCATCGAACCTGACAGAGCCTGAAAGCATCTGCAGATAAGAATGCCAGAAAATCTCCAAATCCAGGTAGAATCCATGTCAACAAAGTACTGAGTAAAGGGTCTGAATGCTTGTGTTAGTGTGATATTTCAGTTTTTTTATTTTCAATAAATTTCTTAATAATTATTTCTAAAATCCTAATTTTCCTTTGTTTTTCTGGGGTTTTAAGTGTTTTTTGATATGTGGAAAAATTAATAATAATGATGGGAGTAATATTAATATTCATATAACATTATTGTTGATGCCTTTATTTAAGTCAAAAGATTTGAGAGATACACTTACTTACACAGGTCTTGTTTTTCCAAATGGAGCAGAGGCAAGCAAAATGATTTGCTCATGGCCACACAGCGTCAGTAGCGGGATTTAAACCCACACCTCATGGCTTGGTTATTTGCTCTCATACACATTCTCAACTGTGGGACCTTCAACAGACAGGTGTGTACTTTTTCTGATAATGTCCAGTAAATTCAATTGACTCCAAACATCTCAACAATGATCAATATAATTGGATGCACCTGAGCTAAATTTCAAGTGCAATAGCAAAGGGTCTAAATCAGGGGTGTTGAACTCCAGGCCAGGAGGGCCATAGTGGCTGCAAGTTTTCAATCTAACCCTTTTCCTAATCAGTGACCAGTTTCAATGCTAATTAACTCTTTTTCCCTTCATTTTAATAGCCTTGTTTTTAAGGAGTCAGTCCTCTGAATGTATTCCTTTCTTCATTAAATGACAACCAAACAGAAATTAGATGCAAAACGAGCCAACAGATGACCAGCTAAACTGGGATTTTAAACTCCAATCAATCTCTTAATGAGAAGCTGGTTCTTGCTGTTAATTAAACCCATTATTTAATTCTATGGCTTGTTGCTGCTCTCATTCTGCCACAGCAGACGTTTCCAAAACTGTTGATTTTTCTGTTTCTTCTAAGAACACCGTCAAAACGTTTTGGTGACCTGAGAGATCAACCTTACTGAGACCTTCATCTTTCTTTATTTTCAGATAATGTGTGATGGGCACAGGTGAGCTGGTCATGTGGCGGCTTGTTTTGTGTCTCATTATTGTTTGGCTGATAATTAAGGGAAAAGTGACATCTAAGAGGCCTGAGTCAAGTTAATTACAACTAAGGCAAAAGAAATTAATTAGCAGCAAAAACTGGTCACTAATGAAGAAGATGGTTAGAATGAAAACCTGCAGCCACTGCGGCCCTCCAGGACTGGTGTTCGACACCCGTGGTCTAAATACTTGTGTCATTGTCTAGAGTCTAGAGATTCTGGTCGAGGAGGGGGCCTTGGAATAATTCATTGTAACAAAATGCAAATCACTTCTAAAAATTTAGGCAACTTTACATCCTTTGAAGCATTCATTTTAAATATTAAAACAGATTCCAACACAATTATAGTGCTAGTCTATAGACCACCATCATTGTTCATGTCTGAATTTAGCAACCTTTTATCTGACTTGGCTATAAATTATGATCACGTAGTACTGATGGGAGATTTTAATGTACACATTGATGTGGAAACTGACACTTATTTGTTAAATTCAGTAGGATTTTGTCAGAATGTCAAAGGTCCAACTCATAATCATAACCACACATTAGATTTAATTATAACTTACAAAGTTGAAATTCAAAATTTAATTATTACTCCATTAAATGAAGTTATTTCTGATCACTACTTAATTACATTTGATTTAGTCCTGCCCTTGCCAACACACTCCCAGATTAAAACAAAGACAGTGAGACATCTAGATTGTAATTCTGCTTGAAAATTTATAGATACTTTGAGTAAGTCGAGTGTAATTGTGGAAAACCATTTAGATCAGTTAACATCAAATGTAAACAAGGAAAACAATTTAGATGAGCTAACATCACATTATAATGTGACCTTGAGAGATGCTCTGGACACAGTGGCTCCCCTTAAAACAAAAGTGTTCAAAGCACATAGAAACTCTCCCTGGTTTAATGAAAACACTCAAGCTCTTAAATTAGAGTGTCGAAAACTGGAGCGCAGATGGAGAACAACAAAGCTACATGTCTTTCAAATTGCATGGACAGAGAGTGTTAATAAATATTAAAAAGCCCTCTTAAAAGCTTGGTCAGAATATTATTCTACATTAATAGATAGCAATAATAAAAATCCTCGGGCACTGTTTAGAACAGTGGCTAAATTAACAAATGGAAATTCAGATCAACAGTGCAAAATACCAACAGACATTAGCAGTACAGACTTTATGAACTTCTTCAATGAGAAAATTAAAAATATAAGATCCCAGATCTCTGCATCACAGTACAAACCAAATACTAGCTTAGCAGACCCTGTCTCATATTGCACTCAGCACTTTAGTAATTTTAATCCTGTAACTGAGCAGGAAGTCTTAAGTTTAATTTCTAAAAGGAAGCCCACCACTTGTTCCCTAGATCCAGTGCCAACAAAACTAGTAAAAAGTGCAATGGATGTTCTTGCAGCGCCTATTCTAAACATTATCAATAGTTCATTATTGCATGGCACAGTACCTGATACACTAAAAGTGTCAGTCATTAAACCATTACTTAAAAAGTCAGACCTTGACCCACAAATACTAAATAATTATAGGCCTATTTCAAATTTACCGTTTCTCTCTAAAATACTAGAAAAAGTAGTCGCCAGTCAGCTTCAGACACACCTTACGCATTACAATTTATTTGAGAAATTCCAGTCTGGTTTTCGCACTGGTCATAGTACAGAAACGGCACTAACACGGGTTGTAAATGACATTCTGATATCCTCTGATGAAGGAAACTCCACTGTAATTATGTTGTTGGACTTAAGTGCAGCATTTGACATCATTGACCATTCTATTTTACTGCACAGGCTAGAAAATGATGTTGGGCTTACAGGCACCGTTCTCGCTTGGTTTAGTTCTTACTTATAAAATCGATTCCAATATGTACAGAAATGTGCTGACAGTACTCCATCATTATACACAGAAGTTCAATATGGTGTCCCGCAGGGCTCAGTGCTGGGACCTTTACTGTTTTCACTGTACATGCTTCCACTGGGATCTCTCATTAGGAAACATAATGTTAATTTTCACTCGTATGCAGATGACACCCAGTTATACCTTTCATTTAAATCAGATGAAGTTTCTCCAATGCTGTCTTTAATTAGTTGTGTTAGTGAATTAAAGGAGTGGATGAATAAGAACTACTTGTCTTTAAATACAGATAAAACAGAGATGTTAATTGTTGGAGGGAATGATGCTGATCACAACAATATTTTGTCATCATTTAACTCAGTGGGAATCCCAGTCAATTTTACTGAATCAGCCCGCAATCTAGGAGTTATCTTTGACTCTAGCATGTCATTTAAAGCTCATATTACAAAGTTGTCCAAGACGTGTTTCTTCCATCTTAAAAATGTTAGGAAATTAAGGCGCTTTTTAAATAAACAGGATTCTGAGAAACTAATTCATGCATTTATCTCTAGTAGGATTGACTACTGCAATGCGGTGTTCACTGGATGTTCAAACTGTTCTTTATACAGCCTCCAGTTAATCCAAAATGCGGCTGCGAGAATTATTACAAGAACAAGAAAATACGAACACATAACTCCAGTTCTTAAATCCTTACACTGGCTCCCGGTTAAGTTTAGGGCAGATTTCAAAATCCTTCTTTTAACATATAAAGCATTAAATGGTCGAGGTCTGGCTTACTTGTCTGAACTTATCATGACTTACAAACCAGAGTGCACATTAAGATCTCAAGATGCCGGTCTGCTTATGATTCCAAGGATTAATAAAATAACAGTGGGAGGTCGAGCTTTTAGTTACAGGGCCCCTAAACTGTGGAATGGTCTGCCTGCTACTATAAGAGATGCCCCTTCGGTCTCAGCTTTTAAATCCCGGCTGAAGACTCACTACTTCAGTTTAGCATACCCTGACTAGAGCTGCTGATTAACTGTACAGACTGCATCTCTGTTGTTAGTCATTAGGACTTAAACATAAGTAACATGACAGTTATAATTGTATGCTAACCCTCACTTATTCTGTTTTTCTTCTCGGTCATCAATTGTGGCACTTGGTGCCATGGCCCACCTGCCAAGTTGTTTTGCCTGCCTAAGGAAAAGACATCTCTGATGGAGGATCGTCGGAATCGTGGGAAAGAGGGGTCCTTTCATTGGATTGGCTGGCCCAGCACTGTTTCAGCCGTGGAATGGCCAAATGGAGGAGGCAGCTTGAAGGATGAGGTCTCCAGGACTCTACACAAATCCAAATCTTATTATGGGATATATCATCTACTGTTAAATTCTGCTCTGTACTTCTAAAATTTATATTTTTTATTTCTTACTATATTGAGAAATTGTTCTGTTCTGTGTACTGTATTGTATTGTATTGTATTGACCCCCTTCTTTTGACACCCACTGCACGCCCAACCTACCTGGAAAGGGGTCTCTTTTTGAACTGCCTTTCCCAAGGTTTCTTCTATTTTTCCCTACAAGGTTTTTTTTGGGAGTTTTTCCTTGTCTTCTTAGAGAGTCAAGGCTGGGGGTCTGTCAATATGCAGGGCCTGTTAAAGCCCATTGCGGCACTTGCTGTGTGATTTTGGGCTATACAAAAATAAACTGTATTGTATTGTATTGTATTGTATTGCAGTTTTTCAGTTTTCAGACAGAGCTTGAGAGGATCTGCAGAAAACAATGACATAAAAATCTCCAAATCTGAAGTTGTGTAAAGTTTCTCATGTCAACTGATTACTTGCTTTAAACTGTGTTTTTGTTTTAACTTTTGGTTTTGTTCTAGTAATGTGTATTTAAAAGTATAACATGATTCTGCTACTGACTCTGAGTATTGTTCTGTTTAATCCATAAAGAAAGACCTTTGGAAAATCTGCACTTGCTATAAAATTTTTCTGGCTGGACTCTTTTGTAACCCTACTAAACACGTTATTAAGGGTCAAACCCAAACATACGCAGTGTTGTGAATACCTATGTTCACATCTATCAAACTCTATCTTTTTCTATGAACTGAGAGTCCTAGCGCTAGAGAAATCCAAAGCATAAAGTCCTACTAGGGGGTGAAAGTGTCAAACCTGGCTAATAACAAGGGCAAATGAAGAATCTTTATATATAAAAAAATTTATTCTTCAATAGAAAAATGCTGTGTGATACTGGGAAGCTCTGAAGAGTACATACGCCATGCAAAGCCTGTTAAAGCCAAATCCAAAGGTAAACACAGAGAGTATCCAAAAAGCGGTCAGAAGATGGAGCAACAGTGTCAAAAAAATAAAAAAACTGAAAACAGCACAAGCACAGCAAAAGCACAGGAAACTCACCGACTCCTCAAAGAGTACTGGAAATGAACATCCAGGAACTATGGGAGACCATCCTGCTATATAGAGTGAAGGAAGGTTCCTGGAGGTGACTGACAGATGTTGTCAGGGAGGATGTTGATGTCCGGGGGGATTGTTTTCCCCTTCCAAGTGGTGACTCATTGCAAGGCATTCTTCAAACCATTTGCAACACTTTCTCATTAAGTACTGCTGTAATTCACGACACAGTGTGACCAAAATTCAAACATGTTGCAACCCATAGTTTAAGGAACACTGCTCTAGAGCATTCAAATTACCTGCCAGAAACATTGGGAAACTGTCGTCTTTATAGGATAATCCCTGGCCATGATGGACAGGTGGTCTCACCTCTTGGGGAGCCACACACAAAAACACATGGAACATAACACAGCCAAAGAAAATACAGCATATAATTAACAAAAGTAACATTAATATTAATAAGTAGCTCAACAAAGAACAAAAAGGACATAAAACAAGACTTTGAACCTAAGCCTGGCTGAGATTTAACACAGATTTAACAATACAGCTGTATTTTGAGACAAAGATGACGTGTTAGTTTAAGAACAATGATTTAAAAAGCAGGTGTCTGCACTTGATGAACCCCTTATGTTACTGTGAAATACTAAAAGACAGTGCTTTTCCTAAAGGTGGTTTAGCAAAACCTTGGCACCAGTGTTTAGTAGTGAAAGGGGTCTACAAGTTTCTCTTAGATAGATAGATAGATAGATAGATAGATAGATAGATAGATAGATAGATAGATAGATAGATACTTTATTAATCCCAAGGGGAAATTCACATACTCCAGCAGCAGCATACTGATAAAAACAATATTAAATTAAAGAGTTATAACAATGCAGGTATACAGACAGACAATATCTTTGCATAATGTTAAAGTTTACCCCCCTGGGTGGAATTGAAGAGTCACATAGTGTAGGGGAGGAACGATCTCCTCAGTCTGTCAGTGGAGCAGGACAGTGACAGCAGTCTGGAGATGATACTGTTCAGTGGATGCAGTGAATTCTCCATTATTGACAGGAGCCTGCTCAGTGCCTGTCACTCTGCCACAGATGTCAAACTGTCCAGCTCCGTGCCTACAATAGAGCCTGCCTTCCTCACCAGTTTGTCCAGGCGTGAGGCATCTCTCTTCTTTATGCTTATGATACTTTCTTTGAGAAAAACAGATGCAGAAGTATAATGGAATGTTTATGTTGGTATTTTGTTTCTCAGGGCCACATGAAACATCAATAACAGCAGAGGTGATTTTTTTTAGAATAATTAAAAAATTAATTAGAATAATTAAAAAAATGAATTATTAAAAAAAAAATAATAAGTGTTCACATAAAAGCAATCATAGAATCAGTTCAAAAGCATTACATCACACCCAGGTTATGTAAAATGTGTGCTCAAAATTAAGGAATATCTTTGTTATTTGGCTGAATGCTCTGTTATCAGAATTGTTTTAATGTTAGCGTATAGGACAACCATGATGTATAAAAAAGGACCTTGTTTGCAATGTTTCCACATCTGGAAGCCGCAACGCTTTCAAGAATTAGGCATAGCATAAAACAGAATGGAGGGGTATAAATTTTTCATGAATGCTAAACATTTGCTTTGTTCATAAAACAAAAGTTTCCAGTTTGCATCATGTGTATTAAACTTGATTGTTTCCTTTTTTTTTGTTTAAGCTTTAGGCATTTTAATTATCTAGTTAATTGTAGATTTTTTTTTCCTACAGCATGTTAGAACTTTCACAAATTACATTAAAAGGTAACCCAATTTATCAAATAATAGCAGCATTTCACAGATATAAAATAAATTATTATGCTTTTAACAAAATCTACTTACACAGCAGTAAATGTATTTGTATCAAGTGTATAGCCACACAATGGTTAGACAGGACACAGCAAACACATAAGGTCTCAGAGTTTTGGTTCATCTATGAAAACAAAAGTATTCAAAGACAGCAGAAGTCAACGAAAAATTGTGATTTTTATCAAATAAAAATAAGTGTAAGGAAAGGATGATTACATTGCAAAGTGAAAATGCAAATACACAAAGGTGAAATAAGAGAAGCTGCTGTCTCTCATGTTTGATCACCTGTGTATTCAGAGAGGTGGTTCACCCACGTGCTCACCACCAGCTCACCAGCTAAGCTCTCCTCTCTTTCTCTTTCCTTATATCTCTGTCCCCCCAGTTCTGAGTATTTATTCACTCTCCCCCTGATTTTACACTAAATGAGCCTTTGCCAATAAGTTGGCATTTTATACCAGGGGTGCGGAAAGCCTTCTATTTGCTCCAAGAGCACAAGTTTATAACCACAGTACCTCCAGCAGCTTCTGCTGCATTTGCACCACTGATTTTTCTATTGCCCTCCAATTCATCTTATCAGAGCCCACATTATCTGAGGGACAGGAAAGTCCCAGAAGGCCACCCTTGGCATCCCCTTCTTGGCCTCACGTAACCTCATGGAAGAAGTTCATGAAACCCTTGCTGAGCTGCCTGATGTCTACCATCCTCAGGGAACATGGCATGCTTTCCTCCAGGACGTTTCTCTTTCCTATTTAAGTTAGTGGCTCTTGCTGAAGCCCCTGACTTTGCATAGTGGTAAATGGAAGACTTCTGTTGAAAATGTTGCCCTTCTAATTTCTTGCAAGGTGGTCTGCAAGACCCAGTTCTGCCTATTTTACCACTAAAAGATGGAAAATGGCAGATTAAATAGTGTTTCAGTTCCAAGACAGACAGAAAGGAATTTAAATGAGGAAGGATGAGGAGAAAGGTGAGGTCAATGAAGGTGCTGAGATCATACTAGGAAATCAAACAACGGATCGTCAGACTAAAAAAATTCTAAAAAAGAAAAAAAATTAAGGTTCAAAGACAAAAGCAAAGATAAAAAAATGTAGACTGAAACAAAACAAAGTCTGATCACAATTGTTAACTTAATTTTAATCTCAGATAATGCAGACAGGTTGAACTTTATTCTGTCACTTACAATTGCATGACAAGTGGTGCACATATGAAGACCTCTCATTCATTGGTTAAGAATCCTGTCTTCAGTTCAAAAGCACTGAGTTGTGGGATAGTGTCTTTATTGGACACGAGTTTTCTAGAAGTAAGTATAAATAAAATTTTAGTAAAATAGCAAAATCAATAAATGCATTTTTCACATTCTAAAGAAGTGAATGGATAAAAGACATGGATCATGCAACATGAGTTAAGCAAGATTTCTTTTCATTTTTCAGGGGATGTTTTTCGCATTGTTTGCCCTTGTCTTACATTGGCCACAGTTGAGTCTCATGCATTTAGAATCTTTGTTATGTGCTTTCTCTATGAAAACATGAGATTGTTTTCTTTTCTCAGCCACCACTAAAAGCTACATGGGTAAGTAACATATATCGTGGGGAAGTGAAAAGTAGAAGTCCATACTGGTGAGTCCCAGTTGACAGTATGCAGGAAAAACGTCCAGTACTGCAAACAGAGAAATGTAAAAGTGTCAGAATGGTGTTCCAGTGAGTGCCGGCACATTCAAGCTCTGGTTTATTATTATTACAGCACTTGGTCCCCGACCTTCTCTGTTTTCTTGACTGCTTCTGTCTTTCTCTTTGTATTTTCCATCTCTTTGTTTTTCCCAATGACCACTTCTCAGGTAACCATAACACTCTGAAACTCAAAGAGCCACATAAATATTTATTTAAATGTGAAGACTTCAGTAACTCCAGTAAAGCATCAAAAAAATTAATTACAATCTGACAATATAATCAAATCAATAAGAAGGGTAATTAACCTAAATTAAAAAGAAAGTTGTAAACAAAAATGGAAATACATTATAAGGCAATAACAACTACAAAAAGAATGATTAAATCAATTATGGAAGCAAGACAAATTAATTAATTTAAATGCCAAGATGAAAAGAATATATAATGAAATTGTTTCAGGAAATGAGCATTTTCATCAGCAGATGAAATATATCTGCGTACAAGTCACTGTTTAGGAAAGTTAATTATTATTATGGACATGTCGACTTACAGCATAAAGTGGCCCTTAGCTGGAGGAACAGCTCTCTATACAATGAGGGTCACTACAAATCCAACAATAATTACAAAAGTAATACGTCTTAAACATTTACCTGATGTCTGTCTTAACATAATCTATGAGGAGCTGTCACTCATCTAATGCTTCATTTCTGTATCAGGACTTTCCTATTCATGGCTTGTGAGAAGCTGCAGGCAACTCTAAAGGCAATGAGACTCGGACAGAAGGAAAAGCTGGAGAACCAAGAAAGATCGTCCGGTGACTCCACAAAGTGCGAACAGCCAAAAGTGGCATAGGGCTCAAAGACCTTTACCAGGTGCCATGCTTCCCCCTACATTTATCGATTGAATGCCCAAGATGCCCACATGACTATCATCATCAAATTCTTCCATGTGAGTGGGGGCTGGGTGGTCTTTTGGCCTTGGTCTTTTTGCAGATTTATTCTTGTTCTCCAGTCTAACTGGAGTTTTTTTATTTTCTTTCATTTTTTTGTCCTCCAGGCCATCCGATGTTACCTTTTTATTTGTTACATAGTGTATAACATTATTGCCTAATCCTGTTTGTTGATGCTTTATATTAACTTCTTTTTTTATTTTGTCTTGTGAAGCACTTTGAGCTACACTGTTTGCATGAAAATGTGCTATAGAAATAGACATTGTTGTTGTTTTTCTACCTTCTACATCAAAAGTAGATGAAGTTATGATTCACTGGTATAGTTCTTTATTTTTCCTGGGTGTTGGTGATTTTTCTCTGAGAACAGTTTGTTTTTTATTGGGTTTGTTAATTATAAAGAATATGGTTTCACTTTATTTTTCCATCTTGATTTTGATTTAAGGCTTGCTGTTTATTATTTTTTTCGTTGTTAAATTAGATTAAATAAACTTTATTAATCCCAAGGGGAAATTCAGATGCATACAGCAGCAGAAGCGTACAAAACAATAATACAGACTCACAGAACAGATAATACAGCCAATCAATCAGTTGTTGAATAAATAAGTAAATAAATGAATAAATGTTTATTGTGCAGAAATATCAAAATGAATTTAAAGAGTACATCGGGTGGAAGCATTGAATTGCTTGATCGCAGTGGGCAGAAAAGACCGAGGAGGTGCTTTCTTAGTACACCGTGGTGGAATGAGCCTTTGACTAAGAGTGCTTCAAGAGAGCGCCTCCTGGAGGGGATTTATTTTCATGATGACATCCAGTTTGCCCACCATCCTCTTTTCTACAACAGCTTCCAGTGTGTTTAAGGGTCGATTTGTGATGGAGGAGGCTTTCCTGATAAGTTTGTTCAGGCATTACACATCTTTTGAGGTGAGGTTGCTTCCCCAGGAGACCACAGCGTAGAACACCACACTGGCTACTATGGACTGATAGAACATTTCCAGCAACTTGCTGTACACACACATCAAAAGACCGGAGTCTGCTCTGGCCCTTCTTATACAGCGTCAATGTGTTGTCAGACCAGTCCAGTTTGTTGTTTGCGTGACATACTATCTTTGGTCTGTTTTGGTGTGGTGAATTTTTTTTAAAGGATGGGACCATTGTTTAGAGTTGTTTGTCATTATACAGCAACCCATTGGTAGAGGATGCAGTCCTAGAAGTTGTGTGACGCATCATGATCACTGCAATGGTATTTTAACCAGCATTGCACATCCTTCATTGTCCAAACTTCTGCATCTTCTTTATACTGTACAAAAATTCTTTTCAGTAGTGCCACATCTGATTTCTCAGCTATAGACAATTCTCTGTATACATTGTGACTCTGAGATTTGTCTTTTTGTTTTTGGCTTTGACGCAAGATTATTTCATATTTTTGGTTACGACCCCCGCTTTGTGCTTGACTTATGATTTCTGTCATAGTCAACTCTGCCCACTTCTGCCTGACAAGTATGTCTTGTGGCAGTACAGTTAATACTTACTGTTTTGTTATGTAATCTGTTTAGTCTGTCTTCCAGCTAGAATAAAAAACATCAGCACAGCCTTAATGACATCTCCTCTGTCATGCCTCTGCCAACTTTCTGTGAGCTCCTTCGTTTATTATTATTAATATTATTTATTTAGGGGCATCATGGTGGCAAAGCAGTAGTGCTGTTGCCTTGTAGTAAGCATACCAGGGTTTTTAATCCCGGATCCTCCCTGCATGGAGTTTGCATGTTCTCCCCGTGTCTGTGTGGGGTACCTCCATGTGCTCCTATTTCCTTCCACTATCCAAAGACATACTGGTTAGGTGAATTGGTGGCACTAAATTGGCCTAGGTGTGTGTGTGTGTTCCTGCCTTGCACCCTGTCCTGGCTGGGATAGGCTCCAGAGTCCCCTGCAACCCTATTCAGAACTAAGTAGGTTAGGAATTGACTGACACTTATTTATTTAACAGATGCCTCTATCCAAGGCAACTTACAAAACAAGAAATACATTCACTTCATGTTAGGATGAAACCCTAACCTTAGAGACACAAGCCAACCAATTAAACCACTGTGCTGTTAGCCACTTAAACAATTCAGCTCAGCCAATTACAAGGATGACAGCTTCTTCTAAAATCACACAGAGGTACAAACTGAAAATTGGCTTTCTGCTAATTGAGTTGATAGAGTTCAAGGAAGCAGTGAGCACATATGAGATCCGGAAACACAATTTACATGTGTTTGCATCACCAACAAGGTTAACGGCATTCATGAAAAACATCAACAAAGAAAGAGAGCAAGTCAAGTTTGTTGTTATGTGTACTCGGTGCAGAGAAATGCTTACTTGCATAGAATATAAAAAAATAAAACACATTAATTAGTGTAATTAAAAAGTGCATAACTATAATATCATTTACAGTATATATAAATATATATATACCAGCCATCCTCTGCGACTCTGCCCGCATAGTAGTGAAACAGGACAGTGAGGATGGCCCAACCCGGCTCCTCACTCCTGATGGCACACTTCCCCCTCCACTCGGCCTGCAGCCTCTGTTTCTGATTAGTGTGAATATATCGCTCCTGCAAACGAACTATGATTGTTAGCGCGATGAGGGAAGTCACAAAATCAACCGGAATGTTCAAGCAAATTATAGAAGAAAACCTGGTCTAAATCCATTAGTAGCCAGGTATTAGGGCAAATGATAGCAAATATTTTTTAATTAGTCTATGTGTACCTTCAGCACCTTATCTCTACAGTTGCGTGTGTGAACGCCTCTACACCGCTGCTCCCTTTCTTGAATGTGTTCCCATAAAGCCTGCTTCTCAGACCTTGTCATTATTTTCGAGGCACCTTCCTAACCTTCTGTCTGGTTTTATACTTGCTGTCTTTGAAGGCGACTCTCTCAGCATGCCTCATACTCCTTTACTCTTCCTTGTGAGTCTCATACTCGGACATCCTCTTTTGATCGCATCAGGCTACAGTTGGCAGAAGCAGGTGTTTAGTTTGGAACAGAGAGCACCGCAGGATGGAGTGCCTTCTAACCTGACCAGAACCTGACAATTAGCTTAGCCAGACGTCTTTCTTATTTTGATTATCGTTTTTGAACATTGTATTGTCACACATAGCAGCCCCTCTTCGTTATTTGTGGACTGAACTAAATCGGGACGACTGGTTTTTATCTGTGAAACATGCAATAATTCCCTCAAGCACAGTAATATGGCAGAAAATAAAAAAAGTTTGTCAGGAATAGTGACTGGCTGAAGTACAAAGCAGAACATACTGTAAGAGGAACAATGTACCTGCCATGTCATGATGCTGTTGAATATGCTAAATGAGGCATATCAGAATTTCGTTGTACGAAAGTATAATGACAAATAAACTCAAATGGACCAATCAATCTAGCTAGGGGTAGACCAATCATAGTAAAATGTGGCTGAAAGTCACAGGGGTTGGGTCTCCCTGAAAACGCGCTTCAGGTTGCTGGGAAACTCGTGAATTCCTCTGAAGAGGAAAAAAGTCCAAGTGGCGTGTTTCAGGACTTTAACCCAGGGAGGGACGACTTCACCAGTACATTGTGTTCCAGGGCAGTGACATCGGGATGACTTTAATGCAAGTAGGACTGCAGTAGCAGTAAATGTACAGTGTGATCTGGGGCCACAACACCAGACAACAAGAAAGGCACTCCACTTGGCCAGTAACAGTGGATGTATGTAAACAGTTATATGTTTTAACACTAGAATCCCTGAAGCCTACAAAAAAAGTTGTAATCGCGGGCCACATTAAATTCCTTTGCACCTCTCTATTAGTATCTTTTGTTTTGCAAATGTGTCGATCAGCACAAGCAGCAAGCAGCCCGCTATCCCATCCCCCCACACTGCTGCATCCCAAGTCGGACAAAAAGTTCTCCAAGCTCAAATCTGTTTAACTGGGTGTGAGGTGCCTGGAGTTGTAGAGGGTAAATAATATATTATTATTTGGAACATGTGCATTTCATGCGTGTTCTGTGTCTACAACGATCTGGAAATGCGAGGCAAGAAATGTTGAACACATAGGTAAAACAGAAAATTTTTCAATTTATAGCATTAATGACACAATTTTGACATGGAGTGTAAAATGTGTGAAGACAGAAGTCCAAATATCAAATAAACACTTTCACAAAAGGTACACATATAACAAAACAAGTGTGCTTTTATTCAAGAACTAGTCATTTAGCCCGTTTCAATAACGGGCGCTAGAACAGTAGTGCATAAACATTAGTAGGAACAGTCTGTATTAAATGGCAAGGGACTTTGACCTCATTCTTTTTGTTGGTCGTATTTTTTATTTGTCTTTCAGCCTTTCTTTTGTTGATGTTTACTTGCTGAGCTGACCGTTCTTCGTGGGCTGCCGCCGTGTATTGTGTGTCTTTAATATTCTGTGACAGTAATACTGTCTTGTACGTCCGCTGGCTTGTACATTCGTAATATACCTTTAATTTTCTCTGGCGGTAATACAGGCGTAAGCGTCGGTAATATGCCTTTAATCTCCTGTGACAGTAATACTGGCTTGTATGTGGCTGTAATATACATCACTGTATTGTGTACCTTTAATTTCCTCTCGCAGTAATACTGGTTTGTATTTCCGTAAAACGCCTGTAACTTTCTGTGACAGTAATATCGCGCATCGCACCATGCCCCGCGCATGCACACTTCACCAGAAGACACCCACACACGGACACCTGGACGCACACAGGGATTTTATTAAAGAGGATGGAACCGAGAAAAAGAAATCGGTTAGTGTACGATGTTGACATGACCGCTTGGCTGGTGCAGAGGTAAGAACTGCTGACTCATAATCAAGAGGTTGCGCGTTCGATTCCAGGCCCTTCTTAAATTTACCATTTTGAGTAGTAAGCTGTTCTTATTGTTACTCTTATAGAATAAAAACATACATTTGATTTGAGTCTTTAACAGCCGGTGTAAATTTATGGTATTTGTAAAGGTAAAAATTTTTTTTAAATGACCTTGTCAAGCAAGCAACTCTCCACGCTAGTGTTTAGTTCTGGCAGTGTCATGCCCAAAAAGAAGAAGTCTGACTGCATTCTTGGTACCATTGCTTGCGTACTGAAGTCTCTATAGTTGCATGTGGAAGCTACCGTCGCATTTTACGTAACTGATCTTTTCTTAAATAAGGAGTGGCATTGTACTATTGTATTTTTACCCTTTTGAGTTTTGTCAACATTTGGAACATGTTCTTTACACAGAGACACTTGGAATAAACTATCAATTAGTGTGGTTTACTTCAAACTTCAGGGACTTTCAAAACTCGACTTGATGTTATTTGTGAAGAATTAAGTGAATAGGACTGGCGAGCTTTGTTGGGCTTGAGTGTTCTAAGGTTCTATTTTTCCTTTCCATCCCAGTGCAAGTGTTTTTTTTTTTTGTTTTTTTAATTAAGCCATAAGATGGTCGCTGCAATATATATGAATGGTAGTATTTGAAAAGTATTATGTCCCATAAGAATAGATAGATAACATAGATAGATCTGTACATATGACTCTATACCATATAGATAGATAGACAGATGTGCCAGAATGCATTCATATGAGTTTGCAAATTCTCTTACGATTGCTTTTTCTAATGAAGCAGTATTACAGATGCTGGCTACATTTCAATAATTTATTTTCAAGACTGTACTACACAATGCAAAATCTATTTCACTAAACAAATGTGACAGCTTAGATCAGTTTACAGTCTTGCAATTATTGTCTGAATTAATTCAGCATGCCATTGCTAGCACAGATCACTTGAGTACCAATTATTTTTTAGCCAGCCTCTTTTACCAATGAAGCCATCCCTCTTACTTTATTTCAAATCTGAGAGGGCTGTATGTGGAAGTGGACTGCTCCACCGGTTTGTTGGAATTCAAAAATGATTAATACTTCGAAAATAAGAAGAAAATGACAGTATCAACAATAACCTACTAAAAAGCACTATTCAAATTAGTCAAAATAAACTAAGTACATGAAAAGTATTATTACACTAAGAAAAATTAAAAAGATTTTCTAAAATGTATAATCAAAACGCTGTGCTCGTGCCACCTTTCATTCCATCTAAGATCTATCAGATTAGAAGAAGTCATGAGGTTGATGCAATGGGCTGCTTTTACCAAGGCCCACAAGAACAGACAATAGAATAGAGCGTTCAAAACTGAATCCTGAAATAAATAAACTTGTTTCTACTGGACACCTGCTCAACACACTCACATAAAATTATGTGCCAAACTTCTACCTTTCCTTTTCTGAACCCACATTTTCTACGATAGGATTTTCAAGAAGGCACATCATATCCCAAAAGCACTGGGTACAAGGTAGCATCATGTTTCAGTCCTCCTGGCTGGGCTTCAAATACTGTTATGTTTATTTGGATCATGTTCTTTGTTAACAGTATTGATTCTTTTTTTTTCTGTATTTCCATGTGTATTCTGTTGAGTTCCGTGTGTATTGTAGGTCATCTCCCAAGAGGCAGGGCCACCTGCCCATCCCCATTAAGGTACTGCTCTCAGCCTTATAAAGGTGGGAACAACCCACAGTCCTTTGCAGTTCCTTGAATGTGCTTGTGGTGGTGAGTTCTTCTGTGTATTGTGCTTTTGGATTATTTTTGTGACTTACCTGATTTTTGACTTTCTGTTCTGATTGTGACATCTGGCAGACCCAAAATCACAACAGTTATATGGTGTGTTGATTTAACAAGAGTGAACATCAATGTGGGGAGACAGGCGAGTCTCACATAAGTATATTCACATATATGGTTACATTACACTGAAAAGAACCACAAAGCTGCCAATGCATGCACCTTCTTTCATGTGTAGTTATGTGAAAAACGTTTCAAATTAAGACAGATTAATTGATTGAGGGTATAAGAAATTAAATTATTTTCTCTTTAAGCAGATTGTAAATTTATGTATTTATTTCAGGCTGAACTGACTTCTAGAATGCTTTCTGTGGAGACTGTTGAACTTGTTCTGCTGTAACCTTCATTTAATTCAAAATGGTGTCACACGGATTATATGACCATATTGACCTCTGGCTTCTAGTCAGGATTAGAACCAGTACAGAATTCATAATATATCTCTTTATTATATAAAAAAATCTTGGAAGGAGATGAGACGTGATTTTCTTGGACAGACACATGTACTGCAAGATGAGTCTTTGTGCCAAGAGATTTAACCACGCCCGGGACCGGAAATAAAAGACAAAGAAGAGATGACAAAGTAGAACGTCGTAAAGAATTCAAAAACGTTGGCACATGCAGAGCAGGTTAGAGATAATGGAAGTATGAAAATTCGAAAGTCTTAAAAAATGGAAAGTAAAGATCGCAAACAAATGGAAATTATTTCTCGGTGAAATAACGGAACAGCAAAAACAGATTGAATATATTGTTTAGATTTAAACTTTAAGTCAGAGACTTGTAGATCGTCTAATTCGTGTTACCAGTGAGAATTAAAAGATTCCAAAAACGTTGCCGTAGTATGAAGTCCTGTGAGACTGAGACTTTTAACTGAGATTCTTTCAAGTCATGCCAAGACCATGGTCAAACAAGACCTTGGTCATCTAACCTCAGTCATGTGAATGCTTTTGTCAGACACAGTTTCTCTGCTCTCAGCTCTTAGTGATGTGAATGCTTTTGGCAGACACACTTCCTGCGCTCTCAGCTCATAAATTTTATCAGGGCAATAATTTTATACATTCTAGATGACACATCAACAACTAAGCGAAGAAGAAAGAGCATGGGTATTTGAAAAAGTAATTTTATTTATTAGAGAGAAAGAAACAATATTCACTCACAGGCAGTTATACGTTGCATGTCACGATGTAAGTCCAAACACAGAATCAAAATTCAATGCGATCTTTAGTAAAAACAATATTTGGAATTAACTTTTCTTCAAGTTTTAAAGTAAAAGTGAAAATAATGCATATGTAACAATTCCAATGAAAATAACAATCTCTTTAAATTGTATATCCGGTTAACCAAACTCGGAGGTGGGCAAGCAAAGCGAGCAGGGGGCAGAGCCCCCTAGTGAGGTTTTAAATTACTTTAACTGCATTTACATAATGGAATCCAGAAATGCACACATCCTAATATCTACATTGTATTTTCAACATGTTAGTCTTCTATAAATTTCAAAGATAAGAGAAACAACAGGACATTTCTCTCAACTTTACTAATCTATTTCGTGTAGCAATGCCAGAGCCCTATCAGAGCATATGGTAAAAAAAAATGAATAAAAAGTGAAGGAATTTGTAAAGCAACATATACTTGTAAAACCTGGAAGTACAGTTGGAATGTGAGGAATACATTTTCAACCATCACAATTGCTTGATTTTAGAAAACCCTTTTGTGTGGGCTGGGAAATCAGTACAATTGTTGAATGAAAGAAAGAAAAGTCTGGCTCAACTTTATTTGCTATTTATTTAGTCATTTTGTTACTATTCAAATACAATTGTTAATATTGTTTTATTAATTCTTTTATTGTTTTTGTCTTTTTTGTGTTGCGATAGACATTATTTCTGTGTATTTTATTTGGATTTGTTTATTATTCAATCCATCACATCAGCGATGTCACCAGATGACACAGTACAAGTATGGTCAAGGTGTAAGTAGAACATTTTCTTCACTTGAATAAGCACTTAAATCATTAGTAACAGTAAGTTTTTTAAGTAGGCCTAGTGCTAGGTTTGTTTCAGCAATGAGATCTATTTATAACTTTGAATTTTGGTTTGCTCTATTCATTTTTGTAAACTCCTGGTTTTTATCTTTTCGCATGGCACTGACTGACTGATATTATTAGCTCCTGAGGCCTCATGCGTAGAATTCACACTAAAACATGGCATATGGACAAAAGAGGAAATGTGCGTATGCACAAAAAATCCAGATGCATAAATCTGTGCGTACGCCACCTTCTACATTCTTCCACTTCATAAATCCCGGTCAGTATGAAAAGTAACGCTTGTACACACGCCTGTCACTCCACCCCTACTCCTCACAGAATTACGCCTTTTTGAATATGCAAATCAATATAAATAGCCCCATATGTTTTGCGTTCTGTGAAAAGAAAATGGCAAAAGCACAGGGAAAAAGAAGTGTGAAAAAAGGTTGAAATTTCCACTTTAACACTAGAATTACCAGAGTCTACGAAAAAACTTGTAGATCCGGCCTACCTTAAAACCGTTCTCACCTCTCTTTTGTCTTCTAAATGTGCCGATTAAGACGAGCAGCAAGCAGCAGGCTATTCCATCCCCCACCATTGTAAAACGTTCACTAAGTTTTCCCAGCTCATGCCTTGTTTGATTATCTGGGAGTGACTGAACTGGAGTTTTAGAGTGGAAGTAATAGATCATTATTTGGAACACACGCATTTCATGTATGTTCCGTTTCTACAGTAATCTGTGTAAACACATTGTTAAAACAGAAACTTTTTCATATTTTAGTAATAAATGTTACAAAATGTAGGCATAAACTATAGAATGTGTGAAGCCGGACAGCCAAACATCAAATAAACACTTTCACAAAAGGTTCAAGGATGTCACAACACCTTCCATGGTGTAACGCTGAGATTTGCTGACTCAGAGCACACCAGCCCTGCCCTGTCGTAGAGAGTTCGATTCCCCGCTGGGGAGGAAATGTTTTTTTTTTCTTTGTAGCCTCAAATGGACATAAAATTTATAAATTGTTATGCACTGTAAATCGTTAAGTTTAAAATGTCGATCATGGTTATTTCTACTGATTGATTCATGCTTTTTTACTTAGAGTCAGAACAGGAGCGTATTCAGCTTATTCAACTTCTGATCTGACTCTAAGTAACAACGCCAGTATAAATCACACCCAATCTGATGCTGTTCGTTTTCAAATAATATTGCATTACTTCGACGATGTTTTCTGATTGGTACTATTCGCGTCATAAAATGATTTCTTCAAAACGTCACATATATTTTTTTTGAGATAATGAATAGAGCTGCAAATTACAGGTGCTTGTTCAGTGTAATAGGAACCATAGCACAGAGAGGTGTGTACACTGCAACAAGTACACATGTCGTAAATGTAGGAAGGGCGCTCCTTTGTGAGCTATAGCGGGTCTTTATGTGAAAGCAGCAGTGTCAGATGGGGAGTGTCTGATGATTGCATATAGCCCTGAAGTTACTGCTCTTTACTATGCTTTCCTCTGCATGTCCTGGAGTACAAAAGAAACAGCATACAGCAACATGTGGGGACTGGCAAGATTGGGGGAATAAAAACACGTGGTCGTATGTATCCTGATACACTGCGGAGCTATAGCGCGTCTTTATGTGAAAACAGCAGTGTCAGATGGGGTAGGGAAGGATCCTGAACGCAACTGAGAGAATGAAAAGTGAATAAAAAGAAACAAAAACAAAGCTAACCTTTACAAATATCATAAATTACACCGGCTGTTACAGCCTGAAATCAGATGTATCTTTTTATTCTAAAATAGTAAAAATAAGAGCAGTTCACTTCTCAAAAGGAAGTCGTGCAGGATCGAACTCCTGACCTTTTGATTCCCAGTCAGCAACTGATACTGTTGCGCCACGGGGCCATCATAGTAAATGAGTGTCAATGTCGCACACTAAGGCGGCTTTTTTTTTCTGCAGTTATATTTTTGAATAAAAGTGCACTTGTTCTGTTATATTTGTACCTTTCGTGAAAGTGTTTCTTTCATACTGTATTTGCACTTCAGGCTTCATACATTATATAGTTTATGCCTACATTTTGTCATTTACTACTAGAATATGAAAAACGTTTCTGTTTTAAAAATGTGTTTACTGTAGAAATGGAACACACATGAAATGCGTGCATTCCAAATAACGATCTATTATTTCCACTCTAAAACTCCACTTCACTCCCAGATAATCAATCAAGGCATGAGCTGGGAGAAGTTTGTGCACGTTCTAAGTCAGTGGGGGGATGGAATATTAGGCTGTTTGCAGGTTGTCTTTATCTACACATTTAGAAGACAAAAGACGATGGCGGAGAGGTGCGAACGGATTTAAGAAGCGATTTAAGGTGGGACGGATCAACGAGTTTTTTCGTAGGCTCTGGTAATTCTAGTGTTAATCACATAGTTTATTTTGTCATTAAAGTAGAGCGTCATAAACATAATCTTAAAATCGTTTAATAGTTTCTCAAATGCTATCATAACTAAAGTAGCACATTAAATGCTTCATATTCTATGTACTCTTACATGTGTGAATCATTATGTGCTTCTTAAATGGGCTTTCTCTTATGCCGACAGGACACAGAATACATTACATTCATGATGTTACAGCTCTCTGAACAATTTACAGTAAATACTAACATGTATTCTTGTTATTTTCATGATGACAGAAATTAAAGCAAGTATAAAACATTAAGGCACGATGGTGCAGTTGTAGTGACGAGCTAGTACCCCTTCCAGAGATTGTTCCTGCCTCGTGCACGAACCTCAATAAAATAATTTATTTCAGCAGTACTGTCTCCTACAAATTAATTAATTAATAAATTGGCCCCTGTTCTTTCTCTTTCACTTTCTTTCACAATAATCCCAGAGGTTTTGTCTCATTTCACTTTATTTTAGGTCATTTTATACTGTTTATTTTCAGTCAGTCATTCTCCAACCCGCTATATCCTAACACAGGGTCACAGGTGCCAATTCCAGCCAGTACAGGGCACAAGGCAGGAACAGACCCCAGGTAGGGTGCCAGCCCACCACAGGGCACACACACCCATCCACCCACCCACACACACACACACACACACAGCACACACTAGGGACAATTTAGGATCGCCAATGCACCTAATCTGCATGTCTTTGGACTGTGGGAGGAAACCGGAGCACCCGGAGGAAACCCACGCAGACATGGAGAGAACATGCAAACTCCACGCAGAAAGGACCCGAGAAGCGAACCCTGGTCTCCTTACTGCGAGGCAGCAGCACTACCACTGTGCCGCCGCTGTTTATTGTGTTTATTAATTACTTTGCCAATTTATATTATGTTGATATTGAACTGTTTAGGTTTAATTATCCGCCCAGTCTCCTTAAAGGGAGCCCACCTGATTATGTAACTGGGGACTGTTCCAGCTTCATAAATGGAGAAGCTGTTCTCACAGGAGCTTTGCCATTCTGGTTTTGACATCTGATTTCTCAATAAATTATTCTTGTTTGGATTTATTGGTTTTGACCTTTAATTCAATTATAAGGTACGGTTATTGGTTCACAGCCTGTAGGATTTATTTACTTTAGGGTCCTGCCTTGACAGTTAAACATATTTGTACTCTTTATTTCTAGATTTCCTTTTTGTATTCCAGCTTTGAAATTCTTTTATAAATTTGTAATTATTCAAGGAATTTTGTTTAAGATCGAATAGAGGTTTTTATGGTATTTCTTTCTTGTGGACTTTTGAAATTTTAAAGTCTGAGACCCATTTGCAGCCTGTGCAGGTCGTGAAGTCTGTCTGTTGAGTTTTAGGGTCAGGCAGCATCAGAAACCTTCTGACATAAACAGTAATTACATCTGACCTCCTTACATATAATTTGAGATATAATTCTGAAATAACCTTCTAATATATAATTCTCCTTCTGACATATAAAGCCCTTATAGAACATATCAATATAAAAGGTGGTTTTCTTTATTTTAAAGCCCGTTTTTATTGTTGCCGCATCATTACAAATGGAACACTAGTGCACTGAAGGGTTTGGCCCGCAAGCAATTTACAAAATAAACTTATAAACTGTACCCTTTGGTTTAATCTCTTTACAACTGTATTAACTGTGATTTCAGTTGTTGTTCCTGAAGGGCAGAGTTGTTTGATTACTTTAAATCTTAAAATAAAATAGTTAATTGCCACTATGCCTTAGTTGCTTGCTTCCTGCACACTTAACTTTAAACCTTTATTCTTATTTTTAGTAATGTGCTTTTCTTTAATTATTCAAAAGGAGGCTACAATTATAAAAAAGACATTTAAAGGAGGAAATGATGAAGAAAAGTAGCCGGGCTGATCCCATCTTACAGGCTGTATACAAGACCTAACACTGAGGTTATATAGTTCTGTCACTCATAATCAGTTTTTTATTTCTGTAGAGAACAGAAATACAGTGATAATCATAGAAAATGCAATATTTGATTTGTAGGATTCTATAACTTTTCACTTTTCAGTAATCTCAGAAATAAGCTGTTACTTAGGAGCTGGTGTCAGCTTAATAACACTTTCTTGTAAGGAATGACTGTTGACTCTGTACTCCCTCGTTATTGCATGGATGTTTTCTTTCTTTTATTTTTCAAATTGCATTTCCGAGGAAAGCTATAATTTCTAATTTAAGATACAGCAATGTGAATTGTGTGACTGTTCCCTTGGGCTGACTTACTGCTTCTCGAAGGAACGAGTCATCCATAACTTTCATTCTGTGGAATGGCTTGCAACACAGGGGGGAAGCACTTATGAAGAATGGTGGGATACAAAGCTTCTAATGAACTTCACATTTTCACCTCATTTTCACCATATGACTTTGGCCTGATTTAATCAATGTTATTGTGTATACAGTAGTTTAAAATTCAGAAACCACCAAGGACCATATTTTTATTGCAACTATTTAATTAATAAATTTGATATTAACTTCTAGTCTTGTTAGCCTGGTAAAGAGCCTTGTGGATATGCTTGAAATTAATTTAATTGACTGATTCATTCATTCATTCATTTATTAAGAAGTTTAAACATCCACCTAAAAATATTGGAAGACATTTCCTTACTACTTTGGCTGTTCACAATTCTGTGTTTGAAGCCTTCAGTTCATTTAAAAGGCTGCCACAAGCATCATTACCAGTACCAGAAAGCACTAACTTTTGACTCCTGTACTAGAGTCGTTACACTTATTTCCAGATAAATTTAGGTCTGATTTCAAAATCCTAACATATAAAGCCTTTATAGAGCTTATCGATACAAACATCCTATAGCACACATCATACTATCGCAAAATGCTGCTCTCTGAATAAGAAGAATACCATAACAGGGTGTATCATGATCAGTTTTGATTTTTCATCATTTCTCCTTCACCTGTAAAAATTTCTGAGATGTTTGTTATAGGTCAAGAAAATTTGTGCTCATATTTTTTTTATGTTATTAATTACTAATGTAAAGATTTTGCCTATGGCTTACTATAAATTTTTTGAATGAATTTTAATGCAGACCTGATGTTGGCTCATCTCAAATGCTTTTCAGACAAGCTGTGAACTGGGAAGATGTCACAGGTTGATTGTAAATGATCTGATGGCTACCTGTATCTATAACATCTGAGAATAAAAAAGACTCTGAAAAACATAAAATGAAAAATATGAAATATTCTTTATTCATCTGGTAGCACTGCAATCACTGCCACCTAAGGACTTCTGCTTCACCCTTCTGAAGGAGTTGCTTGTCTAAAGATGGAAAATGGCCAAATGGTGAAGATCCAATGCAAAGAAAAAAGTAACAGAAAATGATTCAGAACTGGCCTGACTCTTATAATGATGTGTCCGATTGCTTTTATACAAGTTGTATGAACTGTTACATCTCACACCAAATTACTGTGAGTTCAAGTACTGTGACATTTTTGGTACTGCAGAAAACTGGCTTACACCTCATATTTCATATTTTTATTTTAATTCTGGATGGGTTTCATCAGACTGAGTAGAAAAAGCAGGAGGGGGACTGGAGATTTTTGTGAATGAGAAATGGTGAGAATGGGAGTACAATGCAATTAAAACTAAATGTGTGATCCAGACACTAAAACGTTGCTGTCCAAGGAAGTAAACTGCATCATCTTGTCTGACTAATCGAGAGAAATTAATCTGTATATCTTGATATCATAATGATGAATCATTGTGAATGCTGATGACGAAACTGACGTCTATCAGCATGTTCCATTTGTAGGCAATAAAAACTAGACCACCTCTATCCAACTGTTAATGACTTTAATGTTATCCTGCCACCTAACATACTGTGATTGACAGTAGCAGCTCCCTATTGTTCAAGATAGAAGTTCTTATGTGTGTTTGGTTTGCATGTGGGTCAACCTCTAAATAGAAGGTAACCAGGCACAGAAAGGAACCTAGATCCCTTTTTGCCAAGCAACGAGTCTTTATTCTATTCTATTCATCCATTTTCTTAACACTCTTTTATTATTACTCCGTTATTAAGGAGCTCAGGTTTTCTCAGAGTTGCAAGATACAAAGCTAGAACCAATACTGGCTGAAACAATAGTGAATTGCAGAGTATGGCAGCATGGCATACAAGGCAGTAAACAGTCCAGGACTTGACACCAGTCTATCACTGGTCACAGCCGCTCACAAGCACACACACATGCTGGTTGCCAGTATTGCTTTAAATGCAACAGAGATGATCTAACATCGGTTAAGGGGGATCTAGCAGAAAATTGTCAATTATTAAACAAGTCAGTTTCATAAAGGCTGAACAATCTTAAAACCATAAAAATAAAAATGATAACTGGGATTCAAAACAGAGTTTCCTTTAAAACTCTGCAGTCGGACCCCACCTGCTAATACTGAGCCCTCTGCTGCCACTTAGTTTGTATCCTGTATCCTTTTAGGTAACTCTGAGCATTAAATAATTACTTCTGGGACACTCTAAGGGTATGTCCACACTACAACATTTTCATTCAAAAATGCAGACATTACTCTCCATTTCTGCCATTCATTGACACCACCCTGGTGAGACTTCTGAAAATGCTCCTCAGTGCCGTATATTTTTAAAAACGTCGGCTCAGTTTTGCAAAGTGGATGGATGAAGTCTGGTAGTTTTGAAAATGTAGACTCTAATGTCACTCTGATTGATTTGTGCTTATTACATAGCCCTTCCCTTAATTGATCCTGTTCGTTATACTGGTCTTGTTCCCTGAATGGTCATCCTTCATAGAAGAAATCCATAGTCCAACAAGGCAGGACAGACAGGATTTGCCTTCCATTGTGCTTGTTGTATTGCTTACCTGTAGGCGCCTACATTTTTGTTTTTCATATTCGCCATTGCTGTTCTGTGTTTGTAAGTGAATATTGCAAATGAATTTCTAGCATGGCGGACACTTCCTCTTCCTGATTCTCCTGATGTGCATATTCGCAGTGTAGGCAAACAACTACATCATATGTTTTTTGGTTGTTTTAGTGTGGATAGAGATATTTTTGTAAATAATGTAAAAATTCTAGTGCAGAGGAGATCATTTTAGCTTAATAATGCAAATTTTAAATTAAAATATAGGATGACTGCAAAGATCTTTTGGAAGAATCCAGTCTTGGACAACCAGAAAGTGCTTTACTGGACCTTTATACCTTTGACTGTTCCTGCTGACCTTGCCTGGCAATTGCATAGCTGCCATAGGAAATACAACTCTTGAAATGGCGGAGCCCTTATGGAAAACAAAACTGCATCATTTAAGATTGTTAGTTATTTTTAAACATGATGATGACATTATTTGTCCCCAAGGGACCCAAAAATAGTGAGAACTTGTTTCTGGAGGCTGGAGGGATGTTAGTTCCGAAGTTTGCCACTTGGTATGTGTATTAGACTGCCATCTGCCTCATTCAAGCATCCTTGAAATGCTCAAGCAGTTGCTTGATGCAGTGCGGAGAAAACGACCTGAATTGTGGAGATCAGTCGAATGGCTTCTGCATCATAACAACGCTCCCACCCACACAGCATTAAGTGTGCAGCAGTTTCTCATGAAAAACAGGATGACAACGGTTTCCCACCCAATCCCCAAGGGACCTAGCACACTGTGATTTTTTTCTTATTTCCAAGAATGAAGAAGGACCTTAAAGGAAAGCATTTTCAGGATGTAGAGGAGGTCAAGAAGCAAATGACGGAGGCACTGAAGGCTATCACTTTGCAAGAGTTTCAGAACAGTTTTGAACAATGGTGGGATAAGTATATTACATCTCAGGGAGAGTATTTTGAGGGTCATTCAAATTTTGGAAATGTTCTGAGAAATATACAATTTAAAAAATATTCTTGTTATTTTTGGGTTTCCCCCTCGTGTGTGTGTGTGTGTGTGTGTATATATATATATATATATATATATATATATATATGTACTGTATATATTGTAGACAATAGATGGCACTATAATGTGCTATCCTGACACAGACAGACGCTAGAGGCACAAGTCCAAAAAAGCACACGTGAATTTATTTATACTAGCCAACCTGCGGCATAGCCGCATAATCACGCCGCTTCTTTAATGATTTTTAAGCACAGGGAAAAAAATGAACATTTGAAAAATCAGTAATTTAATAAACCACCAAGAAAAGTAACATTGCAACAAGGCACGCTATGAACCAACATATAATCATCGTTCAGTACGCACTGCCTGCTCATGTGCCCGCCCCCAACTCCTCACCTGAGTTGCTTTTGTCTGTGTACAGTCCACATGCGCCTGTGAGTCACGTTGACTGTTCATTTTCCAAACACCGCCTCAGTCGCTTTTGTCTCTGCTACAGTCCACATGCACCTCTGAGCCATGTTATCTTTTCAGTGTTCTTTGCGGTTCCGGCTGCTTTTCTATATATAATCCACCAAGTCACCCAACCATGGTAGTAGCGAGGGGGGATTGTGTACAAAGGGCAGGGACGTAATCAGTGTGAGCGTATGACCTGCACTTACTGGGAGTTCCTCGTTCGTGGAGAACAATTGCAAGCCCCGGTCTCCAGCACGAATGGGGTTCAACGGCTTACCCACGTCTCTCGACGCCGAGTAGACACACGTTGATACATTCATTGTAGTGCGCGTGCAGTACCGGACATCCAAGGGCATCACAGATCTGTTAATGCTCAGTCTCAGGTGGCTGAAAGCCACTTGTCCCTCTAAGAAGTTGGACGCTGACTACTCTTGGGTCGCGTAACTATTTAGCAGGCGGGAGTCTCGTTCGTTTTCTGAATTAACCAGACAGATCGCTCCACCAACTAAGAACGGCCATGCACCACCACCCACAGAATCGAGAAAGAGCTATCAATCTGTCAATCCTCTCCATGTCCGGGCCGGGTGAAGTTTCTCGTGTTGAGTCAAATTAAGCGAAAGGCTCCACACCTGGTGGTGCCCTTCCGTCAATTCCGTTTCAGCTTTGCAACCATACTCCCCCCCTAGGAACTCAAAGACTTTGGTTACCTGGTGGTTGGCTGCCTGTCGACATCGTTTATGGTCGGTACTACGACAGTATGTGACCGTCTTCAAACCTCCAACTTTCGTTCTTGATTAATGAAAACATTCTTGGCAAATGCTTTCGCTCTCGCTCGAATTGTTGTCGGGCGTGTGCCATGGTCGGCTGCTTAGTGAATTGTCAGTGGGTGTGGCTCTGTGAGTTGTCATCGTATTCCATGGTCTTAGCGTTGGTGGGTGGTCTCTGTGAGTTGGCGGGCGTGGCTATGCCGTGCGTATCCTATGGTTGTCTTGCTTGTTTGTTGGCTTAGTAGATTATATATATAGATTCAGTGTCTCCGAAACCCCAATCACACACTTTCCTTTCTTTACTTTCTTATTCTCTTTCTTTATCTCTCAGTCCTTTTCACTATTTCTCCTCCACTCCTCCTCAGCAAGCTTTGTCCTCCTCCTCCCAATTGTGGCTTCCGGAGTGGTGACTGCTGGCTCCTTTTATAATGCCCCCAGAAGTGCTCCAGGTGCTTGTTGACCTACTTCCGGCAGCACTTCCAGGTGTGGTGGAAAACCCACCCGAGAGGACTCAGCAGCTGTTGCAGCACCCCCTGGAGGCACCCCCAGATCCCAACAGGGCTGTAGATAACTCCAACTCACATGACAGCCCTGCGAGAGTCTGAGGCACCACTGCAACCCAGGGTCCTGCCATCTAGCATTCTGAGGGAAGAACTGTTCTGACCACACTTGCTCCCCTGGTCCTCCCAGTGTGGAGGCATCCCAGCAGGGCAAGGGCCCTGGCCATCCACCACAATATATAAACAAAAACAAACAACCAATTATCTCAAAATAATAATAGGTTGATTCATTAATACTTGTTCAACATCTTAAAAATTACTACCCTAGTGAGATTTTTAGTGCAATTCCTAGTAGTAATTCTGAGACACTTGATAAATACCAGCACAGGTCTGTAATATCCATTGGGATTTGTTGTTTTCATGCATGCATAATAAAAAGCAGTCAAACCTGACACTTCCTTTGCAGTGTTCTTTTTTCAGCCACATAACCGTTCAGCTTCAAGAAGATGGTCGCCTTGTGCATTGTTTTCTGTCCTTCTCTTTTGTTTCCAATGTGAAAAGGAATTTGTCCTATTTAACTGCCAGAGACTTGCATGGCTTTTTGCTGATTTTATGCTCCAATGCAAAAACAGATCTCAGTCATTTGTAGGAGTGTCCATAAACTTTTAACCTATATTGTGTAAGTAAATGTAAAGTAATACTTACAGGAATTAAGAATGGCAGATCTGAACGTACAAAAGGACACATAAGATTTGAATGAACATCTGATGAAAAGGACCTTGGAGTCATCTTGGACTCATCGCTAGCGACTTTCAGAAGTGATCAAGAAGGCTGATAGGATGCTAGATTATATAGCGCCCCCAATGTGTGTAGTGTAAGTCAAGGGAGATTGCATTTAAAGTTTTAAACACAATGGTGAGGCCTTACTGGTGTAGTTTTGGTGTCTGTAAATAAGACAGCAGCAGTGCTAGAGAAAGCACAGGGAAGAGCAACTAGGCTGACTAAGGGACTAAGATATATTAAATAGGGAGGAAGACTGAAAGATCTGAACCTTCTTGGATAAAGCAAACACAGGTTATGAGGTGCATTGATTGGACTGTTTAAAATTATAAGCAGATTAGTGTGCTGGATCCTAGTGGTTACTTTCAAATAAGTTCTTCAACAAGAACACAGAGGGAAAGTTGTTAAGGGTAAGCTTCACACATGCATTAGGAAGTTTTTCTTCACACAGAGGGCCATAGACTCATGGGTTAATTATCAAGGAGCGTGATAGATTTTGGGGGCTTGACTCCATGCTATTTTGAAGCACTTAAGCAAACAGAATTGGCAAGCTTTGTGGGGCTGAAGGTCTGCTCACATAACAGTTATTCAACTGTTTTCATCGCGCTGACATTAAGTTGACATATAGCTTTAAATTTCCGTTAAGTCTTTGTCAGATTTTTCTCTGTATTGTCTAATCACTTATCCTCAAATTAATTTCTGAAGTATACAAAACAAGATGGAAAAGAATTCCGCAGACAAATATCTGAAATAAGGTCATACGTCAAGTGTTATTTTTTTCACTTGCTATTCAAGATCACTTTTTCATTCTGGAGTTTCAGAAACTTTGACAGAAGGCATGATTGTGCTATTCAGGAGGATAAATGATAGCTGTGCAGTTATTGCCCAATGTTGCTCTGATTTCCGTTTTTATTGTTGCTCAGAGGTCCCAAGCTTCAAAGCAAACAGAATTTTCAATGAGATATTTATCATCGAAATAAATTGTGAGTCATTGACTCAAACACCATCCCCTCTCAATTACTTTTCTCAGAAGCTCAGACATTAAAAATGAGACTTTTTCAAGTAAAAACACAGTCCTTATATTTCTTCAGAATTAAATCCTTCCTGGCAGCATTGGACTCTAGGCTGGGTGTCAACAAACTTTTACAATAGCCGAAGTTAAAGTCAGGCTGACCTCGGTCAAGTTGTGGCTTCCCTTCTCATCCAGTATCACACGGCATTTGCTGGAGCTGAGAGGCACCAGTACAAACCATTGTCCTCGACCCAGGGTATATAATCTCATGTATGCAGAGTACAGTGACATTCTTCCTTACGTAGGCCAGTCAACACGCAGCTCATTGCCACTAATGAAGCTTAAATCACATTTAAGGTGGAATTAATATAGTAAGGAAAGAGCGCAGTGTCATCCTCGTCATATTTCAGCCAGAATATGTTCCCAAGATTGTTTATTTTCCTTTTCCGTATCTTCTTTAGTTATCTTTAAGTATTATTTTTCTGATGTTTCTTGTATTAATGTATTTTTGTTACTCCTGTTCTGTTTATTTATTTACATTTTGTGTATTATTTGTCCTCCTTTATCTCTTCTTTTTTGTGGGATGGCATTTTGGAGAATTGCAGGGATGTTTAGTGTTGTTAACTCCAAGTTCATGACATTGGCTACAAAAGTGTGGATTAAGATTTGCTGCTGTGTGTTGCCTTGTTAGGGAAAAGTTTTTTTTTTTATCTTACATTTGTGTGTTTATTTGTTTAACACCTTTATTTTTAAAGTTTTTGAGTTGGACTTGTCTTTCAAGCCAGAGGTTTTTACAGTTCCTCACCTTTGTAGGCCATTTGTGCTTTTTTCCGATACTTTGGATAGTTAAAGAAATACTTCAAACTTTTGAAGTCATACCCCATTTCTGGGCCTGTGAATGTGCCTTGTGGAGTTTGGGGTCAGACTGTCTAAGTTAAGGCCTATTCTAGACAGGCTAGGGAAGGCCCTGACCTGGTTTAGGGGTCTTTTAGAACCCTCACAACCTTTTTGCTATTTTAAGTGCACTGAATCATAACAGACTCCTAGTGGCAGAGATATTAGATTATAAAATAAAAAAATATTTTTATTTACTCCACTGATTTATTGTGTGACCCCCAAGTGATTTATAACATATGTTTTAGAAATGTGGAAATAGGTGTGCTATATTCTAAGGAGTCCAGTCTGCGTCCTTGTGGTTAATGTATTAGATGGTAAACCTCAGGGTTTCTGGTTTATTCAATAGATTGTGGATGTTATTGAAAAACAACAACAACATTTAATTTTATAGCTCAGGTTCATAATAGCTTTACAAGATGCTGAAGAAAAGATCGAAGAGAAGAAAAATAAATTAAAATACACAGAAATAGGAATTAATAATCAGTAAATTGGAATAAATCAGAATTCACTTACATAACACAGATACAGTATGCAAGTATAAGCTAAAGTACAGTCCTTATATGTAGACTCATTTTTAAGTCTCTAATAGATAGATAGATAGATAGATAGATGATGGGTCCAATGCTATGGTCAGATGGCTGAGGAGGACAGAAAAAAACAAACAAACTCTAGGGGTGCTGGAGTAAAAAAATTGCAAAATCTGCAAAAGACCATCCAGCCCCCTACTAGGCATTCAACCTTACAGAAATGAACTTACCGTATATACACATGTATAAGTCGGGTCTTGAAACCTGAAAAATCGATCATAAAATCAGACCCCGACTTGTACACCCATTCAAAAATGCAACACTTATTTCTTTTTTTTTACATCTTCTTGCCTCCTCCGATGTTTGTCGCATCAGTTTCTCAGACACATTGAATTTTGTTGAAGCAGCACAGTTACCAATTTCTTTTGCTACTTCAAAGACAGTTAATTTAAAACCAGCTTCATATTTTCTTCTGATCGAATGCTCCATTGTAGATAAGGGATGTTGTTACGAGAAAGATGTATGAGGGCGTGAGATACAAAAACTCATATCAGTGCAAACGTTGCTTCGGAATAGTTTGGGTATTACCGTGTGGTCATGTAGGCACGGGGTGGGGGGGGGGGGTCAGTAGCACCCGCATTGCTGCAAAAAAGAAAGGGGTGTGCTCTGTGGTTACTCTCTCAGGTGGGCTTTAGCATATCATAATCTCTTAGACCAATAGCGTGAGTTTTCTGCATTCAACTTATATGACCGACATTATAAAATGCCAGAAATTATACCGTAAAATCAAGTTCCGACTTATCTGCAAGTATATACGGTAAGCCATTTCTGTTGCCAACAGTCATAGAAGTTGACATTTATTTTTTCGTTTTCCATAATGCAGTTTTATTTATTATGGGTGCCATAATTTTCTAATGACAGGGTCATCTGTTGCTATGACTATGGCACCCAGAGTTGCCAAAAATGCATGACGAGTGATGTCACTGGAGCCATTATATAAATAGGTTGGCACATGTGTTCTCAGATCATGTGAGGTAAGGATTATATGAGTGCTTTCTTACAAACCATTATGAAACCTTCAGCCTTTGATCTTTGCTTTTCATTTAAGGAAATTTCTTTTTTTTTTGTTTTATGTATCTTGCTTTGTCAACTGACGTGCAACTGGGAAAGCTTCTTGACCCCTTCCTTTCTCCTGTTTTTTTTCTCACTTAACATATTCTACCTGTCTGTCTGTTAATCAGTACATATAACAGAGCCAGAGTGGCTGAAGGGTTAATTTGTAAAGAAAAAAGAATGCCAGTTCAACTGCTATACTGACTCCCTCGGTGAAAAACAGTGAGTTACATCACCTGCTGATGGCTTCTTAAATATGGAGACATTTGTATTGTGGGCATTATGCCCCTAGTGGTTTAAAGTTGCAGAAAATCAGATACAGTACATCCAAGATGCACTTTTAATGAATCTGGTTTGCCGTCTAGTGGTTATGGCATTAGACTGTAAACCACAAGGTTGCTTATTTCTAGGAAACAGAAATCTGGAAATAGTGGAAAATGTGTGCCATGGAGTGAATCAACACCTCGGGACCACCTATACCAGTCCGAAACACATAGTAAAAAACACATAGTAAAAATAGGAGTATGTTTATCCTGCATAGGTCTTGTTAGCCATCTTCACACCCATACAAAAAACATTCTCTTCCTTGGGAGGAAGCCATCATTAATTATGAGGGAATCTAAGTAACGAATGAAAAAATATGGAAGCAGCAGTGCAGTACTTGTTAATGCTGGATACAGGCTGGCACCTTATCAGGGTTGGCCCTTGCTTTACAGGCAATCTTGTTGGCATGGGCACTCTCTGTCCACATCCTTGAACCACATAAGGGGATTTGGATGGATACAGATAATTGTAATAACTTTCACAAACTTGAACCAATGTTTCTATTCAAACACTATTTTTTTTTTCAGTTTCTACTAGGCTTAGAAATAGAATTAAAAACAGCAATTAAACAAAGCATTGCTCTTTTTCTTCTGCCTCAGATTATTCATAAAATATACCTGAAGCATATTGTGTTAGTCACTAAGTATAAGTGTTAGTGTGACGCCATTATTTAAATTACAGCCAAGGCATTTATTCATTACATTCACATTAAATCATAGCATATTGTAAATGTGAGACAAAGCTAATTAGAGTTTGATCTGCTGCAACCTTTATTAGCAGAAGTCAAAACAGATATTAAAGAATAACTCAAGCAATATTAACGCAGCAAAAGAGGGGAACTTTTCAATTGTTTAGCCTGTAATTAGAAAATAATTTGGATCTCCATAATAGGCCAAGTGTTGTGAGCTGGAAAATGATTTAACAAGACAGCTGTTATTATAGGGATGTGCCATCAGTTTATGTAGACCTGTCGGACATATCCATGTCCCTCTTATTTTTTTGGGTTCTACAAGTTTAATAATGCAGTGGATTTAGAAAGTATTCCGACGCCTTCGCTTTCTGAACACTGTTATTGTGTTGCAGATTTAATTTGAAATAGACAAATTGGCCATTTTTGCCCATCAGTCTACACACCATAACTCATACTGACAAAGTGAAACCATGTTCTTAGAAAGGTTTGGAAAATTTGTTAAAAATTAAAAACTGAAATTTCTCATTTTAGTAAGCATTCAGACCCTTTGTTGTGACACTCCAAATTGTGGTCAGGTTAATTGCATTAATGAGATGTGTCGAGAACTTGATTGGTGTCAAACTGTGACGAATTGAATTGACTGGACATAACCTGTGTATACTGTATAAGGTCCACCAGTCACACTGCATGTCAGGACAACAACGAAGTCTACGGGACTCTTTGTAAAATATTCATAGTCAAATTGTGGTGGGGCATAGATGAGGGCAAGGGGATAAAAACATTTAAAACATTTGAGTTTGCCCAGGAGCACAGTGTCCTACATAATTGTGACATTATTATTAACGTCCGTAGAATTGGCCATTGGACAAACCGAGTAATGGGCAAGAACAGTATTGGTCAGGGAAGTAACCAAGAACCCAATGGTCACTCTTAACAGAGATGGGAGAACCTGTCAGAAGGACAACCACCTCTGCAGCACTTCATCAATCATGGATTTAAAATGAATGGCTAAGCGTAAGCCACTTTTGGATCAAAGGCATACGCCATCTTTAGGGACTCTGAGAGCATTAGGAAAACGATTCTCTGATCTGATGACAAAAACTGAGCTCTTTGGGTAAAACTGTGTCAGGTGAAGACCAGGCACTGCTAATCACCTGCCAAATACCATCCCTATGGTGAAGAATGGTGGTGGCAAAATCACATTATGGGGGTGATTCTCAGCAGCAAGGACATGGAGATGGGTCAAAATTGAGGGAAGGATGAACACAGCCAAATACAGAAAGGTCCTTGAAGAAAACCTTCTCCAGAGACCACACAACCTCAGACTTAGACAATGGTCTAACTATCAGCACAACAATAACCTGACGCATACAGGCAAGAAGACATTGGAGTGACTTCAGTACAAGTCTCTGAGTGTCCTTGAGTGGCCCAGCCAGCATCCAGACTTAAACTACGTAGAACATCTGTGGAGAGACCTGAACATGGCAGCTTACAGATGCTTCCCATCCAATCTCAGCTAGGAAGAATGGGATAAACTGTCCAAATGCAGGTGTGCAAAACTAGTAGACTGCCAAGCAGACTCCACTAGAAAGAAGAGAATTAAGGGTCTTAATACTGATAGGAAAGAAAGTTAGCAGTTTCTGATTTTTAAAGAATTTCCAAACCTTTCTGGGAACGTGTTTTGACTTTGTCATAATGTGTTATTTAGTGTATCTTGATAGGCAAAAATGGCAAATGTATCAACTTAAAATTGAATCTACAACACAATAAAGTGTGCAGAAACAGAGGGTTTCTGAAATCTTTCTGAATCCACCACATATTTAAATAATGTATGGTATTAAATTGATTTTAAATGAACTATTAAAACAACTGAAGTGGGCAGTGAGTAAAGTACAGCTATACAAAACCTCCAACAAGTGTATTAATTAAAATATGGCCTTCTCCATGAGCATTCCAAAAAACAATAAGTGCAGCATAAGAAATGGATATGGATTGTCATTATTTATATAATTTTGCAGTAGCATAGGACGTGAAAAATTTTGCAATGCTGCCCGCCACTAAATGTTTTACATGTGGAAGACGCTGAGGTCCACTCATGGACCCAACCACAGTGACCCATGTCAGAGGCCTGTGGGTCCACATAACACATCTTTTGTTTCTGTATATAAGAAGCATAGGACATTAATAGAGGAAGTCCATAGAGGAGCTACTAGACTAACTCTAACACATTTGAAAATGAGTTACAAAAAAAAACTGAAAAAGTGGAACCTTTTCATTTTAAGTAAAGGGAGATTAAGATGGGATTTAGCAAGGTGAGTGCCAGCTTTTTAAAATCAATGTTTCGACAAAAAACACAGGGGGCACAGAGGGCTATTAAAAATACATTTTGCTTAAATGTTCATAGATGTATAACTGAAAGTAGCCCGTTGTGGAAATTCAATTTTAATTTTGGCATTATATTGGAAACACTAAATCAATAGGAATTGGCACACTATATTGGACTGAAATGCCAGCTTTTGTTAAAAGTTTCTTACTTTTTAAAAATCACAGTTTCTTAAACTCAGTAATAATAAAATTACCACCCTTTGCGCAAGGCATCTCTGCAGACCTTCTAGAATTGTCTTTGGTTTACAAAGCTGAGACATCTTCTGGCATTACTAAATAACAAGCCACCTGTCACACATTAGATGTTACTTTCAAGGACATCGCTAACTAAAACCTGCCTGCTACTTCTCAGACACACTGGGGCTTTGTAGCTGAACCCCAGGAAGGCAAGCCTGTCACATTTCTTTCTGAAATAGGAGACATTGCTAGTAATTAACCTGAGGATGAAGAAGGGATTTGTTTAGCAGTTTCTAAAAATCAGAAAAGATGGGAAGCACTTCATCGATTTGTTGAAAAATAAACGTGGGACAAATGGTGTGATGCGTTCTTTTGTAAAAAGACTTAAGTGTGCTTAGATTTGGTCAGCACCTTGAATAAAGCAACACATTTTAAAAACATCTGCAAAATTCTTCACACAACCAAGAAACCATCTCTATGGATAGATAAACATGATGTACGATTATGACAAGTCCCATAAAAAAAAAACACGCAAGACCAAGAGCTGTTTTATGAGGTTAAACAGCCACTAACTCTAAGATGGTGATCACAACTACCTGTTATGGTTCAGCCATGTTTTTTCTTTTTCTGTTCATTCAGCTTTTCTGTTCAGCTGTGTTGTTCTGATGTGTGACTGGACATTTCTTGTGGGTAGGGCTTCTGTTCTCTTTCTCATATGTACAACCCTCATCATCATCTGAGTTCACCTCTGTTATAGCACGTCTTTATTTGAAAACAGCAGTGTCGGATCGGGGGGAGCATGAATATGACTGACTCATAAATTTACACTTTCTGTTACAGACTCAAATCAAATGTATGTGTTTATTCTATAATAGTAAGAATAAGAGCAGCTCACTTCTCAAAACAGAGGCGTACAGGATTACCAGTCAGTAGTTCTTGCCTCTGTGTCTCCAAAGCAGTCATATTAAGGGCATGTCAATGTCGCACCCTAACGCGAGTTCTTTTTCTGCAGTTATATACTTGAATAAAAGTGCACTTGTTTTGTTATACTTGTACCTTTTGTGAAAGTGTTTATTTGATATTTGGGCTTCAGGCTTCACACATTATACAATTCATGTCTACATTTTGTCAATTATTACTAAAACATGAAAAACGTTTCTGTTTTAATGATGTGTTTACATAGATTGTTGTAAATACGGAACACACATGAAATGCATGTATTCCAAATAACGATTTATTATTTACCCTATACAGCTCCTGGCAACTCACACGCAGGTAAACAGACTTGAGCTGAGAGAACTTTCTGCCCTTTCTGCCTTGCTGCTTGCTGCTTGTGGTTATCAACACATTTACAACACAAAAGATGCTGATGGAGAGGTGCAAAGCGATTTAAGGTGGGCTGGGATTACGAGTTTTTTCGTAGGCTTTGGTAATTCTAGTGTTAAGGGTGTTAGAATTGAAATCCTTCTTTTAAGTGCGTTTGACAAAGTAAAAAATGGTGTATCTTTTACTTCACCATCTTGTTTTCCAACAGGTGATACCATTGCAGCATTGTCATCCATTGCTGTGGGCATGGTTTCAGAGTTTTTGCAATGTTGTGTCACTAGCGCAGCATATAAAGTCAAAGTATCCGCACCATCCCAGATTTTCAGATAAACCTTATTTGTTTCTTATAAGCTCTTTTATAATTTTCTGTTTCTGATCTTTGTTTCTTCTTTTTTTTTGCCTAACATTTGATTTTAAGTCTTGAAGTCTTTCTGGTTTGGACTGTAGCTCATTTCCCTACTTTATACTTTAACCTTTTTACATATATAGCAAAACAATTGTGTGCATTTTGTTCTTAAGTCTTTTTTTGTTTTTTGTTGTGTATGCATTGTATTTATGTAATATTGTGATTTTTATTAATTACTAGCAAAATACCTGTGCTTCGCAGTGGAGAAGTAGTGTGTTAAAGAGGTTATGTAAACATATATATACATAAACATATATACTTATATATACATATCTACATATACACATATCTACATATATATATATATACATATATCAACATATATATACACATACATATACACACATACATACATACACACACGTATATATATATATATATATATATATATATATATATATATATATATATATACACACAGACACACATATATATATACATATACATATTTACATATCTACATATATATACACATATATACATATCTACATACATACACATCTATCTATCTATCTATTGTCAGTTCAGCACTCCGGTTGGAATATGACCAAGCTGTGCAAGCTTACTGTTAAGAATGCAACATATAGTTGTACAGGAGAAAAGCAATCTTGCCTCAAATCAATGGCAACCTTTTGTAGGTCTATGAACTTAATTTAAACTTTAGGTTTACACGGTGCTCTGTTTCCATAGTACCTGCACTCATGAATATATCTGTATGTGTCAGTCGCTGAAATCCCCGCGCTTGGCACCGGCGAAGTACTGCTTTTAAATTTTTATTAAGAAGAAAAGAAAACCTTTTTAAATTGAGGTAAAATATACCACTAACAATTTGTTAAGGATCTGTTTTTTTGTGTAGCTGATTTCACACAGCCTCTCCGCTGTTTTATAAACGAACGTCATATAAGGTCTTCCTTTTTCGTTACTTCAGAAGCAGCCTTTTTATTTAATCCTGTTTTTACGATTGTTCTGTTTGTATACCAGTTTGTCAGTTCAGCACTCCGGTTGTAATATGACCAAGCTGTGCAAGCACACTCTTGAGAATGCAACGTATAGTTGTACAGGAGAAAAGCAATCTTGCCTGAAATCAATGGCAACCTTTTGTAGGTCTATGAACTTAATTTAAACTTTAGGTTTACACGGTGCTTTCTTTCCGAAGTACCTGCACTCATGAATATGTCTGTATGCGTCAGTCGCTCAAATCCCCGCGGTTCGCACCGGCGAAGTTCTGCTTTTAAATTTTTATTAAGAAGAAAAGAAAACCTTTTAAAATTGAGGTAAAATATACCAATAACAGTTTGTTAAGGATCTGTTTTTTTGTGAAGCTGCCTTCACTCGACTGATCACTTCGAGCTTTAAGCCTGAGAAATTACCCCATAAACGCACACGTTTAATTGCACATCTGTTAATATGTATGCTTACACAGTATTAAAAGACACTCAACAATTACACAGTATTAAAAGACACTCAACACTTAACGTCATTTACCTTCGTTCCCGCGTTTGACTCGTGCTGTAAATCTCTTCCTTGTTTTCACTTCACGTGATTACGTAGGAGGCGTAATACGTGATGACGCGATACGTGACTCCGCCTCCTCCATTAGAGAATATGGACAAAAAACAGGTTCTAGTTATGACCATTACGCGTAGAATTTCGAAATGAAACCTGCCTAACTTTTGTAAGTAAGCTGTAAGGAATGAGCCTGCCAAATTTCAGCCTTCCACCTACACGGGAAGTTGGAGAATTAGTGATGAGTGAGTCAGTCAGTCAGTGAGGGCTTTGCCTTTTATTAATTAGTATAGATTGTATCATTTTGAGGTATGTTATGAGTATTTGCAATTGTTCTTGTTATCTGCTGTGTCTCCAGTATGTGGAGCCTAAGGAGGTGGGCAACTTGATCATGGATCCGAGGTTCCAGTCCAACCTAATTTTTAAGGTATAGTTGCAGTTCTCACTATAGCCTTGGCATTTCCTATTATAATTCCTGATTTTGATTCTTTCTTTGTTGGGTTTCCTGGTTTTGGCCACCTGCTTTGCTTATAAGATATTGTTCTGATTTACTCATCTTTCGATTCATTTACTGAAGGCAAAGCCTGTCTTTGCCCATTTTACTGCCATGCTTTTTGTTCTCCTTTTTAAAATTCTTAACATGATCTTTAATTTTTATATCAGCTATATTTTGTGTATTTAAGTGCAGAGGTGTTAGATTTCACCTATCCTCCACTTTGGAAATTTTTGTATTTCAAAAAGCCTTAGCCCAATTTTTGGGCCTGTACAGGGCAGGAGCCTGTCCTTTGAGTTTAGGGTTAAATCATTAAGGGTGAGGCCCAGTTGTAGATCCAGTGGGCCCAGAACTGTAACAGTGGGGGCCTCATGCATAACACCATCCGTAGAATTCACACTAAAACATCCAGATGCATAAATCTATGTGTTCGCCACCTTCCACGTTCTTCCGCTTCATAAATCCCGGTCAGCATGAAAAGCAACGCACATGCGCGTGCCTGCTGCCACTCCCAAAACTCCTCCCAGAATTATGCCTCTTTGAATATGCAAATCAATATAAATAGCCCTTAAGCTCAGCGTTCTGTGGAAAGGCAATGGCAAAAGCATGGAGGGAAATAGAAGAATTTCAGCAAATACCAAGTGGAGGCAAGGAAAATGTAAACAGTGGTATAAACAACAAAAAGAAGTTGATCAAGTGACATAGAGTGTCAGAGAAACTCGAAAGCTCAAGTTCATAAAAGTCGCACAGTGCCCGAAATAAAAAAGAAGTTGTCAGACATCAAAGTCGCTGTGAAAAGACCAGTTGTTGCCCACCATCTGAGTGTCATATGAAAGCTTATTAGGGTATAGACAAAAGAAAAAAAATAGGGACACAGTGGGGAAAAAAACTCTAAATGTCAACTTTAATCTCGAAATTTCCACTTTAATCACGTAGTTTATTTTGTCATTAAAGTAGAACATCATAAACTTCATCTTAAAATCATTTTTTATTGCTAGTTTCTCAAATCTTATCGTAACTAAAGTAGAACATTAAATGCTTTGTTTTGCATTTGATCTTCTATGTGCTGTATGTGTGTCAATCAGTACGTGCTTCTTAAACGGGCTTTCTCTTTTTCCGACAGGACACAGAATCCATTACATTTGTGATATTACAGCTCTCTGAATAATTTAAATACTGAGATGTATACTTGATATCATTTTCATGATGAAAGGAATTAAAGCATGTACTGCTGCTGGAGCATGTGAATTTCCCCTTGGGATTAATAAAGAATCTATCTATCTATTGATCTAAATATGGGAACACGGTGGCGCAGTGATTGTTCCTGCCTCACGCAAGATGTTTGCTGCTCCGTGTGCAACCTTCAGTGAAATAATTTATTGCAGCAGTACTGTCTCTTTCAAACGTACTAACCCCCAATTCCTGTCCTTCATTTTCTTTCTCCAAATACCCAATTGACACACAATCAGCTCTGTAATAGATGCTAAGCCATCTGTAAGCTTAGAATGCCGATTCTTCAAAACTTTTAAGGAACATTGAAACATCTTCATAATACTTGTTTAATTATTCTATCCATCTATCCTTCCAGTGTCACGCCAGCCCCAGCAAGAATACAACGTGAGGCGGGAACAATCAGTGAACGGAGCGCCAACTCACATGTGTCCTCACATGTTTAATTATTAACAATATAGATTTTTTAAATAAAGTTAAAGTTTTATCTGTATAATACAATAAACATATTTTGCTGCATTTCATCTTAAAAATGATAGAGTCATTATATGCAAATACGCGCTTTATAAAGTGGCTCAGGTTGTGCAATATTATAACTGTATTGCAAGTTTACAGTGGGGTAATTGTACTTATAAGTACAAACAGTTCTACAAGGAGCACTTAATGGACAGATTGATTGCATTTATAGTTCTTGGGATGAAACTGTTTCTGAACTGCGAGGTCCGTATAGGAAAGGCTGTGAAGCATTTGCCGTATGAGAGCAGTTCAAATAGGCAGCATGGCTGAGGCAGCATGTGCTAGATGCTGTATACCGATAATTCTCTTTCTGATCAGCTGCTGTAGAGCTGTGATTCCACACTCAGATACAGTGATATAAATACTCCGAGTGGTGCAGTGAGAGTAATATGGAAAAAGATGATCCGCTGTGGCAACCCCTAAAGGGAGCAGCTGAAAGAAGAAGAAGGTGCAGTGAGAGTAACAACGCTAAAGCAGCTATGGTATTTGGAATAGTTTGGCCATTCCGTGGACCATTATATTGTTACAGATTAATTACAATCAGATGCCTTAAACTAATAAACAATATGCGGTTAATTTCAGTGTATATGATAAAGCCACGCCAGGGATGTGGATCTAAAAAAGAAAGGGAAACCACACTGGAACAAAAGCACTGCTTTGACGCTGGGTGCCGCCAGTTTGCAAAACCGAGCAGAGAAATTGCATACGCCAGGGTTTGAGCTACTGAGAAAATGTGTGTGGCTTTACGTCCAAGTTTAGGTTTTATACATAGCGATTTGATTGTGGAAATGGGAGTACGCAACATTTTTGTGCGTACGCACCGTTTATACATGAGGCCCCAGGTCTTGCTTTCTGTATTTATTTTTAAGGTCTGCACTTATTTTTCAGTTTTGTTATAGCAGGAATCATATCAGTAGCAGTTACAAGATTTGCTAACAGTCAGAATAATATTCTATGCATACAGACAAAAGAACCAACTGCCACATAATTAGAAGAGATATAATTTACAGAGATGAAAGAGGAAAACGCAATGATTTTACACTGTTGAGGTTTTGAAATGAGTTTCATGCAAATTTTGTCTTTTCTTATTTGTTTTAATTTAAAATTAGTATTTTAAGTTCTGGACAATGTTCACCCTACCATTTCGTGCCTTGTTTACTTCCATTTTTCACCTGCTATCTTGCATATTGTCCAAGTCATGTGACCCCTGTGTTTGATGAGCACCTATGTATTGAGATGGTGCAAGGCTGTCGAATTGTACTCTAAGAATTGTACAAATTTAGTGTGTGATTTGGTGTATTTAATTTATTGTGTTTTCTTCTTGGTTAAAGACTTCTTGTTATGAACTCCTCTACTAAAGGTTTTGACTAAAGTTTAGGCTTTGTCACATGGGTTGGTTTGATCGTTTGGCTTCTGATGTAGGCATAACATTAGACTTTGTTGCTCATCTTCATCTTCTGGTCACCCACTCAACTAAACTGTGGACTATACCTATGGATACAGTACAGAAAAGAGTCAATCACTTGGTAATCCATTATGAGCAGACAATTTCATCAAATCAGGTGAGGCAATCCAAGCCACAGATGACCTAACAAACTGTCACTGTCATGTCTGGGATAAGACACTTCCATGAGTTGACACTGGTGACCAAAACGTTTGAGTCAGGACTGTCAAACTGCTTTTAATGGATTTTTTTGGAAGTATTGTTGTGAAGACCTGCCTACTAAGTATCCTTTGTTGTGGTATCCTTTCACTATGGGATGGCTGTGGTAGGTTTTATGATTCTGGTAGCCCATAAATTTTAAACTCTTCACCTCCAGAATTTAGGCCAAAAAATGAAAAATATTTGCTTTACCTCAAAACTCAAAAAGCAGGCTCCACTCCCTAACAACAAGGGGTAAAGTCTTTAAATCTTCAAAAATCAAATACAGTATATTCTAAATGGAGACAAGGAATTGAAAAAGCCCAGGCTCACAATAACCAAAACATTGTTCCTGTTTTATAGTTAAAGATTTATTAACAAAAATATTTAAATAATGCAGATAAGAACAAAAGAAACATTTAACTGAAACGTTTATGTTTAAAATCTAAGGCAAATAAAACTGGTTTGTAATCTAGAAATCTTCATCTTTAGCGAGGCAAAGCCCAAAAACAAACATAAATAAGAATGAACACCTACAATAACAAAATCTAGAGCCACCCAAGAGAAGTTTAATAATTAATGCCAAAGCACAGCATTACCACAGTTGCAGACTATTGAAGGGCCTCACAGCTTCAACATTAGGGGGTCCTACCCCCCTTGGTTAAATATATAAAATGCAGGGAGTATAACAGAGAATCAATAAATACATTTGCATAATACAGAAATACAAAGTAATCAGGACATCAAACAATTTTCAATGAGAAATACAATAAAAGAACATAAATTGTAAAACAACTCTTCTTCTCCTTCTTCTTCTCTCGGCTGCTCCCATTACAGCTTGCCACAGCAGATCATCTTTTTCCATATAAATTGTAAAACAACTCAAAAGAAGAAAAAGTTGTGTCACATCAACTGAACCCAGGGGTTTTCCCCTAATGGGATACAAAGTTACTCCTTTACCGAAAACTTCAAAAAATAGGAATTAATAATAGGAGAATGAGGAGTGTTGTTTTATGCTACTTCAAGTTTGCTGATCATGAATATGATACTGGTTTTGATATTTGATCTTTTATTCTCTAAGAAGGTTAAAAATTATATATTTCAAACATAAGTATGTGGAGTATCGTTTTAGACTATTTCAAGGTCAGTGATTAGGAATATGATGCAAAGTGGTCTAAATCTCTCTATATATAAAATCCAACGTCTGTCTGTATGTCTGTCCGCTTTTCACAAGAGAATTACTTAACGGATTTAGATCGGGTTTTTTTTCTATAATTTACTTGAACATTCCGGTTGATTTTGCAAATTTTGTCATCTTGCTTAGTATCATAGTTTGCTTGCGGGAGCGAGTTATTTACGCAAATCCAAGACAGAGACTGTGGGCTGAGAGAAGAGGGAAGCGTGACGTCAGGAGTGGGGAGCCAGGCAGGGCCCTCCTCACTCACGCGCCAGCCTCCATTCGAGTTGCTCTACCTCTGGCCACGTTTTGGAGCATACCTTGCTTCTGCTTTGCTAGCGATACCTGTTTGTTAATTGGTTTTAAAGTTTGTCCTGTTTCAGGGACAGCTAGTCAATTATATATATATATATATATATATATATATATATATATATATATATATATGTAAAACACAACAAAAATTGATGGCATGATTATGGTTGCATCACAAACATTTTATTATGTGCATTGCATTTCTCATTTCAACAGATGACACATCATAAATATTAACACTAATTTTAGGAATCCCACACCAAATGGCTTATAACAGAGACATATACATTGCATGGTGCACTGATTACACACTGATTACATATTGTAATCCTAATATCTACACAAATTGAATATTATGAGTCTTATTCGGTAAACTCTAAAATGCACAGTTTTTTTACCCCATTACTATTGGGATGAATTTGGCACTGCTGCTTCATGAATCCAGTAGGAGTGGGTTATAATCCCACCTCTAGACACTGTCTATTTGTAGTTTGTATGCTCTGGCCATGTTCACATCGTTATTCCTCAAGTATTCCACATCACATGCACATCATGTGACAGACAGATGTCTTCTCTAATGCTATTTCGTGCCTCACAGCCAGTGGTGCCAGGATTTGCTCTGGTAACCCTAACTTGAATAAGCAGTTTTGACAATGCTATGCCATGTCATCTATTATTCGGGGTATGGAAGGTTGTGACAAGGCCTTCCTTCTATGACACTCATCTTGCTTTACTTTCAAAACAATAATTTGCCGCTTTCACCCGGAGAAAGACAGGCCAGTTAGAAAATAGATGGACAGATAGAAGGATTACTTCTGTTCTAGTCACATATCTACCTACACCTGATTCCACCAACGTGTCTGAAGGTATCAGGCTAGGCTCTGGCTCTCCTCAACGCTAATATGGAATAAGTATGTTTGAAAAATCAATAGCTAGATCACTTTAATATTGCATTTTATTGCTTCTAATTCTACAGTCACACACAGTACGTGAACCTTAACTTAAAGCACTTAAAGCTTTAAACTTCCATTTGCACCCCTTTTTGCCTTACTTGAAGGAAATGTGGCAATGTTGGTTTCCACTGATATATTGCATCCCAACACTAATATAGTCATTCAATCTTTTATTATTTGTGTCATTTACATAAAAGAAGATGAATCCTACCAAAGAATATTATTATCAGCATATAATCCAATCCTCTTTGCCTCCTTCTCATTTATCACGCAGCCTTATGAAAGCTCTAAACCACGCAGATCATATAAGGGCTGTCTTGGCCTCTTTGATAATAATTAGCCAGCTTCTGAAGAGCATAAGGAAGCCAGAGAATTGAAAACAGGAAATTAATCATCTTCATTCTGCAATTGTTAACGTTAGTAATTCAAACAAGTCTGGCTGATGCTTGAAAACAAGAGGTGCCAAAATAACTTTTAATGGAAGGCTCCTTCAGATCTCATTTTGCAACAGGATAATGGCAGCCCCATTAATTGGGAAACATGTATTTTTGATGAATGCCTTCCTTTCACGCAATTCGTGACAGATTCTGCCTTATTGCTTCCTTGTCTGAATGAGATATAATTTAAGTTTGCATAAGACCTTTGTCTCTTTTTGGGATGTTGGGAGAAGGTCGATTGTTTACCTGGCATGCTTCTCTCGCGCACTGCTGAGGACAAATGGAAACAGAAAATGACAAACTTGTCCACCATGCAGAGTCGCATTCAGTCTTGTGTTTCCTGAAATAATAAAGCTGCCATCTTCAAAGAGTCGCTTTAAATCCTTTATTAATTATAACTTTAATAAGTTGCTTTTGTCTCCGCAGCAATGCAATGGTAAAACTGAGAATAACATTTTAAAATTGTGGATTGAGAAAGTTCTATCTATCTATCTATCTATCTATCTATCTATCTATTATATAGTGCCTTTAATATCTATCTATCTATCTATTATATAGTGCCTTTAATATCTATCTATCTATTTATTATTTAATCCCTTTAATATCTATTTGTCTATCTCTCTATCTATTGATTCAGCAGATACATGTAGTCAAGAAACAAACCAAGGTCAGAACCATCTCTCAGATCTATCCATCCATCCACTTTCCAACCCGCTGAATCCGAACACAGGGTCACGGGGGTCTGCTGGAGCCAATCCCAGCCAACACAGGGCACAAGGCAGGGAACCAATCCCGGGCAGGGTGCCAACCCACCGCAGGACACACAAACACACCCAGCACACACTAGGGCCAATTTAGAATCTCCAATGCACCTAACCTGCATGTCTTTGGACTGTGGGAGGAAACCGGAGCGCCCGGAGGAAACCCACGCAGACACGGGGAGAACATGCAACTCCACACAGGGCGGACCCGGGAAGCGAACCCAGGTCTCCTAACTGCGAGGCAGCAGCGCTACCACTGCGCCACCATGCTGCCCACTCTCAGATCTATCTTTCTTCAAAATTAGAATTACAAAAATGTCTTAAGTGGGAAGTCACAACAAAAAGATAAATCGAAAAAGCACATAAAAAAGGATTAATTAAGATACCCAGAATTGCCTGATCCGAAGTCACATGTGCCTTTTCCATCCATCGACCTACCTCTTTATTATGTATATAGTGTTTCCACGCTATCTGTCTTAACTCTTCTTTGTAACATCATACCAATCAATACTTGATGAAGTCAATCAAGCTTTGAACTGCATGAGATGAGATTACAGTAGCCATGAAAAGCAAGTTATACCATTTCTAAATGTGAAAACACAAAATTATATTTCAAGGACGCATATGAAGCGAAGTTTTAAACAGGGAGATCTCCGTAAAAAGGTTCAGTTACTCTTGGACCTGCAGACACAACATGTTTACCTGGAGCTACCTGCACAGCTGGGGAATACCAAAGGCTCCATGAGCACAACGTGGCCACAGATGGGATGACTTCTTTGTTCATTGCCACAGTTGGAATGACGTCTTTCTTTATTTTTCCTCCATTATGCATACCGTTGAGTGCACCAAATTATGAACTGATGCCACACGTGAGGTCGATTTCTTTCTACTGCTGCTAGCTCTCCATAAGCCTGAAACACAGAAGCAGATTAAAAAATGGACAGATGGATGACAGATTTTGTCCACTGAATTTTCTAAGTTCAGCTGACTTTCTGCTTTTAAAAAATGCTGAGACAAGCCCACATACACAAAGAAGGCACGACTGCAATTATTATTTTATTGGCCATATCATAAAGAGATCATAAAATATTAAAGCACAGAATAAAAGCGAACATAAGAAAGAAATTTTGCAGTGGGTTTCTAAAAAAAAAGACAACATTTAATTCATTTTTAATAATAAAAAAAATGCAATCATGATACACTTACTGGCCTGCACAATCCCATAAACCCATTTCATCATTATAAAGTATTTATACCCTTGGGGCTGGATGCCTACCCAGAGTTCCCCTCAGGACACAATAACATGCAAACCCAGTGTGTCTTCTGTTCAGCTGGTGTGCCTTTGGACAGAGATGTACATGTATAGATAAGGTGGTCTCCACTCAGCAAGCATTTGCACCTGATGATAGATCAGAGTCAAAGATAATACTTTTAGTGGTCAAGCTAAAGCATTAAAATGGAGGCTCCTTGAGGATGAAACGAGACATTACCATTTGGACTCCAATCAAGTTTGGACAGATTTCAAAGAGAAATAAAACAAACAGGATGACCCTGATCACAATTTGGAGTACCACACCAAAGGGTCTGAATATTTACAGTACATAAATAAATGATTTCAGGTCTTGTTTTTCAATAAATTTGCAAACCTTTCTGAAAGCATATTTTCACTTTGTCATTGAGTGTAGGCTGATGGGCAAAAATGCCAAATTGATCCATTTAAAATTAAATTATCTCCACAATAAAATGTTCAATAAGTGAAGGGGTCTGAGTACTTAACTTTCTGAATGTATTTTATGCCAATTTTTGTCAAGCTGAACTCTAATTAAATGCTGGATTAGAAACTTTAGAAACAAGGTGATGAATGGAAACCAATACAGTATGAGGGGGTGAGTGGGCATTCAGGTGCAGTGGCATGCCATCCAGGGTTGGTCCCTTCCTTGTATCTTCTTCTGTCAAGACAGGCTCTTATGCCCTTTGAAACAATTCCGGAATAAAGAGCTGTTTGAAGAATGATTGATAGCTGGAAACTGGCCCATTGGGAACGACTGGAAATTCCTTGAGATGGAATGGCATCCTGTTCAGGTTCGGTTCCAGCTTTGCATCCAGGAGTGCTGGGATAGTGCCCGACTCATCACAAACTCTGTAAAGGAAAATAAAATGGTATAGAAAATGCATTGACTGATGAAAATTGACATCTAAAAACTGTGAAACCCAGCAGGGTTTGAGTGAAATGCCAATCAATCAAGAATAAAAGCTGAGGAAAGATGCTCCTTATAGTGAAATTATAAATTGTGAGATTTTTGAACTCTTTCGAGACCCACCCCAACAGGGTGACACGCCAAAACGTGATCGACACATCTATTGAGGGCTGCTTGTCCATCACAGAGGCAACCACAGGTTTGCTGTATCTCGCAGGCTTGCAGTGCCACAGAAACAATGGCATGCACAATGTGTCTGTCGCCTGAACGCTATAACTTGGCCACTGACCTCATCCTGGCCCTGCCCGTTTGCTGTGTCTGTGTGTAGTAGAGTGGTAGCTCCCACTGCAATAAATAACCTTGCTGTTCCTGTTTCAAGTTGAATAAAGTGGATTTTCCTGAAATCCTTAGACTTAGCCTCATCTTTTGGGTGCAAGGCAGTGACTCACGCATCACAAAGTGAACAAGTTGAAGAAATTTTGATTATTAAGGCACACTGGCGTTTTGTGCAGTAAATTCCATTGTGTCCAGATACAATTGTAATTATTCTTGTTATGAAATGAAGTACTAACTGTAATTTTTTAAAATATCCCAGAAGGTGCAGAATGTGTTTGTCATATACAACACACAGGACACTCTGAAGCTTTGACACTTTGTTGAAAACAAGAGTACATTGCATTCTGTTCTCATATGACACACATTATTTATTCTCAAATGAGCCCTCATTTGAAATTGAAATTTTAAGTGGTATTGTGTGCACATTTAATTACAAGCAAAGTATAAGAGGACAGTATTCAGAGGGACAAAATGCTGGATCACACAGCCCTGCAGATGGGAATCACATCCACACTGGGTAGGCTGGGCAGTGCCACCATCACTAATAAGCCTACTAATCCAGCCAGATTTAAAATTACAGTAATGTCTGTTAAAGAAGCCAGCAAACTTTATGTTTAAAGGTGGGATATTGAGACTGATGAAGACGTTTCTCGGCTTCATTATTTGTATAGCACCAAAATAACACAATATCATCAAACTTGTTGAATCCGGTTCAGAGCAAGAGATGGCCAGAGCCTATCATGACGGCTTTGTCTACAAGGCAGGAATGCTGGACAGTGTGCCAGCATATCACAGGGCCCACTCCTACAACCACCCACTCCAGCCAGGTTCATAGACAACAATTAACCTAACACACACCTTTTGGGGATGTGCAATTAAAGCCAATAAAAAGAAAAATTAAAAAACACCTAGACACACAGAGAAGGTGCAGACTCCATATAGGCAGCTAATGGGAGTGAGATATTAGTACACATCTTCTTCTTCATCTTCTTTCAGATGCTCCTGTTAGGGGTCACCACAGCGGATCATCTTGTTCCATATCTTTCTGTCCTCGTCATCTTGCTCTGTCACACCCACCACCTTCATGTCCTCTCTCACCACATCCATAAACCTTTTCTTAGGCCTTCCTCTTTCCTGGCAGCTCTATCTTTAACATCCTTTTCCCAATATACCCAGAATCTCTCCTCGGATATTAATACACATAAAAACACATATTTGTTAAAACACACAGAAAAAAAGCAGAAACTGACTAACATAAATGGAAACCAGCACCACCAGCCCACTAATTAATTGATTGACTATATATAGCTGACAACAGAATAGCAGAAAACAAAAATTCCAGTCAGTAGCAAATAATCCTCTAGGGTTCTACGGTCCATGGTCAGTTATAAGAGAGAACAGCAAAGACAAAGTCAGACACGGCTACAATCCTTGAGACCTCGGCCAACTGGCCGCCTACCTGATCCTGGGTTTTCTATAGTGGAGTCTGTGCAGGCCGTTTAATGTGATGAGAGAATCTTTCCATCCGATGATTCCAGTGCACAGCAGCCTGGCGACAGAGCAGTGGCACCAAGTGCCACATCCAGATACCGAGAAGAGTAACAGAATAGAAGAGGGTTAGCAGTTTAAAAATATTGTGATACTTATATGTCTGCAGAAATGACTAATAAATAGAAATAAAGTATGCACAGCTACTTAGTAGCTCTAGTTAGGGTATACCGGACCAGTGGTTCTCAATGTTCACTCCTGGTGGCACCTTGTGGCTGCAGGTTTTTTATCCAAGCCAGTTTTAATACCTTTAACACTAGAATCCCTGAAGCTTACGAAAAAAGTCATAATCCTGGGGGAACCTTAAATTCCTTTGCACCTCTACATCAGCGTCTTTGTCTTGCAAATGTGTCGATCTGCACTGGCAGAAGGCAGCCTGCTCACTCATCCCTTCACCAATGCAGCTGAAGTCAACTCAGACGCTGAAGTCTCTTTATCTGGCAGTGAGGTGTTTGGAATTGTATAGGGTAAATAATATATCGTTATTTGGGATACATGCATTTCATGTGTGAACTGTGTCTACAATGATCTGGGTAGGATGACAGGAAATGTGAGGTATGAAATGATGAACACATAACTGAAACAGAAAATTTTTCATCTTACTGTAATAATGACAAAATGCAGATGTGAAGTGTATAATGTGTGGAGATTGAAGTCCAAATATCAAATAAACACTTTCACAAAAGGTATAACAAAACAAGTGCGCTTTTATTCAAGAATATACCCAAAGAAAAAAAAATCATTTAATTTACACGTTGCTGTCAATGAGTGAAAACCTAAGCCCAAATATTAGCTGATGTGTCTGTTTGGCTGGTGCAGAGGTAAGAACTGCTGTCTTGTAATCAAGAGCTTGTGAGTTTGAGTCCGGGTTATTCCTGTTTTGAGTAGTGAGCTGCTGTTATTATTACTATAATATAATAAAAATGTACATTTGATTTTAGTCTGTGTAAGACTTGAATTTGAACCCTGGTCCAATATGCACCCAGCATGAGTCTGAATCTCATATCCTTCTGAGCTTATTCTTAAAAGCTGATGCTGTTATTTTATTATTCACTATGATAAATGTATTTCTTGTTCTTTTATATAACCCCTTAAGAGAAAATGTTATATTTATGGCACAATCATTCTTCTATAGTATTAAGTTTCCTGTTTTTGAACCCAGCTGGATCATAAAAAAAATTAGGCCATTGTTCTTTACTTTTTGGGAAACAAGATAGATGTGGAGAAACTCACACATCACCTAAAATCCATATTACTAACCGAGAATGCTAAACCGGATGATGGACGCAGGCACATCCGGCAATGGGCCGTAGCTGCAAAAAGACGTACTGCGCAGGCGCTAAAAACAGTCCGCGAGAGTCGGCTGAGGAGCCGAGAAAGGCGGACAAAAGAGGGCGAGAGAGGCGGATGAGGGGCCGCGAGAGGCGGACAAGACCACAGAAAAAAGGAGTGAGCACAGGAAGAATGGAGAAATGAGGAAACGCAGGCAAAGCACGAAACACATTGCACACGAGACTAGACCCAAAAAAAAAAAAAATAGAGGCTCGTGCACAACAGCAAGGCACCCCCCCCCCCTACAGGCACCGGACGGGACACACACCAAGAGGGGGATTCAACAAGCCCATGGAACACAAAAAAAAGAACACAAAACCACCCCACAGACCCTACAAGCAAGGGACGGGACAGACACAAAGAGGGGGATTCAACAAGACACAGGAACACAAAAAGAAAGAAGACGCTCGCGCAACAACAATCCTCAACCCCCCCCCACACACACACACACATCCATAAGAAGTGATACCCAAAGCCACATATTCTAAAGTGAACATCAACACCTTCACACTAGACAGCATAGGTGTCAGCATTGGTGGATCTCCTTACAATAAAGCACTATTAACCGTTCAACTGCAGAAAAGGAAACATATTAACAGTGACTGCGATCCTCCATATTACTTATCCATATTTCGCATGCTGAGAAAGAAACAAGTCATGAATACACGGTCACGGGTACAAAACGAAAAGGAAAGGATAACAGGAACAAACACACGAACACGAAAGAAACAACAAAATAGACGGCTATGCAGCATAGGTGGATCTCATTACAATAAGGCACTATTAACCGTTCAACCGCAGAAAAGGCTCCATATTAACAGTGAGTGCAATACTCCTTATTACTTATCCATATTTCTAAAAGAAAAAATGACTCGACTCCAAATATGCAAAGCTCAACTAAAGCTTCTAACTAACGATGTACCTAAAAGTAAAAACTTTATGAACTGCATAGATCCTACAATAGCTCATTTAATATGCACAAATCTACATCCTAGATCCACATGACGCAAACTATCAATCAAAGTGCTGCATCGCAACAGGCACGGATTCAAAACGAAACACCTCCCGTCTCAGACATACGTTAATGGCAGCGAAGGCTACAACGGGCTTCTCACACAGCACAGGCAAATCGATTACAGCTCCAAAACAACACGTCCCAAATAATACACATGCAACAACGCGCCTCTCAAACGGCACAAGCAAAACATACACCAGTAAAATTCATTCGGATTAATGAATGTCATTTGCAATCATTGTCATTCAGTTCACTTCCCTGAAGAAACAACTGGCAATACAAGTAATACATTTACACGTTGTTGTCAAAAGGGTCAAATTAGACTGCCTTCTTTACATTCATATACTGAATATCTACAGAAGCTTATAACTGACGATGTACCTGAAAGTGAAATCTTTATCAACTACATTAGATCCTACAAATCGGAATCCACTATGAACATTAACGGTGGCACTGCACGTGACATCCGTCTTGAAAAAATGTTGTTTATTGATGAATGTTCAATGGCATGAACAAACGTTTATGAATAATAATATTCGATTTGGAGGAAAGGTACTTTTATGAGGAGGAGATTTTAGACAGTGATTAGCTATTCTTCCAGATGCCATGCACTCAGCTATTGTTCAGTGCACCTTAAAATACGCAGACAATTGGCATTGCTTTCAAAAGATACAGTTAGTAAAAAAGATACGATGTCCAGAAACAGATCATAACAATTGCTTATTACAACTGAGAGATGGTACACTCACCAATACAGATGGACTTCACCCACATATTATTACAATTCCTCAAGCCTTTATCTGCGACGACTTAGTTACAGAGAGATTTGGAACAGCAATCTCATTAGACCAAATGCCCCTTTTAACACAACGCACTATATTATGTCCAAAAAATATTAATGTGGAAAACATAAATACCCAATTCATTCCATTACTTCCTGGAAAGACACAACTCTTTCTAAGCTCTGACAAACTTGACTCTGATCACAACAATAACCATCTTAAATGACCTTACAAGTTCTGAGCTGGAATTACCTTTTACACTTAAACGGCGTGTACAAAGAAATTTTCAAATAAACCTTTACACTGTGCCACACACTTTATTGTTTGCTTTCTATTTGCATCATCTACACCGTCACACTATTCTATATCTCATTCATACATCACGCTCTTTGTCATTCCCAACACCAGGGGTTGGCGAGCGAAGCGAGCAGGGGGCGGAGCCCCCTAGTAAAAATAAGAATGAAAATAATACATTCAAAAAGTCACATACATCCTAAACAAACAGGACTGTCAATGAAATTGTGGTCACCTAAGGTATCAACATCTGCTGGGTGTAACCAATCATGTTAAAAGTTTTCTGATTATGTAATGAATTCCTTTTAAAGAATAGTGACCTAATCAGTGGATTGTATAAATATAGCGCAGAGGACACCTTTTTCTTTCCAACATGTGGCTAACATGTAAAGCACTTGTTACCTTTTGCGAGATTTAGATAAAGAATAAGAATTGACACTTTCTCCTGCCTGTGTTTTATTGTTTAAAATCGGAGCATTCCAGTGGGGGGTGTCTGTATCCAAATTCTTTTCTTCCACATTTGTAACACACAGTCTAAATTTTTGCTGCCTGTAAAAGACACTGCTGAAGGGATATAAGAAACGCTGGCGAATCATTTCTTCTTGTTGTCTTGTTGTCACTCGAATTTTTTTTATTCAGTTTTATTCTTGAATAAAAGCATATTTGTTTCATTATACCTTTGTGAAAGTGTTCATTTTATATTCCAGTAACCACTTGAATGACATCAGATCTTTCACACGCATGCACACACACATCCATGCATGAAAATGTCATTATTTAAAAGTGCTTTGAACGTGAGTTGTCATTTGAACATGGTGGGGATTTTTTTTCGATCTCGCCCAGTCTCCACGTTTTGGTGCATGGTACTGAGAATGCAGACAGACTTCTACTTTTTGGGCGCATACACTGTCAGCATGGCATTGCCAGATCTAAACACTAGCATGGAGAGTTGCTTGTGTACTGAAGTGACTTTAGCTGCAGGTGGAAGTCCCACTTTATTTATAGTGCCAAGCAGAGTTGTCTTGCAGTGCAGCAGTCTATTAGATAGCGAAAGAGACTTGAAGAAGTTGTCTGTTGTTATGGTTCTGCCTTTGCCCAGAAACGGCTCCATAAGCTTTATGACCACTGTCTCAGAAAGTCTTTCTCCCGTGGGACGACTGGGATCTTTTCCTAAATAAGGAGTGGCATTGCACATGCACTTTGGCTCCAAATCTCCCGCAATCCAAAACTTTATACGAAATTTGTCAGGCTTGGTTGAGATGTATTTCAAGAATGGACAATGGACCTTGTTTGGAAACAGTTGCTCATTGACAGTAACATGTTGCCCTGGGTTATAACTCAAAACACAGTTCTCAACAAAACATTGCCTGATGTCCAAGATTGCAGCAAATCTGTCGTTTTTTCACACGTTATGCACGGGTGTCGTTGTTGTCAAAGCGCAATGTCACATGATAGTCTGACAGTGGTCATTGTATCTTTGATTGCCGGTACAACAAATAGTTCTGACCAGGCATCAACCACAGCAGCAACTGTGGTCATGTCTGCTCTTGTGAAAAGAATGGAGATAAACACCATCAACTCAAAGAGGGAGAGGCAAGTTCGTTGTACCACGTCTTTATTTGAAAACTAATATTGTCAGATTGGAGGATGGGGGGGTCATGAACAAAGAGAATAAAACTGAATAAAAAAAAAATCGCTACATTTTACAAGTAGTAAAAATTTACACCGGGTGTTGCAGACTGAAATCAAATGTATGTTTTTATTATATAATAGTAATAATAATAACAGCAGCTCACTACTCAAAATGGGGAGACTCTAGGCTTGAACCTGCAACCTCTTGATTTAGAAGCAGCCGTTCTTACCTCTACACGAGCCAAGCACACAGTTGACGTTCTGTCAAATGATATTTGAGATTCGGTTTTATTCATTGACTTTTTTTTTGGTTAAATTCTTGGATAAAGGTGCACTAGTTTTATTATACCTTTTGTAAAAGTGTTTATTTGATATTTGGATTTCTTTCTTCACACAATATACAGTACATGTCGCCATTTTATCGTTATTACAGTAAGATGAAAAATTTTATGTTCTAGTTATGTGTTCAACATTTCTTGCCTCACATGTCCTGTCATCCTACACTTACACAGATCGTTGTAGACATGGAACACACATGAAATGTATGTATTCCAAATAACGATATATTATTCAACCAATACAATTTCAAATACCTCACTGCCAGATAAAGAGACTTCAGCGTCTGAGTTGACTTCAGCTGCCTCCGTGGGGAGATGAGTGAGCAGGCTGCCTGCTGCCAGTGCCAATCGACACATTTGTAAGGCAAAAACGCTGATGAGGAGAGGTGTGAAGGAATTTAAGGTGGCCCAGGATTACAACTTTTTTCATAGTCTTCAGGGATTCTAGTGTTAACTAATCTCATTGTTTAATCAGTTGACCCAAGCAGAGTTCAGGTTAGACCTCTTAGATCCGGTAGAGGGTTTTGTTAATGCTACAGCATATAAAGACATTTTAGACAATTGAATGCTTCTAACTTTGTGGCAACAGTATGGGGAAGGTCCTTTTCTGTTGCTGTATGATTGTGCCCCTGTGCACAAAGCCAGGTCAATAAAGACATGGAGGAACTCAAGTGGCCAACTCAGAAATCCTGACCTCAACCCTACTGAACACCTTTGGGATGAATTGAAATGGTGATTGGGAGCTCGGGTCCTCTCGCCCAACATCAGTACCTGACCTCACAAGTGTCTTTTTGGCTCAACTAGCACAAATTCCCTCAGACACACTCCACAATCTTGTGGAAAGGCTTCTTGTGGAAACAGTGGAGGCTGTTATAGCCAGAAAAGGGGGTATTAATGCCCATGGGGTTTGGACTGGGATGTACCACAAACTTGTATAGATATATTGTGGGTACAAGGCAAGCCAGTGCAAGACTCCACACTCATTTACGCAGGGCTAGTTTACAACTACCAGTTTTGATAACCTGAAAATCTTTAGGATATGAAAGGAAACTGAATGACCTGAAGAAAACTCAGCATGGACAAAGGGAAACGCAGTGACCTGGTCAGTGGCTTGTGAAGTGGTACATTTAAGTGTAGAGGGGAAGGAATGAATGGTGGAAGTGAAAATTGAAACTAAGGATAAAATCAAACAAATGTGATCAGCAAAAGGAAAAAGGGATGGAAGTTTTGAATCTGAGATCATAATTAGAACATTTTATAACAATTGTCCAGAGACATCCTACATTTTATGTTTTCAGAATTAAATCAGTTTACACCTCTCCTTCCACTCATCCATCTTGATCTCCTGTCATATTTATCTATTTCAGGGATGAAAGGGCTGGAATCTTTCCAGACAGAATTTGGTGATATGTGGTGACCAACCCTGGATGATATGCCAGCAGTCAAGCTACAGGGCATACAAACTCTCACTCATGCAGAACCAGTTCAGAGTTTCAATTAGCTTCCATAATCAAATTTTTCAAGCTTTTACTGCATCCGTCTCTTTGGACATAAAATCTTCTTGAAAGATTTGATCATCTCATTAAGGCTATTGATTTGTTTTCCTGGTGAATTTTGTCAAGGCATATCAGCACATCATCACAAGGATCACAGCAAAGAGTGAACAGATCCACAATTTCTAAGCTGACCTTTAACAGAACGCAAATTTATGCAGATTGTAACCTTTCGTAGGGTTGACACATATGTTTCACTAGCAGCAATAGCCCCATGTTCAAACACTTGTTTGCCTGCTTGACAAATACATTGCAGTCCTTCACCCCCTCACTTCATCAGCATTTGGAAAGAAAACCCACAAGATCAATTGCAAAGAGCTCCTCGGATTTTCTGCCACATGGATTTTGCACTTGTTTCACAATTCACATGCTTGTATGCTTCTTCCACTTGCCTTCATCATTTAAAAGTCAGGGCTGAAACCTGTGGTGGTCTTCAATTTAAATATCACTCACACTCACACAATGGAAAACGGAGAATCCTGTGAGCAGAAGACAGCCCATCAGTATGAGTGTGTGTGTCCGCATGCAGGACAGAATGGCCACTATGATTTGGTGTTTGAGAAAATTCAAGGGCTCTTTATAAAATTGTATACTGTATCTATGGATACGGTTAAGAATGCATTCGCTTATTTATGTCACGGCCTCAGGGGAAAAAAAAATAAAAAAAAGCAGTTTAGCCTATCGATGTCTCAGAACATGTCTGGGAAGATCAATCACGACCTGAAGTTGAAAAAATTGTATTTTCCGGGATTATAGGTTAATGCTTTTCCAGCATTTCTTGGTAGAGAGATCTTCTGTGCCTTATTTTGAAATGAAAAGGTTATAATAAAAATATAACTGAGATTTTCTGCTTATTAAAATACTAACTGAAGAAATGTATCCTCTCCTTGAAACGAAAGTGTCGCAATAAACATTCTGTGTGGACACTGTTTCATAATTTGTGCCGATTCTCAGCAGTAAACAGGGGCTTGCTGTGACCCCGAACTGGGTAAGTAGTGTAATATTGTGAAAAAAAATTTATATATATAAATATATATATATATATATATTATATATATAAAAAATATATATATATATTATATAATATGACCAGCAGGGAGCACATCGGCTCCTCAACTCCCAATGCAATAGTAACTAGGCACAAGTGTAGCAACACACACATTTATAAGGGGGAAACACTTTTCATTCGTTTCCCCCTATAACACCAAGCACAGTACAATAAGCACATTACTTTTTTATTCTTCTTTCTCTCTGTCACTCCTTCATCTCTATTTCTTCTCTGGCAAGCTTTGTCCTCCTCCTCCTCTCAATTCTAGCTCCCAGAATAAAGACGGCCATCTCCCTTTAAGCTGCACCCGGGAGTGCTCCAGGTTTCTCTTTAGCGAGGTCTGGGATCTCTCCCTGGTGGGGTGAAAGCCCAAAGTAGGGCTCTGCAGTTCCCCCTGCATCCTCAGAACCCAACTGGGCTGTGCCAAACTGCAACTCCCATACAGCCCTGTTGGAATCTGAGGTGTTGCCATCTAGTGTCCAGGGGGAAGTGGCCTGTGTATATCTTCTCTCTCTGCTAATTAACTTTTTTTCCCTTCATTTTAATAGCTTTGTTTTTAAGGATTCAGTCCTCTGAATTTTTTCTTTTTTTTTTCATTAAATGACAGTCAAACAGAAATATTTGGGATATTTCCAAAACTGTTGATTTTTCTGTTTTTTCTAAGAACACAGTCAAAATGTTTTGGTGACCTGAGAAATCAACCTTACTGAGACCATCACCTTTCTCTATTTTCAGATATTGTTTGACGGGCACAGGTGATCTGGTCATTTGGCAGATTGTTTTGTGTCTCATTATTGTTTGGCTGCTAGTTAAGGAAAAAGAGACAACTAAGGGGCCTAAGTCAAGTTAATTAAAACTAAGGCAAAAGAAATTAATTAGCAGCAAAAACTGGTCACTAATGAAGAAGATGGTCAGAATGAAAACCTGCAGCCACTGCAGCCCTCCAGGACTGGAGTTCGACACTCCAGCACTATGACGGCTTCCCAGCTGGGCAAGGGCACCGGCCAATTACTGCCCCTCCTCATGGAGCAAAGTGTCCCGTCCCACAAATGCTGTACTCCACCGGGAGGGGCAATCATCGATGGCCAGTCCATGGCTTCATCTTGCAATATATAATTGAGCATATGATGGAGAGATGCTGAGCCAACGCCGCCATCCAGCATCTACCAACTTTATGTTCAGACAGCCACTCCATCCATGGCCCAGCCAACGGCACTCATAACAGTGTCCCCTGGTGGTCACTATATATATATATATAATTTTTTTTAATTCTCTGTGCTACACTATAACTCCATACTCTAGTAATATATAGTGCTTTCATCTGGAAAAGATTGTCATCCATAGTGTGTTCACCAGGCAGTTGGAGCTTCAGCCACTAAGGCTCATCCTTACATCCTTACCCATAGTGCTGTTTTACCCAAGAATACACTGTGCACAGACTAACTATCAAATCTGTGTGTTTCTGTCTCTGTGTGCCTAAGCTCAGATGTATAAAACACATGTCTGGAGACACCGTGAGTGAGTTTTGCTTAAAAGTGGGTGGGTTACACGGTTCTCTCAATTTGAAATTTCTAAACCAATCCAACACTTCAGGAAAGTGGAGCTCCAAGTAGGGGTCGAGATTTAAATAGCAAAGAGTGACGCTGCATTCATAACCTGGTCCAATAGACAACAAGCATGAGGTCATGATGGATAAACATTCTACGCCTGAAAAGCGTCTTCTTTTAATCATATAAATGTTACGTTGTGTGTGCTGAGAACATTTTATATGCATTACAAATTAACCTTTCTGTAAAGCCAAATTATGTTGTGGGTTTTGTAGGCATCACTGGGCTAGCGGCAAAAGTGAATGATGCACTGCTGTCGGCTGCATGTCGTGTCTGTTGCCCTCAGTTATGACAGTACTGCCACAGTCATTGTGAGGTTAAAAGAAATGGCACCTACATCCATGAAAAGACGAGCTCTGAAATATGCATTTGAACTAAATGGTTTGACTGGCGCCTGTCTAGGTGTTGCTTCTGCTTTGTACCCATTGATTTCTGGAATAGGCTCCAGTTGCCCTGTGAATATGCCCTGGATAAGCAGGTTAAAAGATTAAATGAATAGATGGATGAACTAAACATTGTACAATCACACTCAGTTAAAATGAGGTGAAAAGAAGTGATGCTAAGTGAGTTGCTAGTCTTCAGTCTTCAGTACACCCAAAACAGTAAATGTGCTTAATGACAGTGACACAACTCCAGCAGAACCACAGATGAGGCTCAGCACCCAACATCTCACTGCACATCTAAAAGAATTCTAAGGTAAGATAACATTACTATCCATCCATCCATCCATCCATCCATCCATCATCCAACCTGCTATACCCTAACACAGAGTCATAGGGGTCTTCTGGAGCTAATCCCAGCCAACACAGGGCGCAAGGCAGGAACAAATCCCGGGCAGGGTGCCAGCCCACCGCAGGGCACACCCACACACCAAGCACACACTAGGGACAATTTAGGATCGCCAATGCACCTAACCCGCATGTCTGTGGACTGTGGGAGGAAACCGGAGTACCCGGAGGAAACCCACACAGACACAGAGAGAACATGCAAACTCCACGCAGGGATGACCCGGGAAGCAAACCCGGGTCCCCTTACTACGAGGAAACAGCACTACCACTGCGCCACCCTATTACTGTCTAATTGGTGTAATAATTGTTTTTATGTCTGATCCTTGTAAAGAAACACAAGAACACATCAAAAAGAGTTGGGGCACTGTAGTGATCCCCGTATATTGTAATGGCCAAAACAGAAAACAGAAAGATTACAATAATCAGAGTTGTCTTGTTCAGATGAGAGCCTTCTTCAGACTGTCCCAAGATGGTGTTAGAGCAGCTGGAGGGCCACAGTGGCTACAGGTTTTTGTTCCAACCCTGTTTCTTAATGAGGACTCAATTATTGCTGATGAAGCACTTACTGCTCAAGTGACATTTTGATGCTTCATTTTAGTGATCTTGCTTGTTAAGGTTTCTCACACTTCATTTTTTTTATTCCAGTCTTAAACTTCTGCATTTACAGTTTTTAATGGCTCCTTATTAGCAATAAGATGGAAATGGCAAAGGAGCCAGCAGTTCTTCATCTAATTTGTTTCCATTTACACCTGTGTGGATTGATCATGCACTATCTAGTTTAATAAAACACTTAAGAGAAAAATGTGACTGACTGAAAACAAACCATTTTAGGCTTCAAATCATTTGGATGATATCCTTGGAAAGGAAAAAATAAGCGATATAAGAACCTAACATTGCATAAAACTAAATAAGGTCTGAGATTGGCAAGGATTACTTTCTAGTTAAGCAATTGGGTTGGAACTAAAACCTGCTGCTGCGGCGGCCCTCCGGGACTGACGGTGCCCATCCCTCTATTACATCCAGTTATGACATCTGCAAGCCAGAAGGGGCAGGTTCAAGAGGGTATAAACCAAAAGTGATGTCAGAGATGGAAGAGCTGTCAATCATCCTTTCTGCAGAGGGGGAAAGGGAAAAGGCATTTGACAACAGCGCCACCCTCTGGCTCGGAGTGTAACAGATATTAAATGAGCCCTGAGGTTCTCTCTTTGACACAGGTGTGACACCCTGCAAGACTACTGCTTCTTACCAGACTTAGAGATTGTCAGCCATAGCATGACCACCATGTACACCAAGGTACACCCTTACTCATATAAGTGCTGTATCACACATGACTACCTTATGCACAAACCCTGTTGAGGACATCACCTCATACTTCTGTTGATCAGGAATTAATAAAGAGCTCTTAATTCCCAGGCAAGACACCACAGGCAAAACAGCAGTGAAGGCAAACTGTTCTTCTGTTCAGAATAATCTACGTGCAATACAATAAGCACACTATAAAATATGAAACCTATGTATGTCAGTTATACTGACCTACAAGAGACAATAGAAAAGAAGTCATTAATCTGTTCCTTGGTCTTGCTGATGTTGAGTTGCAGACAGCTCTCAAAGTTCTCCACCTGACTTATCTACTCTGTCTTATCCACTTGTCAATACACCTCATTAGTGCACAATCATCTGAAAATGTCTGCAAGTACCGTGACCTGTTGTTTTATTTATAGTCTGAGATGTATGGGGTGAACAGGAAAGGAGACAACCTTCAATACATGTTAAAAACAGTCTTTCAGATGAACAAAAGCAGAAAGTCTTCAGAGCTCTAAAAATGGAAACTATGCCATAATGTGTACTTTTTTCTTGACATATCTGTTATGCCTTTCTATTTTACAGTTACTTCTAACCGTAACTTAATTATATAACACATACAATAACACATTACTCCACAGTCCAAAGCAAGGGTAGATACTTTGCAAACTGGATCAGCTTAGTTTTCCACCCCTTGCATGTTTGCTCATTCTATGCCTTACTCTTACTATGTATCCCATGACTGCCAAAATGGCCTCCAGGACCCTGAAATTGACACGTGCTTTAGGAAATGTATGGATGGTTGGACAGTTTTTACCCAAGTATTTATTTTCAAATTTGCCTAATCCAAAATTTGACTAAACCTATAGTGATCACACACACAAGGAACTGGAGCCAACCCTGGTCAAGATACTGTTTAGTTTCCTCAAGGATCAGTTTACTGATTGGGATTTTCTAATACTCAAACACTTTATTGATTTATTTCATCCTGTAATGATAGGGCTGAGGATTCCAAGGACCATGTGGTTGGACAGCGACTAAGCAGTGCACTTTCTGAAGGAGTAGTGGGTTACAAATGGAACATCTCCGCAAACTCGGTGGGACGGGTAAAACAGTGGAAGGAGCGTGAGAGACGGGATTGAGGGTGGAAGGCCCTGGAACAGACGGAAGCTTTCAGTGTTGCCAGGTCTGTGGTTTTCCCATCCAATTGGGTTATTTTTGTTCAGCATCCATGGGCGTTTGCGGGTTGCAGCTTTTTTTAAGGCTACTTTTAAAAAAAACAACGGCATTTTGGGATATTTTTGAAACCCCTTTCTCCCTACATAAATTCCATCCAGAACCCATTCCCTGATATTCAGACTTGTATATGTTCTTTATTGTTGCAAAAACTCTGAGGTGGACAAATTGTGTGATGGTATTTACCTATTCTGTCACTTAAATGCCAGCGATTTGGACCGGGCTTTGCTGGTATGATGGTAACAACCTAATCATCTCGCTTTTAACGCCATCCCCAAATTTTCCGGTGTGTCATTTTGTCTATATCAGGTATGGGCTATTTGTTTTGGTCAAATCTGCTATTTATAAATTGTCCTTGGGCAATACATTTTTTAAGGATCTGACAGCCCTGTGGCCTTATTCGGGGTTGGAGGCAGAGAGCGGGAGAGCACAGGGTGCAGCGCAGCATGCATGGGTATGAGAGGGAGCAGCACGAAGGGTACGAATTACGAGAGAGGAGAGACAAAGCGAAAGAGTGGTGTGCTTCAGGGCAGCAACTCTGAAGTCAATGATGAGCTGTGTAGAGAAGATAATCGGCTCCAAGAGTAGTTAAAAAGATAAGGTGTCTCCCATGGTGTGAACACTGGGAGTGCAGATTTAAGGCTTAACAGTGATTTCAGCTGCTTGAACGTGTACTGGCGTTGTTTTTTCCTGTTTGGCTGCGATTAGAATAATACAACAAGAACTCAATGTGGGATACTTTTACACGAATAATCTTCTCAAGCTGTCCTGCAACAATCAGAATTTAAGAAAAAGTAGGATATTATAATCTGGGACACATGCCCACTCACAACCTAACCCACTAATCCCACCTTTCTAAAATTAGAGTTGCGCCAATTGTGGCATCTTATTCTCAACTACACTGAATCTCATTCAGGAACAAGAAGGGACAGAGTCTATGATAAACGTATGGCTTACAAGGGTGGATCCCAGGGCCAAGGTTCAACACAGGGCTCTGTTATCCACACACCCATATGAGGCCAATTTAACACTTTCAGGGCGGATGTCGACGTTTGTCGAAATTCAGGGTTAGAGGATGGTAATCAGCCGTAAACGGCGACAAAACTCGCTGATACGTTTTAGTTTGACTCTCATTGCTAGAAGGAAAGTCAAATCAACGAAGCTAACTTTGATTTCCTTTGCATGAATCAGTAGCAAAGAGCAAACAACCTCTAAAATGGCATCGACATTTGGCGAGAGACCAAAGCGAATGTGCAATGCAAAATGCTCCGTGGGAGACATTTCCTGTGTTACCGTTGAATTGTATTCTGATTTGTTGGACTCGAAAATGAAATTGAGGTACCAGCATCAGCTGATCGTAGTGCTGAACATGTTCACGTAGCTTATGTGCCTGTTATGGCCAACATTTGCCTAGGAGGATACTGGCGCTTACAATGACAAGAGGTACGAATTAGACTGCATTGCACTGCAACTGCTGCCATCACACAAAGATAGCCAGGCAGCCGGCCCTTCACAGCATTCGTTCTGGTCATTGAGCTTCCCCCGAGCTGCTGCCAAAGACGACAAACAGGCGGCGACAGCAGCCACAGCACACAGCAACAGACATTTTATGTTGATTTATGTGTGAAACCATTGCTTTATTAGCAGTTTTTTTTTTTTTTGGAAAAATATTCAGCCCTCAAAGAGTTAAAATCTCCAATTTGTCTAATCCGGCAGACTGTGTCACAGATGCAGGAAAGGCTCTGATGATTTGTAGATTGTATGCAAACTTTGTTTTAATGTGTTAAATGCATATCTCAGAGGATGAGGGGGTGAAGGGTCAGTAAACAGACAGAACTGCAGCTGTAAAAGTGCATGGGCCTGAGAGAAGTGGGTTTCGGTGTAGTGCTGCATGGCAAAGCCAGGGAAATCAGGCAGTTGCAGCAGAGTTTTATTAGTTCGTCGACAGTGCCTAATGTGATAAGTGAGAAAGGACCCAGAGTGAAATAGTTACTTGTTTGGCTTACCAGATGAGAGGAACAAGTGACTGAAGCACTTTAAAGAGGGACAAGGTCTGAGTTCAGCTATGGGAACATGGGCATAGCTAGTGGCGCTGCATGATCCTGGATTACATCGTGCCTGAAGAAGGGGCCTGAGATGTCTCGAAAGCCTGCATATTGTAATTTTTTTAGTTAGCCAATAACAGGTGCCATTTTGCTTGACTTCTCGCTACATCCATAATGGCTAACATGGTACAACACACTACTACGACTGTCAAACTAGAGATTTTACAACATCATCCAGAGGAATGAAGAGAGCAGAAACAGACAGCCAAAGGCCCTAGAGCAGGGGTTCTTAACCTGAGGTCAGTGGGCCAACCCCTAGGTGGTCCATGGATGGGTTCAGGAGGTCCGTGAGGGTCAGATAAAAATGAACATTTATATTCACTATGCAGCCCTGTACTGCTGATTTTTATTGTGGCAGCTTGCTCGCATGATTTTTCTTGCAGTTTACATCTCTTGCCATTATTTTTCTCGCAGATTTTTTTTCTCGCAAGTATTTATCTCATTTAAGCCTAATGTGTGAGTTATATACTCGTGAGAAAAATAACAAACGAGAAAAATAACGGTGAGAAAAATCATGCGAAAAAAATAGCGGTCACCATACAGCCCTCCCCATCAACGGTTTCGAGAAAGAAATGAAAGAAAATGCACCCTGCCTCTGCTTACGGCATCGACCGCTGGGCATCTCTTGACTTGCTGTTGGCCCATGTTTACTATTTAGACATGTGTCATCATTCTCTGCATGACCACCATCTTGTGCCACTCCATAAGCGCAAGTGCTAATTCTCATTTTCCATAGTGTGTCATGGCTTGATTATCTTCTCATATACTGGTGAGGATTAATTGACCACAATCTCTTTCAAGTGTGGCTGGCTGAAAAGTGATGTGTGTGCAGTGTGCATGAGGGTGCAGTATGGAGAAATGCACTTGCAAGTGTTGTGAAAAACCAATCAGACTCTGTGTGTATCTGCAATGGTCGGTCTGTCTGTCTCCCTGTCTGTCCATGTCTTAATGTCAGTCGTTCTTTCATGCTTATTAATTTGTGAATCAGGGTTTTCAGCACTTGTTTCTATCAAAACGAAAAGTTGAAATAGATTAGATGTCAAAGATGATATGTGTGTCACCTTGTCGAAGACCACTCCACAGTTTCATATTCTTATTCAAGACAAACATGAAAAACCTTCTCATTGAAGTAAAGTAGATAACGAGAGAGTAGATGTAGTAGTAGTATTAGTAATGGTAGCAGAAAACGCAGTAGTAGTAGATCTGTTGTAATTTGCACAAGAGGATTGTATTTCATAATTATAATGAGTGTCCATTACTTTTTGCATAAACAGGGGTGTTTTTTTTTAAATTGTTTACTTTAAAGTTTAATAATACTTTATGTCATATTACAATCTAATCTTTATAGATAAAGTACATTATGTTCATTGCAGGGCGGCATGGTGGCGCAGTGGTAGCGCTGCTGCCTCGCAGTTAGGAGACCTGGGTTCGCTTCCCGGGTCCTCCCTGCATGGAGTTTACATGTTCTCCCTGTGTCTGCGTGGGTTTCCTCCGGGCGCTCCGGTTTCCTCCCACAGTCCAAAGACATGCAGGTTAGGTGGATTGGGGATTCTAAATTGGCCCTAGTGTGTGCTGGGTGTGTGGGTGTGTTTGTGTGTGTCCTACGGTGGGTTGGCACCTGTTGCATTCTGTTCTCATATGACACACATTATTTATTCTCAAATGAGCCCTCATTTGAAATTGAAATTTTAAGTGGTATTGTGTGCACATTTAATTACAAGCAAAGTATAAGAGGACAGTATTCAGAGGGACAAAATGCTGGATCACACAGCCCTGCAGATGGGAATCACATCCACACTGGGTAGGCTGGGCAGTGCCACCATCACTAATAGGCCTACTAAACCTGCCAGATTTTAAATTACAGTAATGTCTGTTAAAGAAGCCAGCAAACTTTATGTTTAAAGGTGGGATATTGAGATTGCTGCGGTGGGTTGGCACCCTGCCCAGGATTGGTTCCTGCCTTGTGCCCTGTGTTGGCTGGGATTGGCTCCAGCAGACCCCCGTGACCCTGTGTTCGGATTCAGTGGGTTGGAAAATGGATGGATGGATGGATATTCATTGCATGCAAAGTTGTGTTTATGTGAATATTTCTGGGGAAGGAGGTCCATAGCTTTCATCAGATTCTTAAAGTGGTCCGTGACTCAAAAAAGGTTAAGAATCACTGCCTAGAGCACGGGTGTGGAACTCCAGTCCTGGAGGGACGCAGTGGCTACAGGTTTTCATTCTAACGATCTTCTTAATTAGCAACCAGTTTTTGCTGCTAATTAACTTCTTTTGCTTTAGTTTAATTAACTTGACTCAGGCCCCTTGGTTGTCTCTTTTTCCTTAATTAGCAGCCAAACAATAGTGAGACACAAAACAAGCCGCCACATGACCCACTCACCTGTGCCCATCACACAATATCTGAAAATATAAAGAAAGGTGATGGTCTCAGTAAGGTTGATCTCTTAGGTCACCAAAACATTTTGACGGTGTTCTTAGAAAAAACAGAAAAATCAACAGTTTTGGAAATGTTTGCTGTGGCAGAATGAGAGCAACAACAAGCCATAGAATTAAATAACGGGTTAAATTAACAGCAAGAATTGGCGTCTGATTAAGAGATTGGTTGGAGTGAAAATGGTTTGAGTTTGAAATCCCAGTTTAGTTGATCATCTGTTGGCTGTCGTTTAATGAAGAAAAGAATCAATTCAGAAGACTGAACCCTTAAAAACAGGGCTGTTGAAATGAAGGGAAATGAAGTTAATTAGCAGAGAAAACTGGGCACTGATTAGGAAAAGGGTTAGAATGAAAACCTGCAGCCACTGCGGCCCTCCAGGCCCGGAGTTCAACACCCTTGGCCTAGAGTGACAGGGAGGGATTATCTGGAGAACAATGAGCTTGTGATTATTTGTATATACTTATTCTTTTATCTTTTTATTTTTGTTGGAGAAAGACAGAATTGATTGTTTTTCTGTTTGTAAATGTCTTGATTATTCTTTATGAACACTGTAAAAAACAGTACCCTTTATTCCCTTTAATATTGTTGTCTTTGACTCAATCTCATCATCGCTGATTGGTCTTGTGTACAAACTGCAAGGGCATGGCTGGGTGTAGGCAGACACGGGGTATCATATGAAGTATTTGGAACAAAACTCACACAGACTTGTGACAGAGTGATCAGAGGCTTGATTTGAACCCTGAGCAGAGGATAAATGAGGTCAGAGCACCATCCTAAGACCTAAACCTAACTAAACTCCATCCATCAGTCCATTATCCAACCTGCTATATCCTAACTACAGGGTCACGGGGGTCTGCTGGAGCCAATCCCAGCCAACACAGGGCGTGATACAGGAAAGAAACCCTGGGCAGGGCGCCAGCACAGGGCACAGTTAAGTGCCCAATAACTGAAGTTGACCCAGGATTTAACTGGTGGAAGAATCTGCTCTAAGACTCTTACAAAATACAGTTTAGAAACATTCTGTTACTTAAAAACTCTTCCATAATCCTGTAATGTCTTCTAAATTTTCTCACACATTGACATTCAAGATGTGTTCTTCTGATAATTATATAATTAATTAATATTTCAGTACTCAATTTGTTATTAAGATTTCTCTAAGATGTATAATAGTAAATCATTATCTTCTGAAACAATTAGGCTTTAATTATATCAATCAGTAGTTTCTCATCCAAGTCTTCAGGTGCCTGTTCTAGAAATAGAAACAGTTGTAGCGGGGCCACATAGTGTTAAATGTCAGTACTGAGTGCGTCTCGTTTCATTGTCCCGTTTACTGTTTATGTGTATCAGTTAATGCCGTCCCCGAAAAGGGGGACGGATGATGGAAGGAGACCACAGCCACAAACCTGGAAAACACCTGTTTACAATCAATCAATCACAGCCGTCACAGGATTATTTAAGCCAGCAGGAGGAGAAGGAAGAGAGAGGAGAGAAGGAGATTTTTTTTCACAATCACGACCACACTGTACCTGTTCTTTTCCATATCGCGCTTATCCATCCAGTTTGTTTTTCCATCAGCCGGATTTACTTCAAGGACCTCACCACGAGAGACCCCGGGGTAGGACTTAATCATCCACCACACACACGAGGATTCACGGTGAGGCTGTTCCATTTTTTTCAAACAACGCAATATCACTAATTCAGTCAACCACTTTCAGGACAGTTTCTTTATTACCGGACTCACGTTTTCATTCATTTTCAGTTTATCAGTCATTGTCGTTATTTGTGTTGTGTGTTTATTTGTTACAGGGACAAGGGAGGGTTTTTGTTGTGTATATATATATATTTGGTGGTGTCTTGTTATTGCTGGGGTGGAGGGATATTTATATATTAATGTTTCTGTTTTTTGCATGTCATTTCACTTAATACATATAATCCGTTTAAATTTTACATCCTGTTTTTGTGTGCTTATATTTTTCACCGTCGATTGTGGGGGAAAAGTTTAATTGGTAAGAAGTACGGCTTGATAGTAAGATTATTTCTCAGTCAATTATCCAAGCCACAGGTCTTGGGAGTGTAGCTGCCAGCTGGGTAAAGGGGTCGGCCGTTACACAGTAACTTTCTGATGAGTACTTATAAATTCTCATCACTTATCCACTGCTTCCTTGAATAAAAACAGGAATGGTGGTGCACTGCAGAGCACTTTTACTCTCACACTGACCAGTTTCTAGGTAACCTTGAGGTACATGGGATGAAAATGGACAAAATCTCAAAGAAATCCAACATGACAATGCCTAACACTCAGACAATGTTCAAGCTGGGATACAATCTATAAAGCTTTAAAAAGCATTGGCCCTGCTCAATTATCTGGAATTATCATTACATGCAAAGATTCTAAGATGTGGGTCTACTAAAGATTCTAAGGATTAATACAACAATGTTGGAACATCAAGCTTTTAGCTATAGGGTCCCAAAGCTGTGGAATGACCTTCCTCCTTATATAAAGTGATGGCCCTTCAGTCTCTGTTTCTAAATCCAGGCTTAAGACTCATTACTTTAATATGGCATACCCTGACTAGAGCTACAGATTAGCTGTTAATATACAGTGGTGTGAAAAACTATTTGCCCCCTTCCTGATTTCTTATTCTTTTGCATGTTTGTCACACAAAATGTTTCTGATCATCAAACACATTTAACCATTAGTCAAATATAACACAAGTAAACACAAAATGCAGTTTGTAAATGGTGGTTTTTATTATTTAGGGAGAAAAAAAAATCCAAACCTACATGGCCCTGTGTGAAAAAGTAATTGCCCCCTGAACCTAATAACTGGTTGGGCCACCCTTAGCAGCAATAACTGCAATCAAGCGTTTGCGATAACTTGCAATGAGTCTATTACAGCGCTCTGGAGGAATTTTGGCCCACTCACCTTTGCAAAATTGTTGTAATTCAGCTTTATTTGAGGGTTTTCTAGCATGAACCGCCTTTTTAAGGTCATGCCATAGCATCTCAATTGGATTCAGGTCAGGACTTTGACTAGGCCACTCCAAAGTCTTCATTTTGTTTTTCTTCAGCCATTCAGAGGTGGATTTGCTGGTGTGTTTTGGGTCATTGCCCTGTTGCAGCACCCAAGATCGCTTCAGCTTGAGTTGACGAACAGATGGCCGGACATTCTCCTTCAGGATTTTTTGGTAGACAGTAGAATTCATGGTTCCATCTATCACAGCAAGCCTTCCAGGTCCTGAAGCAGCAAAACAACCCCAGACCATCACACTACCACCACCATATTTTACTGTTGGTATGATGTTCTTTTTCTGAAATGCTGTGTTCCTTTTACGCCAGATGTAACGGGACATTTGCCTTCCAAAAAGTTCAACTTTTGTCTCATCAGTCCACAAGGTATTTTCCCAAAAGTCTTGGCAATCATTGAGATGTTTCTTAGCAAAACTGAGATGAGCCCTAATGTTCTTTTTGCTTAACAGTGGTTTGCGTCTTGGAAATCTGCCATGCAGGCCGTTTTTGCCCAGTTTCTTTCTTATGGTGGAGTCGTGAACACTGACCTTAATTGAGGCAAGTGAGGCCTGCAGTTCTTTAGACGTTGTCCTGGGGTCTTTTGTGACCTCTCGGATGAGTCGTCTCTGCGCTCTTGGGGTAATTTTGGTCGGCCGGCCACTCCTGGGAAGGTTCACCACTGTTCCATGTTTTTGCCATTTGTGGATAATGGCTCTCACTGTGGTTCACTGGAGTCCCAAAGCTTTAGAAATGGCTTTATAACCTTTACCAGACTGATAGATCTCAATTACTTCTGTTCTCATTTGTTCCTGAATTTCTTTGGATCTTGGCATGATGTCTAGCTTTTGAGGTGCTTTTGGTCTACTTCTCTGTGTCAGGCAGCTCCGATTTAAGTGATTTCTTGATTGAAACAGGTGCGGCAGTAATCAGGCCTGGGGGTGGCTACGGAAATTGAACTCAGGTGTGATACACCACAGTTAGGTTATTTTTTAACAAGGAGGCAATTACTTTTTCACACAGGGCCATGTAGGTTTGAATTTTTTTTTCTCCCTAAATAATAAAAACCATCATTTAAAAACTGCATTTTGTGTTTACTTGTGTTATATTTGACTAATGGTTAAATGTGTTTGATGATCAGAAACATTTTGTGTGACAAACATGCAAAAGAATAAGAAATCAGGAAGGGGGCAAATAGTTTTTCACACCACTGTAGTTTGCACTTCTGTTTGTTAGTCATTTGCATAAAACGTGTTACGTAATTAAGAACTGTCAGTAACCTTCCCATATTCTGTTTTTCTCCTTGGTTCCTGCTGTGGCACTTGTTCCCTTTGCTGTATTTCTAAGATGTTTTCCTGCCCATGGGAAAGACCTCACAGACACTGAAAGCCAAGAATTCAAAGCTTCTGTTGTCACATTATATGGCTCAGCACAGAACCTACTAGAGAAGAACTAGGAGGGACAGGCTGACAACTGGCTGAGATCTCCAGAACTGTGACTATGCCGGACTCTGTCTTTTGACTTTGTATTATAACCGACTGTAGAAAACATAGAACAAGCTGTCATACTACTTACATGTGGTGAAGTGATCACCCCATCCAAGTACAGTATGGTTGTTTAAAACTGCAACTCTTAGCAACTCTTTCCCATAAATGTGCCTGCACCTCTGGAAGCTCTTTCTATTTAAAAAAAAAAAAGTTTTGTGCCGATAACCTGCACATCTTTTGGATTTTTAAGGTACTGTAACTGGGCTAACTACAAAAAATCCATACGAGATTGATTAAGATACTAGCATAGCGTTTCGATCACATCTTACACTTATGAATCTCTGTTCATCCAATATGCCAACCCTTACATCTCTCTTTCTTTGTGCTTCTTATTACCTTTCTTTGTTGGACATTCCAGCCCTGTTATGGACAGCGTGATGCCCGAATACAGTATATGCCAGTTCTTGTCTTACACCGGTTACTTGCCTTTGTTCATCAGACATTCCTGCAATCTTCTGGATGCCAGATAACATTATGCCCAGCAAGTACATGGACAACTTATAACTTTTTATATACATACAAGCCATGGTACATGTCAAAAACAGTCAATAGAATAATTTAAAAAATATTTGTTATCTCTTGTTCTACATGTCCATTCTTCTGTATTTGTGCCTGTGAATGTTGCTTATTCGTGGTAGATTGCACTCTTGTAAAGCCTGATTCTCATACTCTCATTATTTTTGAGGCACATTTCTTGCATCCTGTCTGGTTTTATACTTGCTGTTTTTGAAGGTAACTCTCTCAGTGTATCTCATACACCTTTACTCCTCTTTCGTTGTGTCACCAAATCCAAACTGACCAATCAGATTGCTTAGAGAGACTGGACACACAGACCTTTTATTATATAGTAGAAAGAGACTTCATGAGTGCCAGTGTTGTTAATATCATACAACTGACTTGACAAAATGATTTTTTAAAGTATATGGAGGGCTTCAGGGAAATCCCTAGCACTATTCATTCTCAGCTCATCAAATGGACATCTAAGGAGAAAAGAGTTTTAAGAGAAAACACACCGAACTGATTATTGGCCTGCCAGCCTTCAAAATTTGACAAATATACAAATCATCTTTGATCTCAGAATAAATAATTAATTCCTGTGAAGGTTAGGATTACATTTAAGGCTTGCAAAGAGCGTCCCGTGAGGAGGTGAGGACTCTGACTTGAACAGGGACTAGATAATGAGAAGTGTTAACTTCCAAGAGGGTGCCACAGCAAAGGAGGAGATAACCCCTCCAGAAAACTAAAGTTTCAAAGACATGCGCCTTGAGATGTGTCTTAAATGAAAGTCTTGTTGGCTTCTTCTTTTTACTATGTACATTAGAAGGAAACGACTTCAATCTTTCATCTACTTGATTGTCCAGATGAGATGTATTGAGTAATCTTATGGCTTCATCAGTAACATAAAATGCTCTTTAGGAGAGTACTTTATAGCAGATAAGGCATTGGAAAAAATGCATTGCTAAATGAATCAATTTTACATTATCTGCTTCATCTTCCCACTTGTTAATATCAATAACCATCCATCCATCCATCCATTATCCAACCCGTTATATCCTAACTACAGGGTCACGGGGGTCTGCTGGAGCCAATCCCAGCCAACACAGGGCGCAAGGCAGGAAACAAACCCCGGGCAGGGCGCCAGCCCACCGCAGGGCACACACACACACACCCACACACCAAGCACACACTAGAGACAATTTAGAATCACCAATGCACCTAACCTGCATGTCTTTGGACTGTGGGAGGAAACCGGAGTATCCGGAGGAAACCCACGCAGACACAGGGAGAACATGCAAACTCCACGCAGGGAGGACCTGGGAAGCGAACCCAGGTCTCCTAACTGTGAGGCAGCAGCACTTCAATAACCACTATTTCAAATATATATATATATTTTTGCATGGTGCTCCCCCCACCACCATAATCAATCGTCTACGGGTTTGAAGTGAAAGCTTTAGATTCATCAAAAATTTTGATTTCCAGTTTTAAGCAGATCTGGACAATTTAGGGTTCCCTGTTACTGAAAACATCACTGTCTCACTGATTTCTGCCCATGTTATTGTATTGTAGATATCAATACCCCGCCCGGGATTGGTTCCTGCCTTGTGCCCTGTGTTGGCTGGGATTGGCTCCAGCGGACCCCCGTGACCCTGTGTTCGGATTCAGCGGGTTGGAAAATGGATGGATGGATGGATATCAATTCAAATGGATAAATTTGCTATTTTTACCTGTCAATCTACACTCAATAACCGATAATGACAAAGTGAAAACATGTTCTCAGAAATGTTCGGCAAATTTATTAAAAATTGAAAACAGAAATTTCTCATTTTAATAAATGTTCAGGCCCTTTACTGTGGAATTACAAATTGTGGTCTGATGTATTCTGTTTGCTTTAATTCTCCTTGAGAGGATTAGAGAACCTGAATCCACCTGCTTTAAACTGAATCGATTGCACATTGTTTAGAAAGGTGCACATATAGCTGTGTATATACTGTAAGCTTCAACAATTCACACTACATGTCAGGACAAAACCAAGTTATGAAGTCCAAGAAACTCTCTGTAGACCTCCGTGATTAAATGTTGCTGAGGCATGAATCATGGCAATTGGATAAAGCCATTTCTAAAGCTTTAAGTATTGCCAGTAGGACAATGTCCTCAATAATTGTGAAATGGAAGAAGTTTGGAACCACCAGGACTCTTCTTAGAATTGACTGTCTGCCCAAACTGAATAACCAAGTGAGGAGGGCCCTGGTCAAGGAGTAGACTCAGTGGACCTTCAGATAGGCCCTGCTAAGATGGGAGAGCCTGTCAGAAAGACTACAATCTCAGTAACAATCCATCAGTCGGGTGTTTATGGTATCATGGCTAGAAGGAAGCTACACTTGAGTCCTATGACAGACTGCTTGGAATCTGGATGAGGAAAAAGATTCTCTAGTCTGATGACAGAAAAATTAAACTCATTGTGCAGAACTCCTAGCACTATGTCTAGTGAAGGTCAGGAACTGCTCATCACCTGCCTAATATCATCCCTACAGTGAAGCACATGATATGGGGATGCTTCTCAGTGTCAGTGAGACTGTGGAGACTCAGAATTGAGGGTAGGATGAATGCAGCCAAATACTAAGGGGTCATTGATGAAAACCTCCTCTTTCGGTACTGCAATGACCTGAAGCATACAGCCAAGACAACACTGCAGTGGCTTTGGGACAAGTCTTTGACTGCCATCAGCGGCCAAACCATAGCCTAGACTTAAACCTCATAGAACATCTGTGGAGAGATCTGAACATGGCAGTTTACAGACACTTCCCATTCAATCTAAGGGGAGAGGATCTGCCAGGAAGAATGGGATAAACTGCCCAAGGCCAGGTGTGCAAAGCTTCTGGAGACTTTCTCAAGAAGGCACGAAGCTGACATTGCTGCCAAAGGGGCTTCACAAAATACTGGATTAAGGGTCTGAATACTTACTATATATAAATGAAAGATTTCTGTTTCTAATTTTTAATAAATTTGCAAAACTTTCTAAAATCAAGTTTTCACTTTGTCATTATGGGTTACTGAGTGAAGATTGATGGGCTCAAATGGTAAATCTATCCATTTAAAATGAAATCTACAACCCAATAAAGTGTGCAGAAAGCTAAGGATGCTGAAAACTTCCTAAATTCTCTGTAAATGACTGGTATACCAATTATAGATTATATTTAAATATATTAAATTTATATTTAAATGTTTGTGTGCTCTTGCTTACCTTAAAGTGCTGTGGTCTGTGAAGGGCACTATACACAATTAGGAATGAAATGTTCATTGAAGGTAACTACTTTCTTCATGTATACTTCTTATTGTTGTTAGAGGACGTGACTGTGAATCAGACCACAAACATTTTTAAGACCGCTGTGAACAGGAATGTTGCAAATAGGAAAGGTTTAGTTGAAAATAACTTTGAATGGATACAAATAATATACAGAGAATGAATACCAATCATAATGAAAAGAAATTACCAAGACATTCTTGCTGACTTGGCATCAGGAGTCAGTTAGAAACATTCACACTATGAATATTCAGTTCCCTGTCTGCTCCCATAATGACCTAATCAATCTCATGATAAAGTGACCGACTCAGAACTCGAGTTTCTTACCCTCACATTACTATCTCAAGAGCAAACAAGACTTTTAGTGTTTTCATTACATTCTACACAGCAGCACATAACATTTGTCTTCCTAAATTTAAATTTAGCAACAACTTCCAGTTATCCACACTTGGCACATCATTTTCAAAGATTATTTTAGTTTATTGTATCATGTTTGGATTTCCTTTTCTCTAAGTACACTTGGACCAATTTATTGTAAAAGCAATTAAAGAGAATATTAACTCTAAATATCCTGTACAGTGAATTCAGAAAGTACAGTGATCCCTCGCTATATCGCGCTTCGCCTTTCGCGGCTTCACTCCATCGCGGATTTTATATGTAAGCATATTTAAATATATATCGCAGATTTTTTGCTGGTTCGCGGATTTCTGCAGACAATGGGTCTTTTAATTTCTGGTACATGCTTCCTCAATTGGTTTGCCCAGTTGATTTCATACAAGGGACGCTATTGGCAGATGGCTGAGAAGCTACCCAGCCTACTTTTCTCTCTCTCTTGCGCTGACTTTCTTTGATCCTGACATAGGGGGATTGAGCAGGGGGGCTGTTTGCACACCTAGACGATACGGACGCTTGTCTAAAAATGCTGAAAGATTATCTTCACGTTGCAATCTTTTGTGCAGCTGCTTCCTGAAGGACATGCTGCACGGTGCTTCGCATACTTAAAAGCTCGAAGGGCACGTATTGATTTTTGATTGAAACACAAACTCTGTCTCTCTCTCTCTCTCCCTCCCTGCTCCTGACGGAGGGAGTGTGAGCTGCCGCCTTCAACAGCTTTGTGCCGCGGTGCTTCGCATACTTAAAATCCAAACAGCCCTATTGATTTGTTTGCTTTTCTCTATCTATGTGACATTCTGTGCTCCTGACGCGCACTCCTTTGAAAAGGAAGATATGTTTGCATTCTTTTAATTGTGAGACGGAACTGTCATCTCTGTCTTGTCATGGAGCACAGTTTAAACTTTTGAAAAAGAGACAAATGTTTGTTTGCAGTGTTTGAATAACGTTCCTGTCTCTCTACAACCTCCTGTGTTTCTGCGCAAATCTGTGACCCAAGCATGACAATATAAAAATAACCATATAAACATATGGTTTCTACTTCGCGGATTTTCTTATTTCGCGGGTGGCTCTGGAACGCAACCCCCGCGATGGAGGAGGGATTACTGTATTCAGACCCATTTTGTTGCTAAAATTATTTAAATTCATTTTTACCTCATTAAGCAACACTCAATACCCAAATTTAGAAATGTTTACAAATTTATTGAAGATAAAGAACTGAAATATGAAATTGACACAAGTATTCAGACCTTTTGCTATGATGTTTGAAATTTGATTCAGGTACATCCCATTTTGTTCATCATCATTGAGATGTTTCTACACCTTGGTTTGAGCCCACCTGTGGTCCATTCAGTTGATTGGCTATTAGAACATTAGAACAATCTAGATGAGAACAGGCCATCCAACGCAACAAAGCTCACCAGTCCTATTCACTTAACTCTTCTAAGAAAACATCAAGTCGAGTTTTGAAGTTCCCAAAAGTCCTACCATCTACCACACCACTTAGTCACTTATTTCTTGTGTCTGTGGTTATCTATGTACAAAAAAACCTTCCTAATGTTTGTGCAAAATTTACCCTTAACAAGTTTCCAATGGTGTCCCCGTGTTCTTGATGAACTAATTTTAATATAGCAGTCTCGATCCACTTCATAATTTTAAACACTTCAATCACGTCCTTTCTTAATCTTCTTTCGCTTAAACTGAAAAGGCTCAGCTCTCTGAATCTTTCCTCATAACTCATCCCCGGTAACCCTAGAATCAGCCTAGTCGCTCTTCTCTGGACATTATTTGGTGCTACTATGTCCTTTTTGTAGCCTGGGTACCAAAACTGCACACAGTACTCCAGATGAGCAGTGTGTTATAAAGCTTGAGCAGAATCTCCTTGGACTTGTACTCTAAGCATCAGTGCAATATATAACCTAACATTCTTCTAGCCTTCTTAATGGCTTCTGAACACTGTTTGGCAGGTGATAGCATAGAGTCCACTCTGACTCCTAAATCCTTCTCATAAGGTGTACTTTCAATTTTCAGACCTCCCATTGTGTATTCAAACCTAACATTTTTACTTACATGTAACACTTTACATTTACTTACATTAAATTTCAGTCCAGATTATCTGCCAATCCACCTAGCTTGGTATCATCTGCAAACTTAACCAGTTTATTATTTATATTCCAATCCAAATCATTTATAGTTTATATATTAAAAATAGCAGCAGCCCTAGCACTGAAACCTGAGAGACACCACTCTTAATGTCAGCCAGTCCTGATCAGGGTCTCCTCACCATCACCCTCTGCCTCCTGTGTCTGAGCCAATTCTGCACTCATCTTCGTCCTATACCCTAAACTCCCACTTTTTTTAGTTTGATGCCCAAACTCTCATGTGGCACCTTATCAAATGCTTTAAATAATACCAAATGGTCCAGTTTGATCATATCTTTTTGTTGCTCCCTCAAAGAATTCCAGAATGACAGTAAAACATGACCTCCCTCTTCTTAACTCATGCTGACTGTTCAGTAAAATTCCTGTTCTTACCAGGTGTTGCTCAGTCCTTATCCTTAATAATTCCTTCCTTTAATTTTCCTGTGACGCACATTCATTTTATTAGCCTATAGTTGCTTGGATCTTCCCGGTCACCCTTTTTATATAACGGAGCAATATTAGCAATTTTCCAGTCCTTCAGAATTTCCTCAGGGTGCAGTGACTTCCTGAAAATATGCATCAAGGTTTTATATATGTACTTACTAACCTTGAGAACTTGAGGGTAAATATTATCTGGTCCTGGAGAACTGTTAGATTTCATCCTATTTAATCGGAGCTGTACTTCTCCCTCTATAATTTCTAAATCACTCAGTACCTCCTTAGTAGTCCCTGTTGCTTCTGGGTGTTTATCCACTTGCTCACTTCAGAAAAATGCAAATTTAGAGGATCTGCTATTTAACTGTATGTATTTATTAATTGCTCTTTACTATTCCTGATGCACTTCACCTCCATGACATGATTAGGAAAGGCACACACCTGTCTATAGAAAGTCCTGTAGTTGACAATGTGTATCAGACCAAAAAAAAAGCCATGAGGTTGAGGGAATTTCCTGCAGAGCTTAAAGAAAGGATTTGGTTGAGGCACAGATCTAGGGAAGACTACAGCAGCATTGAGGATCTCCAAGAGCACAGTTGCATTGAACATTCTCAAATGGTAGGATTCTCAGACTGTGAGAAAGTATATTTTGAGGTCTGCTGAAACCAAGATTAGCATCATGCCTAAAGAAAACTAGGCAGCGCTCATCACCTGTGCGATAGTATTCCAGTGGTGAAATGTGGTGTTGTTTTTCAGTGACAGGGACAGGGAGAGTAGATAGGGTTGAGGGAAAACGGAACGGGATTTAAAATTCATCATTATGATGGCCTACTAAAATAACCACTTTGGAATGGTCAGACGTGGTGTAGTGAGACATTTTTCTCTTGATATTACATACTTGAGTATGAGACTTGTGGATCCTTCACATTCAATTTTGCTGGCATTATTACAGCCTCTTATGCCACATTGCACAGAGATGAATAACTTATTTATTGATTCTTTATACATGTAATTAAGACCAGAAGAAGTCTTTGTTGAGGTCTTGTTACATACGAGTAAATAAGTAACAGATGCATTTTTATAGAACCCAAACTAAAGTGTCACCATTTATTTTTACAGAACCAAGATGTTTTTGAGTAAAGAAGAATGAGCCCAGCAAAGGCCTTTTCAACATTCAGCTTGCAGGACTAAAGTGATACTTCATAAAGACCATGTTCAAGTATCTGCTGGTTTAGAATAAATGTCAGTTATCAGTGTGGTCTTTGGCACCTGCAACCCTAGACTTCACATGTTTCTTCAATTATGAACCCCACCGACACACACTCAAGAGCTTTAATGTGCAAATTTCTCACTGGCAGTGACCTGGGCAAGAATGTCCTTGGAGCTGCAAGTCAGCAGTTCTAGCCAGCTTCCCATCACGCGAACGATTAAAATTAATTGTCAATTTAAGGTGATATACAGTATATTCCACTAAGAGTTTTAGCAGTTAGGAAAGAAAAATGGTGATGGAATATACTATAAATTCTTTATCTTGTCAAACTCAGAATGTGGCACACAGATAAGTGACCAACCAAAATGAGTTACTTGTCCTAATGACCACTTCCATGATGGAGGATGATTTCAGTTTGTTTTGAATATGGCCCCCTTTATTTAAGCTTCAAGTGCTTTGTAGGAGGAGAGAGTAGAACTTTTCTTGTTATGTTTGTGACTTAAACTGTGACTCAAGGACTTTTGCAAAGATGTTTGTTTTATTTTCTACACGTTAACAGCCTATTATGCTGTAAACAAAATGTACCTTGTTTGTAAATGTGCTTGTATTCAGATAAGAACTGCCTGAATGTGTTTTAGTCAAAGTGTAAAGTGTTAATGACTCTGAAGCATTGTGTAACAATAAGTACACTGTATACGTGCATTTTAAATTATTTTAAAGTATTTTTGGTATATAGATTCCAGAACACGTGGACATGTTGACATTTTCGCATTACAATGCAAAGCTCTTGTAGAAGCACTTTGCTTAATTAGTCCAGTTTTCCGCTTGCTGTTAGGCTTACTTTATGTGTCTTTCTTTTATCATGTTTATTTCTACATCTTTGAAACTGAAGAGAAAAGAGGATTAGAGTTTAGCAGAACTAACGCAGTAGACTTGTTATTCAACTTTTTAAAACTTTTTTATATACTGTATGTAGTGCATTCAAAAAGCATTCTGACCCCTTTATGTTCTTCACATATTGCTGTGTACAGCCTTGTGCTAAGATCATTTCATTTTTTTTTCCCTCATCAAACAACACTTGATACCCCAGAATGACAAAACTAAAATAGAAAATAGTTTTTTAAGTGTTCAGACCATCTGCTATGGCGCTTGAAATTTGGCTCAGGTGGCATTGTTGAGATATTTCTACACCATTTTTGAGCTCACTTGTGGTCAATTCAGTTGATTGCTCATGACTAGGAAAAGCACACACCCGTCTATAGAAGGTCACGCAGCTGAGTAAAAAACAAACCACAAGGTCGAAGGACTTGCCTGCAGAACTTAGAGACAAGATTGTGTCAAGGCTGGAAAAAAAACACACAAAAACATTTCTATAGCAATGAAGGATCCCAAGAGTTCAGTGGTCTCCTTACTTCTTAAATGGAATTTGTTTAGAACAAACATGACTCTTCCTAGGGCTGGTTGCCTATTGTCACACACGTGCACTTGGGAGTCAACCAAAGGGACCAGAAAACAGCAATTCCATGCCAGTCCAGGGGGCGGTGAGTCGCACTGAACTTCTCTCCTTTCTCTCCGCAGACCAAAATATGAGAAATCCTACCTGTATCCGATTACACTCTGAAGACGTCACCTCCTGTCCCGGCCCCAAGGTCATCATTTCCTTTGAACTGCCTATAAAAACTCCTCATCCTCCATACATGATCAGTTCTGTTTTGGACTCTAACCTGTACCCATTGTACACAAACTTAAGCCTTTTGCAGCAAGAGAAACTATACGGGTGGCTGCCCCAAACCTTCGTTGTGTGTCCGGCTGGTTATTTCACACTGGCCAAACTAAGTGATAATGGGAGAAAGCCTTTGGTAAGAAATGGGACCAAGAACCCCACGGCCACTCTGGTTGGGTACCAGAGAACCCGTGTGGAGATGGAAGTAACTTCCAGAAGGGCAGCCATTACTGAAACACTCCACTAATTTGGGCTTTCTGGCAGAGTGGCCACATGACACATAAAATGAGTTTGCAAAAAGGCACCTGGTCTGGTTAAACTAAGATTAATTTCATATCTGGAGGAAACCTGGAACCATTCATCACCTGCGTAATATTATTTTAACAGTGAATCATGGAGTTGGCAGCATTATGCTGTGTTTTGTTTTTAGCAGCTGGGACTGGGAGACTAAACAGAGCAAAATACAGAGATATCCATAATAAAAAAAACTGCTGCAGAGCGCTTTGGACCTCACACTGGGCCGTAGGTTCACCTTTCCAACAGGACAATGATCGTAAGCACCAAGTAAAGACAGCACAGGAATGACAATTCTGGGAATGTCCTTGCATGGCCCAGCCTAATCCTGTACTTGAAAACACTCAAACATCTCTAGAGAGACCTGAAAATAGCTCTCCACCAGGGGCCTCCATCCAACCTGACAGAGCCTAAGAGGATCTGCAGAGAAAAATGGCACAGAGACTCCCCAAATCCAGGTGTGCAAACCTTGTGGCATCAGACCAAAGATGATCCCAGACTGGATTACATTCTGCGTAAAAGGTTTGACAACTCGTGTCAATGGGGTATTTCATTTTTTATTTTTAATAAGTTTGTAACAATATGTAAAATCCTGGGATTGCTTTGTCATTCTGGGGTATTAAGTGTTGCGTAATGAGGAAAAAATTAATTTAGACAATTTTAGCATAAGGCTACAACATAACTAAATGTGTAAAAAGTGAATACTTTCTGAAGGCCCTGATATTAGCCATACATGTTTTCTTGTTTGAAGGGAACTTGGTGTAACTTAATGTGTTCTGTGTACCTTTCTTAAGCCAGATTACAGGTCATAGTTGCATTCAAACTTGAGCTTTATCACCTTTATCTTAAAGAATGTGTTAACGTTCTGCATAATACATAATGCACATAATCTGTAAACAGTAAAATCAAATCTGTTTATGTCTCTCAATCATCACCAAAGAGTTCAATATGTTTTTTTAAAAAATGTGACATGCTGCATATTTTCCACAAGAAGACATATTAAAACACACCATTGTGTGCATTGCTGTGTTTTCTCCACAAGAAAAATTCACTAAACAGGAAGCTGCCCCGTGTCCACTCTATCATCATCTAATAACTTCACACTCCATTTTTCTTGATTCCTATAGAAGAGGTGAGGATGTGTTCCCCAAGTGTTTTGGAGTTTCAGGTTTCTTTTCTGTCTCAGACGCATCTTTAGGATTTTGACCACCAAGATTGTCATTATAATTGGCAAAGTGGGTATCGTACTACTACAGCATGTCTGGTGGCTTAAACAAAATGTCTACAAAGGACAGAAAATGAGTCTGGTGGTTTTGTTTTTACTAGAGATCTTTATTTAAATAATAAATGAAAGGTGCGTGCATGTGGAATGAATACATGAAGACATTTAAAGATAGGAATTAAAAGTCTTTATTCGTGTGGCAATGGCACAAATTTCACTAGAAGTGAAACATAATTTGTTTTGAATTTTTAGTTTTTTGCAAAGTGAAACACAACATTTTGCTGAGAATTCAATATTAGATGAATCATTGCATTCTTCACTAGTTATCAATTTGTTAGGTGACATAGGTATGGGGCTCCCCCACCTTGCGCTGTGTACACCAAGAGGCACCCTTTTGGAAACTCAAAGATTGTGTGCTCTGAACACCAATGATGACCTTCTCTCCATACTGAATGCGTGTTACGGAAATTGAGTGGTGAAGTTTATGCAACTCAGGGGGCGCATTGTTCTGTTTTCCTATTTTTTTTTTTCAGTTTCGAATACAGGATTAAGTGACTTCTTTAGGGTCACACAGTGATTTGGGGTAAGGACTAAACCAGTAGCTGATGCCTTAGCTACAGTACCCATCTCACCAAAGTTAGCCATAGATGAATATCAAATTCACAACTAAAAATATTCAGTATCACACAGCTGCACATAAATGGCAGCTTAAGGCCTCTAGTGATGGTAATTACCTATCGAACCAGGGGTTGGCACTCTGTTCAAATGCCTTGTCTCTTCCTCTCTCTGCAGAATAGAAGATTGATGTCCATTCCACCACTGATGTCTCTTCCATTATCCTCACTCCTGGACCTGCCACTTACTTACTTCTTGGAGTCCATATGACTGAAAGTTTGGCTATTTTGAAATTAATTCTGACCTCTTGTCAGAAAAGATGCATCCGAAATTTATTGTTTGCATTCATGTTTCTAAATACTCTAATTATACGGGGTCACCAGGGTGGCACCCCAACTCTTTGACATTGTCTTGTTTCCTCTTTACAACAGAGATCAGCCACAACATTAAAATCAGTGACAGGTGAAGTGAATAACATTGATTATCTCATTACAAAGGCACCTGTTAAGGAGTGGGATATGTTAGACAGCAAGTGAACAATCTGTTCTTGAAAGTGATGTGTGGGAAGCAGAAAAAATGGGCAAATGTAAGGATGTGAACAAGTCTTACAAGGGCCACATTGTGATGGCTAGACAATTTGGTCAGAGTATCTCCATAATGGCAGGTGTTGTGGAGTGTTCCCATTATGCAGAGGTTAGAACCTATCAAAAATGGTCCAAGCACAACCAGTGAACTGGTGACAGGGTCATGAGCACCCAAGACTCACTGATGTGAGTGGGGAGGGAAAGCTAGCCTGTCTGGTCCGGTCCCACAGAAGTACTGAAAAACTTAATGCTGGCCATGAGAGAAAATAGTCGAAGTACCCAATGCATCGCAGCTTGCTGTGTATAGGGCTGCATTACCACAGACGGATAAGGGTGCCCATGCTGACCCCTTTTCACCGCCGCAAGAGCCTATAAGGGGCACATGAGCATTAGAACTGGATCATGGAGCAATGAAAGAAGGTGGTCTGGTCTGATAAGCCAAGTTTTCGTTTGACGGCAGGTGTGCGTGTGTGTTGTTTACCTGAACAAATGCCAGCAGGAGTCACTATGGTAGGGTGATGTCCCAGCAGAGGCAGTGTGATGCCTTTGGCAATGTTCTGCTGGGAAGTCTTGGGTACTGGCATTCATGTGAGTATTACTTTGACACATACCACCTATCTAAAGTTGTTGCAGACCAAATACACCCCTTCTTGGAAACAGTATTCCCTGATGGCAGTTGCCCTCTTTCAGTTGGATAATGCGCCCCACCCCACTGCAAAAATGGTATGAGAAATTTACAATGAGTTCAAAGTATTGACCTAGCCTACAAATTCCCCAGATCTCAATCTGATTGAGCATCTGTGGGATGTGCTCGAAAAGCAAGTCTGATCCATGGAGACCCAACCTCACAAAAATACTTGCAATTCAAAGATCTCACTAACTATGGAAAGACCTAGTACAGTATGTCACTACATGAGAAAATGATGTCACCCCTATAATTAATGATCTCTAGATTTAATTTTTCGTGCGCTTCACATACACAATATTGTTTTTTTTCATGAATCAATAACACCTGCCATTTAAATCACTTATTGCAGCATTTAAATCACGTGATTGTAATCCAATGTTTTCATTGGTAGGCGGTCTTTCCTCATTGGTTGGTGGAGTTGCCAGGTTTTTGCCTTGCAGTATGTAAAATACTGTGCACATACTAGCTTCTGCCATTGTGCAATGGCTGGAATGAAGACATATTTGGCCATCACCATTACCTTGTAACATCAGAAAAGACCGAGTAACACCAAAATCTATAAAAAACTCAATTTTGAAAAAAATGGCAATTATGAGGTTTTTCCATTGCACTTGAGAGATGCTACCTGTCTGGATCATTCTGAAAAGTGATGTGCATGCCTATGATTTTTTATGGCTGTGTCAATAAACAAAGCTGTCAGAATTCAAGGCCATTATGAAATCTTTCATGCCAAAGGGTCACTGTGTCAAACAGACATCAAATGTCCAGAAGCGGTGCTTTTTCTGTACAACTTGTATGCAGGCCACAGCAATTACCTGGAGATGTGACCGAGAACCAAGTGCAGAACGCAAAACCTAAGATGTTTTTAACTTAGTGCCTCTACATCGACTTGTGAATGAATAAAACATCACAGATATCGGAGGCAAGTTGTGAGTAATGCAGATCTTTAAAAAAATATTAGTTTCACTGAGAAGGATGTTTCTCAAAGTAGGCAGTGCTTTCAGAACACTCTGGAAAATACAGCATTGCCCTGTAAGGCAGATACAGGTAAATTGGAGGAGCAACATTCGGGTTCAGAGGTTTGGAAAATGGATGGATCTTTTCCAAATGGAAGAAAAGGAATGAGTTATTATAATGCAACCAAAAATAGGAATAGTAACAGGATGCATTTACTTCTAACCATCCATTTTCTAACCCTCTTAATCCAGTTCATGGTCACAGAGGGCTGGTGCCTATTGTCACAAACATGCGCATGGGAGGCCACTAAAGGGCCTGAATGAGAGCAGTCCCACACTAGACCAGGGGATGGCAGAGTGCGCTGACTCATTTTCTCAATGTCTTGCACACCGTTCATGAGAAATTCTGCCAGGCCCCTCTGACATCACTTCCGGTTCCAGCCACTCTGATGAAGTCCCAACCCTATGGAGGAAGATCCTTCCAGATCCGGCCCCTTTGACATCATATCCTGCATGGGCCTTTAAAACTTTAAAATCTTCCCACCAGTTGCACAGTTCTGTATTGGACCCTGACTTGTGCACATCTGTGCAATCTATTTTTCTAAAAACCCAATTACAGCCAGGGATATTACACGGGTGGCTGCCCCAAACCTTTTTATGACTTCCGAGTCTAATTCTTGTCACACTATCCAATTGCTTTCAGGTCCAAAACTGGAACAAACCATAATACAGTGCCAGGGCATCACAGGGCACACTTATGTACACATCCCACGTGCCACTTTTGTGTTAACTTTCATCTAAACTACACTGGCGTGTTGATTAAGCACTGGATTCACTTTGTGATTTACTTGTGTTTTCTTTACAAATACTTATTAATTTTTCAGTTGCTTCAGTTTAACAGGATGACAGAACTAATACAAGAATACTATTTTTGGTGTCAAATGTTCTGCGGGCACTGTACAAGTTAGTGGTAATAGAGCGGAGGCTGAATCTAAAGACAAAACTCTTGTCTCAGCATTCTGTATACATTCCTGCCAAAACCTATGGTCATGAAACTGTGGTTAATAACAGAAAGAATGAGATCACAAGTACATGAGGCAGAAATTAGGTTTCTTTGAGGGATGGTTAGAATGACACTCTGTGATAGGCTGACAAGCTCTGTGATACGGGAGCGCCTCAGAGTGGAGTGATTGCTCCTGTACATCAAGAAGAGCGACGTGAGGTGGTTTGACCATGCAGTAAGGATGATCCATGGGTAGCTTCCCCTGGATCTGCTCCAGGCACATCCCTGGGACCCAGCCAGGACACACTAGAAGGATTATATGTCTCAGCTAGTTTGGGAACGACTGAGTTGAGAAACAATGAAAATTGTTCCCTATTGCCTTGTTCACACTGATTTTACCTGTATTTTTTCCACCAGTATGTAATATAGAAAATCTGCAGCCCACCAGTTGAATCAGTTATATTTTATGGCTCTCATTTACTTCACCACAAAGAAGTTCAGTATTTTTTATTAATAGGACATGCTGTATTCATAGTAAATATTGCATATTTTCTCTATGAAGACTCCCCAAAATAAACCATCATGTACATTATGGATTTTTCTCCACAAGACAACACACTACACAGGAGGGTGTCCCCTTGCCATTATGTACCAACCTTCCCTTTCCAGTTTCTTGATTCTTACAGATGAGGCCGAGGATATGCATGTTCCAAACTCTGTGGAGGACTGTATTGAATATTGTTTCTGTCACCAAAGCTTCTTTAGGATTGTGATTACCAAAATTGTTATCATAATTGGCAAAGCAGGCATCGTACTACCAGAACAAACAAAGCACATGGTCTTCTGGCTCAACAAAATGTCTACATGTGACAGGAAATTTTTCCTGTTTTTTAATTTTCACTAGGTAACTATATTCCAATATTAAATGACAGATGGATGGAAACATAATTAGCCAGGAAAAACACTTTCAGACATGGACCTAAACACTCTTCTTCCTGTATCAATTCATTGGTTACAAAACACCAAACTACGAGGGCAATCCCAAAAGTAAGGTCTCCAAAGCGGTGGGGATGTAGAGAAACTGTTTGTATGGCTGTTGGCCATACTGTTGTGATTGGTGCTTCCTCCACTCCCAAACAAGCATGTGCGGCTTCGCTGGGATGCTCAATCTTGGCTTGGCAGCCCTTGAAAATGGAGCTCCCGTTGAACACTACCGCCAAGTGCGAAGTTTGCGCAGCAGACTGTCAATTTCCGACGAGACAGTCGCGAAGGTTGAGGAAAACATGCGTAAAGATTGACGGTTGGAACTTCATTACCCACCCACCCTCTAGTCTGGACTTGGCACCCAGTGACTACCACCTGTTCCCTAAGTTGAAAGAACATTTGTCCGGAAGGCGATTCTGCTCCGACGAAGAGGTGAAAGATGAGGTTCAACGCTTCCTGAAGGACATGGCGGCGAGCTGGTATGACATGGACAATCTAAAACTACCATAGCGTCTACAAAAATGCATCGACTGAAATGGCGATTATGTAGAAAAACAAATAAGTCTTTAACCTTTAAAATGATGTAAACATTATAGAAAATAAACGGTTGTTTGTGTTTCTAAAAAAATAGGACACCTTACTTTTGGGGTTGCCCTCGTATAAATTCAATTTTTTATGTGAACCTCTGGCTCATCACTATGGACTTGTAAAGTTACTTTTTTAGGTCTACAATTGTTCTGAGATCAGAGGCAGATCACGTGACTGACAAGCAATTCCATACAATGTGGCCATGACTCTGAAATAAACAATAATAAAACAATGAGAAAAACAGCCAGCATCACTTGCAAAAATAAGGAAACTAAATGCATATCAATGCCAGACTGATTTGTAGCTCTATTGCTCTGATATTGCTCTGGCTCATACCTGACTACTCTTTTGGATATTCCTTTAATCCCAGTAATTTCTCTGTTGCTAAAACATTGTAGCGGGGCTACATAGTAGTAATAGTGTTGTCAGTGTTAGTACCATGTGCGTCTTGTTTCCATCATCCCGTTTGCTGTTTGTGTGTCAGTGAATGTCGTCCCCGTAAAGGGAGATGGATAATGGGAGGAGACCGCAACCCCAATCCTGGAAAACCACCTGTTTGCTATTATTCAATTACATCCATCTTAGGACTATTTAAGTAATCAGGGAAAAGAAAGAGGGAAGAGGAGAGAAGAGGAAGGAAAGGAGATTTTTTCACATTCACAACCACGAGCCATCTGTACCTGTTGTATTCCACATCGTGCATTTCCATCCAGTTTGTTTTTCTATCCGCCGGACTTACTTCAATAACCTCATCACGAGAGACCCCGGGGTCGGAATTCATCATCCACCACGCGCCGAGGATTCACGGTGAGGCTGCTCCATTTTGTCTGGGAAAATCAAACGACTCATTTTTCACTAGTTCAGTCAACCGCATTCAGGACATTGTTTATAACCGGACTCAAGTTCACATTCATTTCCGTATCTCATTCAGTTTATGTTATTCGTATTGTTTGTTATATGTTACAGGGGCAAGGGAGGGTTTATTGTGTGTGTGTACATATATATATGGTGTTGTTGCTTTGGTGGAGGAATATATATATATATATATATATATATATATATATATATATATATATATATATATATATATATATATATATATATATTTATTGTGCATCTTGCTTCTTGTTGTTGCTCGTTTAATATAATTACGTACTTATTTTACATATCATCTGTTTTTGTGAGCTTGATTAAACCATCGATTGTGGGGAAAATTTTTATTTGTTAGAGGTACGGCTTGATATTTAGTTTCAGCTCAGTAATTTATCCAGGCCACAGGTCTTGGAGGTGTAGCTACTGGCCGGGTTAGGGGTCGGCCGTTACAACATCAAAAGGGGTCGGACGTTACAACATCATTGCTACTTTATTTAGACTTCCCTTTTTCCTCCATGTGTCCATTACACTGTGAACCACAGATTTCATATTTGTGTCAGTCATGCATGTCTTCATGATATGGTCACAACAGGAGGCTGATCTTGCAGTGCTATATTGTGAAACTGCTATCAATGACCATCCAAGTACTTCAAGCTCCTAATTCCCTTTTAATGTTTCTTTCTCCTGTCATTTTTGCTACCTTCTTATTTTGCTTTATTTTCTTCAATTCTTCTTAGATGATTCAAACTTCCAGAAAACAACATCTTATCATGTATAAGATTCTTTATTCTGTTTGCCTCTTAATGAAAAATATGTTATGATATTTTTCAGGTAAAGAAGACAGAACTTTTAGGGTAAGGTAAAAAAAGTGATTTTGAAGAATATGCATTGATCATGGTGACAGGGAGTGGTGACATGTTGGGTGTTGATTAGCACATGCAGGTAAGAATTTCACAGTAGGTTTGGTTAGGTTAGGCAGACTTTATTATTTTCTGCAGGAGAGTATAAAAACATAAGGCATTGTTACACAGATAAAGAAAATAAGCCAAGACACAACATCTGACAGCCATTGTCATCAGCAATACGGGCACAAAAGATTTCTACAGATAAGAGTAATTACCTTTAACAATACACAAAAATAAGAATTCAGAATCCAGCAGGATCCCTACAACTAGCAGAATTCAAAATGTTTATCTGTTGCTCTTTAAAATTGGGAGTACATATTGTAGCGGTGCAAGGAAATGATCGGAGGTCAAGAGGGGGGTTATGGCGCCAGCCGGCAACAAATTTCTTTTATTTCAAAAAATGATAACTGAAAATTGGCACTATTCTTGTGCTGATCAAAGGAAAACAAAAGTCATCTTTTCAAAAAGCAAGAAACAAATGGGCTTCAGTACACTTCAGCTAGGTCCACATCAGAATGTGACGACCATTTCTGTGGTCACTCTGCTCTTATATGCTGTGGACCGGAAGAGGGTGGGGCTTCCTTCGGCTGGGTGACCTCAAGGGGCGGCTTTTCCATAGTGTGAGGGAAGAAGGAGACAAATCTGTTAATGGTAGCGCCCACTGTCACCTCAGGGTGGTATTACTTACTTTAGGTGAGTCTTGAAGATGACCCTCTGGTGCACATGTGTGACAATAGTGGCAACCTGATGGCGGCAACTGAGATTTAGGAAAAGTAGGATGTCTACTGTCGAGCAAAATAAAGTTGGTGTTCTATCTAATTTGTTTGTAATACAGCCACGTGTCAGAGTTTCTACTGTTGTCTCTATTACTAATTATTCACAGCTGACCTCACCTGAAGAAATAACACCACCTCCATAGCCAAGAAGTTACAGCAGCTACTGAGGAAGGCAAGCCCACCTCTCCAAATTATCATTAAATCAAGAGCGTTCTGACCAGCGACATCACTGTCTGCTTTGGGAACTGCAACGTCTGTGACAAATAGGTCTTACAACAAGTAACACATATAGCAGAAAAGATCATCTCCATTAAAGACATCTTTATCAAGTGAATGTGGCCACTGGGGTCGGGCGGAGGAGAGCATACCTAAACCCCAATCCCCAGACACAACTGCTAAAACACAGCCTTGGGTTCAAACACAGGAGAATTTATTTGATACAGTACCTTTAATGAACGTCTTCAAAATCAGTCCAGCACAATATAACATAACCCTATCCTTCTTTTTTTGCTTCCTTTTTCTCCTCCATTCCTCTCTAGATGACCCTCGTCTGTCTTCAGTCCCAACTCTGACTCCCTGTTTGAGGTGGAGCAGCTCCTTTTAAGTCATATCCTGGAGTACTTCCAGTGTAACAATGTGTCCTCCTGGAAGCACTTCTTGGTCAGGCAGAATCTCTTGGGAAACAGAGGAGCCTGTACTTAGCAGCTCCCTCTAGCAGCACCAAAGCATTCTAAAGGCCCTTGCAAGTGTCCAAAATGGGAACCATACGACAGGTTGATGTCACCCAGCGTCTTCCTCTATCCTTCTGTTATAGTCTCCCATCAGGGAAAGGTGACACCAAACAATGTGGCTGAGATTCCTGTCCCTCAATATCCTCCTTCACATGAGATATCCACAAAGATTATAGTATTGGTAAGGACCACTTCCATCCTTCACATGGTCTCTTTGTCCCTTTTCCATCTGGTAGAAGGTTTCACAGCATTTGAACCAGTTCTGTGTGGTTTTCAAAAATTTCAACCTCTTGGCACTACAGACTCTGAACTCTGTGCTGTCCCCCTACACTCAGATCGGCTCTTAGTAGTTTATCTACTGTAAATATACAGGACATCCATTACCACTGCTGCCTCTATTATTAGTTGTTGTTATCACCAAATTATTTATTACTTTCTATTCCAGTTTATCACTATCAATTCATTTAACTGTTATTTATTCAGTTATCTATTAGTATAGTTTAGTATGGTTTAGTAGAGTATAGTATCAATTTTTTTTTCTAACTCTTGTCTTGCACTGGTCCTGTGTTATATACCGTATATACTTGCGTATAAGTCAGGTCTTGAAATTTGAAAAATTGATCATAAAATCAGACCCCGACTTATACGCGTGTTCAAAAATACGACACTTAAATTTTTTTTACATCTTCTTGCCTCCTCCAATCTCGCATCAGTTTCTCAGACACATCAAATTTTGTTGCAGCAGTGCAGTTACCAATTTCTTTTGCCACTTCAACGACTTTTAATTTAAAACCAGCTTCATATTTTCTTCTGATTAAACATTCCATCGTAGATAAGGGATGCTCTTATGATAAAGGTGTATGAGGGTGAGAGATACAAAAAACACAAAACAGTGCAAACATGGCTTTGGAATAGTTTGGGTATTACTGTGTGGTCACGTAGCCACAATACATAGAAAAAAAGAAGCCAGTGTGCTCCGTGGTTACTCTCTCAGGTGGGCGTTACTATATCATAATCTCTTGGACCAATAGCGTTAGTTTTCCGCATTCGACTTATACGACTGACATTATAAAATAATGGAAATAATACGGTAAAATCAAACCCCGACTTATCCACGGGAGAACATAAACACGAGTATATACAGTATCTACTATTATGGTGTGTTATATATGTACTATTTGTGTGTATGTTGCACTGCGGTCCTGAGGAGTGTTAATATTTGTACCACTGTGGACTGTAACACCGTGTATGAATGGTATGAAAATAAAACCCCTTGATTTGCCTTGAGAGTTCTGCTGCAACCCAGTAATTACATTTGTAATTTTTTACAGTATTGTTTAGATTCTTATACTCTTAATGATGATTTTGACAAACCAAAATATAAAAGCAAATGTAACAATAGATTCAATAAAAGACTTATAAAAAAGTGTTATTGTGATTTTGTCCAATTTAAAATGGTGGAATTTCCTAAAAAAGAATAGCCGTTACTGCCCCTTCTTGCAAATGTGTTCACTGTTGAGATTAAAGATTAGTCTGTTATCTTTGATTGTCCCTTGATAGTTATATTGCCCCACCATTCCCACAGTCTCTTGTTTTTTTTTATTATTGAGAGAGTGTGAGGAAGGGAGCATCTACAATCTACAGCTGTATTCTTGGTCTTAGTGATATTTAGCTGTAAAAAAGGAACAATCACACCATTTAACAAACTCATCAACAACAGGTCTTTGGCTGTCCTCCTTACCTTGTAGAAGACTCTCAATGACAGAGTCATGTACAGATTTCAAGACATGTCTGTCCTTGTGTGAGCTCCTGTAGTCATTTGTGTACAAACAGAGGAGACAGACAGCAGCCTTGAGGTGATCCAGTGGATGAGTTAAGACCATCAGAAAAACAGCCATTAATGCTCACTCTATTTGTTATGTTCAGCTGATGTCAAATTACGCAACTTTTAGGCACAGAGTAGGTCTGATTTGCCAAATGCAGTTGCTGATCTTATCACTGGACCATGTCAGTTTACACAAACAGATTAGTAACCACGGCTGGCAAGTCTGACATGCCCTAAGAAATTCATGTCATATAATGTCACATTGGCATTTCAAATTATGCAACTGCATGCTGACCTTCCAGAACAGCTGTGCTCGTCCCTTCTTCTGTCAACCAATAGTGTGCTTCCTGAAGGAGCAGGTGCTATATAAAAAGTTAACAGTTTCGTCGAGAGTCAGCTGCAGTCTCAGTTCATTTTGTTTTCTTGTATCCAAGATGTGGTAAGTAAAACATGAGACATCAGACAGACAAGCTCCTCTTCTGTTTGTGAGGTTTCTTATTCTTCATTGCTTCATTATATTCATTGTACATCCGGATGAGCCTTCATTGATTGTCAGCTCTCATACACCTAGAGCCAACCCAATGACTCAAGACAAAATCAAACCCGTTTGATTTTTTTCAGGGCAAGTCGCTAACGAGTTGGAGTGAGTTGCTGGATATGTCAGACTATATGACTGGCCTTCATGGGAGCACACCGCTGATTGCCTCCGACACGCTAAGATTATGTAAATCAAGGCTACAATTAAAAATCACTTGAAAATGTCTACCAATGTGAACCCATCCTGCCCAATAATAACCCTATAAACCTATAAGATTGGGATTTAATTAAAGGAATTTGTAATTGTGATGTTCCAATCAGTATTCTTCTTGTTCTTTAATTAAAAATACATCAGAAGGAGCCCTTGCAGCCATCAGTGACTCACTTCCAGATGCTAATCATTTCTGTAATAATGAAAAGATGCCAGTCTGAAATTCCAGGGAAAGCTTTTGTTACAGTCCCAAATTAATTTATTGGATTGAAAAACAAAAAGTACAGAAGACAAAACACATTAAAAAATGACACGATTAAAGAAAATCCACTTGTCAATGTTAGGGAGGTCCATGGTGCAAAATACTATCAATGAACGCCTCTGAAAGTTCTGTTGTAATTAAATGGCCAACTGTTGTGGGGTACAAAATCTGTAAATTTTATTCTGTATTTTAGTTATATTCTGCTCAAAACAACAACACATGAACTACATTCAGGACAAATCAAAGCATATCCTCTTCCTAGTTGTACCTCACCTCTAAAACAGCTGTTCCAACAAAGAAAGTAAGACATGCTGGTGCCTAAGGCTATTGATTAGTTTATAACCTGGGAATCTGGGACAAATGTAGCTACATTATTTTACAGCCTGGGAAAGGAAGACATGCCGATACCTCAGGCAACATCAAAAAGTTTTATTGTTTGGGAAAACAGACTGAAATTCATTCATCATATTGACAGCCAGCCAATCAGAATATCTAACAATCACATCTTGCAAACCCCCCGGTAGAATTTTATAATAAACATGCCTCATCTGAAGAACGATATAGGAGGGAGGAAGAAGGAAGGACGAAGACTTCAGGAGAAGGGAACAGAGCGACGTCAGAAGAGGGCACCGGCAAAGTACGTCCATTTCCATCTGATCATCAGAAAAGCATCTCATGAACAGCCACTTGTGACATTCATCTTTGTCATTTTTACTTTTTAGTAAGTTTTTTCTAAAGACTATATATATATCCAGACTTTACTATCATTCCTATTTTCTATTATTCTTTGTTCCAGTGGTATTATTGTTATTCCTGTAATAAATACCATGCTGCTTTTAACTTTCTATGCTTTGTCTTAATGTCTAGAGTGATTGAAGTAATAAGTTAGATTTCTTTAAGCACTTGGTGCAGCCGGAGATTTGCCATTACCTCTGTGCCTCTGAACCTCAGGTTTATTAAGGGCTGAGGGTGAGAGCTCCACCCAATAGTAGGGATCAGTACGTAAAGTAAAACATTCACTGGTTGATAAATGGCCTATAGTCAAGGATGCTGAGCCTTTGTATGTGTAAATATATTCTTGCAGACCAAAAGTAATATTTAGATCTGAGATATCTTTAAAACATTGTATGTTGTTTGTCCTGATAAAAAGTAAGTCACTTGTTATTCTTATGGCACTTGTGTGGTTTAAAGTGCCAGAGGTTAACCAGCTGTGTGTGTGTCACTCGTGTGGCACTGTTATGATTAGGATCTGTGTGTATAGAAGTCTCATGAAGTCCTAGGAGAGTGACAAGTTGTGTTATTCATAAGGCATTTGTGTGGTTTAAAGTGCTAGCGATTAACCAGCTGTGTGTTTGTCATTCATTGGGCACTGTTGAGTTTCTGTGTGTAGGTGTATGTCTATGTATGCGTGCTAATCTTAAGGTGCAACAGTAGAACAACCCAGTAACGAGCTTGACGAGTACACTTACCCTTGAAGAAAATAGGTAAAGGGTAAGTAGAGGGAAACACTACAATAATAAACCAGCTTTCAGCATTGACATTTTTATATGCTTGAATTTAAAGACAGAAGAATTATACAACCAGACTGTTTATGTCACAGATTTCTATTGACATTTTGAGATTTTCATTGCAGGTGACATTTGAGTTTTATTTTATACGATGCATGTGCAGGCAAGCCAGATGAAGCAGCTGTGTCCCTGTTAAAAAATGGCAAGTGCTATTTTTTATTTGGGATTTTCAGGTGGAAAGCACACCAGACTTACAAGTTAGGCCTGGTTGAGTGTTTTTAGTCTGTAGGTTAATGTTAACGCCTCACAGGAAGGTTCCTAGTGCCTTCATATGGCAGCACTAATACTCCATTATTTAATGAAGCTGTCCTTCTTTAATGCAGTGCTTTTCTGTATGGAAAGCCGCTTTACAAAAGACATGAATGTAAGCTGAGGCAGCGAGTTGACAACAGGTAATGAAGAACAAAGAAACAGAGGTGGTGTCCAAATATAAAAAGGGTACAAAGTAACTGAACTGATAAATAATAAAGTGATATAATATTAACATTGTACACCCAGAATGTGAATATTTGAAAAGACGTGGAAGGCAGCAATCAGTAAATGAGAGGCTGGAGGTGACCTTTAAAACTTTTCTGCTTTAGTTCACCTTGTAATTCTTTATTTTCTATTCTCTTCTTAACATTTTATTCCTCATTTAAAACTTATTTGTATTTTTATCGAAGGGTGGATTGGTGGCCCAGTGGTTGACTTCAGAAACCTTTCACTGTGTGTGTGAAGATTATATGTTCCTGTGATGGAGTGCCACTCTATCCAAGGTTGGTTCCTACTTTTTGTTTGTTGCTGCTGCGATAGACTTTAGCTCTCTATAACCATGAAATAGAAACAAGTACACAGGTTTAGGAACTGCATTTATTGAATAAAATAACACTGTATGTTAAACTTCACATGATTTTCAGCTTGCAAATGTCTAGGCCTATGAGCAGGGATGGATTAAGACCTTTAGATGCCCTAAACACTTAAAAGATTTTGGTGCTGCCCCACCTCTCGTATTATATGTATGTATTTTTTTATTTAATGTGAGAGACCCTTTTTGTTTAATATTATGGTCCACAGGAAATCCAGCAATGGAAAATTTCTGTGGCGCCCTCCCTTCCCTTGATGCCCTAAGCATGTGCTTAGTTTGCTTAATGGTCAATCCATCCCTGCCTGTGAGCTAATGCAAGATCACAATTAAGTTGTACCTCTAGTCTTTGTCCAGCAATCCCCACACAGTGAGCCCTTGTTTAGAAAAGGACTTCATCTCCACAAAGGCAACAAAACATGGGCTAATGTGGTGGTTTCTATTACTGTTGTTTTGTTCGACAGGCTCATGGTGACACACTTTCTTCTGTCTGAATCACTAAGTTGCTCTTCACTTTTCATCTTTCCCTGCATTAATGTCAGTCTCCATACACATGACAAAGTGCCCGATTAAGAAGCACCTTGACAATTAAATAAGAGAAGCGGCATTGACAGTTCCCAGCTAACCGGCTGCCTAATGAGTACTTTTATTCACATTCCTGCATAGGCAGCAGTCAGATGCAACCAGTAATCATAACCGGCTGTCTCAAATGCTAGCCAACTGGAGTCTTTGCTCGTAAATGAGATGGATCCACTTTTGACTTCCTTCTTTTACTTTACTTTTAAGACTTACATGGAACTAATAATTGAAAGATCCAAAGTGTGATAGTCATTGAAATGCTTGTCTCCTATCTAGGGAAGTACAACTGATCATCCAGCCATGTGCCCACTTTCTCCACCTCTACTATTCTGGTCAAGATATTGATCCTCTCTGGTGCTGCTTATCCTTATTTCTGTAACGCTGTTCACAATGTTGACCATCTATGATATTCTTAAGGAATGAACATATTGGAACTATCAATAACTGTCTATAAATAATAAATTGCATGGTATCATAATTAAAGGGTCTGTCTATCACCTTGCAGCAGTGCTACTCTCCCAGTGGCCCCGGTGGTATAACGCTATTGGACATCTTCGGAGGGTGCAGGGGCTGCTGGGAAGTAGATTGAGCGAGTGGGCTCTTTATTAAAGGGGCCTTGAAAAGAATCCCAATTGTCCATCTGTCTATTCATTTGCTGTTTGTACCCATTTGGATTACCTATTGATTATCTTGGATTCCTGTTCCTGTCTGGATGTGTGGTCTGTCTTGTGCCTGCCTGTTCATGTGAGCTTGTACAGATTGAATACGTCTGCAACAGAGGCATTTCTCCCAATCATCTCATCCAACACTGCATCAGGAAACCATTAGGACAATCTTTAGATTGCTTACAGTGACCTGTTCACAGGATTTTTCACTCACTCATCCATCATCAACTGCCTCTGTCACACTGGACTGGTTTGAACATTGTTTATTATTTGTTTGGTTGTCTTTTGATTTGGTATCGCCATTGGGGAAATTTGGGAGGGTTGTTGCATATGTGACTTTTTTTCTTTGTTTGGTTAATATATTTAATTATTATTTAGTGACTCATTGGGCCTCTAACTGTCTGTGAGTGAGTGAGTGAGTGAGTGAGTGGGTGAGTGAGAGGGTGAGTGAGTGAGTGAGTGAGTGAGTGAGTGAGTGAGTGAGTGGGTGAGTGAGTGAGTGAGTGAGTATGTGCAGGGTCAAGGTTTGGTGTGTTGCTGGAGTCCCCACCGTAAAATAAGTAAATCACAGACTCTGGTTGGTGTAAATCTTAGCGTCATTGCAACTGCTACAACTTAACACTTGACTAAAGAATGACATCACCTACCTCAATTGTATGTTCATAACTTGTAGGTTTTGCCATACATATATGTCTTGTGGATCACCCTCTGGGCTCTTCTAAAGCAGGCACTACCATCCCGGGTCAAGAGGTGACACATGCGTTAACTTTCTTCCCTTTTCTTCCCTCTGCAGCACTGAGAACACATCCAATGAGGGCAATTGATTCCACCACTTCCGGTCACCTGTCTTTAAAGTCCACCACTGCTGGAAGAAGGTTGTCAGTTCTGAACCGACTGCACTGCAGAGGGGCGCTCACTAAAATGTGACAGTTGACGTTAATACAGCCAGTACAGTGATCCCTCCTCGATCGCAGGGGTTGCGTTCCAGAACCCCCCACGAAAGGTGAAAATCTGCGAAGTAAATATGGTTATTTTTTTATATTTTAAGCCCTTATAAACTATCCCACACTCTTATAAACATTTCCCGCACAGTTATACAGCATAAACCCTTTGTATTTTCTTAGATATTTGGTAAGATTCGTTGAAATTATGTATGTAAACACACTGTTTATATACAGTAAAACCTAAATATTATTTTAAAGATATCAAGCGTCTCCGATATCACATAAGTTACAGCCATTACAATAGACATGGTACCAGCAAAAAATACATACAATGCAAGAAAAATTGTATACAGTACAGTAAAACGTGTGTACAGTGACACTGAACGTAGTACTGTACGTAGAAAATTAATTATGGTTACTCACCAACAATGACACGACGACTTGTCCGATAACGATGAGTTTAATTTTACTGCACAACAAAGGACAGCGTTACAGCTCTTCTAAAGGAGCCTCTTCAGGCAACTGTGTAGCACCGCCATTGTTCTTCTTCCGGCAGTCTTCAATCCAAATCCTTAAAGCAGATTCTGTCTGGACTACCGCCTTATTACTCATTTTGCGCCTTGGTTAAAGGACACTGCGGCCGTAGATCTTATATTCTTTTCCTCCTTTTTAAATAAAAAGAATCGTGGATTCATTGATACCGTAATGGCGTACTACAGAGGTGTAGCTGTTCCCTTCCTTCAACATATCCAAAAATGTTACCTTTTCGGCAATTGTTAGCATCTTCCGTTGGCGCTTGGGCACGGCCCCTGAAGCAGTAGCAGGAGCAGATTGATTTGGAGCCATAACGAAGGGCTTGACTATGCACAAAGATAAACACAAAAGAGCACAAAAGTTAACTCTTTACACAGCGAAACACGTTGATGTTGAATGAGCGAGACAAGACTTCCTGGTTAACGCAGCGGAATCGAATTCGGCGCTCTGTCGCTGAGCCAATCAGCACACAGGAACTTAACTGCATACTCTGATTGGGTAGCTTCTCAGCCATCCGCCAATAGCATCCCTTCTATGAAGTCAACTGGGCAGACCAACTGAGGAAGCATGTACCAGAAGTAAAAAGACCCATTATCTGCAGAAACCAGCGGAGCAGCAAAAAATCCACGTTATATATTTAGATATGCTTACATATAAAATCCATGATAGAGTGAAGCGGCGAAAGTCGAGCGCAATATAACGAGGGATTACTGTACTTTACTTCTGTTGTTTACAGTGGCTCGTATAGTGATCTTTTTTATTATTTTGTAGTGGGGCTACGTAATAATAGGTTTTTTTTTATGTGTCTGTGCTGAGTTGCGTTTTGATTTCGTCATCTTGTTTACTATCATGTATATGTGTATCAGTAAATGTTATCCCTGTAAGTCAAACAGAAGAAGGACAATGATTGGAGACTGCAACCCTGTGACGGGAATTTCCTGTTTAATCCACCAATGACATCAGATTTAACGAGAGGATCAGAAAAGAAGAGAGAGGCGAGGAGAGAGAAAGGAGATCGAGAGAAGAAAGGAACCAATTTACACATTCATTTTCCAACTCAACACTTCCGTTCATTTTACAATTCCACTGCTTGCTTTTTCAGTATCCGGATCATCATCACAACCACCAGTGCAGAGAAACCCCGGGGTTTGGATTCATACCAGCCATTGCCAGGACTTTCACGGTGAGGTCATTTTGTTTTTCGGGAAGGAGCACAATCTCACTGCAGCCAATATTCAATTACCGCTAGACTGTATTAGCTTTGGACTCATTTACCACATACATTTCTACTGCCATTTATCATTAATCTGTGTTTGTGTGTGTGCCGTGTTTATTCATTTATTGTTTAGGGGCAAGGGAGGGTTTTTGTAAATAATATTATTATTTGTTCGTATAAATAATTCATATATATATATATATATAATCATTCACTGGTTTGGTATACTGCGGTGGGTTGGCACCCTGCCCGGGATTGGTTCCTGCCTTGTGCCCTGTGTTGGCTGGGATTGGCTCCAGCAGACCCCCGTGACCCTGTGTTCGGATTCAGTGGGTTGGAAAATGGATGGATGGATGGTTTGGAATGGTGGTGAATTGTGTGCACATATATATACAGTATTAATTATTTGTCTGTCCTTGTATATATTTATCCACTGTCAATATATCTACACTTGATATTACATTGCTGTCTTGAGGTGCCTGTTATTTCATCATTTGGGGGGGAAAAAGAACTATTTGTAAGGAGTACGGTTTGTTATAATCTTGAGAAGCCTCAGGTTAGCCAAGGCAATAGTCTTGGTAGTGTTGTTGCTGGTCTGGGTAAAGGGGTCGGCTGTTACAATTTTATGACATGAATGAAACAGGGATGACAGGTCTGGTGCCCTAACATTTTCCTTTGGTACCCTGCAGTGTCATATTCAACCACAGGTTATAGGGGCAATACGTTCAGGTGTACGGAGTATAATGAAATTCTTATCTGCATGTACCAATCATCTATAAAACACATAGTCACTCTCCTTCACTCTGGTCAGTGAGTAGGACAGCCTTACCTTGAAACTTCAGTCGTTCTTAACAGAAAAATCTCAGAACACATCCTTTATAACCTAGCAGCATGTGTTGATATATTCTATAGATTATTGACTTGTGAGTTTCTGGACTAAAAGTACTACATTTGAGACAACTGCATTGTCATCAGATTCTTCTAAAGAGAGAGAGAATGTGGCTGACAAGGACAACATCATTTCCTTAGATTTGTTTTGAAGCTGAACGTGTCCGCAGATGACATCAGCACATAACTTCGGCATTCACAGAGTGATGCCTGCATAGGCACTAGCTGTTATCGCTGAGCTAAACATGAGAAATAAAGAGAAGATTGAGACCAGGAAATGAAAACTAGTCAAAGATCAAAGCCAAAGTCATTACTGGGAGAACAGAAGGATTGAGATTTACAAAGCCAAAAACTATTAATGCAATATAGTAGTTGAAAATGACAAGCAAATCAAAACCAAAATATCAGAACAAAGTAGCACAACAGTTTGAAAGGTTTCTTTTTTTGTAATCCAGACATGGCTACCGAAATAAGCATAAGCATATATAACATGTCATGCTGATGGTGTCACGTGTCATGTTGTGCAAAATCACACACTCAGCAACTGGGACTAGCATCATGACAACCAGTTTACAGAACTGAAGCATGCATGGTACAGCAAAATAATAATGTAGTAAACAAGGCAAACGATGGAAAATAAAACCAGCCTTCTCTTAAGAATAGAAAATAATCACAGAACTTCAGCCCTAAGGTACTTCATAGAGAAAAGTACCATTTCCAAAAGTAAAAATATGAGTAGAACCAAAGGAAATCCAGAACATATTTTTAATAATAATGACATTCCAAAACACTAGTTGTGTCAAACAAGGAAAAAGCAATTTAAAAATGATATATGAGGTGAGGCACAAAAATAACTGGACTGGGCCTGGGGCTTTCCTGGAAAACCATCTGGAGGTCGGCCGGACGTAAATCACAGAACTATTTCCCCTCCTACACTACACGTGTGCCCTCTCAAGCTGCCAACTGGCTAGGTATATCCTGTGCACAGTCCAGTTAGTATTTTCACGACAATCACTACACGAGTTGTCACGACAATGTCGGGTGAAAAAAATCGAACAGCGAATCAACATCAAATTTCTCACAAATGCTCTCTTTTTCCATAAAGCAGTTTTTGAATGACAAAAACATTCCTCTCCTCTATCATCCTCCTTTTTCACCCGATTTAGCTCACAGTGATTTTTACTTATTCCTGAAAATCAAAAGTCACCTGAAGGGAATAAATGGATAAAGTGAAGACAAAAACAGCAAGCCTATTGAAGAGCCTCATGCAAGAAGATTTCCAGCACTGTTTCAATCAATGGAAGATACGTATGGAGCGGTGTAGAGATCGGTAGTGGGAGTATATAGAAGGTGACAATGTTTTAAATGCTGTCATTCATCAATAAATATTTTTTTAACCAATCTGGTTACTTTTGTGTCTCACCTCGTATATTGGAGATACAAACATGGAAAAAGAGTGAGAGGCCACCTAAAAAGTCCCTCAAAGTTGCCCAGGATCTAACCAGCCTATCCAGATGTATTCCCTCCAAAGACATCCAGCCCCAACTACCTTCTGCAGGCTTCAGCATACACAGGCCTATAAATAAGGAGGTGGAAAGGTGAAAAATGCCTTACAAGAGGGAGAAACTGTAAAACCTCTGGCTTGATAAGAGATGTCCTACAAAGAATCTTTATAAATTAAGTTGAATGAATGTGAAAAGAGCAAGAAACAGTGCCTAAAGAAACACAATCCAAAGCAAACAAGTCCCAATATGGAATCTAAATCAAAAGAAAGAAACACAATAACCTTTAAAAAATACTCAGTGACAACCTTAGGGAAGCTGCCTCATCTACCAGAATATAAAGGTGGAGGGCGGACCCTCATGTGTGATGTTATGGTGACCCCGCAGCTTGGGACTCCACTCACAGAACATAAGGATCACGCAGTATGTAAATTTAAAGACAGTGTGTAAATATTAAATAATAAACAATCATAACAGAAGCTAGTGTTCCTGCCTCTCAGTAAGGAGAACATGGGTTCATGTCCTGGGTCCTCACTGTGTGGTGAGCACTTTGAGAAGTGAGAAAAGCACTATATAAATGTAAAGAATAATTATTATTAGAAATTACGTAAAAGCATGCACCATAATAATTCAAAATTAACCAAGCCAACAAAAAGCAGAAAATACACTTAAGCCAGAAACATAACAAACGACAGGAACACAGACAATCCTGATTAGCACCTTACTGGCTGGTTCCTTATAAAACAGTACAACAGGAATGAAGTTCCACCACAAGGGGATCTTTGATAATGTTTAGAACAGTGACCATAATGCATTGATTTGGTTTAGAAGTTTTGTGGAGAAATAAACAATGTATCTAGATGAATAATTACCTTTTCAATGAATCATAAAATGAATATGTTTATTATGCTTTTCTATCACAAATGCCATCAGAAAATTAGAAATGTTAATTGAATCCTCATCCCCTGTGCAGAGTTACAGTACATCCAGCCTTCTGGAGATCTAAAGCTGTACTCCTCAGAGAGTCTCCTCAGTATCCATTGTTAGTAATAACTTGAACAAGGTGTTTTTGTCTCTGAATTGGTGGCAATGTAGTGGCAGATAACTTAACAGAGATAACATGTAACCTATTCCAGGTCTTCAAAATCCTCAAAGGCATTGATCCAGCGGAATTCAAATGGAATTGAAGGGGATGTGCATTTAGGACTGAAACCATGCAAAGAGTTTTAAGAATCTGAAACAAACTACAGAGTCATGGAGTTAAAGGATGAAATATTGGACAGTTTAGCTATTAGCCAAACAAATGAGTCTCATGGGCTGAGTGGTCTCTGTTCATTTGTTAAATTTCTTATGTTGAAATTATGCGTTAATAAAGTCTATCTGTCTGTTACAGAGTGCCTTCTTACATGTATTATATAGTGCTTTTCAAGTCAATCTATATACCAGGGTGCAAGTAACAGCACAGATTGAGCAAGCAATGGTATAATTCCAAAAAACATTATGTTTTTCTTCTGTAATAAAAGTCTACAAGCATTCTAATTCCATTACATGTTACCATCTTTAATATACTGTATGTTATAAGTGTGTGTTTTTTAGACTTGTGTGTGTGTTTTTTTTTAAAGTTGGAAAGGTCACATCTATATTTATTTCTAATTTCCATTGCTCTATTTAGTAATTTGCATTGAATGTGTATGTATTTTATCACAACACCAGAGAGTAGTAATGTGTAACATGTTGATTGGAAATGCAATTAAGAATTTAATTGTACTCTGTACCCCTGACAATACTACTACTACTTTATTTTGTAGTGCCTTCAACATTTAATTATACATTATATAGTATATTTATAGTGTCTTTCATATCTATCTGTTGGTCTGTCTGTCTGTCTTCTATAGCTTATTACACTGATAGATGTGAGTCTGTCTGTCTTTTTATAGAGCATACTGTTTCAATATATTTTACAAAGCATAAACCGGCATAGTTTGCAGTAACAATGTATATTACAGACATATTTACTGCATTGTAGTTTAAAAAGAAAACAGTCATTAAAGTCTACACACAAAAGCATGAGGCAGGCAGCTGCATTTCAGTTTGAGCACTTTGATTTATTTGTTTTTAGTTTTACATCGCCGAGCCCTATTAGTCCAAGTTGTATTTGACATTCATATTTTAGAATTTGTGTTTAAGACACCCAGTGAAAATGGAGTATACATTTATTAAATTAAAATGACTATTGTAATAAGGCGCTATATATGCACTCGACCCAACACAGACTGACAACGGAGGCACGTTAAAATAAACCAAAAAGAATTTATTTTCCTTCTTCAGCTGGGGGCCCATGTCTTCCCTGTGTCCACCAGCCACAACACAGTCCCACAAACCAAGTCACAAGCACAAATAACTCTTCAAGTCCTCCACTCCTCCTTGGCAGCTTTGTCCTCCTCCTCCCGACACTGGCTCTCAGAGTGCTGGCTGGTGGCTCCTTTTATAGCTCACCCGGAAGTACTTCAGGTGCTTGACCACCTGCTTCCGGTTGCACCTCCGGGTGTGGTTGAACTATGGCCCAGATGAGCCCAGGAACCCCTGCAGGGCCTCCTGGTGGCCACCCCGGATCCCAACAGGACTGTGGAAAACTCCATCTCCCATGGAGCCCTACGGGTATCTGAGGCACCAGAGTCACACAGAGGGTTTGCCACTAAGTGGTCCGGGGGAGGTATTGTGCAGCCCATGCTTGCTCTCCTGGAACAAATACAGAAGGGGCGTCCTGGACAGGCATGGGCCCCGGCCGTCCATCACAGTATGCATACAACCTTAAATAGAAAAGGATATGTGATTAGTGCAATTATGAAATATAAAAAATAGCGTGCAACATATTGTAGAGTATACACCAAAATATATAAAAGTGTGCAGAATGCAAAGGAAAAATTATATCATCTATCAATTACTGAGGCAATAGACAGTAGCTGGTCAATCGGTGGTCTTTTGTCTATTTATTCCATTTGCCAAGTGGAAGTAAATGCCACTTATAATTAAACAATGAACTTGAGTCTGTCCTCATGTATAAATGGTGCGTACGCACAAAAATGTTGCGTTCAAACGTTTCCACGCTCAGATCGCGATGTATAAAACCTAAACTTGGCGTAAAGCCATGAGCATTTTTACGGCAGCTCCAACCACTGGTGTACGCAAGTTTCCACTCGGTTTTGCAAACTGGCGGAACTCAGCGTCAAAGCAGTGCTACTGTTCCTGTGTGGTTACCCTTTCATTTTTAGATCCACATTCCTGATGCGGCTTTATCATATACACTGAAATTAACCGCATATTGTTTATTAGTTTAAGGCATCTGATTGTAATTAACCTGTAACAATATAATGGTCCACAGAATGGTCAAACAATTTAAAATACTATAGCTGCTTTAGTGTTCTTTTTCTTCTTTCAGCTGCTCCCATTAGGAGTTGCCACAGCGAATCATTTTTTTCCATATTACTCTCACTGCACCACTCAGAGTGTTTATAGCACTGTATCTGCGTGTGGAATCACAGCTCTACTGCAGCTGATCAGAAAGAGATTTATCGGTATACAGCATCAGCCTTGCTGCCTATTTGAACTGCTCTCATACAGCAAACGCTTCAGAGCCTTTCCTGTACGGACCTCGTTGTTCAGAAACAGTTTCATCACAAGAACTGTAAACACACTCAATCAGTCCATTAAGTGCTCCATGTAGAACTGTTTGTACTTATAAGTACAATTACCTCACTGTAAACTTGCATTACAGATATAATTTTGCACAACCTGAGCCACTTTATAAAGCGCACATTTACATATGATGACAATATCATTTTTAAGAAGAAGTGCAACAAAATATGTTTATTACCCTAAGTTCTTGTCTATAAGCCGCGGCTTATCTAAGGAAAAAAGTTGTGAAAATTAAAAAATAGAATATCGGCTTATACATAAGTCCGGCTTATACAGTAATCCCTCCTCCATCGCAGGGGTTGCGTTCCAGAGCCACCCGCGAAATAAGAAAATCCGCGAAGTAGAAACCATATGTTTATATGGTTATTTTTATATTGTCATGCTTGGGTCACAGATTTGCGCAGAAACACAGGAGGTTGTAGAGAGACAGGAATGTTATTCAAACACTGCAAACAAACATTTGTCTCTTTTTCAAAAATTTAAACTGTGCTCCATGACAAGACAGAGATGACAGTTCCGTCTCACAATTAAAAGAATGCAAACATATCTTCCTCTTCAAAGGAGTGTGTGTCAGGAGCACAGAATGTCACATAGATAGAGAAAAACAATCTCTAGCAAACAAATCAATAGGGCTGTTTGGCTTTTAAGTATGCGAAGCACCGCGGCACAAAGCTGTTGAAGGCGGCAGCTCACACCCCCTCCGTCAGGAGCAGGAAGAGAGAGACAGAGAGAGAGACAGAGACAGAGTTTGTTTTTCAATCAAAAATCAATACGTGCCCTTCGAGCTTTTAAGTATGCGAAGCACTGTGCAGCATGTCGTTTCAGGAAGCAGCTGCACAAAAGATAGCAACGTGAAGATAATCTTTCAGCATTTTTAGACGAGCGTCCGTATCGTCTAGGTGTGCGAACAGCCCCCCTGCTCAATCCCCATACGTCAGGATCACAGATAGTCAGCGCAAGAGTGAGAGAAAAGTAAGCCATCTAGCTTCTCAGCCATCTGCCAATAGCGTCCCTTGTATGAAATCAACTGGGCAAACCAACTGAGGAAGCATGTACCAGAAATTAAAAGACCCATTGTCCACAGAAATCCGCGAACCAGCAAAAAATCCGCAATATATATTTAAATATGCTTACATATAAAATCCCAATTTAAATGACCGCTACGCGCGCGTGTTGACTTGGCGACGCCCAGAGCAGAAAGAACGCGCTCCAACCGCGCCATGCGGGGAGTGAGAGAGACGCCAATATCTCACACTCTCTCCCCCTTAAAGAAATTAAATGGGTGCGAGTGAGACCACTGACCTCCCTCCCTTCTATTAGTTATAGGTTATAGTACGTTCGGCTTATCCATGAGTCCGGCTTATCTATGATACGATTTTATTTTAAAAATTCGTATGATTTTTGGTCTCCGGCTTATACATGAGTCCGGCTTATAGACAAGAACCTAGGGTATATTATACAGATAAAATTTTAACTTCATTTAAATAATCTATCTTCTTCTTCTTCTTTCGGCTGCTCCCGTTAGGGGTTTCCACAGCGGATCATCTTCTTCCATATCTTTCTGTCCTCTGCATCTTGTTTTGTTACTCCCATCTCCTGCATGTCTATTGTTAATAATTAAATATGTGAGGACATGGTGCCGCAGCGCTAGCTAGTTCAGGGACTGTTCCTGCCTTGCGCTGTATTCTTGTTGGTGCTGACGCGACACTGGAAGGATAGATGGATAGAATAATTAAACTCTGTGATATATGGCCGGCAGTGTATCCCGGCCAATACCCCCATGCTGCTAGGTGTAGTCCTCCCTGCAACATGGAGGTGCCCCGAATTCCCGCAGGGCATCATGGACATTGGAGTTTTCCTTCGCAGCCCTGCTGGATACCGTGGGGTCCGCCAGGGGATACTGCAGGGAGGCACAAGAATTTATATTTTCATTATAGCCCGGAAGTACTACCTCATCATGAGGACGGAAGAAATGAAGTACATCTGGGCTGAAGAAAAAGAAGAGTTTTTGATCTGACCCGGAAGTGCTAGGAAGTCACGTGGACTGAGGGACAGAGGCATTTCTGGGTCAAGGACTTTAAAAGGACTATGGGAAACCCCAGCAGACTGAGCCGAGTTGGGAGGGTGTAGAACAGAGCTGCTGGGAGTGGAGGATTGATTAGTGTGTGGATTATTGTTGATTATTGTTATTTATTGAGTATTGTGGAGTGGAGGTGCTTTATTCACATTATTATTAGTATAATAAATTCATTTGGACATTTTACCTGGTGTCTCAACATGTTGTCTGAGGGTTCAGGGGTCGATAGCGCCCCCTATCTGTCACAACTGGTACTACAAAGATATTTCAATGTTCCTTAAAAGTTTTGAAGAATCGGCGTTCTAAGCTTACAGATGGCTTAATGCCTATTACAGAGCTGATTGTGTGGCAATTGGGTATTTGGAGAAAGAAAAGTAAGGACAGAAATTAGAGGTTAGTACGTTTGAAAGAGACAGTACTGCTGCAATAAAGTATTTCATCGAATGTCATGCATGACACAGCAAGCATCCTGCATGAGGCATGAACAATCTCGGCGCCACCGTGTTCCCATGTTTAATAACATGCTTTAACTCTGATCATCGTGAAAATTATATCACATATATATCTCAGCATTTAAATTATTCAGAGAGCTGTAATATTACGAATGTAATGGATTCTGTGTTCTGTCGGAGGACGACTAACCCCGGAAGCACGTAGTGATTCACACACATAGAGCACATAGAAGATCAAATACAAAACAAAGCATTTAACGTGCTACTTTAGTTATGATGGGATTTGAGAAACTAGTAAATTAAACGATTCTAAGATGAAGTTTATGATGTTCTACTTTAATGACAAAATAAACTACGTGATTAAAGTGGAAATTTCAAGATTAAAGTTGACATTTCGTGCTTTTTCCCACTGTGTGCCTTTTTTTTTCTCCGTACCCTAATAAGCTTTCATATGACACTCAGACGGTGGGCTATGACTCGCCTTTTCACTGTGACTTTGATATCTGACAGATTCTTTTTTATTTCAGGCACTGTGCGACTTTGTGAACTTGAGCTTTTGAGTTTCTATGACACACTATGTCACTCGATCAACTTCTTTTTGTTGTTTATACCACTGTTTAAACCAACAAATCGTATATTTTTCCTTGCCTCCACTTGGTATTCGCTGAAATCTTCTATTTTCCTTTGTGCTTTTGCCATTGTCTTTTCACAGAAGACTGAGCTTAAGGGCTATTTATATTGATTTGCATATTCAAAGAGGCGTAATTCTGGGAGGAGTTGGGGCGGGACAGCATGTGCGTGTATGTGCGTTACTTTTCGTGCTGACCGGGATTTATGTAGCGGAAGAACGTGGAAGTTTGCATCTGCACAGATTTATGCATCTGGATTTTTTTGTGCATACGAACATTTCCACTTTTGTGCTTACGCCATGTTATAGTATGAGTTCTACGCACGTTGCTATACATGAGGAACCAGGAGTTCAGAATGCAACAGTTCATAAAAGCTGTTATTATACTTTTTCAGTTCTTCATACCACATAACAGAAGACCACTGGTCAGTAGATAATCAGGGATATTGTGCCATGTGAAAAGACACAAGAGACCATTTGTACCATCGACAGTTAGCCTGTGTAATGCTACACAGTAATAACACAGTTAAGTAAGTGTATTAGGGTTTATCTTGCAATGAGGTTTCTTTTTCTTTTGTCAGAATTTTTTTGTTATTCAGGTGTTACCATTGTGACCAAATTAAATTCCCATTCTGCGGGATAATAAACTTCACCCTGACCTTGATATTATCTTGGTTTTCTGGGTCACTCCTACCAATAAAGATCTGTCTAGGAAACTGATCTTTCTCATTACATTTCTTGTTGCTTCTTTTGTAGTGTAGACCCTTTCAACCTTTTAAATGGTAGTAATCATTTCTGCACAGGCAACCTCTTTCCTGTAATTCACTATAACATTTTTTCTTGTAGGTAGCACCATCTCCTCGCAGATCCAACATTCTGGTTTTGAACCCTGAAGCCAGTTGCTGCTTATGTAAAGTTTACATTTTCTTCCTTTGTTGTTGTGAGTTTTTCTCTGATTTTCTTCCAGCATCCTTTAGAAGACATGCAGGTTACGTTAATGGGCAGGTTAGGTTAATTCCAAATGAGTGAGTAGGCATTGCATTGACTGGTGCCCTGTCCAGGGCTTTTCCTGTCTTGTGCCCAGTGCTGCCAGGGTTGATTCCTGAAGTGGATTAAGTGTCCTCCTGTTTTCTCATCAATTCTAATGCTGATATTGCCTGCTTCAGACTCTTCCATGAGTAGCAAGACTACATCAATTGAAGAAAAAATCTGTTTTTCTTGTTTCGGGTTGTCAGCTCAACATCGTGCATGAATTGAAAGTGCTTGTAGGAGCAGTAGAGGCACTAGAGGCAATGGTTAAGCTTGGAGGACCCCACTTGATAGGACTTTTCAGCTGCCAAGGGTTGGTGTCTAGTTGCCATGATAACAGAGGATGTGATGCTGTGCTCTAATGGGAATTTCATTTCTTAATGACTGGCACTAAATGAGAAGAAGGACAATTAGAAGAGGCAGAAAATATGCTATTGGAGCTAATAAGGGAAACAAAGAAGAGTGGCACCCAGTAACATTTAATGTTCTGATGTGGCCACCTAAAAGATGAATGAATGAATTAACACCTATGGAGGAAAGTATTTAGGACCTCTTGCACTGAGCCAGCAACAGCATATAATCCTGCTATTTATTCTCTGGTTTCATGTCAATCTTGTGTAAAACAATAGAACTGGACATTCGTCCTTCTATCATCAAACTTCTTTTAATGATTTTTTTCTTCTTTTTTATCTTTAATTATAGGTATTATTGTCTATGTTTGTGCATATTCTGTACGGGAGGAAATATTAGTAGCTTGCTCATATGGGTGGGAATTTGTTGGGAAATGGGGTCACAAATATCACACACTATTACTTCTTTTCTTTGCGGAGATCTATTTTCACTTTGACAGTCATACTTGTGTGCATTTACAAAGTAATCTGAATTAATTACAAATATAAAACACCAAATAATCAACTACGTAAGTATTCACTCCCATTGATATGACACCTATAAATCATCACTTTGTGCAGCCAACTGATTTTAGCAGTCACAAAATGAGTTCAATGGACACCACCTGTCTATTGTTTCCATTGACTGTAATATAAATGCACTGAATCTACAAGGTTCAACTTGTAGTGAGTCAGTATAGTGGCCTAACTTACACAATGAAGACTAATAATAATACTAATAATAAATTACATTTGTATAGTGCTTATCTAACCACTGAATGCATTTTACATAGAGAGTGGGGGAGCCAATTTATCCTCCACCTATGTTCAGAACGCACCTGGATAATGCAATGGCAGCCATTTTTTGCATCAGTATGGTCACCACACAGTAGCTATTAGGTGGTGAAGGGTTGAGAGAGTTAGTTGACCAACAAGGGACAGAGGATGATAAGGGGGTAATGGTAGTTATGGACAATGTAGCCAAGACATCAGGGGCCATCATACTCTTTTCGAAAGATGCCCAAAGATCTTTTATGACCACAGAGAGTCAAAACCTCAGTGTTACAACTCATCGAATGGACAGGTCCAATTTTTACAGCACAGTGTCACAGTCACTGCACTGGGGCATTGGAATCCACACACAGACCATAGGATGAGTGCCCCATGGTGCCCTCAAAGGTAGGTAGGTAGGTACTGTACATATGTATGTACTGTAAGTAAACAGATATTTTAAATTTTGATACTGTGGTTTTGACTTGTAGCTTTTTGGCGTGGATTTGGTATTTGCCTTTCAGCTTTAGCTCCAGTAACATAATTGAATTTTGGTTAATGCAGTTCTTGTCCTGCTATAATTATGGTTAAATAATCTGACTAAGAAAACAACCCCTAACCCTTACAAAAGACTTCTGTCAGGTTTTAATTCTATTTCTAGCCTCTGAGAAAGACTTCCTTTTGTTTTTGATTTTAGTCCCGAAAGAAACATGTATCTTCTCGTTTAAACTTCCCAGTGGTTGCTCTTTAACTCAGAAGATTACCTGAGGCCTTTGTTTAAGAAAAAATATGAGCTGTCAGACTGCTTTTTGTTGTTGTAACTTTCATAACACACACTTTTATTCAAATTAATGTTGAAGAAAGCCATCTTAGTAGTAAATTTTAGGCATAAATGAAAATGGATCTGAGATATAAGAAACTTATTATCAACATAAAGAGATATTTTCTGTTCAAGCCTTCCCCTTATGGTCCACTTTTTCTCTGACCTCTTCCAGAGTTGGATAGCTAGTGGTTCAATAGTAATTGCAAAAGGCATCGGTGATAATGGGCACCTTTGTTTGGTTCCACATTCTAATTTGAAATAATCTGCATTCATATTATCAAAAAGGACCAATGCTCCTGGACTGGAGTATAAAGTAATTTAATCCATACAGTTAAGTTGGAGCTAAATTCAAATTTGCCTAGAACAGTAAATACAGTTAATATTCCCATTCAACTCTATCAACGGATTTTTTTCTGCAGTCAAAGATAGTAAGGCAACTGGAGATTCATACTCTGTGAGTATAGTACATAATATTAACAAGAATAGTCTTTAATAAATTCAATATTGTCTTGAAATAATACAAAGGGAAATATTTTCTCTAAACTTTTGCCAAGATCTAACCATTCTTATTTAAATGTGAAATTAGTGCATATGATGGACCTTGTAGGAAGTCTTCATTTTCTTTGGAAGGACAGTAATTGATGAATGGTGTAATTTTTTTGGTAGGGTTTTCTTCTCTTTGGTTTTAATAAATACAACTAACAACAATGTATTATCTGAGTCTAATTTTCTTAATAAAATTCCATTGGATAGCTTCAGATTTCCTGCTTTGCAATGAGTTTATGACATCTTGAGCTTCAGAGAGTGTCAGACTGCACTGCTCTCTTTAATAGCAGCAGCAGCAGCAGCACGATTCAATTCAGATTATTTTTGTACAGCACTCTTCACTATCTGCAGAAACAGAACACTGTGACAAGATCACAGGTAAATACAAAGATTAGCTCAAAGAGACAGGACACAAAGTGGTTTGAAACTGATTAACATGAACAGAGCCTAGTAATATCTGTTCAGTGATTAATTGTTGAACTATGATCAATTGACAACAGTGAAGAGGAAAAATAAAAAAAACTCCAGTCAGCAGCAAAGATGGAGAAAATAAACCTCTGGAAGGTCCATAATCAGCTATAACAGAGAAAGGCAAACACAATGTCACACACGGTCCAAGTCCTGGAGACCACAGCTAACTAGCTGCCCACCTCCTGCTGGTCATTCTACAGCAGAATCTGTGCTTGGCCAAAAACAAAAACCAACAGATTTAAAAAAAATGTGTACGCTCATTTCTATGTAATTTGCCCCATTAGAAATCATAATCATATTGTAAATTTGTGTACCTAAATGCACGTTGAATGCTGTACTGAAACATCCTTATACAGAGAATACTATTTAACCTCATTCATATTGTCACACACATGCGCTTAGGAAGCAGTCTAAAAGCCTAAAGGTGAGTGAAACATTGCGAGACAAGGGGTTGTCACGTGGTTCTTACTCAAATCTCTTAATTTTCCAACAGGAAAACAGAAGAAAAGTAGACACTTCAATTCAGGGTTCCAAAATGGCCACCAAGACATCACTTCCAGCGCCCATTTATGACATCTCTTTCCAGCCACCACTGATGACATCACTTCCGGTCCTGTTAAAAATGTCACTTCCATCTCCTGTTTTCAACATCATCTCCTGCCAACCACTTCCTGTCCTCCATTTTTATACTGTATATAAACGCCATTTTGTTTCATGTAAACTGTCAATTGTTACGAATTACAAGTACTTTTAATCATTGCAACCATTTTCTTTGCTTTATTTTTGTCGAATGAACAATATATGGGGATGGTCCCCAAAAACCAAATTTTTGTGGAGCTTCTTGTTTTCTTTTTACGAAGTATTTTCCACAATATACATGCACATGTTACAGAACGTCATTGGCAGGTAGAGCAGCCTCTCTCTCCTGACACATCAACCCCCCAGCCCCCCCCCCCCCAACCACCACCAGTACTTGCATTCAAGAGTATCTGGCTAGGTTGCACAATTTAGATCATCTACAGCATTACAACACCTCTCCCCTGCATTCTGGGGGTTTGGGAAAGGTGTGAGGTACGAGAGTTTGGGCAGATAGCCGCTACCACCTGGCACATGTAATGAATGATGTGATTGCTGTTACAATGAATAGTATAGGGCATTTGAAACACAGAGCAGTCCACCATTTACTTCACCACCAAGCCATTCACCACATACAGTATTGTCGTGTCTGCCAAAACCACTCGGGGTGGGGTGGTACTTCAATTTGCTGCCCTCCAACATATCTGAATATGTTAACCTATTTAAATAGAAAATTAAAATGACGTATAGAGAAAAATTAAGATAAATTTTGCATAGATTTATTCATATATAGAGAAACAGCAATAATTTTTCATGTATAATTATTTATATGCATCAACTAGACTAGAATATAGTACAGACGCACTGATAAGCCGTGTTCTAATTATTAGTTTAATATAATTACGCCACAAAAACCAGAACCAGTGTAGTGTACAAGTGATAGGGGGGGATGTTTTCTGTGCAGAGCAAGAACACATTCGGATTGATAACAAAATGAAACTATAAATTTTAAATTAGTTGTTTATCTTGTTGGAAATTATTATCGGTGTAATGTTTATATTTATTTTTGTTACTGCCTCATAAATTTTAACTGTTGTGTGTGATGCCTTCAGAGAAGGATAGCCTGAAAATAAATTTTGAAGCATTTGTGTAATAAAATCAGAGAATTTTACATTGTTCATCCATGAGTGATATTTTTCCGAACCCTGCTGCTTACAGACAAATTGTACTGAGCTTTTTGGCCAATAATGCCGCCCCTATGAATGTGGCACCCGGGGCAGACCACCCCCTCCGCCTCAAAATAAATGAATCACGGGTTTACCCAGGCCATCAAGACACAACATTTATGAGGCACATCTTGGCATCACAGATGACTTGAGCATTAATGGAAGGTAACTGCTCACAGTTAACAAAAGCAGCTTCACTCTCGCTAGGTGCTCTTATTGCAATATGAATACAGTGCCATGAGCATGTGAACAGGAGACAGTTTAAAGGCTCCAGTGATGGTGATTCCCTGCTGCTTCAGGGGAATGTGCTAATGCCTTTTCTCTTCCTCACTCTGCAGACCTATATCACTGCTGACATCCAGTGGCTGTTCTCCTGGACCCGCCTCTTCCTGCCAAAAGGACTGAAAACCGGAAGATCTGCCATCTTGAGTCAGTTCTGTTATGTGATGTGAAGATGTTTCCGTAATTGTTGCATGTTTTCTTTTGCTTTATTTTTTTATTTTATTTTTTTTTTACTTTTATTGAATTTATTTAAAGCATGTAACATTCCATACAATCAAGTCAAACTTAACAAAACTAAATTCATTTCAACAACAACCCATGAGAAAAAGAGAAAGGCCAACAGCCAGAGTGAAACTTTTGCTTTAAGCCATTCAATTATACGAAGTTACCTGGGTGGTACCCCAAGCCTTTTTCATGGTCTTGTCTTTCTCTTACAGCACTCAATTGCTCTGATTACATTAGGAGAACTGAACTCCACTGAAAGTTACCCTTTTTTGTTGGCAGAAACATGTTACGTTTTATGTGTGTGCGCCCACACCATACAAAAACTGGATGTAGTGCCTCGCTGGTCAGCTAATGGCTTCTAGAACAGTGGGCTTGATGGAGTGAAGTTTGGCTCAGATATTCCTGACTTGTTGTCCAGTTCACTGATATAAACTGACGAAAATCAAAAAAACTTCTACAGCGTAAATACGCAGCATTGGCCCTCTTAAAAAGGAACTAAAATAGTCAGTGCATAATATTCTGCTCTGATGAGGTGTAATATGTTAATCACGTCAACACACATTATAATAATGACTCAGTGATATGAATTATTATACGCAAACCATCATTTTGCTGGTTTGGCTGTGTTTCCCTGCTTGATCAAGGATGTCGTCATTTCCCAGTTTTTCCCAAATGTTGCATTGTCCTAGGTCATAGTCGCCGTAAATATATGCATGTTCCCCTATCAAGTTTTCTTTTATAAATGATGACGTTTGTGTGGGAAGTTGCATATGCACATTTCCAGCTTCTTTTTGTGCATATGAAAGCTTAATAAATGAGGCCCTAGGTCTTGATTTGGAAAATTTTTGTACAAGTACTTTTTGATGTATATTATTTATTTAAATATACTTGTACGCAAGCGCACACACACACACACACACTTAAAGAAATTTATAAGTGGAAATGGCTGACAGCTTATTTGCTCTACCAGAGCATGTGCTTGAAGATGAAGATAAAGAGACGAACACACAAACACATGCATGGTAGATCAGTAAAGGTCGACGTGGATAGAGGCATCAAGAGTTCCCCGTGCCAATCTGTCAATCTGGGTAGCTTGTTTACTTCATTTGACCCAATGTGTTAAGCTTCTAAGTAAATATTTTTTTTAAGTTGTTCATTTGATTCAATTTCCTGTTCATTTCACTCTACATTTACCGTATTTGTGCACATACAAATTAATGTACTTGATTCTATCTTATTGTACAGTACAATTGGTTATATTGTATTGTAAAATTTACACTTAGTGATTTCCTGCATTACTAAAGTGTAATTTACGTAGATGAACTGCATGAAGTATTCTATACTGATTGTTTAATTTATTAATTCATTTCACAGTACACAAATCTCTAAAATGAACTTAATTAAGGATGTAGGAGCCAATCGATGTTTGTTTTTTTGAAAGAACTTTTCATGGTGGGCACCTATTGCAAACAGCTGGGTAAAGTGAACACAAGTGCAGTAAGACTCTCGTAGATCTGATTATTTTTGAAATTGAATTCATGTTTCCTAGGGGCCCAGCAAATCTACATTGGTACGTGACAACATTTTCCAGTGTAACAAGCAGTCTAGTCCTTGTCACGCTTCAAGGACCAGACAGAACTCATCTCAAGATGTGCTTGGGCACATGAAAATGAAATACATCAGATGTCTGAGATAAAGAGTTCCCACTTAATGCAGAGGCATATACATCCAAGGAGTAATAAAATACAGCAATGAATTTTAAATTTGACCGACGGCCAGTAAAGAGAAGCCAAGAGCGGAGGAACGTGGTACATGGCGTAACTCACTATATAATCTTGTGTGCTGTAAGAGTCATCTGGGAGGGAATGCCAGCAACTAAAGAGTCACATGTTGAAAAATAACAAGAAAAATGATCGTATATGGAGAAGGAAAAAGGAATAATGCTTTATGAGCTAAAACATATTAATAGTGGGCTCACATAATGTAGAGACATTTTGAGAAGGTGGGTAGCTGTAAACCTTAAAAATACAATAAACAGTGAAAATAAACATCCATTCTTTAAAAAATCCCTAAAGGGTTCTTCAGGTTGAGAGGTGTTGGTGGTACATGCGAGGGCACATGGTGTTGCCTCACTGAGCTCAGACTCTAGATTCACTTATTGGCTTTTCCATGGTGGTCACATATTTTCCTTGGGTTCATGTTGAATTTTGGAGAGTTCAGGCCAAAAATGTCATTAGGTTGCTTGGCAGCCATAATGTAACTGGTATCCCTTCCAGGACTGAATCCTTCATTAGGCCCACTGTTTTTCAGATGGACCTTGGTTCTCAGAACACTTTACAGTGTAAGAACAAAAGAACAAGAGAGCATAAGGGTTTGGGGCACCAAAGTGATTCCCATATATTGAAAAACAATGTTAGAAAATAATAAAGGCAAATAAAATGTGAGAAAGTCTTCACTGTGGGAGTCTGTAGCAAGACTGAAGAAAAATGGTGCTGTGTCCGGTTTTCGGTCATGAGAGGCAGAAGAGGTGGGCTCAGGTGGACCGGAGGAGCTGTTCAGGCTGTCAATCATTCTTTCTACAGAGGGAGGAGGAGAAGAAGAAGAAGCAACAGCGCCAACCCCTGGCCTGGAGGAGAATAATAAACCGACAAGCCTTGAAATTGTCTCCCAATCGCTTATGTGTGACAACAGTCAAGTGCGGGTTCAAAAAAATGGATAGACTAACTTCATTAATATTTAAATTATTTAACCCAGTTCATAGGCTGCTGAAAATAGTAAAGTGGCCTCAAGTTGGTTAAGTGGGCTTCTTTGTGTTACACTCAAAAGAAAGAACTAAACTTTGAAATGTGTCAATATGTGAGGACAGCAGGGTGATGTACTGGTTTCCACTATGGTAACGTGAAGTTTCAGTTTTTGATTTTTAATAATTAATTCAATTTAATTCAAACTTCTTTTGAAACATGTTTTCACCTTGGCATTATGGGCTATTGAGGGAAGACTGATGGGTCAAAATGGCAAATGTATCCATTTCAAATTAACCCTTTTGGCCCTGACATCCTATTACTAGTGCATATATATGCAGCCATTTTTGTAAAGCACAGGTACGTTTGCAGCCATTGGAACCGGGCGTGCTACTATTAGCGCAGACTGCAGAGACTGGCATACAGCCCACAAAACACGGAAGTGAAAATGGACTCTTCCGGACTGTGCACACCACTTTCAATTTTATTTTTTCAAGAAGATGAAAGTTTTTTTCATTTTTGAGCTTCCTAGACACCCCAAAGGTAGAACATCTCACAATATAATTATTCCCATAAAAACAGAAAATCCTGGGGCCAAAAGAGTCAAATCTACAACATAATAAAATGTGCAGATAATAAAGGGGTCTGAATACTTTCTGAATCCATTGTATATGGGGGTCCAAGTGAGGCAGACTCTCTGTATACAACAAGATTAAACAAAGGCCCTTTCTATTCACCCATGTGAATGACCTAACTAGTTAACCGCCTTAAATATTTTAAATGTATTTATTCAGCTTAAATCTAAAGAATCTTCCAAATCTCAAGCGTATCACATGATTGCTCCCACCTTTCTATATTAACAGCCCTGGCAGGACTCATAATTTTAGTGAGTAAGCAATGGGAACTGAGCAGGCAGCCCTAAACTTTACTGGCCAGCGGCTTCTTCCTCTCAGCCATACTTGCCTACACTCGTACATGAAAGCCAAGCCTGTAAAAAAATCACCAATATAAGTATGCCAAGTCCCAGTTCAGTTGGCAGAAGAGCAAAAAACAAGAAGATAAAAGTGGGAAAGAGAGCAGACTGGCAAAATGGGGCGACTCTGTGGCGCTCAATCCACTGCAGCCTGTTGCTTAGTTACAAAATCACTAACAAAAGCTGGAGACGCGAGGTAAAAACAGATGTCAATTTTGATTCATCTGCTAAAAGCGGGTAGCCACTGGTGCAGTAAAATGCAAAAGAAAAAGCTTGTCGATTCTTTTAATTGTAAAAAGAAACTAAAGAAAAAGAAAAGAAAAGCTGCTGCAAGTTTCGTCCCAACACATTTATAATTTTCTTTGTACATTTTTCAGCTAATTGCAGCTGCTTCCTCAGAAATTCTTGTTTTATTTATGACACACTGAGGATACAGCAGAAAGAATTCAAAAAGACCTGGACAGCCTTCAGAACTGGGCAAACACCTGGACAATGCAGTTTAATGTAGAAAAGTGCAAAGAGCTACACATGGGCTGCAGGAACCTCAATTATAAATACAAGATGGGAGACACTGACCTACAGGAAGCTACCTCTGAAAAGGATTTAGGGATTTATGTCGACACAACATTTTCATCTAGTGAGCAATGCACATAAGCATTTAAAGAGGCAAATAGAAGGTTAGGGGGCGGCACGGTGGCACAGTGGTAGCGCTGCTGCCTCGCAGTTAGGAGACCTGGGTTCGCTTCCCGGGTCCTCCCTGTGTGGAGTTTGCATGTTCTCCCCATGTCTGCGTGGGTTTCCTCCCACAATCCAAAGACATGCAGGTTAGGTGGATTGGTGATTCTAAATTGGCCCTAGTGTGTGCTTGGTGTGTGTGTGTCCTGCGGTGGGTTGGCACCCTGCCCGGGATTGGTTCCTGCCTTGTGCCCTGTGTTGGCTCGGATTGGCTCCAGCAGACCCCCGTGACCCTGTGTTCGGATTCAGCAGGTTGGAAAATGGATGGATGGAATAGAAGGTTAGTTTATATCATAAAAACTGTTGAATTTAAGTCAACGTACATTATGCTCAAAGTATATCATGCACTAGTGAGAACACATCTGGAGTGTTGTGTGCAGTTCTGGTCATCACACTACATGAAAGACATAGCAGTACTTGAAGCTGTGCAGAGGAGAACAACCAGGTATATCCTAGGACTTACGGACATGTCCTGCCGAGACAGAATCAGAGTTAAACCTGTTTAGTCTCAAGCACACGAGACTGCAAGAGGACCTAATCCAGATATTTAAAATCTTCAAAGGCACTGATAAAGTAGATCCAGCAACATTCTTTCAGCTTAAGGGTGAATCACGTACTCAAGGACAACAATGGAAATTGAGGGGAAACATATTTAAGACTAAAACCGGGAAACACTTCTTTATGCGAAGAGTTGTGAGACTCTGGAACAAACTACCGAGACATGGAGTTGAAGCAGAAACCTTGACAGCCTTTAAGAAGAATCTGAATGATATATTGGGACAGCTTAGCTACTAGTGGGCTAGATTGACTGAATGATCTGCTCTTCTTTGTCAAATTTTTTATGTTCTTATTCTGGCTACTTTGTCATTTGCATCTTATCTGTGTGCAGAGGGTGCAGACCTATAAATACCTGGGAGTGCAGCTGAATGATAAATTGGACTGGACTGCCAATACTGATTCTCTGTGCAAGAGACGACAGAGCCAACTATACTTCCTTAGAAGGCTGGCATCCTTCAACATCTGCAATAAGATGCTGCAGATGTTCTATCAGACGGTTGTGGCGAGCGCCCTCTTCTACGCGGTGGTATGCTGGGGAAGCAGCATAAAGAAGAGGGACGCCTCACGCCTGGACAAACTGGTGAGGAAGGCAGGCTCTATTGTAGGCATGGAGCTGGACAGTTTGACATCCATGGCAGAGCGACGGGCGCTGAGCAGACTCCTGTCAATCATGGAGAAATCCACTGAATCCACTAAACAGTGTCATCTCCAGACAGAGGAGCAGCTTCAGCGACAGACTGCTGTCAATGTCCTGCTCCACTTACAGACTGAGGAGATCATTCCTCTCCCACACTATGCGACTCTTCAGTTCCACTCGGGGTAAACGTTAACATTATTCAAAGTTACTGTCTGTTATAACTGCATTTTTATCACTCTTTAATGTAATATTGCTTTTTTTTTGTTTGTTTTTTTATCAGTATGCTGCTGCTGGAGTATGTGAATTTCCCCTTGGGATTAATAAAGTATCTATCTATCTATCTATCTATCTATCTATCTATCTATCTATCTATCTATCTATCTATCTATCTATCTATCTATCTATCTATCTATCTATCTATCTATCTGTTGCTTATAAGAAGCTATTGTGAATACAGCTGTTTAAAACTAAAATAAGCTATTAAGGGTGGGGAATTTTAACAAGTAGTACAATTAAAGCGAAGCATAAAAATGTTGCTTGATTAATAAATGCTTCAACAGCAAAACCTGACTTCTCATTAAGAAACTGCAACCATTGCAAAACTCCAGGGCTGACTTTCTAGACCAAACAGAACAACAAAATGCAAACTCCACACTGACAGCGACTAGTTGAAGGATTTGAAGCCATCATGAACTGCCACAACACTGTGCTGCCACCATCCAGCACTCCAATAGGGTAATGAACTTTGTTGACTTCAATTGAAGCATTAGTAATAATATTTTTATATTCTTTAAGATTAAGAAGAGGAGTTCAAGGTTACAAATGTCAGAGTTAACCAGTTTTAACACAGTGTGTTCCCTGCAGTGTACTGGCAGCCCATCTGGGGATGATATCTGCCACTGGGATAACTACAGGGCTCACGTAACCATCAACTAGATAGGAGGGTTAGAAGATGGATAATGTTTAGATTTTATATAGATTTTATAATGTTTACTCTATTCCACAGATTTATTCTGAGATCTCCAACCATATCTTCTGTAAGAAAGAAAGAAAGAAAGAAAGAAAGAAAGAAAGAAAGAAAGAAAGAAAGAAAGAAAGAAAGAAAGAATCTATTTTCAAGTCTGCTTATTTCATCTCTGGGTTATTAAGCAAAAGGCAGGAACAAGTCGAGGACGAGTCACCATTTAAATCCTGTTCTTTCATTCTTAAGTTGTTTAATCAATTTAAGGCTCTTAGGGATCAAACCATATCATAGGAGCATTGGGTACAAAGTAGAAACTAACCATGGAAAGGGATGCCAAACCATCACACATTCATTCTCACTTACATTCATATTTAGCAGATGCAGAGGTCAATATAAATATCAGTCTGAGACACTGTTAAGGAATAAGTGATCCAGGACAAGGTTACAAATGATCATCACGAGTGAGGAGCTTTAAACTAAACAGATAAACATAAGTAAACTGACTATTTTCTTATCTACTAGGAGCCTCGCATCAAAACTGGCATCACTATGGATATATTATTTAACTTCAATCCATTCCTTTTCAAAATTGCTTCATTACTTTCTGCATCATATGGGGCAAAAACTATACTGGGCAAAAGAAAAAGAATCAACCCTTAATGGGATGCCAGTCCATTACCAATTTAAAGTCACAGTTATATTCAATACTAGCTGTACCACCTGTCTAAGATGGGTTGAAATCTACATAACCGATGTAGACCTGTTTGCACTGCACCGATGTCTATGTCTCTGTTATATGCTGTGTGGAATGAGATTCATACAAGCAGTGTTAATGTTTGTATTGTGCCATCTATCCATCCATCCATCCATTTCCCAACCCGCTGAACCCGAACACAGGGTCACGGGGGTCTGCTGGAGCAAATCCCAGCCAACACAGGGCACAAGGCAGGAACCAATCTCGGGCAGGGTGCCAACCCATCACAGGACACACACACACCCACACATCAAGCACACACTAGGGACAATTTAGAATCGCTAATCCACCTAACCTGCATGTCTTTGGACTGTGGGAGGAAACCCACGCAGACACGGGGAGAACATGCAAACTCCACGCAGGGAGGACCCGGGAGGCGAACCCAGGACTCCTTACTGCGAGGCAGCAGCGCTACCACTGCACCACCGTGCCTCCCATTGTGCCATCTATTAGGATGACAAACGCAATGCATTTTATTAGTAAAAATGTTTTTGATGCGCCATCCTTTGGTACGGCCAAGACGTAGCAACCAGATGGATACATGGACAGAGTCACAGATGCTTATCCTTATATAAAGGTGAAAAAGTAACAAACTGGGTAAGTTTGCAAATGATACCAGTTCAGGTGAAACAGCAGATAATGAAGATTCAGCTAAACAGATGGACTTGCACAGCACACTGGGTTGGGTGGGTTTATTGATGGATGAAATTTAATGCAAATAAGTGTTGTCATGACCAGAGTTATGATTTTTATTTATTTATTTGTCTTTTTCCAATTGTTTCCTTGTCTTTTAAAATTATTTATGTGCAGTTTGAAAGTCAAGGAATCTATTGGTATAATTTATTTTTTGATTTCATGTTTTTTTTATTAATGTTAAATATGATTCATCATCTCCGCTTTTTGTTTTTTTTATGGGCGCCGCCATTCTGAGATACTTCTGTTAACAGTTGCTATCCCATTTCTAGGCTTGATGAATGGAAATGTGTGGCATGTGACGTCATTATTGCTACGGCATTATGGTCAGCATCTGACTCTGCCTTCTCCTTCAAGATCTGGATTCATGAATAAATAACAATTAACGTTTATCTTCTTGTTAGTTTCTGAGTTAGTGCTTATGGCACCTTTTTCTGTCCTATGTCTATGAGCTACATCTCTTTTTTTTTGTCTTAAACTTACCATTGACCATGATACTGACTACATGTCCTGATCTTTACTTATTTAAATCTAGTCATTGCGGTTATGACCCCCACTTAAATTCTGATCTGTCCATGTACAAATGTAAAGCGTTACACCTAGGAAGTGGAAATGTTAGATTTAGATGCACTATCGGAGGTCTGAAACTTGATAGGACTCCTTATTACAAGGACCTGAGAGTCATAACGGACTCATCACTATCTACATCCTGAAGTGATCAAGAAAGCTAGTAGGATGTTAGATTATATAGTATGATTTGCAGCATTTAAATCATAGGAGGTTCTGCTCAAGCTTTATAATGCACTGGTGAGCCCACACCTGGAGTACTGTGTGCAGCTATGGTCTCCAGGCACAAAAAGACAATGCAGTGCTAGAGAAAGTCCAGAGAAGATCAACTAGGCTGCTTTCAGGACTGAGAGGTAAGAGTTATGAGGAAAGCTAGAAGACATTGAACCTTCTGTTTAAGCAAATTATGATTAAGAGGTGACAAAACTGAATATTTTAAAATTATGAAAGTAATTAGTACAGAGGATCCTAGCTGCTACATTAATTTCTATTCTAAATAGAAAGTGTGCTAGCTGACCACACAGGGATGGTTTCTATCTTGTGACCTGTGCAGCTGGGATAGACATTGGGCTCCTCAAACCTTAAACTGGATAGGTGAGCTAGAAAATATTTAATTTATCCATTCATCAATCCATCCATCCATTCATCCATCCATCCATCCATCCACTTCCGCTTATCCGAGATCGGATCACAGGGGCAGCAGCTTGAACAGAGATGCCCAGACTTCCCTCTCTCTGGCCACTTCTACTAGCTCTTCTGGGGGAATCCCAAGGCATTCCCAGGACAGCCGAAAGACATAGTCCCTCCTGCGTGTCCTGGGTCTTTCCCAGGGCCTCCTCCCGGTTAGACGTGCCCGGAACACCTCACCAGGGAGACGTCCAGGAGGCATCCTGATCAGATTCCCGAGCCACCTCATTTGATTCCTCTCGATGCAGGTGAGCAGTTGCTCTACTCTGAGTTCCTCCCAGATGACCGAGCTTCTCACCCTATCTTTAAGGGAAAGCCCAGACACCCTGCGGAGGAAACTCATTTCATTTCCTATGTGTGTGCTATTATTATTTAATTTATATAATGTTTATTCTATTCTACAGATTCATTCTGATTTCCCTTATGGACTTACCTTTTCCAATTCATGATTCTGTTAACACCATCTACACATGAGACATCATCTGTACTGCAGGAAGCGGCCTTGGATGGGACTGGTGCAAGTGCGACAATCTTTGTCTGAATGTGGAGAAGATAAGAGAGTTGATTGTTGACTTCAGGAAGGCCCATGTTGTCCACACTCCATTGCACATCAAGGATCCTGTGGTGGAACTGTTCACCAAATTGCTTGGTGTGCACCCCTGGCAGCTGACCTTACTTGGTCAATTAGCACCACATCTCCACAGCCAAAAAGGTACACCAGCGTCTCCACTTCCTTCAGTGGATGAGAAAAGGCAAGACTATTTCCCCCGATTCTCTCCACATTCTACAAGGGTACCATCAAGAGCATTCTGACCAGCTGCATCACTGCCTGGTCTGGGAACTGCAATGTTTCTGACCATAAGGTCCTATGAACAGAAAAGATCAATGGAACCTCTCAGCCCTCATCTTTATAAAGTGTTGCATTCTCAAAGCCTATAAGCATTGTGAAGGACTACTCCAAACCCTCCCACGGTCTCTTTGTCCCACTTCCATCTGGCAGAAGATACTGCAGCATCTGAACCAGTTCTGCTAGATACTAAAACAGCTTCTACCCCTCGACTGTTAGGACACTGAACTCTGTGCTGCCCCCATGCCCTCAGATCGGCCCCTAGTGGCAAATTTATATGTGCTACATTTGTTACACTTGTTATTGCTGTTGGCCTTTATTATTAGTTGTTGTTATTTATTTATTTATTCCAAATTATTACTGTCTATTCATTTACCTATTACTGTATTTCCATCCATCCATCCATTTTCCAACCCGCTGAATCCGAACACAGGGTCACGGGGGTCTGCTGGAGCCAAACCCAGCCAACACAGGGCACAAGGAAGGAACCAATCCCGGGCAGGGTGCCAACCCACCTCAGGACACACACAAACACACCCACACACCAAGCACACACTAGGGCCAATTTAGATAGATAGATAGATAGATAGATAGATAGATAGATAGATAGATAGATAGATAGATAGATAGATAGATAGATAGATAGATAGATAGATAGATAGATAGATAGATAGATAGATAGATACTTTATTAATCCCAATGGGAAATTCACATTCTTCAGCAGCAGCATACTGATACAATAAATAATATTAAATTAAAGAATGATAATAATACAGGTGAAAAAACAGACAATAACTATGTATAATGTTAAATATTAACGTTTCCCCCCCCGGGTGGAATTAAAGAGTCGCATAGTTTGGGGGAGGAACGATCTCCTCAATCTGTCTGTGGAGCAGGACAGTGACAGCAGTCTGTCGCTGAAGCTGCTCTTCTGTCTGGAGATGATACTATTTAGTGGATGCAGTGGATTCTCCATAATTGATAGGAGCCTGCTGAGCGCCCTTCGCTCTGCCACAGATGTTAAACTGTCCAGCTCCATGCCAACAATAGAGCCTGCCTTCTTCACCAGTTTGTCCAGGCGTGAGGCGTCTTTCCTCTTAATGCTGCCTCCCCAGCACACCACTGCGTAGAAGAGGGCGCTCGCCACAACTGTTTGATAGAACATCTGCAGCATCTTACTGCAGATGTTGAAGGACGCCAGCCTTCTAAGGAAGTATAACCAGCTCTGTCCTTTCTTGCACAGCGCATCAGTATTGGCAGTCCAGTCTAATTTATCATCCAGCTGCACTCCCAGATATTTATAGGTCTGCACCATCTGCACACAGTCACCTTTGATGATCACTGGGTCTATGAGGGGTCTGGGCCAATCCACCTAACCTGCATGTCTTTGGACTGTGGGAGGAAACCGGAGCGCCCGGAGGAAACCCACGCTGACAGGGAGAACATGCAAACTCCACGCAGGGAGGACCCGGGAGGCGAACCCAGGTCCCCAGGTCTCCCAACTGCGAGGCAGCAGTGCTACCCACTGCGCCACCGTGCCGCCCATTACTGTATTTATTTTTAGTTATTTATTTATCTGTCGTAGTACATATATTTCTTTACCTGCTGTAACAGTAGGGGGCGCTAGTGCTCCCATGAACCCTCAGGTACCACGCCAAATACCAGGTAAAAGTCCAAGACTTTTCATTTTTATAATAATAATGTGCACAAAGCACCCTCCACACCACACTACTCATACAATAAATCAGTACTTAATCACCAATACAATTCTCAATCCTCCTCTCCCAGACACTTAGCCACCCTTCCTCCCAGCTCAGCTCAGTGTCTTGGCTTTCCCACAGTCCTTTTATATCCCCTGACCCGGAAGTGATTCCAACCCTGCAGTCCATGATTCGCTATCACTTCTGGGTCAGATTAAAAGTCCTTTTCTTCATCCCGGAAGTGCGTCCTGATCACATGACCAGAAGGAACGGTGTGCTTCCGGGTTATAGGGCATGTATAAGTCCTTGAGCTTCCCTGCAGCGTCCTCTGGTGGGTCCCGCAGTGTCCAGTAGGGTCGGGAATAAAAACTCCATTCTCCATGATTCCCTGCTGGTCTTCGGGGCACTTCCATGCTACAAAGAGGGCTCCATCTAGCGGCTTGGAGGTATTGGCCGGGATGAGCAGCCAGCCATCTCCCACACTGCCTTGCATTTGTCCTGTTTTTATGTGTACTTTGTTCTGCACTCCTGCAGAACGTTATTTTGTGCCACTGTATGCCACAATACTGTGTACGGATGGTATGACAATAAAACCACTTGACGTGACTTGGCCAGTCTATTGAAGGGCCAGTCTAACACTGAATTATGTTTTTATTTGCTGTTTTATTTGATGGTCACACAATTAATACAATAAAGTCAAATAATAAAATAAAAAAAAACTGATTATGTGTTCCACATAAATGTCATTTCAAATTACCAACTTCATAATTAAAAAAAACGGTGATCCTAACATAAACACAGCTATTAGAACTGCCAGTGCCTCAATACAAATGAAAATGTCTGTTTCTGTTTATTCAATCATTGCCTTTCTCCAGGGACTGCTAAAACATTCGGGAAGGCATTGAGCCAAGCATGGCACCAGATGGGAATCCTTTCAGTCAACCTGAACAGGAGGTATTATGGTATTGCCCATTGATTCTTGCCCAGAGAATAAAGCCACCGAATAGCATCCTGGCTCTTTACATGAAAGGTCTGATCACGAGGCTCCCAGCACGGCCATAAGGTCAGGACGGCAGGTCTCCTATGTGTGTGCTACAGACAGACAAGGCAGGAGTGAAAAATGAAATCCTACTTTGCGCTATGAGTCAGAGAAACAGAATCACATCTTGGGAAACTGTTAACAATGCAAAGGCTGCAAAATATCTGAGGTCCAGAAAATGAAGATGGCCAAAACCTGACATCCGCATCCCACCAGACACCCTAAAAAAATACATGAGTGGAAAATGTATGAAGGACAAGTCAGTCCTGGCACTCTTTGGGCAGCCCAAAGGGATAAGGGCACTCCTACGTTAAAACAGATTTCTGCTAAGATGTAGACAGATACAGTGGAGCTAAATTACTAGTGGTTCTCAGTTCAGTCGGTGACTTGATTTCCATTCCTTATTACTTTTACAAGACATATCAGTGGAGTGGAGGTTGGAGTTAGGTGTGTCCTGATACAGTAACATTCAATTGGGGATATCAAAGCCCCCATGAAGTTTTGGCCACCCTTTTAAAATGTAAAATAACTGCGAAAGAAACTTTGAATGCTGCTGTTTATATGTACACTAAGAAACGTTGTTGGTGCTCTAAGTAGAAATTGAAAGAAATCCATAAAAGGCTTCTACACAATATGAATACCATGTTTTACCATATCAGAGTGTTTATAAATGGACTGAGAAATTCAAAAAGAGTTGGACAAGCGTGGAGCACGAAGAAGGTGTAGGACGTCCGTCCGTGTTCACTATTGATTCACTACTGAGCAAGTCCGAACCATGATTCTGACAAATTGAGAAGATTTTTAGCCCAAAAAAAGCAAATCACTGCTTGTTGCTCTTCTTTGGTGCTAAGAGTGGAGTGGCCATGTTTACTCCTAGAAAACCATAAGAGGAACTGGTTGATCCAGGTTGACACTTTACCACTGTAACCACAAACACACCACATTTCCACATGTCCACAGGGAAAGCTGTTGAACCAACCCAAACAAAATTATAACCAAAATGTAGATACAGTAATTGTTGACTTCCATCATACACAGATAAGTACCTCAGCAGAAAAGGTGACTGAAAAACACAAGTCAGGTGATGGGGACAAGAAAATGTCCAAGTGACCAAATATCTGTCTGAGTCCAGTTAATTAAATTACTACTAAAAGGAAAGAGTATGGAGCCACTGTAAATCTGCTTAGAGCAGACCACCCATAAACACAGAGTGACTGTGCAAGAGAAAGGCAAGTGAGGGAGGCCAACAAGAGACCTCCGGGAACTCTGAAGGAGACACAGGCCACAGTGACTGAGACTGGAGAGATTCTGCAGACAACAACTGTTGCCCAGGTACTTCATCAATCGCAACTTTAAAGGAGAGTAGCAAAGAGAAAAAACACACAGAACAGATTTTGCAGAAGGTAAATAAGAGACTCTGAACTCAGCTAGATAGAAGAAGACCAAAATTGAGCTTTTTTACCATTAGGTTATATGCCATACTTGAACACTGCACATTATCATAAAATACATCATCCCTTCCATGAAGCATGGTGGTGGCAGAGTCAGGCTGTGGGGACCCTAACAAAAGTAAGATGCAGTCTTCACGACTCTCGAGGCTTAACAGCTCAGCAGAACGGGTCTTTTCTGGGAGCTCCATTCTGGAGATGACCCTCTCAGGGGGAACTCGTCTTTTATAGTGATCTGACTGGAAGGAGCAGAGTCAGTTGCCCTCAGTTTGCACCTGCTGTAGGTGAAAAAAGAGACAATATCTTTAGTGACAATGCCACCTCTTGCTCCAGGGTGGTATTGCTTAACTCAGATAAGCCAGGAAAGTCATCCTCTGATGTGCATGCCTGACAACAGATAGATAGATAGATAGATAGATAGATAGATAGATAGATAGATAGATAGATAGATAGATAGATAGATAGATAGATAGATCTGAAGACACCAGAAAATAGTTTTTATTTTTGAAATATCATTATTATATCAGTATAAGATTATTATACAATCTGAACACTTTGATTTCAATAATCATGTGTTATATGAAGAAAAACATTAACAATTTGAATTATGAAACACAATATTTCTTTCATAAGTAGTTTAAATAAGTATTAAAACAAAAATAATATTGAAGCTCCTTCGACTTCCCTAACAATACTGCATGCTCAGCCCTCCATACCTCACTTTTCATCCTTCAATTTAACAGGTCGATATAAATCTGACATCAATAACCAGATAGTCAACTGCCAGTAGATAGACAGAGGAAATAAGTGATACTATAAATGTAATGCTTTGGAAAAACATTTGAGAAACCTCTATCCATTATCAAGGACGAAAAAATTAAACGATTGCAATCAGATGACAAAAATTAAGTGAAAGGTGACACGCAAATCGTACCGGCTACACACACGCACATGCGCAGTACTTCGCTCACGCCCCAGACTAACTTGATTTAGTGACGTTAAATACGAGCGAACGTGCGTGTGGCCTTCATGGTAGCCTGAGATGGACTGGCTCCCGTCCAGAGATGGGTATTGCTGCTGGCTTAGACGCAATTGTACAAAATGTGCGTTCAAAGAGTTGAAGGAAGAACGAGCGATAAAGAAATGCTAGGTATAAAACTGTCAGCAAAGTAATTCAATGCTGCCATCTAGTGTCCCGTGTATTTTGAACGGTCCGCGAATTACCGCGTAATTGGACTGTTCTGAGTAATGGAACATCTCAAATTTCTAAATGTTCAGTAAAAAAAGCTTTAAAGTTTGCCCAAAGACTATCTTAGGTCTTGGTGCTATGTGACGTTCTTTCTCATCTTTGCATGTTCTTTTATTTCCCAACTAATTCCCTTTATGAAGGCTGTTAGTATCACGTTTTATTTTTCTTTACCTTGTTTTATATATACTTTGAGTCATATAAAAATGGCATAGATAAGAGATACAATTAATTTACATCGTAGCTTTCCTTAAAAATGGGAGTGAAATAAAAAGAGAGCAAAAGTCTGAGAACGGGGAGGAAATTAAATTATGAGAAGCAGAAATAATTCTCCACTTTATCAAATAAATGATAGATAGATAGATAGATAGATAGATAGATAGATAGATAGATAGATAGATAGATAGATAGATAGATCTTTCCGTCTGTAATGTACTTAATTTTAAACAGTCCTACGAAGTTAAAAAATGAAAAAAAGATTTTTGGACAGAGCATCCTCGCGACTCTGCAGGTTGTAGGATGCATCGCGCATGCGCCTCTTCCTTTCGCAAATCCTGCATCTTTTCCAGCAGGCATCAAAAGAGATGATGTTGGCTGGGCGTTAATATATGTGTGTATGCATTGAAAGCGGGTTCAAGTCGGAGAAGAAATGGCACTATGATTTTAGTAGCGGTAAGTACCAAACTTTTTTATCTCCTCATTCCATCGTATGAATTATTGAGGGAGGCAGCTTTGTGGCTAGATGCACATAGCGGCGCAAAGGGAGGGGTTGGGTTGCTTAGTCGGACTTGCATACTTGGGTTTGTGCAGTGACATGTATTTATGCTGACAGGTACTAAGAACATCGATGTCTGCCAAAAGTTACTTTGTCATCGCTTAGTTTAACATTCTTTACGATCCCCAGTTCCCATTTTTCGTTCTCCTTCTTCATTTGGCAACAGGCGGTTGGTGCATCAGCCGGCGTGTTTTATCTTTCACAGCATTTTAAATGAAGTTTGACAATCAGTGTAAAAATCACTGCCATGTTCTTGAATTTCTTCTTGCTCCTGTTTAGCATTTCTTATACCCTCTTTGTGACTAAAACTCCAAGCGGATATGTACACTAAGGTCCGTTTTGATGCCCGCGATTTCAGCTGCAATTCGTTATAATTTTGTTTCTGGAGACGATCGAGTCAGCCGGTGACCAGGAGACAGACGAGCAGCCGTTTGAGAGACGAGTCGTAATTCACGGACATAAAATGACTCGCGAGTACTTAAAAGTGCTTGAGTTAAATATCTGATGCCGAGTTTATTGCCAGTTTCTTGTAAATTAGCAAGTGCCCAAATGACGCGTTCACACGTATGACCTCACATGTATACTTCACTACTAATAAATGAGCGAAACGCTGATCCTTTGTAAAATTAATCAGACACTTCATGATGCTTTTATCCGCCCCGTCCCTGTATTGAAAATGAAAGTCGTCTGTAAATTAAATTTTATTTAATGTTATTTGTAAGTAAATGTAAAATTAACCACGTGCCTGTATCAGGACAGTGCAAATCATAACTGAATACACTGCCGCCAATATCATTAATAAATGCGAAATACAAGCATATAACGATATTAGGAAGTGGAAAGGACTGAACCACACATAGGTGAAGATAAAAGGCAGAGGAAACCAACTGATTGTACATTTCCATACCTATGACTATGTGTATATTTTTGGATTGGATGAGTCTCTTAAATATAGGTAACAGGAAAGAAATAAAGGCAATGGACGCTATACAAAGTTCAAGACTGAAGTAGGACCTGAGCCTAGGGTTTGATGCAGACACTTCAAAACCTCCAACAGTTGTACTAGACAGAAGTTTTCATCATGCTAGGAGTGGATGGCATGGTACCCATCCATACATACATCTATCTGATTTTGAGGTGTGTGACCACTGTGTTTATTATTCCATTTTGCTAAAATATATTTTGTATTTCTGAGATGGGTTGGCGCAGTGGTAGCGCTTCTGTCTCACAGTTAGGAGACCTGGGTTCACTTCACGGGTCCTCCCTGCATGGAGTTTGCATGTTCTCCCTGTGTCTGTGTAGGTTTCCTCCAGGTGCTCCAGTTTCCTCCCACAGTCCAAAGACATGCAGGTTAGGTGGACTGGCGATTTTAAATTGGCCCTAGTGTGTGCTTGGTGTATGTGTGTGTCCTGTGGTGGGTTGGCACCCTGCCCGGGATTGGTTCCTGCTTTACACCCTGTGTTGGTGGGGATTGGCTCCAGCAGACCCCTGTGACTCTGTGTTTGGATCCAGCGGGTTGGAAAATGGATGGATGGATTTCTGGAATGAGTGTGAAACTGCAATGTCTTCATTCTTATTACTATAGTACCATCATACATTCTTAAAAATGAAGGTGCCATAGTTGTTTTTCAGACCAATGCCATACAGAAACCCAGGGCTGGTGCCAACATTAAGGTGAATTAGTTATTTGCATAGGGCACAGATCATAATTTGGGATGGACCCAGCTGCACAGGTTAGCTAACAAACAGTCGGTTGTCACACTAATAAGCTTGGCAAAATGACCTAGCACCGGCACTGCAGGAACCATTATTGGTTCCTGAAAGAACCATCCAAGTGAAGGTTCCAGAAAGAACATTGAACATCCTCCATAAATGACAGTGAATAAATGGCAACAAATTTGTGAAATCCCACCAGATTCCTGATTCTAAAAAGACTCTTGTGGCAAACAATAGCACTGCCTAAGTTCAGGTTTTCTTGATCTGTTCATATTCTGCTATACATTTCTGCTTCATCCAGTAGGAACCTTTCCAATGTCCAAAGAATCAAATTCACATGTAAAGTACTCTTAGTCTGATGCTGTCAGCACCATGCTTCACTTTTATAATGGTATTGCATAGATGACTAGCGGTGCCCTGGCTTCCTCCAGATATGATGCTAACCTTGTATTCATCAGACCATAGAATCTTGTTTCTCACAGTCCGAGAGTCCCTTAGGCGCCTTCTTGCAAATTCCAATTGGGCTTCCATGTGGAGAGACTGTGAAGAGACATCTGTCCGGCCGCTTTATCATAAAGCCCAGATCAGTGCAGCGTTGCAGTGGAGGTTATCCTTCTGCAAATTTTTCCACACAGGGTCTCTGGAGCACATCCAGAGTGACCACTGGGTTCTTACCATGGCCCTCTTCTCACGATTACTCAGTATTGGCCAGGTAGCCACCTTTAAGAGACATTGTTCTTCTAAACTTATTCCATTTAAACATTTTGGAGGCTACTGTGCTCTTGGAAGCTTTTAGTGCTGCAGGAAGTTTTTGTAGTCTTCCTCTGATCTGTGTGAGGTGCAGTCCTTTCTCTAATCTCTGCAGGCGATTCCTTTGACCTTGTGGCTTGGTTTTTGCTCAACAGTGGGACCTCCAGTAGACATCTGTGTGTGTCTTTCCTAATCGTGTGCAGTCAATTCAATTGAACAGAACGGTATGCACTTGAGCCAAATTTCAAGTATCATAGTAAAAGGCCCGAATACACATTTCAATGGGATATAAACTGGTCAAAAAAATTAAAGGAACACTTTGAAAACACATCAGATCTTAAAGGGAAAAAAATCCTCCTCGATATCTCTACTGATATGGACTGGGTAATGTGTTAGGAATGAAAGGATGCCACATCATTTGATGGAAATGAAAATTATTAATTTACAAAGGACTGAATTTATAGACACACCGAAAATCAAAGTGAAAAAGTGATGCAGCAGGCAGGCTAGTCCATTTTGCCGAAATTTCATTGCAGCAACTCCAAATTGTACTCAGTAGTTTGTATGGCCCCACGTGCTAGTATGCATACCTGACAATGTTGGGAGGCATTTTCCTAATAAGACGACGGATGGTGTCCTGGGGAATCTCCTCCCAGATCTGGACCAGGGCATCACTGAGGTCCTGGACAGGCTTATGCATTGGATGGACTCAAACATAATGTCCCACCCAGAGGTGTTCTATTGGATTTAGGTCAGGTAAGTGAGCATGGGGGCCAGTCAATGGTATCAATTCCTTCATCCTCTCACCACATGAGGACGGGCATTGTCGTGCACCAGGAGGAACCCAGGACCCACTGCACCAGCATAGGGTCTGACAATGGCTCCAAGGATTTCATCCCGATACTTAATGGCAGTCAAGGTTCCGTTGTCTAGCCTGTAGAGGTCTGTGCTTCCCTCCATGGGTATGCCTTCCCAGACCATCACTGACCCACCACCAAATTAGTCATGCTGAATGATGTTACAGGCAGCATAACATTTTCCACGACTTCTCCAGACCCTTTCACGTCTGTCACATGTACTCAGGATGAACCTGCTCTCATCTGTGAGAAGCACAGGGCGCCAGTGGTAGACCTGCCAATTCTGGTATTTTATGGCAAATGCCAATCGAGCTCCATGGTGTCAGGCAGTAAGCACAGGGCTCACTAGAGGACGTCAGGCCCTCAAGCCATCCTCATGAAGTCTGTTTCTGATTGTTTGGTCAGAGACATTCACACCAGTGGCCTGCTGGAGGTCATGTTGTAGGCTCTGGCAGTGCTCATCCTGTTCCTCCTTGCCCAAAGGAGCAGATACCAGTCCTGCTGATGGGCTAAGGACCTTCTACAGCCCTGTCCAGCTCTCCTAGAGTAACTGCCTGTCTCCTGGAATCTCCTCCATGCCATTGAGACTGTGCTGGGAGACACATGCAAACCTTCTGGCAATGGCTCGTATTGATGTGCCATCCTGGAGAAGTTGGACTACCTGTGCAACCTCTGTAGGGTCCAGGTATTGCCTCATGCTACCAGTAGTGACACTGACCATAGCCAAATGCAAAACTAGTGAAAAAACAGATGAGGAGGGAAAAATGTCAGTGGCCTCCACCTGTTAAAGCATTCTTGTTTTGGGGGTCATCTCATTGTTGCCCCTCTAGTGCACCAAAGCAGCTGAAACTGATTAACAAGCCCCTCTGCTACTTAACTGACCAGATCAATAGCCCAGAAGTTTCATTGACTTGATGCTATACTCTGATTAACAAAGTGTTCCTTTAATTTTTTTGAACAGTAAATATTTTTTGTTTTCTTTAATACATTTTGCAAATATTTCTAAAATTCAGTTTTAGCTTTGTCATTTTGGGGTATTGATTGTTGATTGGCGTGGGGAAAGTTAGTATAAATGATTTTAGCAGAAGGCTGCAACATAGCAAAAATGTGAAAAAAGTGAAATAGACTGAGCACTTATTGAATCCATCACCTCTTTACGAACCCCAGGTCTGCTGCTTTGTTTGGCCGTCTTCCCTCAGACCCACAGGAGGATGGATGAGGCTCCATCTTTTACTATCATGACTACCAGTTGAGCATTACTAACTCACTGAACACTCACAAACTTCAAAATATGAGAAGAAGGCAGGAGTATTTGGAGGAAACCCAAAAAGAAGTTGCAAATTCTAACACTGGTGCCATGTATTGATGTACTGTTACTTCCTACATTTCAAAATACTACATGAAAAATATAACTGAAGTTTTGAAGTTTGAGTTCCTGAAATAACTAAAGAGAAGAAAATTGTACCAATCTGTGAGGACTAATGTGGCAACAGAAGCAAAGAGGTGGGTTTAAAAGATGGAACACATGGCTTTGGGTATAGAATGGGCTTCCTTGGGATCATAGGGGTATCATAAACACACTGAGTGATATTCACTTGTACAAAACAAGCGTGAAGTATCAGTCACAAGTGTTATATTGAGCCCCTAAGTCACAAAGGGTAGATGGCCTCTTTAATTGATTATTTTGCAGGATTTCAGTGAATGTCATTTTTAAGTGTTGCTGATCAAATAAACTTTCTATTTGTAGATGGCTCATGCATGAGGCTTGGCCCAAAGAGCTGCAATGAGAAGACGGCTGTCCCATGTGGACTCTAAGACCCCGTCTCCTTGTGAAGGAAGTCCCACTTCCCCATCTTGTAACCGGGGATCCAATCCCTGCTGCTTCTGTTGGTGCTGTTGCTGCAGTTGTTCCTGGTAAATTACTCAGATTTTCTTCAGAGGGCAATCTCCTCCTTGGAGCTACATGTCTTTATTTAATCAGACAGACAGATAAGAAGAACACTGTGTAACAGAGAACACAGAAAGCTACTATACTATATGATAGATAACTAGGTTGATATATCTGAAAGGCATAAGGTGCCTAAAAGTAGTAAAAGGCAGGGGGTGTCACTGAGCCCCAGAACCCTAGACACACCACACTAAAGAGTCCCAGGTGCAAAATGTAGGTTTTTATTGCACAAAATACCTTATTTCCAGACCAATTCCAAAAACTTTCAATAGTCAATCCTTCTCTTCCTCCTCCAGGTGAGCTTTGCCTTGTGCCTCCTGATTCTGATGCATTTATGTCAGACCTTCTGGTACTGGGGCACAGCCCGTTATAAGCACTTCCAGGTCAGACTGAAGCCTCCTGAAGCAGACAGTCCCTCTACCTGCAGCACTCACTGGTGGCACCCAAAGGCACCCCGGGAGCATCTCTACTGGCTCCACACCAGTTGAGCACTGCCATCTATTTTACTAGGGTAGGAACTGCCCGGGATGCAGTAACTCCCCCACATTATTCATTAAGTTATGGGATTGTATGGGATGATGCTTCCCTTCCATCCTGGCTGGGTTATACCTCCTTCCATGCTGTCATTCCGTTATGGAGTCTTGGTCGGGAAAGGGTCGATATATATACAGTGGTGTGAAAAACTATTTGCCCCCTTCCTGATTTCTTATTCTGTCACACAAAATGTTTCTGATCATCAAACACATTTAACCATTAGTCAAATATAACACAAGTAAACACAAAATGCAGTTTTTAAATGGTGGTTTTTATTATTTAGGGAGAAAAAAAAATCCAAACCTACATGGCCCTGTGTGAAAAAGTAATTGCCCCCTGAACCTAATAACTGGTTGGGCCACCCTTAGCAGCAATAACTGCAATCAAGCGTTTGCGATAACTTGCAATGAGTCTTTTACAGCGCTCTGGAGGAATTTTGGCCCACTCATCTTTGCAAAATTGTTGTAATTCAGCTTTATTTGAGGGTTTTCTAGCATGAACCGCCTTTTTAAGGTCATGCCATAGCATCTCAATTGGATTCAGGTCAGGACTTTGACTAGGCCACTCCAAAGTCTTCATTTTGTTTTTCTTCAGCCATTCAGAGGTGGATTTGCTGGTGTGTTTTGGGTCATTGTCCTGTTGCAGCACCCAAGATTGCTTCAGCTTGAGTTGACGAACAGATGGCCGGACATTCTCCTTCAGGATTTTTTGGTAGACAGTAGAATTCATGGTTCCATCTATCACAGCAAGCCTTCCAGGTCCTGAAGCAGCAAAACAACCCCAGACCATCACACTACCACCACCATATTTTACTGTTGGTATGATGTTCTTTTTCTGAAATGCTGTGTTCCTTTTACGCCAGATGTAACGGGACATTTGCCTTCCAAAAAGTTCAACTTTTGTCTCATCAGTCCACAAGGTATTTTCCCAAAAGTCTTGGCAATCATTGAGATGTTTCTTAGCAAAATTGAGACGAGCCCTAATGTTCTTTTTGCTTAACAGTAGTTTGCGTCTTGGAAATCTGCCATGCAGGCCGTTTTTGCCCAGTCTCTTTCTTATGGTGTAGTCGTGAACACTGACCTTAATTGAGGCAAGTGAGGCCTGCAGTTCTTTAGACGTTGTCCTGGGGTCTTTTGTGACCTCTCGGATGAGTCGTCTCTGCGCTCTTGGGGTAATTTTGGTCGGCCGGCCACTCCTGGGAAGGTTCACCACTGTTCCATGTTTTTGCCATTTGTGGGTAATGGCTCTCACTGTGGTTCGCTGGAGTCCCAAAGCTTTAGAAATGGCTTTATAACCTTTACCAGACTGATAGATCTCAATTACTTCTGTTCTCATTTGTTCCTGAATTTCTTTGGATCTTGGCATGATGTCTAGCTTTTGAGGTGCTTTTGGTCTACTTCTCTGTGTCAGGCAGCTCCTATTTAAGTGATTTCTTGATTGAAACAGGTGTGGCAGTAATCAGGCCTGGGGGTGGCTACGGAAATTGAACTCAGGTGTGATACACCACAGTTAGGTTATTTTTTAACAAGGGGGCAATTACTTTTTCACACAGGGCCATGTAGGTTTGGATTTTTTTCTCCCTAAATAATAGAAACCATCATTTAAAAACTGCATTTTGTGTTTACTTGTGTTATATTTGACTAATGGTTAAATGTGTTTGATGATCAGAAACATTTTGTGTGACAAACATGCAAAAGAATAAGAAATCAGGAAGGGGGCAAATAGTTTTTCACACCACTGTATACATACTTGTATAAGGCACTATATAACTGATAGATTTAAAAGGCAGTATGCAATAGATAAATCCATTGATCTAGAGGGCTTTGTATAGTAGATGTATCTGAAAGGCACTGCTAGATAGATAGATAGATAGATAGATAGATAGATAGATAGATAGATAGATAGATAGATAGATAGTGTGGATGGGTGGAAAGAACACTCTGTGCTCATACAAAATGTTGGGATGCCAGCTGCGTCACCCGTTTTAATCTTTTGGTGAATATTTTAAGCAGGCACTCGATGGCGCAATAATAAGCAAAAATCACATCTATGGCTGATGCAAAATGAAAAGCTCTTCAGAGTGGATGAAAATTCTGGAGCTCTGTCCTATCTAAGTTTTATATCCAAATGAGAAGCTGGCACCCTTTTATAGCAGTCCAGCCAGAAGAGGTGTGGTCAGTCGCCCTCAAGAGGTGTCTTCTCAGTTTTGAATAAGAAAAGAGAGTCAAGCCTGTTAGCAGCAGCGTCCCCTCTTGCCCCAATGGGGTATTACAAACCTTGGATGCATCCTGGAGTTGTTCCTCATTATTGAAAATAGACAGATGGGAATTATGTAGCATATTTGCTTTGTCGATCTTCTAGCCATATCTAATAGTTTTGATTATTATCTGTCTTACCAGTAATAGATTGAATTATGACAAGAGCTACCCCTTTCATTAATCATTTCTCAAGAGACTGAGGAGACCAACTGTATTTTTATCTCAGAGATTTATTCTTGGTCTGTCAGTCATGTTATTCTCTGAGTACATTTACATGCAGTATCAGTGTCTGCTTCTTACACTTCCTGGATTATGCATGTATTTCAAATGCCCTATAATAGCAGGCTAAGATTTAATATGGATTGATGGAAATGAACGCTAATACTTAATCCCCTTTTTATATTTATACAGTTTAGTGTCAAGATCATGACAGTGCTTCTGATCATTTCCTTCCTTCTTCATGATCGTTGATATTCCGTGCTCTCCTGGTACTCAGTCAATATATCCAGCAGCCCTCTTAGGTTTCTGTAAGAAGGAGGCAGAAACCATTTAAAACCTGTCAGGGCCGAGCTGATTACTCATGTAGGTGTCAATTGGAGCGTCACAGCTCTCACAATATTCATTGAGTTGGTCTTACATATGATATTGGGTGACATTGTTTGTCATTCTGATGATGTTAAAAACAGAATTAATATTAATTGGGTATATGGTGTGCATTGTGTTAATCTTTTTCTGAACTGTTACCTATACTTAGTAATATTTGTCCAGTAGTAATGTACCCTGTTTTTTTCCAACCCTAGATAACCACCAAGTACTCGAGTGTGATTAAAGGGGTCATTGGCCAAGAGAAATGCACAAATCGTATTGAAATGTTAGGGTGCCAACCAGGCCACCCCGTTTACTAAAATGTTAAATGTAAAGAAAAATAATAGGCACACAATGGCACAAGATGGAACAAAAAGGCAGAGTCAGTCATTTGCTGGAGTAATAAGGCTCTGAAGAGCGGTCAGGCTTCAGGATGGAGCTCAGTCTGGCAGATTGCTCTTTCCCAAATCAAACACCTCTGCTCTTATAGCCCGTGGACTGGAAGAGACATAGTCAGTTACCCTCATTGGGCGTCTGCTCAGAGCTGTGGTTGGACAAAGAGACAAGACAGTCAGTGATTGCGCCCCCTCTCGTCCTTGGGTGGCAGTGCTTACCTTTCATGAGCCTGGAAGATGAACATCAAACGCATAAGCGGAACACAGGGAACAAGTGCTTTTTTTTTTTTTTTTTAAGAATGGCACCCCAGTGTTGTTCAATGTGTTCTCCATTAAAGTATCACTCAGCCAAATATAGAAAGTCTGCACCTAGGGCAAGGTGAAAGGTGAAGTCTTGTGTTTCAAACAACTGAATTTATAAATCTTAAGAAACAGAGGGTAAGTAATGTTAGGTGTCTTACAACTGCCACTTTATCTTCTACTTCTCTAATTGATGCCACAGTCTGACCGTGCGGAACAAAGAAAAGGAAGTGTGCAGCCGGAGAGCATCTAACCTTTCTACTCTGGAAAGCCTACAGAGAAACGAAGAATGGTAAGTGCTGTATCTTTAACAGCAATAATGCTAACGCTGTCGACATCGAGTTAATGTTGTTATTTCATATCTAGGTATGTCTGACAATAAGAAGCATACTTTCCCACTTGGTGGCTTCAATTTATTCCCCATGTAGATTCATCTTTGCCTTTTGCTGATGTGCTAGTACACAAATGGTCACTCACATAACATCCGTGTACTGTATATAGGATGTGTCCTGCAGAGCAAATCTGACACAGACAGACACACACACACGCTTTTATTTGTGGGAAACTCTTTCCCAAAAGTTGCCCACAACAGCAATGCAAAGTACAAAGCACGGGAGTAAAAGCACACAGCACTTTGTCTTCCTTTTCTTCCTGTCTTTCCCTTCTCTCCACTTCCTCTCCTCCTCCAGCAAGCTTCATCTTCTCCCTCCTGACTCTGGTTCCCTGAATGAAGTGAGGCAGCTCCTTTTATGCTGCACCTAGCAGCACTTCCAGTGGTCCATTAAAGTGGCCCGGAAGCACTTCCAGGTGATATGGGAGCCCGATTAAGTAGGGTTCAGGAGTCCCTGTAGCACCCATGGGACCCAACAGGGTTGAGTAACAGAATTCCAACTCCCATGAAGCCGTGTGGGAATCCATGGTGTTGCAACAACCCAAGGGGGCTACTATATAATGATCTGGGAAGATAATGCCGTGATCACACTATCTCCCCTGGTCCTTCCATTAATTGGGCATCCTGGCTGGGCAAGGGCACCAGCTGCATACCACAACAATCTATTTGTGTTTACAGTGCCTATAAAAAGCATTCACCCTCTTGAAAGTTTTTGCATCTTATTGTTGTACAAATTAAATGACAGTGGATTTAATTTGGCTTTTTTGACACTGATTAGGAGAAAAAACACTCTAAACATCAAAGTGAACACAGCTTCCTGCAAAGTGGTCTAAATTAATTACAAAAATACATACGTGGACAAATTTATTGGTACCCTTGCAGCTCATTGAAAAAGTGCTATATGCCTCTTGAAAAGAAATTAAATGCAAAGCAATTGTCTCCTGCCTTACAGTCAAGAGCGGTGTTTGGAGGTGGAAAGTGCCTAAAGGGGCCCCGCTTTTGAGGTCTGCGTGTCCCGTTCGAGCAGATTTGTCAAGTTATTTTCTATAGTATATCTATATATTTGAGATGCTTCTAAGAGGAACCTTTTTAAAATCCTTCTTCAGGGTCAAATTCCATACATGTATGCCTTTGAAAACATTCCATAGTCCACCTTCATCGCCCGAAAAGGGTCGCCAGTATAACCCCTTCCTAAAATAGGTACAGCCTATTAGTCTCTGGGTTGGCTTCTGTTCTGACTTGGGAACAACTGATGGCTTGTCACTTATGACTCATTCGTGTCCGGAGAGCCTACCATTGTTTCTTAGTCGAGCCTTTGGTTCAGTTTGCTACAGTAGGCCTAGTTGAAACAGTGCAGGAAGTGTTTGGTAGTGGAATGCGCAGCAATGTTTTATTACTGGTTTAGCCATATCACTGTCGATGCCATAAGTGGAAAAGATTGTGGTGTACTTTTTTAATAGATTATTTCGTTATACTTTGATAAAGTCCACGTGTTATCTTGCAAAAATGTAGCTAAATACTGTGATGAGAAAATCTGGTGTATGTTAACAATTTTTTTTATTAAATTCACGTGCAAGTTTATACAGTCTGCACATACCGGTAACAGCGTTTGACTTAACCGGCCCCACGTGAGGTTCGTCAGCCCTAGGCCCCACACACCCCTAAGGCCACCTATGCTTACAGATGTCATTCTGTAAAGGAAGACAAGCGTGAAAAGTGATCAAGTGTTGCTTATTCTACAAAGATATTGTTGGCACCCCTAGAAAAGACCCTAATAACTGTATTTCAATCATTTTCAAACTTACTGTTTTCTTTAATTAGCATCACACAATTGTGTAATCAGTCATTTATCAGATTTAAATGGAGAAAGGTCATCACTCTGTGGTTTGGTGTCATCATGTGTCCAACACTGAACATGGATCAGAGAACACAGAAGAGAGAGTTGTCTGAGAAGATCAGCAAAAAAATCATAGGCAAGCATGTTCAAGGCAAAGGCTAGAAGACCACCTACAAGCACCTTGATGTTCCTGTGACAAAACTTGCAAATATTATTAAGAAGTTTAAGGTCTATGGGACTGTAACCATCCTACCTGGATACAGCTGAAAGAGGAAACTCAACCCCACAATGGCCAGAAGGATAGTGAGAATGGTAGACAAAAAGCCAAGGACAACTTCCAAAGACATACCCAGAGGGGACTGGGCGGTCTTGTGGCCTGGAACCCCTGCAGATTTTATTTTTTTCTACAGCTGTCTGGAGTTTTTTTTTTGTTTTTTTCTGTCCTCTCTGGCCATCGGACCTTACTCTTTTTCTATGTTAACTAATGTTGTCTTATTTTAATTTCTTATTTTGTCTTTTATTTTTCTTTTCTTCATTATGTAAGGCACTTTGAGCTACTTTTTTGTATGAAAATGTGCTATATAAATAAATGCTGTTGTTGTTGTTGTTATACAACCTGAATTCCAAGGTCAAGGTCCGTCAGTGTCTGATCACACCATCTGTTGGTTTTTGAGTGACAGTGGGCTCAATGGAGGAAGACACAGGCGGACTTCACTGTTGAAAGAAAACCTAAAAAGGCCAGACTGGAATTTGATAAAGACGCCACAAAGATTTTGAGAGAATGTCCTTTGGACAGCAGCATCTATCTATCTATCTATCTATCTATCTATCTATCTATCTATCTATCTATCTATCTATCTATCTATCTATCTATCTATCTCTCATCAACTCTCTGTCCACAGATGAAAAAATTAACTTTTCAAAGAAACGGACACCATACCTACTGTGAAACATGGAGGAAGCTTGGTTAGTTTTGGGGATGCTTTGCTGGGTCTGAAACGGGGAGCCTTGAGTCTGTGCAGGAAACAATGAAATCTCAAGAGCATTGAGACTTTCTGAAATGAAACATACTGCCTGGTGTCAGAAAGTTGTGTCTCAGTCACAGGTCTTGGATCGCCCAACAGGATAATAACTCAAAACACACAGCTAAAGGCACCCAAGAATGGCTAAGAATAAAGCATTGGACTATTCTGAAGTGGCCTTCTATAAACCCTGATTTGATTTCTATCAAACATCTTTGGAAAGAAGTGAAACATTAATTCTGGAGAAGGCTCCCCTTTCAAACCTGACACAGATGGAGCAGTTTGCTCAGGAAGAGTGAGCCAAACTACCTGTGGACAGGTGCAGAGTCTCATTGAGAGCTTCAAGAGTCCCTTGTTTGATGTGATGGCCTCTAAAGGTTGTGCAACAAAATATTAGGCTGTGCGTGCCATCATTTTTGTCCATGGTATTTTCATTTGTGTTATTATTTGAAATATTTTGTTGATGAGACAATTGTGAGTTCTTATCTTTCATGGAGGAGTACCAACAAATTTGTCCACATCTGTAAAACACAAAATAATTGATCGCATACATTTTCACCGTATTCAACACCTAAATCATCTCAATGCTAGGTCCAAACAGCAGCCGTGTTAACCACTGAGCTAAGGTGCTCTCTAGAATTAAATATCATGAACAAACATAAAGTGTATCTTATATATAAACATCTACATGTGGAAGTGCGTGTGTCTGTCTGTCCGGCCAGGAAGTGCGAGGCTACAGCATGAAGCTCAAAGAGCCGACAAGGTAGCCCCAAGTTAACGAGTCGGAAGAAGAAAGAAGTACGAGGCTACAGCATGAAGCTGAAAGAAAGCAAGTCCATCACCAAAGTGAAACCGCCGAGGAAAGAGAAATGAGAGAGAATCTCGCTTAGCCATTGATAGACAAGGGGGGCAAGCACATCTGCAAAACTTAACCGCCGACTCTGCATTTCAGTTTTTTTCTGACGATTTCATTAGTTTCTAGGAGTCCTGGCTTTTTACAGCACAGGCTTACACAGCTAGTATAAAATAATAGTTTGATTTGAATTGAGGAGTGAAGACTAGTTTTAAAAATTTGAAAATGGAGACAAGCCTAAATGGTATCAGCTCTTTGTTAGTTTTCCTTCTGTGCTGATTGGCTGTCTTCCCAGATCTACATGCATTATTGAGGAGCCACCATGAAGGTAGCTCTGATAAACACATTGGTTATGTCTTATACATTACCTTGTCTTTCTTGTTGATTTTTTTCGTTCACTTTTTAGTGGTAGGCTAACATTGGAGGAGGCTTCATCATGGGCTCTTTCCTTCAACACACTGCTGGACAATCCAACGGGACGAGACATTTTCATGGAATTCCTGCGCTCCGAGCACAGCGATGAGAACATGCTCTTCTGGCAGGCTTGCAAGGAACTAAAAGCAGAGCAACGTAAAGCTGCTATTGCGGAAAAGACAAAGCAGATCTACCTAGACTATATCTCCATTCTTTCTCCTAAAGAGGTAAAAGTTCATTACTTTTCAAGGCAGCCATAATTAATTTAACTTGTAGGCTTTAACCATTCCCATAATGCCCATTCCACTGTGCCCACCATTTAGAATTAACAGCATGATTTACCATACTTTACCATCCATGTTATGAACAGTGTTTATCCTTAATTTATTTTGGGCTTCTTTAGGGTTTTTAGTAAATAGCATGATTACCTTTCATGTCCAGATTGTTTTTTCACCACTAGCGGTAACTCTGTGTTGTTACACGGGAGCTTGTGCATACTGTACATTTAAATGTATTAATTTAGTCTGAAAACACACAATAAAAAAATTGCAGAAAGAGCAAAAAATCAATAACCAATGAACACACACATAACCTTGTGGTACACAAGTCAGGGCACATAGCAGTGTGTGATTTTTGTAAATACAGTGCCACTTAGGCTTGGGGGTGTAAGTGCATGCTGATGGATTGTTCAGTGGGGAAATTGACTGATTATTTATTGATGTAGTGATCCCAAGGGGACACTACAGTTCCCTAAACTCCCGACACAATAGTCTCGGACACAATTTCCATTGAATCAACAAAGTTTTCATTATTTGAAACTCTTACAATAAACGTTTCCCACACCACAAGCACAATTCTTATTCTTCCACTCTCTGTAACTCTTCATCTGCTTTTCTCAGCAAGTTTTTACCTCCTCCTCCCGATTCTGGCTCCCTGAGTTGAGTCAGGCTGCTCCTCTTGTACAAAACTCAGACATATTTCTGGTATACCGAGACTGCAGCTTGGTAGGAGAATTTATGAAAAATTGAAAACAAAAGCCTGATTATAACATGGTCACAGCCATTGAAAAAATATAATACCTTAATAAAAGGATAAGAGTCTGAGTGTCTGTCCGGTCGCTGTGTCTCTACCATTCCAACAGACGGTGCTTAACAAACATTTTTTATAATAAAATGCAATACATTTGAAATTCCAACAGATGGTGCATCACAAACATTAACACCACTTTTATGAATCCCATACTAAATGGCACAAAACAGAGACTTGAGTATTGTGTGGTGCACTGCAAATGTCAATGCCGACATCTCCATTGATTATACAGGTATACTGTAGACTTCTATAAATTTCCATATAGGTGACTATTTTTTGTGTGTGTCTTCCTTCACAAGCAGTTTGCATGTGCCATCCTCAGAGATTTCATTAACTTGTTTTGAGGATTTGAGTGGCTATCAGATGAGCAAAAGTGGAAAATATAGAAAATATACAAGTTGGTGTAACCACAGTCAAGGTAAAATTTAAACAGGAAAACAAATTGTACTTGCAATTTCACAGAACGTTTCTCTGTTTTAAGACAGACAAGCTTGCAAATTCACGAATACTTCTCAATGGGAGATTTTAACATTTGAAAACTTCGTACCTCTGTTTGAGAAATCTCAATGAAAATTCAACTGTCTCAACACATTTCCTTAAAGAATATGTGTGCCACATTATAAAAAACAAATTGTTCTATGAAGGGGCCAAGTTGTTTCACGAGGATTGACAGACGCTGGGGCTATTGCAATAGGTGCTTCAGATATTATATGGAAATGCACCTAAAAATGGTAGAGTAATAAAAATGGTGTTAAAAAATAATAAATTTAAAGGAATATTAAACGTAAAAACTGAATTGGATTATGCATCTTCAAAAACTCTTAAACTGTATTTTACTCTACAAATAGCTAATCGGGTCCCAATACTCAAGAATTATGTATTGAGGTGTCATTATAATGGCAGGATCAGTAATGATTTGTGACCCCAAATGGCATCCATGCATTTAAAAACAGAAACAGGATTTTGTAGCTATTTGATCAAATTGTTGTAATAGAGTAATATCTGAGCTGAAATCATTATTTCAAAAAGAGTAACTGCTAAATTGTTTCTGTCAAATTAAGAATGGACCCCTGATTTATCACATTTTTGGGTTTACATTTTCCACAGGTGAGCATCGATGCCACAGTGAGGGACACCATCAACAGTAACATGGCGATGCCCACAGCTGATATTTTTGATGAAGCCCAGGCACAAATCTACGCGCTGATGCACAGGGACTCGTATCCTCGATTTTTGAACTCTGCCATTTATCAATCCCTGCTGCAGAGTCTAAATGCAGGGAATGCTTCCCAAAGCTAGAAGGTGCTACCTGATAGCCACAGACTTGGCTTCATTTCCAAATTCTGCATCACTTGTTGGATTCTTGCAGGTTTGAACTGTGTCACAATACTGGGGGTCACAAATGTTTCGTTGCTAATGGTGGAGAATTCAGATAAGCTGCCAATAGGTGATTGCAGGGCTTCAGGACCTGGTTGAGCTTCTGCAAAGGAGCTCTCTGGCCTATCAGCCAAAAGCTAAAATGTTTACATGGATCAATGGTGGCTTCATTTCAAAAGAGGGCGGAGAAGGTTGACTTGACTTGATCTGTGCAGAAACCTCACTGGAACATCTATAAAAAAAGAAATCATTGGACAGTTCATCTGCTGTATCATTTATTTCTGTCTTTTCCCTTGTACCATTATTTTACCTGCCTTTTTGAATTTTCAGTCAAAACAATACACATCACAGAATAGTTATTAATAGTGTATCATATAGATGAAAATCTTAATTATTTTATTCTGCACTCACTGAGATAAACCGCAAAGTGCATAGTGGCCCACTCAGTTTAAAGCAAAGGCAGCGCCAGTTGTCACTCATTTTCAAAGGTTAAGTATGAAAGCTGGACAATGTGGGCTCTAAAGTCTGCCTTACAATGTTTCATCAAAGCAGCTTTTTTAACTATTTTGAATTTGTCCCATTAAGTAAACTTATAGTGCTGCTGCCTCACACCTCCATGAGTCTGACATTAATTCCATTTTTCAAAGTCATTATTCCAGGCTCAGACACTGCCTGTGCAACATTTTAACATTCTTCTTGTGTCCATGTTTGTTTAACTTCAGACACTCCCAGTGATAACACCACAATGACAGGCTATGCCTCCCTGTGAGCCAAAAATGGGATTTAGTAGGTCCAGAGAATGGATGAATGAATAGAAAACATTGATGGATACGGGGCAGGTTCTGTGTACTTCAGGAGCAACATATTATGAATGATGACAGATTACATGTATAAACAGGATAGATAGATAGATAGAGCCTTTCATATCTATCTATCTATCTATCTATCTATCTATCTATCTATCTATCTATCTATCTATCTATCTATCTATCTATCTATCTATCTATCTATCTATCTATCTATGTGATAGACAGATACAATAGGTTCAGAAAGTACTCAGACCTTTTCACTTTCTGCAAACTCTTATGTTGCAGATTTAATAATAATTAGATAAATTTTCCATTTGTACCCATCAATCTTCATTCAATATCCCAAAATGACAAAGTGAAAACATGCTTTTAAAAAGGTCTGCAAGTTTGTGAAAAATGAAAACCTGAACTCTCTGAATCCTGTAAGTATTCAGGCCCTTTGCTGTGGCACTCCAGATTGTGCTCAGATGCCTCCGGTTTGCTTCAATTCTCCTTGAGATGTGTTTAAAACTTGATGAGAGTCCACCTGTGGCACATCTGATGGATTGGATGTTATTTAGAAAAGTACACACCTGTGAACAGAAGGTCCCACGATTCACACTGCATGTCAGTACAAAAACATGAGGTCCAAGGGACTCTCTGTAGCCCTATGTGATCAAATTTGGTGAGGTTCAGATGAGGGGGAAAAAACATTTCTAAAGCTTTAAGTATTTCCAGAAACACTATGGCCATGATAATTGTGGAATGGAAGAAGTTTGGAACCACCAGAACTTATCCAAAAGTTAACTGTTTGGCCAAACTGAGTAATCAAGCAAAAATGACCTTAGTCAGGAAGGTGACCATTTGAAATTCCAACCGATGGTGCATCACAAACATTAACACCACTTTTATGAATCCCATACTAAATGGCACAAAACAGAGACTTGACCATTGTGTGGTGTATTGCAAATGTTAAGGTTGAGGTCTCCATTGATTATATAGATACAGTCACTGTACTGGAGCTTCAGCAGTCCTCTGCTGAGATGGGAGAACCTATCAGATGGATGACCATCTCAGCAGCTCTTCATCAATCAGGAGTTCATTATAGAGTAGCCAGACAGAAGCCATTCTTGAGAAAAAGATACATGACAGTCCGCATGGACTCTCAGAACATAAGGAGAAAAATCCTCTTGTCTGATGAAAAACAAAATTGAACCCTTTGGGCAAAACTCTAAGCACTATGTCTGGTGAAGTTCAGACGCTGCTCTTCACGTGCCTAATCAGTCCCTACAGTGAAGCATGGTGGTGACAGCATCATCCTATTAGGGTGTTTCTCAGCGTCAGGCACAGGAATACTGGTCAGAACTGAGGGAATGATGAATTCAGCCAAACATAGGAAGGTTATTGAAGAAAACCTGATCCAGAGTGCAGACATCGGAGATGGTTCATCTTTTAGCACAACAACAACCCGAAGCATACAGTCAAGACAACACTGAAATGGCTTTGGGACAAGTCTGTCATTAAGTGGCCCAGACAAAGCCCAAACTAAAACCTCATAGAACATCTGCTGAGAGAGCTGAAGATGACAGTTTGCAGACACTTCCAATCCAGTCTAATGGAGTGTGAGAGAATCTCCCAGTAAGAACTGAATCATCTGACTAATTTCCAGGTGAGCAAAGCTGTCAGAGACTTATCTTAATGACTCAAAGCTGTTATTGCAGCCAAAGGGACTTCTATAAATCATGTTTGAATTAAAGACAGGATTTTTGACCAATGAATGAGTGGGACAGGCAGATCTTCAATTCAGATGCACAGCATTATTGGAATGACATCTATCCTGTTTACTATTAGCACCTCTTTTTCAGGAAGTAAACATTAATAATATTTTAGAAAAAATCCACAAATTTTGCATGTTTTGACCATATGAATAAATTTCAGACATGGGGAATATGTGATACGAGTTACGTGAGAAGTTCTTCATTTTTCCATTGACATTTTTCACATTGTTTGCTGTTGTCCAGAAATGATTACCACGGGTCTCTCTTGAGTGTTAATATCGAATATGTAATTTCCCCACAAAAAATGAGATTAAACAGTTTTTTAACAATATATAATTTTTTCCTGAATAGTTCCTTTAAAGACAGAAGACAAGTCCGGATTAACAATGCATTCGTCATATGGCGGAGCTGAGAAACTGGAGGTCACAATTGCACTTTCTGCTACCCAAGTGGGAAATTAAACATGGATGCCCCCATAAAGCTAGTGTTTCAGCAATCAACGTTAATTAATATTTCTATAGTCCAGATCAAACAACAAACTGATGAGCAAGAGAGGTGCAAAAAGTATGTTGTTATTTCTAAAAAAAGATTTTTATTGTCTTGGCCATGATATATTGCACTATTTCTGCTTAGAATCTACAATTAAAAAACTGCACAAAGCAACCATTGACTGCAATGTATGAACAGTAGCGAGTGCGTATCAAGCTAACATCGGTAAGTTTGTTATTTCTCGTTCCAGTTAAGGCTTACCCTCTCAATATTCAGTATTATAGATTGAGGTGAATCAAATTAAACTTTTTACTGTACTTGCTGATCAAGGTGTATGTCGCCATTTTAGACTGACGTTATAATCTGAATTCAGGCCAACTTGAGAGACCAGGCCCGATCTTGCAAATAGGAATTCCAAGTTTGGGGCACATTTTCTCTCTATTTTTCAAATCAGAGATCAGAAATTCTGAGGTCAGAGTTTTAGTCAAATGCAGCACAACATCCCCACAGGCGTCTACGTAACATAGCTCCTTAACAGAGAGTTGATTATCCTTTTAACAAAGTAGCACGTGGACACCTGGTAGTCTGCCACTCTTGCACTTAGTGCATGGAGACTAAGCCCTGGGCACTCACCCAGAAAGCCTTAATGGTAGATCTGCCCCCAACACCAGATAACCTAATCCTGTCCTTGGGATGTTACAGGTAGAACACTTTAATGGACACAGGTAGAATGTGTAAAGTCCACACAGAAACCGTGCGAGTTACCAACTGAACCTTGGAAAATGAATGTTTGCTTGATACACACTAAGAACTACATTGCTATACATTTTTAGTTACTTCTCATAAAAAAATGTCCTAGTTTCTTCACATTATGATTTTTTTTTTTATAACCCCACTTTTTCAAATCTTGGTCATGGAGTACAGAATTGTGTCCTAGAAGCATCTGACACAAGTCAGAAACCAACTAAGGTCAGTGTGCCAGCCCATTAATAGGGCAAACACACTAATTTGGGGCAATATAGGGTTAACCTGCACATCACTGGCCTGTGGGCGGAGCCTGGAGGACAAGGAGAGAACCAGAGCTAACCAGTACAGCCGCCTCACATTCTTACAAATATGATGACTATACAGTAGTCGATATTTCCAGATGCAAATCTCATTTAAGTGTTTATTGTGAACATTAAGTATTAAAAAGAAGAAATTCATCCTTCTGTTTCTTGAATATTTGTAGTTAAACTGCATTGGTTTGTAAGACTTTCTTTTTAATTATTCATTCATTGTCCATGGATTATTTCTGTATTTACATGTAAATCCCACCTGTTCTCTTCACAATTTAGTACCCAAAATACACACATAAGCCCCTGAAACTCCAGAAGTTTCCAAGTACACATGCACAATTTCCATTTTTGGGTAAAATGTCTAAAATAGTCATCAGATGTTAAAACTAAGGAAGTAAAATACCAAAATGTGAAAAAGTACTGTTGCTATTAACACAAAAATTAATTTAAAAATCCACTGTACATCATTCATTTTGACAATTACCTTGAACACACAAGCTGTTAGGGACCTGAACAACATTTGCAGGGGGCACTATGGGGCCAAAGGAGGCTCGGCACAAAAAAGCAACCTGTTCTGAGAGAACTCTACTGTACACTTTACTTTCTTATTCCATCACTTTTATCTTTTCAACTTTATTAAGATTCAAAATCTAAATTTATCAAACCATTATTGTCAGATACAATTTGCGTATGAAATTTAAACTATAAAAATGCTGGCTAAAATTTTTTTTTCTTTTTCATTATATTGAAAATATCGAACTCAAAGTGGCAGTGTTACAAAAGCTTTCCTTTGTTTTAGAAAAAAGGAAACAAAATAACAAGTATAAATTAAAACTTCTTTTTTCATTTCAATTCTTTTTATATAAAAGTGATACTGGAAGTACTTTGTTATGAAATGATTCACTGGGATGCAGCCTTCAGCTTCTTCTTAGCAAAACTGAAATGAAAACAGAGAAGGCTTTCAGCATCATTGTACCAACTTTAAGACTATTTTCAATTTTTCAGGATTCAACATACTGTATGTTATAAATGGATATACAGTGCATTCAGAAAGTGTGCAGACCCCTTCACATTGTTGTATTTTGTTATGTTGGAGCCTTGTCTTAAAATTGGTTAAATTCATTTTATCCCTTCATCAAGCAATATTCAATACCCCAGAACGACAAAGTGAAAAACAGGATGTTAGATAGATAGATAGATAGATAGATAGATAGATAGATAGATAGATAGATAGATAGATAGATAGATAGATAGATAGATAGATAGATAGCATCCGGAAAGTATTCACAGCGCATCACTTTTTCCACATTTTGTTATGTTACAGCCTTATTCCAAAATGGATTAAATTCATTTTTTTCCTCAGAATTCTACACACAACACCCCATAATGACAACATGAAAAAAGTTTACTTGAGGTTTTTGCAAATTTATTAAAAATAAAAAAATTCAGAAAGCACATGTAAATAAGTATTCACAGCCTTTGCCATGAAGCTCAAAATTTCTTAAAAAATAAAACAATTGAAATATCATGTTGACACAAGCTTTCATACCCTTTGCTATGACACATGAAATTTACTTTAGCGCATCTCCTATTATTGATCATTGTTGAGATGTTTCTACACCTTGTCTGGAGTCCACCTGTACTCGACTCAATAGATTGGACCTGATCAGGAAAGGCACACACCTGTCCACAGAAGGTCCCACAGCTGAGCAAAAATGAAGCCATGAGGTTGAAGGAATTGTCTGCAGAGCTTAAAGATGGGATGGTGTCCCACACAGATCTGGAGAAGACTACTAAAAAATTACTGCTGCATCGAAGGTTCCCAAGAGTACAGAAGCCTCAAGAATTCTTAACTAGAAGAAATTTGGAACCACTAAGACTCTTCCAAGAGCTGGAGCAATCATGGGAGAAAGACCACTGTAAGACAGGTGACCAAGATCCCAATGGTCACTCTGGGTGAGCTCCGGAAAAGCTGTATGGAGATGGGAAGAGTTTCCAAAAGAACAGCCACCTCTTTACCATTCCACTAATCTGGACTTTATGGCAGAATGTACAAACAAAACCTGAAAGCTTTGCAGTTTACAAAAAGACACTTAGAGCTCTCAGACTGAGAGAAACATGATTTTCTAGTCTGATGAAAGCTTCATGTCTGGAGAAAACCAGGCACTGATTATCACCTATATAATGCCATTCCAAGAATGATGGTGGGAGCATCAAACATTATACTTTGGGGTTGTTTTTTAGTGACAGGGACAGGGAGCAGAGTACAGAGATATCATTAATGAAAACCTGCTCCAGAGCACTCTGGATCTCCAACTGGGCTAATGGTTCACTTTCCAACAGGTCAATGACACTAAACACAAAGTAAAGACAACACAGGAGTGGCTTAGTGTCAACACTGGGAATGTTCTTGAGTTGTCCAGCCAGTGCCCAGACTTGAACCCAATCGAACATTTCTGGAGAGACCTGAAAACAGCTGTTTACTGATTGCCTTCATCCAACAGAGCTTGAGGGGATCTACAGAGAAGAATGGCAAGGAAATCCCCATATCCAGGTGTGCAAGGCTTGTCATAACCAAGAAGACTTGAGTGGCTGCCAAAGATGCTTCAACTAAGCATTGAGTAAAAGGTTTGAAGGCCTTTGTCAATGGAATACTTCAGCTTTTTATTTTTAATAAATTTGCAAACATTCATCAAATTCTGTTTTTGGTTTGTCATTCTCAGGTATTGAATTTTGCTTGATGAGGGAAAAAATAATTTACATGATTTTAGCACAAGGCTGCAACATAACAGAATGCGTCAAAAGTGAAGGGGCAGTGGTTTTTAAATCTTTTTACATCAGTATTGTATAAATATAACAAATTCACCCTGCAATATTATGGTGGGCTTTTTTAGAAACTTCATAGATGCTTATCATAGGACAACTAAAGGGCTGAGAATGCAAACAGGCATATCACACAGGAAGCACCATAGAATTTGTCTGCAATTCTTAAAGGCCTTTCATTCCAGCCAGAGTGGCAATTGGTGATGTCACTTGTGAATCTGAAAATTGCTCTATTAAACTAATCAATTTAGGTAGGTTTACAAGCTTTAAGGTTTACCCCATTGTCCATGCTCTCTTTCTCAGGGGTGGGGGGTCGATCTGTTTTCAATCCTATTTTTTGTAAAAACTGATTTATTTGTATGGAATGATTAAAATTAATAAAATAAAAAAAAAAAAAAGAATCTGAAAATTTTCTGGTTCCCAGTATCTCAAAACTACTGTACAGTCTAACAGACATACCTTCCAGCGATTCCCACACTCATTGCAGAGTACAAAGGTGGTCATTGGCTCATCAGCACTGCGGGTCTGCACCTATGTATAGGAACAGAGAAAAGAAAATGGGGTCATCCGTCACTACCGTTGTCATTCAAAAATCCAGAGCACTTCATCACATTCAGCTTTATGTTATTGCCACATTCACAGGTAAAAATTCATGCAAATGGCTAAGGTTAATGGGTCTGGCCATGAAAAAAATCTATAATAATGTTTCATATATGTAGCACCCTTTACATTATTAGGTGGCTCAGGGTACTGAACTAGACACAAAAGTCAAAAAATAAATCAGCCAAAACACACACAGATGTACGAGTACACATGACTTCTGCAGCTGCGTAATCCTGTAGCAAACCAGTAATATCAATTAGATTTCATGTTCCCACTTCCATATCAGCATATGAAATGCTGCATATTTTCTGCACAAAGATGTGGCATTGTGCACATTAGTGTATTTTTCTGGTGGAACGTGCATAACACTGAAACTCGCCCCTTGCCATTCCCTAACAGCTGCTCTTTCATGTTTCCTGTTCCCTGCAGCTGAGGCTGAGCACAAGCACGCTCCCACTGCCATAGAGGAATTTTCTCAATATCTCTCTGCTTTCTGTGCATCTTTTAGACTTCAATCACCATGACTGCAATCATAACTGGCAAAGGGGGACAAAGGGCATCTTACTGCCAGAACAGCCACAACTCAAATCACACGGCCAAACACAATGACTGCTCGTGACTAGAAATGACTCCAGTGGTTTATTCTTTTTTCTCTAGACACCTGGAAACCTGACATTTCTGCATTCAGATATAATGGCACCTACAGAAGCACTGCATGTAAAAACAAAAGTTTGAATAAGGTTTTAGGTGGCAATATTGCATACCCTAAAAGCTCCTTTGAGTTGAGTTGTGTTTTGTGATTGTGAAGTCACATATTAAATGACATTTAGTGTCAATGTTACCAAAACTGCATGTGAAACAAAACTTTGCTATTTCACTCATCAAGTTTCTGTTTATGTATACTCTTTTGAAGGACTGGCATCCTATGCATGACTGGTTCCTGCTTTAAACTATTTGGTGTTGCTGGGCTCCAGCAACATATACAGTAACCATGGCCAGGAAGTAGCAGGTACAGAGAACAAATGGAGAGATATTGTGCTTGGGTCATCTGCCAGATATATACATACATACATTTTCAAAACAGCTCAGTCCTGCGGAGTTTGATGGGGGTCTATCCTGGCATCACTGGATACAAGTCAGGAAACACTACTGAATAAGGTACCAACCCATCACATGCGCTCACTCTCATAAGATGCAAATTCACAATCACCTATTAGCCTAAAACACACACACACACACACACACACACACACACACACACATCACTGGTGATGTACAAGAAAAACTGGAATACCTGAGAAAAAACACATGCAAACTTCATACTGCAATTTGGAGACAGAGAATCAAATGTAGGATGCTATGAGATGGCATTGCTAGCCACTGCACCACCACGCCACACTACCACATTGATAACCATGTTTAAATTATACAGCTGCCTCTGGCACTATCACCAAAGCAGACGCAGAAATAGAAAATGTTCTGTCCACTAAAGGTGAGGCTAATTTCAAAAAGGGTTTAACAAGCTACCTTAATTTTAAATTTCCACATAATGTTGGGTATAAGAGTTGACAGATTTTTTTTTCCTAAATTTGATCAAAATTTTATTTGAGCTGATTAAGTAGCAAGTTGCTCCTTATCTATCCTTTTTACCCCCACAACTGTAAGCATCAATATAAAAAAGCTCCTTATCCATGATACCTGGCAAAAGGGATATTAAATCAATGTTAAAGCTAAATTATGAAACAACACTACTTTTACTTAAGACTACAAAATGTCCTCAAACATTCAGAAGCAGACTTAAACCACCTACAACTGAACACCAGCAAAACCAAGGAACTGGTGGTGGATTTTAGGAGACCCAGGCCCCTCATGGACCCCGTGATCATCAGAGGTGACTGTGTGCAGAGGGTGCAGACCTATAAATACCTGGGAGTGCATCTGGACGATAAATTAGACAGGACTGCCAATACTGATTCTCTGTGCAAGAAAGGACAGAGCCACCTGTACTTCCTTAGAAGACTGGCATCCTTCAACATCTGCAGTAAGATGCTGCAGATGTTCTATCAGATGGTTGTGGCGAGTGCCCTCTTCTACGCAGTGGTGTGCTGGGGAGGCAGCATTAAGAAGAAGGATGCCTCACGCCTGGACAAACTGGTGTGGAAGGCAGGCTCTATTGTTGGCATAGAGCTGGACAGTTTAACATCTGTGGCAGAGCGAAGGGCGCTCAGCAGGCTCCTATCAATTATGGAGAATCCACTACATCCATTAAACAGTGTCATCTCCAGACAGAGGAGCAGTTTCAGCGACAGACTGCTGTCACTGTCTTGCTCCACTGACAGATTGAGAAGATCATTCCTCCCCCAAACTATGCGACTCTTCAATTCCACCAGAGGGGGTAAACGTTAACATTATTCAAGTTATTGTCTGGTTTTTTGTTTTTTTTTACCTGCATTTTTTATTACTCTTTAATTTAATATTTTTTGCTGCTGGAATATGTGAATTTCCCCCTGGGATTAATAAAGTATCTATCTATCTATCTATCTATCTATCTATCTATCTATCTATCTATCTATCTATCTATCTATCTATCTATCTATCTATCTATCTAAACAGTGAACTTTGTAAGATGGAATGTGAATGGTCTCAATCATGATCTAAAGAGAAAAAAATGTGTTCTTCCACCTCAAAGGCCTAAATGCTAAGACTCACTTAACAAGTAAGGGCCAGTTTTCGATTGAAAAGAGATTGGGTCAGCCAAATTTTTAGAATAACTGTTCAAATCTTCTTAAAATATGGCAAGATTTAATTAATAAAATGATAGAAAAAGCAGTAATATAAGGGGAAAAGGACATTTTTCTTCTTTGCTTTGTGCCCTCCCCCATAACCTATAGTCTATGGGGGAGGAGTGAAAGCTTTAGATTCATCAAAAATTTTGATCTCCGGTTTTCAATGGATCTCGAAGTTTTAGGGTCTCCTGATACTGAAAACATCAATATCTCGATGATAGGCGTATGTCTGTTTGTGTGTGTGTGTCTTTGTGTCACAGTTCCTTGAGCTAAACGGCTCTACAGAAAAATACAAAACTTGAAACTTAAGCCTGTTATGAGATGACGATGTGCTGATTAGTTTTTGAGTCAAATCGTGCAACAGAAAGAGGCACTCTAGGGGACCGTAATTATGAAATTAAATTATGAATTCTTCTCATCAATTGCTATCGTAATGACTTATTTTATTATCAGAAAGATCAGCATCACAGCAGAATTACTGACATGTTATAGAATAGTTCAGGTAATTTGGTTCCAAGGTTGCAAAACCTACTTATGCTCACGTTCAAATTTTTTGTTTACTTTTTTGTTTTCTGATTATTTTTGCCCATGCTCTTGGCTGTCCTCTTTTCTCTCAGGTGGGGGCTAAATGCTGTTTTGTTAGGCTTTGTCTTTTTTTGTTCCTGCTTTCTTTTTCTAACTTTCTAATGTTTTTTTGTCTAGTTTGACTATGAATTCATTTGTTGTACAAGTTTGCCTTGATTGTATGCAATATTATTTTCGTGAAATAAAACTAATAAATAAAAAAATATATATATTCAAACAGACAATGCCAATAACATCATGAATCTTACATGGGTCATTTGACTGTATCTGATCAACATCTTTTAAGATCCCACCTACTTTAAAATTGTCATTATACCCCAAGACATTTGCACTAAAGAGGCCAAACTCTTCCAAAGGGACTCACCTGATTATATGTACAGTTTTTCTTCTTGCATTTGGCACACTGGAAAAGGTCAGTGGCCGTTCCACCTGTTTTGGCCATCTGATGCTCTCGAATTGCTTCTTGGGTCAGCATGTTACGGAGATTCTTCATCTCATCACTGGCCATTTCCTGTGAAGAATATTAAATTAAACACTTCCGCAAACAAACATACTGTAACTCCAAAGAGATGTTTGTATTAAGCAGGTTTGAAAATGTTAAGTCACAGTATTTTAGGTTTTGCTATGCTGTGAGAAAAGGGAAATTCAGCTCAAGATTCAAGAGCAGGAAAGGTCTGACACATATAAGAAACATGACTAAGAGTTTGTGTTGGTGTGTTATCCTCTGATTAGCCACATTAGTCGAAGAAAGGTAATAGAATACATTTTTTAAAATGTGTATCTCTTGCCCTACATGTACCTTCAGGTCCTTTCCACTGCATCATTGTGTGTCTGAACTTATTTTGATCTGCATTCCCTTTCTTGAGCGCTTTCCCATAAAGCCTGCTTCTCAAATTCTGTCATTTCAAGGCATCTTATTTGCCTTCTGTCCACTTTTATACTTCCCGTATTTAAAGGTGACTCTCAGCATGCCTTGTATGTCTTTATTCATCCTTGTGTGTCTCACACTCGCACTTCCTATTCTATTTCGATTGCGTCACCAAAGTCAAGCTGACCAATCAGGTTGCTCTGAGGGACTGGACATGCACACAGAATTTACCCTGTTATTACACAGAAGATTTCTTCTAATTCTACCAACGCATTTTAAATTCCATTTCTAAGGATGCTACTGATACAATAAAAAAAATTACAATTAATGAAAAGATACAGAAATTTGTGATTGTGTGGAAAATATCACAACATACAGTGCCTATATAAAGTATTCACCCCCTTGGATGTTTTCATATTTTATTGTTACACAACATTGAACCAAAGTGGAATTAATTTGACTTTTTTTGACACTGATCAACACAAAAAAAACTCTTTAATGTTAAAGTGAAAACAGATCCCTGCAAACAAATGTTAAAAACAATTATTGAGGCATAAGTATTCACCCGTCTTTTTATGACACCCCTAAATCATCACAGGGGCAACCAATTGGTTTTTGAAGTCACAGACTTAGATCAGAGGAGACCACCTGTCTAGGGTTTCAACTGATTGTAGTATGAATGCATCTAAACGTGGAAGGTTCAACTTGTGGTGGCCTAACCTACATATGGAAGACTAAAGAACACTCCATGCAACTCTGTAAAAAGGTGATTGAAAAGCAAAAGTCAGTGGATAGAGAGGAGAAAAGATCCACGTCTTTTTTTTGCTCCTTGTGCGCTCTGTGATGTCATGTTGGCCTTGCAAAGCATCATGGAATGTTTGGAAAAAAACGTTTGCCTAAACCAGCTGCACGTCAAATTTTCTAGGAAAAGATTCGGTAAACAAGGTCTCCGGCGAACACAGCATATTTATTGCGAGAAACGCTTTCATCAATTTCACCGATCAACATTACACATAAATCACTCACAAATCTTTGGGATTTTGGAGGAAAAGCAGAACATCTATGCAAATCCCATGTAAAACATGGGGGAGACTAAGCAAACTCCACACTGATGTTGATCAGGCCAACTTTCTAACCCAGTTTCTTGGAGTGATGTGGCAGGAGTGCTTGCAACTTGCTCAGTTTTAGTAATGTAGCCAGGGAAGTTTTGGTGTGATTATTACTAGTTGAAAATGTAAATGGAACATATTCAGACAACATTCAATACAATTCAGAGTCATGGACAGCTTATCTTGGTAGCACCGGGCCCAAGGCAAGAAACATCCTTGGACAAGAAGATAATCCATCGCAAGGTTCACGTACTACATACAGACCTACACACAGGGCTAGGCTGGCATTGCTAACTAACCTAACATGCACATCACTGGGGTGTATGGACTGGAATACCTGGAGGAACCCTATGTAGACATGGTGTCCTGGTGGGATAAAAATCATCATTTTGGAATGGCAGGCACTATATTAAAAATCAAACTGCAAGCTGCCTCGGATACAAGTGTTTTCTCAGATGGACTGTGATGACCTATAAATGCTCTCTTTGGGATTGTATTATACTGAGTAATGCTGTTGCATTTTATCTAAATCTATGCAAGCTTTCTTTAATTTTTATTTAAGTGTGTAATCTTATTTTAGAAAGACCAGACAGTATACAACCTACCAGTGAAAGGAGTAGGAGACAGCAGCACAGATAATGCTCCAAGTATCAAAGTTTTTCAGCAGAGCTGACTATCAGCAGAACAGCTAACCAATCTTTTGTGTGTAACATCATGAGGTCCAGAAGCCCACATGGCTTTATGACATAACATGAGACGAGAAGATATATCACTGGGAGAAGGGACGTTAGTTAAACAGAGAGAGAGACTCCATTCTATGAGAGAAACTCCATTCTCTTGGATGTCGAAGCTGCCGTCCATGCTGAATTTAAACAGGCCACCTGGGACGACACATTCTTTTCACAGTGATGCTTCTTTAACTAGTAATCTTTAGTAAGCTTTCTGACTTTAAAGCAAGGGTGCATTTTTATTTAGGACATTTTGGGCAAGAAGTAGATCAAGGTTTACCTTCAAGTTGAAGGATATTAAAGCTTTAACTGGCCTTTTCTATGTCTCACCTCAGCTGTCATGGTGGCAAACTTGCTGAGCTCAATGGCTCCGCTGAGCACATTCCTACGTAAATTTGGGTTCTTGGGGTCCTTCAAATTGCTGATCCGGCTTCTGACTCGATTCTTATACTTCATGTCAATAGCTTTAATTTCCTGGTAGATATGTAAGTTTGGTTAAGGAAGGCCAATCAACCAATAAAAATAATTTCAAAGGAAGAATAGGCAATCAGATATTAGACAGATTTTTAATACTATTTAAAGGCATCAAGATAGAGCAACTGGACATTTGCTTTAATGAATTATTATTATTATTGCCTCTGGTGGCTTCTAGAAACAGCACACTTTGAAAGGATTCCCTTTAAAGGAACATCACTACATTGCTCTATGAATTCATTTAGAACTGAACTATTCCACTTCGGGAAAAAAATTGTGATTGGACTGGCCAAATTTTTAGAAGAACTGTTTAAAACGTTTTTTTTTTTGTAAATGTGGCAAGATTTAATTAATAAAATAATAAAACAAGCATTCATATCAGGGGAAAAGGACAGTTTCTCTTTTGAAATAGAGCCAATCTTAGAACATTATTGTTTGATGTTAAATTCATATAGTGTTCACTTGATTACTATATAACATTAGTTTCTTACAGCTTCCTAGAATATGGTATTGGTTTTTACCCCTGTACGTTAACAGGAGATAGAACTTTCTTAGCTTTGTCTGTAGAGCAGAGTGTTAATTAAGTCAGTAGGGAAATAGTCTTACTGCTAGCATGGACTATTAGATATGTTTGCAAGAAGGAGCTGGCATTCAGTTTTCTGACCGTGTCTAAAGTGCCTCATGTATGACTGTATGACCAAACTTAGAAAAATGGATTTAAAAGCCTTAAACAGAACTCTGTAAAAAGAAGAACTTCTTCTAAAAGAAGAACCTCCTATGAAACAAACTAAAATTTGCAAAACTTTGGTAACTTTGGGTACACACAGCTACACCTTTTTTTCATTTTCTTTTTTTTCTTTTGAATTTATTTAGAATTGAACTATTCCAGTTCAGGGTCACAGAAGCTGAAGTATGTGCCAGTAACACTGGCCAAATCAGAAAGGATATAATCTTCAATTTCAGATGCCATAGAATCACAATTGCTTCCATATTCCTTGAAGGTATCTGGTGAGAAAAATGAAAACAATGGTTTAATAAAATGAAGACTATCCAAGTAATTAATGTGAAATTATGTGCCTACAATATTTTGGATTTGGGGGAGGAAGATATAGAGATAAATAAAGAGATAATTATAGTTTTTATATCCAATATTTGTTTAGATAGATAGATAGATAGATAGTGTGGGAAGCAGCCCGGACTTATTTGTTAAAACAGGTCCCCGCCTTGAACCAGGCGGAACATCCTGCCGGCTACGCCACATTGTGGAACTTGACCCGGACACAGGCAGGCAGACACATTTGAATCACCCCACACACGTTTATTTACAAAGTGCTCCATTATGTACAAGTGCTCAAAACCCCAAAAGTCCCCAAAGTCCTGGCCAACACACACAATGCCTTCTCTTCAGGCCGCCTCCTCTTCTCCTCCAGAGACCTTGTCCTCTCTTCACTCCCGACTCAAGACTTGAATGAAGGGAGGCGGCCCCTTTTATAAGCACCCGGATGTGCTCCAGGTGTTTCCCGGCAAACTTCCACCGACACTCCCCAGTGTGGCGGCAGTGCCGGCTGCATCCCCGGAAGCACTCCATGTGTCCCTGCTTCTCTTCCCCCCAGCACTTCCGGGTGTGGTGGAAGTGTTGAGGTCCAGGGCTGCCAAGGCATCCGAGTGCCCCCTGGCGGTGACCACGGGCCCCTACAGGGTTGAGCTTCAAAGCTCTGTACCTGTGGCCCTCAAAGCAACCAGGGCGGTCACCCCCTCGTGGTCTGGAGGAGGCACAAGCCCTCCTCCGGTCCTCCTGGGCATCCCGGCTGGGTACCACCCCCAGCCGCGTGCCACGATAGATAGATAGATAGATAGATAGATAGATAGATAGATAGATAGATAGATAGATAGATAGATAGATAGATAGATAGATAGATAGATAGATAGATAGATAGATAGATAGATAGATAGATAGATAGATAGATAGATAGATAGATAGATAGATAGATAGATAGATAGATAGATAATGTGGAGATATCAAGATCTGACCTTCATTTAAAAGTATCTTTAGGAAAACATAGCATAATATAACATATTTACAATTTGTAGGCTATAGTATAATTTAAATAAACATGAATGTAAATTTGGATATGGAAATAGTAAGTGTGCTCCTACATTTATCACTACCCCAAATACCTATAATTAGAAACAGGTGCACCAGATGTGGTGCGAATGATTAGCACATCATTAGGGAGACTGTCTTATTTAAACCTCAGACATGTAGTATGGTTTACTGAAATGTGTCTTATAATCATTCCGAGTTTGAATGAGCTCTCGGAAGCCTTCAGAAAGAAGTTTAATGATGATTATGAGTCCGGAAAGGAATTTAAAAAGATTTCCACATAAAAGGAAATCAACCATTCTACTCTCTGGAACATTGGTTTTTAAGCTTTTTAATCATGTAACATAATTTTGCCTATTGCACATCTTCACACCCCTTAATCACTGTGGAACAAACAGTAAGGGTCCCTCTTTTAGAATTTCCACCGACCTATGATATTCACCCTGGTGAAACGCTGCCGAATTGCAAGGCCTGCCACAAGCCATTTGTGACCCTTTCTCATTCACTTCAATTGTAATTCACGACTCAGTGCAACACAATTATAGATATCTTTTGACAAAAGCTGGATCACAACCCATATTTTAAGAAACACTGGTCTGGAAGATCATCTACAAGTTGACATTTCAAACAACTGCCAACTTGTTCATCAGTTTTAATGATGACAAACCAAATGCAAAAAACATATTATTTCAGTCATGAACTAGCAGCTCCAAAGAATGTTAAGTCCCAAAAGTTACAAAAGCACTTCCAATGAAGTCCAGAAGAGGGGGATAAACCGCCAAACTAGATAAACAGGCAAAAACAAAAGTGGAAAAATCGCTGCTGCAGATGCTGACCTTTTATCCCATTGTGCGATGAACTTGAGATCACAACCCTGGAGACCACATCCCTACAAACACAGGATGCGACCCTAGTGACGGTACGCAAAATGGTGTCTAATAGGGAAAAAGGCAAGAAGACCAAAAAAAATCATCCCTGATCATGACAAAGACAATTTAATTTAATGAAAATTGCTGGGCATGTCGATTTTACTAAATCGTGTGTCGACTTTCCAGCACAGTCGAATTCACCCCTTTTTGGGACAGCCGATGGTAAGCTGCATGATGGAGATGCTGCTGTACAAAGGGTAACAAGTATGGAAAGTTCAACAGCAATCTCTGCCTTTATTTTTTCTTTTTTCCATTCTGTTGTGGTACATAAAACATGACATCTTCTGTATCTTCTGTTTGTGAGATCCAAAACAACTCCATCATCTCTGTACTTCTGGATGAGGATTTATTAGTAGTCAGTTGTGATGCACACAAGCTCGCCACTATGACTAAAGAGAAAAATCAAACTTGTCTGATTTCATTGGAGTAAGTCACAGACTAGTTGGAGCGAGTCACACGCCATGTCACATTGCACAACTTGCTTCGACTCTCTTAGATTGGGTAAATGAAGGCAACCACTCAAAATTGCAGGAAAAGCTGCATAATGGGACTTCCTTTAGTTGGGAAGTCAAACAAGCCCCATCTTCTGTCCTACCCCTTCCATCTCAACCTGCATAAAGCAACCTGAATATTACAACTTTCCATCAGTCTGCCCTAGACCACCATTGGTCAAACCTGTCGTGTCTGAAGAATCTTTCCTGCTTTCCAGATCATAAATAAAGTGGGGTTACCATCTAGAAGCTAAACTCTTTTTTGATCTGTTCTGTCTTATAAACATTTAGAATAACAATAATAACTTTTTAAAATTAATAATAATAATGGACAATATTTAGTAAGTTTCAGATGGCAGCTCTAAATGGGACAAGTGTATAGGTGCCCTTCAGCAGAGTGCCTTGCACCCAAAGCTGCTGTGATAGGCGCCACTCCCAATGAAGGGAGTGAGAAGTGGGATGGAAAATGGATGGATGCAGAAATGACAAAGTGAGACTTAAATCTCTAAAATACTGTAAGAAGGACTACATGCATCTCACTTTACCTTTCTTTTAAAATATCATATTATTTTTCCAGTAACGCTTAATCACATTTTTCTTGTAAAGTTTTCTTTGCACGAATTTGTACCAGATCGCTCCCATTTTTATATCTTTAATACCTGGACAGAGTTTTTTCTCACCTTCGGTTTTCAGAGCGGCAGCCAACATCTCGATACATTTGTCACGGATGCTGTTTCCAGTGAGCAAGTGAGGAGAGATGGCTCCTCCAAGAGGGCTGAATGGCGGTGAACCAGGGCTGGTAGGTGTGGTGGGTGACTTTGGGGTCTCTGGTTTGCTCTTTTCGTTACTTGTTCTGCAGTAGTTAAAAAGTTAAACATAGAGTAGATTCAGAAAATATTTAAACCCCCTCACTTTTTTTTCTCATTTTCTTATGTTCCAGCCTTGTTTTAAATACGTTGAAATGAATGTTAATGTTTTTCCCACATCAATCAACTCTCAATATCCCAGAGTGACAAAGGGAAAACAGAATCTTAGACTTTTTGCCTAAATATCAATGTCTTGTAAAGCAGATGCTCCAATTTATCACAAGACCCAGTGCATTGAATCTTCTAAGACAGGGGTTCTTAACCTGAGGTCCGTGGACCCCTATGGGGCCCATGGATGAGTTTTAGGGGGTCCGTGAGTGTCAGATAAAAATTAATATTTGTATTCACTATACAACCCGGTACTGTTGATTTAGAGTAGATGTAGTAATAGTAGCAGTAATGGTTTTAGAAAATGTAGTAGTAGTAGTAGAAGATCTGTTTTAATTTGCACAAGAGGATTGTATTTCATAATTATAATGAGTGGCCATTACTTTTTGCATTAAGAAGGAGTGTTTTTTTTAGATTGTTTACTTTAAAGTTTAATAATACTTTGTGTATGTCATTTATGTATGAGACATTCAAATCTCGATAAATAAAGTACATTATATTCATTGCATGCAAAGTTGTGTTTATGTGAATATTTCTGGGAAAGGAGGTCCATAGCTTTCATTAGATTCTTAAAGGGGTCCATGACTCAAAAAGGGTTAAGAATCACTGCTCTAAGATGAAGCCTCAATAAACCAGTAAAGTGCAACTTAGGAGCATTTATGTTAGGTAGAAGGCCCACTGGGGTCTGGGCGTTCTTTTGGCCTGGAACCCCTACAGATTTTGTTCTTTTTTTCTTTAAGAAACTTAAAAAAAATATATATTTAAGGGCAATACTTCTCTTAATTATATATCTTTCTTTTTTCCTACATGTTGTAAGTGGGAATTCATTTTTTGGCTGTTCCTCTTATTTACCGTGCATGAGGATATCCTTCAAAGGAATTACCCACCCATTTGTACGTACCGTTCTTTGCTCTCTGTGGACAGCTTCCTTGGCTGAGGAGACTGGGCTTCTGATTGAGAGCTCTGGGAATCTCTCCTAAACAAAAGACAAGTGCACTAATGAATATTGAGAGGAATTCATAATAATGCTGTAATAGATATAAGGTATTTATAGACTAGATCAAATGCAGAAATACACTTATCCAACAACCTAGTTAAAAATTAGTATACACTCAGCACTAACTTTCCTGTAAGCTCTGTTAATAAGCATTTATATCAAAACTAGCTGTGTTACCCAGCTTCACCAGGGAAATTACGTAAGACAATTGGTGTCAGTTGTAGTGCCGTTGCTTAATTGGGTGCCTCAGAAGTACTAAACACTTTTTTGTATACAATATTTGTAGTTTTTTTTTTTCTTTCTATCCTGGGGCTAACATCATTTGCAGTCAGTTTGGTGTAGTGATTAAGGCTTTGACTTAAAATCTTGAGGTTGTGGATTCAAATCCCACTACTGACACCACGTGACCATAAGCAAATCAATTTACTTCCCTGTGTTTCAAATGGAAAAATGTAACTAATTGTACCTCAGACTAGCCGTCCCCCATGGAAGTGAAACAAGACAGTGAGGAGGACCCTGCCCGGCTCCTTATTCCTGACGTCATGCTTCCCCCTTCCCTTGGAAAGCAGCCTCTGTCTCAGATAGCGTGAATATATCACTCCTGCAAGTGAACTATGATCCTTAGCATGATGAGAGAAGACACAAAATCAACCGGAATGTTCAAGCAAATTAAAAAAAAAAGCCCGATCTAAATCCGTTAAGTAGTTCTCTCGTTCACTAGGTAGGTGGATGTAAGGAATGTCCTGAGGCTGGCGTGTGACTGAGGAGGGACCCGCCCCCCTCCCCTCAGCCGGCTGCATCTTTCTCATATTTGTGAAATAAATCAGTACCGCAAGCGAACTATGATACATGGCACGATGAGAGAGGTCACAAAATCAAACAGAATGGTCAAGCAAATTATAGAAAAAAAACCCAATCTAAATCCATTAACGAGTTCTCTCGAGAAAAGCAGACAGACATGCAGACAGACATTGGATTTTACATATATACTGTATAGAGATGTTGTAAGTTGCCTTGGATAATGGCCTCAGTGAAATAAATAATAATGATGTTATTAGATCACTGGAGCACCACTCTTGAACTTGCCATAATATTTTCTAAGCCCACTTAATCCTGAGTAGGGTCATGGGGTTCATGCTACATTAGATCAGTTCCTGCTTTTTCTAGAGAAATCAGCTTTTGTTGATGGTCATTACAAAACACAATTTTACAGGGAAGTGTATTCTTTTGATTTGAAATGTGAAATTTGAATTGATATTATTATCATTGTTAGACGTTTTCAATTTTCATTTGCTTACATCGTTCACTCAAGTACAGTATTTGTTTTCGTGTTTTGATTTAGCTGCATGTAGATGTGAATGTATATGCAAAGTAGTACTTGAAGTGGATATACATACAGTAAGTGCTGGTACCCTTTGTGTGACATGATTTATTAACATGATCAGCACAGAGCAGTACGCCACAATTTCTTTGGCTTCCCCATTAGAAATTCAAGTGTCACGATCTAAGACTGCTGCTGGGATGTTGCGTAACATAAGCATAGAGATTGGAGAGAATGTCCCTTTTGGAGCTACCAGCAGTACAGCTGGGGTCTTGAGGTAAACAGAGTGGAATGGATAACATTGATAAGAGGAGGCATGAATCGAAGAGTGCCTGTGATCAAAAGCAAAAAAAAAAAAAATAGAGAAGTAGTGGCCCACTTCAATTGTTGAGCTGTGCTGGCTGAATATCTTGTACCCACCAACACCAAAAATATTTCACAAGTAGCTGAAAGAGAAGTCATTTCTGGGTAAAAGTGCAATAATTGTTGAAAAACTTAGACTGGAACCACTGAAAGCAGATATACACTTCCAAAAGTTGCTAATCATGTGTGATGTAGAAAAGCAGAATGGATTTGTTTTACTGTCCTGGATAACACAGCAGTTCTAAGCACAGACTTATGTAGAAAAATACTTTTTATTAGTTTCAATTTATGCGTCTGTTTAGACCATTAAGACCAATTCCACTAAAAATATGTACAGTATATACAGTCACGGGAGATCACTAGGCCCATCACTGTAAAGAATATTTGAATTAAATACACGGTGCTGGGTGACACAGGACTGCAGTGTTTTACTGCTCTCCGCTCAGCGTCCTGGATTTGAATCTCATGCCCTGACATTACCCAGGTGGAGTTTGCACATCTGCCTCATGTCTATGTGGGTTTTCCTCCAGGATTTGGGCTTTCTTTACACATCCCTATTGATGTGTTGTTTAGCCTGAATAGTGATTCCAAATTGGCTCAAGTGCGAGTGTAGATGCGAGTGTTAGTAGGCTTGCTGGTGGACCTTCACCAGGATTGCCATCTGCGTTGCACACATTGCTACTAGGAGAGGCTCTGTTTTGAATTAAGGGGGCTTGATATGATACCTGACAGTCGGGAGACAAAGTCAGAGAGGCGAGATTGTGTTGGTTTGGACATGTGCAGAGGAGAGATGCTGGGTATATTGGGAGAAGGATGTTAAAGATAGAGGAAAAGAGGAAAGCCTAAGAGAAGGTTTATGGATGTGATGACAGAGGACATGAACATGATGGTGAAACAGAGCAAGATTCAGTAGACAGGAAGATATGGAAAAAGATAATCTGCTGTGGTGACCCCTAATGGGAGCAGCTGAAAGAAGAAGAAGTAGTAACAGTACTAGCTGTGCTGCCTGTCTAGGATAGGTTTAAATCTAAGTAATCAACACAGACTTCAGTGTTAACAATTGCAGTGCACCACCTATTGGAATGCATTTTGTAATTCATGTAGCCAAAAAATGCATTGCATGTGTCATTCCAAAAGATGGCGCATCACAAACATTTGTAGTAATAAAATGGATTATTACAAATGCTTGTGATGTGTCATCATCTGTGTCATTACTTGTTGGAATGACAGAAGCATAGTAACCAGACGGACACACAGATACTTGTCCATTTATAAGGGTGGATTCTATATAAACTAATCACTTTGTTAGCAGTGTTTTTTTGTACTTTTTTTAAGGTTTAGATTGTAATTTTCTTTTCTTTGTAAGACCATAGATATATGCACAATTGATGCTGATAAGTAAAACCTCTGTCAATCCTACCATTAAACCAGCTTATAAATCTGTTTTTCTGTACCGGATTGTGAGACGCTGAATCACACCTTAACAGCTGTGGGCTGATGGCAGGAAAAACACAGGGAGTTCAACTAAGGCTACAGGATAGAAGAAAATGCTTATAAACACAACAGGAATATTCACTTAAAAGATCTTAAGCAGAACTTAAAATGTGCAAAGTGCATTATAAAACATACTCAAAGGAAAAAAATAAACCTGCTACTTCCTTAAGTACTACTCAATTTAATTTTGTGTGCGCCAGTAGCCATAATAGAGCATCAGAGATAAAGGTCTAATTTTAAAGCCAGGGTCAGAAGGATTGGCAGGGGTTTGACAGAGGTCGAAACACGGGTACATCAAATGCCTGTTAAGCAAAAGCAAACCCAATTCCAAAAAATCATTTTCAAAATATAAAAGTACAGCAAAAAAACTGTCAAAACCTTAATATGTCTTTCAAAACAACAAAGGAGCAAATTTTTTTTGCAAAATCTTGCCTTTAAAAATTCAAAGTTCAGACATCTCCCTGAAGATGCCACAGTTGTGGTTTGCCCTGGGACGAACCCTGAAGTTTTATTTATTTCTCACGTTTTATTTTACTTTTTGTCATATTTGGTCTTACTTTTTATTCATGCTAATTGTTTTGTATTTGTGCCTTTCCACCACCTAGTTACTTTTGTTAGCTGTTTTAATTCACTAATGTATGTAGCCAATTATGTCTTCTTGCTTGGGTATGGAGTCAGACCTTTACGTAGTTAAGGTGCTGTCTTTAGGCTTCATGCAGTACCTGGTGGGCACCTCTTGCCACTATCTAGTTGTGGTGGCATTAACCTTGTGTGTTTGTCTGCTCTGTGTGGCTAGTTCAGGGACTGGGGCCCTCGTTAAAGTCAAGGGTTGGATGAATTCAACCCAATATCAACAAATTTTTCAGGATAATGTTCAAGCATCAGTCACAAAGTTGAAGTTACGCAGGGGTTGGATATTCCAACAAGACAATAACCCAAAACACAGTTTGAAATCTACAAAGGCATTCATGCAAAGGGACAAGTACAATGTTCTGGAATGTCCGTCACAGTCCCCTGGATTGAATATCATCAAAAATCTATGGGATGATTCGAAGCAGGCTGTCCATGCTCGGCAGCCATCAAATTTAACTGAACTGGAGAGATTTTGTATGGAAGAATGGTCAACAATACCTCCATCCAGAATCCAGACACTCATCAAAGCTGTAGGAGGCGTCTAGAGGTTGTTTATATTTGCAAAAAGAGTGTCAACTAAGTATTGATGTAATATCTCTGTTAGGGTGCTCAAATTTATGCACCTGTCTAATTTTGTTATGATGCATATTGCCTATTTTCTGTTAATCCAATAAGCTTAATGTCACTGCTGAAATACTGCTGTTTCCATAAGGCATGTCATATATTAAAAGGAAGTTGCTACTTTGAAAGCTCAGCCAATGATAAACAAAAATCCAAGAATTAATTTTCATATGACTGTACATATTATATATATCTATCTATCTATATATATATCCATATCTCTCTCTCTCTATATATATATATATATATATATTTTGTCACACACGTGTGCATGGGAGGCAGCTAAAGGGCTCAAAGGTAATTCCCGATCAGATCAGGGGGTGGCAGAGTGCATTAATTATTTCTCTTATCTCCCTGGAGACCAAATGCAGGAAATTCCGCATGGTTCCGCCCCAGTTGACGTCTTCCAAGAAGTTGTGACCAGATGACCTCATTTCCGGTCCCAAGATCCCTCCCTTTCCTGCCATTCCACTACATATCCACCATGTTTACTAACCTGGGCAGTTCTGTTTTGGACTCTTGTCTGTAAAGACCATCTTCTCAACCACTTTTCAAATTTTGCAGCCAATTTTCAAGTATACGGGAGGCTGCCCCAAACCTCTTTGTGTGTCAAGGCTTAATTATTTACCACTAATTATATATATATATATATATATATACTGTACATTGCTGATAATCTCAGATCTGTTCTATGTTTTTGTCTGGCTATCCATACATTTATTGCAGGCTCTTGTACTACTTGCTACTCTTCTGTAGCGCTTATTCAAGTTTAGACTTGACGATATTTAGTTTTACTTCGTTCTAGTACTAGTTTTTCCATGGTTCCCTCAGAACAGATATTTGGGGACTGAACATTGGCTTCCTACTAACTCTACTCCTCATCAGTAAAGAGAATGGTGTGAAAAAATACTTTGGATTTCAACTTCCTGTTCTCTCAGGGGGCGGCATGGTAGCGCAGTGGTGGCGCTGCTGCCTCGCAGTAAGGAGACCTGAGTTCACTTCCCGGGTCCTCCCTGCGTGGAGTTTACATGTTCACTCCATGTCTGCGTGGGTTTCTTCCAGGTGATCCAGTTTCCTTCCACATTCCTAAGACATGCAGGTTAGGTGGATTGGCGATCCCTAGTGAGTGTGCTTGGTGTGAGGGTGTCATGCGGTGGGCTGGCGCCCTGCCCGGGATTGGTTCCTGCCTTGTGCCCTGTGTTGGCTGGGATTGACTCCAGCAGACCCTCGTGACCCTGTGTTCGGATTCAGCAGGTTGGAAAATGGATGGATAGATGTTCTCTCAGGTAAAAATGTAAAGGTTTAAAGTCTGAGAAAGAAGGCTAACCAACTAACTCAGCAGTGGCATCTTAATAAAAATTTACCTTTCTGCTTTGCAATCAACAAACAGTTTTTTGGGCAAAATAGGGCTACTGCTGATCTTTGGTTCAGGGGAGTCCATCCTGTAAATAAAAAAAGGAGTTTTAATAAAACAGAAAGTAAGGGAAAACAGTTACTTGGATAATAAAATGCAATACAATGCTTTATAGACTAGTAGACTAAAAGACATACAAGCATACATTCTCAAGCTTATTGTTTTTGATCCATTTTGGTCCAGTTCATATTCCCACATCCTTCACTAACAGTTTGACCAATGAAAAACGCCGTAGACATTGTTTAATTTAACTATTAGTTTTGCAGTCTGCTCTACTTAGTCATAGGTCCAGGCAAAATGTTTGCACAAATAAGTTTTTGAGATACATAATTTATGAAAATATACATGTATGCACACACTGTGGCACTCACACTCTCCACACTCAACGAATTATATAAGTGAAGATAGCTGATGGCTCTGACACACTCAGGGAATTAAACCTGTTTAGTCTCGAGCTGAGGAGACTATGTGAGGACCTAATCCAAGTCTTCAAAATCCACAAGTCTTTAATAAAGGAGAATTCTTTCAACTTAAGGGGGAAATCACATAATCGAAGATATCAGTGGAAATTAAGGGGAAGTGCATTTAAAACAAAAGCCAGGGTGCCTGAAGTGCCTCGAAAACTTGCATATTGTAATCTTTCTAGTTAGCCAAAAAAAGGTGTCATTTTCCTTAACTTCAAACTAAAGCCAGGAAGCTCTTCTTTATGCAAAGAGTTGTGGGAATCTGAAACTACTGAGACAGAAGTTGAAGCAGAAACCTTGGCAACATTTAAGAAGAATCTAAATGAGATAGCGGGACAGCTCAGCTATTAGGGTCTGGATGGTCTCCCCTCGTTTGTCAAATTTCTCATGTTCTTATGGCTTGTGTGGCCAATCAGAGTAGGGTTGCCAGGTGCCTAAAAATGTATTGCCCAAGGAGAGCTTAAATATTGCAAATTTGCCCCAAAAAATAGCTCAATGCCTAAGGTAGATAAAATGACACACCAGAAAAGGGGGCCAGTGTCAGAGTAAGAGGGTTAGGTACATACCAACAAAACGATAGGGGGTGGAGGGGTCTCCTCAGGGATATGTCAGAGTGATAGAATGGGTACATAACATCCAAAAATTACAAAAAAAAAAAAAAAAAAGTATGAATAGCAGGGGAAGGGGTACCAGATGAAAAAAAAATTGGATATGAAAAATAGCAAAACACTGTGTTGTTTTTAAAAACTAATGCAACCTGTGAAAGTCCAATTTTTCCCATAGATGATGCTCAAAAATAGCCCAATTGGGCAAAGAAACCATGAACCTGGCAACACAATACCAGAACATCTGCTGGATGACAAAGAGAAAGAAATAAACACACACACCTGGATCTATAAAGGTCAATGTGCACAGAGACATTACATTACACAGAGACTATCTATGCAGCTTGTTTGCTTCATTTGACCCAATTGGATGTTTAGTCAGTCAGTCATTTTCCAACCCACTATATCCTAACACAGGGTCACGGAGGTCTGCTGGAGCCAATCCCAGCCAACAGAGGGCGTAAGGCAGGAACAAACCCCGGGCAGGGTGTCAGCCCACCGCAGGGCACACACACACACACACACCCCCCCCCCCCCACACACACACACACACCCTGCGACCCTGCCCTGGATAAGCGGGTTAAGAGATTAAATGAATAGATGGATGGACTAAACATTGTACAATCACACTCAGTTAAAATGAGGTGAAAAGAAGTGATGCTAAGTGAGTTGCTAAAGAAGACCTGTAAACAGGTGATGTCATTTTCAGTCTTCAGTACACCCAAAAAAGTAAATGTGCATAACAACAGTGACACAACTCCAGTGGAACCACAGATGAGGCTCAGCACCCAACATCTCACTGCACATCTAAAAGAATTCCAAGGTAAGATAACATTAATGTCCATCCATCCGTTTATCATCCAACCCACTATACCCTAACACAGGGTCATGGGGGTCTGCTGGAGCCAATCCCAGCCAACACAGGGCGCAAGGTAGGAACAAATCCCGGGCATGGTTCCAGCCCACCGCAGGGCACACCCACACACCAAGCATACACTAGGGACAATTTAGGATCGCCAATACACCTAACTGCCATGTCTTAGGACTGTGGGAGGAAACCCACGCAGACATGGGGAGAACATGCAAACTCCACGCAGGGAGGACCCGGGAAGTGAACCCAGGTCTCCTTACTGCGAGGCAGCAGCGCTACCCACTGAGCCACCGTGCTGCCCAATTGGGTGTTTAGTTTCAAATATTATTGAAGTTGTTCACTTCATTCATTATTTGTGTACATAATAAATATTATGTGAATTAAAAGTACTTGATTCTATGTTATTGTAGAGTACAGTTGGGTGTGTTGTATTGAAGCATCTTCTATTAAGTGATTTTCAGTGGTATCACTTAAGTGAAATAGACGTGAAAGTACTGCATGACCACATCATTTTTCATTTTATGTTAGCTCTGTTTTGGACTGTTTTTGTCTTTTTTGAATTTATAATTTTACGTTGGAATGTTGGAATCAGGGGCAAGAGATGGGGAGAATTTGTGGTTGCACAACTTCTGACGTGTTTCCATTATTTTCCCTACAGCTCACAGGTTCATCCACTGACTAAAGACCATGTAACTACATTCTTTCCAGTTAACTCATCAAAAGGAAGTCAAGAGTCATTTGACCACCTGAACTTGCTGAGGATACAATGCTCTACCTCATTATTTTTCTTTTTACCAATTTCAGTAAAACATTTTCCAAACTGGATCCCCAGTCATCTTCATTCTCAATTTGTCATTCTTTTTTACACGGGATTAATTTACATCATTAACCTTCAACACTGATTACTTACTTTTCTGCCTTGGTGTCCAAAGACAGCCTCCTGGAACTGGAACTGGATTTGCTATCAGAAGATTCCTTTCTACAGAAGAAGAAATAAATACCACATTGTAAGAATAATGTAACAAAATATCCTAAATCTTTTAGAAAATGTCTCAGAAGCTGTGCTAATTGGTCAGACATGCAAATACAAGTGCAAATAAGAGCTCAACACAGTAGCCAAAGTCCTGTTACTTTGCATGCATGGACTGATGGACTATACATATGGCTCACTTTGACCAGGGCCTCTGTTGGCTTCATGATATTCACATTATGCAAAGTAGAAATATTTTCCTGCTCTTCAGGAATTCCATGCAACAATATAAAAAATGCAGTTATGTACTTTAATAACTTCTTGTCCATCATGGTGCTGGAAAGTGATGATGTGTTGCATGTTGGTCAGCCATGCAGATAAGAACTACTTACTATCACTACTACTAAAGATGCAAGCAATTGAGTTGAAATAAATACATAAATAAAATAAGATTTCACCAGGGCTTCAGCTAACCAATGCATACAGTACATGAAAGGATGGGTTTTAGTGAGAATTAAGGGTCTACCTAGCTGCAGATTTCCAGAGCTCTGAGATATAGGAGATCCACTGAACATTCAATTGGATTGGACGTTTATGTTACAGGATTTGCACAGTAAACACTCCGAGATGGGTCTGCAGCACTACACTACACTAACTTCAAGACATGTCTACTCGATGGCTGTCATTACGTTGAAGAAAAGCTGATTTCACATGACAGGACAGGACTACTAGTCAGAAAGAATGTCAAACCTTACCCGACATTGCAGTTGCTATTCTCCTGGAAAGTTCATGTCAATCTACAAGACTAGAAATCACTGACGATGTCAAATTATGTGACTACACGACAACTTTGCAGCACTGTTTCACATTTCTTAATCACCCCTTCTTCTGACAGCCAATAATGTGTTGCCTGACAGAGCTGGTGCCCATGAGAAGGACTTTGCAGGTATGGTGAGTTTATCCACAGTCTCAATCCCTTTTTCATTTTCCATTCTATCCTTAAACACGAAACAACAGGCAGACAAGCCTCTGTTCTGTTAGCGATGTCTAAAATACCCATGTTCGTTATTCCTAGTTCTTTGTTGCTACATTATGTGCATTGTATTTCTGGGCGAGTGCATATTGGTTTTCAGCTTTAGTCTACACCAAGTCTATCCCTACGTCTTAAGACAGTTTTTGTCAGCGCACGTGACAGAAAAGTTTGACTGAGTCGTTGGGGATGTCAGGCTGCACAACTGGTTTGGATTATATACAATAAAAATATGCAAATGAATGTTGCTGGAAGAATCATGTAGTGTAGCAGGGCCTTAATGTTATGGGAGCCAACGGTTTTGACATTCTGTAAGCCTTCTGAATAGCTTCTGCCTGGAAGCTGATAGTCATGAGTCTACTAATATTCCTTAATCCTTCTCATAAGGTGTACTTCGATTTTCAGACATCCCATTGGGTATTGAAATCTAATATTTTTACTTCTTACGTGTAATACCTTACATTTATTGACATAAAATTTCATCTGCCACAAATCTGCTCAAGCCTGTATGCTGTCCAAGCACCTCTGTAATGATTTAACGGATTCATGATTATCTGCCAATCCACCCATCTTGGTATCATCTGCAAACTTAACCAGCTTGTTACTTATATTCCTAGCTAAATCATTTATCTCTCTATATTATAAAAAAAATTCTTTGGAGGGAGACGAGATGTGATCTTCTCGGAAAACACTTTGACATCACGCGAGACAAGGCTGTAAGACAAAAGCACAGCTTTTGTACAGGCTTTTAAATGATTGACGTGCAGCAGCAAGCCAGCAGATGATCCGACTGGATCTCCTTAGCGGGCGCTCATACTCCACCCCCCCCCCCCCCCCTTACTAAACGAGCGGCAGAGACGCGAAGTGGCAAATGGACAGCTGCTGCACAGGCTTTTAAATGATCAATGCGCAGCGTGACAAGTAAAACACGTAGCTCGCCAGCAGCAGCAAGACAGCAGCTGATCTGACCACATCTCCTTAGTGTGCATTCAGCCCCCCCTTAACAACGCGAGCAGCATTATATGTCCCGCAAGAAAGAGATTTAATCCTGCCTGGTGCCGGAAATAAAGGACAAAGAGTAGATGACAAAGTAGAATGTTGTAAAGAATTAAAAAATGTTGGCGTGGTACACATGCACAGCAGGTTAGAGATAATGGATGTACGAAAATTCAAAAGTCTCAAAAAAAAGGATAGGAAAGATCGCATTAGCGCAAAAAACGGAAATTATTACTTGGTGAAATAACAGAACAGAGAAAAGAGATTGAATATATTGTTCGGATTTAAACTTTAAGTTGGAGACTTGTAGATCGTATAATTCGTGTTGGCAGCAAGAATTAAAAGATTCCAAAAACGTTGGCACGGTATGAAGTCCTGTGAGATGGAGACTTAACATGAGATTCTTTCAAGTCATGCCCTACTTACAACTATTTTCAAACAAGACCACGGTCATCTAACCTCTCAGTCATGTGAATGCTTTTGTCAGACACACTTCCTGTGCTATCAGCTCTTATAAATTTTATCAGGACAATAATTTTATACGTTCTAGATGACAAGCCAACGATCAAAGTGAAGAAGAAACAGCATGGACAAACATTTAAGAAAGTCATTTTATTTATTAGAGAGAAAGAAACGATATTCAGTCACAGGCAGTTATACGTTGCGATGTAAGTCCAAACACAAAATCAAAATTCAATGCGATCTTGAAGAAAAATTAATTCCAAATATTGTTTTTACTAAAGTTTTAAAGTAAAAGTGAAAATAATGCATATGTAACAATTCACATGAAAATCTCTTTAAATTGTATATCCAGCAAAACCAAACCCGGGGGTGGGCGAGCGAAGCAAGCAGGGGGCAGAGCCCCCTAGTATACATTAAAAATTTCAGTGGCCCCAACAATGAACCCTGAAGGACACCAATCTTAACTTCTCCTGATTCTGATAAGGGTCTCCTCATCACAACCCTTTGCTTCCTGTGCTTGAGCCAAAATCTGCACCCTACCTACCCACAATACCCTGAACTCCCGCTTCTTTCAGTTTGAAAATGTCTGTTACGTCCCAGAGAGACATGCAACACATTTTACACCATCTTTGGCCAAGCCAGCAATTTCCTAGTGCAATTTCAACTCCTCAAAATTAAACATGGATTTTTCCCAGACCCTTCCTGACACTTTCCCCCATTTATTTAAACAGGATCCGTTGTGCACTTCTAAAAATGCCTTCTCTATGCCATATCATTTTCTAATCCACTTAGGATTGCAGGGGGTTCAATACCGGCTAGCACAAGGCAGGAACAAACCCTGAACAGGGTGCCAATCCATTACAGGGTGAACATATACAAGATCCATGCATGGAGGACCCGGGATACAAACCCTGGTCTGTTTACTGTGAGGCAACAGAGCTTCCACTACACCACCATGTCAGCCCCTTCACTAAGTTCACGAATATAACATTAGTAGAAAAGTAAATTACACATGATTTAAAGTGACATGAAAATTCAGATAACCATCTCTTTTCCATGCACACTGAGCGCGGCAGGACTCTATTCTTGCTTCAGGAACCAACCCAACCTGAATAGGATACCAGTCCATCACAGGGCACCCTCACTACCACAGAGCCAGTTACCGTACCCTGCATGTCAGAGGGACCCGAGGGAGAACACAGTGACTGGCCCAGGACTTGGACTCAGGTCTCTGGTACTGTGATACAATAACGTTAACCACTGTGCTACACACATGGCCATGGAAGTTAAAATCAGTAAGGAAACAAGTATCTCATTTTTCCTTTTTTTAAGTCACATAACTTTGCTGATTTCTTTCGTAAACTTTAAAATCTTTCTGAGGATAGGACTAAACCTCACCAGTCCTTGAGGTTTGCTTTAAAGTTTCATCACCTGCCATTGTGCTGTGGCTATTTAAAGGATAATGATCAGTGATGGTATCTCATCTCCACATCTTGACCTTTAATTCAAAGATTCATTACTGATTAAAGCAAAGTTTTGACTTATCTCCTGAGACTTTAAAAAGAATGGTGGCTGCCATTTCTCCCGATGTGAAAGCCTTAAACAGCTTTGAAAGGGCAGTGGATCATCACCTAATCTCTGCTTTTCTTTTCTTGAAAAGGACATAATGAGTGTGTCAATGAACTGTACCCAACACTGTCTCAGGTTCCAGTGGAAAAGAGGATTTTCAATAATATTTTGTAGTAATTGCACATGAATTGTTAGAAGATTCATATTTTTGCTTTAAGAATTCAACCTATATTAATAGTCGCCCCACACCGCAGGCTATCGGGTGCCCCCTTCTGTTTTGTTGGTCTGCTAATTTCTTCATGGCTGCCTACTTCTCATTTAGCTTCAAGTGTGTGGCAGGGCTCATTACACCCATGCTTCTTACTGATGGCGTGCTGGGATCAAGTTATAGTGATGCATCGAGTGATACTCATTTTTTGGGTTCAATGCATCTTCACAATAAGTGAGCTCGTTCCATACAGCACTTGGCTACACTCTTAAAAATAATGTTCCTTTGTGGTACTTTACTGGGTCATATGGCTCCTTGTACAGCCATTGCTTGACAAAGAGCCATTTCATTCTAGGAACATGAAATTTGTTCTTTGTGTTTTACAAAGATTTTTAATACGCGGACAAAACAGAAATCTTTAACGCAACTATCAGATGAGTGACAGATCAAGAAAATGTGAACTTAGAATGTGTTGTTGTATACAGCAAGAGTGAAAACAAGCTGTCATCATGGCTATTTGTGGAACATGCTATGGATCTAAATAAATGATCTTTCTGGATGCTTCAAATGCATGATTATTTTGGGAATCATTGCTCTGAAGAAACATTTTGGAACATTTATTTTTAAGAGTGTAGAACAACCAAAGAGTAGCTGCCATTTACATGTAGATTTCTGACTAGGGACTTTGGGATTCGTAGTCCCATTCCATTTGCCAAAGTCAGTATCATTGAAAAAATCTTTATACTGTAGATATTCCATGAGTGTCGATTCCAGAACATTCTCTGTATCAATGGGGAGGATTGCCTCACCAATTCAGGTGTCCTCACTAAGACAAACATAACCAGAGGTGAAATCAAAATGTGATCCTGCAAGAACAAACTCTATAGGACAGGCCACTGGATGAGATTCACCTTCCCAGAACAAGTCCTTTACTCCCAGCTGAGCTAAAGTTACACATATCAGGGTGGCCAGAGGATTTTCTAAAAGATAAGTGGGCACACCTATATGGATGATAAATATATGTCAATGCATGCAGTGTCAAAATCCTGGCAACCTGGGAAGAGGGGCTCGACCAACTAAATGACTCCGTGGAACTTAGCCTGGAAACAACAATATATACAGTAAATATATCTATCTTGGTCCTTCAGATGTGTATATTTGTACAATTCTGTAGTTCTTTGAGATGGTACTCAACATAAAAAAATGTTACATAAGAGAAAAGCTGTGTGCTTGTTTTCAGTGTTTCAAGCAGATGACTAATGTTGATAGCCATACATGATCAAGCACATGCACTACCAAACCGTTTTTTTTCAATTCCTGACCTTTCCTTTTTGGCACTGGGGAGTTTTGATGACAATGCTTTGGAATCCAAGTCCTTTCTATAAATAAGGAATGTAAAACATCACTGAGAAAACTACAGATTTGAAGGGAGACAATCAAGATCCAAGATGGTTGACATTCATAAACGTCAATAAAACATGCAACAAGATTCTGTTGTCCTTCCAACCTTTGCTTTTTGGTATCTGTCTGAGGACACTTTGAGGAGGACTTGGAATCATGTGACGGTTTTCTAAAACAAAACAGAACAGAAACAGATTCATTTAGAATTGGGGTCGTGGGGAGAATATGAACATTTAAAGAACTCTGTTATACCCTTTAAACTCATCCCCATTCACATCTGTTTTCTGATAATTTGATTTACGTGGCCATAACATCATTATCCCTCACTCAATACACATGCTCCAACCCTCAAAATAAAGGTCAGACACTTTCTCTTTTGGAATCTATACATCTGGTTTGAATTAGTTTTGTTGTACGCACATGTTGAAGAAAAATTCAGTAACGTTTATACCAAGAAATGTACTTTTAATAGTATTCTTACTTGGAATAAGCTTTCAAACACTATAAAAGTGTCACTGAATGCATCAAGAACACCTACTATATATTGCAAGTAATTTTTCTAGTTTTACTGTTTTGAAAAAGTACAAAGAATAGGATTCTTTTTCTCCACTTTTACTGTTTTCAAATAAGTATCCATAACATACATATCCATTATTGAAGACCCATTGCCTGCATATCATTTTGAAGGGCACATCTTACTCTGTCAGAATGTATATACAGTGGAACCTCGGTTCACGAACGTCTCGGAACACGTACAAATCGGTTTATGACCAAAAAGTTCGCCAAACTTCTGCATCTGTTCACGACCACACACTCGGTATACGAACAAGCCAGTTTCCCTTTTGGTTTGTACTTGTTCAGTCTCTCCCTGTGCATTTCCTGTGCAGCGAGCAAGAGAGAGAGAGCGAGAGAGCGCAACACACACACACGAGAGAGAGACACACACACACACAGGCTCTCTCTCTCTCTCTCTCTCTCTCGCGCGCCTGTGTGTGTGTGTGTGTGTGTGTGTCGAGAGAGAGAGACACACACACAGGCACGCGAGAGAGACACACAGGCGCGCGCGTGAGAGAGAGAGAGAGAGAGAGAGAGAGAGAGAGAGAGAGACACAGGCGCTCGAGAGAGAGACACACACACAGGCGCACGCGAGAGAGAGACAAACACAAAGGCGCATGAGAGAGAGACACACAGGCGTGCGAGACAGAGAAACACACACAGGCGTGCAATAGAGAAACACACACACACACACAGGTGCGCGCGAGAGAGAGAGACACACACACAGGGGCTCAAGAGAGAGAGACACGCACACACACACACACAGGCGATGGAGAGAGACACACACATAGGCGCGCGAAAGAGAGACACACATGCACACAGGCAGACGAGCGAGCGAGCGAGAGGGCTGGACGCATAAGGTAGAGAAGGCACTTAAAGAATGCACTGGGCTTGTTTTTGTTTTCACTTCTGTTTCCAGCGATCGGTTCGTAGCGTGCATTGTTGCAATGTTACTTTTCTTGGTGGTTTATTAAATTATGGGTTTTTTTCAAATATTCATTTTTTTCCCTGTGCTTAAAACTCATTAAAAAAAGTGTTTTTAGCCTGCAGCTGGTAGCGCTTATAGCACGAACTCTTGCAGTGTTAGTTTTCTCTGTTGTTCAAGGTTTTCTCAGTGTTATTCAATGTTTTTACATTTAGTTTACTATTATGCTGTGCATTCTATGGTTTAATTAACTATATTTTTGCTTAAAAACTTAAAAAAATATATATATTTACATACAGTTCGTATGGTCTGGAACGGATTAATTGTATTTACATATAATACTATGGGGGAAATTACTTCGGTTCATGACCAAATCGAGTTACGACCAGAGTTTTGGAACGAATTATGGTCGTGAACCGAGGTTCCACTGTAGTTAGATAAAAAATTATACTGTGTAATCAAATTACAATGCCAATAGTTGCAAGATTAAAAACATCTTTACAAAAAAATAAGAAAAAACTGGAATATAGAAGGTAGAAATCACAGACACTGGAATGTGATGTCATTTTGAACTTGAAACATCTCTCCTATCTATTATATAAAAAAAATCCTGCGACGAGACGAGACTTTTTTGAAGAGATTTTTTCATGTCCCGCGAGACGAGACTTTTGACATGAGATTGTTTCAAGTCACGCTCTCCTCTCAACCATATTCAAACACGCACACGGACCCACTCACATCTCATTCGTGTGAATGCTTTTGTCAGACACAGTACCTGCTCTCTCAGCTCTTATAAATGTTAACGTTTTCCTCACTTTAAGTTCCCAATTAAAGAAGACTTATTATGTCCAAATCTTATTGATGAATTTCATCCCGAAGGATTATCAACAGAAGAAATGAGTACACGGGCAATCCTAGCACCTAGAAACGATGAAGTCAAATGAATTAACGTGAAAATTGTCGATCGGTTACACAGCAAATTGGTTAAATGTGTTATCAATAGACTATACTGAAACATTGGGTGGTGATTGAGCGGAAGATGAAAACATCAACTTACATCAACTGAAGAATAACTACAACCGTTAACACCATCCGGTCTTCCACCGCACGAATTACTGTTTAAAGAAGGATGTATCCAAGAAAAGTAATATGGTACATCTTAGACATTAGACAATAAAGGAGATCCTGATATGCCATTCATATCAAAACGTTTACAGTTTCCCATTACAATAGGTTTTGCAAAGACAATTAACAAATCACAGAGACAAACATTCGAAAAAGTTGGTTTATTTATTAGAGAGAAAGAAACAAAATTCTCTCATGGGCAGTTAAACGTTGTGTTGTCACAATGAAAGTCCAAACACAGAATGTGATATTGACGAAAATTTAATTTAAAAAAATTGTTTTTACTGAAGTTTTACAGTAAAACTAAGTTTAAAAAACATTTGTGCGTTAATTTCAAAGCCAAATAGAACTAAATCATTTAATGCAACAAAAAAATCGAACGCTACATGAAACATAATTTACTTTCAAATTATTACGTTTTACTATTTTTTAATATGGTTAATTTCTCGCTGTAATGTAAAATATTTAGTTCTATGATGCATATGTAACAATTCCCATGAAAATAACAATCTGTTTAAATTGTACATCCGCGTCACAATACATGAGCAGCAGAACAGCAAAGAGGCTAGCGCGTAGCGCAGGCCCAGGGGTTGGCAAGTGAGGCAAGCAGGGGGCAAAGCCCCCTAGTTTATTAGATAATAATCTATACGTCAAATTGTACACAATTGAATCAAGAAAGCCGTGTTTTTGGGTTTGGAGGCAATTCGGACATCTTTGACAGAAGAAAGTAGAACATTGCAACATGGTATCGGGTATGCAATATGGCATTTTAACAGCAAATACAGAACTTAAATTATAACAATGAGGAAGTGAAGGATTTTATGTAGTTTTTTTTTTTTTTTTTTAAATTGTATAATTGTTCAGTCCCACCAGTGGGCCCAAAACATTCAGGCTGAGTTTAAAGGGTTAAATATCAAAGAAATTAGTAAAATATTTAACATTCAAATCTAGTTTTGGCTAATGTAGTCAAATGAGGTGTCCCCGAATCCAAACAGGATCAGAGAGTCCATAAAATTAATTAGAAGAGTTTTTATTAGATAGATAGATAGATAGATAGATAGATAGATAGATAGATAGATAGATAGATAGATAGATAGATAGATAGATAGATAGATAGATAGATAGATAGATCGATCATTTATTAATCCCCAAGGGGAAATTCACATACTCCAGCAGCAGCATACTGATAAAAACAATATTAATTAAAGAGTGATAAAAACGTAATGCAAGTTAACAAATGCAAGGTGGAGAGTGTGAGGCAGGTATAACAGTCAACAAAACACTGTATAATGTTAACGTTTACCCAATCCAGTGGAACTGAAGAGTCGCATAGTGTGGGGGAGGAACGATCTCCTCAGTCTGTCAGTGGAGCAGGACAGTGACAGCAGTCTGTCGCTGAAGCTTCTCCTCTGTCTGGACATGATACTGTTTAGTGGATGCAGTGGATTCTCCATGATTGACAGGAGCCTCCTCAGCGTCCATCGCACCGCCACAGATGTCAAACTGTCCAGCTCCGTGCCTACAATAGAGCCTGCCTTCCTCACTAGTTTGTCCAAATGTGAGGTGTCCCTCTTCTTTATGCTGCCTCAGCAGCACACCACCGCGTAGAAGAGGGCGCTCACCACAACTGTCTGATAGAACATCTGCAGCATCTTATTGCAGATGTTGAAAGACGCCAGCCTTCTAAGGAAGTATAGTTGGCTCTGTCCTCTCTTGCAGATCAGTATTGGCAGTCCAATCCAGTTTATCATCCAGCTGCACTCCCAGGTATTTATAGGTCTGCACCCTCTGCACACAGTCACTTCTGATAATCATGGGGTCCAGAAAGGGCCTGGGCCTCCTAAAATCCACCACCAGCTCTTTGGTTTTGCTGGTGTTCAGTTGTAGGTGGTTTGAGTCACACCATTTAACAAAGTCCTTGATTAAGTTCCTATACTCCTCCTCCTGCCCACTCCTGATGCAGCCCATGATAGCAGTGTTGTCAGTGAACTTTTGCATGTTGTAGGACTTCGAGTTTATAAACATAAGGCATACAAGGGAGGATCAACAAATAAAGAACAAATACAAAGTACAAAAGTAAGAAGGAAACCAATAATCTACGGTCTAAAAAATGGCTTTCTAGGGAGACTACTGCTCCCAGCTAACCCCTAGGGGTGCCCATATAGTCTGAATTCAAACCTTTTAGGCCTCCCTAACCCTGTTTCACTACCAGCTGAGCCAGCCGAGCTCTTGCTAATATTCTTCCACCTGACTCCAAGCTCCTGGCTCTTTTTAGCCACAATCTTCAATGTTTCCAGGCTCACTTACAATCTTCTTGGAAACACTTCAGGCCCTGGAGCTAATTTATCCCTTGATCCAGGGCACCATCTAGTGGAGTATTCTATCCTTGAACTCAGCAGACCCCTGACTATGATAAAATCAGAGTGAAATGGATAAAATAAAGTCCTCTGTTGTCTCCAACTGGGCTGAGTCTCCAGCGTCCTTTTGATAATTTGAAATGGACCAGGTATTAGTGCATAGTAAGTCAGGACGCTTATAATAATGTGACGACAGCAGGCAAATACAGAAAGGTGCTTGAAGAAAACATCATCCAGAGTGCACATGACGTCCAACTGGAGTGAGAATTCACCTTTCAGCACAACAATGACGCAAAACATGCAGCCAAGAAAACACTGGAGTGGCTTCGGGACAAATCCCTGACTGCCCTCAGTGGACGAGCCACTTGGTAAAATGATAAATGTATCTACTTACAATGAACACGATGGCATGTGCAGAAGGTGAAGAGGTCTGAAAACTTTCTTAAAGTGTTATATATTAAATTGGGAAACTTCAAAGTGATCACACTAACTTTTAGAGTTTTGGCAGCAATCATAAAAAAGTAATATTTGCAATTTTTTAATTGATTGTTTTGTTGAAAGAAAGAAAGAAAGAAAGAAAGAAAGAAAGAAAGAAAGAAAGAAAGAAAGAAAGAAAGAAAGAAAACTCAAAATTAACTAACTGTTCACTCTTCATGATAACTGTCATGGTAGATCATGACTAAAGATGAAGTTTACATATGCAAGGTTTAAGCTTTTGGTGTTTTTCTACTTAATTCTGCTTACACAAGAAAATATACTTTTCTGCTAAATTGCACCTACAATGCATAGAGAAAACAAGATCAAGTGAAAGCATTTAACACTTAAAACCAAGGTTTAAAATCAATTTTTGGGTGCATTTGCATATATCTGTTTGTCTAAATGAAACAATTCTGGCACCTTCTTTAAGGATGTTTGTTGTAAAAGTTGCATTTTTGTTAGAATATCTCAAATACACCATTTTGGACAAACATTTGAAATTTCAGAATCTGCCATATTTTAAAACAGTGGAACATTCTGTATGCCTTCAATTATGCATTAGTTTGCCATTTTGAATTTATTTTGAGGCGGGTCACTTCAGCTTATATATTTTGTATAGTTTCCTCTTTTACTCAGCTGGCAACAACTTCTGACAGGAAAATTGATTACGCACGTAAGCCACGCCACCTCACTTGTTCTGATGGCTTGAGGTAAGCTAACAATAAATGTAAAAAAAACACAAAAAATAATGTGCAAAGTTAGTTATCTACAAATTAATGCAAGAGGAAAGAAATGCAGGTGTCACTCTGTGAGAATATAGTGAACAAATATATACTCAGTATTTATGTTGAACTGAAAATAAACTCTTGTCTGCAGTGCTTGGACGGATGTGGACCCAGAGGCGGCCTTAGGCTGACCAACCCCACGCGGGGCTGGTTACGTCAAACGCTGTTACCGGTATGTGTGGACTGTATAAACTTGCATACGAATTTAATAAAAATAAAGTTAACATACACCAGATTTTCTCATTACAGTATTCAGCTACATTTTTGCAAGATAATATGTGGACTTTATCAAAATATAACTGGAGAATATAACTTGATAAATCTGCTCAAACGGGACGTGCAGACCTGAAAAGAGGGGCCCACTTAGGTGCGTGGCCTGGGATGGTCGCCCCACTTGCCACCCCCAAACACCACTCTTGTGTGGACCACATTCACCACCTTTGGGACTTGAGGCCATAATGTAAAGATACCGGCATCAACAACAATGGCAGCTGTAGCTCCTATTAACATATCAATACAATGTTCCTTTGTTCAGCTCTTGTAATCATTTCTGACGTGCCACCAGTTCGGTGTGCTGGTTTTCATGCAAAACTGAATCAATGCTTCTGGGCCCAACTATTTATCAATTTATTTATTTTGACAAAGAGCAAAGATGAAACTAAAATAACTTTAGTGAGCCACAATAAACTTGTAAATCAAAGAACAAATTTTCCATTTTTACCTTTTACTCTCATGATGGCCTGCATGCTTCTTCGGGGAATCCGAGTCCAATTTAATCTGAGAAGACTCTCGTCTACAGTACATGAGAAAGTGCCGTAAATCACACAAATCCTGCAGATGTTATGATCATAATCATTTAATTTCCTGAAGAACACAGTCAAATATATATATATTATATATATATATATATATATAGTATGTGAGTGAATAAAAAGAACAGTGCATTATTCAACCTGCTTAATCCAATTTAGGATCACTGGGGGCTAAAGCCTATTCCAGAAGCAGTGAGCACAGGGCAGGAAAGAGTGGCAGTCCATCACAATACTGGCCAAGTAGTGTTAGCAACCAAACAATATCCAACACTACTCCAGAAATGGGGTCTGTCATTCCCTGGTGCTTCCAAGAACAATCTTCTGCGTCCAAGAATACTATTTTGGTAATCATTGGTGAAAAATAGTATTTATACTTTAGGTGGACCCCATACCTTACCTTGTCTCTTTATCCGAAGAATGAGGTGGCAGCTTGTGAGGAGAGTGCGATTCATTCCTCTTTTCTTCTTCCTCTTTGTCTTTTTCTCGTTCCTCCTTTGGTGCATGTGTTAACTCTGTAATTCAATCAGAATTCAGCTGACAGTCTGGTTCGTGATACCTGAATGAAATGTTCATTGCAAGTGTCATCAGGATAACAGCTATTTCATGTGTTATAGCTCTATCAGAAATTCCATTAAGTATTATGTCCCAACCTCTGACATTTGCTGCTCTAAACTAAGTGAATGTGCGATTGTGCAACTGAATGTGCCCTCCAACTTGCTAGCATCATATATAGGGCTCATGGCCTATGGTCATCATGCTACAAGAAGAGGCTATGACCGTCATACATATTAATAAAAGAATAAGCATCTGGTTGTCTGTCTGTGGGGAAGCATCCAACTGCAGAGCCGTACAGCCATACGCCACCACAGGTCTACACCAGCAGTTTCAGGATGGAATATTTATAGTACACACTTACCACACTAACCTCTAACTTTAAGTTAACCCTAATCTTGGTTGTCTATACTACACACTAACTTCTAACCTTAACTTCCCTCTGAAATCTGCTGGTCTATAAATGCTGCTCTACACTCTCCATATTCCATGACTTCCACCAATAAACTGCAGTGACGTACGGCTCTGCTGTTCTGCAGCTGGATGTTATTGTGTGTCCATCTGGTGGCTATGTCTCTGTCTTTCCAAGAGATGGCACCCCACAAAACATTTTTAGTAATAAATTGCATTTATCATTTCAATAGATGGCACATCACAAACATTAACACTGCTTTTCACAAATTCAATACGAAATAGCATATAAAAGAGACATCTGGTTAAACATGCTGCACTGTAAACGCTAACGCTGAGGTCTACGTTGATTACTTAGAGTTCAACCCAGATGGGTAGCATAGCTAGTGACCTTATAAATCAATTAGGAATATTTTAAACTGGTGGCTAACAATTAGGTTTCTATAGTTTATAAAAGAAAATGGCATGGTTGCTAATGCTGCTGTCTCACAGCTCTGGAGTCCTGGGTTTGACCATCATCCTGGGCACTGTCTATGCGACTTCTGCACATTCACCTTGTCTTCATGTGTTTTTTTTTCTCCAGGTATGCTGGTTTTGTCTCCAACATCACAAAAATGTGTGTGGTAGGTTAACTGGGAATTCTAAAATGGAATTTTAGAGTGAATGTGAGTGTGTCTTACACTGGACAAGTGCCCCGTCCATGGATGGTTTCTATCTTACACCCAATTCTGTAAGAATATCCACCACACTCCCTGAGCCTGAATTTGATAACCAGGTTTGAAATTATGGAAGATTCATTTTGGCATGGTTTGATCATGTCATGATTAAAAATATATCAACCAAAAGTTCAGTTGATTTTTGCTATGGCACACAATGTTCGTATCAGTTTTCATATTGCATTACATTCATGTCCATAGTTTGAGTGTCAGAATTAAAAGTAAAGCACTCACATTGCATTTTATTTAGCTGCTGCTCGGAGAATTCCATTTCCACTGAAAACGACACATTAATCAGCCAAAACTGAATGTAGTCAAATGACCAATCAGTGTCAAAAGGCGGTGCAAGGGGCATCAACAGTTGTGGTAAGAGGCGTTCCACTTCTAAACATTTCTGTGTTTTGCCAGAAAGCATACGTTTCCTTAATGTGGACTGATTGATCAAAATGGTGAGAAGTACTTTTAAGATCTCCCTCAAAAAGTTTAGTTATTGAAATAATGTGTTATGCTTGTCTTTTACCACATTGTTCCATTCTTCTTGTGATAGTCCTGACCAATACATCAAGAAGTTTAGCCAAAGCCCATAATGTCATCTCCATCTGCAGGTATTTTAGAATATTAGAACAATCCAGACAAGAACAGGCTATTCAGCCCAACAAGACTCGTCAGTCCTATACACTTACTTCTTCTGAAATAACATCAAGTTGAGTTTTGAAAGCCCCTAAAGTCCTACGGTCTATCACACTACTTGGTAGCTTCTTTCAAGTTGTTATGGTTCTCTAGGTAAAGAAAATCCTCCTAATGTCTGTGCAGAATTTACTCTTAACAAGTTTCCAAATGAGCTTGATGAGCTCATTTTAAAATAACAGTCTCGATCCACTACACTAATTCCCTTCATAATTTAAACATTTCAATCAGGTCTCCTCTTCATCTTCTTTTGCTCAAACTGTAAAGGCTCGGCTCTTTTAATCTTTCCTCGTAACTCATCCTCTGTAGCCCTGGAATCAGCCTAGTCGCTCTCCTCTTGACTTTTCCAGTGCTGCTATGTCCTTTTTGTAGCCTGGAGACCAAAACTGCACACAGGACTCCAGATGAGGCCTCACCAATGAGTTATAAAGCTTTAGCAGAACCTCCTTGGACTTGTACTGCACACATCAAGGCGCTATATAACCTGACATTCTGTTAGCCTTCTTAATGACTTCTGAACACTGTCAGGCAGTTGATAATGTCAAGTCCTCTATGACTTCTTAGACTTTCTCATAAGGTGTACTCTTGTTTTTCAGACCTCCCATTTTTTATTCAAACCCAACATTTTTACTTCCTACATGCAATTCACACCATATTTAGGGGATTTGGTGTATGGACGCCCTAGTTGATGATCTACAAAATTGTATGCTATAACTCTTTGACTCATTAGTTTTTGAATGCATTCTATGGATGTTACTGTAGCACATGGAAATTCTTTTGTTTCTGCTTCTATTACTCTGCCCCTTTTGAGCGACCAGTCGACAGAGAAGAGAATGAGATCACCATTTACATCCCCAGCTTCCATCTGTTCAATGACATGATGAATCTGCTGCCTTGTCAATTCCTCGCTCACCATCGTTAGTGCTGGATGAACACACTCGTGATTGGAACACCTCGTACCCCAACGGTTGACGCCCCTCGCCTCACCTTTTGACACTGATTGGTCATTTGATTACATTCAGTTTTAGCTGATTGATGTCTGGTCATGAATCGAAATGGAATGCACTCGGAGAAGCCACTAAGTGAAATGCAATACATTTACTTTGCTTTTAGTTAGAACACCTGATCTATGGTTATGAATGAATTAAAATGCAATATGCTTTTGTGTTGCATTTTAAACTGACACATAAATTGTGTGCCACTGTGAAACCAAACAATCATTTGATTAATATGTTTTTAATTACGACACGATAAAACTGGGCCAAAATGAAATGCACTAAGTGCATATGCATTGTATTACAATGTAGTTAACATGTTGGATTGCACTTAATTGTGGCACAAATCTCTCTATAATAATAAAAATAACCTGCGATGAGATGAGACTGTTTGGAAGACGAGAGAAGACTTTTTGGAAGTCCCGCGAGTTGAGACCTTGGCCTTGAGATTTTTTTCAAGTCATGCCCTCTTCTCAACCATATACAACCACACACACGGTACTCTCACCCATTTGTGTGAATGCTTTTGATTAACACATTTTCTGCTCTCTCAGCTCTTATAAATTTTAATGTTATGGTCACAGAGAAGCAATGCAAAATAGAATCGAAAGAGTTAAATGACCGGACATATTAGAAACTCTACAGCAAATAATGGATACAAATTCATACGTCCCTGCGGTGGGTTGGCACCCTGCCCGAGATTGGTTCCCTGCCTTGTGCCCTGTGTTGGCTGGGATTGGCTCCAGCAGACCCCCATGACCCTGTGTTCGGATTCAGCGGGTTGGAAAATGGATGGATGGATTCATACGTCCAAAAAGTATCGCACTTTACACAAAATTTATCTGCAAAACCCTCACATGCATTTATTACTTACTTTGCAAAATAAATTATTAACTCCTGATGATGTAGATCGTTTTGTCTGTGCTGATGTTTCAAACAGAGAAACCTATCCTGAATTATGGTACAAAGTCATTAAACACATGTCTCACTGACCTCATTTTAAAGATTCAGTATGTTGGGACACCAAAAAAAAAACTATTTAAAAAAATTTCCTAAAGCTTTTGCTAATTCAATAGATAGGACTAAGGCTGTCTTTCCTGATTATCGACACAGAGATAATCATCAGGAACAACACACTTATCACGGAAAGAAAGCTGTGATGATCGATAATTCAATGTGTACCGTATAACCCGTACTTGCTCAAATGATTCGATGGTCATATTAATGTCAAGTATTGTGCATCGGTTAGGAGTATTAAGTACATTCATAAAGGGCACGATAGAGTACGCATGAATGTATCCAAAGAACAGTCTCGGGATGAAGTTGAAGCATATTTAGATACTCAGTATGTCAGTGCAATGGAAAGTGGGCGGCATTTAATGGAATTACCAATGCACGGTCAAAGTCATTCTGTTGAATTATTACCGATTCATTTACCAGGTCAGAATATGATTCAATTTAAAGAAGGAATAGAAGCACAAGCTTTACAGGTAGCAGAGAAAAATAATAATAATAATAATTGACTTATTTTTAACTTAATAAAAATGATGCAAATGTAAAAGCATATACATTTTCTTTTAATTTATGATGTTTGACTATTTGTTACTATGGCTAATTACTCTCTATAATGTAAAATAGTACATCCACTTCCCCATATGCGAGCGGCAGAGCCGTGAAGTGGCTGGGCCGGAGGTTGGCGAGCAAAGTGAGCAGGGGGCAGACCCCCTAGTAATAGCAGGCTCCTGTCAATAATGGAGAATCCACTGCATCCACTAAACAGTATCATCTCCAGATTAGCAGCTTCAGCGACAGACTGCTGTCACTTTCCTGCTCCACTGACAGACTGAGGAGATCATTCCTCCCCCACACTATGCGACTCTTCAGGTCCACCCGGGGGGGTAAACGTTAACATTATTCAAACTTATTGTCTGTCTGTATACCTTCATTGTTATCACTCTTTGATTTAATATTTTCTTTATCAGTATGCTGCTGCTGGAGTATGTGAATTTCCCCTTGGGATTTATAAAGTATCTATCTACAGTGCATCCGGAAAGTATTCACGGTGCATCACTTTTTCCACATTTTGTTATGTTACAGCCTTATTCCAAAATGGATTACATTCATTTTTTTCCTCAGAATTCTACACACAACACCCCATAATGAAAAAAGTTTACTTGAGGTTTTTGCAAATTTATCTATAATAATAAAAGGCAAAGCCCTCACTGAATGACTGACTGACTGACTCACTCACTCACTGACTGACTGACTGACTCATCACTAATTCTCCAACTTCCCGTGTAGGTGGAAGGCTGAAATTTGGCAGGCTCATTCCTTACAGCTTACTTACAAAAGTTAGGCAGGTTTCATTTTGAAATTCAACGCGTAATGGTCATAACTGGAACCTCTTTTTGACAATATACTGTAATGGACGGCAGCTCGATGGCCGTGGGAGGCGGAGTTGAGTGTCACGTCATCACGCCTCCCACGTAATCACGTGAAAAGACTGTGAACGCAGTAGGGAGAAATGAAGGAAGAGCCGCTAACAGCGAAGAACAAAAAATTCATTAAACAATTGAGAAGGGAGCAAAACAATAAGAAGCGAGCAACTGAAGCATACAAGCATCTTCATAAGGGAAACAAAGCACGGCATAAAACGTAAGTTTAAATTAAGTTTATTGAAACGCTCCCGCTGCGGATTGCAATAACATATTCGCGAGATAAAAGTTTAATGAGAAGACACGAGGTATAAACGAACCACACGCCATAGCGCAACGTTAGGGGCTTCACCTTTGGCGCTGACGTTTGAGATTCGATTCCCGAGAGGGGATGCAATGAGTGTATACGCATGAAGAGCACAGAATTAGGGCGAAACACGTGTCGCGTACTCTTTGCATAATTTGAAACACGTGTCGCATACTCTTTGCATTATTTGAAAGTAAACTATTAAAACCATTCTATGATCTGCTTCTGGGAACAGAAAGAGGGCACGTGGCGGACGTAAGGCAACTTGCTCACCAACCACAAGCATAACCTGGCAGGTAACCACCCATACAATCAGATTATGATTCAGAAAACGAATGCCATGAATGTAATTACCACGATCTACATACTGTCAAATAAACGAAACACACGGCGTAGCGCGACAGCTGTGAAAAGGGAGGTTCACAAAAAAACAGATCCTTAACAAATTGTTATTGGTATATTTTCAATCCGTTTAAAAAGGTTTTCTTTTCTTCTTAATAAAAAATTAAAAGCAGTGCTTTGCCGCAACGAAGCGCAAGAATTTGGCTATATATATCTGCTTCTCGCAATTAAAAGAGGGCACGTGGCGGATGTTAGGCGACTTGATGACCAAGCATAAGCGTTACCTGCCAGGTAACCACCCATATAGTCAGATTGTGATTCAGACTAGGAATGCAATGAATGTAATTACCCCGATCTACATACAAGGCGAAAGTCTTGCAACATTCAAAGATGATGGTTTGGGATAAGTACACCATGGAACATAAAAGAGCTTATGAAGCCTTGAACCAAGCAAGATCTCGGAGATCGTAAAAAAAAAAATAGGAGGTAATGTCGTTTTACTCGCTGTAGATTTTAGTCAAACATTACCAGTTATTCCACGAGGGAGACCAGCAGATGAACTCAACGCGTGTTTAAAATCCATGCTTCTCCCACGGTCGGTTATATGTTGCATGTTATCGGGTAGGTACACCATAAAATGTATACATTTAAGCATGTAATGGGCAAACAAAAAATGAGGTATACCCGAAGGCACTGCAGTAGTACTCAATGTAACCTTACTTCTTAATTGTTAATGTTTTACTGCTTAATAATTTATACGCTTCTTATATGTTGTTCAAATTCTTTTATCAAAATACCAGTGACAGCGCAATGCACGATAACATGGAGTGAATACACCATACGCATCCGCCCACGGCCACCCTGGTGTGCACAGATAGGAGTTGATTCTACAATAAAATAAAATAAAGATAAAAAGAGTAATACAATCATCACCCATAAAGCGGATAGTAGACGTGACGTACTATATGTGTACCAGATTTCAAGTCAATAGGTGAAACGGTTTGCGAGCTACAGGTGATTTAAAATCCTGGACAGACAAACGAATAGCCACGGTAGCAAATTATTGAAGAAGATTTTACTGTTTAATAATTTATATTTATATGAAATGTGCTTCTTATATATTAGTTCATATTCTCATATGATAATGATGTTAATGTTGTTTATATTGATTTCTATGTTATTGTAAGTGCATGTATGTTTATATATATATATATATATACTATATGTGTATATGTAATATATATAATAATATGTATGTATGTATATATATAATATATGTATGCTAAGTTACAAACGCAGCACCCTGAGGCGCTTGTGCTAATCGCTGGAGACTTTAACCATGTGACGCTGGACAAAACATTACCTGCATTCTCCCAGTATGTGGACTGTAACACCCGGGGAAATAAGACTATTGATTTACTGTATGCAAACGTTAAAGACGCATACAGTGCCACCCCGCTGCCTGCGCTTGGGAAAGGAGATCATAACCTGGTTCTGCTTCAGCCTCACTACAAACCAAAAGTGAGAGTCCTACCTGTAACCAAACGATCATTCAGGAAGTGGACCCCAGAGGCTGAGAATACTCTGAGACAATGTTTTGGAACTACAGACTGGGATATCCTGCAGGGATCACATAGTGAGAACATTGAGGAGGTTGTTGACTGCACTACTGACTACATCAACTTCTGTATGGACACTTTAGTTCCAGTAAGAACAGTACGCTGCTATGCTAACAACAAGCCATGGATTACAAGTGACATCAAGGGCCTTTTGAACCAGAAGAAAAGAGCCTTTAAAGACGGTGATCAGCATGAGCTCAAGCGCGTGCAGAAGGAACTCCGAGTCCAGCTCAGGGCGGCGAAGGAGTAGTACAGGAGAAAGCTGGAGCAGAAGTTGCAGAACAACAGCATGAAGGAAGTGTGGGATGGGATGAAGATCATCACTGGCTGCAGCTCGAAGCGGGCTACCACCATCGAGAGAGACGTGAAGAGAGCAAACCAAATGAACATCTTCTTTAACAGGTTTGACCACCCTAACCCACTCTCACCTCGGATTACTGCACTCTCTACACATCCTTCTGCTGATACCAACATAGGAGAGACATCCCCACCCACAATTACAGCAGCGCAAGTGAGCAGAGAGCTGAGGAAACTTCGTGCCAGCAAAGCAGCAGGTCCAGATGGAGTATCGCCACGACTGCTGAAGGTCTGTGCATCAGAGCTGGGGGGTCCTCTACAGCGCATCTTCAACCTGAGCCTGGAACAGGGGAAAGTCCCGAGGCTTTGGAAAACATCTTGCATCACCCCAGTCCCAAAGGTATCACATCCTGGTGAGCTGAATGACTTCCGGCCTGTCGCTCTAACATCACATGTGATGAAGACCATGGAGTGGCTGCTGCTTCACCACCTGAGGCCACAGGTCCAACACGCCCTCGACCCTCTGCAGTTCGCATACCAGGAGAAGGTGGGAGCGGAAGATGCCATCATCTATATGCTACATCGATCCCTCTCCCACTTGGACAGAGGCAGTGGTGCTGTAAGAATTATGTTTCTAGACTTCTCTAGCGCCTTCAACACCATCCAACCTCTGCTCCTTAGGGACAAGCTGACAGAGATGGGAGTAGATTCATACCTGGTGGCATGGATCGTGGACTATCTTACAAACAGACCTCAGTATGTGCGTCTCGGGAATTGCAGATCTGACATTGTGGTCAGCAACACAGGAGCGCCGCAGGGGACTGTACTTTCTCCGGTCCTATTCAGCCTATATACATCGGACTTCCAATATAACTCGGAGTCCTGCCACGTGCAAAAGTTTGCTGACGACACGGCTATCGTAGGCTGCATCAGGAGTGGGCAGGAGGAGGAGTATAGAAACCTCATCAAGGACTTTGTTAAATGGTGCGACTTAAACCACCTACAACTGAACACCAGCAAAACCAAGGAACTGGTGGTGGATTTTAGGAGACCCAGGCCCCTCATGGACCCCGTGATCATCAGAAGTGACTGTGTGCAGAGGGTGCAGACCTATAAATACCTGGGAGTGCAGCTGGACGATAAATTAGACTGGACTGCCAATACTGATTCTCTGTCCAAGAAAGGACAGAGCCGCCTGTACTTCCTTAGAAGACTGGCATCCTTCAACATCTGCAGTAAGATGCTGCAGATGTTCTATCAGATGGTTGTGGCGAGTGCCCTCTTCTACGCAGTGGTGTGCTGGGGAGGCAGCATTAAGAAGAAGGATGCCTCACGCCTGGACAAATTGGTGAGGAAGGCAGGCTCTATTGTTGGCATAGAGCTGGACAGCTTGACATCCGTGGCAGAGCGACGGGCGCTGAGCAGACTCCTATCAATTATGGAGAATCCACTACATTCATTAAACAGTGTCATCTCCAGACAGAGGAGCAGTTTCAGTGACAGACTGCTGTCACTGTCCTGCTCCACTGACAGACTGAGAAGATCATTCCTCCCCCAAACTACGTGACTCTTCAATTCCACCAGAGGGGGTAAACGTTGAACATTATTCAAGTTATTGTCTATTTTTTTTATCTGCATTTTTTATTACTCTTTAATTTAATATTTTTGCTGCTGGAATATGTGAATTTCCCCCTGGGATTAATAAAGTATCTATCTATCTATCTATCTATCTATCTATCTATCTATCTATGACAGCAACACTCATAACAATGACAACACAATTACATTGACAATCATGTTACGTTATTTTTAAAATGTTTCCTTTACTTTTTCATAACCTCTTTAACACACTACTTCTCCGCTGCGAAGCGCGGGTATTTTGCTAGTTAAAAATAAAAAAACTGAGAAATCCCATGTACATAAGTATTCACAGCCTTTGCTCAATACTTTGTCAATGCACCTTTGGCAGCAATTACAGCCTCAAGTCTAGACGTCAAGAGTGCTCTGGAGCAGGTTTTCATCCAGGATGTCTCTGTACATTGCTGCAGTCATCTTTCCCTTTATCCTGACTAGTCTCCCAGTCCCTGCCGCTGAAAAACATCCCCACAGCATGATGCTGCCACCACCATGCTTCACTGTAAGGATGGTATTGGCCTGGTGATGAGCGGTGCCTGCTTTCCTCCAAACGTGACACCTGGCATTCACACCAAAGAGTTCACTCTTTGTCTCATCAGACCAGAGAATTTTCTTTCTCATGGTCTGAGAGTCCTTCAGGTGCCTTTTGGCAAACTCCAGGCGGGCTGCCATGTGCCTTTTACTAAGGAGTGGCTTCCGTCTGGCCACTCTACCATACAGGCCTGATTGGTGGATTGCTGCAGAGATGGTTGTCCTTCTGGAAGGTTCTCCTCTCTCCACAGAGGACCTCTGGAGCTCTGACAGAGTGACCATCGGGTTCTTGGTCACCTCCCTGACTAAGGCCTTTCTCCCCCGATCGCTCAGATTAGATGGCCGGCCAGCTCTAGGAAGAGTCCTGGTGGTTTCGAACTTCTTCCACTTACGGATGATGGAGGCCACTGTGCTCATTGGGACCTTCAAAGCAGCAGAAATTTTTCTGATAACCTTCCCCAGATTTGTGCCTCGAGACAATCCTGTCTCGGAGGTCTACAGACAATTCCTTTGACTTCATGCTTGGTTTGTGCTCTGACATGAACTGTCAACTGTGGGACCTTATATAGACAGGTGTATGCCTTTCCAAATCATGTCCAGTCAACTGAATTTACCACAGGTGGACTCCAATGAAGCTGCAGAAACATCTCAAGGATGATCAGGGGAAACAGGATGCACCTGAGCTCAGTTTTGAGCTTCATGGCAAAGGCTGTGAATGCTTATGTACATGTGCTTTCTCAATTTTTTTATTTTTAATAAATTTGCAAAAATCTCAAGTAAACTTTTTTCATGTTGTCATTATGGGGTGTTATGTGTAGAATTCTGAGGAAAACAATGAATTTAATCCATTTTGGAATAAGGCTGTAACATAACAAAATGTGGAAAAAGTGATGCGCTGTGAATACTTTCCGGATGCACTGTATCTATCTATCTAATTTTTAATAGGAAACGGGTTCTTTTATATAGATAGAAAATAAAGATACATGTGTTTGAATAACTGTGAGGGCCTGTGGGTATGTGTGTGCTATTGTGTCCTGTGCCCAAGGGTGTTTTATGCCTTATGCCCAGAGCTGTCGATGGTAAGATAAAACACCACCACAATCCTACAGATAGGTAAAATGGGCCTGGAAAATGAATGGATTGTAATGAAGTTTCTATAATTCCTAAAGATGACTCATTTGATTTAAAACTTGTGAAACCAACTTTGCTTATGTTCTTACACACTTAAAATACATCTCTTTTTTTTTATTTTTCTTTATAGAAAAAATTGTGAAACCGTATTTGCCACTTCTTTAGAGCAGAAACATTAAAATTCATTGTTTTCAACAAACAATCCAGCATCAATAAGAAATGGCCGCTCTGTGCTTAGAAATTAGCCTAACAAAAACCCTGACCCAAATGTCCTGCAACCATGGAAACTCAACGTACCAGTGCCACTCTTTCTAATCCCCTTCTTTACAACATAAAAACAAATATGCATTGTATCTGCTGAAAATTTAGACAGCAGCATTGATTAACATGAAAGAATAGCAGATGAAAGAAAGGGTTCGCCGCTGCCTAAGACATGAAGGAAATGGCCACTACATTATTTTCTAGGTGACTCTCGATTGTAAGAAATTATAGAAGCAAAGACTGATACTTTAATAACAGCATCAAACTAAGGTGTAAAGTGACCCAATGGTTATTGCTCTTGCCTCTCACGTCCAGAGCTATGGCATCACGGACCACTGTAAAGTTTGCATGTTCTCCCTGTGTGCATATGGGCTTTATTCCAGATGCTCTGGTCTCCTCTCACATCTCAAAGATGTGCAGGTTAGGTTTGCTGGTACCTCTAAATGGTTCAGGGGGAGTGTGTGCTCAGTGTATCTGACGGCAAGTGCACTGAACTGTCGTTCTAACCAAAGTTGGTTGCTGTCCCTATGTCCCTTAGCATAGATGATGACTATCCAGGGTCACAGTAGGACAAAATAACATTCCAAACAAATCTATGAAAAGGTGACTGAAAAGCACAAGTCAGGAGATGGAGAAGAGAAAATATCCAAGTGACTGAATACCCCTTGGAATCAAGTTAAATGAATGTTTAAGAAATAGAAAGAGTATGACAAAGCTGTAAATCTGCAAGAGCGGACCATTCTCAAAAACAGAGTTGTTGTCCAAGAAGACTGGTGAGGAAGGCCACCAAGAGACCTCAGAGAACCTTGAAGGAGTTGCAAGCTACAGTTAGATAGATAGATAGATAGATAGATAGATAGATAGATAGATAGATAGATAGATAGATAGATAGATAGATAGATAGATAGATAGATAGATAGATAGATAGATAGATAGATAGATAGATACTTTATTAATCCCAAGGGGAAATTCACAACAGTGGGTCCCTGAGTGCTTCACCAATCACAGCTTTATGGGAGAAAGGCAAAGAGAAAACAGGCACAGGACATCCCCCTCCAGGAGATTCATCCATCCCTGTTGTGGAACTGGCACAGATCATTGTCCGTCCCCCTTGAAGAATCACCACTGACTGTTGTAAATGGGGGGAAGGGTGGTGTCCCCCTTGGAAAATCACCAACTTTGACGTCTGGGGAGATTGTTTTCCCCTTACAAGTGGTGACCCATCACAAGGCATTCCACAAACCATTTGCGACAGTTTCTCATTCAATGCTATTGTGATTCACGACTCAGTGTGACCCAAATTCAGACACTGACAGCCATAGTTTAAGGACCACTGCACTGGTGCAATTGAATGAACCGCCAAAAAACTGTGGGAAACCCTTGCCTTTATAGGGCCGATGGCAGTCCCTGGCGGTGATGGCCAGGTGGTCCTGCCTCTTGAGGAACCATACTTAAAAACACAAGATGCATAAACAAAGGCTCTAAGATAAAATAAAAAACAAGGAATAATGCAAAAAACAAACAAACAAAAGTAACATTAACAGAAATAAATAACTCAAAAAATGAACAAAAAGAACAAGAAGCAAGGGTCTGAACATTAGCCAAGTGGAGGAACCTGGCAGAAATACAACACTTTGAGCTGCATTATAAGTATGAAATTGTGCTATTGAAATAAATGTTGTTGTTGCTCGTAGGAAAATAGACAAACAAATGTCTCCTGTAGTGAAAGACCCCACTTCACTTTACAAATCTACAGTGTACTAAACCTCACCTATGAGCCTCTTCCAGTTCTTGATGAGCATTTTGGCCAAGGTGATGACTTCTTCATCGGTGCAGTGCTTTCGGACTGCATTCACAGACATGCCGATCCGAGTACTCTGCAAACAACAGTGAAATAAATAATCATCGTTATACATCCATGATAACAAATACAGAATAAAAGCTGGGCTTGCCAGTACAGTATATATTTTACACTATACTTCAATTCATTTAACAAGATGGCATGTCACTAACTTTACTATAGCACTAGGGTGTATGGATATAATGAGAAGTCAAGCAAAATGATACCTTTTATGGGCTACCTGAACAGATTGCAATATGCAAGCTTTTGAGGCAACTCAGGCCCCTTCTCTACAGACCGGAGTTGCCTTGAATATTTGCATATTGTAATCTTTTAATTGAACCAATACAAGGGGTCATTTTGCTTGACTTCTCATTACTAACTTTACTTAAAAGAGTTTTTTGGAACAAACAGTTTAATTTTCTTTGACTGAACTGTGTTGCCAGATTTACTGAATGCCTCTGTTATTTTAAGTCCTTATGGAGGAAGCAGCATTGGCTCTTTGGATTCTCCTAAGAAGATGTGCCCTTCAGATTTGGTAACAATTTTCCATGTAAGTTAAAAGGAGTTTTGCTTACAACCGTGTTTAAACATGCCAGAAATGGTAGACACCATTCAATGAAACCCTGGGATATGCCCTTGATTAGGCCCATACACGTGAACATGTTTCTTCATGAAGCCTTACTTAGTTGCTAAAATCTAAGACAACATTAACATTTTACTGTCTGCTCTTTAGATAAGTAAGGCTAACAATCATTTTTAACAAGCTTTTTCATTCTCAGGTTCTGAGGACCAGAATCCTAGCAGCATTAAACAACAAGGGGGGAACCAACCATGGATGGACACCCTTAAACTGCAGGGTATTACTCCCTGACACACTATACTCCAACACTCCAATTTACAATCAATAATTCATAAACATAAACATCTTCAAAAAATAGGAAGTTAACCAGAAAAAGCAGGAACATCCACACTGATTCAGGGAAAGCAAGCAAACTCCACACTGACAGCGGGTGCACCGAGAACTGAATCCAAGGTGTGAGGCAGCAGTGCTAAGTGACCACTTTACAATGGAGCCATCCGGTTAAAAACATACAACAATAAAAATAAACTACATGTGTACCTGTAACAGCTTTAATGTCATGTTGTATCCTTTGAGCTCTTTTAAAAGATCTAGGGCCCCATCCTGTAAGTAGAAACACTGTAAATTTACAGAAAAACTGAAAAGCAGAGAATATGCAGAAAAATAAAGAAACAAACCAAAACAAATATGAATGTGTAGTCTACAATTATGCACTAGAGCCAGCCAAAATGAAGGTCTCTGATTGTGCTTGGAGAAGTCTAGACATAACAATTATCTTGAAAGAAAAGCTAGCTGCTGCCAGTGACCCAAGAGAGCAGAAGAGCAGAAATAAACCATTTTGTGTAGCCTTACATTTTTTAAATAAATGACTTACCTTCAGGATGATCCTTGTGATAGATAGATAGATAGATAGATAGATAGATAGATAGATAGATAGATAGATAGATAGATAGATAGATAGATAGATAGATAGATAGATAGATAGATAGATAGATAGATATGCATGCACTACAGTAACACATTAAAGGCTCTAAACATGTAGGCAGTGCAGCAATAGAGAGGGGAGATGCACAGTTGACAAACACTTTTTCTTTTTACCCTCACAGAGAGGAGGATGATGATTTCAGGCAGGAACAATGCAATAATTTCTGGTCCAGTTATAGAAGCTCTTACCTTTTACAGTGAGACCTAGATAAACAACTGAGGAGACAGAAGCTGATGTTGATTGCCAAAACAGCAACTAATGGTGATGGAAACACTCAAAGATAAGTTATAGTTAGACCATGTTAGTCCTAAGTTAACTTTCATTTCTGTTTCTTTTTGTTTTGTATATAGATGACAATAAACTGGGCCACAAGTTGCATTCCAAACATTTGCACTGCTCTGTGATCTTTCCTTTATGATAGAATCTTTCCTTTACGATCGATCGATCGATTGATCGATAGATAGATAGTCCACCACCAGTGTGAAAGTAAAGTTCCAGGGCCTCATAAATATGTTCGAACACAATTTCAGAATTCTGGCAAGTACCAGGTTGTCTAAAATTAGCTTGAAAAAGAAAAGATGATAAACAGGGACTCATCGAAATACAACAGTTTATGCCAATTTGATTACTGCACATGCAGGACCCAAAATGATTTTGTCATCTCTAGAGAAACACAACCAGCTGGATGTGGCAGTAGCAATCACAACAGTCAAGACAGCAACAGCATTAATCCCATAAAAGTCTAGATTGAAATAAGGCAACATTAAATCAGGCAGTTTGATGAGATGATGCAGACAAAACAGCAAAAAGAAAAAAGTGTGTAAAAAATAAATACTTGTGGAGCTTCGTATGTGCGCTTCACACTAACTTAAACAGATGCTTAAGATACAGTGGCCTGGCCTGCCCAGCTCCACAAGTTCCTTCTGTGACCGTGAAATCAGGACAGAAAGTGAAGTGAAGCAGGCAATCTCATGCAGTGTTAACGTAGAATGCGCATTGCTTCAATATACAGTATACACATTCATGTGTTACATTAACCCTATTTTTAAAGTTAATTTAACGCTGGCAACTTTATAGCACACGAATACATACAGACACCCAGAACTGGATATGAAAAGGAAAAACGTAGTGATTGTTGAAACAAGCTCCTGAATCTTGAATACCAAAATGCACGAAAATGGGTGGTACACGGATTAATAATGATAACAATAATAATAAATTGTATTTATATAGCGCCTTTCCCATACTCAAGGCTATAGGGACAAGCGACTGCAGCGCTTACAAAATATCAAGTTTCAGACGTCAGCTGCACAAGCTACCGAATTTAATTTAAATACAAAGTACAGTACATCAAAGGCTAAAAATTAGAATATTTTGCGCTACTGAGGCAAGGAAGTACAGTACTGTATGTGTTTCTGCATTTTCAAGCCACGCGGTGTCGGCTAGTGCAGCTGATTATCCACTAGAACGTAACATTTAACTTACAGACGAACGGGATCAGAACATTGCAACTCTCATAAAATGTAAGCAGTTAGTTCAATCCGTGTTATTGTGCTTCCTTCTAATTCCAATCACAGTAACAGCACCTTAGGCAGATCTGCGCAGTTTTCTGCGACTACGTCAAGGTGACGTCACATGCAAGCCTCAAAGAACGAAACTGACTCTTCGGTGCAGCGTGATTGAAAACTCGAGCTGCAGAAGTACAATTGAAAGAGAAAACTAACTAGGTATTTGTAAATTCTGCAAGTTTACATTGGCATAACAACCTGAAATGAGTTGCTTGCTTTCTTTCTTTGCTTTTCCGCCAGTGCTCCAACTCTGTCACTGGGTTTGCACGAAGTTCCGAGATTACACCCCTCAGCAGATCCCTTTTCATTTCAGCGCAGAAGCAGACAGAAAGTAAAAGCCGCGAGCCCAAGGTCGGCGACTGGAAAGTCCGCATCCGCCTACTGCTTTTTCATATCCCCGTTTAGCTGAAAACAAGCGCATGGCACTGATTTCGCTTTGCACAGAGGACGGTCAAAGCAAATCACAGACCTACCGCGCCTGCAGCTCGGTGGCGTCGGGAGTGCGGAGCAGTGTCAAGTGTCGCTATGCCTTTAAAAGTCCGAAGGTTGCGTGCCTTGCCCTGCAGCCCGCGTACGGGGTCCTGCCAAACACCTGTTGAAACATTTGCTTCTCAAAAAGCCGCTCGAGTGTAAAACTTTCTTTTCCTTCTTCATTCCCATACAAAGCGAAGGACGATCGGAACCCCGAGAACGACGACGCAGAAACTTCGATTTTCAGTTATCAGACAGCCGCATCGACGATGCCAGTCCCGCACGCGCGAGCCCTTGATACGTGTCACTTTAGTGACAGCTGGTCCACAGCGCTCACCATGTTACTCCTAGACACCATCTTGTCCAGTTTTTTAGCGATCCGGATCAGCTCCTCTTCTTTGGTCATGTTGCTTTCTCTGGCATTAATCGGACTCTTGAAAAGGGACACAGATGAGTAAATGTTAAAAGACAAACAAAAAACAAATTCAACTTTTTTTTCCCGAAATGTGTAGAAGTTTGCTCCCGGTTTGTTTGTGTTGTATGTAGCTCGTGCTGACAGGAGGGGGGCGTGGCTCTCGGCGGCAGTCAATAGGAGCGCGAACACGGGACCATCTGCTCCGCTTCGCCCAGCCACGAGCTAATATTAGCAGCCGAGAGCAGCGCTGCGGCGCACTTGGATTTTGGGTGAATAAAGCGTTCGTACACAAGTCGACTCTCGCCTTTATGGACACCTGCCTCAAGCTGGTCAGTCATATATCAAGTGTGAAAATGTCTTGGCTGGGTCAAGAGTGAGAAATAAGGGGAAATGCTGGCTTACCGTTTGATTTCGAAGCAGGAGGTAAAATGCACGTCTCCACCTCAAGCATGCATGAGAGGAATACCTGCCATAGAGGTTTACTGAGGGTTAAGTTGAATACGAATTTGCGGGTGTTGCGGGAGAGAAACAAATTCTGTACATGACTTAAACTGCGAGCTCTTTAATTGTGGCGCTGTAATAGGAGGTAGGGTGGCTCAGTGTTTGGAGCGGCTCAGTGGGCGGTTCTCAGAGTTTCCAGTTTTCTTCTCAAATACGTGTATATCAGGTTAATCTAAACTGATCTAGTGACAGTGGAAGTCTGTCCGTGAGTGTGCTCATTGGTGTCTCCAGCTTTAGCACTTATTAGGGGCTTAGCCCCCCACCCCCTAATCCCGGTAATGCCGTTAGCCTAACATTTATACCAGTTGGAAGAGTGGACTCCCCTTGGATGTGAAAACGCGGCACGGGATGAAGTGGGGCAGAGCTTGGGAGTTCAGGAGGTGGATGCCTGAGAACTGCCAAAAAAATCAATGCCATTGGATTAGAGCCTCTCGTAACTTATAGATTTGTTGATATACATTGCATGATACATTATCCATTTTCCAAACCCGCTGAATCCGAACACAGGTGTCTGCTGGAGCCAATCCCAGCCAACACAGGGCACAAGGCAGGAACCAATCCCGGGCAGGGTGCCAACCCACCACAGGACACACACACACCAAGCACACACTAGGGCCAGTTTAGAATTGCCAGTGCACCTAACCGGCATGTCTTTGGACTGTGGGAGGAAACCGGAGCGCCCGGAGGAAACCCACGCAGACACGGGGAGAACATGCAAACTCCACACAGGGAGGACCCAGGAAGCGATCCCAGGTCTCCTAACTGGGAGGCAGCAGCGCTACCACTGCGCCCCCCCTATGATACGTTATAGTAAATGGAATATCATTTGTGCCAAAATTCAATACATTAAACAGCAATTATGAAAGGGATAATCATATAAAAAAGTGCAGCAATATATATATATATATATATATATATATATATACGGTAGTGTATGAGTAATTAATTACATTATGAAATCAATTCATAATCTGAGTCAGCTCTAGCATTTTTGTTGCCCCAGGCAGGGGCGGATCCCAAGTCAACGGTTCCTGGGCCTGACAAGACGTCAGTCCGCACCCCACCAACCCTTGCAGCCAATCAAAACCAAACGATAAACACGTCTAATGATAGATAGCGAGTTATTCAAGACGTGGCTGTGTTTTGGTTTTGTGCAGATGTTATACTTAAAACCAACACCTAAGCTTTTCGGCCTTCGTCATTAAAACCTAGGAATGACACTGATCTTTGGAGGTGGTTTATAGGCCTGTAAATAGTGAGAAGTGTACCAAAGTGCCAGCTGCTCTGCATTTGGACTGATGGAGTGCTGTGGTGAGCCCTGCCACATTATAGAACTTTGGCACTGGATCGATTCTTAGCTGGCATGTCCTGTTTATAATATTTGCTCTCCTTGCGTTTATGTGGTTTCCTCTTACAGCCAAAAGACATGCAGCTAGGTTCATTGCCAAACCTAAATTTGTTTATTGTGCAGCCGTGTTTGGCACAATAGACTGACACCAAGTCCAGGGCTGGTTCCTGGTTTGTGCCCAGGAAGGGCAATTTCTTCTCAGAAATCAGTGAGGGAAAATTAAATTCAGAAACTAAATAGATGGGGGAGTAAATTCTGCCAGATAATCAAGTCATTTTTTCTTAGCTTACACAATGAGCTTGTATTGTACTATCCACTATAATAAAAGGATAACTGTCTGTGTATGTATTGTGAGACATGCCCGGACACCATCAGACAGACACCACATCTTTATAAAAATGCACACGTTTATTACAGTTCTCTGCACAATACACAGTCCCGCACAGCACACTGTTCTCCTCGCGCCAATCACCTCTCCTCCGGGCTTCTCTCTCTCTCTGTCTGTGGGCCGCCTTTCCTCTCTCCACAGGAGCTTCGTCCTGCTCCCATTCCCGACTCCAGCTTCCTGATTGTAGGGAGGCGGCCCCTTTTATTCTCACCCGGATGTGCTCCAGGTGCCTGATGATGTCCTTCTGGCAACACTTCCTTGTGTGGCAGAAGGGCTGCCCTTGCACCCAGAAACACTCCGGGCGTCCCTGGAAGGCTCTTCTTCCATCTACCTGGGGGTGGTGGAAGTGAATGCCTCCTGGGCTCTCTGAGGCTCGGGGCGCCCCCTGGCGGTGGCCACAGGCCCCAATGGGCTTGAGCCTCCTTGCTACTCTCCCGTGGCCCTCTCCCGATCCAGGGCGGCTGCCCCCTCACGGCCCGGAGGATGAATACCCCACCTCCCGGTCCTTCCAGGTGTCCCGGCTGGGTCTTTCCCCCAGCCTTCTGTGACACTATGTACTCGCCCAGCTGCTATGTCTCTCATTCCAGCAGATGGTGCATCATCAACATTTGTAGTAATAAAATGTGTTGCATTCACCATTCCAACTGATGGCACATCACAAATATTAACACTGTTTTTTTTAGGAATTCCTTACCAAATGGCATACAACAGAGACACATGCATTGCATTTGTCATTCCAACAGATGGTGCATGACAAATATGTATAGTAATGCATTTAATTACTACAACTGTTTGTGACACACCATCTGTTGGAATGACAAATGCAATGCCTTTAATCACTACATGTGTTACAAAATACATTCCAGTGGATGGTGCACTGCATACGTTAATGCTGAGGTCTACGCTGATTATTAGATTTCAGCCTGTCTTAGAAGGATACCACAGCTAGTGTAATCATGAAAGGTTTAGTGACTGACATGGTAGCACAATGCTTAGTGCTGTTGCTTCATGGATCCAGTGTCCTGGTTATATTCCATGCCCTGTGGTTATCCATATGGAGTTCACAATTCCTCCCAGTTTACGCATGGACTTTCCCCTGGATATTCTGGTATTCCTCCCCCAAACAAACAGGTTAGGCTAATTGGTGGCTATAAACTGGCCCGATGTCAGTGGACACTGCGGTAGACTGGTGGTGTGTCCAGAGCTGCGGGATCCCCTGGGATTCTACATTGGATTAAGCGGGTCTGAGAATCTAATGTTACAGAATATCATGTCTGTAAAAAGTATTCACACCTTTGGAAGTTTTCATATTTTATCGTCATATATTACTGAATCACAATGGATTTAATTTGGCTTTTTTGACAGTGACCAGCAGAAAAAGACTCCTTAGTGTCAAAATGAAAACAGATCTCTGCAAAGAGGACTAAATTAATTACAAATACAAAATTCAAAATAATTGATCTCACACATGTTCTTCCCCCATCCCATCAGTATTTAGTAGATGCACTTTGGGTTTGTGTGCTCGGGTCTCTTTCTATCAGCTCTGCATATCTGCACTCTGTCATTTCTCTCCATCCTTCTTTGCTGAACTGCTCCAGCTCTGTCAGGTAGCATGTTGATTGGGAGTGAGCAGCCATTGTCAGCTCCAGCCACAAATTCTCAATTAGACTGAGATCCTGACTCCAACTCAGCCACTCTGGGACATTAACATTGTTGTTTTAAGCCATTCCTGCGCCACTTTAACTTTACACTTGGGTTCGTTGTCTTGCTGGAAAAAAAAATCTTTTCCCAAGGTGCAGGTTTCTTGCAGACTGCATCAGGTATTCCTCCAGGATTATCCTTCATTTTATTGTATTTACCCCCTTAAGCCTTGTAGAGCCTGCTGCAGAAAAGCATCGCGACGGCTTGTCACTGCCACCTCCATGCTTCACGGTGTGTGCTGGTCTGGTAACATCACTTCTAAAGTGGCCACAGAATCAACAAGCTAATTGAAACGGCCTGCTCAGTTACAGGACACACTCTGGACCCCCTGGAGATCTTAGAAAAGGAGAGAATTAAAACAAAACCGAGTGCCATTATGAACAATGCTACACATCCTCACTCTGTGGCACAATAACACTGAGGACTTTCAGCCAACAAATCATTCAGCAGAAGTGTGTCAAGAAACCCTATGGGGGTCCTTTATAGCAACAGTAATACACCTCCATAATGCAGCACTGGGACTGGGACTGCCAAGCCAGAAGTTTTCTTTCTTTTTAATTTTTTTTAGTCATACTGGTGTGTGTTCAGACCATAGTGTATGTATATACTTATATATTTATTTATCTATCCATTGATGTATTTATTTATTTAAAGTGCCTCTGTAAAAAGACAAATTTCCCCCGTGAGGACAAATAAAGTTCTATTTGTAGTGACAGACAGGGGGTGCCATCAAGCCCCAAACCCTGGACATAATCAACACAAATACAGTCACAGGTTCAAAACAGAAGTTTTTATTATAAAAATTCCTCACAAAGGCAGCTCCAAAATGTTGCAAAAGCAATTATGAACACAATTCTTCTTCCTTTCTTGCCTCTCTCTCCATCCGCCTTCCTCCAGTGAGTGTTACCTGTCGGTCTGACGGGAGAAGGCTAGATGGCTTCCTTTTATGTTGGACCTGGGAGTACATCTGGTGCCAGGGAACAGCCACTTCCAGGTCAACTCATGAATCTCTGCAGCACTCCCAGGTGGCACCCATGGGACCCAGCAGGGCTGACACATGGCACTACAATTTCCATCATGCTCTGCAGGTGTCCACATGGTGACCGAGGTCCTGGGATGCCGTCATCCAGAGGATGGAGGATAAACATATTCCGAAATAGGAGTCTTCCCCTGCTACTACTTTGTTTTATCTTCCCGTCCAGGTAAAGGCCTCATACCCATCCTAGACGGGATGCCAGTATATCGTTGTCTTTCCATTCTGGCTTCCCTTCTCAGCAAGGGTCCCCCTTTTCTCCTGGATGGGATGCCAGATAATCCTGCCTTGCACTTGCATTATCTATCTAGCTCTCTATATAGTGTATTTTCTATCTATCTATCTATCTATCTATCTATCTATCTATCTATCTATCTATCTATCTATCTATCTATCTATCTATCTATCTATCTATTATATAGTGCCTTTCATATCTATCTATAACATAGTTCCTTTCATATCTATCTATAACATAGATAGATGTTATAGATAGATATGAAAGGCACTATATAATAGATAGATAGATAGATAGATATGAAAGGATCTATCTATCTATCTATCTATCTATCTATCTATCTATCTATCTATCTATCTATCTATCTATCTATCTATCTATCTGTCATATCGTGCCTTTCATATCTATCTATAACATAGTGCCTTTCCTATCTATCTATCTATTATATAGTGCCTTTCATATCTATCTATAACATAGATAGATGTTATAGATAGATATGAAAGGCACTATATGATAGATAGATAGATAGATCCTTTCATATCTATCTATCTATCTATCTATCTATCTATCTATCTATCTATCTATCTATCATATAGTGCCTTTCATATCTATCTATAACATAGTGCCTTTCCTATCTATCTATTATATAGTGCCTTTCATATCTATCTATAACATAGATAGATGTTATAGATAGATATGAAAGGCACTATATAATAGATAGATAGATAGATAGATAGATAGATAGATAGATATGAAAGGATCTATCTATCTATCTATCTATCTATCTATCTATCTATCTATCTATCTATCTATCTATCTATCTATCTATCTATCTATCTATCTATCATATAGTGCCTTTCATATCTATCTATAACATAGTGCCTTTCCTATCTATCTATTGTATAGTGCCTTTCATATCTATCTATAACATAGATAGATGTTATAGATAGATATGAAAGGCACTATATAATAGATAGATAGATAGATAGATAGATAGATATGAAAGGATCTATCTATCTATCTATCTATCTATCTATCTATCTATCTATCTATCTATCTATCTATCTATCTATCTATCATATAGTGCCTTTCATATCTATCTATAACATAGTGCCTTTCCTATCTATCTATCTATTATATAGTGCCTTTCATATCTATCTATAACATAGATAGATGTTATAGATAGATATGAAAGGCACTATATAATAGATAGATAGATAGATAGATAGATAGATAGATAGATAGATAGATAGATAGATGAAAGGATCTATCTATCTATCTATCTATCTATCTATCTATCTATCTATCTATCTATCTATCTATCTATCTATCTATCTATCTATCTATCTATCTATCTATCTATCTATCGTACAATCAAATCCCCAGACAGGTGATCTCCACTGACTAATCACAGGACGTCTAAAACAAGTTGGCGGCCCCAGTGATGATTTAGAGGTGGTCATATTAAAGAGGGTGAATACTTATGTAAGATTGACTTTTTTGTGTTTGAAATTTAATTTTGACACCTTTGCAGAGATCTGTTTTCACTTTAACATTAAAGAGTCCTTTTCTACTGCTCAGGGTCAAAAAAGCCAAAATTCAATCCACTGTGATTCAATGTTGTATAATAATAAAATGTGAAAACATCCAAGTACAGTTTGTGAATACTTTTTATAGGCATTATATATGACCGCGAACACACATTCCCCTTCAATCTTCTTTCAGTTATATGGTAGAATTATGACTCATTTCTTTTACTGTTCTTTTTGCTTTTATTTCCGACAAAATAGGTTTGCTTTGCAGCAGCTTCTTCTCAGTTGTTCTGCTTTTGTTTCACTGGAGGCAGTCCACCAGTTTGGGATTTTTGGCAGAGCATTGTGAGGGGTGCTTTTGAAAGTTGTTTTGTTAGAAAAGTGAAGTTAATCCCAGGCAACATGTGATGTCGCTTTGAGAGAAGGGATGCCAAGATAAGAGAGCGGCCAGCTTGTCAGGCTGGAACACATCCATACCCCTTTGTCATTAAAAATCAGGCAAATGGCCTTGACGGGATGGGAAATGTAATGCAGGCGCACAGTGTGTTTGGGCTCGGGCCTGTTTCACTTGTGTTCTCAGTACCAGAAGGATGTCAACTACAAAAAGTGTCGGTGTCTCCTCACTGCAAAAATATATATATTTTTTGTAAGTGCAAAATGATTGAAAATCTTCAAATACTTTTGGGGATCTGCGGTGGGCTGGCACCCCGTCCGGTGTTTGTTTCCTGCCTTGCACCTTGTGCTGGCTGGGATTGGCTCCAGCAGACCCCCGTGACCCTGTATTTAGGATATAGCGGGTTGGATAATGGATGGATGGATGAATGCTTTATTCATGTATACAGTGGTGTTTGTAAATCAGTTTAACATGAAAATATTTAGCCAATTTAATATTTTTAAACATACAGAAAACTACAATCCATATTCACTGGCTTACATTTCTGTAGAACCCCTCTAGCTTTTGTCACTTCTCAGTTGTTTTGATCCAAATGTTCATCTGACGCTTCACCATTATTTTCCTGGTTCATCTCTCTGAATAATCCAGCAGGTGTCAGCCACATACTGACATCCCAACGTCCCCGGTCCCTTCTTTCCATGTCCTTCATATCCTGATGGATCACTTCATCCTTCTCTTCACTCACCGCTCCAAGACTTTCAGGGAAAAAAAATCCAAATGTGAATCCAAAACGTGGACCTTGAGACTCATTCCTTAAACGTAACCAATCATTTTCACAGTATTCTCTATAGTGTGGCTCTGTTTTGTTACCAGAAACTTACAAATAACTTCTTTGAATGACAACTCAAGCCTTTTGTTCCAGGCTGTTCAACGCACCATTAAATTCTGCATCAGAAATCGGTTTTCTAATATGCGGTCCGGGGAGGCAATGCCCCCTTTCAACGTAGCCTCAGGCAAACCCTACAGCTTTCAGCACAAATACATAAAAGAAGGGTCCGCCTTTTGATAGGATTTTGTCAAACTGCTTCTTTAAAACAAACTTAACATGAAGCAGTGGCAGCAGCACTTTATCTGGGCCCACCAGGCTGGTCTGCTGAGGTTTTTGACACCAAGCTGCAGCTTTTTGTTTCTTACTGGCCATTCTTACTGAACCCAACTGCAATTCTTGGCTCTGAAACCTGGGAATTGTCTTGAATGTGGACCCCCTAAGGTACACACAGAACTTTCAGGCTCCCAAATGAACCAACGGTGCTCAAAGCAATTAATAACTGTTAAAAAAAAGATGATTTGCTTTAAAAGTGGATTTTAGTATTAAAAAATATTTAAATTCAATCAAATTACCATTAAAATATCTTCTTCTTCTTCTTTCTGCTGCTCCCGTCAGGGGTTGCCACAGTGGATCATCTGTCCGCATGTTGATTTGGTAAAGTTTTTACACCGTTTACCCTTCCTGACATAACCCTCGCCATTTATCCAGGCTTGGGACCAGTGCAAAGAAACACACTGGTTTGTGCATCCCCTGTCGCTGGGTTACCATTTTATATAATATGTGTATTGTGATAGAAATGAGACTTCAGACATCATAAAGGTTTGGGGCAGCCACCCGTATATTATTTCCTAGCTGCAAAAGTTGCGTAATATTTGATCAGAGATGTTCACAACACAGTGTCCAAAACAGAACTGAATATTTGGAGGTAAGATGGTGGCTTTAAGGGCTGGGGAAGGAAATGATGTCATCTCAGCCAGAAATGACGTCATCACAGGTGCCAGAGCCGGAAGTGACATCATCAGAGGTGCCGGAACCTAGTGAGATTTCCCGGGAATGGTCTGCAAGAAACTGAGAGAGACAGTCAGCACACTCTGCCACCCCGTGGTCTGGTGCAGTATTACAGTTCCCCAGGCCCTTTAGCTGTCTCCTAAATGCACATGTGTGACAATATTTAATAAATTACAGTGTGGAAATAATTTCAAAAATTTTAAATTCACAGCTAAAAGGTATGTTTGTGAAAAAATGTTACGCAATAGAGAAAATGGTTTTCATTTTTTTTTTTTTACACTAGCTGAAATGCCCAGCGTTGCCTGGGAGGAAAATAAAGTGTTTTTTTTTTAATTGTTTGAGAAAAATATAATTTAAAAAAATACAACTTTAAAAATAAAATAAATTAACAAACAATGAAGACTTGTCTTGTGTATCTTGTTACCATCCAGTTGATGCTCGTAACTGGCCAATTCTGTTTAATTTCAAAAGCAACAAGCGCAGGCGGTGCTCAAACATAAAGAATGCTGGCAGTCACCTCCAGTTCGCCCTCTCTGTGGTCGTTCCGAGTGTCAACTGGATGATAACATGCATACAAGACTGCAAGATCACCTCCACCCTGCCCAGAAGAGGGTGGGTTAGGGTTGATTTCACCCTACAGTATTTTTAGTCGACCAATGAGGAACATTTGTACCAAGTTTCATGAAAATCGTACCAGCCGTTTGGAAGTGACGCTGAAACATACATACATATACACACATATACATTGACTTTTACATATATAGATTCAGCACTCCACTCATAAATATAAAAATCACATGAAATAATCAAAATATTTTCTTCAAAATTATACCTGAGAAGTTTCAAGTAAAACTCTTTATACTCAGCACTCTGAATGTTGTCCTCCAGAATGTCAGGGAATTGCTGTCCAGGTGAAAAACGACACATTTCACACTTCTCGACAAACTGTCGTTATTCGGGTCATTTTTGTTATTTATTTTGATTATGTACATCATGTTTGTTAAAAGCCTATAAACCTATTTGAAATTTGTTTTGTAAGAACTGGTGGGAAACATATTCTGGGTACAGGGCCAAGATGGTATCATCCAAGCGTTTACCTTTGAGTTGCTTTGTGACATTTGATGACTTGCTTTTATTTCTTCTCCTTCCATTTGTAATTATCCGTTCTTTTTTTTCTTATAAAACACTGAGTCTTCGTCCCTCACCCCCCTCAAGTGGGTCTTCAGTGTTTTCGAAGCCTCTAACAGTGCTTGATGCACGGAGGACATAAAAGACCACAAGTATCTGCCACAGCCTGGGTAAACGCTGCTTTAGCTCCTTAGTTATGTCATGGTATCCGTACACATGTAAGCCAGCCATCACTACATTGTCCTCCATCCACGTATTACTGTTGGTACAGCTGAAGATTAGGACCATAGAGTTTGTCGCGCAGAACTTTTGAATGTTGGCGCAGTTGATGTGCATTAACAGAAGTTTCTGTTTTTCCCGTGACTGATTTTTGGCCCGTTTCAATTCGTTGCATTGGGTTCTATTTAGTTGCACGAAACTTTTTTTACCCATAAAAACGGATGGCAACTCTGATCCTGCCGCGCACATCACAGATGCTGGTGGGACGGGAGTGTCAGAACAGGGCTTTAAAGACCGATCCCGACCCACGGCACCAACGCCCCTGCTTTGCATTCTTTGCTTAGGTGCTACGGGTTACTTATGACAGCTGCACTTTATGATAACCCTGGGGTTTGACTTTCTCTCGGTTGTTTCTTGGACTTTTTACACGGCAAGGCACGGGAGCACTGGATTGTCAAAGCAGAATAGGATGCGCGATTACAATCCAGATAAAGATCACGTGACGTGTGATCCACAGAACGTCTTCGAGAGAGCGCAACCACAACGTGACACAGAAAAAGAACATCTTTCTACCCAACGAGTAAGATCGCTACTCCGTAACGGGGCGCCATAAGTTTGAACCGAAAAGAAACAACAGTTCCGCCATCTGATCTGCAGACCACGCAGCGCGCCAGACAAAGGCGATATTTATAGTAAGGAAACTCCTCCGTAACGAGCGATCCATTTTCTATGCAGTACACATAAATATGGTTTCAATTATGAGATATATAGCCTATCATGAGGAGCGATTTTACTACTGAACAATTTCAAAGACATTTAAAAGAATGGTAATAATATGAAAAAGGTACAAAGTTAAACATGTCAACCGGAATAAAAAATACCATTAAAGCAGAGAAAACACAATACCGTAGGCCTAATAAAGTAACTATAGTACAGTAATCCCTCCTCCATCGCGGGGGTTGCGTTCCAGAGCCACCCGCGAAATAAGAAAATCCGCGAAGTAGAAACCATATGTTTATATGGTTATTTTTATATTGTCATGCTTGGGTCACAGATTTGCGCAGAAACACAGGAGGTTGTAGAGAGACAGGAACGTTATTCAAACACTGCAAACAAACATTTGTCTCTTTTTCAAAACTTTAAACTGTGCTCCATGACAAAACAGAGATGACAGTTCTGTCTCACAATTAAAAGAATGCAAACATATCTTCCTTTTCAAAGGAGTGTGCGTCAGGAGCACAGACTGTCATAAAGACAGAGAGAACAAACAAATCAATAGTGCTGTTTGGCTTTTAAGTATGCGAAGCACCGCGGCACAAAGCTGTTGAAGGCGGCAGCTCACACCCCCTCCGTCAGGAGCAGACAAAGAGAGAGAGAGAGATAGAGAAAAACAAACATGCAAAAATCAATACGTGCCCTTCGAGCTTTTAAGTATGCGAAGCACCGTCGCTTCACTAAGCAGCTGCACAGAATGTAGCAACGTGAAGATAATGTTTCAGCATTTTTAGACGAGCGTCCGTATCGTCTAGGTGTGCGAACAGCCCCCCTGCTCACACCCCCTACGTCAGGATCACAGAAAGCGCAAGAGAGAGAGAAAGAAAGAGAAAAGTAAGTTGGGTAGCTTCTCAGCCATCTGCCAATAGCGTCCTTTGTATGAAATCAACTGGGCAAACCAACTGAGGAAGCATGTACCAGAAATTAAAAGACCCAATGTCCTCAGAAATCCGCGAACCAGCAAAAAATCCGCGATATATATTTAAATAGGCTTACATATAAAATCCGCGATAGAGTGAAGCCGCGAAAGGCGAAGCGCGATATAGCGAGGGATCACTGTATACCGTTTGTGCAATCAGGGCCACAACTAGCTGTTTTGAAGCCCGTATTGTATAAGGCAAAATATTCATAGGAGTCCAAAAGTGTATGAGTCCTTAGCAACATGGATTTTTGGTACAACGGATCCCAAATTAGGTCCCGAGTGCATAATAATAATCATTATCATCAAACTGGCATCGTAATAATGCAAATAGAGTGAAACTGTCAATAAGGCAACACAACAGCAGCTGTCTTTGTTTGCATTGCTTATGGCAAAATTAATTAATTTGATAGATAGATAGATAGATAGATAGATAGATAGATAGATAGATAGATAGATAGATAGATAGATAGATAGATAGATAGATAGATAGATACTTTTTTGTCAAACTGTCCAGCTCCGTGCCAATAGAGCCTGCCTTCCTCACCAGTTTGTTCAAGACATGAGGCGTCCCTCTTCTTTATGCTGCCTCCCCAGCACACCAGAAGAGGGCACTCGCCACAACCATCTGATAGAACATCTTATTGCAGATGTTGAAGAACACCAGCCTTCTAAAGAAGTATAGCCGGCTCTGTCCTTTCTTACTCAGAGCACCAGCTGCACTCCCAGGTATTTATAGGTCTGCACCATCTGCACACAGTCACCTCTGATGATCACGGGGTCCATGAGGGGCCTGGGCCTCCTAAAATCCACCACCAGCTCTTTGGTTTTGCTGGTGTGCAGTTGTAGTTGGTTTGAGTCGCACCATTTAACAAAGTCATTGATTAGGTCCCTATACTCCTCCTCCTGCCCACTCCTGATGCAGCCCACAATAGCAGTGTCGTCAGCGAACTTTTGCACGTGGCAGGACTCTGAGTTGTATTGGAAGTCCGATGTATATAGGCTGAACAGGACCGGAGAAAGTACAGTCCCCTGTGGCGCTCCTGTGTTGCTGACCACAATGTTAGACCTGCAGTTCCCGAGACGCACATACTGAGGTCTGTCTGTTAAATCTCTGTACATTGGAGAGATGAAATAACCACTGAACAGATTCATGGCCCACAATAGGAGGGCTAAATCCTCAGGTCAAGACTCCTTTCAGGATAGCAAAGCTGACATCACACTACTTGAACCAAAATGAATTTGAGTCAGAGGGCCTGTCATATGTAATGATGACAACTGCTGAACCTCTGAGAGTGTTAAACTATACGACTAGGAATCACAGGGGGTGACTGACTGCACAATTCCCGCACATATTTTCATTACAGCTCCAGCTGTCCTATTATGCCACAAAAGTATCGCAACATGGCCTCTTTTTGACAGACGATCAGTGAGAACTTCAGTAGCTAAGAGTAGAGACTAAACAGGCACTTACCAGATATGTCTCAGCCAAGCTCTTGTTGGCCCCAAAGTTCAATGAACCGCTTCCCTGCTTACGCAGTCAAAAACTCTCGCTTTCCTTCTTTTCCTGTAGCCATTCCTGTTCTTCCCCGTTTATGGGCATTGCTGTACAAGCATTCCAGTTCCAGTGTACTTCTCTCTCGCGGTCATGTTCTGCACACACAAGAGGCCAGTGCTATATCCAGCGACTCGATACCGTGAACTCAAACCAATTTGGCTTTGCTGTAGCGAGTCCCAGAACCCTATGACTGAGGTGATGGGGGCGCCTTACTATCCATACGAGCTTGTGCTGTGGCCATAATGACACAACATGATTTTCTTATTAAGTAAGTGAAGCCTACGGCAGAAACGTTGTACTGTGATGCCATCTTCAGGTACTAGACAGATTAAAAGCATTTTCACACCTAGTTCACTGGAGCGTTTTCTTTCAAATTATGGAGCGATTTTCCCTGTAGTCAGGTTTATTTAGGTAGTCGTGACCACAACAATCGCACCTGAGTGTGTTTTTATAGTATAAAAAGAGTGAGCTCTTTTGGACATTTTAACATTCCTTCCTGCTTATGTGGTTTGAGAGCTCCTTGAATAGATAGCAGCAACTTGGAGAATTTCCTAATTCTAAAATGGTCAACTTCTTCTTTAAGCTATTTATTTCAATCACCATCCCTTTGAAGGTTTTGTTCTTTTGCTTTACTGTTTTATTCATCTTTCACTATTATTACATTTATAAGGTCATCAATTGACAAAATGTTAGTATTTGCCTGCTAAGACACGTCACTGGCTAGCACATTGTGAATGCGTGGCTGTGAGTGATATCACCGAAGCGTGTTCACATGGTTTTGGTGGCCATCTACTCCAAAAGCCAACCACAAACTCTATTAGGGCCGCGTACGAGCAACCATCATGGCTGCCACGTGTTCCCAGCATTCTTTTGACGCGTCCTCTGAGCACATCCTCAGAAATTAAGTTGCAGTACTAGCAAAATATGGGTGGCATGTGTGTTCAGTTTTTGGTACCTGTTGGTAATCGTTGTTTACTATGAGGATCAATCTGTGTGCTTCGATGATTGATAAATGGTTCAATGCTGTGAAGCAAATCATCAAACTGAAATGCTGATGCAAATGTCTTCATGGTGCTTTTCTTCATCGATTTCTCGCATAGGCAATAGAAGCGTTGCATATTCCTGATCAAAATGACGCGATACATTTAAAGGTCTCACATACTGTCTCAACATTCTGCATCGCTGTTGCTATCTTTTTTTTTGCACCTTCACAACAGCATCAGAATGAAAATAATTATTATTTTTAATATCTTCTTTCCTCAACTCACAACACAACAAAACTGCACATTGTTTTCTCCCTGTGATGATTTCACACACTGACACCTAGTGGAGTCCTCCAGATTTACCTAAAATACGCATGCGACTATAGACAATACACTTCTTGTGTATCAGCAGCGTCCTCAAGCTCATTTGTCGCGTAGCGTTAAGTATCTCCCCGGCCTTACTGTCTACACGTGACAACTCATTTCTCGAGCCAGTTCTTTTCAAGACTTTTTTGACTTTTGGATTTGACTTCAAACACATGTTCTCCTGTTAATCTGACTGCTACTTTCTAAGACTTCTGTGCATCACCCTCAGCTCTGTCCTGCCTTTTCTCAACCTTTTGATTGTCCGTCTTGCTCAAATCCTAAAAATTCACCTTTGATCAACATTATATTAAAAAATCAAAATGTTCACAACAGCTGCTGCACATTAATTTATTTCTTCTGAATGGAAATAAACACAAAGCAAGTGACACTGTGCCTCTTTATTGATCGTGCTAAGCTCAAAGCTCATTGCGGTTTTCACACATAGAATATTTGTGATAGATGGTTGCCATCCTTCATAAATCACGCTGACGACACCCAAAAATGCACCTGTATATTTATAAAATGTTACAAAAAAAAGTGACCCTCCCAAGCTACAGGCATTCATCGTAAAATGCAGGAAACCAAATAGCAAAATCCTACAAAACACTCACTGAATATCTCCATATGGTGAAATGATCTTCACTCCGTCGAAAAGGGTTTTTGTCTCATTTAGCCGCACTTATTCATCCAAAAATTTGTTTCAGCTTGCCATTCAAACCTGGCCATTACATTCATTTGATTCATTCTGCCCACACTGCATTCTGCCAAATGGTAGACCACAGTCTTCGCCAAAAATGCAGCCACCATGCTGCCATTCATTGTGAGCAAAGGAGATCCTGAATTGTACAGCTTGGTCACCAAGACGAGTCATGTCAGCAGTCTATCCTAATATATAATAAAATATATTTCTTATTTACATGAAACACGTGGTTACACGGGACTGGTAATAACACACTAGCCAAAGACATCTCAGTTCTCCCATGGAGTTTTTCTGTGTTTTCTCCTAAGACACTGACAGATTCATTGGTGTTCCTTGTGGTTCCATATTTGCTCTTAGGGTTACAAGTCCATTAAGCAATGATAATCCCTGGAGAAAAAGGGGCAGTGTCCGGCTAACTCAATCCTTAAGCAGACCTTGACAAAGTCTCACTGAAGTTTCCTTCTCCATGCTGCTAGCAGGACCAACAAATGGAGACCGTGAAAGGTTGTACCATATGAAGAGCTCATTTCAAACAACTCACGGCTTGTCATCTTACTTGTAATGAAGTTGTCTTCAATTAAACTATAGAAGGTTTACACTGGTTTTCCACGCAGCTGGTCCCTTATCGAGCAGCAATTAGGTGACACGTCAATACTTTGAGAAGTGGCACTGTGAGGTGCTGCTTCAATTCCACATCACTGTCCAGCAATGATGCATAAACATCTCTTAAAATCTCCTTTCATACTCCGGTGGCTATTCTGATACATTCTGGACGCAGCTGATGGGGAAGGAGCCTGATCTGGTTACATCTCCTTCAATATGACCTACCTAAAATGGAGAAGGACAAAAAGAAATGTTGTTGTGAGCACTTTAGAACTCAATCAGTCAATCTGTGTTTTATATAACGGAGCACTGCTATGCCACATTCACACTACACAACGTTCTGTCTTGTGATCAATTGCCTTAGCATGGCTTAATGAAGCCCCCAACAAAAAGACCCCAATTCCAAAACTCCATTGTCTCATGAGAACACATGTGAGAGTTCACTGTTTCTGTTGACATGCCAGGATAGAAGCTTGTAGTACAAACTGTTTGTGCTCTCAGTAGTCGAGAAATAAGAAAAATGACAAAAGGGAATTAGGGAATGTGCATGATTTCATCAAACACAGGAAGATATTATCAGTAAGGAATAAGTCAAGTTGTTAAATCTTTTTGGCATGAACAAATCTGGAGGAGGTCTGTGGATGTTCAGACACTGAGGTCATTAATCGAGACAAATTTTCTGAGATGGTTTTGCATTGGTCGGTGATATCCTGGTAGATGAGGGCATCTCAGAAGTGAATGGCTTTCAATAGTATCGCAACATAATACTCTCATAACTTAACAATCCAAATTCAGGGTTGGGTGGGAGTGGAACATCACTGGGTGCAAGGCAAGAAACAGTATAGGACAGGGGGCCACTTCATCACAGGACCCATACAAGCATACATTCACTCTCACTCAAGGCTGATGTGGTTTCACAAATTTAACCAACGCTTTCATGCAGCCACATGGACATGGACAATGACCGAATGTGGGATTCTGACCCTGGACACCGTTTCTCTGAAGCAGTAGTGATAATCTGTGCCACATATTGCACAACATCAAAACAAACCACAAATTAAATGATAGTATGTTCAGTAAAGCAGAAAAAAAAAAAGAATGTACATACCCACCAGCTGGGGTCATCCGTCGCAGTCACAATAATCACCTCTCCTTTATAAAAGGTGAGCATTTCAGGATTATCAGTTTTGCAGTCAACTAGTGCCTTAACTCTCTTCAGCCTTACTTTCATCTACAGGAAAGTAGAGATATATACAAGGATATGCAAAATTAATTTCTCAGACCATTTCTGAACATCACAGAGGAGGCCTACTATATCAGGAACCCCTTTGTTTAATTCAGTATGTAATATGTTGAAGCATGCAGTAAATAACATTAGTAACGCAGCTGTTCAGATTTTTACATGTTTGCAGTAATGCAGGGTTTCTGAAACTATTTTGGGTCATGGATTGTCACCATTGAGGTGTGAGTTACTGTTGTATTTAATAGTAATGGGTTGTGGATGGTTTGTAAAGTTGGTCATGGTGAGTTGATTAAGTAATCAACATTGCTCAGACGATCATCCTCTATTCACACCCCCCCCTAACGATCATCCATATTTATCCTAAGGGGAAAACCCAGTCCCCATGCTCTGATGATTGTATGGGACTCTATAAGAGGGACAAATCTTGAAGACACTAAAGAGAGCAAGATTGGGTCAGGACAAAAATAGTTTAAGAAACCCTGCTGTTAGGCTTCATGTTATAATAATAATAATAATAATGTATTTTATTTCTAGGGGCACTTTACATTAGCAGTAAATCTTAAAGTGCAACATAAAAAGATTAAACAAAGGCAAAGCAAAATAAAAACAGAGATAAAACAACAATAATTATAGCATTCTTGTTAATAAGCTTTCCTAAATAGAAAAGTCTTTAGCTGTTTTTTAAAACAGCCCACAATCTGCTGTGTTCTCAGGCTCTCTGGTAGGGCATTCCAGAGCCATGGAGCAGCGGCTGCAAAGGCTCAGTCTCCCATTGTACGAAGTTTGGTCATAGGGGAGCGAAGGCGGTAGGTATTTGTAAAACGGAGGTTTCTTGTAGTGGATTGTAGTATAAGGAGTTCTTTAAGATATTGTGGAACTTTTCCATGGATACACTGGTGAGTAAACAAACAGAGTTTGTATTCAATACGGGAAGCCAATGAAGTGACTGAAGGATTGGTGAGATATGTTTATATTTCCGCACCCTCATTAGGATCCTTGCAGCACTATTTTGAATTTGTTGGAGCTTTTGAAGGCTCTTGTTGGGTATCCCGATGAAGAGTGCATTACAATAGTCCAGTCTGGATGAGACAAAGGCATGAACCAGCTTTTCAGCATCACAGAGGGAGAGGTAGGGATGGAGTTTGGCTATGTTTCAGAGACGAAGGAATGCAATTTTACAAAGGTGATAGATATGTATATCAAATGACAGATAGGAGTCTAACTTGACACCCAGATTTGTAACAGAAGGGTAGAGGGTAATGGCATGGTCAGAAAAGGAAATACAATTTACAGAGGAACAAAGTTGATGGGGGGTGCCAATTAAAAGAGTTTCAGTTTTGGTGCTGTTCAGCTTGAGGAAGTTCTTGGACATCCAGGCCTCAATCTCATCCAAGCAAGAGGAAAAAGTTGATGGAGGTGTAAGAGAAGTTGAATCCAGTCTCACATAGAGCTGTGTATAGCAAAGGAATGGAACTCCATGCTTGCGGATGATGTGACCCAAGGGTAGTATATAGATATTAAAGAGGGTCGGCCCAAGGACTGATCCTTGTGGGACTCCACAGTGTCTTTCCTTAGCAGTGAAGTACAATTTGAATGAAATGTAATATGTCTCCTATTGGTAGTAGGTGAATTCGTAAACTGTGTTCTAAGATGTTAAAGATAAAGAAGGGAGAAGTTTTGAGGTAATCTATTTATATTCACTAACCAAAGTGCCAGAGAGTGGGTACTAGGTAGGTAAGTATATATGTCTAGCATCTCTGTATCTATCATACACTACATTTGTAAGTTGTGCTCTTTAGAGGGTGTCATTGAGCCAAACCCAAATAGTACCCGTGAGGTAAAATTAATAATAATAAAATCCATTCCTTTATGCAAGAGTTTTACTGAATCAGTAAGTATGTCTGGTACCACTTGTGGCGGACGGCTGGGGTCCCTTACCAGGCTGGGACGGCCTGACTTTGGAAGGACCAGGGAAGAAGCGTTTCTGGAGCATTACCTCCTCTGGGGCACTAGAGGGCAGCCCCCCTGGAGTGAAGTGGTACCACAGGTTTGGAGCATGGAAGCTCAACCCTGTTGGGGCCCATTGACACCGCCAGGGAGTGCCAGGAGAACTGTTGAGCCCTTTGATGCAGCACTGCCGCCGCACGCAGAAGTGCTGCCGGAAAGCACCTGGAGCACTTCTGGGTGCCTTCTCAAAGGAGCCAGCTGCTGCTGTTCTGGGAGTCAGAGTCAGGTGGGAGAACATGAAGCTTGTCAGGAGGAGTGGAGTGGAGTGGAGAGAAAGAGAAAAAGAAAAGGTTGTGTGCTTGTACATGTGTCTGTCTATGTCTGGTTGGGGCGGCAGGAGTGCCTTCTGGTGGTCCACACACTGTATCAATCAGATATTATACTACACATGTTCTGTGTGCTAGCTTACTATTTCTTGGTGTGCATTATTCACATTGTATCTTGCATCACAACTCAGAATATGTATCATGTAGAGTGAGCTCTATACAAGGGAATGCATTATACATGTGCATGCACTGAAGTGAACGTCAGCATAGAAAAATTAATTTGCAGTAAATCAACTTATCTGCAACTGTCAATGGCCTCAGCTCACAACAGTCATTTAGTAGTAACCATACCACAACAATAAATTCAGGAAGAAGCGACAGTTTTTCTAAAATGACATCTCTACTTCTTTGGGTCAATGTCTCCTGCTCTGGGTAATTCTTTAGAATTAGCTGACTCTTGTCTCTAGAATTGTCACACTGTATGCATGACCCGTTTCTCTGTACTCTCTATATGTGGCAATGGTCACCCTACAAACCTATCTGCTGTTTATGTTTAACCCCATAATGGCAATTGTTTTTCTAGAATTACTGACCAGCATGTTCTTCCTCGATGGAGGTATTGGCATTGACGTTACATATCCTGGTCCTAAGGATGCGTTGTACAGTTCTTCCAAACTTCCAGGACTTTGTGGTGAAGATGCAGGACTCTTCCCACCACTACTTCGCCTGTATGATGTGGTCTTCTCTGAGCTGAAGTACAAAAGAATTAAGTCACATTAAAAAAAGGCATTTTTCAAACACAATCATTACATTCTTTAAGACATCAGTAAGAACTGTTACACGATACTCTAAAATGTGAGGAGCTTTTTAATCATTTTTAAACAGTCTGAGCTGTTTAAAAAACTCAAAACAGTGAAAAAAAGTAACAATAAAACATGAATTGGGTTGAAGAGTATTTGTTTCACACACACCTGAGCTTAAGACAGGATACCAGTTAATCAAACTGTACGATTACACAGAACCAATTTATAATAACTAGTTAACCTGACAGATGTGTCTTATGGTTATGGGATATCACTGGAACAACCAGAGAATATCTACCCACCGCCTAAACTAAAAGAAACTCAGTGAATACGGCATGAGCCAAAAACAGAATGGTGTCAACTCACGTTGTAACTGCTGCACAAGCTACTCCTGAAATCCACCACAACTACACAAACATACAGATCCGTACGTTTTAGGCCAGTAAGCTTAACGTGCATCACAAGTACATTAATGGAAACAATTATTAAGGAAAAGTTTGAGCAGAGCATGTCTAGAACAAGAGTGTTAGCAAATAGTACACAGGGGTTCATGTTTCACTAATACGCTGGAGTTCTATGATGAAGCAATAAAAGCATACAATAATATTTATCTGGATTTTTAGAAAGCTTTTGATAAGGTCCCACATCAAAGGTTAATGATTAAACAAAAAGAAGTGGGAATTCAGGGCACGGTGTGTAGGTGGGTGTAAGATTAGCTCAAACACAGGAAGGAAAAAGTTACGTTCAGGTCAGTTACTTTTTCAGAAGAAAGCAATGTTAAAAGTAGTGTTCATCAAGGATCATTTTTAATATGTATACACAATCTGGACAACAATATAATCAGTAAGCTGGTTAAGACTGGGTGGCACGGTGGCGCAGTGGTAGTGCTGCTGCCTCGCAGTAAGGAGCCCTTCCCAGTTCACTTCCCAGGTCCTCCCTGCGTGAGTTTCCTCCGGGTACTCCGGTTTCTTCCCACAGTCTAAAGACATGCAGGTTAGGTGCATTGGCGATCCTAAATTGTCCCTAGTGTGTGCTTGGTGTGTGTGTGTGTGCCCTGCGGTGAGCTGGCGCTCTGCCCGGGATTTGTTCCTGCCTTGTGCCCTGTGCTGTCTAGTGGTAGGGAGGATAAAGCTGAATTACTTGAATTGCTACTGAGGGACTTGGACAGCCTACAGGTTTGGACAAATTTGGGGCAAATGAAATTTAATGTTAGTCAAAGTAAAGAATTACATGTGGGAAGCTGAAATGTTAGATATGAGGTCTGAAATGTGAAACTACCCCTTATGAGAAGGACATCATAGTTACAGTGGACTCATCACTACCAACACCCAGATATACAGAAGCCATCAGAAAAGCTAATTGGATATTAGGTTACACATCATAATGTCTGGAGTATAAGTCAAAGAAGGTTATGCAAAAGTTATATAGAACGCTTCATTTATAAAGCTTTGCATGGATTTGAGTGTGAAAATATGCATTTGTCAAAAACAAAAACAAAAAAAAAAACAGAAAAATTAGTATGCCATAAAAAATCTGATTTACAAAACCAGGCGTACGCACAGTTCTACCCAATTTATCACCCTGTAAATATGCACACATATGAATGTGCCCTGAATATATGGGGCATGCTAATCAGCCCTCATACATATGCAATCACGATGCTGCAGAACTTCACTAGCTGATAGACCAGCCTCCATCCTTCCACGTCGAGAGCCCCAATCACTCCGACCTTCATTTAAGAGTATCTGGCTTTGCTCTGCAACTGAAAGCGCAAGATAATGTGCTTCCTTTTAGCACCTTCTCCGCTGTGTTCTGGGGGTCCATGAAAAACATAAAATGCCAGTGTCAGAGCGAGCAGCTACTGTCATCTGGTACATGTGATGACTTGATTGCTGTTACTATAAATAGTACAGGCCATGTGAAACACTGAGGGTTCGGCCAGTTACCTTACCAACAAGCTGACCACCACCTACAGTACCCGTAACGTCTGTTAAAAGTACTTTGCCTCAAAATAAACGAATCACGTGTTGACCCAGGCCATTGAGATATGACATTTGCCAGCCACATTATGGCATCCCAGATGACTAATGCATTAATGGAATTTGACTACGTTGATTAAAAAAATAATAACTTTGTTCTCACCAGGTGCCCTTTTTGCCATTTGAGTGCTTCAGTTACATTAGGAGACACGGACACTGTTGTAAACTGCCTTTCTATTTTGGCAAAAATATGTTATTTTTTAATATACAGTATGTACACCCCACACAAATATGAAAACAATGTAGTGTATCATTTGCTCAGTTATTGGCTTCCAGCATAGTGGGCATGATGGTTGAAGCCTGGCTGAGATATTCCTAACCTGTTGGCCAGTTCCCTGAGAAATGACAACAGGTAGCAAATATAATCTTATGAAAAACAAAGTTTTTCAGTGCACATACAGTAGGTGTAATTATAATAAGGGCTCAGTAATATAAATTATTATACACATGAGTCATCTTATAGCTAGTTTGGCTGCATTTCCCTACATTACCATGGGTGTCCTTATTTCATAGTTTCTCTTGAAATGTTGCACACACATGGGTCAGAGTTACCGTAAATATACACAAATTCCCCTGTCAAGTTTTCTTTTGTAAATCCCAGTGTTTGCATGGGAAGTTGGGTAAGCACATTTCGAGCCTCTTTTTGTGCGTACACAAGCTTTATAAAATGAGGCCTCTGGAATGTGTTTAGTTTTGGTCTCAATATAACAAAAAAGACAAAGCAGCATTAGAGAAAGTCCTGTGGACAGCAGCTGGGCCGATTCCAGGACTAAGAGGTCTGAGCTCTGAGAAGAGACTGAACGGGCTGAACCTTTTCATCTTAAGCAAATCGATATTAGGAGGGGACATGAAAGGAATTAGTACAGCAGATCCCAGTTGGTACTTTAAAATAAATTCTGAAACAAGGACACGGGAACACAGTTAGAAATTTGCTGAATGCAGATTTTGCACAAATTTTAGGAATTTTTCTTCATGCAAAAAACCACGGACACGTGGAATAACTTTGAAAGTAGTGTGCTTTAAAATTGGACTTTAGAGATATTCAAAGATAGACTTGATGTGATTCAGGACAATACAGGTGAATAGGATGGACACGCTTATGGGGCTGAATGGCCTGCTCTCTTCACAATTTTTTCGAATATTGCATTGTTTTAAAGCCCCGTCATTTGATTAAACTCTAAGCAAGCTGTGTGAATATATGATCGACCGTTGTCCTATACAGGGTTGATTTCTGCCTTTTTCCCCCCGATGTTGCTAAGAAAGGCTCCTGCTGCATGTGACTCTCAAATGGATCAACCGTATTGTAGAACATCATTTCACATCTGAACAAGTTGAAATTTCGGCCATCAATAAAACACTTAAACACATAAAAAAATACTTAAATGTCAACATAATTTACTATAAGACCATTTGAGTTTGTCTGCATTGATTCACTTTACAGATGAGTGACTGGCAGTGCTTTCAATCTGATTTTGCAGTCGCAAATTATTATTTTTAAGTGTTTCGTTACATATGATAAACTGCAAGTTTGGCTCTTCTCTAGTATCTCAAAGATTTATTAGTGTGGTTAATATTTATCTGGTCCAGTGTCACTAAATGTGGGGGTGTATGTGAGCGTGCCTTGCATTGGTGGTCTGCCAGCTTTGTACCCAGTGATACTAGGATGGGCACCAGCTCTGCATGACCATCTCATATTGCAGATATCTGTGGGTTTTTTTTTTTTTTTAATTAATTTTTATTGTAATCATTCCATACAAACAGATCAATTTATAACCAAACAAAATTGAAGACAAATCAAACCCCACCCCTGAGAAGGAGAGCTAAGACAAAGGAGAATTGCTTAGGGCTTTTTAATAAGGCAACAATAAATAAAAGAAAGGGAGAAACAAATATATAGAAGATATCTGTGTTTAACGATGGATGGTCGGCTATGCAGCTCCAGGTTAAGGCTCTCACATGGTTCAGAAGACACCAAGTGCCCACTCGTACCCACAACTGTCAGTCTCTCATACTAAAGTGTGATTGTTGGCTGGTGGCAGCATTTCTACTGCTCCTAGAAAGTTTTTCTGTGTTCTGCCTCTGGCGGATAAATGGTAAATGCAGACAATTCCATGCTGACACATAAATTGGAAGTGCATGGAAAGCCTCATGGAAGAATATGGTCAGAATACCGGTCACATAGATTGGAATAATAGTAGTAATAATAATAATAATAATAATAATAATAATAATAATACATTAGGGTGGCACAGTGGCGCAATGGGTAGCGCTGCTGCCTTACAGTTAGGATACCCAGGTTCGCTTCCCGGGTCCTCCCTGCGTGGAGTTTGCATGTTCTCCCCGTATCTGTGTGGGTTTCCTCCGGGTACTCCGGTTTCTTCCCACAGTCCAAAGACATGCAGGTTAGGTGCATTGGCGACTCTAAATTGTCCCTAGTGTGTGTGTGCACCCTGTGGTGGGCTGATGCCCTGCCCGGGGTTTGTTTCCTGCCTTGTGCCCTATGTTGGCTGGTATTGGCTCCAGCAGACCCCCGTGACCCTGTAGTTAGGATATAGCGGGTTGGATAATGGATAGATATTTATGTTGGTCTGTGGAGTACAAATGGGCTCATTTTCCTGCTTTTCCTCTCACTGTTACCCCAGTTCATTGACTCAGGTTTTAGCTTGTGCTGTACAGGCTCCAATGTTCTCTAGAGGTTAGTCCTCATTGACTAAAATCGTTTCCTTCAATCAGTGCTTGACTTTCATAGCAACTAGAAGGTCCAAATGCTTCTCCACTTTTAATTTCCAAGTCAAATCTTTTCTAAAAAAGAAAGATCTTTTGTATCTGAAACAGAAGAGAGAGAAAACACTGAACGAGTAGATACAGAAATTATTCAATGAGTATTCAAGAGGCAGATAGCAATTTTTTAAATGTCTTGCCAAGAAGCCTTGTCCCTATTAACAGGAAAGCAGCAGATTTTAATGGACACCATTTAAATGTGAATTAAATTAAGACAATGTAAATTAATTAACATGTTAATACAGTAGAAAACCAAATAGTAACTTCTTCAGTCAGACTAGACCTAGATTGTGTGTAACATGATGAAAGCTTTAAAACCTAAAGGATTTAAACAAGAATGGGAAAAAACTTGTGCTTGCCACAAGATGGCACTCCTGCACTGCTACTTTGAGAATCCTTATATTAAGCCTGTGTTTTTAAAAATTGTCGGGGTCTATTACAGCAGCACAACACCGGAACCAACCCATTACAGGGTCCCCCCACTCATACTCCTCCTAACACACCAATATAGACCAATGAGATCTTACTGCTGCGGTTAAAAGGGCTGCTCTGAACTGGTTCAGGTCATATCTTACTGATAGACACCTTCCAGTAACTTACAATCCCTCTTTTTCGTCTACTGCTCCTGTTAAATGTGGTGTTCCTCAGGGATCCATTCTGGGTCCTATTTTATTTTCTATATATCTCCATCCTATAGGTGCTGCTTGTAGAAAGTTTCATTTTTTTTTTTTCATTGTTATACTGATGACATGCAGGTCTACATTCCTGTGTGTAACTCTTCAATAAATCGGCTGCACAATTGTCTTGTAGAACTAAGATCCTGCCAAAGCTTAAATTGGTTTGGAACTCCTTAGCTCTTTTGCAGACGTTTGCAAACCTCATGTTTGGAATCTTGGGGTTATTTATGATAGTAACCTCTTCTTTTGAGAAACAGATAAATTCTGTTCTCAAGAGGTGCTTTTTAAAGCTTCATCTTTTAGCCAAGGTTAAATCTCGGGATCTTGAGAAAGTTCCGTATGCTTTTATCTTTTCTTGGCTTGATTACAACCTGTTGTATTCTGGAATCAGCAAATCAGCAAATCCGTGATATGCAGGTTACAGTTGGTGCAGAATGCTGCCGCCTGTTTTTGGTTGGGACAAGAAAGTTTGATTCTGTATCTCCAATTTTCTGCCTGTTAGTTTCAGAACTGATTTTAAAATCAACACATTGTGTGTTATGCACCAGCTTTCCAGAATGCTTAGACCTACCGGTCAGTTGTCTCTTGTTGTCCCTGGTACTAGTGCAAAACTAAGGGGGACAGAGCTTTTGCAGCTGCTGCACCTTGTCGGTGGAACTCTTTACCTCATTACATTAAGGAGACCCCCTCAATTGAACTGTTTAAAACGAGACTGAAGACGCATTTCTATTCTCTAGCATTCCTTGATCTTCAGTGATACTGATGGCTCCTTCCTCATAGTCATTTATTTGCTTTCAACTTACTGCTGGCTTGTATTGTTTTTTTTATTGTATTTTATTTTATTTTATTTATGTTTATTGTATATTTTATTTTAAAGCACTTTGGCTACAGAATTAGTGATGTTGTTTTAAATGTGCTCTATAAATAAATTGTCACTGACATTACGAGACATTGACTCTTACCAATGAAACTAACCAACGCGTCCTTGGGGGTTGTGGGAATTAATAACAGTCAGTCAGTCATTGTCCAACCCGCTATATCCTAACACAGGGTCACGGGGGTCTGCTGGAGCCAATCCCAGCCAACACAGGATGCAAGGCAGGGACAAACCCCGGGCAGGGTGCCAGCCCACCACAGGGTACACACACACACCCAAAGCACACACACTAGGGACAATTTAGGATCGCCAATGCACCTAACCTTCAAGTCTTTGGACTGTGGGAGGAAACCAGAGCACCCAGAGAAAACACATGCAGACACGGGGAGAACATGCAAACTCCATGCAGGGAGGACCCAGAAAGCAAACCTGGGTCTCCTTACTACGAGGCAGCAGCGCTACCACTGCGCCACCGTGCCGCCCATAATTAATAAGAACAAAATAAAAATAAAAATACATTTTATTTCTATAGTGCCATTCCCATGCTCAAAGCACTTCATAGAAATTCAGAAACAACAACTGGACATATACAACATTGTATACAAATAATATCTGCATAAAACACTAAATAAAAATAAATGAAATTGTATAAGAGACAATAAACCAGAATAAAATACAAAAGTTTGAATACTACAAGATAAACTGAACAAATAACATAACTTGTGATACAAACACAAATCTACCTGGGCATCTGGACAGAGAGGGTAAGCTGAGATGAGGGTCAGAATGTCAGGGTCAGTTCAAGGCCTTGTTAGTTTTTTTTTTTTTAAGAATGAATTGAGTCAGCTGATCTCAATGACTCAGAGACGGCAAAACTAGCTCAGCAGTTGGAGATCACGGAGACGGTCGCCCTTACTGGTGACTACTGGACATCACTTGGAAATCATAGCTACCTCGGGGTTACAACCCATTATGTCGATGAAGATTGGAAACTGCATTCACATGCAGTCATGAAAACATTGGAGAGACATCATGCTGAAACATGCACCGAACATTTTATGGATGTAGCAAAGCAGTGGAACGTTGAGAATAAAGTAAGCACACTCATTACAGATAGTGCACGAAATTTAATTTCAGCGGCAGGACAGCTGTCTTTCGAACACTTGCCATCCATAGCGCACAGCATTCAACATTCTGTCACAGTGTCTCTGTAGAACAGTGCATTTGACAGCGCACTTTCCAAATGAAGAAAGGTGGTGGGGCACTTCAAGCCCAGTCCATCAAATACTGCAGAACTTGAGAAACAGCATGTCGTGCATGGCCTGAAGACTGAGACCTGAGAGATGGAACTCCACTGTGGAGATGGTGAAGCGTGTGTGAAGAAACGAACAACCACTAAGAAATGCACTAGCTCTACATGTAAAACTAACATGGTCATGCCAACAAATGCTGAGATGGAGAAATTTCAGAAGCTGGAGGCACTGCTCGAGCCCTGCAGGTAATACACACGTTTTTTTTTTCTAGCAATCTCGCACATCGTCACTGAAAAATGTGCGTCTCCATTGATCATTAGTGGGAGGGTGGTGGAGTACTGAATTCAAAAATGTCTGGACCACTATGAAGCAGAGCCTGTCATCAACACGGAGGACACACATGCTCTGGTATACAAAGAACTAGCTTGCCTTGCTCGCAAATACTTGGCAACACGTAACACATCAGTGCCTTGCCAGAGGTTGTTTTCACTCTATGGGCATATTGTGCAGAAAAAGCAAGCTGCCTTGTCCTCTGGAAATGTGACCAAACTTGTATGTTTAAGCAACTGGCTTGGTTTAATAAAATAGAAATAATGTATTATTCATAATAATCCAAAAGGGCAACCTGCTGAGAAATTAACTTGGCTAACTACATTAACAACTTTGAATTTTATTCTTTTTATAAAATCCTGTTTCTGGAGTATTTGTATAGCTTTTGAGTGAGATTTATTAAGCATTATTGAGAAATACATGGAGAGTGCAGTATGAGACTATATGTCTTAAATATATGTCATCTGTTTTACAATATAAGTCCAATTGTTTGTTTTCTATGTTCAGCATAGTATAGCCCTAGAGTATGAGTGAATAAAGCCTCCTCACAGTTGAGGTTCTGTTTTTATTTCATCTTGTTCCAGTTACCTGAATACGTGAAGTACATTTATATGCCATTATATTGTGTCGATTCTTCTTAATATGGTCTGATTGCAGTTCCACCCTGGGGGGGCTAAACGTTAACATTATTCAAAGTTATTGTTTGTTTTTACCTGCATGTTTATTACTCTTTAATTTAATATTGTTTTTTGTATCAGTATGCTGCTGCTGGAGTATGTGAATTTCCCCTTGGGATTAATAAAGTATCTATCTATCTATCTATCTATCTATCTATCTATCTATCTATCTATCTATCTATCTATCTATCTATCTATCTATCTACAGTGGTGTGAAAAACTATTTGCCCCCTTCCTGATTTCTTATTCTTTTGCATGTTTGTCACACAAAATATTTCTGATCATCAAACACAGTTAACCATTAGTCAAATATAACACAAGTAAACACAAAATGCAGTTTGTAAATGGTGGTTTTTTATTATTTAGGGAGAAAAAAAAAATCCAAACCTACATGGCCCTGTGTGAAAAAGTAATTGCCCCCTGAACCTAATAACTGGTTGGGCCACCCTTAGCAGCAATAACTGCAATCAAGCGTTTGCGATAACTTGCAATGAGTCTATTACAGCGCTCTGGAGGAATTTTGGCCCACTCATCTTTGCAAAATTGTTGTAATTCAGCTTTATTTGAGGGTTTTCTAGCATGAACCGCCTTTTTAAGGTCATGCCATAGCATCTCAATTGGATTCAGGTCAGGACTTTGACTAGGCCACTCCAAAGTCTTCATTTTGTTTTTCTTCAGCCATTCAGAGGTGGATTTGCTGGTGTGTTTTGGGTCATTGTCCTGTTGCAGCACCCAAGATCGCTTCAGCTTGAGTTGACGAACAGATGGCCGGACATTCTCCTTCAGGATTTTTTGGTAGACAGTAGAATTCATGGTTCCATCTATCACAGCAAGCCTTCCAGGTCCTGAAGCAGCAAAACAACCCCAGACCATCACACTACCACCACCATATTTTACTGTTGGTATGATGTTCTTTTTCTGAAATGCTGTGTTCCTTTTACACCAGATGTAATGGGATATTTGCCTTCCAAAAAGTTCAACTTTTGTCTCATCAGTCCACAAGGTATTTTCCCAAAAGTCTTGGCAATCATTGAGATGTTTCTTAGCAAAATTGAGACGAGCCCTAATGTTCTTTTTGCTTAACAGTGGTTTGCGTCTTGGAAATCTGCCATGCAGGCCATTTTTGCTCAGTCTCTTTCTTATGGTGGAGTCGTGAACACTGACCTTAATTGAGGCAAGTGAGGCCTGCAGTTCTTTAGACGTTGTCCTGGGGTCTTTTGTGACCTCTCGGATGAGTCGTCTCTGCGTTCTTGGGGTAATTTTGGTCGGCCGGCCACTCCTGGGAAGGTTCACCACTGTTCCATGTTTTTGCCATTTGTGGATAATGGCTCTCACTGTGGTTCGCTGGAGTCCCAAAGCTTTAGAAATGGCTTTATAACCTTTACCAGACTGATAGATCTCAATTACTTCTGTTCTCATTTGTTCCTGAATTTCTTTGGATCTTGGCATGATGTCTAGCTTTTGAGGTGCTTTTGGTCTACTTCTCTGTGTCAGGCAGCTCCTATTTAAATGATTTCTTGATTGAAACAGGTGTGGCAGTAATCAGGCCTGGGGGTGGCTACGGAAATTGAACTCAGGTGTGATACACCACAGTTAGGTTATTTTTTTAACAAGGGGGCAATTACTTTTTCACACAGGGCCATGTAGGTTTGGATTTTTTTTCTCCCTAAATAATAAAAACCATCATTTAAAAACTGCATTTTGTGTTTACTGGTGTTATATTTGACTAATGGTTAAATGTGTTTGATGATCAGAAACATTTTGTGTGACAAACATGCAAAAGAATAAGAAATCAGGAAGGGGGCAAATAGTTTTTCACACCACTGTATCTATCTATCTATCTATCTATCTATCTATCTATCTATCTATCTATCTATCTATCTATCTGATTGAGCTTAAAAATCTTTGTGGTGAAATTTCAACATAAAAAAAAAATAATCACGATTAATTATGGTATACAAAGTCATGCGATTAATCGCAATTAAACTTTTTGATCGCTTGACAGCACTAATTTTAATATATATATATATATATTTTAATGCACCTCCCAGAGAAATATATTATGAAAGTACTGTACCTTCCTCTTTTAAATCCTACCACAGTCTCTTAAAAAGTGACACTTTAATTAAGCCATAAAATGGGGCTATGCAGATATTATCCATTCAAATTAGCATGAGAGTTTTAATCATTAAAAGGTCAGAAAATCTTATTAAAGAAACACATAATCTGTACAATTAAATACTTAAAAAACCTTTCGCTGAATAGCTAATATTTTGTAAGATGTCTGTTACTTGACCCATTAATAGACATTTAAAAATATATAATGTTTGCTAGCACAGTCATTATAAAGTTAACACTACATTCTCAAAACCCACTTTATACAGTTCAGAGATGCAGTGGGCTAGAGTCGTTTCTGACAGCACAGAATGCCAGTCCAGTACAGGGCCCACTCATGCACCACACACACACTTGGCACTCACATTCCTACTGGGGCCACTTTGGACTCACCAGTTAATCAAACACATCTTTGGGAATGTGGGAGGAAAACCAGTGCAAGACAAGGGGAGGACATGCAACATCCATACAGATGATGAGCAGGCAAAGATATGAACTGAGGAAGTTGAGTCACTGAGGTAGCAGCACCACCTAGCGCATCGTCATACTCATTATCATTATTATTTTTTTGGAAGATGACTATTAAGGCATCATGTTACAGAAGTACAATTGGAGCACAGACAGTTTAACAGAGTCACCCAGACTCACACAATAAGCCATAGGCAGGGACTACACTAATACTCGGTACAGTCTAATGCCTTGACCACTAGGGGGCCACAGTGACTACCTTACTGGTACAGTTCAGTTTGTTCCAAATTCCCACAGCGTAATGTCTGGCAGGTTTACTGATTCACCAGGAGTAACACACTTGAGTCATCAGGGAGCCTGATTTACAAGTGCAATGGCTTTATTTTGTTATTTTCTCAATATGAGAACTTGCAGGTTCAGTAACTTATTTTAGTTCAAGCATTCAGTTAGTGGCAGGTACTGAATCTACATCCATGTGTTGTACACTCCAGGACCAAACCACTTTGGGTTCACATAGTCTGCTTTACTAAGGCAATATAACAATCTCCATATTTATGCAATATGAATGTAGTCAAGCGATGAAGTGACTCAGTAAGGGTTACACAGTAAGCCAGAGGTGTTGACTGAATTAAAAATCTTAATTCTGTGTAGCCTGAAGCCTTGGACACCAGGGAGTGACACTGCTTGCACAGGGTGCCTCGAATCTGTGCAGGGAACAATGAAATCTCAAGACTATCAAGACATTCTGAAGTGAAACGTACTGCCTGGTGTCAGAAAGCTCTGTCTCAGTCACAGGTCACAGACCTTCCAACACACACAGCTAAAAGCGCCCAAGAATGGCTAAAAGTAAAACATTGGACTATTCTGAAGTGGCCTTTTATGAGCCCTGATCTGAATTCTATCAAACATCTATGGAAAGAATTGAAACATACAGTCTGGAGAAGGCCCCCTTCAAACCTGACCCAGCTGGAGCAGTTTGTTCAGGACAAATTTTCTGAACTACCTCTGGACAGGTGCAGACATCTCATTGAGACCTACAGGAATCGATTGTTTGCAGTGATGGCTTCTAAAAGTTGTGCAACAAAATATTAGGTTAAGCATCATATCATTTTTGCCCAGGCCATTTTTATTTGTGTTGTTATCTAATCATAATATCCCTCGAGGTTGCTGGATATCATCGCCGGCCTGTACACTAGTACTGTGAGTGCTGTGCAGAGTGGAGGCAGGACCTCTGCGTTTTTCCCAGTTGATTCTGGGATTCATCAGAGGTGTGTTCTGCTCCTGCTTTGAGTACTGAGAAAAGCGCTATATAAATGTAATGAATTATTATTATTATTATTATTACTCTGCTCAATGCTTGTATGGACTGGGTGTTGGGCAAGGTCGTGGAGTCCAGTGGCCGTGGGGCATCTGTTGGTGAAGAAAGGTTCACGGATCTTGACTTTGCTGATGATGCTGTGATCTTCGTGGAGTCAATGGAGGCTCTGATCGGGGCGCCTGAGAGACTGAGCGAGGAGTCTGAGTGTCTGGGCTTGTGAGTGTCCTGGATAAAAACCAAAGATCCAGGCCTTTAATGACCTCTTAGGCACAGCCATCAGCAGTGTGTCTGTTTGCGGAGAGAGTGTCGACCTTGTTCAGAGGTTTACTTACCTTGGCAATGACATTCATGTCTCTGGTGACTCTCCCTATGAAGTCAGTAGATGGATTGGGAGAGAATGGGGGGTCATGAAGTCACTGGAAAGGGGTGTGTGCCTCTCCCAATATTTATGCAAAAGGATGAAGGTCCAAGTCTTTAGAGTCCTGGTGCTTCCTGTTCTGCTATATGGTTGTGAGACATGGACGCTATCCAGTGACCTGAGATGAAGACTGGACTCCTTCAGTACTGTGTCTCTCCGGAAAATTCTTGGGTACCGTTGGTTTGACTTTGTGTTGAATGAGTGGTTGCTCACAGAGTCCCAAATGAGGCACATTACCGGCATCGTGAGGGAGCGTCAGTTACGGCACTACGGCCATGTGGTGCGTTTCCCCGAGGGTGATCCAGCTTGTAAGATCCTCCTTGTTGGGGACCCAAGTGGCTGGACCAGACCAAGCAGTCGCCCACATAACACCTGGCTGTGGCAAATAGAGGGTCATTTCCAGAGAGTGGGACTGGACCGCATGTCTACCTGGGGGGTTGCAAACCGAGATCTCAAGTTGTTTCGTTGTGTAGTTTGAGCGGCATCTAAACTATTCTGTTTAAGTCTGATTTTTGTAAAATAGTGAATAAACATTGATGGGTGCCAATTACTTTTGTCAGTTTCGAGTTATTTTAGAGACAATTGTGACTTCTTTTTTAATGGGGGGGGGGGGACCAACAAATCTGTCCACGTTTGAACTTTCCCTCCATTGTCACAAGGATGCTCTATAAACATGGAAGGCATGTTCTCTTAAATTGAAACCTTTTCTGCTTTAAAGTGGTCATATTTGCTAAGTTTTAAGGCTTTTTCTTTTACATTTGGACACTGGTATCCTAAAGCCCCATTGTAAACTGTAAGAACAGACAAGGCATTTTTAAAATCAATAAATAACTTCACTTCAGAACACAATTTCCAAATACCAAATTAATGTATACCATGATTATAAAGTACTGAACATATCCTCTCTAACCACCAGAGGGCCACACTACCTGCTTTTCATACACAGCATAATTATTTCTGCACATATTATGCTGCCTATTATTTATGTATTTCTTCATAGAGTACAGTACGAGTACAGGGAGATAATGTGATTCATCTGAAGTCACAAATTAAATTAGAGATGAGGTCTACATTGGGAACATGGTCCACATCTCCTAACCACAACACCACCTTAAAATGTACATTTATATTGTGTGGACTATTAAAATTGGACAAATTTTATAAAGTTGAACCAACCTTATGACACATAACGAAAACTCATCTTTTACTTAAGCTATCTCCTGCTACTACTTTACTTAAATGCTTGCATTGTTGTTACCTGATAGGTCCAAGATGGGTCTGATCCGTTCCATTTCTCCGGGATTCAGGTTGTACTGTACTGTCCCAGAAAGCAGTCTGCCTATGTAGCCGGCAAGCAGGCTCTCCAGCACTCTTGGGGGCAGAGGATCGGCGGCACACCGGACCATCTGGCTGACTGAGACTGAGGTGGCCTGGTGAAACTTGGGAGTTTGAGTTCTCATATCCAGGATGTGATGTTGGATTTGAGGGGCGTCGTACAGGAAGTTGGCACTCATAAGAAGGTGAGGATATTAGTGGATCTGATCGACCTAATTGAAAAGTGGAAATAAGCACCCGAACAATCATTTGTGAGCTATTCAAGCCTACTAATGCTAATCATTTCAATAATTAACACTTAAGTGCCGCTTACTGCATTTACATACCATAATACAGGGTGGCCCATGAAAAAGTGTCCTGCCTCCACCAAGACGACTGCATTACATGGTGAAGAGAAAAATGATCAAATTTGGTACTCACATTTAAAGAAGATGCTGAAAGTGATCTCCAAGGAAACAAGGTAGGAGACACAACCGCAGCCGCCTGTCCAGCGGCAAATGAGACAGAAGTCGTGTCGGTGGAGGCGGGCCACTTTTTCGTGGGTCACCCTGTATATGACAACATTCTCAAATCTGCTTAGTCCAACTCAGGGTTTGTAGGGGACTAGAGCCTATCACGGCAGCTCTGGGTGCTAAGCCCAATGCAGGATCCAGCCAAGTAGAGACATGTAGAACGTGTAAACTCCACATGGACAGCATACTCTGTAGTGTAGCCAGTGTTTAAAGTATGTCATTTTGATCTGTAAAGTTTATTTCATTGTATCTGATTTTATTCATACCAGAAACATTTAGGTAAAACAGCTGACAGGAAAAAGACACAAGTCTCTCACATAACACACAAGGCAGGGAGATGAGATGACTCAGGTGTTACCTAGGACTGAAGTGCTGCTGTGCCTTGATCAATATTATGGCCAGTTTCACCAGAGTCATTCAGCTATTTTCAGGGCTTCCCATATTAATATTATCAAGCAAGCTGGCTGATGGTTAAGGAGACAGACTTGTGACAAGAAATAAACAAACTGTTTAAGGCAGGGTATTCAGGGTAATGAAGGAATGTGCAGGGACCCAAAAAAGCTCAGTTTCTGGTAACTGTTCCATTTTCTGTGAGTGTTGAACCAGCGAACCAGATTGCACCCATCTTATGAGCTTGCACGATCATTTTTGAGACTGTAGAAAAGGTATAAAGGTTTAGACAATGCACAGCACAGCAGAGCTTACCTATGGACCGATGGAAGACATCATTCCTGCGTGTGTCTAGGACATAATGCTTTCCCACTCTCTCTGTTAAAGACTAGATGAGCGGCGATCGCAGGAAACATCAAGTCCATCATGCTTTGGCCAACTATAACTCCCCTTTGACTATTGTTTTATTATGAGTGTTAAGCCAATATTAAATTGAAAGCTAAAATATAATCTTCCTTTTGTGCGACTGATTCTTTCTTCCTTTTAGAATCAGCGCGTACTTTATTTTATATGTTTTTAAGTATATTAGTGGTATAGTAAAGGTTGCACCCTCTACAGTAACTTCCCAGTGAGTAAGCACTCCCTACTGGGTACACCATACAGAATTTAAACCTAGGAAGCCAGGCTCATGAGCCAGAAGCAGAAATCACTGCACGGCCATGCTGCCCTCATTTCAAAACATAACATTGTTAATTACTCCTTCATTTCTTGATTTCTTTTTCAATTGTTTTTCCAACTGTTCTTTTAATGGCATTTAGCTGTAATACTGTCCATTTTGGGACGGTCCAGTTCTGTCTTTAGTAGGCACAACACTAGGCTAGGCTCCAACTCCTTGCTACCTTGTTCAGAGTGAAGCAGATTTGGGAAGTATACTGATGCATGAATATTGACTTGGACTGAACTGAAAGAAGATGTAAATCACAGTCAGTCACTCACCTCGCTGAATGCTTTTGACAGGCAGAGGAGGCGGCACACCATCCAAAGGCGAGCCCTGAAAGGACCCCGTTTTGAGAAACTCAATATTCTCGTAGGTCTTATTAGTGACGCAGGTGTTCACATAACTCCACCGATGAGACGCTTTTCCACCTGACATCTGTGATCTCTGTGACCTCTGAAGTGGACTAATCTAATACAGAAAAAATGAAGAACATGCCATATATATATTATGCCTGTAATTGCGTCTTTTCCAGTTTCCCAAAACCGAGCAGCTACTTAGTTGGCAAAGTAGGATCCAGCATGAGTCAAACGCATAACAAAGGAAAATTTCTCAGTCCAATAAAGTTTGTTTTAAAAAAGTTTGGCGAAAGTTCAAAGCAACACATCCAGCCATCCATTTTCCAACCTGCTGAATCCGAACACAGGGTCTCGGGGGTCTGCTGGAGCCAATCTCAGCCAACACAGGGCACAAGGCAGGAACCAATCCCGGGCATGGTGCCAACCCACCGCAGTCAAAGCAACACAGTTCACATAAAAATAGAGCAAAAAGTCATTACACATGCAGAATAAAAGGTAAAAGAGGAAAAAATGATTCAGATACAAACTTAGCTTTTTCTTGTTAAACTTCAGTTACTTTCTATACTTGCAGGTTGTGTTAATTCTCTATGAAGAACTTACATATGCTTTACTTAATATACTGTATTCAGTACACTTTGTAGGTATAGCACTTTCAATACGTTATGATACAATTTGAAAACTGCTTGCCCTCCAACAGCAAGGCAGAGCACAAATTGGGACTAATCTGTAGTCAGAGGGACAAGAAATCATTAAAAAATTCCATTTCAGTTTAGCCTTTGAAGGATCTTCTTCTATAATACGCTACCATGGCTGTTCGTTTGTCTGTCCAGGATTTTAAATCACCTGTAGCTCGCAAACCATTTCACCTATTGACCTGGAATTTGGTACACATATACTACGTGAACTCTACTATCCGCTTTTGGTGTGATGATTTTTATTACTCTTTTTATTTGAATTTTATTTTATTGTAGAATCAACTCTCTGCAGTGCGCAGCAGGGTGGGCATGCGGTGCATGCGTACGTGCACTGTTCTCATTCCCTACCACCTTCATGGTCACTTCCCCTACCTCTTCATATCTTAAATCATTCTTGAGGCAGATTGAAGACTTAAGTGCCAGCTTAAGTGAAAAGTTAAGAAAAACGTACTAAGTAATTGTAGCACAAAAACTAACTTAATCAGTTTTAATGCGTAAAGATGCCGACGGAAGAAGATAAGCAGAGGGCCGCTAGGGTGGAGAAAAGAAGAGCTGCTCAGGAAACAGCAAGCGCATCAACGTCTGAGCAAACGAATGCTAAACATACAGAGAAAGAGGAGGAAAACTAATGAACGCTCAAGTCAAGTGGATTCACTGCACGTTATCGTGCAGTGAGCCGTTACTGGTATAATATAATCTCCTACAGTCTAAGCATTAATATATAGGTAAATATTTGAACATAACTAAGAAAATACTTCAATCAATTTGACATAACCTTACTAAATAGCAAATGGCTCTTACAATGACTTTAAACTCCACTGTTCTATATGACAAGCATCCTTGTTCTTGGCTTCTAAATGATGCCGTATGAGGCGGACATTCTTTATCTCGTCAATACTCTACCCTAGTGCATGGTGCTATGCTGCTCTGCTTCCAAACTAAGACCAAAAACTGAAAAATCTCAAAAGAAGATAAAGTAAGTAAATTATTTTATTGTCACTTGACACAAGTATTGCTACTGTTGGTGTTAATAACATTACAAACGTGACACTGCTGCTTAGCCATTTGTGTCTCGTTGAACTGGCTTATGACGATAAAGAAGAACAGTGAACTAGTTACAGCCCCGCCTGTGTCCTCACCTCTCCCAGTTCCCATTTCTTAAAAGCACAGAGTCCATCTAGAAGAGACTGCTGAAGTAGGTGCATTAGTGTTGTCCAAAGCTTACTTCGGTTCTAACAGCTACTCTGTCCGTTTGACAAAAGTTACATGCTGGCAATCCCAATCTTTTGTCGGTTTTACACAATATATACTTTGGTGTATATAAATGTAAAAAGTACCTTTTCATCTAAGTCATCTTCACTGTCATAGAAGTCATCCTGCTGAGCTTCCCAAGTATATTCCACATGGATCTGAGAGTTAAATTTCCCAGCCAGGACCTGCTCCAGCTGAAACACATAAAAGACCAAAATGAGAACACTTTTAACAGAAGTTGCGGTACTTCCACCTCCACCTAACTGCTTCTTCCCTGTCTCCAAGCTTCTTTACTGGACAGTCCCAGCCTGGTATACTGTGCGCGTGGGTGATTCTACTTTAAAATTAAATCTACCGGTGTCACTATTGTCAAACAAACAAACAAACAAAAGTCCAAGCATTGGCAGCTAAAGGTCAAGATGTTCTTGTAAAATCAAATCATAACTTTATCTTCAATTGTTTAGCAAATCTGGGTATCAAAGCATTTCTTATGACTGATGTGCTTGTTTCAATAAACTACAGTGGACTCAGAAAGTATTCAGACCCCTTCAGTTTTTGCACATGCAATTATGTTGTGGATTTCATTTAAATGGACAAATTTGCCACTTTCCCCCCATTAAAGTAAACCCATGATGAGAAAGTGAAAACATGTACTCAAAGTGTTTGAAAAAATGAATAAAGATCATCTTTTTTAATAAGAACTGTACTTAATATGATGAATAAATAAAATCACGTTGAACACTGACCTGTACACCAGTGAAAAATAAAGAATGATCAGCATGCTGTTACGTGAAGACTGTTTAGGGGTCAAAAACTGATTTTTGCTCAATTTTTCATAACTGACACCCTGTCATTAAATGCAGACCCTTAAAGTGCATTTCACTGGTTTTTGGTTTCTCAGACTGTGAAAACATGAAATGTGATCTTGACAGGACAAATGTTTTTGTGATAGTCCAACCACTGGAGACTTGATTATCAGGGAACAGTAAGTCAAGGATCTGACAAAGGCAATGCATTGTTTGTTTCTACCCAGGGTCAGTACATTTCAAAATTTTGTGTAATACAAGTTATCTGTTCAGAAAAGCAAAAAGATCATCGCTTAGGAAATTTGTTTAAATCAAATCCGTCCCACTGTATTAAATTTTAGGGATCCAGAAGTATTATGTACAAAAGGTCAAACACCTCGGGGTCAGAGTTTTTCACAGGATTTGGATTTTCAAATATTTGTAATTCATTTTTAGATCTGTTCAAACTGCTTTACTTCTATAGTTCATCATCCATTTTTCTTGATCTACATATTCTAACACAAGATCTTGAGGAACTGATGCCAATCTAAGAAGCACTAACTTCTTCATGGGCTGGGCCATTTACCGAACTACTGTTTTTTCATTATTTATTTAAAATGATTGGTTTTGTTTATTCTTCTTTCTCTACTGCTTTACTCTAAGAAAATCTGAACAAACAAAAAAAATTCTAACTTGGTAGAAGGCACATTTTATCAGTAATCTATGGCAGATCTGTTCTGCTATGCACTGTATTCTGTCTGGTTGCTCTGGACTAGTCTGTTATTAATTGTTAATTACCTAATTTACATGAATTTAAGTGTTTCTGGATTTTTTTTTGTGTCACTTGTAAACGCTAAACAACATAAAACAACTCAGACAAACAAAGTAAAGTGAAGGCAAGCAAACTGTCACAATGATCCTAAATGGCGTCACAGAACCTAATCCTGGCAGAAACCAACGCTGGACTGCTTACCGGTCTGTCACAGGGCACACTTACACTCGCACCCACTCCCTCATACTGGGACAACTCAGACATGCCAATGAATCTTAAGCACAAACTTTTAGGTTGTGGAAAGTAACCCAGAATATCCAGTTAGTGCCGTCAGTAATGTAGAGAATTTTATCTCGGGTGCAATTATTGCTGTCTGAAGCAACATAAAGGATTTTGAGCTAATTAATTGAATCAAATATACAATACTGTCATTTTCATAAAGTTTTTATTGGAGTTTAGTGATTTGGCAAGGGCTTAATTTTTCTATTTTTTTATGACAAAGTTGTATATTGCCCAGATTCAATAGAATATGTTGCCAAAAAAGGTATATAATATTCTCAATCTAATCATCTGAGTACATTTCAACCATTTAATCTTCAAAAGACTTCAGTTTTAATCATTGAAGTTAGCACAGATAGATAGATAGATAGATAGATAGATAGATAGATAGATAGATAGATAGATAGATAGATAGATAGATAGATAGATAGATAGATAGATAGATAGATAGATAGGAGTACTGTATTTGTTCCAAGATGGAATTCTGGCTTTGTAAAGAAGCTGAAGAAATAGCATAACTAGCAACAACAACACCACCCAGCAAACACACACAAAAAGTTACAGAAAATAAGAAAACATTTAAGGTAAGAGAGCCTTCCCAGTGACACGATATGACAGCATATTGCCGTATGTCCGACAGTGTTTCTTGAAACTCCTGTACCAATTATTTGTTGGATGAAAGTCCTTATTGTTGGTGTGTCAGAGAGAGGATACACATAATTGTTCATAATGGCCATCAGTTTTGTCTTCTTTCTCTCCACCATTACCTCCAGCAGATGTAGAGTATGTCCCTTGTCTGAGCTTCCCTTTGGAATCAGGCCTCTCATGAAGTGATGTTACCAGCCCAGCAGACAACATACTGGCTACCACACAGGTGCAAAACATATAGAGGATGTCATTACCCATATTAAAAGGAACGCAGTCCACTAAAAAAAAAAAAAGAGTCTGCTATGCCCTGTCTTATACAGTCTTCCGAAAAGACTAACCAATGTTCCTTACCAGTTCTGTGCATCTTGTGTGGTTCAGTTTCTTAGCAATGTCCAAGGCGGTTTCTCCAGCATTATTAGCTGAAATAGAAAAAAGGAAGTGAATGAATATTTGAAGTGTTATAAAAACATCAGAACTCATTCTTTTTAAGGAAAGACTTTCATCAGTCTAACCCAGACTGTAATCCACTAACTTCAGCCCAGCTACACCAGGCAATTTTACAAAAGCAAGTTGATCTCATCACCTTATACACATTTTACAAGACATGAACCCAATTTTATGCTACAGAAATACATTACCTGTGGTCTCTACGTCATACACTAATCTTTTCTTCTCAGCTTAATATGGCAATGCGATGGCCATACCTCGTATAGATAGATGATCATTTTGCCAATGATATGGTATTTCTACACTTCTGCTGGATAATTTATTGACTAACGGTACTCAATGGCAATGGGTCAGAGAGGGGATCTGCAGGTCCTCCAAGCACATCACGAGTGTGTCTCATTACTGAGCCTGCCTTTTTTATTAGCTTGTTGACTTGGTGGGCCTCTCTTGAAGTGATGTTACCAGCCCAGCACTCCACACTGTAGATCGTCAAACTGACAATCATAGAGCTGTAGAACATGTGAAGATGACACTGTCCACATTAAAGAAATGCAGTTTTCTAAGAAAAAAAACTGCTTTCCCCTTTCCTATATTGTTCCTTTGTGTTATGAGAATGGTTCAGCCTGCCGTTTATGTGGCAAACCAAGTACCTGTAGAAATCTGCCACTTTCATATCCACTTCCTGAATAGTGACCGTGGCTCTTTGGGGAAGTAAAAGTCAGTGACCAGTTCTTTGATTTTGCTGATGGTCAGACACAGACTGTTCACAAAGTTCTCCACCTGACTCCTATACTCAGTCTCAATCCCCTTATCAATACACCCCAAAGTGCAGAACCATCTGAGAATTTCTGTACATGCCATTGTGTTATACTGTATTTATAGTCTGAGGTATACAGAACAAATAGTAAAGGATGCAGGACTGATCTTTATGGTGCGCCAGTGTTACTCACATCCACATTTCAGACACTGTCCTTGAACCTCACAGTCACTGAAAAATATATTCATCCACATTTGGAGTTTATTGTTTATTTTCTTTTACACAACAAATCTTGTATTGAGGTAGTTTTATGCCATTGAAGAACAAAGAAAACAATCAAATGTTAAATTGAAAACAAATCTGTCATGATTTATTTTACTTAATTGTAAATAAAATCAAATTTTGTTAGCAGTTACTAAATATTGATTTTTCATAGAGACACTTCTGGTAGAAATTATAGCCATACAAAATTTAAGAGATTTTTCTTCTAGCTTTTTGTCTAGACACTGTAATTTATACCTTTACATCTTTCATTTTTCAAACCTGTTTATTTCACCACATGGTTACAGCAATTTGGAGCCAATCCCAAGTTCAATGGGTGCAAGGCAGATACGAGCCAGCCCTGGTCCTAGTCTGTTTTGACTGAGGAAGCAGTCAAGTAAGACAAGTGAAACTGTCTGGTGCCTGTCCGCCTTCTAGTGAACTTCTAAAGCCCTACAAAATGTCCTGGGACAGACAAGGAATTATTATATATATATATATATATATATGGGCGGCACGGTGGCGCAGTGGGTAGCGCTGCTGCCTCGCAGCTAGGAGACCCGGAACCCTCCGGGTGCTCCAGTTTCCTCCCACAGTCCAAAGACATGCAGGTTAGGTGGATTGGTGATTCTAAATTGGCCCTAGTGTGTGCTTGGTGTGTATGTGTGTGTGTGTGTGTGTTCTGCGGTGGGTTGGTGTCCTGCCCAGGATTGGTTCCTGCCTTGCGCCCTGTGTTGGCTGGGATTGGCACCAGCAGACCCCCGTGACCCTGTAGTTAGGATATAGCGGGTTGGATAATGGATGGATGGATATATATGATCTGCTTCTTGCAACTGAAAGAGGGCACCGTGGCGGATGTTAGCCGACTTGCTGACCAACCACAAGCGTTACCTGGTAGGTAACCAACCATACAATCAGATTGTGATTCAGACTACGAATGCCATGAATATATATATATATATGTATATATATATATATAAATATAAAGGTTTGGGTGCTCCTTGAAAAAAAAAAAAAAAAAAAAAACAGAATCAGACAGATCGCTTTCAGAATTCAAGGAAGAGACACTGATTTCCAGGAGAATTTGGATTTTTTTTTCTGTATCAATCATATGAATTACTTGCCTTGCACTTGAGGAAGCAAAGCAAAACTCTGGGAACAATACCCACTCCAGCCCCCCACCTCTCAATGCCAGCCTTGGCACCAGCCACAGACAGAATGCTGGTCCACTGCTGAGAAACTTCTTTTGACGTGTCATCACACACAGACAATGGTTGATTTAGAAGTTTCGGTTTACAGGAGATGTTTAGTGTTACAGACACTTTCAAAGAAGAGCAAAGTAACCCAAGGAATAAAATAGCAGAAAAAAAACCAGGAGATTAAGGTGCTAATACAGCAGGGGCAAAATCAATGTCATAAGCCACTGTTTTAGAACAATGCTTCTTGACTACTGGATCATGGTCCAAGGTCATGGGCTAATGGGGCTGGGTCAAGATTTGCTATTGTTTATAATGGTTATAATTGTTTTATAATGGCTTTTGATCACCTCCCTGCTCTGAAGATCATGCTCGATTCACCAAGTGAGACCCCACTTTCCCTTGTGATCTTCATGACGGAATCACCAAGGGGATTCATAAAGACTCTTACTTGGGAAAAAATGGGTCATGAAATCAAAAAGGTTGAAAATCATTGCTTTAGAGTGTCATATGACACACGAACAGTTAAAGAATAAGATAAATGTGAAAAACTACAACCAGTTCTAGAAAAAAAACAAATGTCTGGTTGTCTAGCATTTGTTAAAAAGGAAAAAAAAAAGCTCTGATGAAGTAGGTGACTTGTTTACTCATCCCATCTTCAGCATTCTATAATGTCATAAGTCCATGACAGAGAGTATAAAAAGAAAATGAAGTCATTGAAACTCAAGGCTTATAATATCTCTAATTTCACATCCTTATGGGCATGAACAGTAACAAAAAAAATCAAGTTTCAGCTTAAGCATTCTTTGCCAATGTCTACTTACTTGCCTGCAGTGCGGCTTTTCCCTTCAGCAGTAGTTTGACACACTCGACTTTGTTCAGCTGACAGCTGTAGTGCAGGGCTGTGCTCCCATCTGTCGTCGTCTTCTCTATGCTCCCACTGACCACAAATGTGGGAAAAACAAATTATTTCTAGAAAATACAGATTCATTGGAACTATTCTCTAAAGAAATCTAATCCATGTCAAATAATGACTTTGGACTCCAGGTTTCTAATCAGATTTCAAGTAGTGAAAGGGCTCTGAAGTTTGTGGACTTAAACGTTTAGTTAAAAAAAAATCAGCCAGACTGCTTTTTTTTTTTAATATTATCTACAGTAATGAGAGCCGTATTCATTTTCCCTGTGGGCTAAATTATATATTTAATTTCAAGAAAATGTAATAATTAGTAAAATAGCACAACACCCTCTCACTCTGCCATTTTCAGTAATTGATTACTCCTGTTCAGAGTCATGGAGTTGGAAGCATTAAGTACAAGGCAGGAACAAACCCTGGTCATGGTGCCATTCCATCACAGAGCACACACACATACTCACTCACTCACTCACATACACACCCATAGTCACCAATTTAGGGTCTTCAATTAATCTAACAAGCACGTCTTTGTGATGTGGAGGAGAACATTGTAGGAAAGTTCTTAGTTCAGTTCAATTGTAAAGTACTTTTTCACACAAAGGGCTGTGGAAATCTGAAGAAAAAACTCAAGTCAAGGCCTTCAAACATCATGAAGACCTTTGACGGGCAGGTCCTAAAACAACTAATACACCTGGTTTTAGAACATGTGGATCCTCCACAAGTTGCCTATCAGACAGGTATGGAGGATGCTAGAGCCCACTTCCACCTGGACAAAGCCTGTACCACAGTCAGGAGAATGTTCTTTGATATTCCCAGTGCTTTTAATACAATTCTGTCTCATTGACTGGAGAAAAGCTCAAGGCTCTGAGTCTTGATGCTCCTACAATCGCTTGGGTCATAGACTACCTGACCAACAGACAGCAGTTTGTAAGGACTTTGTGTCAGAATGGTGGTGTGTAATACTGGAGCACTTCATTGACCTGTCCTGTCTCCCTCCCTGTTCATGTGTCTTCCTCTACACAACAGACTTCCAGTACAATATCACTGCTGGCCACCTACAGAAGTATTCAAATGACTTGCCCATCATAGGCTGCATTAATAATGGAGATGAGTCAGAGTACAGGATGGTTGTGGAGGACTATCTTGAGGTGTACACAGAAACAGCTGAATATCAGCAAGACAAAAGAGCTGGTGGTGGACATCTGGCATGCCAAAGTGCCTCTGAGACCAGTCTCCATTCAGGGGGAGGACACAGAAGTCATGCAGAGCCACAGGTATCTAAGGAGTTCTCATAAAAACAACACACTGGACTGGTCTGACAACATAGTGATGCTGTCCAAGAAGGGCCAGAGCAGACTGTACTTCCTAATGAGATTCGAGACTTTTGATGCAGCAAGCTGCCGGAGATGTTCTATCAGTCCATAGTAGCCAGGGTGTTGGGTGCTGCAGTCTCCTGGGGGAAAAATGCCAGCTCAAATGATGGACAATACCTGAACAAACTTATCAAGAATGTCTCATCCATCACAGGGATAACTCTGGACACACTGGTAGCTGTTGTGGAAAAGAGGATGGTGGTAAAATTGGATGCCATCATTAACAATCCCTTGCAGGAGGTGTTCTTTTGGAGCATTTTAGCCGTAGTTTCATTTCTCTACAGTGTGCTAAGAATTGCCTCTGGGGGTCTTTTCTGCACACTGCTATCAGGTAATTTAATGCTTCCTCCCAACGTACTCTTTCAATTCATTTTGAAATTTCTGCACAATACACATTTATTTATTGATTGATTGATTGGCTGTATTATTTGTCCTGTGAGTATGTAGCCTTGTTTTCAATGTTTCTGCTGCTGTGTGCATCCAAATTTCCTCTTGGGATTAATAAAGTTTCTCTAATCTACTCTAAATGTAAATCTTGCAAGCTATTAAAATGTATCTGGATGATGCTGTATATTAGAACAACTGAAATATTTGATAATCTAGTGAGAAGGGTGGCCTAAAAAGTCTACTTTCATTTGTGAAATGTGTTATGTTCAAATTTGGAAATCAAAAACTACTTCTTCACAGAAGTGCTTGAAACAAATGACTGTGTCATGCAGAAGATGCTGACACTCTGGGGTTTTTTAAAGGTGTTTCGATGATACATTAGGAAACCTTGATATTCCAAAACCTACTTAAACCAATTGAAGATTACAAGGACAGTATTGGGTGCAAGGCAGAGGCCAATCGTAAAAAGCGATTGCAGTGTTCACTTCCACACACACTCACGCTCACATCAGGGCTAATTTAGACTTGTCAGCTGAAGGCCATGTCACATTAGGTGACTTTTCCAGCAATCATCATTTATTTAGTTAAGTTTAGTGAGTCACAAGCAGTTGGCAGTGTGCTCCCATGAGGCTAGTCGTGTAAGGTGACAAATCCTGCGACTCACTCCAACTAGTCTGTGAGTCGGTCTGATGAAAATCAGACAGGTTTGATTTTGACTTCAGTTGCAAGGGTGGGCTCTATGTGCATGACAGCTAACAACCAATGGATGCTCATCTGAAAGTAACTGCATACAATGCAATGATGGGGAATAAGGAAGATGGATGTTTATGGCCTCAAAAACAGAAAAAGAAGTTAATCTGTCTGATGTCTTGTGTTTTATCAGGCTGTCACAAAAAATGGTGATCATGGGTGCTGGAAGGTAGGGACTCAGTTACTCAATGTGACAATTAAATTATTAAAACTGATGTGGTCTGGAAACAAGCTTGGCAATTCTGACAAACCTAATGACTAGAAATCGTGTAATGTGACACTGACTTAACCCATACAGCCTTGGGGAGAACATGCAAACTCCAGACAGGCAACACTGGATGAAAAACAGAGGCAACTTAACCACGTAGTTGATAGACTGAATGCACTTCTCTAATTTGCAAAATCATAAACTGTATACACCTTACAAAGGTACAATTATATTTCATAAATTTGTTGAATCACATCCTAGGAGGCACTGCATCACTGCATCATAATGGCAATGCTCAAGTTTAACTGAGCTTTACAATGGAAAATATGTCAATCAGGACAAGACACTATTTCATGAACATTCATGTTAACTGTACTAGCCTGAAAATAAAACTTAAGAGAAAACATTTAAAATTGCACCAAACCTGTTCTGAATGAGAAAGTCGACAAGCGGCAGGGCACTCCGATCAGCCTGCTTCACTGCTAAATGTAGAGCTGTTTCACCAAGATCCTGAGGAGGGATAAACAGTTATAGTCCATTGTTCATTAAATGTTTGTGAAATTCTCTTCTCCTTTATTGAACTAATTGGTCCTAAGTATTGGGCAGAAGTAAATTTGTCCTAAATATTTTAAGACAAAAGTTGTCCTAATTAGTAATTTGTCCTAAATATCTGGCAGCAGTAAATAACCCAAACCAGCTCTGTTTCAAAAACTTGGACTATAAAGGAGAAAGACGCCAACTCAAGTCCCACCACTAATTGTCTATGTGACCCTGAATGAGCCACTTGATCCAAAAGTACACCAGTTCTAGAAATCATACAAAGAATTGTACTGCAATTTAAAAAAAAAACATAATATATTTGTTCACAACATAACAGATTTGAGAATTTTATCTTCTTCTATAATACGCTACCGTGGCTGTTCATTTGTCTGTCCAGGATTTTAAATCACCTGTAGCTCACAAACCGTTTCACCTATTGACTTGAAATTTGGTACACATATACTACGTTACGTTTACTATCCACTTTCAGGGTGATGAGTTTTATTCCTCTTTTTATTTTTATTTTATTTTATTGTAGAATCAACTCTCGGCAGCATGCAGCAGGGCGGCCGTGCAGCACATGCGTATGGGCGCCGTTCTCATTCCCTACCACCTTCGCTAATCATTCTTGAGGCAGAAGACTTAAGTGTCATCTTAAGTGAAAAATTAAAGAAAACGTACTAAGTAATTGCAACACAAAAACTAACTTAATCAGTTTTAACACGAAAAGATGCCGATGAAAGAAGAGAAGCAGCGGGCCGCTGGGGTGGAGAAAAGAAGATCTGCTCAGGAAGTAGCAAGCGCATCAACCTCTGAGCAAACAAATGATAAATGTACAGAGAAAGAACTCAAGTCAAGTGTATTCACTGCACGTTATCGTGCAGTACGCCGTTACTTGTGTTATATAATATTATGTGACTAATGGGGAAGCATCCTCCAGTATAGCCTTCCACAATCCTGGTCCTTGCAGCAATGTTCATAATCACTGAGTGTTTCTCCCATGTAAATCCTTTAATTGTCTGCGCTTGAAAGCAAAAGTAAACTTCCAAGGCTATGTAAACCAAGTCATCATCTGTGTATTTCGGCATACATAAAAGAGGATCATTTCTTTTAAACTAGTGGATCTTCAGAGATTTGCAGAAAACAACAAGAGACACAATGCGGATGTTTCATGTATTCACTTGCAGCATTATTCCACTTGATCTGGCTTGTGAAGGCACTACTAGAAGCACTGATACATTTTGAGAAGTGCCAGGAGGATCCGTTGCTGCACATTCTGTTGCATGCACAGGCAAGTTGGTTAAATGGCAGATCCACCAGTCTATCCACTTTTTTTTTTTTTTAAGAACTGTTAGAATTAAAGTCAGGGAGGTGGGGACCCAAAACTGGCAGCAATTGAGATATGGCAGCTAGCTCACCTGTCCTAGAACAGGAAATGATCATTACCCCAAGTGTGAAGTTAAAAAAAAATCCAACTTCCTATTCAATCTGATATTTTTAGCTGAATAGTGCAGCTAATACATCTGAATAGTGTCTTGATACATCGTTGTTGGGACCAGAACTACAAAATTCTACTAGGCTTCACCATGCTGTGTTTCATTCTGCATCACCTCTGAAACAATTAATACAAATAAGTTGAAATAATTAGTACTTAGGGCGGCACGGTGGTGCAGTGGGTAGTTAGGAGACCCGGGTTCACTTCCCGGGCCCTCCCTGCGTGGAGTTTGCATGTTCTCCTCATGTCTGCATGGGTCTCCTCCGGGTACTCCGGTTTACTCCCACAGTCCAAAGACATGCAGGTTAGGTGCATTGGCGATCCTAAATTGTTCCTAGTGTGTGCTTGGTGTGTGTGGGTGTGTGTGCCCTGTGGAGGGTTGGTGCCCTGCCCGGGGTTTGTTTCCTGCCTTGCGCCCTGTGTTGGCTGAGATTGGCTCCAGCAGATCCCCGTGACCCTGTAGTTAGGATATAGTGGATTGGATAATGGATGGATGGAATTAGTACTTCAGTAATTTACACCCAAGACTACTACGGGATTTACTGAGTCATGTTCAGAGAAGAAGAAAGTGCTCATTTTCAAACATGACTGAACAGTCCAAGACAGCTTCAATTAGGCATCATCGACTTTGCCCAATTCAACTAAACATGGAGGAATTCATCCAACGAAACTATATTGAAACTAAACTGGACAATTAACTGCATATAGACAATATGTATACTTGCCTGCCCCTCTGGTATTGGAACGGGTGCTGCCAGGGTCGCCCCTTCTGCATAGATTTGCAGCAACATATTTATATCTTGACTTCTTACTGTGTTGTAAAGGCGATATATATCATCACTATTGTTTTTCCGGATATATCTTCGATCAACATACTTAGTGACAATATACTCCTTCCTGGCATTCCTGTTGGGAAACACACAGCAAAACAGTTTTGAAGTAGTTGGGCAGATTTGAAAAATGTTATGTTCTACAATACATACGTGACTAATGGGGAAGTATCTCCTAGTAAGATCAACCTTGGCAAGAGCAAGGGATTGGAAGGAACTGTTTTAAGTGAAGTATCATTCACGTGGACTGGGACAATAGGAACTACTCTTTAGTTACATCAGTGATATCAAATTGACTTCACCAGTGGCCATGTCACTTCAATTTAAACAGCATGCGAGACTGCATGAGGAATAAACATGAACGTATTTGAGACTGAAGGGGGGGTTCATTAATTTGACATAGTGGACTATACTCATGTTTTATTTTGGCTATTATCCTCTGTTACTGCTCTGAATTGTAACTTATACATTTGTAGTGTTATGTTAATTTCCCAAGAGAATGCTCAGCTACACAAGCATGTACTTTAAGTCAGTATTTGTCAACCTATTTGTCTATGTGACCCAGTTTTACACTACTTCACAATCCAGTGAGTTTACAGTGTGTTGTTATACTCTAATTACTTCAAAGAGTGGTTGGGGGGCAGTGCATAAGGTACCAGCGAAGCATCAAGGGTATCCTGCGACCCACCTTTACTGCAGGTGCTCACCCACTGGATAAGCTTTTTTTTTTTCTTTTTTTTTTTAATAGCTAGTGGTACAGAGTCCAGCCCCTCTCAAGGAGATTGGTTCCAGAGTCCAAGCTGTGCATCGAGGTGAGCCCGACTATATCTAGCCGGAACCTCTCAACTTCGCGCACTAGCTCAGGCTCCTTCCCCTTCAGAGAGGTGACATTCCACGTCCCAAGAGCCAGCTTCTGTAGCCGAGGATCAGACCGCCAAGGTCCCCGCCTTCGGCCACCACCCAACTCACACTGCACCCGACCTCCTTGGCCCCTCCCATAGGTGGTGAGCCCATGGGAAGGGGGACCCACGTTGCCTCTTCGGGTGCAGGCCCGGCCACCAGGCGCTCGCCATCGAGCCCCACCTCCAGGCCTGGCTCCAGAGTGGGGCCCCCGGTGACCCGCGTCTGGGCAAGGGAAAACGCCATCCAAAATTGTTTTCCATCATAGGAGGTTTGTTTAACCGCTCTTTGTCTCATCCCTCACCATCCGGCGTCTCAGGAAGGGGAAGCAGTGCAGTGTCAACACTGTATATGGTGGGGATGGTGCGCTGCTGACCTCGACTCGGGACGTTGTGGGTCGGTGGGGGGAGTACTTCGAAGACCTACTCAATCCCATTAACATGCCTTCCAATGAGGAAGCAGAGCCTGGGGACTCAGGGGTGGGCTCCCCCATCTCTGGGACTGAGGTCACCGAGGTGGTCAAAAAACTCCTTGGTGGCAGGGCCCCGGGGGTGGATGAGATACGCCCGGAGTTCCTCAAGGCTCTGGATGTTGTAGGACTGTCTTGGTTGACATGCCTCTGCAACATCGCATGGACATCAGGGACAGTGCCTCTGGATTGGCAGACCGGGGTGGTGGTCCCCCTCTTTAAGAAGGGAGATCGGAGGGTGTGTTCCAACTACAAAGGGATGACACTCCTCAGCCTCCCTGGAAAAGTCTATTCAGGGGTCCTGGAGAGGAGGGTCTGTCGGATAGTCGAGCCTCGGATTCAGGAGGAACAGTGTGGTTTTCGTCCTGGTCGCGGAACAGTGGACCAGCTCTATACCCTTAGCAGGGTCCTGGAGGGTGCATGGGAGGTTGCCCAACCAGTCTACATGTGTTTTGTGGACTTGGAAAAGGCATTCGACCGTGTCCCTCGGGGAATCCTGTGGGGGGTACTCCGGGAGTATGGGGTACCGGACCCCCTGATAAGGGCTGTTCGGTCCCTGTACGATCGTTGCCAGAGCCTGGTCCACATTGCCGGCAGTAAGTCGAACCCATTTTTACAGTGAGAGTTGGACTCCGCCAGGGCTGCCCTTTATCACCGATTCTGTTCATAACTTTTATGGACAGAATTTCTAGGCGCAGCCAGGGCGGTGAGGGGGTCCGGTTTGGTGGGCTCAGGATTGGGTCACTGCTTTTTGCAGATGATGTTGTCCTGTTTCCTTCATCAGGCCGTGATCTTCAGCTCTCTCTGGATCGGTTCGCAGCCGAGTGTGAAGCGGCTGGGATGAGAATCAGGATGAGAATCAGCACCTCCAAATCCGAGAGCATGGTCCTCAGCCGGAAAAGGGTGGAGTGCCCTCTCAGGGTTGGTAGCGAGATCCTGCCCCAAGTGGAGGAGTTCAAGTATCTCGGGGTCTTGTTCACGAGTGAGGGAAGAATGGAGTGTGAGATCGACAGGCGGATCGGTGCGGCATCCGCAGTAATGCATCGGTCTGTCGTGGTGAAAAAGCAGCTGAGCCGCAAGACGAAGCTCTCAATTTACCAGTCGATCTATGTTCCTACCCTCACCTATGGTCATGAGCTATGGGTAGTGACCGAAAGAACAAGATCGCGAATACAAGCGGCTGAAATGAGTTTCCTCTGCAGGGTGTCTGGGCTCTCCCTTAAAGATAGGGTGAGAAGCTCAGTCATCCGGGAGGGGCTCAGAGTAGAGCCGCTGCTCCTCCGCATCGAGAGGAGTCAGATGAGGTGGCTCGGGCATCTGATCAGGATGCCTCCTGGACGCCTCCCTGGTGAGGTGTTCCGGGCACGTCTAACCGTGAGGAGGCCCCGGGGAAGACCCAGGACACATTGGAGGGACTATGTCTCTCGACTGGCCTGGGAACGCCTTGGGATTCTCCCGGAAGAGCTAGAAGAAGTGGCCGGGGAGAGGGAAGTCTGGGCATCTCTGCTCAAGCTGCTGCCCCCGCGACCCGACCTCAGATAAGCGGGAGACAATGGATGGATGGATGAAATAGCTAGTGACCCATTCCGGGCTTACAGAAACCCACGGTTTGAGAACCACTGCTCTAGGTTACAGTGTGTACTAGAACAATCAGAAGCCCTCCTTCTTGCTTGCCTCATACATCAGAGACAAGTTTTTAGTTTTCTATGAGCCCTCAATAAGAGACAAAATAAGACACATGCAGTGCCTCCAGAGACAGGAAGCTAGATGCATAAGCCCTAGGTGATAAAGAGAGTAGGAGTTATCAGGGATAAGGAAATGGAGAAATGTGATTTAACTTTATAAGAGCCGAGGATGTGCGGCTCAAGGTGCTAGCTTCTTTAAACTTCATTACTGAGAGACACTTACACAGCAACAGCAAAACAAAGACTTCAACCACCTGGAAGATTGACCAACAAGCACTGCCAGGTTGTATGGTGTGGGTTGTCACATCTTCATTTGTTTTAGTATGTAAGATTACAGAGCCTTGATATTCTAAACATTATATTTATAAATTGAACTAATGGCGCTTCTCCAGCTTGCATGACTCTTTACTCTACAATCGAGGACAAAGAGCATAAGTTAGATCAGTAGGTGAGGAGGATACTCGGGCTGTGTAAGAATCGATACAGTAGCACTATCTAGAATGAAGTATAGGCTACATACCCAAGTGCTGTCAAAAATCAGAAAGAAAAAGATTTAGTCATATAGGTGAGTTTGCATCAAAAAGAATCTTTGTATTATAGATAAGGGGTTTATATTTTAAGGAGAGATGCTCCCAAAAGCCTTTCCACAGTAAAACAAAGACCAATAAGCTCTGTGGATGTTCATCAAAAATGCCCCAAAAACACACAGCAATGTGTATATGCACTGACCCACAGGGGACTTGACACATACTCACATGTCACTCTTTGGAATAGGCTTTGTAAAGTCATTTGGCAGAGTGGCCTCCATAATGTCGTTAAATCTTGCATTCCCAATACTAAAAGCAAGCTGAAAAAGAATCTGAGATTAGCCCAATATCTTAATTCTTAGAATGCATGAAGTCAGTTATACTGGCAAATCTTCCAGACTGCGTCTCTTTGTATAACTCTGAGATACACTGATGCAAATGACCACAAATAACACAACATCATTTATCTTGAATGAAGAATTAACAGATTTGTCAAATAAAAAAAAATCACACATTAGCCAAGGTCTGGACAATAAAGGAATGATAAAATGAGAGTACAAAATGATTTGACCTACAAGCAATTCAGAAGTGCTAAGGACATCAAGTGTAAGAGACTGTATCCTGGAGTAGTGAACGCCAAGCTCTCGGTGAATGCCTGAACATTCTATACACGTCAGAATGCCAAGGTTGGTAGAAAGCCAAGTTGGATCTAAAAAAAAACAAAAGACAAAGACACAAAGCGTACTTAGGTTTTTAGTGCACTTGTCAGATTGAAACTATGAAGTCAATCTTGCCTGCATTCTTCCTCGGCTGTCTTGAGCTTGTGATATTGGGCGGATTTTGTAAACTCCAAGATGTCACTATTTTTGAAGCTATGAAACTTTGGATCTTTTTACATCACAAGCAGCAAGAAGCATCAAAATTTTCATGTGGCTTCATCCACCCATTACTAGATTTAACTAGACTCCAAGATTATGTTCAGTGACTTGGATATTTTCTTGTTTTCATCCCCTGACTTGTAATTTTCAATCTCCTTTTCACGGAGTTGCTCTGGGTGTTCTTTTGTCTTCATTGTGTAGTTTAGGCCACCATGCTGACTCAGCATAAGCTGGACCTTCCACATGCAGGAGCATTTATTCTACAATCAACTGAAACCATCCATCCATCCATCCATCCATTTTCTAACCCGCTGAATCCGAACACCCAGACAGATAATCTCCACTGAACTAATTCTGTGACATGCAAAGCAATGGGCTGTCCCAGTGATGATTTAGATGTGTCATATTAAAGTGAGAGAATACTGTAGGACAATATGGGCATTGCCCATTCTGCTAGGATTTAGTGCCACCCTACTCCTGTTAAGAAAACAAATTCAACAGGGATACAGGCTTCCAGCTATGCCTTCCCCCACCTGAATTCCAGGCTAAGTGACTCGCTAACTCCAGCCTGTTCCATGATATTCCTGGACTTCATCTGATAACAAAGGTAACATCTCTCCAGAGGCCCCTCTGCAGACTTCTTGAGCCAGAAGGCACAAAATGGACTCAAGCAAGAACAAAGAGTTATAATAAAAGGAATGACAACTCTGATGAACAGAAAAGCTTGCCTATGAAGACACACTCATTTTGTAACTGAAGTGACTTTAATCCAATCAGGAAGTGTCATACATTCCCTTAAAACTAGTTATACTCATCCTATCTGAGGAATGTGGGGAATATTCTCTGTCTAACTCAGGTGGCTTTCCCAAGGGAATGCAGAGGAAACACTCAGGGATTTCCTAGGGCCCTCAGCCCGGGTCACTCCTGAGCACACTCTCCAAAACTGATGGAAAATCTCTGAAACAACTAGCACTTTTAGAAACTAAAAGAAGATGAGCTGCTCTCTCTCTTCAGGCAGCTGAAATTGATGATTTTCATATCTTTATGGACCAAAAAGCTGCAGTCCAGTTAGCCAAGCCAAAGCTGTGGGCCAGTGGGCTGAAAAGGTTAAGAAGCAGGCATCAACTTCAAGAAGGGAACTTCAACATCTAAACTCTTGTGCCAGAAAGAGTTGCAGACAAAACATAAATGGGCTTAGCTGAAAGGAGCACTGCACACCACAAATAAGGGATCATGCAGCAATAAGGGAGTGCACTCCAAGTCAAGAATCCTTCACTTTAACCCAGAGCAGCAACAAAGCAACGCCTCCTCACAACCAGAGATCATCATTAAAGGCTTGGTATCATAAAACTATTCATCTGTGCCAAGATAAATTAGAACTCTAAAAAGCAAGTAGACTGCCAGCCTCACTATGTTATATGTTTGTATGTCTAGTCTGTCCACGTCCTGTTTTGTATGTCAACATATAAATGCAGTTATTATATCTCTATAATCCTTGTGTTTAACAATAAATTGTATTATTCTGTTTCCTAAAACGAGCCTGCCTCAGTTACTTTGATATAAGTCTAAACGTTGGAGACCCCCTCCTACAACAGAGAAAAGTAAGGTAAAGAAAGTAGAAGCCTTGTCAAATTATTGGAGGAATTGCAGGTATCGGCAAAGGCAAAACTGGTAATTAATTGAATTGTAAAATTCATCTGTCAATTTTCAACATTTATTGGCATCCCCCAGGTGGGTGTCACATTCAGAGGTGGGTAGAGTAGCCAAAAATTGTACTCAAGTAAGAGTAGCGTTACTTCAAAATAATATGGCTCAAGTAGAAGTAAAAAGTAGTCATCCAAAAAATGACTCAAGTAAGAGTACAAAAGTATTTGGTGAAAAGACTACTCAAGTACTGAGTAACTGATCATAATAAATTAGTTATTTTGTACTAATTCTAAAACTAATTCTGCTATTTCCAAATAATAAAATACAAAATGAATAAAAATGAATAACATCTTTACAAAATAAAGATGCACAAATAACACAAATTTCCAAATCTCAGTTTTTCACAACAAAACTTTTGAAGCCAATACCTACAGTAGGTAACATGTATGTTTGAACAGTGCAAACTACTTACAGTAACACAAGATATACTGTACACTGCCCTCCAAACAGCACAGCTGATAGAAAATAACATTAGAACAAGGCAGCTTGTGCACGTACAAGAAGTGTCACTTTATCATGACTGTCTGTGTCTGTGCATGTTTGGTTAAAACATGCTTGATCTTCACTCAGTGAAGTGATGGTAAAGCTTCAGCAGGAGTTGGCTCTCAACGTTCTTGCAGTGAAGCTGTGACCATTTAGCAGTGAACAGGAGCTCTGCATGACTAAAAAGTCTCTCGCAGGCTGCAAATGCAGGCAGAGTGTGTGGTTATGTGACTGCATGGCCACGTCTGATTGGTGAAATGGAGTCATGTGATTATTCTTGCTACGTCTGATTGGTGAAACAGTCATGTGGTTATTGTTGCTACGTCTGATTGGTGAAACAGAGTCATGTGATTATTGTTGCTACGTCTGATTGGTGAAACAGTCATGCAGCAGATTCACTGGCAGCTTCTCTCTGGCAAAAATATAGAGTATCTAATGTGTAAATGGAAAAAAAAGCAACGATTCGAGTGTTGCCCAATGTAGCGGAGTAAGAGTAGCGTTTTTTCTTCACAAGTACTCAAGTAAAAGTAAATAGTATGGTGCAATAAAACTACTCTTAGAAGTACAATTTTTTAAAAAAGTTACTCAAATAAATGTAACGGAGTAAATGTAACGCGTTGCTACCCACCTCTGGTCACATTGATCATTATTCCTTAATTCAGTACTTATACCACAGATTATTTTGTGTTTTATATACTGTACTGTAAATATTTGATTTAGACTACTTACAGAGATCTGTTTTCATATTGAAGTTGAGTATTTTTTTGTTGATCGAAAAGCTAAATTAAATCCAATGTGATTCAATACTGTATACCAAAATGTTTAAATTTCCAAGGGAGTGAATACTTTTTATAGACATTAGATAGATAGATAGATAGATAGATAGATAGATAGATAGATAGATAGATAGATAGATAGATAGATAGATAGATAGATAGATAGATAGATAGATAGATAGATAGATAGTATTAGAACAGAAGTATCAGATTCAAGAACCTACCACAGATGGAAAGACAGTCTATCGCATGTCCCAGTAACATGGCCACATGGCTGATTAATCTAATATATGACTTTAGACATGGGCACAAAGCAGGCTTGCCAGCTCACCACAATGCTGAAATTCAAACATAGGCCACTGGATTTTAGAGGCAGCAGTGCTGCCCTAATAAAGCAACTAAATTAAGTAATCATTGGAATACGGAGATGTTATCAAAATCTTTCCTTATTTAACTTTTCTGCTATAATCACATCTTACACATCACATGTTAAATACAGTACAAAATGGTTTGTGAGAAAATGCAATAAAGTCATATTTACCTGGAGCTGAACAGTCACAACACACTTCATTGCCTGGCATCTGCCGGACCTCCACAATGACTGAGCGAGTAAGCTCCTTTATGCTCTGGTCTTGGTCCTGGCCTTGGTCCCCCTTGAAAGCGGCATTGAGGGCTTCTTCTTTGCTGTTCTGCAACACTGACATCCAGCTGTCAAGAAGGTAAAGCTTCATTTAAATTACGATTTGTAGCTCCTGTACTGCTGCAGAGGAATGGCAGCAATCCAACATGATTGAATAAGAAAAGTTTATATGCTGCACACAGAAGTCTACCTAGTCAGACATATTGAAGCAAAACACAATTAGCCCTGCTTTCTTTTCTTTAAGTGTTTTGCACACTATGATAAGATGTCCCAATTCCTAATTAGAGACTGACAACTGAAATAACTTGAATTACAAAATTGGGACATACAGTATTCACCCTGTCCCCTATGTAAAAAATGGTGTGTGCATTAAAATGTCACATACAGTATTCAATCTGTAAAATTACCATAATACTTAGAATATCTGCTTTGATTTATGAAATCTAAACTCACTCCTGAAAAATGAGGTGCAATACGGAGCCCAACTGTGAACAGGGTATCACCATGTTATCAGGCACTGTCACCTACATGCCTGTGCTTGCTTATATTGGGATAGTTTTATGGTGGCCACATCTATGAAATATGACAAGGATCTGGAATATCCACAGAAAACACAGAAAATGTCTACAGTATGTCTAACATCTACCTCTTATCTCCACCTTTCTTTCTAATCGTTTCCTTGTGTATTTTCAGTTTCATCATATTTATTTGTTCATTTACTCATTGTCTAAATACACTTATTCTGATAGACCGTTACATATCCTGAACAGGACCCCCATTTATCACAGGGTTCATTCATCTGGGAACAATTAAGAGTTACCAATCAACGTAACCTATATGTTTATGTCCTTGCTTGGGTGCTATTCTATTTATTTTGGCTGCACCTACTTAATATATATGGAGGAAGTTCTGCTGCAAGTTTACACTAAGGTACATAATTTCAGGCACATTTTCATATCTGAGCCCCACAAGACCCAGATTAGCTCAATGTATATAAAAGCTAAATAATTCTAGGATTGCACTCAGTGTGTTTACATGTACACACATCATTTTGTGAATAACCCAGTTAAGGCAGAAACCTAGTATCTTAATAATCCATCTTTATACGTGCAAGTAATCTCCTGAAGTCCTCCTTTGGCAAAACACTTTGCTGTCATTAAAATAGAGTTAAATGTCATCATTGGCCACAGTTAATTAAAAAATAAGCATAATGTCTGTGATCATTTTCATATGTTATATAAACATGTTTATTTCAAATTGACTTTCTTTATAGGTTTTGTTACTGGATTGCACACTCCAGCACACTCATTTCTGATTGGCTGTGAGATTGAGCCCCACGAAGGACCATCATATAGGAACCTGTGCTTCTTGCTTTTACACTCAGTCCTGCTAGAATAATAATAATGCAGGAATTTTTACTTCAATGAGATTAAGTATTGTGTTAGGTTACTTATTATTTTAAAATGCAATTGGATTACGTGAAGCATGTTACATTTAACATGTTACCCTAATGCTGTCAAGATCGTGCTGCTGAATTAAGCACTGTATGCTCAGCTCATCAACATAAATTTATCGATTTTTAAATGATTGAGAAAAAATTATTTCAGCCAGGAGAAGGAATAATGTGATTGTCTGACCAATTGCCTCTGATAATGTCTTTTGTAAACGCTCCTATCCATACCTGCTGAAAGCGTGTGTGAAGCAAACACATGTGCATGCTGACAGAGTGCAACAGAAATGCACAGGCTACAAAATTCTTAACAGTAACTTGGCACTTATTTGCAGAGAAATCTACTGCTATTGATCAGGTTCCTACCCTGATTTCTGTAACCAGAATAAGGGTTTACATTACATTTTAAAAATCAGGTTTCTGTGAATAATCGGGTTATTGAAATGCAAATGTCCCAATAGTCAGCCATTAAACTGGAAACAAGCTGTCAAAAAAGGAGGAAAAAAAGAGTTGTCTCTACTCATGAACACCCGGGATAAGAGCTCACATAACAGACCATCCAGTGCCTTATCAAGAAATGTTTAACACACGAACATCATCTCAGAAGCAGAAAATATAAACTCTCCTGTTAAGATTTAACTATTATGAAAGAACAAAAGTTGTACGCATTGCCAATGAAAATAAATATGGGTGTATATTGGAAAAAATCCAATCTGCTGAGCAGATCTATCCCAGGACAATTGTTAGCTGTCTCATTACACATCTTGATGAGGCATCCTGTCTCCACCCAAGCAAAAATGCATACACAGCTCACTAACTAGTGACCTTCTGGAATCATCTGATTTAGTAATAAATACTGTGATTTAGTACCACATTCTTACATGCTGAACAAACATCACAACTGCTTGTTTTCTAGTTTCTTCAGTGTCAGTCCAATAGATCAGAAAAAGAGATAAAAAGGTCATCATTGCATAGATGGATGTATTTTGAAAAAAATACAATTCACTTAGCCAAGTAGTCATATAGATTAAAGTATTTAGTTATAAAGACTATTAAAAATTGACCTGCTCTTTTTATACCTCCAATAAAAAGCCAACTTCCACTTTTTAATTAGGCAGCACAGTCTACTTTTCTAATCTGTAAACCTGAGTTTTCCATTACAAGTTATAAGAACTTTGAAAAGAATGGGCTAACCCTATCTGAGACACCAGTTTATCACTGGACATGTCATACCACCATACGCAGACTCATATTGGGAAAATTACGATAATAAATATAATAATAAAATGCCCCATGTAGACACACCGAGAATTGTAAATTCCACAAAAAATGGTTTAGAAATCTGAAACTGTGAGAACAAAACACCAACTACAGTGCCGCCATGTTACTCAATTTAGAGAAGGAAGGATGAAAAAGGTGGAGTGTACTATTGTAATGTCTCAATGTTTATTTATTTAACAAAATAAGGGTCATCTGCTTTGGAGATTAGGAATACTATATACTGTATAGTGTACATGGAGTATTATAGTGCTATACTAGCCTCTTATAGTCAGGTACCTCCAACAGGCTGGCATCACTCAGTCCTGACAGAACTGCACTACATTTAATGTACTCAGTGCCGTTTGAATGGCTACCACAGAAGGGTACTGCAGACAATGTGGCATTAAACTCTGGCTCCAAATGTTTGCAAACTTTAATAAAATGACTTTCATAGATTTGAATATTTACAACTCTCATAGACAAAACTAAATATTTAGTAAGGTTACCAGAAGTTCTTTTGTAAAGATTAAATCTGAAAATAGGGAATTTCTGCTTACACCAGGCACTCTTGTTCGTCCTCTGCCTGGAAATGATAAGTTCTGTTATCTGCAAAACAAACAGAAAAAGTTAAAATGACATTGAAAGTAAGATTCCATGTACAGGAAAACTAAACACATTAGGATGGAATTTATAAAGCTACTTTTTAAGGAACAGACCGATCTCACAAACATTTGCAGTAAGCCAACAGAAAAGGGCACACAACAAGAAGCTAAAACACTATTTCCCTGTTTAGCTAAAAAGCTGAAATTTGGCAAGATGGTACATCTAGGGCAGTAGGTCTCCACTAAGAAATGATATTTCAAGAGATCAATATTTAAGCTTAAAAAAAAACACACAATGGACAAACTAAATACCACTAAAAATATCAAAATTTCACTGGAGTTGGATGACATTGCACAAAAAAGAAAATTAGCCAACACAAGTTTTTAAATCTGTTAATATTTGTTGTAAATCACACTCTATCGAGTGGGACATTCTAACGCATCACGTCCCTGTTTTGCCACAGCACTGACTTGCCGTCTACAAAAGCTAAGTGAAAGGAACAAAGTTTGCCGAAGCTTGAAGAAGACTTGTTTAGCAAGTACTTTCCAAGTGGTGTGGCTGCAAGCATAGTCAATTTTGTACAACTAATCCAGTAAGAAAGGTGTTTAGTATGGATTGTGTCAAACTGACCAAAGATCTTATATGCAACCTTGTGCAAATGCCAAAGTGGGAGCTACAATTTATTCCTATTAGCCAGTGTGCTGGTCTAGATGACTTCATCAGTGTTCACAAAGTTTACAAAAGAGCACAGATAAAAGTGTCATGTCATTAAAGGTAACAACTGCTACTATTTATTTTTAAACCACAATGGGATACGAATTTCATTGTCTCACTGGATTGCAGTGTTTATCTTAGAGCAGTGTGTCTCAACCTTTATAGCCTCGGGACCCAGTTTTGCCTGTTTAAGTTCCTTTGACGAAACCACAGACACCATTTAAAGAAAGAATCAAGTGCGATTAGAAACTGGGAAAACTATTGTGCAGCATTGTCGATCGCTTTGGTGGACGGGGATGGGGGCAAGTAACATGTGACAATGAATATGAGATTAACTGATTACACTGCATTCTTTTTATCAGGCCTTGTATTTTTAAAAAAAGCCAGCACTGCTTCTTATCTGTATATCATGATTAAGCTCACAATACCAAAGAATGATCAGCGTTAAGAAAGAAAGAAAGAAAGAAAAAAAATGCAAATTAAGCAATGGAGCGAAGCCATGATTGAACAGAATAAAGCCTAACTTTATTTTCTATAGCTAATGGAGATGCTGTTTTTCAGAATGTGATAAGAAGAAATAAGCTCTTATGAATGAGTAAAAGTAATTAGTAACTTTTGGTTTTGTTTTTGCAGGTAGACATTTATTCAAATCAACTGTAAACAGAGCCAGTACTCATTTTAAGTTTTGATACTAATGGAGAATCAGATTTTTAGAAGTTTTTAGCTTTGAATGAATCAACTTTAAATCATCTTTGTAACATTACTGAAAACTGCTTTAACACAGAGTTCTGCTGCAGTTTCTTTCATACCAGCACCACCAAGGACTGTAATGTAGCAGGTTCAATAGTAAGCAGCACAAATGAACTAATAAAATTAGTCCCTGGTAAAAAAAAACAACAAAATGCTGTATACAGAAAAATAGTAAGTCAGTTGCATAGTACTTCTAATACATACGATTAACCAATGGCCCATTGACTTAAAATCTATATACAAACACAGACACACACATATATATATATATATATATATATATATATATACATATATATATATATATATATATATATACATATATATATATATATATATATATATATATATATATATATATATGTATTTATATATATATATATATATATATATATATATATATATACAGTAATCCCTCCTCCATCGCGGGGGTTGCGTTCCAGAGCCACCCGCGAAATAGGAAAATCCGCGAAGTAGAAACCATATGTTTATATGGTTATTTTTAGAATGTCATGCTTGGGTCACAGATTTGCGCAGAAACACAGGAGGTTGTAGAGAGACAGGAACGTTATTCAAACACTGCAAACAAACATTTGTCTCTTTTTCAAAAGTTTAAACTGTGAGAACAAAGCAAGCAGTCAAAAAAAAAATCAATAGGGCTTTTTGGCTTTTAAGTATGCGAAGCACCGCCGGTACAAAGCTGTTGAAGGCGGCAACTCACACCCCATCCGTCAGGAGCAGGAAGAGACAGAGAGAGAGCCACAGAAAAACAAAGTCAAAAATCAATACGTGCTCTTTGAGCTTTTAAGTATGCGAAGCTCCGTGCAGCATGTCCTTCAGGAAGCAGCTGCACACAGCCCCCCTGCTCACACCCCCCTACGTCAGCGCAAGAGAGAGAGAGAGAAAGTAAGTTGGGTAGCTTCTCAGCCATCTGCCAATAGCGTCCCTTGTATGAAATCAACTGGGCAAACCAACTGAGGAAGCATGTACCAGAAATTAAAAGACCCATTGTCCGCAGAAACCCGCGAAGCAGCGAAAAATCCGCGATATATATTTAAATATGCTTACATATAAAATCCGCGATGGAGTGAAGCCGCGAAAGGCGAAGCGCGATATAGCGAGGGATCACTGTATATATATATATATATATATATATATATATATATATATATATATATATATATATATATATATATATATATATATATATACGAACCACACGCCGTGGCGCAACATTAGGGGCATCGCCTCTGGCGCTGACGTCCGATGTTCGATTCCCGAGAGGGAGTGCAGTGGAGTGTGTACGCCTGATGAGCCCAGAATGAGGGCGAAACACGTGTCGCATACTCTTTGCATTTATTTGACAGTAAACTATTTCAACCATATATATATATATATATATATATATATATATATATATATATATATATATATATATATATATATATATACTGTAAATGATAGCAGGGGTACTCAGTGCTGCCTGGGGTAGAATAAAGTGCAGGTGCAGTCAATCCTGAATCTCTGGAATTTTATTTTGCTCTGATGTTTTTTTTCCTTTTGGGGAATTCTGTTTAGCAGCTACAAGTAATCATGGAACTGCCCCTGGAGGCATTTTTCTGACTTGGTAAAGGTATGCAAAGTAATGTTCCCTGAAGGGAAAAAAACATCTGAAATACCATTCTGTTTGCTATGGGGAGCAGCACACTAAGTATTTGGTTACTGAAAACAATAGAAGATAAAAATATATTACTTTTCATCACACAATATAATAAAACAGAACTACAGCACTGTTTGCATCAGGGATGAGCACATGCAGTTGAGTAACTGAATAACTGGCCACTAGAGCAGGGATCCTCAACATGAACTCCACTTAAGCAACTGTGTCAGCTTTTGTTTCCACACCACACAATACTTGACCTAAAATGTCCCCAAAGAGTGCAGTATTACAAGCTCATGCAACAGCAAGCAGCAGCTATATTCAAGTAGGCCTGCCTTAAAGCAGACTTGTTCATGTATTCAGCTCAATTTAATTCTATTAAATTTACTTTTGTATGGCACTTTTCTCTGACAACAGGCTCAGAGCAGATATTCATAGCTACAATTTACTAATGTTAAAGCATCAAACCATACAGCATTTACACATAAATAAACATACAAATCAAATTCAATGCAGAGTAAAACACATCAGTTTCAAAGATTGACATAATCATGATACTATAAAGTCCATTAGCATTAAAATTAAAGGTTAAGTTGAACATTTTGTGAAGTCATTATTTTTTCACAATCATATTATACATTCTTTTAGTCTGGAAATTTGCTGTTAAGTGAAGCTCTATTGATAAAGTCCTGACTGGATCTATGAAGAACTTATAATGTTACATTTCCTTTTAAGAAAAATACATCACCTCTATCATCAAGGAAGCCAGGAAGAGATTTTTCTTCCTTTGCCAGCTTTCGAAGCTTGGCATATCAATTTTGACTCAGCCATCATTGAGAATATTGTGACCTCCTCCATCACCATTTGGTTTCCTTCCATCGGATTGGCTGGCCCAGCACTGTTTCAGCCTTGGAATGGCCAAATGGGGGAGGTAGCTTGAAGGATGAGGTCTCCAGGACTCTATACAAATCCAAATCTTATTATGGGATATATCATCTACTGTTAAATTCTGCTCTGTACTTCTAAAATTTATATTCTTTATTTCTTACTATATTGAAAAATTGTTCTGTTCTGTGTACTGCATTGTATTGTATTGACCCCCTTCTTTTGACACCCACTGCACGCCCAACCTACCTGGAAAGGGGTCTCTCTTTGAACTGCCTTTCCCAAGGTTTCTTCCATTTTTCCCTACTAGGTTTTTTTTGGGAGTTTTTCCTTGTCTTCTTAGAGAGTCAAGGCTGGGGGGCTGTCAAGAGGCAGGGTCTGTTAAAGCCCATTGCGGCACTTCCTGTGTGATTTTGGGCTATACAAAAATAAACTGTATTGTATTGTATTGCCTCTTCTGTTTTTAAGACTCGATTGCAGCGGATGATTTGTTCAGCTGAGAAAATCATTGGCTGTTGTTTGCCAACATTAAAAGATCTGTTCATCGCCAGAGTGAAAGAGGGCAGAAAAGACTGCAGCTGACTCCACCCACCCCAGCAGCCATCTGTACATTAAATTGCCATCACAGAGGAGGCACAGGTCTGTTGCAACCCAAACTACATGCCATCTCTGCAGCTTCTTTACTCAAATTATTCAGATCCTAAATAAACTTACATAGGGACACTTCAAGCTGTTTTTGCAACATATAACTGGTAGCAATGCTGTTTGTCTATTCGTAAATACTTCGTACTTGATCAACTTGTACTATCTGAGATCTATTTTATTTTGGATAGTTTTTCTATTTATTTGATTTAACTATTGAAGATTGCAATTGTTTTGTTCAAGAAATTGTTGTATTTGTATAGCAGTTTGCACAGTGTCAGGTTAATAGTGGGTTGAAATTGTGTTGTCTTGAGTTGGATATGTATTGTATCTCATGTTTTGCACCTAACCAAAGTCAATTCTGCTGTTTCATAGGCTAGCAATAAAGTGATTCTGAGTCTGACAAAAATTGAAAACATCAAAAGTCTGTATGAAGCCAAGATCTCTCTGCTGTAACAATATCCACAGCAGGGACAGATGCAGGATTTAACCAGAAAACCAAGCATTGTGAATTTGGCTGCTTACTCTCTCCATCATGCTAGTAAACTGAGACCAATGTGTGATCCACTGCTGTTTAACTCCTCCTTGCTGCAATCTACCCCTATTTCTGACATATTATCAGAGACAAGTGCATCAAGCACTCTTTATTACATCCGGAGCTCGTGGGAGTTGCAGTAACCTCAGCTTGCTGCTCCCAATATTGTTGAGTGTATGTCATGATGACTGTTCCAATACTATGTATGTGCTTTGTCAGTCCCAACAGAGCTCAATTTGAAAACAAGCCTGTGGATGCAGTGACGTATTTATGAAACAATGTTGCGATTCGGGGTAGTGCTGCTACCTCACAATAAAAAGACCATGATTCGCGTCCTTGGTCCTCCCTGCATGGAGTGCTCCGGTTTCCTCCCACAGTTCAAAGACAAAGGTTAGGTGAATTGGTGATCCTAAATTAGCCCTAGTGTGTGACTGGGGTGTGTGTGTGTTCGTTCTGTGATGGACTGGCACCCCGTGCAGGGTTTGTTCCTGCCTTGCATCCTATGCTAGCTGGGATAGGTTCTAGCGGACGCCTGTGACCCTGTTCAGGACTAAGCAGGTTAGAAAATGACTAACTGACTAATACGATTCGCCTTGATCATTCCGAGGATGCAACTCACTAAATTAAGTGTGTGGGTGCGAAATACTTAACCTGCGGGCCCAGGCGTTTTCCACATTCAGTGATATCTGTCGTGCGCCAACAACTTTCACCTTAATAATAATAATTCATTACATTTATATAGCGCTTTTCTCAGTACTCAAAGCGCTATCCACACAGGGAGGAACCGGGAAGCGAACACACAATCTTCCACAGTCACCCACAGTCTCCTTACTGCAAAGCAGCAGCACTACCACTGCACCACCTGTTTTGATATCGTTACACAGACAGTGAATAAAGATTCTGCCAAAGGGCAGTCAGTCTGGCATGTTATACCTTAGCTCCAGTTTTTCAATCAGATTTAAATCTCTTCTTTTGTCGTAAAGACATTTTCATTTGCCTTTGTGGTTCATTCTAGTCATGCGTCCAGTAATGGCATACAATACATGATACAAGGCAACATTTTGTATCATCAGTATTCAGTACTGAGAAAACTAATAAAACAAAATTATTTATCATGCCTAATCACAACACAGCACTGATGGCACTGTTTCCTGTAGTATTCTTTTCTTCTTTACATTAAATCCATGTTGTACTTTGCTCGATAGGGACTAAAACAAAGCTGTTCCTGGGTTGAGAATTTTCAGCTGCACTGTTTTTTTAATGAAAGTTTTTAAGAATTGTAAATGGCATGTTTACTTTACTGTGCTGGGCTGGCACCCTGCCCGGGGTTTGTTTCCTGCCTTGCGCTCGTGGAGACCCCCGTGAACCTGTAGTTAGGATATAGTGGGTTGGATAATGGATGGATGGATGGATGGATGTTTAATTTAGCTATTCAAACTTTCAGATGGTGTATTAAGCAAATATGCCACTTCATCCAACTTTAGCAGAAACAAAACTGGCTTGGTTATTAAATATGGACAGAGTCACACATGTGGGCAGTGTCGAAGGAGCACCTTCCATACTCATCAGAGGTCTGTCATACAACCCCAAGATGAGAGATGGCGCTGTTGCTAACCATGTCATCTTCCTTTCCCACCACAACTCCGAGGAAACACCCCATGAGGACAACCAACTCTGCCTCTCCCAGTTGGAGTGCTATAAAACCTGGGCTGCCAGAAGAGGGGGTGCCTATTAAAGGACTGAACTGTCCAAAGAACTCTATTCCAAATAAACAGTTCAGTCTCACTTTCCAAGACTGTTTTCATTGTGCCTAATACATGCTTTTTTGACCACACCATCGAGAGCTATTTTGTTTTCATTATGTTAAAATTAAACAGGACAATCAGGTTGGTGTCCCATATTTTCACATCTCTGTGGGCTGTGTTATTCCTTCACTTGATAACATCTGTTACACTGTAGGTCTTCTTCTGGAATCCATGAAATAATGAACACAGATGGACAATTTAAGTGTTATACAGTATACAAGCATTTGTAGTACAAATGTTAGCCATTATGAATGTATTGAGAAGTCAAGAAAAATTACATCTTTTATTGGCTAACTAAAAAGATTACAACATGTACATTATTTCATGAGTTCATCAGATCAGTCATGGCACCACTTTATTGGCAAGCTTTAAATGACTAAGAACAATACAATGTGATCTGAATAACTATTTTTGATGGTAGTAGAGAGCAGGGCTCTAAGGACCTTCAAAATACAACCTCATGTTATTTTGGAGAAATTAGGTGGATAGATTGGTGAGCCTTTTTAAGCTGGATGGCCTGTTTTTGTCAAAAGCTTCTAAACGTTCTAATGTTCTAAGAGAAAAATTCTCTTTGTCAGTAGGACACCTCTATTACACACTTAATTCAAGCTGATCGGTCCACTAAAATCACTCCAACTGGTACAAAACATGCAAGACATTCAACTGCACCAACAGGAACAAATAAATGTAAACACAGCTCAGGGAGACCTACGTGTAATGAGGTCGAAGCACTTCTTCTCATCTGGATTGGGCCTCACCTGACAAGTGAGAAGGTTCAGCTTAGCTGGTGCTCTGTTTATCTATAAGAAATTCAAGGCAGAATTAAAAATAAAGACACGGACAGCAGCAACAGCAGTATTGTGGTAGGACATTTTGTAGTTCTCTTCTTAGTTTTCAATGCCTAGTTTTAGTATGCACAGATTGATTAATTAATCCTATCCTAAAGTAAAGGCAATGTGTACAGAATGGGTAACTAATCTCATGCAATCAGCCCAATTAATAAGTAAAAAAAGTCTAAGGTACAAAGTCTGTCAGCATGCCTAGCCATCACAAGGCACACTCACGCTCACACCCGCAATCACTCAGATATGGCCAGTTTGGAGATGTCATTTAATTCAACCTGCAATTCTTTGTGATGTCTAAAATAGGCCGCAAAAACACAGAAAAACAAATAAGGGTCAAGTGAACTAAGGGTGATTTATGATTTACACAAAAAGACACAGGAGTAGTTATGTACAAGGAGTGGCCCAAAAATAACACAAAGAACAAAATTCAAGTCTCTCTTGGCCTTCCTAAACAGAAATGTCTCTGGCTAGCCTTGTAGGATGGCCGATTTGCTTTCCCACTAGCAGTTTTATGCACTTTTATGGCTCTTGCCATCTTCCAAAATTCTGTTTGCCACTTTTCCTCTTACCAGGTGAGCCCTTGCCAACTATTTCATCATTCAACTGTAAGTTCACTGGGGTTTCCTTTCTGGTCCTTTGAGTACTTGCAGATGAATATCTATTACCATCCAGAATACTTCTGTAAAACATCGTGGAGGGTCTAGCTACATGGTCTACAATTTAGGAGCTCTGCTGAACAGCCAATCAGATTGCATGTTTATGTCACATAATTTACACCGCGAAATCTCAGAGACTGGTCTGCAGCACTACACAACATGCCTACTTGATAGTCATCATCACTCTGGAGTAAGATAACCCTTCCATAACCCTGACCTTAACCATAGTGTAAGGATATCTTATTAGAACAAAGCACAAGGTGCACTGAAAAAATGGGTCGTGTAACATGACTGGTTATCCAATGGGTCTTTTATATATTAACACGTTTACGTGTTTTACACTTTTGGATTTCTTTGTATTACTAGTTTTCATATTCTTTATAAATATTTTATATTTTTGTAAGTACTGCTACTTTTATTGGATTCTTTTTCTATTACTGACTGCTCTTGGATTTTGCAATTTTCAGATTGTTTTTTTGAGCTTTCGAACATTTAGTTGTATTTTTTTCATTTTGATAAATCCTATATTCATAAAGATTCTTTGTTTGCCCTTTTGTGCACAATCCGTCATCATCAAATTCTTCCATGAGAACCCTGAATACAATGAGGACTGATTGAGGTCATTTATGTTAGGTAGAATGCCTAGAGGTCTCATGGCCTGGAACCCCTGCAGAATTTACTTTTTTTCTCCAGCCGTCTGGAGTTTTTTTTTCTTTTTGTTTTTTCTGTCCTCCCTGACCTTACATTTATTCTATGTTAATTAGTGTTCTCCAATTTTAATTCTTATTTATTTTGTCTTTTTCTCTTTCTTCATCATGTAAAGCACTTTGAGCCACATTATTTGTATGAAAATGTGCTACATAAATAAATGTTGTCGTTGTTGTTTACAGTCATCCTCCTCCTTGTGGGGATTTTTACTATATGTTGGAACATTTCTTTATATTTCAAACTATTAAGCCAGTTTTCCCTACTTTTTGGCCTAGCCAACTTGAAGCATGCAGGTAGATTTCTGAGGCAAGCTGGTCTGGAGTGAGTCTCTTCAGGGCTGACCAGAAAAGATCCTAGCCTGCTTTCATGGTTACATTTGGAGGCCTTGAACCATTTTTGTTATGTTTATGATTCTGAATCACAGTATCCAATTTGTTTGACTCATTAATGGAGTAGAGCTGTGGGATTTTCAAGCTAGAATGGTCCCTGGTGGCCACAGCATGGGAAAGGCGCTATATAAATAAAATGTATTATTATTATTATTATTATTACAGGTAGTCCTTCCAGGACAGGGCAATATTGGCCTCCCTTCTAGAAGAGCAATTCAGGGTGTGACCACCAGTATGTTTTCACTGTTTAATAATGAAAACTGGAAAATTATGCACCACAGCCTCTATGATCTACTAAGCAATTTCCGATCTGTGACTGCTTGCATCCACAGACAGGTAATCACTCTTAAAGTAAGAAAAATATCATACTTACTGTACTGTGTGATATTGTGAGGTAGCCATATTTGATGCCACACTTCCTCTTTTGCCAGACTTTTCGTATCCTGTACAATAACCGGATAAGAAACAAATGATAAAAGGAAACAAATACAATAAGACATGCACAGAAAATTAGCCTACAAATGATACAGTGAAAAATTAACTTTGTCATTGATGTGGACATTCAAGACCCCACTGACTGCATTCTTTATGTTACCATTGGTTTTACCATAACAGCCACTCCACCATTAAACATATGAACCCCCCACTTGCAGATATTTGATGGTACTGTACAGCTAACAGCAGCAATTTTTCATACTTACCCATCACTCTTCTTCTGTAAGAATCCTGATTTTTCTGTACCATACTGTTTGTTACCCTGAGGCTGATGAATACTGTATCCATTCCCAGAATTCTTACGATTCAAGTTTTCCTACAAAAGTACACAAGAAAAGAATTTAAAAAATAAAGATCAAGAAGATTTTGAAAAAGGTACTAAAATAAGGGGCTTTTATCACTCTCATGGAAAGCTGTAGTCAACATTGATTTAAATCTTAGGGTAAAACTACATAGGAGAAGTGCATTTGAGCTCACCTCTTTGTTTTCAAGTTGAAGAAGGCTTCTCAGGGAATCTCGGAGCTGAGACAGCTGCTTTACCTCTTCGTCCAGAGTCTGACGAACCTTAGATCAAGACATTTAAGGGATGTCACTTAGGTGTTACTCCTCATGCAGTTTGCAAATTTAAAGTTTCAGTACTGGCACAATTTGTTCTAAATATGTTACTAATTTCCATGCTACCACTGTGTATAACTATTTGGATAGTGGGCACCATCACTTTGTGTGTTTTTGAATGGTCATGGCCATTGTGTTATTAACAACAGCCCCTCCAGTTTATCTCCCGATGGGTAGAAATTCAACACATAATGTCATCAGGCCACCACTATATAAGACACCAGCGTGCAACCAACAGCCAAGTTTTAGGACTTGTGGGTGAAGTTCCATTGTGCATTTAGTCACAGAAGTTGAAATGTATTTAGGGAGTTAGGACTTCACGTTCTTCAACTCTGATTTCTTCTTAGCCTTTTGGTGCTTGGGTTTTTCAGTTTATTATCTCAACAGCTACTTGATCTTGACAAAGTTGTTCCCTCTTATCTTTCAGTCCATTTTTTAATTTTGTGTAGGGCTTGACAAACTCAATCATACCATTACCATTACCCAAATTTTCAAAGATTGTAAAGATTTTCCAGCATACGACGCTGGGTACTGGCTGTATCTTTCTGTTTTTTTTTTTTTCTTTCCCTTCCATCAGCTTGTTGCCGACAATGAGGTCAGCAAATGTCGCATCTAGCCCTGTCTGCTGCTAAATCAACTGCTTGCCACAGACTAATGTGCTGTGATTCAAGGTCTTCAATGATGTTATCAATCCAGCGTTTTCATTGTTGTCCTCTAGATCTTCTTCCTGTTATGTGGCAGTGCATGACTCTTTGTGATAGTTGTCTTCCGTCCATTCTGTTGAAATGTCCAAACCACAGGAGTCGTTGCTTGCGAATTCATTCACTTAGCGTTTGTTCCTGCTGCAGTCTGTTTCTTATGTCTTTGTTTCTTATTCTGTGCATTCCAGTTACTTTAAGAAGCCTCTGTAGCTAGCTCATTTCTGCAACTTCTATGCTTCTTTCATCTTCCTTTCTTAGGCACCAGAATTCTGATCCATACAACAAAACTGGAATAACCAATGTTTCATATATTATTACTTTTGTACTGATTGCTGTATTCTTGGATTTCCACAATTTGTTTCGTTTTCCAAATACTGCAGAAGTTAATCTGACTTTTCTCTTTATATACAATGTACAACTTCCTTCTTGGGATATCAGGCCTCCCAGGTAGACAAATTCTTTCACCTGTTCTAGATCTTCTCCTCCAAGCTGTATTTTCAGTTGTTGTGCATTTGACTTACTTATTGTCATCGTTTTTGTTTTTGACTTGTTGATAAGTAGTCCATCAGTCTACTTAGCATACAAGGAAAGGTTTACACCAAATTGCTACAGCAATGACTTAAACAGCATGTGGAAAATGTTATGTCAGAAGAACAAGCAGGATTCAGAATGGGAAGAAATCCTATAGACCAACTATTTGTGGTCTGACAGCTAGCAGAATAAAATTGTGAACCAAACCGCACACTATATAATAATTTCATTGATTTTATGCAGGCGTTTGACAGCGTGTGGCAGGAGGGGCTATGGCATATACTCAGAACATATGGTATACCAGAAACATCTGATCCAACTACTAGAAGACCTATACAGTAAATCATTTAGTGCAGTTCGTGTGGATGCTGAACTAATGGAATGGTTCTGAGTGACAGTACGAGTGAGACAAGGCTGTAACTTGTTCCCATACCTATTCAACCTACTACTGGAAGCGGTCATCCAGGAGGCTATGGAAGGAATTGAGGCAGGAGTAAAGATCAATGGTGAAATGGTAAATAACCTTAGATTTGCTGACGACATTGATCTCATCGCTGAGACAGATGAACAGTTGCAATTGCTCACTGACAAAATTGACACCACTAGCAGGAGATATGGCCTACTCATCAACATCTTTCTGGTTTGGTTTAACCTTCAGTAAATATGGTTATAAGCAAAGAGGAAAGTCAAAGGCCAGTAATTACAAAGAAACTTCAGGTCACTGTAAACAATATGGGTGTGACATTACAGAGGATAAAAAAACATAAAATTGCCAAGATTGGACAACATTTACTCTATTGTTCTCAAAGAAGCTAGTGATTATTTCAAAAAATGACTTTACAATCAGTGAAGAGGAAACTCACATGCCAGTAAATACAATGAAAATTCAAGTCACACGAAATTTACAGTAATTTAATTTTCTGAGATTAATATAACCTAGGAAACATCCAAAGTTCTGAAAACTACCCAGAGGTATTAGACTACCCATAGAAAATACAAGCCAATAAGTTTAACTTGTTTTATGCCGACATTCATGGAAGTGATTACAAAAAGGCAAGACAGAAATGCTGTTAACACCACAAAGATTTTACTGAATAGTCAGCATGGCTTTAGATAGCTGAACTGATAAGTTGAATTTCTATGACAAATCAATGAAAACATTTAAAATAGTAGATGACAGAATCTCATTAGGGAATCGGATTATTTTAAAATTATTATTATTGTTACTTGTGTTTTTACTTGTTAGAATCTCATTTCAGAATGCCCAGATTTGGTTTGTTTATTTTTGGAACAATTACTGTTGTTATTTTAAGTTGTTATACAGTAAAAATATAGAATTTTTTTCATCTTGGAAAATCCTTTCATCTATAGGCATCAGCATTTTGGGCACTATTTTGATGTGTGTCACCATATTTTCGGTCATAATGTCTGTCGCTAGCAACATGATATGTAATGTCACTGTGTTTTCAGTATAAAATGTGACAGCACAAACAGATATGCTTCTAAAGTTTGTATTCCTGTTGATCACTGCATTTCTTTGAATGTACTGCTATTTCCTTTGGAGTCTCCTGGTTTTGTTGACTTCTTGATTCTATCTTTAGGATTCTGATTTTCTGGATTGCATATTGGGATATCGTTTGTTGTAGGATTGCCTTTATGGCAACTCGTTTTGCCTAATTTTGTTCTTTGAGGATATTTTTGTATTTTTCCATTTTTTGTTGATACATCCTATTTGATTAAGATGCTTTTTTGTGCATAAACCAGGAATCATTCACAATGTAATAATAAATAATAGTTTTTCAGCTAATCTTGCACTTTGGGAATAATTTTAATTTTAACGCAAACTGCTACTGTATATTGAACACATATTGGATAACTGGCAGCTAAAAAGAAATATCAAACCAAATTTGAGTCATCATCTCAAAGTATATCATCAAATTTGCTTAGCTTACCGTGCGCACTGATGCAGCTAACTTTTCCATAAAAGGAGCAAGATTTTGGGCTGCTTTTAAACCATCCTGAAAAAAACTGAACAGAGACAATGACCTTTAAATGATAAACATACAAAGATAGATAAAGCTATAAGATTTAATAAGATATGAAGAACATAAGAACAAGTTTGACAAGAACAGGCCATTTAGCACAACAATCCTTATTTGCCAACTTGTGAGTTGAGATTTGAACATCCCCAAATTACTACTACCCAGGGCCGGATTTTCCTATAGGCTAACTAGGCTTCAGCCTAGGGCCTCAAGATCAAGAGGGGCCTACATTCAAATTGTTAGCAAAATTTTATTATCTCTCATGTAATTTACAAACTTAAAAATGGAAGGTGAAAGGGCCTCATAAGTGGAATAGCCTAGGGCCTCTTTTCATATAAATCCGGCCCTGCTGCTACCTCCTATACTACTTGATAACTTATTCCACTTGTACTTTCTAACATGTCCTACCTTGGGATTAATAAAGTATCTATCTATCTATCTATCTATCTATCTATCTATCTATCTATCTATCTATCTATCTATCTATCTATCTATCTATCTATCTATCTATCTATCTATCTATCTATCTATCTATCTATCTATCTATCTATCTATCTATCTATCTATCTATCAATTGATAATATTAAATAATGGCATGATGAAATGGCCAAATGATTTGGTAACCCTGTCCTTTAAACTCCAATATTTCAGCCAGTAGACCACACTACCTAAGAAAATGGAGAGCTTATAACCTGCAGTCAACACTGCTAAGTAAAATATTGTGTTTTCTAAAAAGCTCACCAAACTGCACAAGGAGGTTGGAAATATCCTTGAAATTTATTTTATTTTTCAACAGCACTCGTCTCTCCTGACACATACAATTCCACTCCCCTTCCTCTGGGGGTCTTCCTCTGTTTGGTTAACTCGTACTAATCCTGCTTTCAGCTCAATGCTTTCACTGTGCTTTTCATTCTGGGTCAGAGTTTACAGTGATGGGGAGGACGCTTGAAGCTTTACTGCATGCAGAGTGCTCTGTGTGTGTGTGTGTATGTGCAGCAGACATTATGCAATGTTATTAGAAGGCATTCAACAGTGAAGCTGAAGGAGAGTATAATACTTTGTGCACATTTGAAGGACTATGAACACAACTCTTTAATAATCGAGACTGAAAAAACAGAAGCAGGTCTCTAGAAACCACCAAAGCAAATTCAACATTCACCTCTTTGAAAGAGGGTATTTGTTCATCTGACTATGCATAAATAAAGTTAATACATTACAGCAAAAAATGGAACTATAAATGTCAAACTGTGCTTCATTTCTGAAGTCGGTTAATGATGTATGTATAAAATCAGACATTTCCTTGGATGTTGTTTTCAATAGATGGAGAAATGACAACAAAATGTACTTTTATTGCTTCTTTTGAGTGCAGGACAATCAATCATGCAGTATTCTGATGTGAAAAAGTTACTGCCACCCCAAAGTTAACTCAGCTCAATAAAATATATAAACAGAGTGAGCAGCTTGAATAGTTAAGGTAACAAACACCCTGTCTGATCGAGTCCATCCTTACACAATACTCCATTAGCGGTTACTTGTCAGCACACAGATTGTACAAACACATCAAGTCATAATCAAAATACCTTCCTGGAAGCGACCATAAAAAAAGTTTGTTAAAGATTAAATAGCCACTTCTAAAATCTGGTTCTCTACCAAGCCACATTCAAAGCCGTATTTCCAAACAAAGGAAGTCTTACACATTATTCTTCTTTTGAATGGTCTTCCTGCCAAAATCTTTTAAAAAGCAACGTATAAACTTCTCTATGAAGTCACAAATCACATCTACAAGCTCTTCTAACCCTGGAAAAAACCCCCCTTCAAAAAATTCATAGCACGCAGCAAGGCAGAAACCACTTCACACAGTACTAGAAACAGCAGTGCTGCCCTCACTTTGGTTTAAATACAACGGAAATGATCTTTAAGATTTATGGAGCAATGTTTTATGGGCAGATGAGTTAAGAGTGGAATTTTCTGGACAATGTCAGCCTCGTTATTTCTGAAGGAAATCTGTGAGCTGACGCTTAAGTACAGCAAGATAACAATCTCAAACAACACAAGCAAATTTCTACCGGAATGGTTGAGGAAAATGAAACTTCAAATTCTTAAATGAGCTGGTCAACGTCCAGACCTACTGTAAAATCCCCTTCAGATGGGATTTCAAAGCATAAAAACTCACATATGTCATTCATCTAATGCAGATCTGAAAGGAGTAGGAGAGCACTGTTTAACAAACACAGGAAATGTTTGAACGAATTGAGTGTTATTAAAGGTGTGTAATCAGCCATTAGGTCCAAGGGGGCAGTTAAGGGGTACTGGGCTCTGTATAACCTTTTATTTCAATACATAATTGGAGAAAATGCAAAAATGTTCTTTGTTGACTCAATTCACCAATACATTATAAAGATAAATGATATTTACAGTTATGAAGTAATATATATCTGTATTTGTACATATACAATACAGTACCAAGGTCTCAAGCTACCCAAGAAAGTTAGCCAAACCTAAGTTGGCCACCTTACAAGGCATCAATAATCTTTATAAAACTGGAATTTCATGTTACCTTTAATTGTATCAACATTTTTTTAACTACAATATTATATGCTTTCATGAGCAAACAAACATTTGCTTGGCTTAGTGTATACTGTATATTGCATAGAAAACACACTTTCAGAGAGGTAACTATTTGACAGTGCAGCACGAGATGCAGGTTTGCAAGAGTCGCAGATCCCACAGTAATAAAAACCTTTAAAGCCAACTGATTTATTATGCTTTCTGATTCAATCTCTGGCCAAGGTATCTTGCAGATTGCTCACTGAGCATGCTAGCACTCATGTAGATGTTTGAAAAATCGTTTAATCTCCAGGGAACAATGACTGGAGTTAAGCAATTGAAGAAGTTTATCCTGTTTTCTGTATTCCTTTAATAGACTCAAATAATGTTCTTTCAAGTTCAAGAATAAAGTGAGTTTAAAAGGATTTTTCTGAGTGTGATTTGTGCAACTCCTGACCCGAAACATGACAATTGGTAGCAGAAAAAGGTTTGAACCCATGCGGACATTCGTGCATTGTCGTGTTTCAGGTCCAGAGCTGCTATCTGTCTGAAAGTGTGTTTTCTCAGTAATTAAATCAGCTCTAAAAAGCAAAAGTGAAGCCTGATTTCTCACAATATAGGTATAGATGAAAAATATAGATCCCCAAAGTTAGTTGAAGCTTTTGACCCTGAACTTGGAAGTTCTACAGTGCTCCTTTAAATAAAGATCATGTCCTAAAATAAAATTTATGAATTAACAAATTGAAGCATTTGTGGCCTATAATGTTTGTTTGTTGTTTCAAAACCTAATCAACATGGATGCCAAATTTAAGCACGGTGTTATCACTGATTAACTAACTCTGAAGAACATTTCAGAGACTCATTCCCATCTGGCCAATGTGTGTTATGACCAGTCCCATTCCTATGCCACAGTCAATACTTTCACTGCACAACTCAGTCTTGATTGAATGTCTCCTAAAGATGACTTTGTGTCATGCTGGCCTTTGACATTGATAACAAGAAAAGGAAATGGCATTAAAACAACTGTGAGATAGCAAACACTACAGAGATGAGTAACAAGTTAGCTGAATCCGTTCTTCATAAATAATGAAATAGGAGCAGGGGCTGTGTGTGTTCAGAGCCCAGCATTCCAAAGAGAATCTCGAGTTAATAAATTTGAACTGCAGTAAATGTAAGAAGCATTTATTAAGTGGAAATGAAACTTAGATACATCACTATGACCATGAGAAGGGCTGCCATGATTAAATAAGTTATGACTATCCTGATTTAAAAATCCTCAATTAGCATTTACCATGAGTACTTCTGCACTGTTGTGGCAGGTATAAAAAGAACGATGAGGGTCCCAGTAAAAAGGCGACAGAAAGTGTCACTGGTTTGGGAGCATTCACTTCAAAAGGAAAAGAAAATCCAGTTGTCTGCTTCCCCTTGCAGAACAATTGGCTATGCAGCAGCATCTAAAAAGAAGATAATACGCTCCACAAGACAAGTTCAGTAATTTACTGTCTGCTTTAAAAGATGAATGGATAGGCTGATACAAAAACTGAATAAAATCACACTGTACAATAACATGCCACACTTTAGCAGCCTCCTGATGGGAAGTCTGATTGAGACAATGTGAGATATACCTATGCAGTAGGTCCTAAAGTGACTTGGCGACCACTTTCAGCTATTTTATTGTCACCTTAATGTCACTTTAATATCTGCCTTTAAAATTAGCATTGCATTTTTATTCAAACAGCTTAAAGTACTGTTTGTACACTTTTTTGAGGGCTTTCTGGAATAGCTTGAAATTCAACATTAATGGTTATACAAGGTAAGGCTTCATATTTTGCTCTAATAAAATATAAGTAACTGTCCAATTAAATCAATTTTATTGTATCATTTTTTGTTTACACTGATTATTTCATTACTCAACTACTCTTAGAATTGATAGCGACAGCTCCAAACCAGAGTCCGAATAAAACACAAGAAAACAAAAATATTACCATTCACCAACACCAAAGAAATTCAAAGTCCAAGTCACTGACCACAACAAAATAAGCACAACGTATATTATGATGGTGTTGTCCAGTGGTTCTCAAAGTGTTCTGAACCAGACACCACTTAACCAAAGTCAAAGATATGGTGGACCTTTTACAGCTAGCCAATAATCACATCTTAGAGAAATCCTGATTTAAAATTAACATATTTATTTTACTACACATATTTATGTGAAAAATACTAAGAAATAAATCCCACAATACTGGACTTGAGCTTCAAAAATTGGGATTTCTACCAGGCATCCATATTTAGCCCCTTATTTATAAGGATAGTGTATTTGGCAGGCAGCCAAGCAGCCTGTGTCATTGACCACAAGGAATTAAGAGATATAAAAGTTTAAATGACTACCAGAATATTAAAAAAACGGGACACCGGTCACAATAACACTCCTCACACAACATACTTACAGTACCTTACATGCGGTAATTTTGTACACTAGATGCCATTAGCAAAGGAACGGCCAACAATAAGGGACTCACTTCTGCTGGGCGTGGAAAAACTTGATGAGACTCTGTAAGAGATCTGGCCCTTGCTTGATCTTCAGCTCCTGGCTTTTCAAAAGATACTACATTGGACAAAAAATGTTTAAAAAGTTAGCAATAACAGATCAAGATGACATAAGAAAGGAAATTCAACATCTGGCTAGTGAAATATTTTATCCCAGAGCTTCTATTGTTTTTCAATACCACAGAATCATAGCCAAAAGATTCACATTTTTATATTACATAATTGTGAATAAAATGTTTTTCTTGAGAAAGTGTTTCAAGACAATATTTTTCCTACATCAAAGAGGAAACCTAAAACAGCTTTTCTGTTTCACATGTTGCTGCATTGGTTGTGCTTTTAATCCACATGAAACCTCTACAGGTGATGTGTAAACGTGCACTGACATATCACAGGGAACAAGTTACAAAATAATGGAAAGATCTGGAATGACAGAAAGAGCAGCAAACAGACTGAGAGATTGACTGACTTCACACATGTGCAGCTGGAAAGCCCTGCGTTCCTTCTCCATGTCCTCTGCAATCTCTGCTGGAGATATATCTGTCCTAATGATCAGGCCCTGCTTGGCTTTCTCACGGCGCTCCTTTTCTATTTTGGATCTGAAAATGTACAACAGATAGGGAAACATAAGGCAGAGAAAAAAATATTAGACTGATTTTATTAAACCCAAGGGGAAATAATAAAAAAAAAAGATTCAGACATACAGGACAAATAATACAATCAATCAATAAATGTATATTGTGCAAAAATTGCAAAATGAACATAAAGAGCATCTCCATTTTGTTTGGGACGTCAGGTGGAAATACTGAATTGCCTAATTGAAGTGGACAGAAAAGACCCCAGAGGTGCTTCTTAGCACACCATGGTGGAATGAGCCTGTGGCTAAAAGTGCTTCAAGAGAGCACCTCCTGGAAGGGATTTTGATTTTTTCACGATGGCATCTAATTCTACCACCATCCTGTTTTCAGCAACAGCTTCCAGTGTGTCCAGGGTTCATCCTGTGATTGAGCAGGCTTTCTTGATGAGTTTGTTCAGGCATTGTGTATCTTCTGAGCTCAAGTTGCTTCTCCAGGAAGCCACAGCGTAGAACAATAAACTGGCTACTATGGACTGATTTCATACATCAAAAGACCGGAGTCTCCTTAGGAAATACAGATTGCTCTGGCCCTTCTTATACAGCGCCACTATTTAACAAATTCTCATCTGTGGGGAAACAGCTTTCTTCTGTGTTGTTAGACAAGTCCAGTTTGCTGTTCATGTAAACACCCAGGTACTGATATCTCTGCACCAATTCCCCATCTGCTCACTGAATGGTGACTGGTTTCAGAGGCTCTTTGACAAGCTGGAAGAACATTAGAACAATCTAGACAAGAACAGAACATTTAGCCAAACAATGTTTGCCAGTACTCTACTTGGTAACTCAGTCAATGTGTCTATAGTTCTCTATGTGAAGAAAAACCTTCTAAATGTTGCAAAATATGTGCATATTATAATGTTAACAAGTTTGAACTTATTTTAAAGGAATAGACTCAATGCACTGAACTAATTTCCTTTCATAATGTTAAACACTTCAATCATGTCTCCTTTTAATCTCCTTTTGTTTAAACTGAAAAGGCTCCGCTGTTTTAATCTTTCTTCATAACTCATCCTCTGTAGCCCTGGACTCAGCCGAGTTGCTCTTCTCTGGACGTTTTTTAGTGCTACTCTGTCCTTTTCGTAGCCTGGACACTAGAACTGCACACAGCACTCCAGATGAGGCCTCACCAGTGCATTATAAAGGCTGAGCAGAACCTCTTTGGAGTTGTACTTTACACATCAAGGCGCTATATAACCCAACATTCTGTTAGCCTTCTTAATGGTTTCTAAACGATGTCTCGTAGTTGAAAGTGTCGAGTCCACTATGACTCCCAAGTCCTTCTTATAAGGGGTACTTTCAAGTTTCAGACTTCCAGATGTATTTTCAAATGAAACTATTATGAAGCAGATTTTGAAAAAAATGCATTGTACTTCTAGTGGCCGTAAATCCCTTTCATGACTATTTGCAAGGTCAGCATAATTTGTCTCAACTGCAATAATTGTTTTTATCAGAGTTTTTGTTCAAATGGTCTGTTATTTTTTTAAACTGAAAATGTCAACTATACTTCTAGCAAAACAGTGTCTTAGAAAAAAAAGATGTTTTAGAAAAATGTGTGATCTTCTACTGTTTTCTGAAGAAGCAAGGCCAGATTAAGACCTCTGCAGGCCCCAGGGTGTCAAAGGTCAAAAGGCACCTCATCACCTCACTGCCCAAATGCACAGGAATAAACTCACACATTCTGTTTGTCAATAATAAATCAGATACACAGGTTAAAGTTATGAAAAAAAACTATAACTTTATATCTGGTCAACTTGATCTTCAATTTTTGTTCACTGGACTACACTGCATGTACAACATTTCATGTGTAGCAAATAGCTGCCATCTGACAGCACATCAATCAAATATTTTTAAAGAACTATATCACTTGTAGCACATACATAAATGATTGTTTTTGTTTCGCCTATTTGCAGCAAATAAAATAAAAGACCAGATGCCAGTCCTGGACAGAAGTGCTACAGGAGATAAAAGTTACAACAAATAGGGCATTACTGAAAAGTCTCCTAAGAGTGACAACAACAGAAGCTAACAACTGTATTTGTCATAATAGGGAAGAAATTCTTCATTGGAGTTTGCCATTGTTTGGTGCATCTTATCTCCTACCGCGGCCTTGTTGTCTTCTGCATTGTTTTTCAGTGTTGTTGGACTGTGTATTCCTGCAAAAGCTGCTATAAGTGTTGATAACACTGCTCTAATGACTATTGCAAGGTCAGCCTAATTCTTCTGAACTGCAGTGATTACATTTTTTTCTGAATTTTCTTCAAGTGGTACTTTCTTTAAAGCTGCAAATGTCAAATATAGTTTCCTGCAAAATGGTGTATTTTGTCTCTCTCTTTTTAAATTTTTCTTTTCACTGCAACAATGGGCTCATGCTTTGAATGACTGTCCGTTTTGACTTTTTCTCTCTTGCCGCACAGTATGATCTCACAAAACTGACCAATCAGACACCTTCTCTGGTTATGCCTCGCCTATATCAACCAACCAGGACTCATATTTCCCTATGTTGGAGGAAAATGGTGATCCCACCTGGATCGGAGGATGATCCATTATCCGGATGGAAGGCCAGTGCAATGACCCACACAGACTGGCCGGCAGGACATCGAAATAACTTTGTGCCCAGCCGATATGATATAGCAGTTGGACCAAAAGAAGCTGAGATTTGGGAACTGTTCCATCCCCCATTGGCCAGGTGGCAGTAGTCCTCATATGGCAACCCAGTCGGGACACCCACAAGGGTGTTTGGGAGATGGAGCTTGGAAATGCAGACCTGTCTGGGTCCCTACATACCGATAGAGGGAGCTGTTGGGGATGATCTTTCTAGTTTCTTTATGGTCTGGAAATGCTTCCTGGAAGACATGGCATGGGACTGGAAGCATTCCCAGGTCCGGCTTAAAAGGAGCCCGCTGATTCATATTGGGGAGTCAGAGCCCGGAGTCAGTGGGAAACACTCATCAGAAGATGAAAGGAAGAAGATTTATTGGTTTATTGTTCATTCATTGTATAATTTTGGAGGATTTGATGGAAAGAGGTTTGGAAAAACTGTCTTGAAAGAATAAATACCTTAATTGTAAAACTATATGGTAATTCACTCTCTCTTGGATTTGGGGCTCAGTGGTGCCCCCTTATGGCCACAAATTTCAAAAAAGCCAACTCATTAGGTATACTTTGACAGGTTTATATCATCTTCAGAACTGGGGCAGGGGTGCGTGTTGTAGTGCAGACTGCTATGAGTGTCTGTTGGTGAAAACCTGCACTTTTCTGTTTAATCTGTATTATTTTTTTCACAAGTGTAAGAGCACTTTGCAATCAGGGCCCCAGTGTGTACTCTTAATTCACCCTGATGGTAGATTGGCCATGTAATCAAGTTAACCTTTCTGGAAGAAAAAAAAAAAGAAAGAAAACCTTGATTATGGTCACACAGTTTTCATCCTTAGACCATCAAGTGAAAAAGTAAGTATACCCCATGACATTTTTTTTGCTTTTTTAACAAATGTGGACGTATCAACTTTTGATCTTCATCTTTAGATAAAGGTCATATAATTGGAAAAAATGAAACTTTGCAATTAGGTATACAACAAAAAATTAACTTATATGTAATTTTTGTCCAGGGAAAAAGTAAGTCCTTCCTTAACTCTAATAGCTGGTGTTGCCACCTCAAGTCTGTGTTTCTTAAAAACTGCCTAGCGGTCTCCAACATCAACTGGGGGAAAGTTTTTCCTACTCCTTCATGCAGAATTCCTTCAGCTGCTTGATGTTTGAGAGGTGCCTTGTATGCAGAGCCCATTTTAATTTCCCCAAAGTATCTTGATAGGATTCAGGTCCAGGCTTTGACATGGTCATTCCAGAACCATCCATTTCTTCTTTTTTCAGCCATTTCTTGGTGGATTTATTGGTATGTTAATAATTCTTTGCATTTATATAGCGCTTTTCTCACTACTCAAAGCGCTTAGCAATTGCAGGTTAAGGGCCTTGCTCAAGGGCCCAACAGAGCAGAGTCCCTTTTGGCATTTTACGGGATTTGAACCGGCAACCTTCCGATTGGCAGTGCAGATCCCTAGCCTCAGAGCCACCACTCTGCCTAGAACCACTCTGGGTTAGGGCAGGAGTCTACCGGTAGCTTGCAACCACTTTCCAAGTAGATCGCCAAGGGTTAATGAATCCTACATAAATTTGAAACTTGATTAGTCAAATTAGGGGTGGGCGATCTTTCCAAAAAATCATATAACAATCCTTTTAACACAAAATCATGATCCACAATCCTGAATTGCAATCTATCTTTTCAATGCGGCATACACTTAAGAGAATATACGGACTCATACTCCTCAAGACCTAAGTAACACTTTATTTTAAATATCAAACAAAGTTGAATTCAATTGTTCTCTCGTTTGCTAGCTAAGCGGAGTTAAGGAACACACCCCGAAGCTGGCGAGTGAGTGAGGAAGGCCCCTCCACTCGGCCCGTTGCATGTTTCTCGAATTCGCACTTATAAATCGGTACCGCAAGCGAACTATAATACATAGCAAAATGAGAGAGGTCACAAAATCAACTGGAATGTTCGAGCAAATTATTTAAAAAAAACGATCTAAATCAGTTAAGTAGTTCTCTCATGAAAAGCGGACAGACATACAGACAGAGAGACATTGGATTTTATATATTATATATTAGTAAACCTTCAAAATAATGTGCAGTTAAAGCTTCAACAGCATTCTCAGCATTACTGGAGCTTAGTAGAGCCAGATAACTATAAGAATCTTCACCAAGCAGCTCTGAAAATGTCTGCTTTGTTTGGGTCTACATACTGTACCTCTGTGAGTCTGCCTTTTCTGACATGAATGTCATGAAATCAAAGTTCAGAACAAGACTGACAGGCGAACATTTAAATGACTCCATAAGAGTGAACCTAAGTGGCTACACTCCACCATACACCTCTCTTGCTGACTCCATGAAGTGCCAGTTATCTGAGTAACTTAAAAACACATCACACATGCAACTGGACGCGTGAATAAAGTGAAACAGTGACATGTAACAAAATGACAAATGAATACGTAATATCTGTGTATTTGTAATTGCATTGTTTTGTTTTGACAGCATTCATGTTTTAATTCAATAGTGTGGGATACACTAGAAAATGCATACAGATATACAAAATGGACTTGCAGTTGAACTAAATATTTTTTGTGATGATTCAATGCAAAATGTGAGTTGTGGACACCAACATTTTGTAAATGTTCAGACAAAACAGTTTGTTTGGGTTGAAATAAGCTATGAGAATAAACATTAGAAAACATGAGTAGCTCTCGGCCATTTTCATTTTGTAAAAGTAGCTCTCACGGGAAAAAAGGTTGGAGACCCCTGGTTTAGGGTCATTATCATGTTGCAAGGTCCACTTTTAGTTCAACTTCAGTCTTTGGACAGATGGTCTCACATTATCCTCTAGAACTCTCTAGTCCAATGGAGAATTCATATTGGATTCTGTGATGGTGAGCTCCCCAGGCCCCAATACAGCAAAGAAGCCCCACACCATTGGTTTACCGTCTCCATTCTTTACAGTTGTTATCAGACTCCTGTGGTCAAATGCTGTCTTTGGTTTTCTCCAAACATGTCTTTTGGTACTGTGGCCAAATAATAACGCCTTTGCCTCATCTGTCCAGAGCACACTGTTCCAAAGGTCCTGGTCTTTGCCTAGGTGTTCATGGACAAACTTTAGTCTTACCTTGATGTTCTTTCTAGACAGCAAAGATTCATGGCTCTGAGGGATCTGCACCAGAAATCGGAAAGTTGCCAGTTTGAATCCCATAAATGCCAGAAGTGATTCCACTCCATCGGGCCCTTAACCTGCAATTACTCTGTCCTATGTTAACCTGCAAGCAGGCCCTCCAACTTGCAGGGAAAACTTGGGGGTTGGTGGCAGGATTGGCACTCCAGCCATTTAAAAAAAAAAAAAAAAATCTTACACTGCTCCAATCAAACTAGTGTGGTGCTGAAGTGTCACCCGTTGCATGGCTATACTTACAATACAATACAATACAATACAGTTTATTTTTGTACAGCCCAAAAATCACACAGGAAGTGCCTCAATGGGCTTTAACAGGCCCCGCCTTTTAACAGCCCCCAGCCTTGACTTGGGTCCTAATTTGGGATGTTGTATGAAGGGTGCGGCAACATGCTGTATCAATGCATGCTCCCAACACCTCCCATGTAGATCTCATTAGTGCAGACCCTTTCTAATGGTAGACCTGTGCACTTTGACATCAGCAGTGGCAAGAGTTACCTGTCGGTCCAGTGCTAAAATTCAGAGGTTCTTAGAGATTTCTTTCAGCACAGAGTTCTGCTCTCGGACTAAACTTGTTAGGATGGCCTGTCTGGACAAGTTTTTTGAAACCTTTTCTGGACAGTGGAATGGATGATTTCCAAATGTTTGGAGATCTTTTTAAATCCTTTCTTAGATCTATAGGATTCTTTCTGATAACTTCCAAGAGATATTAAAATTTTAGCATGGCGTAAAACACAAACTACAACAACAAAATGCACACCAAACAAAATGTCAATAATGATATCCTAATTATTTGCACCTCATCTGGTGCACATGATTCTAATTTTGGGTATGTGAGGTAAAGTATCTATCTATCTATCTATCTATCTATCTATCTATCTATCTATCTATCTATCTATCTATCTATCTAGTGATTAATGGACAGGTGTACTTATTTTTCCACATGTGAAATGTACATTTATTTAAATTATACAGTTTGTTGCAAAATGTAAATGTGGCATGATGTTTGCTATATTACATCACCTTTATTTAAAGATACTGTTTAAATGAAGATCAAACCTTAATATGTCCACATATGTTAAAGAAAAAAAATTTCATGGGGTGTACCTAATTTTTCACATAAACTTTCCATCAATGCAATGAAAATATTTTAGATGAGGTAGCCAAGTGGTTCTTAAATTATTCTGACATCACATTGGTATTCCATTATTGTGACATCTCCTCCAAATTCCCAGAAAACAGTGCATTTCTACATTCCATTTGATTCCAAAACCTTGCTGCCTGATGCCACTATCTGTTAAACTAATCCTCATCAGCTATTTATTGCATTAGAAGGTATGTGAAAGATTTTCTGTCCTGTCTTAAAATTAAGAACAAAATTATGACATAAAAGATGAGAGCATATGAGCAGGGTGGTTAGACCTCTAGAGCTGTAGAGACCTGGGTTGGATTTCTGGCTTTATCGCTGTCTGTGTGGCGGTTGCATTTCTCCTCGATTTCATCAGCGTTTCCTTTGGCTGCCCCTTTGCATTGATGTACGTATTACTAATGGGTTATTCTGAACTGGCCTGGTATGAGTCAGTCAGTGCGTGTGTGTCCTGTGATAGACTAACTTTCAAATTCAGGTTTGTTTCCTGGCTTGCATCCAGTGCTGCTGGGATAGGTTTCCTGAGGATTTTTTAATGCAAAGAACTGGGTTTGGAAAACAGATGCTTGGCAAAACAGAATACCCTAGTATTATAATTTAACTCCGCTGTAAAGCTTCAAGAGAATGTTGTTAGTTAAAATCTGGAGCCTACTGCTGAGAAACTGAACAATTTTCAGTAATAAACAATAAAGTTCTACTATCATTTTGACCATTACAACTGAATATGGATTTTTTTGGAATCTGGATATAATTATTCACAAAGAAATGACATTTTGAATGGAGTCCCCAGAAACGCTGGAAGGTAAAAAGAAGAAGGTTTTAAAAGAAAGCCTCCTGAAAACTCTTTTTTATGTGGACATGGGCTGCACAGTGCCCTAAAACTCATCATTTCCTACACAACCACTAATAAGATAGCCAATGTAAGGATGCCATCAAAAAGGCCACAAGAAGAAGGCTAGGGCAGTTTGCAACTTGGGAGGTCACTAGAACTAAGTGAATCGTGTTTCCAGCTTTGTTGTTAATGTTTGGGGGAACAGCTTGAGATGGTCCAATCTTGGGGAAGTGTTTTATCTCTATTTCAGTCTTTCTTAATCCATGGGTCACTCCTTAGATGGGCTGTCACTCTACATTAGCATTGGATCAGTGCTAAAATTTTATCTTCGGTATCGATATCAGCTTTCTGACTTCGGCACCAGCACCAAAATAGATAACCCATCGTCTTACTCCAACCTCCATGGTGCGCCACACAATTGCTCACCTCCCTGAAGTTCAGATGACATCGAAGTGTGTAGTTTTATTTTGTGAAGTACTTTTCCAGTACTAGTATACCATGCAACCCCAGCATATGTAAAAAAATAAAACAAATTAAATCCACCATCACTCCACTGTTTTCGGAGTCTACTGTTTACAGATCTCAGTTCTGCACCCAGTCAATGGAACACTTTTGCTTCTGCATACTGGGGAATTAAATGACTGACTTAAGTCCAGTAACGAGTTGACGACAAACCTGTTGTTCATGTTCGTTGACTTTCTTAACGAAGCACGTGGTGTGCAAGTTCCTCAAATTTACTGTAGCATCACCTACGTTATATTCTTTATCGGCCTTATAAAATTCATCTCAAAGACATGAACCAAACAGGAATGTTAAAAGAAGGCACAATGCAGATTTTTTGAGGTATAGTTTTACTTTTACTGTGAAGCATAGTGAGCACAGTGTGCTGTCTGCAGTGTGATACTACCAAAAGAAAGCATAAAGCCTTCCAAAGCATTTGAAAACAAAATATGTTACTTACTGAGGCAAATCGTTCGACTTGTTTTTACGTGTTAAAAAAAAAAAAAAAATTCTTGAGGCTTCACAAAAAATATTTTAGTGTATTTGTGCAACAAGAGAGCAGGTGCTCTCATCTCACTGCCAAATATAATGTAAGCTCAGACTATTACAGAACAGCTATTCTTGCCTTGTGCACCAAAATTCTCGATGAGACAGCCACTTGAAAAACTTAAACATATTCCTCCCTGCACTCTGTTATGATTTATGCCTGATTTTTGACAAACTTGTGAAAATAGACAAGTAATTAAAAAAACAAATGAACACCGTGGTAAAGTGAGGTCCGCGGCTCATTGCCTTTTAAAATAAATAATAGCTGCACTTGTGGCTTAAGGAGGGGGCATGTTAGTGTGGCTGGAGCGTTTCCCGGGCACGATGCAGCGCGAGCGTTTCTGCACTTAAGTGCATGGGTGAGGAATCGTCCATGTCTGTAATTGATGCCGGGAGGTGCTAATTGCCACACCTGTGCCACGTCCACACATATAAAATGAGAAGCACAAGTGTGAGGTGGGGGAAGAAAAATAGAGATGAAAAGGAACTGAGCTTAAAAGGCGGCTAAAGAGCAGTCTCAGTGGTGACAATCCGGCCACCTAGAGGGGAAAGGCAGCACAAAGAGGGGCCTCCATTAAGGAGTGTAGGTTGTGGTGCTCTAGGGGCTGGTTCACCACACTAAACAATGGCGTGGAGTTGGGCGAGCATGGAGGATGACCTCCCCAGGGATCCGAGGTACGACTGCAGCTGCGTGAAGGATGACGGGAGGAGTGCCGACCTTGAACGGTCTGGCTGCGCTGTGAGGAGACAGACAAAAATGGGGGTCGGGAGATGAAGTCTGTGGCTGCACTGAGTGCGTGAATTATGGGTGAGCTGGGGAGACGAATAAGGAGGTGGGCTCTGAAGGAACCAGTAATTGCATTTTTAACTTCTGCTTTTAATTCTGATTTATTTATTGTGTTTTTATTCCCCAATATCCACTTGTTTTTATGGATTATTTATTTATGGACGTTTTTGAAGTACTGCACTGTGGACACTGTTTTTGGTTTTGCTTTGATTCTTTTTAATAAAAGCATGGAACACTTTTTACACAATCCCCTTGCTCCATGTGTGATTTGTCCCCATCTGTCAGCTCATTCGGTCATAACTATCGACGGTGTTGGGTTTGAGAGGCCCCCAAAATGTGAAGAGGGAGCCTGGAGTGGACCAGCATTGTCACAACACTAAATCTGATCCAGTATTAAACAGCCAAGTGCCGACTTGTTTTTGGATAAGTACGTGTGTATTTCATCTACCGTGTATACATATGTATATAAATGTTGAATACACATTTACTGCTATTGGTTAATGTGTGCCATTCAGGGGAATCTGCTGGCTAGTATACATTAAAGGTCCTGCTAATAAATGGTCATTACTGAATAAAAATAAATAAAACTGGGTTCCAAAACCAAAAAGGTTCAGAATCACTGATCTGTTTAAAGCATGTAAGAAAATGGGTTACATTACACTACCTCGACGGTGTAGTATTGACTCTCTGTGCTGAATAGATCAGATTTTTTTCATTTCAACCATCTGCCCTTGTCATTCATTTATTTCCCCCCAAGTACTTTCATCATTTCAAAAACACAACTCATTGTGAAGGGACTTTCTGTTTGTGTACTATTTTCATTTAACAATATTTTTGCCAAAAAATGCATAGCTTTTGCTCATTGTGTGCATACAATTGGACGACTTGACTTGTGCATTATGAGAAACAAGTAATGCAAGATTTTTTTTCATATACATTTTTGATATCGTTTGCTGCCGTCCAGCATTGGTCCCCATTGGGTCCCGTTCTATCAGAAAATCCGTTCTTTACAAAAACACAAGATTAAAAATTGTTCTCTGCCATCAATACAAACTACATGGGGTTAAGTAACTTTTAAAAACATATTTTTGGGTGGGGTATTTGTGTAATGTCAGGTGCAATGGAGGATTAAGAGTAATCTGCATTGATAACGACACATTCTGGTATACAGCCACCTTACGACTCACCTAATGATAGAATAATCAGTGACCCTACATTTTGCTTCTTGTACACAAAAGCAAAGGTTCTCCAGTCTTTGTTCAATGAAATTATAAAGAATTTAATTCCTTTAGGACCATAAGTAGAACCCATGGCACCAAACATGACATTGTACTCCACTGCTATTCCTTACCCTCTAATCTCATAGTCCTTCCAACTCTTCTCAAACAACTTCTTGGACTCCTGCAAATAGGAACAGCAAAAGAAGGTGGACAATTAATCAAATTAAATTATTATCAGCACACAGCAAATCCAATCAAGTAGAATGTGCCTTCTAGATCTCTGCAGAGAATTTTAAATTCCTACCAGAATGTAACAATGTGTACATTCTGTGGAAATTTCCCAATTCAAGCAAAACAAAATCTTAATGAAACCAATGCCTGCCTGGCAATTTGCTTTTACCACTTCCAGAGCTGACAAACTGATAGAGTGAGATTCCAGGAGTACACCAGCTTTTACCCGTTTAATGACTTGATCAGATGTCTGGACGTACACTGTTGTATACTGAGAAAATGGCACCATCCCAGCTGTACTGGGTTCATATACTAAATCCTCTTCTCCTATGCTCCATTTGTTTTAAGCAATCTCACAATTAAACATCAAATCCATACCCAGTTTTCATGCAAAATAACAACTACAGCTTATTCAGATATCTAAGTGTTACTGAGTTCTAAAAGTAGCTGAGTCAAGCAGCTGGCTCCTTCAATTCCTAGGACATACCAAGATTTTTTCTGTTTAAACTCATTTACACACAACAGGATACTTTACCTGACTTCTCCTTTTTTTGTTCATTTATACTTTCTTTTCTTAGATTCCTTATTGCACCTACTACACTATATACTCTATATTTGGGATCACTAGTTTCCATTCTTTTTGTGCTTTAACATCTAAATCTAAAAACACTACAAATTAAAAGTCGTGATTATAAAAATACTCACCAGCCTTCCATCTCGAAGGTCTCCTTTTAAAAGGTTGTCAAGGGGGAATGAGATGATATTATTCATGTTCTGGATCTATAATGGAAACATTTACACTTTCGTTATTTATGGGCCCAGCAAGTTCTGCTAATATTTTGCTGCCAATATGAAGGCTCTTTTCCTAATATCTCTGATTAATTATAAAAAAAAAAAAACTCCCTTATTTTTTGCTTGACAGTCTGGAAAACCAAGGCTTCGCTAGAAACACTTGTCATTAGCAACTTTTGCTACACTCACGTTCTTTTGGCAGAATGGTATAAAAAGTTTTCTACAGGGAACTTTCACATGAACTCCTTCCAAAAAGGAAGCTCCCAGTTCTGAGAAAAATGAGCTTAGATACATCAGATTTTGAAGAAATGTTGATCTCTTACCTCATTTAAAATATTAAAAAAGCCATATAAAATTGAAAATATAATAATATTATCATATTTGGCTATGCCCTTAAATAAAGTGATATGAAACCACCACTACATGTCAATTTTTTTATTTTATTAAAATAATAATAATAACTGCTCATTTTTAATTCTGCTGGATTGTCCATTTGCCTCGCTCCACACTTTCCTTTTTCATGCGTGAATGCATTGCCCCTGAAGTCTCCTGAGAGGACTATAAAAGACTCTTGTTTTCCACAGCTCTTCAGTTGATTTTTCTCACTGTTCTTTTGTCAGTGCATATCTCTTTTGACTCATGTTGTCTTCTTTTGCTGCACTTATCTCTTTTGAGGTATTTTGTATTATATCACAATATTTGTCCCTCAGGATATTCTCAATGTCATTTCAGATTGCTTGTCTATTTTGAGACATTTTGTATAGTCTTATACTGTCTGGTGCGTTTCAGCCGGGGCTCCTGTCATAGCTGGGGTTCAAATTATGTGTATTTTGTTGATTGTTTGTTAATTGTATTGAGTATTTAATTTCTTAATGTCCATGTATATTCTGTTGTGTTCCAAGCATCGTTAGTGTGATCCCCAAGAGGCAGGGTCACCTGCCAATCACCACAAGGGACGCCCTCTGCAATATGAAAGCAGGGGCAACCCACAGCTCCTTGTAGTTTGTCTGAATGTGCTTGGGAATGATTCTTTGATTTGTGATTGTTTTTAGTGAATTTCTGGATTTTCTGACCTGTATTTCGACTACTCTTTTGATTTGTGATTGGAACTTCGTTGCATAAATTTAATGTGTTGCCTTCTGTGCCTTTGTGCTCCTCATATCTTAATTTTGGTTCTACGGAGCTGTTGAATAATAAATCTTTTACTTATAAAGATTCTGCTGTGGCCCTCTGTTTTATTAGGCAAGGCTTTTGATGGGATTTCCTCCTCTTCTGGGCATTTTTGAACCATTCAGAACTTACAAGCTTGGGAATTCTATGGGCTTTACAACAGTGTTAGCCACCATTTGTTGTTTTGCATTTAAAATTTTCCTGATTTTTAACTTTTTCTCTTATATTCAGGATTACATTCTTTTTTCGAATAATGTATTGACTTATGTTTAAAAATTACTTGGATTCACTTGGTTTTTCTTCTCCCCATTTATCTGGCCTAAATCAAGCATTGTGGTATTAATTTGTTGATGTATTTTTTGCTTTTTTTTGGTGCGTATAATCCTTTGTTAAAATTATGCCAGAGAGTGATGATGTGTTGCAGGCTATTGTGATCCCACAATTGTAATACATTTTTTGGGTTCCCTTGAACTGGTTCTATTAAAGTATACATCTAATTAAGTGTTTTTCAACACTGGGATTACAAAAATAACATTTATTTGAATTTTTCGTGTTATTCTGAAAAACCATCTTTGTTTTGCATACTTTGCAAATTTCCTCGTCAGGTCATGGCTCCCAATTGTTAGGGAGCCTTGCCTCAGACGTCACAGCATCTGATGTCATTTATGCAGTGAGGTTAAAAAGTCATATCTGGCAATCATTTCTCCTCCACGTTTGGAGAAAAATCCCTGTGTTTGCGTGTAAATCCTTTGGTGAAAAATTTTCTGGCTTGAGATCATTTCTCTTATCATATGGTATCTTGAATTTAGGTTAGTGATTTAAAATTAGTGAAGGATCAAAATCTACTACTACTACTAATCAAAGTATTTTTCTTGTATAATTAATAGTTTTAAACATTTTTTGTTTTCATTACTTGCATTAATGAATAATTGGCAAATCTCTTCTGTTTAATTGAGTTAAATAAATTAATTATGTCAGTTCTGGCAAGATTCTTTTCGATTTTGGCCTTTCCCTTTCTGGAAGAATTTTATAACTGTGAAGGTGTGACATTACAAATGGTAGCTCTAAAAATCACTACAGCAAGTAAATATTGCATTCTTTCCATTGTCCGAGGTCTTGCCTCCTGGTCCACTGCTGTGGCCTGGTACAGTGACCACAAAACTGCTGCCAGTACATTCATTCATCAGTCAATCTCATTGTCACCTCGGTCCTCGGTCATGAGCAAGACCCTGAAGTACTTGAATTCCCCCACATTGGGAAGCCACTCGCCCCTTACCTATAGAGATCAACGCACTCTTTTCCAACAGAGGATTATGACCTTCCCCCTTACTAACTGTAAGTATGAATAATTTACAGTTATGTTATCTGACGATAATGTGTTCCTGACAAGAGGTATCCACAGCAAATCTATCTACTGGGAATGGCTAGACAAAGAAGAGTCCAAAAACAAACCCTCATGGGATGATTCTAAATAAATCAAAGCAAAATTCACCTGGAAAACATTCACTTGGACCAATTCCTGCAGCCAGTTAACCATGAAGCCCCTAGCGGCTTGGTCCATTTGGACTATTTCCAGTCATCATGTGCTATCTCCATATGCTCTCACCTCCCATTAGGTGAGGGGTACGGATGAGGTGCAATCAAAATCTGGTGACTGACAAGAGCAGGACATATCCAGGCATACTACGAACTTGGCAATGGAATTCATGAAAACACACTCCCTAAAAGAAAACAGTTCTGGATCGCACATGGTTTTCAATAGTCCTTTTGGGACTGCAAGATGTATTAAAAAAATAAGAAACATAAAACACTTCTACATCTTTTGTTTCTACATAAGAAAGTGATCTGAGTCACATCCAGCTGGAAATAATTTGGTCAGATTCTGTGCTTCCTTTAACCCTGTAATACAGCAGCTTTTCGACAAAAGGAAACTTTCTTACTATGAATCAAATTGAAGAGGACGAGAAAATGATTTTTCAACACAACAGCAGCTCATCAAGTTGTTTTGGAGCGGTTCAGTTCCTTACCAGGTTCTTGAACAAAGCGGTCACTTCCTTAGTAAACACTGCCAGATTTAGGAAGCCAGTTGACATCTCATTGTTTTCCTGAGAGAGATGGCTGTCGCCCAGGTTCTCCAGTATTTCAATATATTGGTCTTCATTTTCTATGTGAGCTGCAGTAAAATAATCATAAGTTATGTTAATAGTCTTAGTGACACAGTGGAAAATGGCTTCAGAGACTTGGGTTCAAATACTGGCCTAGTAATTGTTTACTGTCCCCATGTCCACAGGGTTTTCTGTTTGTACCCTAAACTGCACTTATCTCCAAAAAAATATTCAGGTCAGGTTGAAGGGTACACTGCTTATAAACAGTATAAACCCTTATCAAAGTTTTCACATTTTATTACTCTAACACGTTAAATCACGGTGGATTTAATTTAACTTGGCTTTTTTAAACACTGATCAACAGAAAAAGAATCTTTAGTGTCAAAGTGAAAGCAGATTGCTGCAAAGTGGTCTACATTTATTACAAATATAAAACACCAAATAACTGACCACATAAGTATTTACCCCTTCAAATTAGGCTACCTGTTAAAAGTATTCACCCCCTTGAAAGTTTGATTCAATGCTGTATAACTATTAAATGTGCACAGTGGATTTAATTTGGCTTTTTTGACACTAGTCAACAGACAAAGACTCCTTTATGTCGATCAGATTCCTGCAAAGGAGTTTAAATTAATTACAAATATAAAACAAAATGATTGATTGCATAAGTATTCATAAGAATCAAGTAGATGTATATTTGGCAGCCATGACAGTCTTGAGTCTGTGTGCTTAGCTCTCTCTCCTTCTCTAATAGCTTTGAAAATTTTTCATTTCTCCCCATTCCTCTTTATAAAACCACTCAAGCTCTGTTAGGTTGCATGGTGATTGGGAGTGAACAGCCTTTAATAAGTCCGGCCACAAATTATCAAATGGATTAAGATCTGGACTCTGCCCCGCCAGGACATTAACATTGATGTTTTGAAGCCATTCCTGTGTTTATGCATGGGGTTGTTGTCTTGCTGGGAAACACATCTTTCCCCAAGGTGCAGGTTTCTTGTAGAATGCATCAGGTTTTCCTCCAGGATTTCTCCATATTTTGTTCCATTCATTTTACCCTCACAAGTATTCCAATAGCCAGCTGAAGAGAAGCATCCCCACTGCCTGACACTGCCACCACCATGCTTCACGGTGGGGATGATGCGCTTATCATAATGTGCACTGTTCAAAAATGATGTTTGTACTGATGGTCAAAAATCTCAGGTTTGGTCCCATTCGACCATAAAACCTTCCAGTTGATTTCAGATTTTCCCATGCAAGTTCTGCTGAGATGTCCTGTTCATTTGTTTTTTCTTTGCCACTCCCCCCCATAAAGCTGCAGCTAGTGAAGTACTCGGGGAACAGTTGATGTCTGCACAGTTACTCCAGTCTTAGCCACTGCAGCTTGTAACTCCGTCAGAGTGTTCATAGATCTCTTGGTGCCTCTCTAACTAGTCTTCTTGCATAATCACTCAGGTGTAGACGGTAGCAATTTACACTTGTATACTTTCCTTTTCTTAATGATTAATTTAACTTGATATTCAAAGACTTGTCTCCATCCCCAGTTGTTTTGTGTTGTACATTAGTAATTCCTGAACTCCTTCATTACTGTGTCTCTTTGGAAAATCCTTGGGTACTGCTGGTTTGACTTTGTGTCGACCGAGCAGTTGCTGAGTGAGGCACATTACCTGCATTGTGAGGTAACCGTCAGTTACGGCATTACGGCCATGTGCTGTGATTCCCCAAGGGTGATCCACCTCATAGAATCCTCATTTTTGAGGACCTGAGCGGCTGAACCAGGCCAAGGTGATGCCCATGTAACACCTGGCTGTGGCAGATAGATGGTTATTTCCGGATGGTAGAACAAGACTGCATGTCTGACTTAGGGGGTTGTCAACTGGGATCCCAAGCTGTTTCGTCATGTGGTGGGTGCTGCAACACCCTGTACAAGTATATGCTCCCCAATCTGACCTGACCTGATTAGTAATTAACTTAGACCACTTTACAGAGATCTGTTTTCACTTTGATAATAAAGATTATTTTTGTGTTGATCAAAAGAGCTGTATTAAGTCCAGTGCGATACAATGTTGTATAACAATAAAATGTGATAACTTCCAAGGGATGAATACTTTGTATTGGTACAGTAATTCTGCATTAACCATACATAAGTAACGGGTTGGGTGTGTGCGAATGACGTGAGGAAGACTGGCCTACCATCCACTGGAGCCATTAGATACAAGGCGGGCCACAGCCCTGGAATGGGAGCCTGTCCAAGGCAGGGTCCATTCACACATACTCACACTACTCACACGGGGTCACTTTAGCATCACTAATTAACCTAACACACTTATCTTCAGGATGTTTGAGGAATACAACCACAGATACACAAAACCACCAAAGGAGTAAAGTCCTTCTTTGACAGAATTCACTTTTCATGTTTGTTTTACCAGTAATGGGGAAAACACTTTAAATCAGGTCATACTGTTTCTACACCAAGCCCCCAGCGAATGTCACTGTATCTGTTTACACTACTTGAACATTTGACCTTGAGAAGTTTAAATATCCAACCGTTGCCATTCAGTACAGTGTGACACAAACAGATGAGTGCCCTGGTCTTTCAATGACGGCGTGGTGCTCTGTTTAAAGTGAGTTCACTGACATATCAAGTAAATGGAAAAAAAACAAGAAAAAAATAAAACTAGGGGTCACTTACCAAATCCTGAGGAGTTTACAGCCTTAACAATTTTTTTCATTCGTTGCAAGATCACTTGCTCTCCTTCCAGAGACTTCCAAAAAGAGGAGAAAGGAGAAGAAAAACAATGAACAGTCAATGATCACTGAACAAAACTTCCAACAATAATTCTGTTTTCATGCACAAGTACAAAATACGCCAGCCTTCAGATGGCACACTTTTAGTTACACCATGAGGAACTCTGATTTTTTTTGGTATCCTATTTCGTTGGATTGTTCCACAATAAACCCGTCCAGCCATTTAACCTTCCCCAGATCTCATTATGTTCTGTTAATAAATAAATTCTGTCATAATTAATTATATGTTGTAAAATAAGATGGAATAACATTCCCATTCTTAATCCAAATTAAGGTTGAGGAGAGCCAGGGCCTATCCTGTCAAGGCAGTATAGAGCGCTGGGTGGGACACCCGTCCATCATGGGGTCTATCCATGCACACACTCACATGGGGCCACTTAAACGAATACACATCTAAGGGAAACCCAGGCAGGCATGGGGAGAATGTGCAAACTTCACGGGACAGTCACTGGGCATGGCAAAGTAGGTTTTATTATATACATTAATAAGACAAGAGATTGTTAAGACAATCAAGATGGATTAAGCAATTATCAGATATGGACATTTACTACATACAGCAGTGTGAGACTATTGTCATAAAATCGTCATTTCCAAAGTCAGTTATGTTACAAGATTGTGAAGGGGTGCCTGACAGGCAAGACACTGTTAGGGGCAAGAGTACCACCAAGGTGGGAAAGATCAGAGGACCTCCACAGTAGAGAGACAGCTGCATTGATGGAAGCAGAGGTAAGGCATATACCAGTAAGAGTCTGCTAACTGATGGTATACCAAGTGCGTGTGTGTGTGTGTGTGTGCTGTGCCTCAGAAAGGACCAGTATGGTAAAGAAAGAAAAGAAAATGGGAAGCCTGGACGGAAGCATTCAACTTTCTCCATGGACACTTACAGGGCAGAAAACTCAGCAGATAAACCAAGAGTGAGGAGACAAAAGTGAACACAGAGTTGTTCTCTCCATCATCTGTCTACTAGTGGGCACCCTTACTGTTATTATGGGTATTGACCGCTGCCACTTTTCTACAAGCAAAAACACTTCTGAGGTCCTGTGCTCCTTCTCGACCACTTAGGTCTGCTGATCTGGTGTCTGGTGATGCCTTCTCTACATGACATCTAACATCAATCCAGACACTTTTCATAGTTCCTATACACTTAAAAATAAAGGTGCCAGAATGGTTCTTCAGAGCGATGCCATAGGGGAACCATTTTTGGTTCCCAAAAACCCATTCAGGTGAAGATTCCAGAAAGGACCTTTTTTTTTAGACCCAAAACAGGCTCCATACAGTAAATAACCATGAATAGATGGTAACAGATTTGTGAAACACCAATGGGTCATAATTTCCAAAAGGACTCTTGCTGCATACATACAGTAACTCAAACTAAGTCCAGGTTTTTGACATCTGTTTGTGTCCTGCTGGGCAGCCTACCACACATTGAAGCCTTTTCTGCATATTAGGGAGTTTTTCAAAGTAAAGAACCCTTCCCTGAATGAAATGGTGCTTTTTCAAGCAATCGCTCTATAAGGAAACACACAACACAGTAAAGAACCATGTAGTACTATTAAAGAACCATTATTTTTAAGAGTGTAGATGAAAGAACAAGCTGCCCACATCCATTTGAAATTCTGACTCTCTCAACGTGTTAAAGAAGCATTTGAAGACTCTCTTGGATGACTTTCTTCCTGACTGATATTAGTCATTAAGTTTTTGTAACCTAGGAATTATAACTTGTTTATACAGTAGTTTGTTCTAAGCTCTTCACTTGTGATGATCAATTTTGTAACCTTGTTCTGTAACCCTTGTTCCCAAATATTCCCCCAGACTGATGTTTACTCCACTATGTTGACCTTTCCTGTAAACCACTTTGGATAAAAATGTCAATAAATTTAAATGTAAAGAGGTCTGAGTTAAACTTCAAACTTCAAAAATAAACATTAATGATATTCCTAAATATACAACATAATATGACAGTGGCAGGGAATGACAGTGGGCATATATGTAAGTGGGCACTATAAAAGAACAGTAACCTGCCCAGGATTACTTTCTACTTTGCACTCCATGCTGCTGGGATAAACTCCACACCCAGTACCACCATGAACTGGAACTTAAGTGGGTTGGAGAATGTAACCTTAGGGTTATCTTATGGCAGGTCAAAAGTCTTGTGCAAAGATGTATGAGCAAGTACTAAAATTCAAAGTTAAAAAGTAACACTGTAACAGTTTTAATGTATCTTTACATAAAATCTAGACACAGTTCAATGACCAAACTGCTTCTTAGCAAACACAGGAAAAAGGAAATTATTCTCCGATTACAGAAATGACTTAATTATCCTGTGTATTATGCCTCGATTCCGCAAAGCTTACAGGCTTAAAAAATAATTAATTGCTGGTGGGGTGTGTGTGACTATCCTGATAACTATGAACTCACACTGATGCCAGATATTCAACACGGTACATTTTTCACCATTCATTAACGTGTCTGGCAGTTACAAGAAATGCTCAAAAGCTCAAATCTAATTGAACAGCAAAGAAAGAAAGAAAGAAAGAAAGAAAGAAAGAAAGAAAGAAAGAAAGAAAGAAAGAAAGAAAGAAAGAAAGAAATTTGAATTGAACTTTATTAATCAATACTCAACAGGTCATTTACAATAACAAAAGTAAAGCAAACACAGAAAATCCCAACTCACCCCAAAAAAACAACACTTAATCCATCCATCCATTTTCCAACCCGCTGAATCTGAACACAGGGTCACGGGGGTCTGCTGGAGCCAATCCCAGCCAACACAGGGCACAAGGCAGGAACCAATCCCGGGCAGGGTGCCAACCCACCGCAGGACACACACAAACACACCTACACACCAAGCACACACCAGGGCCAATTTAGAATCACCAATCCACCTAACCTGCATGTCTTTGGACTGTGGGAGGAAACCGGAGCGCTCGGAGGAAACCCACGCAGACACAGGGAGAACATGCAAACTCCACGCAGGGAGGACCCGGTAATCGAACCCAGGTCTCCTAACTGCGAGACAGCAGCGCTACCCACTGCGCCACCGTGCCGCCACAACACTTAATTCATGTGTTAAATAGGAAAAAACAATTCATTATCTTCAAGTTTACAAAGAAGAAAGAAAGAACTATGACATAAAGTAAGTCTAAAAGTGCATTAAATAAAAAATGCAATCATGACAATATTGACATGATTCATAGTCACAGGGTACCAGAGCTTAACATGGCAGCTATGAACAGGTCCTGCCATGAGGTCCACTCTCTTTTGCACACAAACAAGGCCAATTTATAGGTTATATTTATAGATTTTATACACAAAGTTTACAGATAACTGTAATGCTATTCTATCTGGCATGACTAAAAAACGTCTCCATTCCCTACAACTTATATAAAATTCTGCTGATAGGATAATTACCTGTTCCAAGTCTACCGAACATGTCACACCTTTTATTTCCCATTTTTACTGGCTCCCTGTCTACTACCGAATACAATACAAAATAGTGCTCTTAACATTCAAAGCCCTCCACAATCATACTCACCCTACCTTACTGATCTCTCCTACAGACTTACACTCCCGCAGATCCTCATGTGCAGCTCTACTTTGTGTACCACACATCAGACTTTGTTCAATGGGAGTTAAGAGCAATCTTCCATCGTGCCCCTCAACTCTGGAATTCTCTTCCCTCCCAGATTAATCAGATGGACCCAATAACACAATTTAAACCTGCTCTCAAACATATCTTTTCAAACTGCCACTGTTATAGCCAGCCACCCTTGAAGTTGTTACTACTTTTGTACCCTTATTGCTATTTGATTTTATTGTTCTATTTGTTTTAACCTTTTTACTGTTGTTTAATTCTTTATAAGGAGACCTTAAGTGCTAAGAAAGGTGCCTATTAATAAAATGTATTATTATTATTAATTTTATATTACCTACCCATTAACCTAACCTGCACATCTTTGGGCATGTTGAAGGACAACTGGAATGCCTTGAGGAGGACAACAAACACAGACATGAGGAGAATGTGACAAATCCTCGTGGACAAGATTGGGTGTATGATGTGAATGAATGCTGGACCTCTGAGGTGGCGGCACTAGCCACTGAAGCACCATGTCATCTGTGTTGTATATTTCAGTGGTTCCCAGACTCGGTCCTGTGGACCCACTGTGGCTACAGGTTTTTGTTCCAATCAGATTTACAATTGACTAGCCAACCCGCGGCTTAGCATATGCCGCATAATTATTTATTGATGGGTGAACACTTCCTGAATGACACAGTTGTCCAAATGGGGTGGGTTTGAGGATACGACTGTGAGTGAATGAAAAGATGGAACTCTGGAGAGAGCAACATACAATTGTCCGTGACTGAAAACTGGCTTTGGCAGATACAGGCATATCTTTTTGAAAGTTTGTCCCTGCGCCTTATTAATTGTTATTGCAAAGGCCAATCTAACAGGAAATTGTCTGCATGTAAACGTAAAAGGCAAATTTGAATCTGATGGGGTCAGAGATATCCGGGGAATAAGGACAGTTTGTGAGGTAGCAGCTGTGATTGTTTTACACTCCAGTACATTGCAGTGAATGCTGGTAACAGTCAGTCTAGTGCCATCACAGAGACTTCTTGCTGGCATGAGGTTTCTGAGAAGCATGACGACTGAACCAATTTTAAGTTTGACTTTATACGGAGGCATGCCAGTCGGAGTAATGGCTGCCCGACGGGTCATGGGAATAACGCTGCCGGATCGCCAGTCGGCATCGTTTATGGTCGGAACTACGATGGTATGTGATCTTCTTCGAACCTCTGACTTTCGTTCTTGATTAATTAAAACATTCTTGGCAAATGCTTTCGCTCTCAGGCAAATTGTTGGCTCTGTAGTGCGTGTGCCATGGTCGGCTGCTTAGTGAATTGTTGGTGGGCGGGGCTCAGTCTTGCGTGCGTCTTGCTTGCCATGGACATAGTGAATTATATACAGTATATAGATAATAACTGATCTCATTTAATTAGCTGGCCTTTTTCTCGGTTCTCTTATTTTGCATTCAAAAAAGCATAACAATATGATTGTTATGTCCTGCGGTGGGCTGGCACCCTGCTCAGGATTGGTTCCCTGCCTTGTGCCCTGTGTTGGCTGGGATTGGCTCCAGCAGACCCCCGTGACCCTGTGTTTGGATTCAGCGGGTTGGAAAATGGATGGATGGATGGATGGATATAATTGTTACATTCATAAGACGTTAAGAAATATTTCTATTTTTGCTGTAGCTTTAAATGCTTAACTGTTTTTTTTTCTATTCTTTTCTGTGCAGTTTGCTCCCTTTGTTTTATCTTAATAATGGCAATTAAAAACAACTACAGCAGACACCTGGACAAATAACACTGAATGATGAAAGGTACAACTACTTCAATGTCAGACCCACTAATTAGTAAAAAATGGCTAAAATAACCAGAACTCCTGAAAAAGCAGAATGAAAATCAGGTTGAAAAATAATTGCTAAGAAGTAAAAAAAACTTTATTATATTATCCCTATAAATCTGCTTAGTACAGTTCAATAAAAATTTACCAAACTTAATTTTGTAATTTCTATTTTGACCCTGCCATGCACGCACATCTGGGGACCACCTTCCTGGGTCTAATGAAGTAAGCAATACTACCCCAGGACCAGAGGGGGAGCCGACATTAACATTATCTTCTCCTTCCTCTTCTGCAGTCAAGAAAAGGCACCCAAGAGGAATGACTGACCCCACCCCACGACCTAGCTCAAGAAAAACTCCGCCCCACTGCTGAGAAAACTCCACCCCTTCCAGTTTCCACCATATAAAGAAAGCCCATTCCCAGAAGGAGGCATCAAATGCTCTACTGCCTACAGAGAGGACAAAAATCGAAACATTTGCCGATAAAAGGAAATATTTTGTTTTGAGTTGGTAACAGGATTACCAGGGTAGTACCCTAAACTTTACTTGGCCTTCCAACTTATTTTCCTGCCCAGTACAATCCCATAACACAGAAACTGGGAAATAACAGCTCAGTTAATTAGGCCAAAAGTCCAATTAAAAACAGAAGTTGGTTAGAACAAACACATGCAGCCACAGGGAGCCCCCAGGACCGAATTTGAAAACCACTGGCATATTTAATTGACAGTTTGCCATGGAGTATTGCGTTACAGCTGTTTACAATATATTTTACATTTGGAGCAGGTTAAGTGACTTATTCAAGGTCACAGTTTGATGCAGATGTGAAAACTGAGCCAGCAACCTTGTGGGTTTAAAGTCAGTGCATTTATCCACTACACAATAATAACTTAACTACTTTATTTGACAATATTTCATTAAAAAGAAGGATTTCATCAGGTGGCCACTACATTATATCCATTGGCACTTCCCCGTTATAGAGAGCTCACTTAGTGACTTCATTACGTGATGGATTGTGTTGGTGCTATTCATAGGCAGAGGGTCAGCAAAGCTAAAGATTTGGGTGTCACTGAATGCTGCCCACTATCGGGCACTATTCATGTCAGGTTAAACACATCAGGAACAACAACCCTGCTGGAGCTTTCAAACATACACATATCACAGTCACTCACACACACACACCTACTACATCAATAAACTTAACATGCATGTCTTTAGGGATGTGGGAGGAAACCTGGAGTACCTGAAACAAAACCTCATACAGAAATATGGCAAGTATGCAAACCCCCACACAGACAGTAAGTAAGTACAGAATTCAAGCCTCAGGACACGGGATTTGTGAGGCAGCAGCACTAATGAGTCAAGGGGAGTCAAGGCTGAGGGGCTGTCAAAAAACGAGGCATTTTAAGGCCCATCGAGGCACTCCTTGTGAGAGTTTAGGCTATACAAGAAATAAATTGTTGTTGTAGTGACAGCACCACAGTGCCACCTCATCAGTAGTCATTTTGTGACAAGTACAGAGCACAGTAAAATTGTTACTTGCATGTCCTTCCAGCACGAATATGTGACCACTTACTAGCACAATGACAAACATGAACACTGAAAAAAAAGTGACTTGCCGAGGATCACACATGAGTTAGACATAAGGACTGGTTCAGCAACCTCCTACTTTGGAGTCTTCTTATATCTTCTATACCACACTACCTGTAATTACTTCTTTTTATTGAGAACTTTCCATTTATGTTTTAATACATAAAACTTTACCAGGCCTAAGGAGTCATTTCTTTTATTTTTTAGGCTTCACAGTGTAATTGTAATAGACACAATGAATGGCCCGAGGATGGCTGTCGATAACAAAAACAGAAAACATGGTCTGAGACAGCAAAGGGTCAAAACTGTGAGATCAAAACCAACCAGGCAACCAGGAATCAAAAAGACAAGACGTTACTCAAGAGTCAGGGGCTCAGCAAAGTTGAAACTGGAATATGTAATCCTACCGCTAGGACGTTCTTGAGAAATAAGCCAACTGACCCTAAGAAGTTTTTACAGGTAGTTTATCCATTGAGGGATAACGCACAGTGTGACTGCCACCATATTTATAGTGTCAGTTCTGTGGCATCATCAGTGCAATGATTGTGATCACAGGGGGCTTCAAAACAGCTTCATATAAATGAAGAAAACTACAATGTGTAACTCTGAAAATGTAATTCGAAACATAAAATGTCAGAATATCCATCCATCCATTTTCCAACCCGCTGAATCCGAACACAGGGTCACGGGGGTCTGCTGGAGCCAATCCCAGCCAACACAGGGCACAAGGCAGGAAACAATCCTGGGCAGGGTGCCAACCCACCGCAGGACACACACAAGCACACCCACACACCAAGCACACACTAGGGCCAATTTAGAATCGCCAATCCACCTAACCTGCATGTCTTTGGACTGTGGGAGGAAACCGGAGCGCCCGGAGGAAACCCACGCAGACACGGGGAGAACATGCAAACTCCACGCAGGGAGGACCCGGGAAGCGAACCCAGGTCCCCAGATCTCCCAACTGCGAGGCAGCAGCGCTACCCACTGCGCCACCGTGCCGCCCATGTCAGAATATGAATCCTCAAAAGACAAAAATATGCATATATACATGTAAAGATGTTTCTTAATACAATAACAAATACTAGCTTAATAAACATTTTATATGTCATTTTGTAACCCACTAAATCCAGACCAGGGTTGCAGGGGGAGCAACAAGCCCTGAACAGGGTGCCAGTCCTTCGTAGGGTGGACACACACACCCACATACACACTAGGGCCCATTTAGTGTTGCCAGTTCACCAAACCTGCATGTCTTTGGACAGTGAGAAGAAACCGGAGCACCTGATGAAAACCCATGGAGACACGGGGAGAACATGAACTTCATGCAGTAAATAATTATTTAATAGTATAACGCTAAAAAACTTATAAACATCAAGTATGAATTTACAATATGTATAAAAGAGAACAAGTAACACCCAAGAAGTAAACAGTACCAATTGACTGGTAGTGCAGATGCTTTCCAGAGTTGAGTCTTGTGCACACACGAGATTAACTAAATGGCTGCATGTACTGAAATTATCAGCTTAAAAATCACAGGGAAAAACTGCTATAAGTCTGACGGTACAGCCTTAAGTGTCGTGATATGAGGACATGGTGGGCGGCAGAAGCTTTAACAGTTTGTTAGTGGGGTGTGTGGGGATAAAGTAGGTGGAAGGTGCTTTTCTCAGGAATGCCTTTCCATAAATGTTCAGTATGGTAGATAATGAGAAAAAGGGATGTGTTTGTTTCTGCCTGCTCTCTGAATATTGATGGGATAGGCAGTTATCTCCATAACCCCACCTAGCTAGCTAGCTACCTATTTGACATTCTCCTTGTCTTCATTTTATAGTTTCTTTAATATCCATCTACCTTTATTGCACATAGCACGCTTTATATCTATCTACCTACTGTATATACTCACGTATAAGTCGAGTCTTGAAACTCAAAAAATGTATCATAAAATCAGACCCCGACTTACACACGTGTTCAAAAATGCAACACTTAATTTATTTATTTTTTTTACATCTTCTTGCTTCCTCCAATCTCACACCAGTTTCTCAGACGCATTGAATTTTGTTGCAGCAGCGCAGTTACCGACTTATTTCGCTACTTCAATGACGTTTAATTTAAAACCAGCTTCTTATTTTTTTCTGATCGAACGTCCCATCGTAGATAAGAGATGCTCTTACGATAAAGGTGTATGAGGGTGTCAGATACAAAAAATACAAAACAGTGCAAACGTCTCTTCGGAATAGTTCAGGTATTACCGTGTGGTCACGTAGGCACAATACATAAAAAAAGGCAGTGTGCTCCATGGTTACTCTCTCAGGTGAGCGTTAGCATATCGAAATCTCCTGGACTAACAGCGTGAGTTTTCCACATTCAACTTATACAACCGACATTATAAAATACAAGAAATTGTACGGTAAAATCAAGCCCCGACTTATACGTGGGAGAACTTATCCATGGGTATATATACGGTACCTATTTATACTGTATATTTCTTTATCTATCCTTATTTTATATAGTGATTTTTATATCTATCTAGCAATCTTGTAGCTGTGTTTACTGTGAGTTTCCAAAAAAGGTTCCAAATGCAGTTACTTGAAAAATGCAAGGATTAGGTGTGATGCATAAAATAAAAATTCTATAGTCCAAATGTCTTCATTTTAATCCATCCATCCATCCATTTTCCAACCCGCTGAATCCGAACACAGGGTCACGGGGGTCTGCTGGAGCCAATCCCAGCCAACACAGGGCACAAGGCAGGGAACCAATCCCGGGCAGAGTGCCAACCCACCGCAGGACACACACAAACACACTCACACACCAAGCACACACTAGGGCCAATTTAGAATCACCAATCCACCTAACCTGCATGTCTTTGGACCGTGGGAGGAAACCGGAGCGCCCGGAGGAAACCCACGCAGACACGGGGAGAACATGCAAACTCCACACAGGGTGGACCCGGGAAGCGAACCCGGGTCTCCTAACTGTGAGGCAGCAGCGCTACCACTGCGCCACCGTGCCGCCCTCTTCATTTTAATATATTTGCGAAATTCAAAAGAACAGTAAACATAAAAAATGATCATGATCATACATACACAAAAAATAAATATTATCTGTAATGTTTCTATTTAAAGCTTAAGTAGCTTAGTTACATTTCATTAATTTTCTACATGTGATCTCATACCCTATGGTATACATCACAACATATGGTCTGATAACTATCATATGCTTCTATACCTTTCAGTCTAATCTAGCGTGTCTAACAGTTTGCGTTTCTACCTGTCTATCTTAGAGTCTCAGACTGTTCTATTGTTACACCAGAAATACAGCAGATTATTAAGAATATTCCATTGACAAGTTAGTTTACAGGAGATAAACCTGAAGCTTCCATTATCCATGTATCTATGCTTAAATTTCACCCTAATTCTGGGCTCATCAGGCGTACACACTCACTGCACCCCCCTCTCGGGGAATCGAACCTTGGACATTAGCGCTAGAGGCAAAGCCTCTTAACGTTGTGCCACGGCGAGCCCAGAATTAGGGCGAAACACGTGTCGCGTACTCTTTGCATTATTTGACAGTAAACTATTTCAACCATTCTATGATCTGCTTCTTGCAACTGAAAGAGGGCACCGTGGTGGATGTTAGTCAACTTGCTGACCAATCACAAGCGTTACCTGGTAGGTAGGTAGATAGATAGATAGATAGATAGATAGATAGATAGATAGATAGATAGATAGATAGATAGATAGATAGATAGATAGATAGATAGATAGATAGATAGATAGATAGATAGATAGATAGATAGATAGATAGATAGATAGATAGATAGATATTTTATTAATCCCAAGGGGAAATTACCCATAATATCAGATTGTGATTCAGACTACAAAATATATATATATATATATATTACGGCCAAAACCCAAAGTTCGGCCAGTTCCCGAATTGTCCAGCCATTTCGCGTTTTGGCCGAGAGGTGTTGCCAAAGTCCAGATTACTAGAAATGACCAGTGTATATGCTACTTTGGCCCGCCATTTGTGAAGTGGTGAGAAATTTATGGCCAAAATTCATTGTGCTGGTGTAAGACTGTCCGCTCAAGGTGCGAAGATGCTTAAAAATTCAGATGCAGATTCAGAAGTGAGTTTTCCATTCTGCATGAGAAACTGCTCACACTGGAATCCGTAGACACAGAAGAAAAATCACTACGAACCGTTGTGTCTTCCCAATCACTGACCAGCAGCCAAGGCTACACTAGATGCAATTGGACTACTAAGTGCACAATAAATCGCTGCTCATGCCTTTTTTCTTCCGACTTTGGCCGATCGCCCCATGCCATTTCGCAAGCTGGCTGGCCAAATCCTGAAATCGAGGAAAAGATTGGACATTGGCTGGTCAATTTACAGTGACATTGGCCATTTACCGAATTGGCCGGACGCTTCCAACTTTGGCTGATTTCGGGTTTAGGCCGTAACATATATATATATATATATCTGTGTGTGTGTGTGTGTGTGTGTGTGTGTGTGTGTGCATGCATGTGTTTATCTATGATACATTGCCTTTCATATGTCTATTCATTATAGTGTCATTCATATCTCTCTATTTAACATACAGTGCCTTTCATATTTATCTATCTCTCCATCCTTGTTTCATTGAGTACCTTTCCTACACATGCATTCTCTGACTTTTTGTGACTAACTTTTTATTAAAATGATCAACATACCAGCAAAAAATGCTATAACCATATGAAAAATAACAAATCCAAGAAGCACCCATCACCAATTTCTCCCACTTCTGCTCCAAATCCAGGGGTAAATGCAACACCAGCTCACCACACCTCATTAAGGCAGCTTCTGCACAACAAATTTACAGTATTTAAGGATTTAGCCAAATAACCAGTAAAATCCAGCTTTGGATAGACTCACTGGATGTGAGGTGTATCATATTACAGAACTATGAGGGTAAGTTCCTCAAAGTGACTTTCATCAGGAAGTTAGCGTCTATTATGCTTAAGCAGGTGAACAGAATAAGCAAAGCCTGAGATTTCTAATGAATGAGAGTTTAAAAAACAGAAACCAAAACATGCACCTGTGTATAAACGTTCCAAGAAAACTTTTAATTTTTGTCTTCAGCCATCTTAAAATGTAACTAAGGATGTCAGGTAGGGGCTGACCTGTCAGTATTAAGTGATAGGAAAAAATCAGCCCTGGATTGGGTGTGAGTGCACTGCATAGCACACTCACATACACCCTCAAGGGGCCAAGTTAGAATCTCCAATCAACCTTATCTGTACCTTTTCAGAGGAAAATCAATTCCTGGAGAAAAATCAACAGAGACATGGACAGAATGTAGGGTTAATTTAGAGTTTGCCGGGAAAAAATACAGGCTTTGGTGGACTGCGTTAGGAACCCGATAGTGATTAGACAAACCAAAAATTGGATTGACTCGGGTTTGTTTAGGCAATTCAGCCACTTCTGATTCAGCTTAATTCGCTCCAGGCTCTACAGTAGTCGGAGTATGGCCAAAAATCAGCAGCAACAACTCGGCCACTGAGTAACTGGGTAACAGTGAGAGAAGGACATACAGACTGTAGGAGTGGGCAATAAGGCCAAAAATCCATATGACGGTATAAATAAAAATTGTGTCAGTTTCAGTGAATACTAATGTAATATATATATATATATATATATATATATATATATATATATATATATATATATATATATATATATATATATAAATATATATATATATATATATATATATATATATATATATATATATATATATATATATATATATATATACTGTTTAGGCTGTAGCATACTTTTTAGCAAATAACACATTTTACTGATCAGCTAAACAAACTGGAATGCCTCTTATCTGTCAAAATGCTTGTTAACGCTCTGCTACTGAAATAAAATAACTTCCTTTTTTCTAAGGCAGCTGGAATGATGGTAAAAAACAATGCATTTTACATCTTTACCTTTCAGAGCACCGACTGTAAACACCCTGGCCTCCTCAAGAGCCTATACTCATTCATAAAATGGCAAGCGTTTAGGCCGGCAGCCAATGAGCAGTCATCTATTCAGTTTGTGCTCTCGCGCCTTCTCTCATCACTTCAGTCAAAGAATGTCATTTCCAGGGTATTCCCCCCTCAAATAAATTCTTTCAAGATTACAGAGGCCAAAAGGGTGAAGTGGCAGGCAGAGACGTGCCTTGGCAATCAGGAATCTAACTTTTAATTTAGGTTGCCTTCTTAACTCTTGGGAGGGCGGGAAAAGCAGTGTGTGTGTGAAACAAGAAAAAGTAAAATGATGTAAACAGCCAGACATCAAAGGAAGCGACAGAGTGGCACAAATGGAATTAAATATTAGGAGTTGTCAAATGTAGATAACTAGCCCAGTATCAGTGAGTGTGTACAGTGGAATTAGAAAGTAGACCCCTTCACTTTTTGCACACTTTGTTGTGCTGTAGATTTTTAATTTCAATGGATAGATTCACCATTTTTGCCCATCAATCTAAGCTTAATAACCCATAAAGACAAAGTGAAAACTTGTTTTCAGAAAGGTAGGCAAAGTCATGAAAAAACTGAAATCTCTCTCTCTCATAGAAGTATTCAGACTTTAAATTCAGTACTTTGTAGAAGATCCTTTAGCAGCAATTCAGCTAATTAAGCAATTAAATCTTTTTGGCTAAGTGTCTACAACCTTTGCACACCTGGATTTGGACAGTCCATTCTTCCTGGCAAATCCTCTTAATCACTAGACTGGATGGACAGCGTTTGTAAACTATCACCATCAAGTCGCTCCACAGATGTTGTATGGGGTTTAAGTCTGGTCTTCAGCTAGGCCACTCAAGGACATTCAGAGACTTGTCCCGAAGCCACTCGAGTGTTGTCTTACCTGTATGGTTTTGTTCATTGTCATGCTGAAAAGTGAACGGTCGCCACCGTCTGAGGTGGTGTCCACTCTGGAGCAGGTTTTCTTGAAGAACTTCTTAGTATTTGGCTGCATTTGCCCTTGCTTCAATTCTGACCAGTCTGTCTGTCCCTGCCACTGAGAAGGAAGCACATAGTATGATGCTGCCACCACCATGTTTCACTGCAAGCTGCTATTAGGCCAATGATGAGTAGTGCCTGGTCTTCACCAGGCATAGTGTTTTATGTTCTGCCTAAAGAATCAGATTTTTGTCTCATTAGACCAGAGAATGGTATTCTTCATGCTCTTAGGGTCTTTTAAATGCTGTTTGGCATACTTTAACTGGGATGTAACATGCACCTGATTGATGGAGTGTTGCTGAGATAGTCTTCCTCCCATCTCAGCAAAGCCTTCTAAAGCTCTGTTAGGGTGACCATTAGGTTCTTGGTCACGACCTGGTCCAAAGACCCTCTTGCCCTGGTTACAACGTTTGTTCAGACGGCCATCTCTAGGAAGTGTCCTGGTGGTATCAAACTTCTTCCATTTCATAACTGTTGAGCCACTGTACTTCTGGGAACACTCGATGTTTTACAAAAGGTTTTATCCCCTTGCCCTGATCTACACCTCATCATAATGTGATCACAGAGATCTACAGAAAGTTCCTTGGAATTCTCGACTTAGTTTTTGTCCTGACATGCCATGTGAATTGTGGGACCTTCTATATATAGGTACACATCGGCCATTTAATATCCAATAAATTCAGTTGGCCACAGGTGGACTCCATTCAAGTTCCAGAAACATCCCAAGGAGAATTAAAGCAAACAGGGTGCACTGGACACAGTATGGAGTGCCAAAGCAACATTTCTGAATATGTGAATGAATGAGAGATTTCAGTTTTTGATTTTTAATAAATTTGCAATCCTTTATGAAAATATGTTTTCACTTTGTCATCATGGGTTATTGAGTGTGGATTGATAGGCGAAAATGGCAAATGTATCCATTTAAAATGATGTTTACACCACAATAAAGTGTGCAGAAGGTGAAAGAGTGACCACTGTATGTGAGGGTGCATTGCAATAGACTGGTGATCTTCCTTGCTCCTGACTTTGTCCAGATACTTGCTGGCTACATACACCTCTGAACTGGATACGCTGGTTGGGAAGTAAAATGATGGCTAAATGAGTAGACAGTTTAGAAAGACTACCGCTGTATGTTAAAAAAATCACTGACGTTTCAAAATGTGACTTTTGTTTTGACACTCATTCATTTATTCATTATTGATAACTTTATTTTATAAGCACACACTCAGTGCTGCATCCAGAGGCAGTCATCTGATTTACATAAAAACTGGCATACGAGAACAGAATGGCTTGGTATGTAAATGATTAGGTTTGCATTTGTGTCACACTCATAAGTGACACCACTTAAGTGACAATCAAGTGTAGCATTTAAAAGTCAACAGACTAAGAATTTCGGCCTGTGGAGATGAGAGGACATGTGCAATGTCATTTCAGGCCATGAAGCATATGCCAGTGATGCCTTTACTGAAATGTTTAAATAACTAATCGGAAGCACAAGAATGTCTCATACACACAATAACGAATGACATGTTTTACAGTAGCAGAGCAGAATATCTGATAACTTTACCAGGATTTGAAAGCTGAGACCAACTGAAAAATGAAAAATAAAATCCAGTTGGAATAAAAGCCAAAAGAAGCCAACAGACCAAAGTGGATCATCCGGCCAGAGGTGAAAGTCTTAATGCAACTGTCTCTCAGCCAACTCCCCAGTAAGAGTGGCATTCCTAAAGACAGAGAAGTAACGGAGAACATAAAGCGAATGATAAAACATGCCACTAAATGTAAGTTTGATCTGTTCTCTGCTTGTCTCATGCACATCTGTGTGTTGTCTGTCCTGCAGTAGATTTTCCTTGAGACAGTGTAGATTGCTTCACTTGCCAAAAATGTCGAGTTACTTTAGAGTTTGTGGGAAAACTACAGGCTTTGGAGTACTACATTAGGAACCTGATAGTCAAACCTGATAGACAAACCAACAATTAGGTTTGTTTAGACAATTCAGCCATTTCTGATTCAGCTTAAGTCTCTCCAGGCCCTACCATAGTCAGAGTATGGCTAAAATCAGCAGCAACAATTTGACCGCAGAATAACTGGGTAATAGTGGCAGAAGGACATACAGACTGTAGAAGTGGGCATAAGGCCAAAAATCCATATTGCGGTATATATAAAAACTGTGTTGGTTTCAATGGATACTAGTGTAATATATTTGTATATACTTTTCCAGTTGTAGCACATTTTTTTAACAAATAACAAATGTTTTACTGATCAGTTCTTCAAACTGAAATGCCTCTTATCTGTCAAAATGCTTGTTAACACTCTGCTGCTGAAAAAAATTCGATAACAACTATTCACCTTTCTCAAACAAACCCACTCAAACTATTGCTGCTGTGGTTGTTGCCAAGCAAACACAGCACAAGACGTGGCTTCTTCCAATCCTACTTTTCTGTTTACAACAATCAGGTTTTACTGCACAGCACTCTGGGTAATATTCTTAAAGGTGTAGGCTTACTTATTACACACAGTTCATAAACAAGTCCATACGCAAAAACATAAGCTTTAAGATACTTACACAACAACAGAAAATCGCATTTCCCATTTCCTTTTGCATGTATAGATTTGCAAGTTTTGTGTTGTATGTTTAGATGTGTTTGACAATTTTCCTCCAATTTGACCAAAACGGTAAATGATTTTTTTTATTAAATCCATAGCTGATGATGAATTTCATCTGCTATACAAGATCAATTAGTATATCACCCATTCCTATTGGACAGTTCCCACTGTACGTCAGTAATGGTTATAAGGCTATTAGTGAACAAGACAATGCCATATCACAACTGAATACCTTCTCCCATGACTTCCAACATGACTTGGGTGAGAAATTCTAAGATGGTAGACTCCCACATCTGCCAACTACAGTCCATCTGGAGGAACTGTTGTATAATACTGGGCTGGTCTTGCCACAGGACACCCCCATGGCATAATGCATATCATTAGCAACAGGGGTTACCCTATACTGAAAACACACATGTAGTTTCATTCTCAGTCAATAAATTGTTCCTTTGCTCTTGCACCCTTTCTTCTTGGTGTGAGTATTTCTTATTACAGAGAGTAAATTATCTTCATCTTCCAGAAATGGGGTGGCACCGCCTGGGGTATCATGAAAAGAGATCAGAATAGACACTGAAGCCCTTTTTAAAGTTTTTCCACTGAACACACACCAGCAGGGAAATTGGATATGCAGGGGAATCAGCACAACCCAGCAGATTTGGAAACAAGCAAGACAATGCCCTCCTTCTGGTCATGAGCACACAAAGAATATTTAATGAAAGGGTAAACCAGAAAAAAATGGAAATGTTTTCAATCTATTTAAAATGGACAGAATTCTGCTTTAAAGGCACAATAACTCACATGTGAGGCTAAGACTTACACTGCTAACTAAAAAGTAATATAACAATCTTCTGTCTTGGTTTGCAGGTGGCCCTCCACAGGTTACTGTATACGTAGAGAAACATACTTATTAAAAACGTAGGGTTATATGTGTGTAGGGTGCAGTTTTGGTCTCCAGGCTATAAAAAGGGCATAGCAAAGCTAGAAAAGGTCCAGAGAAGAGCGACTAGGCTGATTCCAGGAGTCATGAAGAAAGATTAAAAGAGCTGAGCCTTTTCAGTTTAAGCAAAAGAAGATTAAAAGATGACATGATTGAAGTGCTTAAAATTATGTGGCAATTAGTCCAGTGGATCGAGACTGTGACTTTAAAATGAGTTCATCAAGAACACGGGGACACAGTTGGAAACTTGTTAAGGGTAAATTTCACATAAACATTAGGAAGTTTTTCTTTACACAGAGAACCACAGCCACATGGAATAAGCTACCGGGTAGCATGGTAGACAGTAAGACTTTAGAGACTTTCAAAACTCAACTTGATGTTATCTTGGAAGAATTATGTGGATAGGACTGGTGAGCTTTGTTGTGCTGAATGGCCTGCTTTCGTCTTGATTGTTCTAATGTTCTAAGAATTATAGGGTCACTAGCTGTACTACCTGTCTAAGATAGGTTGAAATCTAAGCAATCAACAGACTCTTCAGTGTTAACTTTTGCAGTGCACCATGTATTAGAATGTATTTTGTAATGTATGTAGTAATAAAAAGCTTTGCAGTTGTCATTCCAACAGATGGCACCTCACAAACATTTGCAGTAATAAATGCATTGCTACAAATGTTTGTTTTGCTCCATTTGTTGGAATGATAAATGCAATACATATGTGTCTGTTATACACCATTTGGTATGGGACTCGAAAAAGCAGTGTTAATGTTTTGTGATGCACATTTTAACCTTCTTCTCTCATCACATTTTGAACAAAATCCAGATATGCAATCAGTGATTAGCTTACTGGGCTTCTGCTGTCATGTTGATTTGAGATGGATTTCTTGTGCTGCGTCTTTAGTTTCTTTGTCTGTTGCTCAAGAACCTGGGACTTATCTGCTAGCCTCTCAGACAAACTGTACATACATTGATTTTTTTACAGGTCACTTACGATGAAGGCATCCACAAAACAAATATTAGCAATAAAACCTTTGTGCAAAGAAGTAAGAGTGGAATACGCCTTAGAAAAAGGACATATTGTCACATATCAACCTGGCATTTTTTTTTCTGCAGCAAACCTGAATGCTTCAAAACTCCACATACTTCCTAAGGAATCAATTTCTGAAACTTTTTTCATACTGGTAGAAATGGACATAAAGCAGGAAGCAAATCTTGACAAAAGCTAAGTTAATCACAGGGCACACACACCATTGGTCAATTTAATATCTCAGATCAACCAGCCATGAACACAAGAGGGGTGGCACGGTGGAGTATTGGTGCCACTGCTGCCTCACAACAACAGGGCCTGTGCCCTGGGAGCTCTCTGTGTAGAGTTTGCATGTTCTCCCCGTGTCCTACAGTGGCTCCAGTTTCTTTCTACAGTCAAAAGATATGCAGGTTAGATAGATTGCCACTTCTGAATTGACTCTAGTAAGAGGGTGTTTGTCTAGTGATGGACCGGCACCTGGCATTTCTAAACTTACCCTAGTGAGTATGTTTGTGGGTGTGTGTGTGTCTATCTGTCCTGCGAAGGACTGGCACTCTGTCTAGGTATTATTCTTGTCTTGAGCCTGATGACCAAAGGAATCGGCTCCAGCTGCCCTGTGACCCTGCCCTGGATAAGCAGGGAAAAAGATGGATGGATGAAAACAAGGACAGTCCACATCCACATGAAAGGCACCTCTACTGGAAATTGTGTGAGTGCTGTGACAAAGTAGCAGTACCCACCAATTTTACTTAAAAATTATAACAAACCCTCACTTGCACATTGAAAAATGTTTTGTATCATGTTTTTTATAACTCGCTTAAAAGTGAGTAATAACACTAAACTCTATGGAAGTTATTCTGTACTGCCTAACAACATGAGCCTATGACAGAAGAAATCAGTAAGACAAGTGGGGCTCAAAGTGTGGTCAGCACAGCAGTGAGTCAGATGGACTCCCTCAGGTGACAGCCACTGTATCTGAGGAAAGAGATATTTAAATCATTCTGATGTTACACTTTAGTTGTGGATGATAAATTGGACTGGACTGCCAATACTGATGCTCTGTGCAAGAAAGGACAGAGCCAACTATACTTCCTTAGAAGGCTGGCGTCCTTCAATATCTGCAATAAGATGCTGCAGATGTTCTATCAGACGATTGTGGCGAATGCCCTCTTCTATGCGGTGGTGTGCTGGGGAGGCAGCATAAAGAAGAAGGATGCCTCAGGCCTGGACAAACTGGTGATGAAGGTAGGCTCTATTGTAGGCACAGAGCGGGACAGTTTGACATCCGTGGCAGAGCAACGGGTGCTCAGCAGGCTCCTGTCAATAATGGAGTATCCACTGCATCCACTGAACAGTATAATCTCCAGACAGAGGAGCAGCTTCAGCGACAGACTGCTGTCACTTTCCTGCTCCACTGACAGACTGAGGAGATCGTTCCTCCCCCACACTATGCAACTCTTCAATTTCACCCGGGGGGGGTAAACGTTAACATTATTCAAAGTTATTGTCTGTCTGTATACCTGCATTGTTATCACTCTTTAATTTAATATTTTCTTTATCAGTATGCTGCTGCTGGAGTATGTGAATTTCCCCTTGGGATTAATAAAGTATCTATCTATCTATCTATCTATCTATCTACAGTGGTGTGAAAAACTATTTGCCCCCTTCCTGATTTCTTATTCTTTTGCATGTTTGTCACACAAAATGTTTCTGATCATCAAACACATTTAACCATTAGTCAAATATAACACAAGTAAACACAAAATGCAGTTTTTAAATGATGGTTTTTATTATTTAGGGAGAAAAAAAATCCAAACCTACATGGCCCTGTGTGAAAAAGTAATTGCCCCCTTGTTAAAAAATAACCTAACTGTGGTGTATCACACCTGAGTTCAATTTCCGTAGCCACCCACAGGCCTGATTACTGCCACACCTTTTTCAATCAAGAAATCACTTAAATAGGAGCTGCCTGACACAGAGAAGTAGACCAAAAGCACCTCAAAAGCTAGACATCATGCCAAGATCCAAAGAAATTCAGGAACAAATGAGAACAGAAGTAATTGAGATCTATCAGTCTGGTAAAGGTTATAAAGCCATTTCTAAAGCTTTGGGACTCCAGCGAACCACAGTGAGAGCCATTATCCACAAATGGCAAAAACATGGAACAGTGGTGAACCTTCCCAGGAGTGGCCGGCCGACCAAAATTACCCCAAGAGCGCAGAGACGACTCATCCGAGAGGTCACAAAAGACCCCAGGACAACGTCTAAAGAACTGCAGGCCTCACTTGCCTCAATTAAGGTCAGTGTTCACGACTCCACCATAAGAAAGAGACTGGGCAAAAACGGCCTGCATGGCAGATTTCCAAGACGCAAACCACTGTTAAGCAAAAAGAACATTAGGGCTCGTCTCAATTTTGCTAAGAAACATCTCAATGATTGCCAAGACTTTTGGGAAAATACCTTGTGGACTGATGAGTCAAAAGTTGAACTTTTTGGAAGGCAAATGTCCCGTTACATCTGGCGTAAAAGGAACACAGCATTTCAGAAAAAGAACATCATACCAACAGTAAAATATGGTGGTGGTAGTGTGATGGTCTGGGGTTGTTTTGCTGCTTCAGGACCTGGAAGGCTTGCTGTGATAGATGGAACCATGAATTCTACTGTCTACCAAAAAATCCTGAAGGAGAATGTCCGGCCATCTGTTCGTCAACTCAAGCTGAAGCGATCTTGGGTGCTGCAACAGGACAATGACCCAAAACACACCAGCAAAACCACCTCTGAATGGCTGAAGAAAAACAAAATGAAGACTTTGGAGTGGCCTAGTCAAAGTCCTGACCTGAATCCAATTGAGATGCTATGGCATGACCTTAAAAAGGCGGTTCATGCTAGAAAACCCTCAAATAAAGCTGAATTACAACAATTTTGCAAAGATGAGTGGGCCAAAATTCCTCCAGAGCGCTGTAAAAGACTCATTGCAAGTTATCGCAAACGCTTGATTGCAGTTATTGCTGCTAAGGGTGGCCCAACCAGTTATTAGGTTCAGGGGGCAATTACTTTTTCACACAGGGCCATGTAGGTTTGGATTTTTTTTTCTCCCTAAATAATAAAAACCACCATTTACAAACTGCATTTTGTGTTTACTTGTGTTATATTTGACTAATGGTTAAATGTGTTTGATGATCAGAAACATTTTGTGTGACAAACATGCAAAAGAATAAGAAATCAGGAAGGGGGCAAATAGATAGATAGATAGATACAGTGGTGTGAAAAACTATCTATCTATCTATCTATCTATCTATCTATCTAGTTCATTATGTACTTACTTACATATACCATACCATTCAACCTGACTAATCCAAGTTAGGCTCATAGCAGCATTGGGGGCATGGCAGAAAACAGCCCACTCATGTGTATAGAGAGCCAATTTTGAATTTCCAATAACAACAACCACAACAGCATTTAGTCCTGTAGCACAATTTCATACAAAGGATGTAGCTCAAAGAGCATTATTATAAAATGCCAAAGAAATAGCTCCAAAGAAAAACAAATTCAAATTAGATAAGAATAATAATGAATCAATAGTATAGACAAGATAAATAATGCACACTTTTATAACACAGATGTATAATTGAGAGAAGTATAATTCTTAAAAACTGATTTTTTTTTCTTTACATTTTTAAATGCACGTCCGATGATAAGGTCAGGTAGCCAGGGTGGAGAGAAAAAAAATAAAAACACTTCGATTAAACTGAATAAAAACAAAAAAACCCAAAACAAAATCTGTAGGAGTTCCAGGCCAGAAGACCACCCAGCCCCAATGGGCCATTCTACCTAATGTAAATGTTCTTAAGCAGTTCTTTATCGACTTGTTTTTTTTTAGGTTTCATCTTAGAGAATTTGACGCAGTGGGTCTTGTCGTTATTATTTTGCTTTTATTCAAAAATCACAGGTGGCTGCACAGATGGTGGTGGTGGTGGGTGCAACCTCACAAACACATCTTTGGAGTGGTGGGATGAAAACCTGTGAAGACATAGGAGGAACGGGCAAATGCCATACAGACAATGACCAAATGCAGGATTTCAACACATAAATTCTGAATCCTTGTGGCAGCTCTGCTGACCACTAGGCCACCATATGACCCTTGTACTTACTTATGTGTGTACATTAATCAAGCAACTGTCTGTCCTCTGCTCACCTAAATGAACTTCCCCACTGTTAGTGCCATAGGAAATTGTGTTAAAATTATCAGCAAGGAGGCTCTGTCGGCTTTACTGCTGACAACATCATGTTTTACTTCAATTCAACTTCTTCCAAGCCCTAAACCATTGTAGTCATTGAGAAGAGCGTGTTGTCACCCTTCTGGCCATTACACCATCTTAAAGACTGAGGGCTTACTACGGATCATTGACTGGTGGATTTGCATTTCGAAGTTGTGGTTTGCAATATAAATGCACTTTGTTAAATACACACAGTAATAGTAATGTGGAATGTATGCTAAGAAATCATAGTTTCCTATAGGTGGTCCAACTAATCTCTGACTTTGGCTAATGGTCTGAAACATTTTGAGAACCACTGGGTTAGAAAATAGCTATTGTGTCCTAATGACATTTATCATATTAACTAGCTGTGTAAGCCCTTCCTGTAAAAAGCCTGGTGTCCTAGAATCTACTGAAATCGTCAAGAGAAAAAATTCAAATGTAGAGATGTCAGGTAATTGAAAGGAACTACTCTGGGCATCTCTCTCCTAGGAGTTTTCGTTTTGCCGACGTGCTCGCATCATTTGTGCATTAGCGGCTAAGCAACTTTGTCTTTCTTCGGAGGTTTCATTTTGCTGACATGCTGGCCTCGCTTGTGTATTAGTGGCTAAGTGAGATTCTGTTTCCTCTGAGGTGGAGCCCTTACCTCGACTCCACCTCTCACTTCCGGGCCGGACAGACAGACACACACACTTCCAAGCGTAGATGTTTATATATAAGATTACCCTGAAGTTTATTTTGATGGTTCTTTGTTTTTTTTCTCCTTTGATTTAAGCCATAATTTGAAAGCAATTATAAAACAATTACAACACAAAAAAAAAAAAAAACAGGAGTGGTCTCCCCTAGACTTTCTCGTATACTCAGATATGGGGATGGATATTTCAGGAGTAAATTGCATGACAATGATTATATTTTTATATTATGTACATTAAAGAACCATCAACAAAAAATCAAATCACATGAATAATATAATTAACAATTATTATAAAAGTCCTGTGGTGGGTTGGTGCCCTGCCCGGGGTTTGTTCCTGCCTTGCGCCCTGTGCTGGCCGGGAATGGCTGACCCCCATTACTCTGTGTTAGGATATAGCGGGTTGGATAATGACTGACTGACTGAATTATTATAAAAGTAAGGTTGAATAAATCAGACTCTGCAGCGGCATGAATAAAAAATTATCACTTCCGGTTAGTGGAAATAGCCCAAAAGTTGACAGAAAGCTACATTTTACCTAATACTTGTATGCAAAATTTGGTTGACATAAGTGGAAGCATACTCAAGTTATCGTGTTTACACACATACAGACATAATTCCAAAAATGGTATTTTCGGACTCAGGGTGGTCTAAAATGTCGAGATTCATCAAAGGTCGAATTTTTGGATGATTACAATACTTTCCCTATACTTCGTATATGAAAGAAAAAAAAAATAGTCATAATATGCTATATTGAATGAGAAATTGGAAGAAAGACAGAGTAGCTTCTAAGCATAATTTTCAAAGAAAACAAAGGATCAATGTACACTCTGGAAATGAAAATCATTTCATTTTTGACACCAGACTGGTACAGTAGTTTAGTGGGTACCAGTGCTGCTTCACAGCTCTGGGGACCCAAAGATGAAAATACTGATTCTAAAGTGCCTCCAAATGTGAATGAGTATGGGTGAGGGCAAGAATGTACCCTGTGATAGATAGGCATCCCATCCAGGGTTATTGCAACCCTATGTCATTCAAACAGGTGACTTTTTACACCACTGCCATCAATACTCATTCAAGTAATGAAAACTGATCTTACCCAGTAACATTACTCAGTAAAATCTAATTAGGATTCCACATAGGAATCAACATTTCATTTCACCAGAAAACCATCAAGGAGAGGACTGTCATACCTCCTCCAATAAAGGTGACCTCCTTTAGCCTAAGTGATTAAACTGCAAGCATGTGACGCTGCCCATGCATTTTGTAACAGACTCACTTTTTACAAATCATAGCATAACAATCTACTCTTAAACCCACTTAATTTGATTCATAGTGTTAGCGTGCCAGAGCCTACCCCAGCAGTATTGGGTTCAATGCAGAAAACAGCCCAGGACAGGACGTCAGTCCATCACATTGTTTCTCACATGAGCCAATCTGAAATCACCAATCAAACGGACTCATCATTGGAGATGTGGGAGAAAACTTGTCATTCATTCTAACCACTTCAACAGGTCGTGTTTTTCATTGTTTTAATTAATCCAAAAAACAGTGCTATTTTGCTTTTAAAGTTTTTATCAGTGTGAACAGAAGTTCAGACATGTGGATATGCACTTGCACTGTGCTTAAAACCATCTAAATTATCAATCTGGGTCTTATTTGGAATATGACCAGCCCACAATGAGCTTCCAAACAAGACATCCATGTCTATGCACTGATGTGCAGACACCTACATAGTAACATAGTCACACACCAAGACCTCAACTGGAGGAATCCCGGGACTGAGAATCAGAGGAACAATGAGGGAGGCAGATAAGAGAGGTGCTGAGGCAAACAGTTAATGCATTGTGCACAAAATATTTTTAAACAGTACCATGTGCTCAAAAGCAATAAACAGGTGCATTACTACAGAACTGTCATTAAAAACGGTAAAACTTGCACAATAAATATGTACAGCAAATAAAAATCATTTCACTAACTACAAACAACTCACACCCGTAAACAAGCGTGTGTATAAATAATCTTATAAACACACACACTAATCCTTTATCGGGCTCCGGCAGAATCGTCAGCCCTAACCACTGCGGCTCCTTTTCATAACCGCAAATTGGCTTTTCCACGACCCCAGTTGAACCGTAGCACACTCGGTCGCTCTCCAGGATCTGGCTTGCTCTTGCCAGCTCTTTTCCTTCACTATCTACCTCTTGAACTACCTATCTCAAGCACGCGCCCGCCTTTTACGAAGTTTCCCGGCAGGTCACCTGATGGTGGACTGAACTTCAGCGCACCAATCACATGTACGCGCACGCACTAAGCCGCTGTATCTCTCGGTGCGCGCGTCCTCATTTCATTTGGCGCTTGGCCCCTGCACAAACATTCGCAGTCGGCAGACAAACCAGACAGAAAAAAATGACCCAAACAGCCAATCATCAGCCATTCGGCAGGCAAGAGGAGCAGAATGATGCCATCCACAAGTTTCACCGGCTCCCCCCTGGTAAATAAATAACTACTTCTGATCTGATGAGAACACTAAAACTAAAAAAGGCACTAAACGTTATCTAGTCAGTCACCCAGTCAGAAACACACTCTTCCAAAGAATAGCTGATATGACTGTGTGTGCCAAGATAGAGATGAATGAATTAAGGGAATGCCGTAGGACTTGTGGCACGTGTTTACACATGACACTGATTAAATGAACGGCTTTGCTTAAATAATTGAAAGCTTTGGATTTATTTATTTTTGAGGAAGTGAAAATATTCAGAGCTGAGAGCGCCAGACCACATCCCTGCCGAGACGGATGCAAGATGCAGGCTTGGACATTGTGACAGTCTATCATAAGACCCCACTCACCATGTTCGTGTAAACGACCCTTCATGTCTTTTATGACGTGGAAGGTTAAACAGAACACCAGGTAGAAAGCTCACAAAAATCTGGGAAGATTGGGCAAAGTCCACACTGACAGCGGCCAGGTGCAGGATTTGCACTCAGAATGCTGGATCTGTGGGTTAAGCCATGTGCCATAGTAAAACCAGCTCATGTCATCTCATCCTCAGACCCACTTAATGCAACTTGGGGTCGGGGGGGTGGGGGGTGACACTCACATCTTTAACAAGTTTTAATATATTCAAATTTCAAACTCAAATCAGTTATTTTATTAGGACACGTTAATAACATTAAAAAGCAAACACCCTTCCAATCATTGTATCAGCCTCTTTAGTAAAATTAATTTATACTTTTTTTTTTCAAACCTGCTTATTTTGCTGAAAAGGTGTAAAGGCATCAGGGGGCAGGAGGGCTACCATATTTGACATCAGACATACCAGACCTACTGCAGGGCACCATCCAAGTGCTGGGTACACTCATGAACTCATAGTGAATCAGTTTAGAGATACCATTTAGCCTAGAAAGAGGTGTGTGTATCAAGGTAAGCGTATATAATGAAAAAAAATTGTCCTGCAGTGGGTTGGCACCCTGCCCAGGATTGTTTCCTGCCTTGTGCCCTGTGTTGGCTGGGATTGGCTCCAGCAGACCCCCGTGACCCTGTGTTCGGATTCAGCGGGTTGGACAATGGATGGATGGATGGATGAAAAAAAATCCATGCAGACTTAGGAAGAATGGGAAAACACAACACAAGTTCTTTCCAGGATTTGAACCCAGGACTTTGGAGCCAAGGGGCAGCAGGAAATAAATGATTAACCAAAAAGGGGAAGACAATACATAACTGACATAGAATAGCAGTGTGAGGACAGAAGTCTATAAATGGCATGCACTTGAACAAGTGCACTCTAAAAGATAAAGGTGCCAGTGTGGTTCTTCTGTCAGTTCCCAAAAGAACTACCTGTATGAAGGTTCTAGAAAGAACGTTTACTATTTAGATTTGTAACAGGGTCCATAAGTATCCATGAATAGATAATAAGAAATTTGTGAAATAACCAGTGGGTTACTGATTTTAAAAAGAACTCTTGTTGCAGGCAACAGCACAGAATTAGTTTAGATTTTCTTGATCTGTTGTATTCTTCTAGGTAGCCCACTGTACATTAGGTAATCCACTTTACAATAAAGATTTCAGTTAGGAACTTTTTCATAGCCCAAAACAGTAATTTGTTCTGCTGAGAACCCTTCCTATAATTAATTTGTTCTTTATCAAGCAAAGGTTTTAATGGCTAACCACAGAAACCAGTAAAGTACCATTACAGAATCAATATTTTTGAGAGAGTGTCTGTTTAACTAGGAAGCCATCACCAGTCGGCATTTGCTTGTTATCCTTTTTGAAGGAATCTTTCTCCACTACTTCTACTTCTGACTTTTAGTTTCGTTTACTTTTGCGTTCATGTTATACGGTTCTTATTGATCCATTTGGACAGTACTTTTGATTTTTTTTTAATATAATATCGATCTCCAGTTCTGTGCAGTGATAATTACAATCCTGTTCACACTGAAGCCTGTCAGAAGGTGGCGGATTATAAACGAATAGCCCGTATGGTTCAAAGGTAAATCGTCGGCACTGCAGGTAATACGATTATTAAAGACAGACGGGGAATCGCCACTCCCTTGACGTTTCATTGTTCTGAATACATTCTGGCTCGTCCTACGTAATTGAGAATAATTTAATTACTGGAAAATGAAGCTCCCACCACAGGTAGCAATCTGATCACTGCGATCTGCCCACGGTGCCCAAGCCTCGCCACGCACTCAGCTCTGCACGCTCCACGGCCACCTAGCTGAACCCAAGCTCTTTAGCACAGGTAGACAGGTGTTCATTAATGCGCCCATCTCAACGGGACATCGAAGATTAAATCTTGGCGTCAATGTGTGGTTTGTGTGCCTGCCCCCAACTCCTCCTCCTGCTTCAGCCCGTGTCGGGACACGTCCAGATGTCTTCCAGCGGCTGCGCATCGGTTACTCTACTTTAGTTGCCTTGCCCTTCCCTTCTTGAATTGGCGAGGCGCAGGAGGAGGAGGACGGGGGTATCACTTTACGGGCGGTGTTTTGAAATCCGAGAAAATCGTTCAACCAACCCCCACCACCACCCAAAAAACAAAGGCAAAAAAAAACTGGCACCGGCTTCAACCGAAGTTTCCGAGAGCCGAGAGTGGCCATTACTTCTGCACATCCTGCCAATGTGCACGATCAGAGCGGCGTACACCCGTCCGACAAGCTCACAGGTGACGCAGAGCCACCAAACCCAAGCGTGTCAAAACAAACAGAGCAACACAAAAGAAACGCGCAGGCACGGCGACTGCAAAACGTCGCGCACGCTGCACGGATCGTAAACACACAAAACAATAAAGTGTACGACATTGGAATAAAAGCTCCTCAGCAGCAAGAGAATCAAGCGTTACCTCTTCCAGAGCGGTCACCGTGTTGCGACAGTTGGCCATCTGTAAGGTGAAGCCAGAAGTGCACGGGGAGGCGAGATCCTCACAAGTGGCACTGACGAACTCGCCAACGCTAATCTGCTCCGGCATTTTTCTGTAAAGATGCTAGCCCCTGTCCCTTGTGTCTTTCCGTCCGAGTCTCGCCGAGTGACTTCAGAGAGGCTCGCGTTCTCTTCTGAACTGCCCCTGTAATCCAGTCCAGATGCAGTTAGGCTGTGTTCAGTGTCCGATTCAGAACTTCTGAGGGCTTGAAAGTCGCGGCGACGCGCGGCGGGTGGAAAGGAAAGTGGGCGGAGCGCACACCACAGTCACGTGGACCAATGTCAGACTAGTGCGGCTCTGAAAATAACGCGTTTAGCTGGCTGCTTTCGTTCTCTGGGATAATTTGTTATATCCCAATCAACAACTTTAATGAACAAAGACTAAACTAATTGGGGATACAGAAAATGAGATCAATAGTAAATACGTTTATTACGTAACATATGAAATAAAAAAACAGACCATTATTTCATCCCGCCATTATTGAATCTTCTGAATCAGATTGGGGTCGCGAAAGTTACAGAACGCAAAGCAGGACCTAGCTCTGAAAGAGGCGCCACACCATCGCAGGGAACACCTGCTAATAAATGAACGATAAAACACCGACAAACGCCGTTGTGATGTGAGAGAAATCAGGAATGCAACGGGGCAAGGAGAGAATGTGCCCACTCCACAAACACCTGGAATGGTCATGTAACACCCCGGCTCCTTGTATCTCCTCCATGTTTCTGAGACTTAGCTGGGAGACACAACAGATCTTCTTGAGGCAGCACGTATGGATATGCCATCCTGGAGGAGCTGGACTACTAGTGCAACCTGAATAGGGTGCAGGTACAGCGTCATACTACTGGTAGTGACAAGGACACTAGCAAAATGCTAGAATCAGTCAGGAGGGATAAGGAGAGAGCAACTGTCTGTGGCTAGCATCTGCAAAACCATTCCCTTTCTGGGGGCTGCCTTGGTGTTGCCTCTCCAGTGCACCTGTTGTCACTTTCCTTTGCACCAAAGCAGGTGAAGTTGATTCATAATCGCTTATGCTTCCTAACAGGACAAAGCTTCATTGATTTGGTGTTAGACTGTGATGATTAACTGTTCCCTTAATTTTTTTTGAGCAGTGTATAATAGTTAATACAATAATGCAACCAGTGATAATGCAATATTTCTCCCACATATTCATTCCAATTTAGTTTTGCAAGAGGGCCAGAGACTATCCTGGTGGCACTGGGTAGAAGGAAGGAAACGCATACTCACTCAGATGCCAATTTGGAATAAGCAAATTATTTGCTATTGGGAATGTGGAAAGATAATTAGAATATTTGTGGGAATGGCTATGCAGACATGGGAAGAATGTACAAAACCAAATGGACAACAACTGGGACTTCCACCTTATAATATAATATAATATAATATAATATAATATAATATAATATAATATAATATAATATAATATAATATAATATAATATAATATACAGAAAAAAACATATGAGCACCATAGAATTGGCTGAACTCATTCAATGATCTTCTGAACTCACTTCAGTTTTGGAGGTTGCTGAAGTCTATCCCAGTAACATTTAGATAAGAGGGGTAAGAAAATGGTTGAAATGGATGGATAATATAATAGTTAATACAGTCAGAAATAATGTAATATTTGTCCCACATGTTAAATTAAGGTTTGCTTAGAGCTCATCTTGGTAGCACTGGCTAGAAGGCAGAAAATATTCCTAGGGGTGCTAGTCAATTACAATACATACTGGCGCACACTCAAACTCATACTCAGACGCCAATTTGGAATACCCAAATTATTACTGATTGGGATGTAAAAAGAGAATCAGAATCTTTGTAGAAAAACCTATGCTGACATTGGAAAAATATGGAAAACCTAAGGGACAACAACTGAGGATGCCACTGCATAATATAATATAATATAATATAATATAATATAATATAATATAATATAATATAATATAATATCCGTATACTGTATATATAAAATCCAACGTCTCTCTGTCTGTCTGTATATCTATCCACTTTTTACGAGAGAACTACTTAACGGATTTAGATCGTTTTTTTTCTATAATTTGCGTGAACATTCCGGTTGATGTTGTGACTTCTCTCATTGAGCTAATTATCAGAGTTCACTTGCAGGAGAAATGTGTCCATGCTAATCCAAGAGAGAGGCTGCAGGCCGAGGGGATGGGTGGGGGAGCTGACTTCAGGAGTAGGGAGCCAGGCGGGGCCCTTCTCACATTTTGGAGCATACCTTGCCTTCGCTTAGCTAGCAATACCTGTTGGTTTATAGATTTTTAAACTTTGTCCTGTTTCACTACTATGTAGGCAGAGCCACGGCAGACAGCTAGTAATATAATATAATATACAGTAAAAATTGTAAGAGCAGTCTAGAATTACCTGAGGTCATTCAGTGATTTTCATTTTTGCAGGGTACTGAAAGTCTATCATAGCAGCATTTGATGTGTGGCAGCCCTGCTAAGGATGCTGGTCAGGTGCAGAGTACATTCATGAGGAAACGCATACAGTTTACTTAAACAGCACATCTTTGCAATATGGAAGGATGGCCGGGACACTTAGATAGAGGAGGAGCATAGAAGGTCCACAAAGATGGTGTCTGGACCAGAATCTGAACCCAGTCACCTAGAGATTTCAGGTAGCAGTGCTAACCACTGCACCAACCAGAGTTAAAGCAGCAATCAGAATTAAAGTGATATCTCTTCAGTTATATCCCAATAACAGATGGATAATAATCTGATTCGGTCAAGCACACTAGTTTGCACGTTTTGTATCTTTAATGAATAAGTTGACGCCTCATTATTGTCTTCTCCAATGGCACCCTTTTCATCTCCTCTAGTTCTGTTTTGTCCCCTTTTCTCTTTCCCTCATCTTTGTTTTGCTGTAGCAGATAGTCAATGAGGGCACAAGTACCAAAACTTTGCATTTTTTTAAGTTTGTTTTTATTTTCCATAAATTTTGTGTGTGTGCATTGACTTCTACTTGTTTGCCAAGTTTGCTTTGTCTCTCTGTCCCTGAGATGCTCATTTTGCAGTCTGATGTATGTTGTAACTTGCCTTTTATCAGATTTGCCTTCCTTTGTTTTATACAATTGTGTGTCTTTTAGCATTTGTGCTGTTAAAACTTGAAGTCACCTGCCACATAGTAGCTGCCATCTCCTCTTGGAAACATTATGTTAAAGATGTCCCTTGTGACACAGACCAGACAGAAATTGAAGTTCATTTCTGCTAACATCTAGGCAAGGAATTTACAATAAAAGTATTGAGTTCTGTTATAAAAAAACAACAAACTAGGACGTTAAGTCTGTTAATTCATTTCTGAAAACGTAGGCTTGGGGACTCCCATTAATGTAGTGTAACAGCTTGTGGTTTGAATTTGGGTGAAATCTTGTGTGTAAACAATTGGAGGATTATGGTCTGATCAATCAGGGCTTTGTGCTTTTCAGTCGGGTGCTCATAAAACTACTTTAAGATGGAAAAGCAGTTGGAAATGTTAAAAAGTAGAAATGGGAAAGTATCAAAATAATTTAAAGCAAAACTTGTCTATTTTTTTGATTGAAGCAGTCAGACACATTCTTTTCCAGTAGCAGGTAAACACAAGATAATAACCGAATCCGAATGAGATGCTGTGGTAATTCACTTTATTTGTCACATTCAATTTCTTGTATTGGGAATGTTGTCATTTTTTGTACATTCCAACTTACTCTCCAAAGTGCGGGAAGAGAAGCTTGGGGTCAGCTATTTGCACAGCACCTCTGGAGCAACTGCAGGTTAAGGGCCTTCTTCAAGAGCCCAGTGGAGTAGCATTTCTTCTGGCACTGCCAGAATTTGAACCGTTAACCTTCCATTTACTAGCACTGATCCTAAACAGAGGCCAGTCCATCAGAGGGTCCTCATTTATGTCCTCAACTTACCTCTCACTCTTACAGAACCAAATTTGGGTCACAAGTGAACTTGTGAGCAAATGTTTGGGATGAAAACAGATCCCTTGGATGAAGCCCATGTGGACACTATGAGAAATAGACACAGGGCTGGAATAACATCGCCTGATGCAAAATACATTGTTACCGCCAGTTAACCATCAACTTCTGCATCCTCATCCAGCCCCCAAAACACATACAAACTTTAAGACTTCTCCTTACTGGGGATGAGAAAATACTCATGATTCACCTACATTATGTATTACTATACAGGCTTCATGATTCCCTGAACAACAGGTCAGGTTAAGATGGGGAGCATGCACTGTAACAGCGCTTTGCCACACACACCACACGACAAAACACCTCGGGATCCAGGTTGGCAACCCCCCAGGTAGACACATGGTCCAATGCCACCCTCCAGAAATGGCCATCTATCTGCTGCAGCCAGGTGTTACATGGGTTTCCACTTGGCCTTGTCCAGCCTCTTGGATCCTCAACAATGAGAATCCTGAAAGCCGGAATACCCTTGGGGAATTGCGCTACATGGCCGTAGTGCCGTAACTAACTCTCACTCACAATGCAGGTAATATGCCTCATTCAGGACTCTGTGAGCAACTGTTCATTCAACACAAAGTCAAACCAGCGATACCCAAGGATTCTCCTAAGAGACACAGTACCGAAGGAGTCCAGTCTTCGTCTCAGGTCACTGGATAGCGTCCATGTCTCACAACCATATAGCAAAACAGGACTCTAAAGACTTGGACCTTCATCCTTTTGCATAGATATCGGGAGCTCCACACACCCCTTTCTAGCGACCTCATGCATCCGTCTACTGACTTCATAGGAAGAGTCACCAGAGACATGAATGTCACTGCTGAGGTAAGCCTCTCTTCATACGCCAGCCCTGTTTCAACATCACATAGAATGTGAGGTACCTGAGTAAACATCTACACAACATCTGGGACCTCTTCCACGTCCACCTCAAAGAAATCTGCAAATAATAAATAGAGAAAAAAAAATGCACTATGGCACATAAAACAGAGAAAATCTGAACCTGCAGCGGAAGAGCTGTCTCCTCACTTTAACACACGTTTCTGTTTCAGGACTTCTCCTCTCTCATTAAAGTTGAGCAAGCCCATCAGCTAAACCTTCGGCTATCAACTGTACACACCACACTGAATCCCTGCTTGTGAAACAAAAGCAAATGAGTGTCTGAATGAACAAAACTAGCCAGACTAAACAATCAGCAGTGGCAGCTTTGTGGATTAGCCTGAATCTCACCACTAATAAGAAGACTTTAGGGTCATTAAACACTAATGACGTGATACACAATCCTGGCTTTCTCTTTAATACAAATGTAAAAACTGGTGTCTGCAGGTATTGCTCCACAACAGTTTTAAAGTGCAATATCACTAGAATGGTAGTAGAAAACCAAAGCAGTGGAATCATGCTCTGATGTATTACGTATTACAGTATTCACCCTCTTGAAGGTTTCCCATTTAATTGCTGTACAACATGGATTTAATTTGTCTTTTTTGATGCTGATGCTGATCAGCACAAAAAGACTCTTTAATGTCAAAGTGAAACCAGATCTCTGCAAAGTGATCTAAATTATTTACAAATATAAAACACACATTAATTGATTCACCCCATTTAATATGACAGCCCCGAATCATCACAGGTGCAGCCAACTACTTTTAGAAGTCACACATTTTTAGATCAATGAAGGCCCCCTATCTGGGGTTTCAGCTGATTGTAGTACAAGTGTCACTTTATCTGGAAGGGACAACTTGTGGTGAGTCAGTATGGTGGCCTAACCTATAAAATGAAGACAAAAAGAACAGACCAAGCAACTCAGTGAAAAGGTGATTTTAAAAGTACAAGTCAGGGGATGGAGACAAGAAAATGTCCAAGTTAATGAATATCCAGCTAAATAAATCATTAAGAACTGAAAAAGTATGGTGGAGCTGTAAATCTGCATATATGGAGGCTGTCCTTAAAAGCTGGGTAATCATGCAAGGGGAAAACAAGCGAGGAAGCCCACCAAGAGATCTCTGAGAAGTTTGAAGGAGTTACCAGCTACAGTGACTGGGGCTGGAGAGGCTGTTGCATAGATGCTTCACCAGAGAGAGAAGCAAAAAGAAAAAACGCATGGGACATCTCTGGTAGAGTCTGCTTGAAGGCAAATGGGAGATTTAGAGGTCAACTAGACAAAGATTCTGTAGTCTGATTAGACCAGTTTTCTGGTGATCAGACCGAACATCATGTTTGAACACTGCATATTACCTAAAAGTTGCCAGCCCCACCATGAAGGATGGTATGATAGTGTGAGGTTGCATCTCTGCAGCAAGCCCTGGAAGGGTAAAATGAATGGAACAAAATCTTGAAGGAGAAGCTGTTGCAGTCTGAAAGGAACCTTGGGAGAAAAATTATTTTCCAGCAAGAAGAGGACCTCAAGCATAAAGCCAAAGCTACACAGGAATAGCTTCAAAAGAACAACATTAATGTCTTGGAGTAGCTTGGAGTCAGAGTCCAGATCTCAATCCAACTGAGAATTTATGGCAGGACTTGATAAAGGCTGCTCACTCACAATCTCCATGCAACCTGACAGAGCCCGAGCAATTTTACAAAAAAGAAGAAGAGTCCAGATGTGCAGAGCTCATAGAGAGAGACCTGAACAAATAGACTCAAGACTGTCACGGCTGCAAAAACATACATCTACTTGATGGGGCAAATACTTATATGTTAATATAACTGTAATATGTTTTATAGTTGTAATTAATTTAGACCACTTTGCAGAGATCTGTTTGATATTAAGGAGTCTTTGTCTGTTGATTAGTGTAAAAAAAAAACAAATTCAATCCACCGTGTTTTAATGTTGTATAAAAATTAAATGTACAAACTTCCATCTTTTAACAGGCTCTGTATGTCAACCAACACCAATACAGAGAGCCGACCTGCAAAGACTCAACATTTTGTTGTGTGTCACATAAATTAGGCTTTCATCCATATTTTTTGTATAACAGGGTTATGCAGAGCCGGAAGTCCTGTCATCAGTATCTTTATCAGCTGTACCAGTTTTCAACGAGGTGCCAGTCTATCACAAGGCAGACCCTCACATTGAGCCAGTCTAAAGTCACTGATCAACTCAGCCTGTAAGCCTTTGGAAGGTGGAAGGTAAGTCAAAGTATCAGGTGGAAACCCACACCAACTCTGGGACAATGCTGGAGCTTTGATGCCATACTGATGTACCATTATGTTGTATGTTACATGTTTTAAGGAAACGTTTATGTTTTACATAGTAAATCTGAAACATCTGACATACTTGACTGTTTCATTGGTATATAATGGACAAGTTGAATGAACTGTTCCCAGACTACATGTTGGTTTTAGGTGATTGATTACTCGCTATATTTACCCATGAAAAATACTTTCTCAAACCTGCCTGATCCAACTCTGGGTGGTAGGCCAAAATCAATCATAAATTGTAGGCAAGGTGTAAGCATCAGTTCATTGTGGAGCACACACAAGTCATTTAAATTTACCAGTTAAGCTAACCTGTATGTCTGAGGAGATGTGGTAGGAAACCCTAGCTTTGATAAGTGGTATATACAAGCTCAACTCAGGCAATGATCAAGCATGGATTTCAAACCTGGATGCTGGATCTGTGAGCTGCCATACTTCCTTCCTTAATAATCATTCTTATGGTGAGGTTTGCTGTTACACTGGAGTCTGTGTAAGAAAATACAACTTCTGAAAAGTGGTCCAGGCATGCAATGGTGAAGATCCACACAGACAAATACCTGAAGCACAATATACCAAGTATCACTGTGAGTGGAAAAGATGAAGGCAAACCCCAGAGACAGCTGAATCAAAATCAAATAATGAAATGGAAAAGACTGCCAAGTGTCTACACCTGAAAACAAAGTGGAGCAGTTATGGAAGATGACAGCTACAATGGTTTCTGATAAAGTTCTAGACGCAATTCCCAGAATCCATGACAAAAACCTGAGCACACTGATGCCAGATAAGATAGCTCTAAGGCAGCCACTGAAGGTAGACCACATCCCATGTTCAAATATTTCTAAGTTTCTTAAGGACTCGAACTACAGAGGCACCAAAAATACCTCCCAGAACATCTGGTGAACATAGACAATCTGAGAAATTATTATTATTATTACTATTACTATTATTATTATTGATATGATATGATGTTAATAATAATAATAATAGTAATAATAATAATGATGATGATGATGATGATGCTTGGGATCCACCATCAAAAATACTGACTCTAACAGCTCCATGACTACACCCAGCTGAGCAAAGACAGGTTCATGTTAGTGCATGGTTAAGCGTGGTTAGTGCATAACCATGAAGCAATTGCAATTGAGGTCCTAGAGCAATTCCTGTTTTAAGAGTCTATTAGATTTGAAAGGCACAATAGATAGATAGATAGATAGATAGATAGATAGATAGATAGATAGATAGATAGATAGATAGATAGATAGATAGATAGATAGATAGATAGATAGATAGATAGATAGATAGATGGCACCTTTTACAGAAGCTCAAGATTAATAGGAATATGTTGGCTCAAAATTAACCCAAAGGAACTGGCAATGTTTAAAATGTGTAGCAGTTGATCAAAAGTGTGACATTTGGAATTTTTTTTTTTTGCTTTTTGAGAAGTAATGGTGTTTGGGTGGGGGGGTCTTCTAATGGCTGTTTCAGCTGATTTGAGTTTTCTGTGAAATAAAATGCTGTTCTGTGTTTTAATACATTCTTGTTTATCATGGCACGGGAACATGGCAATGTCTTGCAAGTTGGCAGGACATGCCAGTAAGACAAGACTTTCACTGTGTTCGGTACACTTTACCCATGACAATATTTTTCCAACTTCTGCTGCTGCTCCTCTTTGTATATCTGCCCATTGCTTCACTCCATTCGATGGTTCACTGAGGTCTTCAGCTCAGCCCTGTCACATTTGCTCCAAGCTTTAGGTGAAACACTTGAGAATGCAATGAACTTAGTAAAAGTTGTAATAAAACATGTCGACTTTACAAATTGATTGGACTTCTAGGCCAGGACTCTGGACTTGTACCACTACCATCCATTTCAGCATACCGCAGTTTCCAGATGTATGCATTAGCATCACGTAACATTCTCGAAGCGGCTTTATCCAATTGGGTAGCCAAGGCCTATTCCTGAGGCATAGCACAAAAGACAGGAAACAGCTGTGCACACCATAGCAGTCCATCACTGGCCCCACTCAAACCCACCCTCATACTGGGATTATTTTGGAATGGTCACTTAAACTATAGAGGTGGGGAGAACATGCAGTCTCCATACAGACAAACAACTGGCAGGGGGATTAAGAAAAAAATCTTAGAGTAGACAGCCAAAGTTTTAAAGAACTGCAGACATACAATCTGGGGACCCATACCACTTGGGGTCAAACCTGCTGCAGTGCTGCGGGATCATCTGTGAACTACTGACTCAAGGGGTCAAGAACGTTTGAGACTGCAGCTTAATATATGGCATTAATCAAATGACTCTCATGTTGCTGCCCCCACCTTAATGCAGCGGCCCAGGGCAGGCCAATCAGCTCAGCTCAAAGCTCGAGTTTCAGACTGTTGCTTTCCTTCCGAAGGGGTCTGTATTGGGGGCTGCCAGTAATAACTTTCACGCTAGTTCCCGTAAATGTGAGCCAATAGTGAGCAGATCATCAGTATTAAAGGCAAAACAAATTTTTTCCTGTTGCGCTGACATTATCCAGGCTCATAATCCATAGTATAGAATTAAAAAAAAAAAAAAGTAAAGTCTGGAGTTCTGGGAAAATAGTGTATCATCCACCTGGCCAAGAAATCAGAAATACCGGAATGATGAGAAACAGTGTGCATTGTGAACATAAATGTTTATTGCTTTTCTAAACTGTGATGTCCTAACAGAGTTATCATAGCCTACAATTAAGTGTGCTTGACTCCCTCACCCTCGGCCCCCCTTAAAGTATAAAGTAAGTTCTTAAAGAGCCCTGCCTTGGGTTGCACTGTACTCTAGTGACCAGATTTTCTTTGGCAGGTTTCCTGGAACATCTCTTCAATGGCTCTGAAACCGATAATTCTACCAGTGTCACTCTCCTGATGACTCACTGAATCTTCTTCCGTACCACCTGGAGAAGCAGGAATACATCCAGTGGCAGCTGGCTGATCAACTTCTAATGATGAATACATCATCTTCTAAGCCTACTGCTTCCCAGCTGGTGATGTGGAGAGAAGAGCAAGCCTTGGATGGGACTTTGACACAGAGCCACACTCACTCAGCCTAGGCCAATGCAGAGACTAATGGCTAAGGCACTGGACTTTAAACACCTAAGTTGGTACACCCATAAAAATCCAGGTTCTTGAATAGAAGAGAAGAGAACAACACAATGAAATTTAAAACAGCTCTCCCAGAGATGCTTTCATCACTCACACACACATCCTTACGCAAACACAGATTAAAAAAACTGATTGGATTTGTAAAATAATGTAAAAAAATATAATTAAAGTGCATAAAATATTAAAAGTGCATTTCAGTAATTGCACAGATTCTCACATGAAAACAAGTCCAAGGCTATTAAGATAGTGAAAGTGAATGTACGGACAATGGGACAGATGGCAGAGAATTAAGTTCTTGGACAGCTGAGGGGTAAAAGCTGTTCCTCAGTCTCGTTGTACGGCACTTCAGGGCCCTGTAGCGCCTTCCAGAGGGTAGCAATGTGAAGACGTGATGGAAAGGGTGAATACTATCGCTGATAATTGTGCAGCGTGACCTGTAGTTGGGAGAGTCCACTGATTTTTTGTGTCAACCAACCTCTGGAGGGGCTACCCTGTCTGCTTCTGAACAGTTCCAAACCATGCCAGGATGGAGTAGGTCAGTAAGCCCTCTATTGAGCAGTGATAAAAAGTCTTCAGCAAAGTGGCAGAGATGTGGTTTTTCCTCAGTATCCTGAGGAAGTGCAATCTTTGCTGGACCTTCTTCACGGCAGCAGTGGTGTTTATACTCCATTTCAGGTTACTGCTGATGTGGGTCCCTAGAATGGTACTTTATGGTTCTTTACTGGGCTTTGTGGTTCCTCACAGAGCCATTGCTTGACAACGCACCATTGCATTCTGGGAAGGGATATTTGCATATGAAGTTGGTTCTTTGTACTTTGAAAAACTACCTAATATGTAAAAGAAACCTGAAATATTTAATTTATTGTAATCTACCTAACAGCACACTAACAGAGTAAGAAAATCTGGACTTGGTGTGTGTTACTGTACTGTATGTATGCAGTAAAAGTTCTTTTACAATCACGAGCCACTGGGATTTCATAAATCTGATACCACCTATTCATAGTTATTGACTGTATGTAGCTTGTTATGGAGTTGAATAAATAAAGGTTCTTTCTAGAACCTTCATGGGGATGGGTCTTTTGGGAATCCAAAATGTTTCCCCCATGGCATCGCTCTGAAGAACTACCCTGGCTCCTTTATTTTTAAGAGTGTAGTTCAATACTGGCATTCGACTCAATGTGTCACTCTGAGCCAATCACTAACGCACTTCCATTATTATATTTATTCACTTAGCAGGCAATTTTATCCAAAGTGCCTCACAGAAGAGGACAACACAATTTAGTAAACATCATTCTGTTTAGGAACAAGCGTTACAGGTGTAAAAGAGGACAAGACAAATGCAAAGAGTTGGGGCGACACTGTGAAACCGTATACTGTATTGTAAATGCAAAATATTTTAAGTTTTTTCAGAATGTCCCTAAACACAAGAAATTCATACTAGACTGACTAAGATGCAGACATTTCCACTTAAGTACAGGCCAGACAGGAAGAGTAGGGTCCAGGGGGATGGACACCAGAGGTGATGTCAGAAGTGGTCAGGTTGTAGAGGGAGGAAGAGAAGAGGCATTATTACATAGTGCCATCTTGTGGATTGGTGAAGACTTACCATCAGCAGAGCCTTTAAGTTGACCCCAAGTCACATGTGTGTGGGAAGAAAGTGTGCTCAGGACATTATCTCCCCTGAGGCACTAGATGACAGCCCCCCTGGGTTGCAGCAGTGCCTCAGGTTCCAACAGAGCTTCATGAGAGCTGGAGTTCAGCAGAGCCCTGTTGGGTTCCACAGGTGCTGCCAAGGGGTGCTACATAAAAGGAGTGTTCCAGGAGCCAGAAGGTCAAAAGGGAGAAGACAACGCTTGCTGGAGGAGGAGTGAAGAAAGACAAGAGAGAGAAGACAAAGATGAAGGGTGGTAAAGGGTGTTGCTTTGTGGTTTTGTAACTGTGCTATGCAGGTTGGAAACTCTTGGAAAGAGTTTCCCACAGCTGAATAAAAGCCTGTGTTGTGCTGGATTTGTGCCTCGTCTCTGTCTGTGTCACTTCTGGGGAGCTGGTACAGCTCCTGCAGGTCACACACAGGACAAAGTTTCAAAATTGATCATCACAAGTGAAGAACTTTAAACCAAACAGAACATAAGACAAGTTAACCTTTCCATAGTTACAAGAACCATATCAAAGCCAGTCGCTGGCTTCTGATGGTGAGAGCACACCCTTAGCATAATGGTCGCTCCTGCTACATGGTCGCAAAATAGGAGTGTCCTCTCATATCCATCTGTCTGCTTCCACCTGTCTTGCACCGGCTCTTACCCACTCCTACTTTTCTCTCAGTTCCTCTATTTAATAATAAATTATATTTATATAGCGCTTTTCTCAGTACTCAAAGCGCTATCCACACAGGGAGGAACCGGGAAGCAAACCCACAATCTCCTTACTGCAAAGCAGCAGCACTACCACTGCGCCACCTGTGAGGACATTTAATCTTCTTTTATTTATCTTTCATTTTTCTCTTTTCGTTTTTCCCTTTTTCTTATGCTGGCCTCCATGGACACAGCATCTGTATCAAACACCACAGGAAGCTGATGAAGCAATTGGGACAGACCACCCTCATGTGCAGGTGCTTCTCACCCCAATTATCTCATCAACCTCCTGCAGCTCCAAAGCATGCATATCCGTGTGGATCAAGTCATCCATTCAATTATTTATTTAAAAATGGGCCACCAACTTCCCAGCCATGGACCTGCTATTCCACAAATACTTTTTACAACTCTGTCCAATGGTCACTCTAACAGAGCTTCAGAAGTCCTCTATTGAGAAAAGCGCTATATAAATGTAAAGAATTATTATTATTATTATTATTATTATTATTATTGAGATGGGAGAACCTGTGGGAAGGCTGATCATCTCAGCAGCACTCCAACAAACAGGTGTTAATAGAAGAGTCAACAGTTCCCACTTGGAGTTTCTCAAGCAGTATTTAAAGACCTCTGAGAACATGAGGAAAAAGATTCTCTGGTCCGATGGGACAAAAATCGAACTCCCTGGGCAGAACACCAAGCAGTATGTCTGATGAAGACCTGTTGCCTCTCATCAGCTGCCTAAACGACCCCTACAGTGAAGCATGGTGGTGGCAGCATCATGCTATGTTGGTGCTCCTTTGCAGCAGGGACAGGGACACTGTTCGGAATTGAGGGAGGGATGAATACAACCAAATACAGAGAGATCTTTGAAGAAAACCTGCTCTAGTGTGGTCATGGCCTCATGGCCAACTTCCAGTATGACAATGACCCACAGCAGACAGCCAAGACAATGCCGGAGTGGCCCTGGGACAAGTCTCTGACTTAAACCCCATAGAACATGTGTGGAGACACCTGAAGATGGCAGCTTTCAGATGCTTCCCATCCAATGTAAAGGAGCTTGAAAAGACTGTTCATATTCAGGTGTGTAAAACTTGTCGAAACTTACACACTAAGATTCAAAGCTGTAATTTCTGGCAAAGTATTGAATTAAGGGTCTGAATGCTTATATAAATGTGAGATTTCAGTTTTTGATTTTTAAAAAAATTGCAAACGTTTCTGAAAACATGTTTTCACTTTGTCATTGAGTGTAGGTTGATGGACAAAAAAACAAATTTAGAAATTTAAAATTAAATCTACAACATAGTTAGGTGTGCAGTGTGAAGGTTAGGGGCACCAGACAGTCCCGGGTTCAAATAAAGGCTGTGTTTATTACAAATACCTTGTAAACACAAGCAGAAGCACAAGTTTCTTCTCTGCTTTAATCACCTCTCCTCTCTCTACCGCACTGCCCAGTTGAGTGTTACCTTCCTATCTCCCACCTCTGACTCGCCTGGACAAGTAATTGCTGTCCCTTTTATTGAGGACCTGGGAATACTTTCGGTGTCAGGACTGTTGCCATTTGGAAGCACTTCCAGGTCACACAGAAGTCCCACATACTTGCAGTGCCCTCTTGCAGCACCTATGGACCCCAGCAGGGCTGTGCTACCGGACTACAATTCCTAGCATTTCCTGTTGGTTGCTGAATGGGTGCTGGTATCAAGGGATGCTGCCATCTAGTGACTGGGGGGAATAAACACCCGCCAGAGGCAGTTCTTCCCTGTCCTTCCCTTTCTTCATAGCCAGGGAATGTCCTAGAAATATATAAGGTTGGAATATCTGTGCATTTGCCTGGGGTTTCCTGCCTTGGTAAGAATCTTCTTTCCTGCTCAACATGTCTGTTCATCCACCCAAGAACAACAACAACAACAATATTTATTTATATAGCACATTTTCATACAAATGATGTAGCTCAAAGTGCTTTACAAGATGAAACAAGAAAAATATAAAAATAAGTTTAGGCAATACTAAGTAACAAAGAATAAAGTAAGGTCTGATGGCCTGGGAGGACAGAAAAAAACAAAGAAAAAAACCTCCAGAAGGCTGGAGATAAAAACAAAATCTGCACGGGTCCCAAGGCCACAAGACCACCCAGCACCAACTGGGTATTCTACCTAACATAAATGATCTCAATCAGTCCTCATGGTTTACAGGCTTCACATGGAAGAATTAGATAATGATGGTCATGTGGACCTTTGGCCTTCAATCCAACAATGTAGGGACATCACGGTGCACCACAAAAAGCCAGAAAAAGAACAGCAGAGAAAGTAGGGGTTAAAACAGATTTCAGAGCCACGAAAAAAAAAAAAGATAATTAAATGGCATATACAGAATATCAGGGTTACACTAAAATGAAGCTATGAGTAAGCCATGTTAAAATAATGAGTATTTAGCAGTTTTTTTAAGTGCTCCACAGTATTAACCTGGCAAATGTCTGCCGGTAAGCTATTCCAAATTTTAGGTGCATAACAGCAGAACGCTGCCTCATGACTTCTATTACATTAAACTCTTAGAATTATAAGCAGACACTCATTTGAAGATCTAAGGTTACAATTTGGGGTGTGAGGTGACAGGCATTCTACAGTATATGATGGAGCAGATTTTTTAAGGCTTTGTAAACCATAAGCGTTATTTTAAAATCAATTCTAAATGGCACGGGTAACCAATGTATTGACATCAGAACTGGAGAGATGTGCTCGGATTTTCTTTTCCTAATTGTGATTCTGGCAGCTGCATTCTGCACTTGTTGCAATCGATTGATGCCTTTTTTGGGTGGTCCTGAGAGGAGTGCGTTACAGTAATCTAGCCAACTGAAAACAAAAGCGTGACCTAATTTGTCAGCATCTTGCAAAGAAGTCCCTTTCAGTTCTGTCACCTTTCTCTCCCTTGGCCAGGACAGCTGTCTGTCATTTAGGAGGCTCCCTTCTGGGTAAGGAACTATCACCCTCTCCTGGTTGGGATGCCCGTCCATCCTGTGTGGCACTTACAGCAGAAAGAAGGGGTCTGAATATTTTCTGAGTTTTCTATAGGTAAGTAGCACAAAACAAAAGAATGTCATCAGTAAGGGTCCTAAATTGTGCTCACAAGTATTTTTTTCTCCAGAAATAGAAGACATCACATGTGGTACACACCAAAAGAACCCAATGGGCCTAAGAAACTGATTCCAGCAGAAAAGATTTCTGGTATAGTAGTATGGTGCGCATTGTGTGCACAATTAAAATCCTTAGATGAGATGTGACTACTTAATGATTCTAAACATTCACCATCTTAGACAGACAGCTTTCCATAATGGCAATGCTCATAGCCCATGCCCATAACATGTGAGAACACACAATGTTTTCACTAGCATGCAAATCAACTTATCCAGCGGCTGTTCCCACTTCAGTAACCTGGTATGAACTCAGCCGAGTGGCAATGTCTAATGCAGCCTCTTCCACCTCCATTGTAAAGTAGGAGTTATCTGGCCTTGTCATGAACAAAATGGTGCCCATCTCTCTGCAGACTTCAGTACACTGTGGGTTTCTTAAGTATGATGCACACAAGTATTTCTAGTGCTGTGATGACCACATTTTCGTGTTTCTACTTTTCTAGTCTCTACCTGCAATTAGCTTCATAGCTAGCATTCCTCCTGCATATTTTATATGTTTTCTCCAAGCTCAGGTGAGTTGACTTGCATTTTAAATTGATGGCCCGTATCTTGTTCAGAGATTCTTCTTGACTTGCACCTAGTGATGCCAGTGCAGGCAACACAAACCTGAGTACAGATAATGGAGGGTGGATGGATGGATGTCATGACATTCCCTGATTTATGTAAAAGCTGCTACTAGATACCTTCAGGCTCTCCACAGGCCAAAATGAGATAAGTGCACTGACAAACACTGCAAAGAAAGCTCAGGGCCATGTTCTGGCATAATTGTGATAAGCCAGTGGTCCACAGAACAACTGTGGTGCAAAAGTGTGAGTCAAGTGGTCTGGACGGTGTCTGTCATCACATACAGTAAGTATACAGTATAATGGACTGAGTGATTGGTTAGATACGTTAAACCATTATGATTCACTTATTTTAAACAGTCAGACTTCTGACTAAGATCCAAACTGCAAAGTTGAATCTTCCCAGCTGTTAGGGCCTTGGCAAAAGTCTCAAAATCAAGCTCTGCCCAGCTTTGTTCAGCTTGAGAACAACTTCTGCTTCAGCTGCTTTCCTTACCTTTTGTAGTGATTGCTCTTTTGCCGTGTCTTTCTCATTCTCAACAACTCCCAGTCTCACCTGCCCACCCAATCTCTCTCACTCTGACGTACTCTTTTTCTAAATCCACCTTGAAGACCACATGGAGAACCCACCACCCCCAGGAAATACAGTCCTTCATGGCATGCACCTTGGAGGGGGGCACACACCATTTCTGTTTCCATCTTTAAGGCAGTATAACAGCAGGAGTGTGCCCGGCTACTGACTGTGGCCCTGTCTAGAGTTGGCTCCTGTTTTACTGAGGCTGTCATGGACCCTTTCAGTTTGACGAAATGGGAATTAAGAAGTGACACTATCAACGTGTTTAAAATTATGAAAGGAATTAGTACAGTGAATCCCAGCTGCTGCTTTAAAATATTCAACAAGAACATAGGGACACGGTCAGTTGAACTCTTGTTAGGGCTTAGATTTTGCACAAATGTCAGAAACTTCTTCTTCACAAAAAGAAACATAGGCCTCATCCACACTATTATGTTTTCATTCAAAAATGCAGACATTAGTCTCCATTTTGAACCTTTTGTCTACATTACCCCAGTAGACTTTTGAAAATGGTGTATATTGCCTCAACATTGTAGAGTGGATGGGGAAACCACAGCTTTTAGAAAATGTAGACTCTAATTGGACTTGTTTGCCCTTATTATGCATCACTTCCCTGATTGGATCTTGCTAATTACAGCTTCTCATTCCCTGATTGGTTACCCTTCACAGAAGAGCAACTCATTCCAATATAGCTGACATAGAAGGGTGGCTTTCCATGGTGCTTATTGTTTTGCATACATGTATGAACAATTTTGTACAATTTGACTACTGCGTACATGTGCAAGAGTCATATCATTTTCTGGATGTCACAATTTTGTCATAAATCCAGTGGCTGGTGGCATGACTGAACCTTCAAGCATTCTTCTGCTGATGCGCATAGGCCCAGTAAAAGCGAACATCTTCATCATGTGTGTTGTCGGTTGTTTTAGTCTGAATGACGAAACTTTCGTAAATGATGTCAAAACGCTAGTGTTTTTGCTTAAACGTAGTAGTGTGGACGTAGCTATGGACACATGGAATAAATTACCAATTAGTGTGGCGGAGAAAAATCTTCATACCCTGACTTGATATGCTTTTGGAGAATTTAGGTGTTGAACTGAATGATTCATTCTTGTCAAAATTTGCTCTTTAGGTTGCCCACTGAGATAATGAAATGTAATGAGAGTTTTTGATAATGGATCCTTCACTTCTGACTCCTTTATCCTTGTGGCCAACTAATTCCAGAAAGGATAAGAGCATGTGGGCCACAACAACAACAACAGCAACAACATTTATTTCTATAGCACATATTTATACAATCAATGTAGCTCAAAGTGCTTTACAAAATGGAATAAAAGGAAGTTATTACATAACATAAACAAATAAGATTAGGCAATAATATTATACAGTATCTAACAAAGAAAAAGGTAAAGAGGACAGAAAAAACAAAGAAAAAAATCCAGTTAGGCTGGAGAAAAAAAAATCTGCATGGGTTCCAAGGCCAACAGACCACCCAGCCCCCAGTGGGCATTCTACCTAACATAAATGATCTAAATCAGTCCTCAGGGTTTTCAGGCTTCACATGGAGGAAACTGATGATGGTGGTCATGTGCACATCTGGGACACCCGCCATTCAATCCATAAACACAGGGGGCAACGTGTTATCTTGATCAGGTGGTGGCAGCACACATCACAGAAGAACCGTAAAAGAGAGCAGAGAACAGTGTGGATTAGTAGGGAATTGCACAACCCAAAGGAAAATGACAGTTCAGTGCCCATATAGTATAATAGGAAAACAACTAAAATGTAGCTACCAAAAAGCCAATTTAAAATAAGGGTTTTTTATCAGTTTTTAAAATTGTTCTACAGTATTAGAATATTTCTGTTTCTATTTATATCACATATTTTGTGCTTGTTATTAGTTGTAAATGAAGTTGTGCATTTTAATAATTCTTCCTTATCCTGGTTCTGGAGAGTGGCACCATTGGTCAAACATGCAAGGAAGAACTTTGCTGCATTCTGTAGAAACAAGACCTGGTCAGAACAAAACCTTTACACTTCTTATTCTTCTTTTGGTTGCTCCCACTAGGGGTCGCCACAGCAGATCATCTTTTTCCATAACTTTCTGTCCTCTGCATCTTGTTCTGTTACACCCACCACCTGCATGTCCTCTCTCACCACATCCATAAATCTTCTCTTAGGCCTTCCTCTTTTTCTCTTCCCTGGCAGCTCTATCCTCAACACCCTTTTCCCAATATACTCAGCCTCTCTCCTCTGCACATGTCCAAACCAACTCAATCTCGCCTGTCTGACTGTCCATCCTCATCACACCCAGTGCAAATCTTAGCATCTTTTACTCTGCCACCTCCAGCTGTCTCCTGTTTTTTAGTCAGTGCCACCGTCTCCAACCCAAATAACTTAGCTGGTCTCATTACTGTCCTGTAGACCTTCCCTTTCACTCTTGCTGATACCCGTCTGCCACAAATCACTCCTGACACTCTTCTCCACCCATTCCACCCTGCCTGCACTCTCTTTTTCACCTCTCTTCCACACTCCCCATTGCTCTGTACTGTTGATCCCAAGTATTTAAACTCATCCACCCTCACCAATTCTACACCCTGCATCCTCACCATTCCTCTGACCTCCTTCTCATTTACACACATGTATTCTGTCTTGTTCCTACTGACCTTCATTCCTTTCATCTCTAGAGCATATCTTCACCTCTCTAGGGTCTCTTCAACCTGCTCCCTACACTCGCTACAGATCACAATGTCATCAGCAAACATCATAGTCCACGGTGACTCCTGTCTAATCTCGTCTGTCAACCTGTCCATCACCATTGCAAATAAGAAAGGGCTTAGAGCTGATCCCTGATGTGATCCCACCTCCACGTTTAATTCATCCGTCACTCCTACTGCAGATCTCACCACTGTCACACTTCCCTCGTACATATCCTGTATAACTCTTACATACTCCACTGCCACTCCCGACTTCTTCATAGAATACCATAATAACTTCTACACTATAATGTAAATTAGAATTACACTGTATTTATGATTATTGCATTAAGTGCAAGGTTTAGAATGAAAAATGTGCTTAATAAGATTAAACTGAATTGAACAGAACTCATTAACCAAAAGGCCTTGTCTTGCACAGACTCCTCATGTCCACCCGTCTTCTCTCTGCAGGTGATCAGCCTGCCAGCACTCATGACACAGTTTGGCTTCTACACATCAGCTGTTTCCAAGGCCCATTCCCACAACCCCAATAATGGACAGCATTTACCTGGGAGGCACCAGCCAATAGAAAGCTGCCATTTACTGCTGCTAGCACAAACACACGTTCAGTTCTCAAAGCCGTCTTTGTAGGCTGGAAACTGGTGTCTCCAGACTTGTTACTAAGCTTTTCTGTGCTTTGAATGAGTCAGCTTGTTTTCTCCGAGTTTTCTTGGCATGGAGCAAGCTGAGGCTTTATGGAGAGTCTTAGCAAAGAAATTGAAATGAATCAAATCCTCTTACAGCGACACGACGATTATGCAAAAGGAGGCAGAGAGCTCGGAGAAGACAGTTTGGCCTTAAGATGGATTAAAGGCACCATCCAGGTTTTGTGTGTCACAAAGGAACACCTGTAAGGTGCTATATTTCATTAAAACCTGCTGCTCAATGGCATAATACTGCAGCTTTTAAGTATATGCCGCTTGAGATTAAATGAAGAAAGTTTAACAGTAAAAAGGTGAGCTGTGGATGTAGGAGTATAAAGTTACATACACACTAGCAGAATTAATTGAAATCTTTTAGAAAGACAAATCTTCTTCCCTCACCTCACTGCTTTCAAATCACTATCATTTACACCTTAAACTTCATTCTTATCAATTTATTTACAGGTCAGTTACGGTAGATTTGGCAAAAGAAGAAAAACACTAAAGATGCAAAAATCTGTGGCAGCAGAAGACAGCAACAAACGTAACTCCTAGTAGGATCAGGAAGGAAAAAAGAAATTGTGAAAAGAATTAACTGAGAGGGCAGGCTGTGTAGCCTAGTTGATAAGACACCACACTGTAGCTATTAGAACTCCTGCCTTTGGATTAGGGGCAATTTTTATCCACAGGTCTAATAAATAAGGAAATGGGGTGACCACCTAGTAATCCAGCCCTTTATGTTTGTTGACTGCCTTATAATATTTATTATATAGAGTATGTATATTTGCATGTACGTATATATACATATATAGTGACTGACAGAACCGTAGAGCCACTTCCAGCCAGGTGACCCCCGTTTAACAGGCAAAACAAAAAAGCACTAATGGCAGAACAGAAAAGATGTCTTGAAACAACCCAACAAATAACAGGTTTCCAGATTAAGTAGGCACAGGCAAATCTCCAGAAGCTTCTTCAGATTGTTTTCTGGGTCCAAAGTCAGATACCAGTCTCCGGAGCCGTCCGGTTTTATAGAGTCCCCGACCAGAAGGGGTGGAGCCAGCTCTGAGCAATGTGGCTGGGGTTATTACAGCTGTGCATAGGAAAGGAGAACCAGTCAGTGTGAGCATCCTCCCTTTCACCCCAGAGTACTTGGGATATGGAGTCTGGAAGTGCACCCATGTCACAGTCCCTACATTCCAATACAGGGTGCTATCATGGGAGGATGTCCCTACTTTCTTTATGGCCAGGAAGTGCTTCTTGGAAGACACCGCCTGGCAGCGGAAGCATTCCTGGGTCCAACATAAAAGAAGTTTGCTGCCTCAGTTCCAGTAAGTCAGAGTCAGGAGGCTGTGGGCAGCACACGACTGGAGAAGAGAAGGTGGAAGAATTGTGAGAATGGTTTGATTTATTGCATATTGGTGGCTTATTATTGGAGAGAGGATTAGGAAGAAGTGCCTGGATAGAATAAAAAGTCTTTATTTGATCCTAATAATAATATGTGCTGTAGTACCGTGTCTGTGGTTTGGGGCTCTCTGGCGCCCCCTGGTGTCCACTATACAGTATATACAGTAATCCCTCCTCCATCGCGGGGGTTGCGTTCCAGAGCCACCCGCGAAATAAGAAAATCCGCGAAGTAGAAACCATATGTTTATATGGTTATTTTTATATTGTCATGCTTGGGTCACAGATTTGCGCAGAAACACAGGAGGTTGTAGAGAGACAGGAACGTTATTCAAACACTGCAAACAAACATTTGTCTCTTTTTCAAAAGTTTAAACTGTGCTCCATGACAAGACAGAGATGACAGTTCCGTCTCACAATTAAAAGAATGCAAACATATTTTCCTCTTCAAAGGAGTGCGCGTCAGGAGCAGATCATGTCACAGAGAGAAAAGCAAACAAATCAATAGGGCTGTTTGGCTTTTAAGTATGCGAAGCACCGCGGCACAAAGCTGTTGAAGGCGGCAGCTCACACCCCCTCCATCAGGAGCAGAGAAAGAGAGAGAGAGAGAGCAGAGAGAGAGACAGAGTTTGTTTTTCAATCAAAAATCAATACGTGCCCTTCGAGCTTTTAAGTATACGAAGCACCGTGCAGCATGTCGTTTCAGGAAGCAGCTGCACAAAAGATAGCAACGTGAAGATAATCTTTCAGCATTTTTAGACGAGCGTCCATATCGTCTAGGTGTGCGAACAGCCCCCCTGCTTAATCCCATAACGTCAGGATCACAGATAGTCAGCGCAAGAGAGAGAGAAAAGTAAGTTGAGTAGCTTCTCAGCCATCTGCCAATAGCGTCCCTTGTATGAAATCAACTGGGCAAACCAACTGAGAAAGCATGTACCAGAAATTAAAAGACCCATTGTCCGCAGAAATCCGCGAACCAGCAAAAAATCCACGATATATATTTAAATATGCTTACATATAAAATCCGCGATGGAGTGAAGCCGCGAAAGGTGAAGCGCAATATAGTGAGGGATTACTGTATAAGTAAAATTGTGCCGGAGAACTGGCTCAATCATGGCTATCTAATGAAAACGTCTTTAACAGACATTTTGACATGAACACAGAATATGCGGGCTTGATAAGAAGAACATGCACATAATGAATAAGACTTTATGACCAACACCCTCCAAACACCACCTACCTTCCCCTCTTTATTTGCTATATATTACCTTGGATTCCTGTAAGTCTAATCATGTTTTTCTGATGATGATTCCTGGTAGGTGTCAAAAGCTTAGGTATAAAAAACTATTTTAAGATACTAGGGGGCTTTGCCCCCTGCTCGCTTCGCTTGCCCAACCCCTGCTGAGGTAATGCAGTCTGATCAGCTTCTGTTGCCAAGCTTATATATATCATGTTGTCCTTTTCTGTCTGCTGTTTTACTGTCAGCACTCTGTGGGAGAGATGCTAGGAAGACCCTCCTTGTGCTATACTGTGAAGATAAATTTTAATTTGACTTTAAAACAAATGTCCAACTGTGCACTCTCCACCACTGATTTAGTACGTGATGCTGAGTGAGTCACTTAACCTCCCATCACTCTTAGCAAAGAAATATGACAACAGCTGATGAATACAGAATATGCAGTCAACACTGCAGAATACCATGTGCAGCGCTGCACTCCTACGACATCCAGCTTACATGTTTGCAGGACCCTGGGGTCAGCTGAGGTTTGTAAAAAAAGATTCCATCTACAAGTTTCTAAAAGTAACTGATATTCATTTGTTCATTCTGTAGTCATATATTATATATGTGCTCATGTATACTACAAATGACTGCAGGAGTTTACAGAAGGATAGACAACTGAGGTGGAGTGAGGTAGAGGGAACAGACAGAGAAGAAGACTTTTGCTGATAATCAGGGTTGTGCAACCTTTGAAGAATCAGTTGTTTGAACCTGGGAACCTGGTTTGGGATGCTGCAGTGCCCCTTACTGGTCACAATATACATATGACATAGGCATATAAATTCTTGCATTCCCGGGTCCTCCCTGCATGGAGTTTGCATGTTCTCCCCGTGTCTGTGTGGGTTTCCTCCGGGCGCTCCGGTTTCCTCCCACAGTCCAAAGACATGCAGGTTAGGTGGATTGGTGATTCTAAATTGGCCCTAGTGTGTGCTTGGTGTGTGGGTGTGTTTGTGTGTGTCCTGCGGTGGGTTGGCACCCTGCCCGGGATTGGTTCCTGCCTTGTGCCCTGTGTTGGCTGGGATTGGCTCCAGCAGACCCCCGTGACCCTGTGTTTGAATTCAGCGGGTTGGATAATGGATAGATGGATAAATTCTTGCATATACTGAAACGCCCTGGTCCTACCTTAGCGTCATGGTGAGTCAAAGCTTAGTTTAGCAGCCCTCAGATTAAGTGTTTCAAACATGTCCATCTGTTTCAAGCTGCTTATCTAGTTTGGGATGCAATAGAGCAACAAGCAGGAAAGGAGCAAACGCAGGACACATTCACATACACGGATCGCCACGCTGGTGTAACGGCACAGGCACCGTTCAAGCTAACACACATGTCTACACAATGTGCAAAATCAAAGTGTCTGGGGGAGAATGTGTGAAATCCACACAGGCAGAGATTTGGACGCAGCCATCTGGAGGTGTGAGGCAGAAGTGGTGACCGCTCTGCCGTTACACGTGTAACAACCACAGTGAAATACTAATTTCAATTTGTTCTGTCTGTAGTAAATAAAATGAAAAAGGAAACAACACAAATACACACAAAGCAAGGAAAATGGAGTATTGACAAGCACGGCAGGATTCATTTGTTCCTTCCATTCCTTCACTCATCGGGAACACTTTAGTTTAGTTGCTGCAAAAATGCCTCCATTACTCATTTACTGTTATGTAACAAGACCTGAACAAAGGCTTCTTTGGGTCTTCATGAGCCTTATAAAACATCAGTAGATGGGTTATTCATGTCTGTGCAGTTTGGAGTATTGACATGATGATAAAATGATTTAATGATATGAAGACCTCACTGGTCTTATACTAAATATGTAATGTCAAGAGAAATGTGTTTCAGTCAGACCATCTCAGACCACTCCAAAGTGAAGTTGTGTTAACAGGTCACATTGCAGAGATGAATAAACACTTTACTGATGCTTTTTAAGTATTATGACGACCCAACAAAAGATCTTGTTAAGGTCTTGTTTATAAGAGTAAAGGAGTAATAGACGGATTTTCGCAGTACCCAAACTGAAGTGTTACCCGCTCATATTCTGAACCTGTTCATTTCAATAAAATGTCACAAGGTGCTGAAGCCTATCCTGATAGCATTGGGCACAAGGCAGGGACCATTCCAGGCCAGGGTGGCCATTCTTTGCAGGACCCACTCACATATTTGGTAATAACCGACAAAGTGAATGGACTGCAAAACTGAATGTTTCTCAGTGAGTTTCTCATTTTGCAACTGTGAAATCATCTGTGAAGTGGATTCTCATGTTGGTTTTGTGAAACTATGCTGATCGAAACTTGCCTGCTTCACTCATCATGAGTTAACTTAGGGACCAAGGGGTCCTCAATCACAGTCCTGGAGGGCTGCATAAGTAGCTGCTCCCTCTTTCTCTTTCGCACAGCACGTTTGTGGGGAACCCGGTGCTAAATCATTTGTAGACGACCTGATTCTGGGTCGGGGTGTTGTACGTAGCAGAGCAGCTCCCTCACTGCGTTCTATTGAAGGTCAGACCTCGAGCCAAGCTTCAATACCCCTCCCCCCCCACCCCCCAAATGGGCGAACACTTTTTTGGGATATGAATCCCATTGAACATCTATGGAAAGAAATGAAACATGCAGTCTGGAGAAGACCCCCTTCAAACCTGTTGCAGCTGAAAGTGGGCCAAATGACCTGTTGACGTGTGCAGAAGTCTCACTGAGACCTCTAGGAATCTCTTGTTTGCACTGATGGCCTCTAAAGGTTTTACAACAAAATATTCGGTTAAGGGTCACGTCATTTTTGCCCATGCAATTTTAATTTGTGTTATTATTTGAAATACTCTGTTGAATCAAAACTGTAAAGAAAAGTCAGATTTTTGTTACAAACAGAACAAGGGTGGGAGCCAGTTACATTTGTCAGTTTCAAGTTATTTCAGAGACAATTGTGGGTTCTTTTTTTTTTTTTGTGGAGGGGTACCAAAACAATTTGTCCACATGAGCCCTCCTCAGTATATGTCCAGGCACAGATGGACCTCAACCCATTACACCTTTCCCTAAAATGTATGTATATTTCAAAAAGTGACTGATGGGCACAAATTAGTCCAGCATATTCTCATGCACAGCCGGCTCTTCTCAGCAGGCTTTGCCATGTTGCATTGCTCTTTCAGAGAGGAACAGTATGATTCAGACTCAAAAAGATGACTCTGTGGTAACATCTGTTAGAAGATCAAAGAAAAGGACACCCATCAGATTCTGTCAAAAGCAGGGCAGTACCAATAATCTAATATCTTCATCTACCAGCATACATAAGCCACTGTTTGGTGGATTGGCAAAGTCTCCAGAAGGGGGTTTGTCCAGAAATGAGCAGATCTTCAGTGCTACTGCAGCATAAATGATCAGCTTCTTTGTCGATATATCCAGTCATTCCATAAAACCTCACCTTTCTGAAAACCTGCCTCTATCCCACTCATTTACTTGAGTTGACAAGGTGGTATTTTAAGACAATTCTGTACATAAATTATTATAAGATCATGCCTGTCATTACTAATGTGGAGATTCCCAGCTTGTACAGCAATTTCATTTTTAAAAAAATTACAGAACTAAATAAAAGAGCAGGTGATTCATACTGTAGTAGGAGCCTCCAGCTCTACAGCAGCCCATCAGTATGGTGGAGTGGTGTATGCCCTGCCACACTACACTAGAAGCTGTAGGCATCAGAGGTAACCTACAAAACTGGGTCTCTAGTTGGTTAACCAGCAGGAGACAAAGAGTGGTGTCCACCAGGAGTCTATCCTTGGACCATTACTCTTTCTGATTCTGGTATAGCTGATAAACTTTCAAATTCACAAATGACACTAAAACTGGAAGGATGGCAGACCCTGTGGAGGCAGCAAAACAAATTCAAAAAGACCTGGACAACCTTCAGAAAAATGGGGCAAACACTTGGAAAATGAAGTTTAACATAGAAAAGTGCAAAGTGCTGCATGTGGGCAGCAGGAACATCAATTAAAAATACAAGATGGAAGACCCTATCCTGTAGGAAGCAACCTCTGAATAGGATTTAGGGGCTTATGTTTGTTACGGCCTACCAAAAGGCCTAGGGGTATATAAATAGGCTGCACACAAGTGAGAGAGAGAGGGAGGTAGACAAATCACAGAAAAAAATAACTAAACCAGCTAAATAAAAAGACTCCATTTATTGTTCAAAAGAAAAACCTCACAAAATATGGAGAACGTTAACACACAAAGCAGAATCTAAGCAGGAGGACAACACTAACTTCACTATCTAGCTAAACAAAGTTTACACAGCTAGATACACACTTTCCACATTTATCATATAGATGGCTAGCTTACAAAAATTGCATTTCTTTAACAAGCAATAATAAGGAAAAAATAATCCAAAGTCAGGCCATCCAACCCTAACTCTCCATACCTCGCTCTGTGAAACCCAAATCCTTCTCCTCTCACACTCTCTCTCTACCCTAAAACCCAATCAAGCTTCTTTTTACAACCCGCTCACCACCCACCACCCAGGTGATTTAATAACAGTGGGCAACTCAATAGGTGAGTAGTTAGGGCAGGACTCAATGAAGTCATCTGCACCAAATTAAAGAAAACAGGCCGAGTTTAACAAAAAGATGTAGAGCAGGACATAACACAACATTTTCATAGATTTAATGTATGAAGAAATGTACAGAAGAAATTAAAAAGGCAAATAAAATGTGAAGTTATCTACTCTCTATATATAAAATCCTAAGCCTAAAAGTGCAACGATTTTGTGCAACGATTTTATGTAATGTTTTTATGTCACGTTTTTTTGTCACACTTTAAATCAGGCTTATTTTAAAACCTACATATTGTCACACACGTGCGCTTAGGAGGCAGTCAACAGGCCTAGAGGTGAGTGAATGGTTATCAGATGGAGGGTTGTATGATGGCATTAATGCCTCTCTTTCTGACCTTACAGAAATAAAGAAGACAAATAATGACCTACCCGAGTTAATTAACATTACAGATAACGATCCATCATCTATTTCACCATCCATAACACTTCCGGCTCCTGTTTACAATGCCTCTTCCGATTCTGCCTTGATGACGTCACTTCCGGCCATTACTGATGATGTCACTTCCGGTCCTGCAGTGATGATGGCACTTCTGGCCATAACTGACGGCGTCACTTCCGGTCCCGCATTGATGACGTCACTTCCGGCCATTACTGATGACGTCATATCCTGTTTTCGTCATTTCCTGTAGCCATTTTGATTGCCTTGTTGTATATAAAAGCTGACAGAAGAAATAAATAACGGTTGTCGAATGTCTGATAAATGAAAATCTATCATCTTGACCAAACAAATTATTACAAGGGGCTAATCCCCAAACCTTTATATTTCGTTTTGTGGTTTAATTTCATCACAATATATATATTTGGAATCATTCTTTTCAGAATCTATCGAACTTTAATGTGATGTTGTTAGATTTTCAGGTTCTTATTCCCTTTTTAAATTATAAATTAAAAAATATCAAGAACTCACGTCCCACGAGATGAGACTTTGTGCCAAGAAATTTAACCACGCTCGGGGGCCGGTAATAAAAGACAAAGAGTAGGACAGCTGCTGTACAGGCTTTTAAATGTTTGAAGCGTAGCCAGAGATGCAGATCACACAGCAGCAGCAGCAGCAAACCAGCAGCTGATCGAGCAAAGAGTAGGTAAAAAAAAATGTATTTGTTTCCCATTGTATCACCGATTAAGAGGGGGTTTCGGATGAGCGACCGCGTCTCCTTGGGGTGCATTCAGCCCCCGTCTTCACAACACAAGACACAAAGTGGCTGGCGTGTAGCGCAGGCCTTTGAGGAGGGGGTTTGGCGAGCGAAGCAAGAAGGAAGCAAACCCCCTAGTATCATATAAACTGTTAAATTTAAGGTAAAGGACGTCATGCTCAAGCTAAATAATGCGCATCTGGAGTCCTTTGTGCAGTTCTGGTGACCACACTACAAGAAACACATAGCAGCACTTGAAGCTGTGCAGAGGAGAACAACCAAGTGCATCATGGGACTTGTCCTACTGTGACAGACTCAGAGAGTTAAACCTCTTTAGGAGACTGTGTGAGGACCTGATCCAGGTATTTAAAATACTCAGAGGCATCGATAAATAAGATCCAGCAGAATTCTTTAAATTTAATGGTGAACACATATTTAAGGACACCAGTGGAAATTAAGGGGAAGTGCTCATAGGACTAAAGCAAGAAGCACTTGTTTATGCCAAGCGTTATGGGAATCAGAGACAAACTACCAAATCGTGGAGTTAAGAACAGAAACCTCAACAACTTTTAAGAAGAATCTGGACGAGACACTCAGATAGCTTAGTCATTAAGTGTTTGTCACATTAGACTTTCTCAACAATTTAACCTTCATTTACATAATCTTAGCCAGCTGAATGTAAAATGTAGCATACCCAACGACTGAGACGGGCTATGATAAAATCAAAAAGGTTTGATTTTCTCTTTGGTCGCAGGGGTGGACTCTTTGTGTATGAGAGTTGAGAACCAATGAGCGTTCATCTGGCAGTACAATGGATAGAATGTAGTGACAAGAAATAAGGAATTAATGTGTTTTGAACCCCACAAATAGGAGAGAAATGCATCTGTTACATATTAAAATAAAATGTATTATTTTTGTTATTATTTATAAAAACAGAATGGAAAAAATGAAAAAGGGCAGAGACCGTGGCTGAACGCACCAGAGTTATTAACCCGTCACATAATGCTGGTTCAGTGCTGGGCTCCATCAGACAGTACAGAAGCCATGGATCTCGCAAACAGAAGAGAAGCTCATCTGTTTATGTCTTGTATTTTACATTCCATATCAGAATAGAAAAAAAGAAATAAAGGGCAGAGGTTGCTGCTGAATCTGCTGCAGCTATCAAGAGCTGGTTCCATTAGACAGTGCACTTTTGGCTCTCAGAAAAAACTTGGCGAGCACGACTGTGGTGAAAGATCAGTGCTTAGTCAGTAAATGTGAAAAGGGCTGCGATTTTCAGTCCTGTAATTTAAAATGGTGCAGCGATTAGTTCAGCAGCACAGAAAGTCGCATAATGTGACATCGGCTTTAGCTAAACAAATGAGCTTCATGGACTGAATAGTCTCGTGTTGTTTGTCAAATTCTCATATTCTTATGTAATTTACTAAAACTATCTGAATAACTAATGTCACACATGTGCCCATGGGAGGCAGTCAATGGGCTTAAATAAATGTACTGATACCCAGGCCCAGGGGGTGGCGATGTACACTAACACCTTCTCTCTTTCATCTACACTCAGAAGAAAAGCCCCACCTGATCTCACTTCCGTTTTCACCCCTCGAAAACACACCCCTTCATGTTCACCCACTATAAAGACACCATAGCGTCCCACTTCATTCAGTTTTACTGTGGACTCAGTCTGTTAATACTACTCTGAAACATTTGTTTCTGTCGTTTTTCAAGTATACGGGGTGACTCCCCAAAACGTCGTCTTGGTTTTGTCGTGACATTGCACATATTTGATTGGCTATTGGAAAAGGAATAAGGCAGAAGGATTGAGGATGGCCACCCTGTATACTGAAAAAATAGCAAAAGCAAATCAAACATGCCTATACTGAGCAGAGTTCAAAACAGAACTAACTAAGAGAGTGTGTTTGGGTTCTTAAATATGGCTGAAACAGGAAGGGGGTGGTTTAGGGAGGCCAGAATAGCAAATGAGGCCTTCGGTAGGGGGTTCTGGAAGGGATAGGACGCCATCAGTGAGTGAGCTAGAGGTGACATTATTGGGAGGCATGTTTTTCAGTTGCTTTTTATAGGGACTAAAGGAGAAAAGATCAGATGACAGCGTCAACCCCTGGTCAGACTGAGAAATAACATCATCTGAGCCCATCAACTATCTCCGAGGTGCACTTGTGTGACGCTATCTTACCCTTATGATGGATGACTCTGATCAGAGTGTTTAATCTTTTATGGACCTTTGCACTTCTTCTTTTCTCAAGCTATAAACTAATTCTGTGACTTCTAGTCCTGTGGCATCCCTTCATTCCCAGGCTGTAAGCTAATTGAAACAGGCTTTGTTATAAACTGACTAGAACGGATGCATTGACATTACTGGTACAATACAGGAAGAATGTACTAGGAAGGTGCCTAAAATTAAAGTCCTGTAAATTCAGTTCATCCTGGTTTATTGGAGCAAAATAATTAAAACTTATTACAAGCAGGCTGTAGGTTCTACTCGAGGACTGCATTATATAAAAAAATTGGGAGTGGTCTCCCCTAGACTTTCTTGCATACTCAGATATGGGGAGGAATATTTGAGGAGTAAACCGATTATATTTTTATATTATATACATTCAAGAACCATCAAATCAAATTAATAATATATTGAACAATTATTATAAATTAGTATTAATATATTATAAATTGAACTCTGTGGCTGCATGAATAAAAGGTAAAGTACCATTTCTGGTTAACGGAAATAGCCCAAATGTTGAAAGAAATATACATTTTGTGCCTAATACTAGTATGCAAAACTTGGTTGGCCTAAGTGAAACTGTACTCAAGTTATCGTGTTTACACACACACACACACACGCACACACGCACACACACACACACACACACACACACAGACAGACAGACAGACACACAGACATAATTTCAAAAATAGTATTTTTGGACTCATAGGGAGGTCTAAAACATCTAGATTCATCAAAATATCGGAATGGGATTTTTGGAGGATTCCACTACTTTCCCTGTACTTCGTATACAAGAAAGTCAGGGTGGTCTAAAACATTGAGATTCCTCAAAATCTCAACATCGAATCTTTGGAGGATTCCAATACTTTCCTCATACTTTGCACACGAGAAAGTAAAAAGACCCTTCTCAGACTCTGAAGAAACACCGAGGGGCACCAGGGAACCCCAAACCCAAGACCCAGTATAACACCAGATGTTATATGAACAGAATAACAGATTTTTATTTACACCAAGCAACTTTTACAGACCTCTTACCAGCAATGCGCCACAATTATACAATAAATGAACAATAAATCACTGATCCTTCCTCCTTCTGTCCTCTGCTGAGTGTTGCCCGTTGCCTCCCGACTGACTCAGTTCTAGTGAGGCAGCGGGCTCTCTTTTAAGCTTAACCTGGGAATTGCCTCCATTATCTTTTCCCAGTCATCTGTAGCACTTCCAAGTCGTGTGGAAACCAGGGCAGTCCTCCTCCGGCAGCACCCTTTGGTGGTCCTCAAAGACCCCAACAGGGTTGTGTTTCTGGACTCCAATTCCCATGGAACCCTGTGGGTGTCCTAATTGGGTTTAGCCCTGAGTCACGCTGCCACCTGTCGTGAGGGGGAATGACCTGCTCCTGTTAAGCCCATTCTCCTGGTTGTGTCCATTATGGTCTCCTGGTCAGATATGAAACCTTCCATTAGGTGGAGCGGTGGCTCTGAGGCTAAGGATCTGCGCTGGTATCCCAAAGGTTGCTGGTTCGAATCCCTGTCACTGCCAAAAAGAGATCCTACACTGCTGGGCCCTTGAGTAAGGTCTTTAACCTTTAATTGCTCCAGGGGCGCTGTACAATGGCTGACCCTGCGCTCTAACCCCAAGGGGTATGCGAAAACTAACAAATTCCTAATACGAGAAATTGTATAAGGTGAAATAAAGAACAAAAAAAATTATCCCATTGTCACAAGAATGACAAAGAGTCATTGGAAAGGTTTGGGGCAGCCACCCATACAATATTTCCCGGTTGCAAAATCAATCAAAAAGAACAGACATGTTCACACGAATGAGTCCAAAACAGAACTGACTTGCTGTCTTAAAATGGCGACCTTTAAATGCAAGTAGAGGAAGTGACGTCGTCGGCAGCACCAGAACTGGAAGTGACGTCATTGGTTGCCTTGCAGAATGGTCTGCAAGGAATTGAGAGAGAGAATCAGTGCACTTCGCCGCCCCCTGTTCAGGAGTGGAATTACTTTTATTCAAACCCTTTAGTTGTCCCCTAATCACGCGTGTGTGACACCAGCCAGGATGCCTGACCTTCCTCCTGGGCACCCACACAGTGTAACAAACCATAGAATTGATAGTTGAAGGTGGATTGTGGCCTTAAAGGCCTATCTTTCTAGCATTCACAATATGAGTGTAGCAAACAAAATGTGTGCAGCCAAAAAGTACATCTACAAATGGCAGGGGAAAAAAAAGATTTTGGCACCAAATGTGCACTGCTAGTAAACCCCCCTGCAACTCCAGCACTTGAGCCTCAGGGTCTTTAATAAGCAGGATTAGACCTCCAGCTTGACATCTGTCATTTTTTAGTGGCTAACGCTTTAATAAAAGCACACACAGATATGCCAGCTGCAGATGTAATTCGGTTTAAACTTTGCAGGGGATGCCATGTGATCGAAGCTATGCACGCAATAACTAGACAAACAGAAGATGTTATGGTGGGTGCCAGCGCAGCTCCAGAGGGTAATTATGTTATAAGTACATTAGAGTTGTGCACTGGATGGTTTTTCCTGCTCCTGTATGCCTCATAGTAATTTCAAATTTGTTAACGGAGCGTGAATCTTTGAAAATTTAATATTGTTGAGGTAGGCATGTGTTTTCGACATGAACACATGTTTCCATTTCTTAAAAGTTCTCCGTTGGCTTCTGGTTCGAAATAGAAATCACCTCCCAAGCAATAAGGCCATTTCATAATGAACACACGTGCAGGAAGCGTGGTGTCCCGACACGGTAACATCTACATTTTGGAGCTGTGGGGAATTAAAGGGGAAAAAATCGATGTGCCTGATTATACGCACTCCATTTAGAAACTCTACTCATACACGGACATCAAAACAAGTAATAAATGAACAGAACAATATCACTTTCTAATTTTATGCTCCTTTTGCTTTTTATCAATAAATTCCCAGTTTATAAAGATTCTGTATTTCAACCAGGGTTTCCCTCTCCCTTGTTGGGGTTCAAATGCTATTTTTATGCCTTTCTTGTTTAATTGTGATTCCTTTGTTTATGTTCATTTTGCTTGTATTATTTTTTCATTATAATTTGCTTTTCATGTATCCACTTTCATTCCTTTGTTACGTGCCTTGTGTTTTGTAGGTGGTCCCCCAATAAAAGTGTGAAATCCTGCCCATCACCACAAGTGACTGCCCTCAGCCCTATAAAGACATGGGCACCCCACAGCTCCTTGTGGAACTGCCTCGCAGTTGGGATTAGCTTTTGGTGGTGATGTGCAGTACAAACGTTTGGGAAGAAAAAAATTAATGATGGCAAAGGGAAAGAGAGGGAAAGATTTCCCAGATTTAAAAGAATCGATCAAACTTAAATTTGGAGCCACAAAAATCGCCCTGGTAAAAAGAGAAAAGGGGAACGCTACCAGCCTGGTAAAATACATGGTTGGAGCAGGTTTAAAACAATTAAAGATTTACAAAACCAACAAAACAGGTATCTATGTAATTCAATATATCTAAGTACTATAGAGACTTGATTAAGTATATAGAAACACACAGTTTTAAAGTAGAAGCAATGCTTTTTTGGAACAACTGGAAACAGTTGTGCAAAGCCATAAAAGAAAGAAAACACACAATAAAAATCTGAGGAATTCTGAAAGAACCTGGAAAATGATTGCAAGTAAAAGTCTACCAAACAAACAAAAAGGCAATGTGCACACAGCATTCTCCAAACTAATGCATAAAATTACAAAATTAACAAGCAAGAAATGTCCTACAGATTGCTGTACAGAAGAACGCGTGATGTGGAGTTGTGCCAATGCATAGCAGGCCTGGAAGAAGTTTAAGCCACATTTACCAGATCTACCCTTAATGAAAGAGGTTGTGGTTTTTGCTCTTTTTCCAAATAATATGCAAAATGATGCACTATAAGAATACTGGGGGTAAAATAAATTGCATAAAGCAAGCATTATGGAATGCCAGGTATATTTTAATAACAAAAGGTAAATGCATTTCCATTCAAAGTATTTTACGTACTGATGGCAGAAAAGATAAAACAAGATAATGAAAGCCCCGATCACAGCATGTAAAGGTAAGACAGTGAATCTGCTTTTTAGTTTTTCTTTTTGCTTTTTTGGGTAATTTTTTTAAAATTGTGACCATGCTGTGAAATTCACAGAACTGGCAGAAAGAACGAAAGAAAAAAAAAAAAACAAACTACAGCAAATGCTTGGTAGAAACCTTTGGATTTTAACTTGCATGAAAATCAAAGTAAAATGGTATTTGCACAAAATTTAAAAAAAAAATGAAGTGTGCAGTGGGCCTTTTCTTTCAAACACTGTACTAAAAAGTTCCACTTTTGCCTCCTCTGTCCACAGAATATTTTCCCAGACGCATTATAAAACACTAGACAGTAACGGCGCACTGCACGAAATACACTTGACTTGACCTTCGTTGACCATATATGTGTACAAAGATTTAAGACAGCATTTCTCAACCTTTAAGTATTTGCAACCCGAGTTTTCATAACAGTTTTAATCGCTCCCCCATTACGTTTTTCTGAAAGGAGCCCACTAGTACCAATTTGTTCTTTTTTAATTAATGATATATCATAGATGCATATTTTATTATACCTACTTAACTTTTATCGATATTTATCTAACTCTATATTTATTTTTCGAGTATCAGAATGTAGTTTAAGTTAATTTGTTTTGGTTTCAATAGATGTATTTTTCATATTTTCGATTTTTTCTTTTTTTCACATCTTCGCGCCCCCTTTTTTGTTACTTCAGTTTGAGAACCACTGATTTAAGATATGAAGAGGTAGGGGAAGTGACGGTGAAGGTGGTAGGAATGAGAACGGCACCTATATGCATGTGCTGCATGGCTGCCCTGCTGCCTTACAATAAAATAAAATAAAAAGAGTAATAATTCCCAAACTCTTTGCTTTTAATATAAAGCTGTAGTGCAGAGTTTCAGTGTAGTATATGTGTACCAAATTTCAGGCTACAGGTTATTTGATTTTTGACCTTGACCTTCCTGGGTTGACCTTTGACCTTGGAGGTCACTCATCACCCCGAAAATGGATAGTAGATGTCACGTAGTATATGTGCATCAAATTTCAGGTCAATCGGTCAAACGGTTTGCGAGCTACAGGTGATTTAAAATCCTGGACAGACAAACGGACAACCACAGTAGCGTATTATACAGGGTGGCACACGAAAAACCGAATCATCTCTGACTCCAGCGTCAACGTACGTTTCTTAGCCCATACACAAAACGCAAGATATGCAATACAAAAATCTGTACTTACTGGTTAGACAAGGTGCAGAAAATGATTTCCTTGTGCGTCAATACACTTTTCTGCACGGCGCAACATATTGTCATAGACGCAACGCAGCTCGGCCGCTTCAGTTTTTCCAATTTCATGCCAAATATTGTCCTTCAGTTCCTCTAATGTCTTTGAATTATTTACATACACTTTTCCCTTCGATTGCTCCACAGGTAAAACTCGCAAGTGGATAGGTCCGGTGATCTTGGTGGCCACAAACCTTTGCTGACAGTTCGTTCCTCTGTGAAGACATTGTGAATCTGAGAAAGTGACTTGCGAGAAGTGTGACATGTTGAAAGGCGATGTACCCACTGGCTCACAGCTTCCTTACTAATGCACAGTTGGGGCTGCTGACCCCATTGCGATGGCGGAGCACCCGCCTGTATAATAGCTCGAGCCAGCTGGTCGGAGATGGTCCAGTTTTTTGTGCGCCACCCTTTATAAGAAGTTCGAGGTGGTCCAGTGCAAAGCTGGGATGTGCTTTAATGTTTTGGTTTGTTTTTTGACACCAGTGGATTCCTTCATGGTGTCCTTCCACGAACACCATTCTAATTTAGTGTTTTAACTGATAATTGACACATGAACAATGGCTTTCTCCCTGCGATGGACTGGCACCCTGTCCAGGGTTTCTTCCAGTCTTGTGCCCTACTATGCTGGGTGAGATAGGATCCAGCAGCCCCAGAGACTCTGTTCTGGACAAGGTGGGATAGACAATGACTGATTGAGTGACTGACAATGGCGTTCATAGCTCGTAGACTTTTCTGCAGGTCCTATGCTGTTACTCTCGAGTTGTGTTGCTCCTTTTTCAGGACTGCACATTGATCACTCTTGTCATGATCTTTCCTTTGTTGAGTAGCTACAGTCCTGAACTTTCCCAATTTGTACATACAGTACCTGTAGTTTGTCTTACTGTGGATTGAAGAACATCCAGGTCTATAGCAATGTGTGTGTAGCCTTTCCCAGCTTCATGCATCTCTATAAGGTCCTGTGGCAGTTGTTTGGATAGAGGCAGGCCTCACACTACTCAGGCCTTCTTGAGGAGAACATTGTTGTCAATAGCCAGTACTTTTGTGTGCCTTTACTTAACGGGTGAGACACTTGAGCAACCCATACATCCAATCTCATCTCCTGAACTGAAACACCTTTCTTCTGTTAGCTTCTCATGAGCACAGAGGCTCACTTGCTTTGTCCAGCCTGTACTGTGAATGGCTAAAGACATGGAAAGTACAGCTGTTTGTGTGATATGAGTTTAGTCAGATTGTGCTTGTCTAGAATTGTGACTTAGATGAAGATCAGTCCACATTGCATTAATAATCAACGCAGAAATCTTGGGAATTCCAAAGTGTTCACTTACTTTTTCTTGCTGTATATACAGTGTCCTCCATAATGTTTGGGACAAAGAGATGTTTTTCCTTGATTTCCCCCTCTGCTCCACAGTTTAAAATTACAAATTGAACAATTCAGACATCATGATTAAAGTACATATTGAAGATGTTCATTGAAGGGATTTGCATACATTGCACTTTTTCTGCATGGGTACCAGAATGTCTGAACACAGCAAATGGCAGGTCTATTAAAGCCATGATATTTAGGACTTTGTCGCGTATCTCTCACATGTAATGACTGAAGATTCATGGACATCACCAGGTGCTGAGGATCTTCTCAAGTAATGCTCTGCCAAGCTTCTCATGCAGCCATCTTCAGCTCCTTCTTGTTTCGGGGGTTTTTCCCCTTAAGTTTTCTCTTCAGCATATGGAAGGCCTGCTCACCAGAATTGAAATCGAGTCACTGGCTTGGCCATTTAGGAATTTTCCATTTTTAGCTTTGACAAACTCCTGTGTTGCCTTGCAGTGTGTTTGGATCATCATCTTGTGGTAGGATGAAGCACCATCCAGTGAGTTTGGAGGCTTTTACTTGACTTTGAGCAGATCAGATGTTTCTCTACACCTCAGAATTTCTTGTGCCGCTGCTGTCAGCAGTTCTGTCATCAATGAAGAAAAGTGTGCCAGGATGCCCAAGCCATAACACCCCCAAGGCTGATAGCTTGTTGCTACACCTACCACACGATGAACCACCTGGTTTTGAACCCGAGTGCAGCAGGTGACACCTCAGAACCACACTGGAACAATATAAGGTTCTTTTTACGGTGGCTGGAGTGCCAGTCCTGCCACCAACCTCCAAGTTTTTCCGTGCAGGTTGAGGCTGGATGCAGATTAATGTCATCCCCAGGATGAGGCAATTGCAGGTTAAGGGCTTGCTCAAGGAGTAGAATCACTTCTGGCATTTATGAGAATCGAACTGGCAACCTTCCGATTGCCAGCGCAGATCCCTATCCTCACAGCCACCACTCTGCCCCTTAACTCACCCAGCAGCATGTTTAACAGATGACATGGTCTGCTTTGGATCTCGGGCTGTCTCGTCTCCACACTTTGCTCTTGCCATCACTCTGATGCAGGCTCATCTTTGTCTCATCTTTCCACAAGGACTTGTCCCAGAATTCTTTAGGCTCTTTTATGTCCTTTTCCACAAACTGTAATCTGGCCATCCTGTTTTTGTGGCTAACTAGTGGTCTGTATCTTACAGTGTGTCCCCTGTGTTTCTGTTCATGAAGGTTTCTGCTGAGTCATCTCTGACACGTCCACATTGGCCCCCTGAGGACTGTGTCTGGTCTGTCAGACAGGTGTTTGGGGCTTTTTCTTTACCATTGTGAGGATTCTTCTGTCATCAGCAGTGGAGGTCTTCCTTGGCCTAGCAGTCCCTTTGTGATTCCTGAGCTTACCAGTGTGTTCTTTCTTCTTCATGATATTCCAGTCAGTTGATTTTGGTCATCCTAAGGTTTTACTGAGGTCTCTAATGGTTTTATTCTTGCTTTTCAATCTCATAATGGCTTCTTTGATTTTCATTGGCACAGCTCTTGTCCTCATGTTGAACAATGACAACTACAAACTCCAAAGGGTACAAGCAAGCCGAGGTATCTTATGAAGCAATGAAACCCACCTGAGGAATCACAAACACCTGTGATGCCAATTGTCCAAAACATTATGGTGCCCTGAAAATTAGGGATGTAGAAAAAGTGTTATGTGAGTGAAATGTCTGCAAATCCCCTTAAATGAAAGCTGGCGATGTGCACTTTAATCACAATGTCTGAATTGTCTGATTTATAATTTTAAACTGAGGAGCAGAGGGGTATTCAAGGAAAAATGTGTCTTTGTCCCAAAGATTATGGAGTGCACTGTAAAAACCCAAAAGCTGTTGTTTTAATAAGTGATGACATTTGCATGAGTGCATTCTATTATGGACCACTTTTCTGTCTGTGGCTGATTCCTGCCTACATCCCGGATGTGCTACGACTTAAAAAACAGATTCAAGTTCAAGTTCATTGTCATGATTCAGAAAACTAGAATAAACACATCCATAACCCTGAGTTGATTCCAATGAAGATGGCGAGCTAGATACTGCAGTTATATGCTTTGACTCATCATGACATCGATGAGGCTTTTTCAGATCTTATTTGATGAGCTCTTTTCAAGTGGTTTCTAAAAAATCAGAGATGGCTTGGCACACATCCTTCCTTCTGTCTCATCCCAGAAACTGGTAAACAGAATAAGCTGTGCCAAGACCCTTTGTGAGCCTGAGGCGTGATGTCAGCACCTGTGTAGTCAACAGCCGCAGCAGCTCAGAGCACACGTTACACTTTGTAATGTGGGAAGGATGGGGGTCGTGGCTGTGTGTGTCATCCAAAGGAAAGATAACTATTCAAAACACCATGGGACAGCCAAGGGAAACAAACGCCTGGAGACGTTCGTGTTGAGAATCTAACTGTAAAATCTTGTCACCAGCAGAGTCTCGGATTGTATAAGGGTGTAGTGCTGTGAAAGGAATGACTTCATTTTGACAAACTACTTTTATTTGTAAGGGTAAGAAGTCTTTGAAGTAGATAATGGGAAATGGTTCAGAAATTCATTGAAAATGTGTTTAGCAACATCTCTGATCTCAATAATGTCAACATTATTTTTCTAAAAGATGCAAATACCTTTTTGGTATACAAATGTGTAAAAGGCTCAACATCAGGAATGGCAGGACTGAATTAAAGTCAACTAACACAGCCCAACAATGATGTCCCCCCTCGGCCGTTCCATTCTAATATTTCTATTGAACTATTATATTGTTTTGAGGATTACTTGTGTTTTGTTCTGTGTATTGTGTTGTATTTACCCTTTTTTTGACACTCACAGCATGCCCACCCTACCTGGAAAGGGTCTCTCTTTGAACTGCCTCTCCCAAGGTTTCTTCCATTTTTTTCCCTACAAAGGTTTTTTTTTGGGAGTTTTTCCTTGTCTTCTTAGAGAGTCAAGGCTGGGGGGGCTGTCAATAAATTGCATTGTATTGTATTGTATTGTATTGTATTGTATTGCATATGGTATGGCTGCTGACACAGGCATTGATACATAGAAAAAGCATTACACACAAAACCAATAAAAAGCACATGACTCATTGGTTTGTGAGTTACTGTGGTATTTAATGGTAATCGGACACACATGGTTTGCAAAGTGGGTCGTGGTGGGTCACCGTGGGTTGATTAAGCAATTTTCACAGCACAGTGTCCCTGTCACTGCTCTGGGGCATTAGGATCCACATTCAGACCACAGGGTAAGAACACCCTGCTGGCCTCACCAACACCTCTTCAAACAGCACCCCAAGCTTTTTCCTGGTTGGTCTCCCATCCAAGTACTTGTCAGGCCTGAACATGCTTAGCTTCAGGTGGATGACCTGTTTGGAAATGTAAATCAAAGCGTATTATGTGATATCATCTACTGTTGAATTCTGCTCTGTACTTGTCACGTTTCTATTGCACTATTATATTGTATTGAGGATTCCTTGTGTTCTGTTAGAACATTAGAACATTAGAACAATCGAGACGAGAACAGGCCATTCAGGCCAACAAAGCTCGCCAGTCCTATCCACTTATTTCTTCCAAAAAAACATCATCGAGTTTTGAAAGTCCCCAATGTCTTACTGTCTACCACACTACTTGGTAGCTTATTCCAAGTGTCTATTGTTCTTTGTGTTCTGTGTATTGTGTTGTATTTACCCCATTTATTTTTTGACACCCACTGCACGCCTAACCTACCTGGAAAGGGGTCTCTCTTTCATCTGCCTTTCCCAAGGTTTCTTCCATTTTTTCCCCTACAAGGGATTTTTTTGGGAGTTTTTCCTTGTCTTATTAGAGAGTCAAGGCTGAGGGCCTGTTAAAGCTCATTGCACCACTCCTTGTGTGATTTTGGGATATACAAAAATAAATTGTATTGTATTGTATTGTGTTGCTTAACTGACAAGATGATGACTCGGTAAGTCAAAAGGTAAACAAAACAGACTAATAATAATAATAATAATAATAATAATAATAATAAAGGGTCCGTTATGCAAATCAGCCGATGAGTTAAATGCTAGCCGGGCCCAGCCAGCTGTGTTTGCACTCGACGGAAGTGAAACTCTTCATCCATAAGAATGAAACAAATGACGACACCTTCAGATTAAACATTTAAACTCACTCACCATGCCAAAGAAAATGTTTTTTAAGCATGCAGATTAAAGTCAAATACGACAGATAAGGGCAATTACAAAAAATCTGACTACAGTCAAGTGTAACAGTGAAGGAATTAGGGTATAATTCCCTCAGTCCCTTAAGCGTCTTCACAAAGTATGCAGACCTCTTTATGTTTTACACATTTTGGTATGTTGCATTCTTTTGCTAATATTATTTAAATTAATTTTTCCCCTCATCAAGTAAAAACTTGATACCCCAGAATGACAAAGGGAAAACTGGATTTTAGAAACTTTTGAAAATGTATTAAAAATAACAAACTGAAATATCCCATTGATACACGTATTCAAGACACTTTATGCAGTACTTACTTGAAGACCCTTTGGCAGCCATTCCAGCCTGGGGTTTTCCCCTGAATTTTGGGATTTTCTGCCATTGCCTTGCTTTGTTCTTAGAGTCATTGTCTTATTGGAATGAGAACCTTCTGCCCAGTCTGAAGTCCACAACCCTCTGGAGTAGATTTTCAAAAAAAGATATCTCTGTACTTTGCATTGTTCAGTTTTCCCTCCACCCTGTCCAGTCTCACCAACCCCCACGGCATGATGCTGCCACCACCGTGCTTCACCTCTGGACTGGCACTGCACAGCTGGCGAGCGCTGTCTATTTTTTCCCAGATCTGATGCTTAGAATCGTAGCCAGGCAGGTCAATCTTGGTTTCATCAGAACAGAGAATCTTGTTTCTCATAGTCTGAGAGCCCTTTAGGAGCCTTTTTGCAAATTTCAGGTGGGCCTCCATGTGTTGTCTGGCCACTCTGCCATAAAGTCCAGATTAGTGGAGAGTTGCAGTGGTGGTTTGTCCTTCTGGACATTTCACTAACTCAGATTTTTGTCACTTCTCTTATCCAAGCTCTTCTCGCACAATTGCTCAAATTGACTGGGTGGCCAGTTCCAGGAAGAGTCACTGTCACTCCAGACCTACTCCACATAAGAACTGTGGAGGCCACTGTGCTCATTGGAACTTTTCTGGTAGCCTTCCCCAGATCTCCGCCTCAATGCAATCCTGTCTATAAATTCCTTCCAGCCTGTGGCTTGGTTTTTGCTCAACTGAGGGACCTTCTATAGAGAGCGGTTTGTCTTTCCTAATCATGTGCAATTAATTGAACTGACTCCAGGTGGGCTCAAAACAAGGTGGAGAAACATCTCAGTGATGATCAACAGAATTGGAGGCGGCTGAGCCAAATACCAAGTGTTGTAGAAAAGGGTTTGTACACTTGTGTCAGTGTGATATTTCAGCTTTTTGTTTTCAATACATTAGCAAAACTTTACAAAACCTTGTTTTAGCTTTATCAATCAGGGGTATTGCTTGATGAGGGAATATGAATTAAAATGGTTTTAACACAATGCTGCAACATAAGAAAGTGTAAGAAATGACAGGGCCTGAATACGTTCTGTTGGCACACTAAGCTTATACTTAGGGCACCAAGGGAAGGTGGGCACCACAGAGCTATCACGCCTAATGAGTAATGCAGGGCTGATAAAGAACAAAGTGACAGTAATATTTCAGCCAAAACTATCATGTTACCGACAACAAATTATTCCATTTTGAAGCACAATTTTTGCAATTTATGGATACAGGTGGAAAAAGTAGAGATTTAATAGATAGATAGATAGATAGATAGATAGATAGATAGATAGATAGATAGATAGATAGATAGATAGATAGATAGATAGATAGATAGATAGATACTTTATTAATCCCAATGGGAAATTCACATTCTCCAGCAGCAGCATACTGATACAATAAATAATATTAAATTAAAGAATGATAATAATGCAGGTGAAAAACAGACAATAACTTTGTATAATGTTAAATGTTAACGTTTACCCCCCTGGGTGGAATTGAAGAGTCGCATAGTTTGGGGGAGGAACGATCTCCTCAATCTGTCAGTGGAGCAGGACATTGACAGCAGTCTGTCGCTGAAGCTGCTCTTCTGTCTGGAGATGATACTGTTTAGTGGATGCAGTGGATTCTCCATAATTGATAGGAGCCTGCTGAGCACCCATCGCTCTGCCACAGATGTTAAACTGTCCAGCTCCATGCCAACAATAGAGCCTGCCTTCCTCACCAGTTTGTCCAGGCGTGAGGCGTCTTTCTTCTTAATGCTGCCTCCCCAGCACACCACCGCGTAGAAGAGGACGCTCGCCACAACTGTCTGATAGAACGTCTGCAGCATCTTATTGCAGATGTTGAAGGACGCCAGCCTTCTAAGGAAGTATAGCCGGCTCTGTCCTTTCTTGCACAGCACATCAGTATTGGCAGTCCAGTCTAATTTATCATCCAGCTGCACTCCCAGGTATTTATAGGTCTGCACCATCTGCACACAGTCACCTTTGATGATCACGGGGTCTATGAGGGGTCTGGGCCTCCTAAAATCCACCACCAGCTCCTTGGTTTTGCTGGAGAAAATGGAGAAAATCTGTGGGTGTTGCTTCCTTGCGGCCTGATGAGTTAGGCGCTAGACTTCAAACCACAAGGTCGTCAGCTCAGTTTATGACTCTAAGCAAGTTCCTGAACCTGACTGTTCCCAATTATTGACAAACCCTGTGTAAGACAAGCAGACAACAATGATAAAGAGTTGAGGTACCAGCCTCATCAGTCCTGTATAACTGTCTTTATAAAAAAATACATTTTATTAATTATTGCAGAATCATCTTTGCAGATGCGAATTCAAATCAGAATCATCCCAAGATGGCGGACCTTCCAACAAGAAGAGGCGGGTCCAGTTAGTCAGAGCTGTCAATCATCTGGTCTGCAGAGGGACAAAGAGGTAACGGCATTAGGACACAGCGCCAACTCCTGGAGGGGCAGGGAATTACAGTCATTAGAGTGCTTCAGGTGTGACATCTGATTTTGTAAGTTGGCCAAATACAGAAATGTGAACAGAGCAAGCCATTGCAATGGGGGTTCAGCACATGTCTCAGTATGTAAGTCAGGATGGACAAAATAAATTAAGTAAACCGGGGCTTCTCTCTGTGAAGAATTCATTCATTTCAGCTGTTTCCCATGTGTAATTTTTCAAAGGAGAATACATCAAAGGGAATATGTAACAAAAAAGTATAATAATTTATAATGGATTCAGAAAGTAGTCAAAACCTTTCACTTTATGCATGTCATTGCTCTGTAAATTAAATTTTTTAATGGACAGATTTGCCATTTTTGCCCATCTTTCCATGTTGATTGACCCATAGTGACAAAATGAAAACATGTTTACGGAAAGGTTTGCAAATTTATTCAAATTACTAAACTGATCTCTCATTTATCTAAGTTTTCAGACCATTAATTCAGTACTTTGTAGAAGCCCCTTTGGAAGCATTCACAACGTTTTGAGTCTTAGTGAGTTAATCTCTACAAGCGTTGCCAGTTTATTTTATTCTTCCTGGCAGATCCTCTCAGGCTCTATTAGAGTGGATGGGAAGGGTCTGAAAACGGCCCTCTTCAGGTCTCTCCACAGATGTTCTAAGGGGTTTAAGTCTGGGTTTTGGCCGGACCACTCAAGGACACTGAGAGACTCCAGCATTGTCTTAGCTGTATGCTTCAAGTCATCGTTGTGCAGAAAGATGAACCGTCACCCCAGTCTGAAGTCATGCATACTCTGGAGCAGGATGTTCTTCAAGGACTTCTCTGTGCTTGCCTGCATTCGTTCTTCCTTCAATTTTGACCAATCTCCTTGTCACTGCCACTGAGAAGCACCCCCATACCTCAATGCTTCCACCACCATGCTTCACTGTAGGGGTGATATTAAGCAGCAGAAGAGCGGTGTTTGTTCTTTGCCAGACACAGTGCTTAGAGTTCTGCCCAGAGACTTCTTGTTTATTTATTATTTTTTTTTTTTGCATTTTATTGATTTTATTAAAATCAAATAATATTCCATACAAGCAAGTCAAACTAGGTTTGAAACACAACAAACCCCACCCATGAAGAAAGAGAGCTAGGTCAGCAGAGTAAAAATTGAAACTAGGAAAAATAAGTAAACAGATAAATTAATAAAAATAAATAGAAAAAGAGGGGAGAGAATCTGTTCCCTCAATTTAAATGTTTTATTCTAAACTATTATTGATTAGATCCTGCCAGGTTCTGAAAAAGTTTTGTACAGTGAGAATTTGATTTTTTCCAATTTCAAATAATATATGACATCTGTTACCCACCGACTTAACAGAGGAGAGTTAGAATTCTTCCATTTGTGAATTTCCCATTGGGATTAATAAAGTATCTATCTATCTATCTATCTATCTATCTATCTATCTATCTATCTATCTATCTATCTATCTATCTATCTATCTATCTATCTATCTATCTATCTATCTATCTATCTATCTATTTGAGCAAGATAAGTCTACGTGCCAATAGTGAAGTAAAGGCAATTACAGTTTGTTTGTCCTTCTCCACTTTAAGCCCCTCTGTAAGCCCACCAAACACAGCTGTTAGTGGATTAGGAGGGATTGTGACACCAAGGCTGTCTGAAAGGCATTTCAAGATTTTGGCCCAGAATGATGTTCATTTAGTGCAGGCCCAAAACATGTGACCCACTGAGGCTGGAGCTCGATTGCAGAGTTCGCGGGTTGGATCTCGCCCTAAAAACATTTTGGACAATTTTAAATAAGACAGATGCGCTCAATATATAATTTTATGTTGAGTAATTGCTAATATTGGGCGGCACGGTGGCGCAGTGGGTAGCGCTGCTGCCTCGCAGTTGGGAGATCTGGGGACCTGGGTTCACTTCCCGGGTCCTCCCTGCGTGGAGTTTGCATGTTCTCCCCGTGTCTGTGTGGGTTTCCTCCGGGCACTCCAGTTTCCTCCCACAGTCCAAAGACATGCAGGTTAGGTGGATTGGCGATTCTGAATTGGCCCTGGTGTGTGGGTGTGTTTGTGTGTGTCCTGCGGTGGGTTGACACCCTGCCCGGGATTGGTTCCTGCCTTGTGCCCTGTGTTGGCTGGGATTGGCTCCAACAGACCCCCGTGACCCTGTGTTCGGATTCAGTGGGTTGGAAAATGGATGGATGGATGGTAATTGCTAATATGCTTTGTGCATATGGAGCTCGAGTGAATTCTGTGCACTGCTGCCTTCCACTCCTTTTTCTGAAATGTTGAGTGAGAGATCCTTTCCCACTGTACTCTTAGATCTCTGAAAGGGAGGGACTATTATGGAGATGCTGTCTGAGTCCCCAAGACTGATCAATATTTTTTCCAGCATAGAGGTAGGTGGGAGATGAGGAAAATTGGGCAGGTTCTGTTTAACAAAGTTTCTTGTTTAATCAGACCAGGGAATAGTTTACTCAAAAGTGGCTTCATTTAGCCACTGTATCACAAATGCCTGATTAATGGACCACTGCTGAGGTGGTTGTCCTTCCAGCAGGTCCTCCCATCTCAGCAAAAGACCTCTAAAGCTCTGCTACAGTGACCATTGGGTTCTTTGTCACCTCTCCCTGCCCAGTTACTCATTTTGATCACACTGCCAACTCTAGAAAGATTCCTAATGGTTCCAAACGTCTTCCATGTCACAATTACTGCGGCTTGCAGTGACTTACCTAAGCAGATCCAAAGCTGGAATTGCTGCCAAAGGGGCTTCTACAAAGTACTGAATTAAGGGTCTGAATGCTTAAATATATGAGAGATTTCAGGTTTTGATTTTTAATAAATTTACAAACCTTTCTGAAAAGTTGATGGTCACCAAATGTAGTTGAGTCTTCCCAAAAGTGGTATGGTATTTAACGCCGCCTCACATCTCTTTGGCAGTCAGTCTATGCCCGTCTGGAATTGGGATGTTCTCCTGGTGACTGGATGGCCTTATTTTCTTCCAACATTCCAAAGCCATGCACATGTACAGTAATACACCTGAGTGTTCCCTCCTAAAGGACTGGCCCAGTACTGAGAGGAGAGGCTCATGGCATCCTTGAATTGAACAAGGGGCAATAAGATGACTACTTTTGTGGATGTTTCAATTTCCAGAGCACTTCTGTTTTGCGTTAAGTACAGAAGAACATTTGGAAACTTTTCAGCACCACTGCGCTTATTACAGTCGCATAGAACAGAAGAAGAAAAATGAACGTGGGTTACTCAATGTATATTTTTTTAAACAAAAATAAGCCCTCAAAGAGTCCATCTGTTTTAGGCATATGGCAATCATTTATTAAACACAACCACTACTAGGCAGGCGGACTGGGGGAGACATGGGAACGCCGCACTCAACAAAGCCGCCGATTATCTGTAATTGATTCCACGCCCAGGGTGGGAAATCAAACGGCTGCCTTTGAGGCGGCGGCGGCGGCACTGCAGATCATCTGCCTCGCTTTGTGTCGCAGTGCCTTGTTTTTCTCCCTCACCTTCACATGATGTTTTATTTTCCAGTGGCTCCACGGACGTGACTCGACGTGTCCGATCTACTTGGATCTGCGTGCCTCACACACACCGACAGAGCAGAGCAGCACCTGCCGGAGAGAAAGACGCGGCTCTCCTGACAAAAGGGGTCAAGTAATAAAAGGCGCGTCCCTCAGTGCTGTCGTAAGAGAATTATTATTATTATTAAGTAGATAGAAATGACAAGTTATAGTAAATCAAACTTAACCATAAGGGCATCAATATAAAATGAAAGCGCACTCATCTTATGAACCCGGCTGCCGCAAAGAGGAGAAGGAGGAGAAGTTAGCTTGATATTTGGACTTTGAGACTTCATTTCCCCGAAACAAAAATAGATAGTCATTAAAACCAACTATCGAAAAATGCGCATTTACACACAATCTGTTTACCAACTTTCCTTTTTTTATAAACTGCACAAAAAAATTAAAGGAACACTTTGAAAACACGTCAGATCTCAATGGGATAAAAATCCTGCAGGATATCTCTACTGATATGGACTGGCTAATAGGAACGAAAGGATGGCACATTGTTTGATGGAAATGAAAATTATAAACGTACAGAGGGCTGAATTCAAAGACACGGCACGCTAATCCATTTTGCCAAAATTTCATTGCAGCAACTCCAAATCGTACTCAGTAGTTTGTATGGCCCCCACGTACTTGCATGCATGCCTGACAACGTCCTAATGAGACGACGGAAAGTGTCCTGGGGTATCTCCTCCCAGATGTGGACCAGGGCATCACTGAGCTCCTGGACAGTTTGAGGTGCAACCTTTTGGCGTTGGATGGACCAAAACAAAATGTCACACCCAGAAGTGTTCTATTGGATTTAGGTCAAGTGAGTGTGGGGGCCAGTCAGTGGTATCAACTCCTCCATCCTCTCGCCACATGATGCCAGGTATTGTCGTGCAGCAGGAGGAACCCAGGACCCACTGAACCAGCATAGGGTCTGACAATGGCTCCAATGATTTCATCCCGATTCCTAATGGCAGTCAAGGTGCCGTTGTCTAGCTTGTAGAGGTCTGTGCATCCCTTTATGGGTATGCCTCCCCAGACCATCACTGACCCACCACCAAACTGGTCATGCTGAACAATGTTACAGGCAGCATAACGTTCTCCATGGCTTCTCCAGACCTATTCACGCCTGTCACATGTGCTCAGGGTGAACCTGCTCTCATCTGTGAAAAGCACTGGGTGCCAGTATTCTATGGCAAATGCCAATTGAGCTTTATGGTACCAGGCAGTGAGCACAGGGCCCACTAGAGGACATCGAGCCCTCAGGCCACCCTCATGAAGTCTGTTTCTGATTATATGGTCAGAGACATTCACACCAGTGGCCTGCTGGAGGTCATTTTGTACACTCTGGCAGTTCTCATTTTTTTTTTTTTTTTTATAATTTTATTTATTAATTTTATTGTAATCCTTCCATACAAATAGATCAATTTATACAAAAAAGAAATCATCCTGTTCCTCTTTGCCCAAAGGAGCAGATACTGGTCCTGCTGATGGGTTAAGGACCTTCTACAGCTCTGTCCAGCTCTCCTAGAGTAACTGCCTGTCTCCTGGAATCTCCTCCATGCACTTGGGACTGTGCTGGGAGACACAGCAAACCTTCTGGCAATGGCACGTATTGATGTGCCATCCTGGAGAAGTTGGACTACCTGTGCCACCTCTGTAGGGTCCAGGTATCGCCTCATGCTACCAGTAGTGACACTGACTGTAGCCAAATGCAAACTAGTGAAAAAACAGATGATGAGGGAAAAATGTCAGTGGCCTCCACCTGTTAAACCATTCCTGTTTTGGGGATCATCTCATTGCTGGCCCTCTAGTGCACCAAAGCAACTGAAACTGATTAACAAGCCCCTCTGCTACTTAACTGACCAGATCAATAGCCTAGAAGTTTCATTGACTTGATACTATACTCTGATTAACAAAGTGGTCCTTTATTTTTTTTTAGCAGTATATATATATATATATATATATATATATATATATATATATATATATATATATATATATATACAGTATATATATATATATATATATATATATATATATACAGTATATATATATATATATATATATATATATATATATATATATATATATATATATACTGTATATATATATATATATATATATATATATATATATATATATATATATATATATATATATATATATATATATACAGTATATATATATATATATATATATATATATATATATATATATATATTGTGGTGCCCGGCGGGCATCCATGCCCGGCCGGGACGCCCAGGAGGAGTGGAGGAGGGCTTGTGCCTCCTCCAGGACACGAGGGGGCGTCCTCCCTGATGGCTTTGGGGACCACGGGTATGGAGTTTGGAAGCTCAACCCTGTAGGGGCCCGTGGTCACCGCCAGGGGGTGCCCCAATGCCTTGGGAGCGTTGGCCCTCAGTACTTCCGCCACACCGGGAAGTACTGGAAGGGAAAAGACTTGAGGGCACCCGGTGGACTTCCGGCTTCACCTTGGGAGCTTCCGCCACACAGGGGTGTGGCTACGGAGGTCCTGAGGATGCACCTGGAGCCCATCCGGGGCACATAAAAGGGGCCGCCTCCCTCCAGTCAGTAGCGAGAGTCGGGAGGAAGAAGACGAAGCGTGTTGGAGAGGAGTGGAGGCGGACCAAAAGACATTGAAGGCATTGTGTTGTGGCCAGGACTGAAAGGGGTGATTGGTGCTTCCACACTGGGTTTTGTGCACTGTATATTGTAAATAAACGTGTGTTGGGTGAAATCATCATGTCTGCCTGTCTGTGTCTGGGCTGTTCCCCACAATATATATATATATATAAAATATCAAAAATAACTCTCATAACACAAAAAAAATCAGAACTCGGTGCAAAATACACATACAAGAACACATTCACCTCACCAAAGAGCCTCTATTTTCAGTCACTTTCCAGGGAGTGGATGTATAGGTGGTGCATTGTTACAGGTACTTGGGGGCCCACATCAATGACAGGTTGGACTGGTCTCATAACACAGAGGAACTATAGAAGTCAGAGCAGAGTAGGCTCTTTTTTCTTAGGAGACTGTGTTCCTTTAATGTGGGAAGTGACGTCCTTCACATCTTCTACTAATTTGTGATTGCCAGTGCATATTTCTACACTGTGGTGTGCTGAGCTAGTAACATCTCTTCAAGGGAGGTCAACCGAATCAAAAGCTCATTAGGAAGTCAAGCTCAGTTATTGGATACACTCTGGACACTCTCGCAATGAAGGAAAGCACTATAAGAAAACTGAGTGCCATTATGAACAATGCCACGCATCCTCTCTGTGGCACACCAACACTGAGGACTTCCAGCCAATGAATCATTCAGCAGAAGTGTGTCTGGGGATCCTTTATACCAACAGTAATACATATCTATAGTGAATAACAGGAACTGGGACTGCCAAGTCAGACTTTTTTCTTTTTTTTTTTATTTTGGTGTTTGTTCAGAAATAAGTATATACGTATCTAGTGCCAGTGTTGGGTTATTTTGCACTCTAGGCCAAGCTTATTAGCACGTCAACTGACTGTTCAGTAGCCAACTTGTGTGGGAGGTTTTTCCCCCTTATGATTTATTGCCCTATGTGAATGCCTAATTCGCCTTAATTGTGGCATTGGTCCTGTACACACACACATGCATCTTCACCTCTGCTGTCATTTTCTCTTGTCCCCCTTTTCTTTTACCGTAGGTGTCTTTACTGTCAGTCCCCACAGTTTAATGTTATTAAAAAGGTTGTGAAAGGTGAACAACTCTCATATTTCATCCCATAGAAAACAAATCTCTCTGTGATTCGTTAATAATGTAGTCTGACACATTGGCATCATGGGTTGGGTAAAAAGGGTAATAATTACCCAGGGCCCACTGGGGGCTCCTTGAAGTCCACAATGTTTCCAAGAAGAAGGGGCCCACAGAGAATGCTTATGTAGAGGGCTCAGAATTCTGTGCTGCACCCCTGGTCTGACATACTACCATGACAAATTGTGGTACAAGTGAGTGACGTATCATTCAATGCAGAATTGGGTGAACTCAGCTAATTTTATTACACAATTGTAAGGGAACCCGTCACAGACATATCTGTGACCCAAAGTTTAAGAACGCAACACTTTTTGATGTTTACTAAAAGATGGACTTCTGGATTGAACTACATGGGAAGTTTGTCTAGCCAAAGCTCACCATGACCTTGAATTTGAAATGTCAGGAGGCTAACGGCTTCAACCTGACATTTTGCATATCCTAAACATAATATTATGGTCTTTTTGACTCCTTACATGTTTATGGTTACTCCATTATTTGGGATAATAACATTACAAAAAATATGGTTATGTGAGCCAAACACCAAAACAGCAGTGATGGCACAACAGTTGCTCTTCACCTCAGTGATATGTTGTAAATATTATACTGAATCATGAAACACCAAATGGATTATAAAGTGTGGAGACAATCTAGTGGCATATGGCGGGCGCTGAGACTGCTTGGATATTTGACGGATGTCTTCAAGGAGATCTCTAGGGTCAGAGGGTACTATGGAAGGATACAGAAGGGAACTAAATGTATTAAATATAAATATTTCCCAGAAAATCCTAGTTCAAATTTACAAAGCCATAATTGGTTTGGTTCGGCATCGGCACACTCCAAAAATAAATTAGAGCATGTTGTGAGGTCTGCTGAGAAAATAATTGGTTGCGCTTTTCCATCTGTGGCAGACCTGTGGACATCTCATGTCACTAACCATGTCATTAGGATTACCATGAACTCAGCTCACCCAGCTCATCACTTATTCCAAAAACTCCCCTGTGGTAAACGCTTCAGGCCCATTAAAACTAAAACTAACCAACACCTAAATAGCTTCTTTCCCAGAGCCATAGGCCTCTCAAACCAGTAACATCACCTGTCATCCTTCTATATTCATGTGTTCTGTCATCTACTGTATAAAGGTGTGTGTGTGTGTGTACAGTGTATGTAAATGTACAGTATGTGTGCGCATGTCTGCATACACACTACTCACTCACACTTTCACTTGCACATCATTATTTTCTCATCTCCTTTATAATTCTATTATTCTACAACTTTGTATGAAGTTTTTCTTTTTAACTTATGCTATTTATACAATTACTAGCTGTTTAAGCCATTGCTGTAAAAAGCCCGGGCTCCTAGAAACTATTTAAATCGTCAGAAAAAAAAATTGAAATGCAGAGTCAGCGGTTTCATTTTGCGGACATGTTTGGCTAAGCAAGTTTCTCTCTCGTTTGTTTATCCTCGGCGGTTTCACTTAGGCAACAGAGTCGCTTTCCTTCAGCTTCATGTTGTAGCCTCGTACTTCTTTTTTCTTCCAACTCGTTAATCTGGGGCCACTTTTCCGGCTGTTTGAGCTTCATGCTGTAGCCTCACACTTCCGGTCCAGAAAGACAGACAGACACACTTCCACACGTAGACGTTTATACAGGTGCTGGTCATAAAATTAGAATATCATGACAAAGTTGATTTATTTCAGTAATTCCATTCAAAAAGTGAAACTTGTATATTAGATTCATTCATTACACACAGACTGATGTATTTCAAATGTTTATTTCTTTTAATTTTGATGATTATAACTGACAACTAATGAAAGTCCCAAATTCAGTATCTCGGAAAATTAGAATATTGTGAAAAGGTTCAATATTGAAGACACCTGGTGCCACACTCTAATCAGCTAATTAACTCAAAACACCTGCAAAAGCCTTTAAATGGTCTCTCAGTCTAGTTTTGTAGGCTACACAATCATGGGGAAGACTGCTGACTTGACAGTTGTCCAAAAGACGACCATTGACACCTTGCACAAGGAGGGCAAGACACAAAAGGTCATTGCTAAAGAGGCTGGCTGTTCACAGAGCTCTGTGTCCAAGCACATTAATAGAGAGGCGAAGGGAAGGACAAGATGTGGTAGAAAAAAGTGTACAAGCAATAGGGATAACCGCACCCTGGAGAGGATTGTGAAACAAAACCCATTCAAAAATGTGGGGGAGATTCACAAAGAGTGGACTGCAGCTGGAGTCAGTGCTTCCAGAACCACCACGCACAGACGTATGCAAGACATGGGTTTCAGCTGTCGCATTCCTTGTGTCAAGACACTCTTGAACATGAGACAGCGTCAGAAGCGTCTCGCCTTTGGACTGCTGCTGAGTTGTCCAAAGTTTTGTTCTCTGATGAAAGTAAATTTTGCATTTCCTTTGGAAATCAAGGTCCCAGAGTCTGGAGGAAGAGAGGAGAGGCACAGAATCCACGTTGCGTGAGGTCCAGTGTAAAGTTTCCACAGTCAGTGATGGTTTGGGGTGCCATGTCATCTGCTGGTGTTGGTCCATTGTGTTTTCTGAGGTCCAAGGTCAACTCAGCCGTCTACCAGGAAGTTTTAGAGCACTTCATGCTTCTGCTGCTGACGAACTTTATGGAGATGCAGATTTCATTTTCCAACAGGACCTGGCACCTGCACACAGTGCCAAAGCTACCAGTACCTGGTTTAAGGACCATGGTATCCCTGTTCTTGATTGGCCAGCAAACTCGCTTGACCTTAACCCCATAGAAAATATATGGGGTAGTGTGAAGAGGAAGATGCAATACGCCAGACCCAACAATTCAGAAGAGCTGAAGGCCACTGTCAGAGCAACATGGGCTCTCATAACACCTGAGCAGTGCCACAGACTGATCGACTCCATGCCACGTCGCATTGCTGCAGTAATCCAGGCCAAAGGAGCCCCAACTAAATATTGAGTGCTGTACATGCTCACACTTTTCATGTTCATACCTTTCAGTTGGCCAACATTTCTAAAAATCCTTTTTTTCCATTGGTCTTAATTGATATTCTAATTTTCCGAGATACTGAATTTGGGACTTTCATTAGTTGTCAGTTATAATCATCAAAATTAAAAGAAATAAACATTTGAAATACATCAGTCTGTGTGTAATGAATGAATCTAATATACAAGTTTCACTTTTTGAATGGAATTACTGAAATAAATCAACTTTGTCATGATATTCTAATTTTATGACCAGCACCTGTATATAAGACAATACAATACAATACAATCTATTTTTGTATAGCCCACAATCACACAAGGAGCGCCACAATGGGCTTGAACAGGCCCTACCATTTGACAGCCCCCCCAGCCTTGACTCTCAAAAAAGACAAGAAAACATTTCCAAAAAAACTTTTTTGGGAAAAAAATGGAAGAAACCTTAGGAAGGGCAGTTCAAAGAGAAGCCCCCTTTCCAGGTAGTTTGGATGTGTAGTCAAAAAAAGGGGTAAATACAACACAATACACAGAACAGAGCAGAACACAAGTAATCATCAATACAATATGATAGTTCAAAAATATTTATGTTCTTTGTAAGTTATGTTGTGTTCTGTTACAAGCAGCTGCAAATCTATTAAGTCACATTCTTTTACATTAAGTACTGGAAAATAAAAGTGATTCTAATTCTGATTCTAAAAGTTTGCTTTAGTCCTAACATAAAAAGTCAAGAGGTTGTTCATCAGGTTAAAAGGAATAAAATAATATTTGGCCAAAAGCAAAACTATGGAAGATACTGTAAGCAAGATGATAAATGATGGGTCCAAGCCTGTTTTACTTAGTAGGAAGGCAGTAAAAAAAATGTTTAGTTTCATTTAGGAAGGACCAGGAGATGCTGTAATAAGTATATAAGTTTAATATGTCACTGTGCTCTGTACAAAAATAGTTTATAAATCCACTTTTCTTTCTACTCACATGTACAGCTAACACAAAGCCAGATTTAGCACACAGGAATTCACCATAAAAGAACTGCTGGGCAAGCATTAGAAGACAAGACAAGTTAGGGACAACTGCGAAATGGGCATTTCTGTGTGTCAAAGTCAGCATGAAACTGTATCCTCTGTGCCTTGTTTGGAATGGCATGATTCACCTACAGTAAGTGGGGGTCTGCACATGAAGGTAGAGTATAAAGCCTTGGAACATTGCCCGGCACACCTTTGAAGCCGACAGACAGATGGGAGATAATGTCATCCGATCCTGAAAATCCTTCCAACGCAGCGACGAAAATGGCAGACTCTATACATCGGGCCCACACTCCTGAACTGGGTTCTTGTCATGGCTTCCTCGTCTGTTATGCTGTGTAAACCGTCATTAAAGAAAGCTAAGTTATTTCTCCTATGTGATTTCTTACTGCTGTATCACTAAGTGAGGGGTATCGCCTTTTTATATTATATCTGTATAGTTTTGGGTTATGCAACATGCTGCAATTACAAAAGAACTTATTCCAACAAGGGATCTAGCACCCCCTGCTGGATACAGATGGTAAGGCCAAAATCACAGTCTCTGGAATAGCTGAGATCAAAGCCGTAAATCCAAACAAACCTGAACGTGAGATAAACTCAACATGTAAATCAAAGATCAAAGTAGAAAAGAACAAGCAGGGTTTCCAAGTCCAAAAGACCACCAAGCCCACACTGGGCATTCTACCAGATAGAAATACTCTTAAGTATTTCTTTGAGTGGGTCTCATTGACAGTTGGAGTATCCACTTCCCAGCATCACAGAGAACTTGAATCAGAGTGCATTGATACTAAACCAAAAAATAGTAAAAAGGAGGAGAGATTAATAAAAATTGCAAATTTATGAAGTTTAACACCAAAGTGGAGTGTTAGGGACTTGCACAGTGTTATCTACTATACAGTATAATAAAACACTAACGTCTGTGTGTGTGTCCTGTCCCACAGAGCGATTTGATTGGTCAATTTTTGCTTTGGTGTGATTGGCCAGTTTAGCTTTGGTGATGCGACGAAAGAGGATGTGTAAGTATCAGACACACAAGGAAGAGAAAAGGCATAGGAGGTATGCTGAGAGAGTCGCCTTCAAAGATGGGAAGTATAAAAGCAAACAGGAGGTGAAAGAGATACAAATAACAACAGAGTCTTGTGATGAATGGTCTGTGGTGCAGGACGACTTTTTAAATAAATAATCGTGTCCCTGGAATTGCAGGCTCAGATCAGGTGCAGATCAGATCCCCACCTACACGTGCGCCCTCTCAAGCCGTCGACTGGCTAGGTATATCCTGTGAACAGCCCCTTCAGTATTTGCACAACAATCGTTACACGAGTTGCCGCAACAATGTCGGCTGAAAAAAAGCAAACAGCCAATCAGCATCAAATTTCTCACAAATTTTCATTTTTTCTGTAAAGCAGTTTTTGACTGGCAAAAGCATTCCTGCCCTCGATCATCTTCCCTATTTGCCCGATTTAGCTCTCTGTGATTTTTACTTGATCCCGAAAATCAAAAGTGACCTGAAGGGAACACATTTTTCTTCAATGGATGAAGTGAAGACAGAAACGGCAAGCCTGTTGAAGAGCCTCAAGCAAGAAGACGTCCAGCACTGTTTCAATCAACGGAAGAGAAGGTGACGATGTTTAGAATGCTGTCATTCATCAATAAATATATATATTTTTACCAATTATTTTTGTTATTTTTGTGTCTCACCTCATATGTGTGTGTCTGGTGGGACGTCTTCATTTGGAAGTAGTGAGATGACGTCATAAAGGACCTTTTGTGCATTAACCCCCTGGGGCCCATGGGGGTCTTAATCCAGCCGTTGCCTTTAGCATACATTTTCTGCTGACCTCCTGCCCGTTAGATGTCCATTTACAATTGTTCTGCAATCTCCAGTTTACTGCCTATGGCCTTAATTAGTAAGTCATTAAGCATTAAAGTAAAATGTAATTTTGTAAGTACACTGAATCTTCTTGCTTTGAAACCAATTAAGCAGACAGAAAACAGTGCCATCTGGTTATTATAACCTTTGAGCACAAATGTATTTTCTGGAAAGAAAAGGTCCTCCTGCCTGTGGCCTAGCAAGGCTTTATTTATGTATACAACTATACAAAACAGGACGGGATGTAAAATGCAAATTAAAACAGAAAGCGGTGATTTATGTACACCATAATTTATTTAAAAAGATTGCAAACACGAGATCTGTAAAGTTTAAACTAATCAACTACATTTATTTTGGTAAATAAACATTCATTCTAAATGTGACGCCTGTAACACATTCCAAAAAAAGTTGGTGTCTAGCACCGTGTTACTTCAACTTTCATTTCAATACATTTAATAATTGTTTGGGAAGCTAAGACACTAGTTGTAGAGATGAAGTTGGGATTTTTTTCCCAAATTGCTTGATCTCAGACTGCTCAACAGTCCCGGGGCATCTTCACAACTAGGGGACTTTGCCCCCTGCTCGCTTCACTCGCCAACCCCCCGTGCTTGATCTACGCGCTAGCCTGTTTGCAGTTCTGCTGCTCACGTATGGGGATGTGGATGTACAATTTATTAACTATTTTACATTACACTGAGTAATTAACCATATTAAAAAATATTAAAAAGTATAACTTCACAATATATTTGAGGAGTTTTATTTAATACGTAATACGCGCTCTGGTTGGGTAGCTTCTCAGCCATCTGCCAATAGCGTCCCTTGTATGAAATCAACTGGGCAAAACAACTGAGGAAGCATGTACCAGAAATTAAAAGACCCATTGTCCGCAGAAATCCGTGAACCAGCAAAAAATCTGCGATATATATTTAAATATGCTTACATATAAAATCCCTCGATAGAGTGAAGCCGCAAAAGTCGAAGCGCGATATAGTGAGGGATTACTGTACAGTAGGTTATAGGCCAAATATATAATCTTTGTAATTTTTGTAATTAAAAATGACGTAAACATTTAACATAATCGATGTTTTTGGGAAATAGGGTACAGTATATTGCTAAAATATAATTATATAAATACTGTGGGCTTCGCCCCCTGCTCGCTTCACTTGCCAACCCCCAGCCTACGCTACACACTAGCCACTTTGTGTCTCTGTCGCGTATGTGGATTTCACTTTCATCAAACAACAAATCTTCAATTTCTCACGAATACACCTCTTCATTGGGAAGAAACACTACTTTTCCCTGATGGCAACACGAATTAGATGATCTACAAGTCTCCGACTTAAAGTTTAAAGCCAAACAATATCTTCATACTTCTGTTATATCACTTATGTCCATATAGTTGATCTCATTTTGCTGTTCCGTTATTTTAGAGAGTAATAATTTCTGTTAGTAAAGATCGCATTAGCGCTTACAATCAGTTTTTTGAGACTTTGAATTTTAGTACTGTACTTTCATAATCTCTCACCTGCTCTGCGTGTGTATCAAGCCAACGTTTTTGAACCTCCTTACGACATTCTACTTTGTCTTCTACTCTTTGTCTTTTATTTCCGACCCCACCTGGAGCTGAGAGCATAGGAAATGTGTCTGACAATAGCATTCACACGAATGAGAAGTGATTGGACCGTAGGCCTGATTGTAAATGTTCGAGAGGAGGACGGGACGTTTTAAAATCTCTTGGCAAAAAGTCTCATCTCGTGGGACCTGAAATTATCTCCGAGAAAGTTTCGTCCCAGGATTTCCTTTTATAATAGTGAGATATTTTAAAAAATTAGACTCACAAATGAAACTAATGCACTTAAATGTACTCACTCAGCAGGTAATAATACATTATTTTTTTATATCTCAGACCACATTAATATTTTTTTTCTCTTCTTAAAACAAATCTAGTGTTTTAAATACAGAGATTCTTTTTCATATGGACCTAAAGTATAATGTTTTAATTCTCTGTGGCTTACCAACCTTTGGGGATATACAATGCAGTTGCACCCAGGACTACAGCCCGCTACGTTCTTTCGACAGATCCTTCAGACCTCACCCAGAAATGTCTGTCACATTTGCCGTGTGCTCTCCCCCTCACTCCGACTGTCCTAGGGGAGAAAGGATCTCGGTTCCCAGCCCCAGGTGGAAAAATAAAGCAAATTTACAGGCAGGAAAGCAGACTTTAAGTATATTTCAATCTTTACAGCTTATTCAAACAAATAATGCCATAAATAAAAGCAAAGTAAAGTGTGAGTAGCATACAAGCAGGTATACTGCTAGATGTTTAGTCTTTCCAGGCGTTGCTTGGAGTGTCTGCAGTAACTCGGATTCACTTGTAACTCCTCTTGTTTCTCTGATCACTTCTATGCTGACCTTGTAAAGCTAATCATTGGCGTGATGTTTGGCTTTGAGTCTTAATCTGGTAGAAAGAAATGTTAAAAGAACCCTGGCTGACAAATGACTGCTGTTTTGTTTGACCTTCTTAATGCCCTCCATTCTCCTGATAAAGTTTTTAGCTTCCTTTTTCCTATTGCGCAATAATTTCTTTTTCATGAATAAAATCATTAATACCGAACAGGACAACATCATCTGCAAAAAGCAGTGACCCAATCCTGAGTCCACCAAAACAGACCCCCTCAACACCATGGCTGTGCCTAGAAATTCTGTCCATAAAAGTTATGAACAGAATCGGTGACAATGGGCAGCCCTGGCGGAGTCCAACTCTCACTGGAAACGGGTTCGACTTACTGCCGGCAATGCAGACCAAGCTCTGACACCGGTTGTACAAGGACCGAACAGCCCTTATCAGGGGGTCCGGTACTCCATACTCCCGGAGCACCCCCCACAGGATTCCCCGAGGAACACGGTCGAACACCTTTTCCAAGTCCACAAAACACATGTAGACTGGTTGGGCGAACTCCCGTGCACCCTCCAGGACTCTGCTAAGGGTGTAGAGCTGGTCCACTGTTCTGCGACCAGGACGAAAACCACACTGTTCCTCCTGAATTCGAGTATCCGACGGACCCTCCTCTCCAGAACCCCCGAATAGACTTTTCCAGGGAGGCTGAGGAGTGTGATCCCTCTGGAGTTGGAACACACCCTCCGGTCCCCCTTCTTAAAGAGGGGGACCACCACCCCGGTCTGCCACTTCAGAGGCACTGTCCCTGATGTCCATGCGATGTTGTAGAGACGTGTCAACCAAGACAGTCCTACAACATCGAGAGCCTTGAGGAACTCCGAGCGTATCTCATCCACCCCCGGGGCCCTGCCACCAAGGAGTTTTTTGACCACCTCAGTGACCTCAGTCCCAGAGATGGTGGAGCCCACCTCCGAGTCCCCAGGCTCTGCTTCCTCATTAGAAGGCATGTTATTGGGATTGAGGAGGCCTTCGAAGTACTCCCCCCACTGTCTTGTTCACGAGTGAGGGAAGAATGGAGCGTGAGATCGACAGGCGGATCGGTGTGGCGTCCGCAGTGATGCAGACTCTGCATCGGTCTGTCGTGGTGAAAAAGGAGCTGAGCCATAAGGCAAAGCTCTCAATTTACCAGTCGATCTATGTTCCTACCCTCACCTATGGTCATGAACTATGGGTAGTGACCGAAAGAACGAGATTGCGAATACAAGCGGCTGAAATGAGTTTCCTCCGCAGGGTGTCTGGGCTCTCCCTTAAAGATGTCTCCCGGCTGGCCTGGGAACGCCTCGGAATTCTCCAGGAAGAGCTAGAAGTAGTGGCCAGGGAGAGGGAAGTCTGGGCATCTCTGCTCAAGCTGCTGCCCCCGTGACCCGACCTTGGATAAGCGGAAGAAGATGGATGGATAGATGGATACCGAACAGGAAAAGTGACCAGAAGAAATGTAAGAGAAGGGTGCATTATGATATATGGGCCACACGTGTGCAGGTTATGCCAAAGAACACTAAACTCGTGTTCTTCTAGCACTTTTGGAAGGTTTTAATGACAAAGGAAGAATTTCTGGTTTTGGAACCATCCAAGACCTCAAAACTTTTTTTTTGTTTTATTTACCTGTACAAGTGGTAGTGTTAAGATACCCAATAACACCACTTTGCACTGCCCCGAGAAACAGTCATCAACAATCCACAGTACTTGACTATGCCTGCTAAAGCATATAAATAAAATATGGCACTCACTTTTGAAAGTGAATTATAAAGATCTGCACTCCAAGTCGTTTCAGTAAGGAACAAAATGACCTCTGGTGCGTAGTAATTATAACATCGAAGCGTGACTCACCTTGTATCCATCCTTCTAGAAAAGGAGTTGCTTTGTGATTTCTAAAGGCACGACAAAAGCACAGCTGAACGAACAAACCGGTTTTGTGGGAATGAAGTGCTGGAAGAGCTGACTATTGGGGTGTTGAGCCTGAAAAGCGCATGTGGCACTTAATCACAGTCAAAATGTCACAAGCTGGCATCATGTAGCAAAACCAGAGCAAGGTGAATCTTCAAGTGGGACCACCGGCCCAGACATCTGCCTTCAAATTGCATAGAAGAAGCATCTGGGAAAAGAGAGATGAAGGAGACAAAACAAGATGGAGAAGGAGGCAGCCAACAAATGGGGGAGCTGCTCTGGTGGGCAACTCTTGTTTGGCACTTTTTTTTTTTTTTAAGGCCACAGTTTGAAATTCTCTACAGTTGATTCAGAAAATATTCAGTCCTCTTCAGTTTATTGCATTGTAGATGTAATTTTAAAGGGATAAATCTGCCATTTATTCTTATCAATCTACACTCAATAAGCCTTCCTCACAGCTCTCACAGTCTGTGGCCAGCCTAGCCACATTGCGTTTTCCTTTCACTGCCTGTGCACAGGTTAGATTGGCTTCTTCTTCTTTTACTTTCATGTATACGAAGTATGGGGAAAGTATTATAATCGTCCAAAGATTTGATGTCAAGATTTTGATGAATCTCAACGTTTTAGACTTCTCTGACTTTCTCGTATACCAAGTATAAGGAAAGTTGTGGAATGCTCCAAAAATTCCATTTCATGATTTTGATGAATCTCAACGTTTTAACCTTCTCTGGCTTTCTCGTATACAAAGTAGTGGAATCCTACAAAAATTCAATTTCAAGATTTTGATGAATCTCGATGTTTTAGACCTCCTTGAGACCAAAAATGCCATTTTTGGAAATGCATCCGTGTGTGCATTTGTGTGTGTATGTAAACACGACAACTTGAGTACGCTTTCGCTTAGGTCGACCAAATTTTGCATACAAGTATTAGGTACAAAATGTAGATTTCTATCAACTTTTGGTGGGCAGGAGAAGGAGTATAGGAACCTAATCAAGGACTTTGTTAAATGGTGCGACTCAAACCACCTACACCTGAACACCAGCAAAACCAAGGAGCTGGTGGTGGATTTTAGGAGGCCCAGGCCCCTCATGGACCCCGTGATCATTAGAGGTGACTGTGTGCAAATGGTGCAGACCTATAAATACCTGGGAGTGCAGCTGGATGATAAATTGGACTGGACTGCCAATACGGATGCTCTGTGTAAGAAAGGACAGAGACGACTATACTTCCTTAGAAGGCTGGTGTCCTTCAACATCTGCAATAAGATGCTGCAGATGTTCTGTCAGACGGTTGTGGCGAGCGCCCTCTTCTACACGGTGGTGTGCTGGGGAGGCAGCATAAAGAAGAGGGACGCCTCACGCCTGGACAAACTGGTGAGGAAGGCAGGCTCTATTGTAGGCACGGAGCTGGACAGTTTGACATCGGTGGCGGAGCAACGTGCACTGAGCAGACTCCTATCAATTATGGAGAATCCACTGCATCCACTGAACAGGATCATCTCCAGACAGAGGAGCAGCTTCAGCGACAGACTGCTGTCAATGTCCTGCTCCACTGACAGACTGAGGAGATCGTTCCTCCCCCACACTATGCACCCCCTCAGTTCCATCCGGGGGCGGGGGGCCCGGGAGGGGGGGGGGGGGGGATGGGTAAACGTTAACATTATACAAAGTTACTGTCTGTTATACCTGCCTCACATTCTCCACCATGCATTTTTAACTTGCATTACGTTTTTATCACTCTTTAATTAATATTGTTTTTATCAGTATGCTGCTGCTGCTGCTGGAATATGTGAATTTCCTCTTGGGGATTAATAAAGTTATCTATCTATTTCCGCTAACCGGAAGTGGTACTTTACCTTTTATTCATGCAGCTACAGACACCAATTTATTCCACTTTACTTTTGTAGTTATTGTTCAATATATTATTAATTTGATTTGTTGTTGATGGTTCTTTAATGTACATACTGAAATATAAAAATATAATCATTGTCTTGCGGTTTACTCCTCAAATATCCATCCCCATTTCTGAATATATGACAAAGTCTAGGGGAGAGCACGCCCGATTTTTTTTTTCTGGCAGTTGACAGACCAACATAATGGTGCATTGCTGCCACCTGCTGAGTAGTTCTAAATTGGCACAGAGTGTATCTGTGTGCCCTATATCGGCTCTTGCTTTTCAGACCCTGTGAAGAAATAAACAGGGCTGGAAAATAATGGCATGGAGAAATGAGAGTGTGTATATCCTCAATATTAAAATCTTTCTAAAGGACACTGGCAGCCAAAGGAATGGATTTTAAAATAGGAGAGGGAGTCAAGCTAAAGTTACAGAATGGGATTCTTCAGAAAATGGAACAAACCTTAACAAAATTGCTCACGTCATTTTTCAATGTAGTCATCACCCTTCTCGATGCCCTTGTGCCACCTGCCTGGAAGTGCTAGAATTCCAACAGAACAAAAGGTTTTGTCTCACCCTCGCCACCACTTCACATCGTCATCTGTCTGGAATTGACGACCACCCAGGTGTTTTTTTTTTTTTTTTAGTGGTCCAAAAAGGTGGAAATCAAATGGTGCCAAATGTGGTGGATAAGGAGGAAGTGGCAATACCTCAAGCTTCAGGTTCTCCAGACAAGCCTTCTTAGCAGTGCGTTTCATTGTCTTGTCCTTGAGACTGCAGTCCCTGCCGCTAGGATCATCAGTTTCCAACAAGTCGCAATAACTCCCACTGATGCCTGTAGTAAGTACCCCTCGGCATGTAGTGTTTGACAATAACTCGGGTCTCGTTTTCATTGGCACTAGCAGAGGTAGTTTATTGCAATGTGACCAAGATGGGATGTCAGGGAATCAGACCCATTTATGATTTGTGTTTTAAATTTCAAACGGAGATTATAATTTTGGAAATGAGGTACTCCAGGTTTTGTGTGCGTTTCGATTAAAAGACCATAGCCCACGTGGGCAGGCCAGTTGGCTGTCCCGATATTTGGGTTGTTCAAGGTGTGATGGGAGATTCCTCCAACTCACAGTCACAGGCGTCCCATGGCTTCTTCTCAGCCTTTTGGTTATCACACAAACCCTCCTGACCATTTCACGTGAGGAGTTACACAAGTTAAGCTCCATGAAAAGCACTAAGAACAAACTGAATTACACAAAAATTCTAACAGGAAATCACAAAATACTCATTTATTATTTTTTTTTTTTATTCAAAACAGCAGTAGAAAAAGAAAAAAAAAAATCAAGTGCCACTCTTTGTACAATACAAATAAAACCTACTAGATTTCAGCACACAATTAAAAATAAAACCATCGCACACCAAGAAATTTATAAATACAGGTCATCTGTACAATTTTACAACAGAAGCAGTTCAGATTTGCAAATCCATTCAACATTCAAACACACTCAGGATGGGAATAAAAATAAAAATTGCCTGGGTAAGGAAGACAAAGAGAAGACTCCCCAGGAAGTGCATTTTGGTGAAGAACTACCCAAAACAGGTTAGCTTGACCTTCAGAGGAAGGGTGAGTGACGACAGGAGGACCTCTGCCATTCGGTTCTAAACCATTAATCTCAGGCCAAATGGAAACTTCTGCGAAAGCACTGGAGTGAGCCCAGTATGTGGTTATACTGAAGCAGATGAACATCGAAGCAAAGATGAACCTATGAAAGTAGGTGAGCAAGAGCAGAACACAGGTCCGAGGCTAACAGGATGCTGGGAAATAACTCGAGCAATGCAGGCAAAGAAGAGGAATGGATTTAACAGCAGTGGGTCAGCCATGAATTACCAGAAAAGCACAGTAATGGAAGTGAAAGAGGCTATCGGGGTCAAAATCTGCAGGGACTGGGGGATATGATGGACGGCAACAAACTAACAGCTCATCAAACTACAAAAGCGGCACGATAATGGAAGTGGAGGTTCTGTTACTGGTCACACCAGGGAGACCGTGTGGCCTTTTCGGTAACAGTGGGCCCTACAAGCCCCTCTTCTCTTTCTTTCATATGACCTTGTGAACCTAACACTTGGCATTTCTAAAATGTCTGCATCAAGTCAAGTCCAAAAGAAACATTTTCAAAGGTTGCACCATAAATATTTAAGACAGCTTTAGGTGAAAGACTGCTAAAGCACTCAAAGACTGAACATTGATTCAACAAGTTGCCATTTCCATATTGTTGCAATGTTCTATAAACTATAAATACAAAAAACAACGCACCATTTATTTGGGTGTAGAAAACACGCAAGGAGACGGAGCAGTCGGAACACAGTCATAGGGGCAGAATTCCAGTAAATGAGCGGCTGGAATACCACCATGGGCACCCTAGTTCCTTTACACACACAAAATTGCACAGAAATGCAAACATTTTTTTTTTTGAAGACATACACACAGCGCATCGAGTTGAATTAGCCCCCCGTCACACTACTGACCACCATCAAAAGGACCTTCCTGCTACCCTGAGCGGTCATGTCGCTCTGCCACCTCCAGCTGTCAATGGTGCAATGCAGATTCACGTGAAAAAGAGTAAAATGGTTTTGTCAGCTCCTGTGTATTAAGTCAGTTTCAGCCTTCCAAAGATTATATTTAAATACATTAAAATAATATGTACAATATCACAGACTGTCCTTGTGTTCTGCAAGGCTGGGATGCATTAACAGGACAACATATTTTTTTGTAAATACAACACCTTCAAAAATGTTTGAGAATAGTTAGGCATTGAGCAAAAAAGACTGAGGACCTTTTTTTCCCCCGTAAGCTTAATTGCAGATCCCTTTATAATAATAACATCAGTGCATTATTGAATAGACATACAATGCGGAATCCTAATAAGTCACAAAGCATTTGGCAGAAAAGCACAACATTTAACATTTCTCTACACACAGATATTACAGAAAAGGGGTGGGCAGAAAAAGAAAAGCCCAGAAGACTTACCAGACCTAAGAGGGACGTTTTAAAATGCCTGCCACATTAAAAGGCCATTACAGTTATGAGAGCGCTGCAGACAGTCCTTCAATCCAATGAAGCATGCACCAAAAGGCTCCTTTTCGTTTACCTGTCCCAAACGATCAGACTGAGCAGAACGTGCCCCCAGCATTTAACCTTAATTTAAAAAAAAAAAAAAAAAAAAAAGCCCACCTGGGGGCAACACTAGGACAGTACAGTTTCAAGGCCGTTTCTGCTAGGCAGCCGACAACAAAAATGCTCTTGCATATGTAACAAAATTCTTGGGTCAGCTACATGGATATCCACTTTTTTTTTTTTTGGACCCACATACCTCTAAACTCTATAAACAAACCTATTTACATCATACAAAAAAAATCTAAATTAGGTCAAAACAGAAGCAAAATTCAAACACAAAATTTTAATGTTTCTAGAAAATTACCTCAAAAAAAAAAAAAAAAACACAAAACAAGACAGGTTTGTCAACCCAAGTATTCAAGATGTGTTCAGCTCTCAACGGGTTTTGTTCAGAAGCAATTATGAACTTTGTGAAAACTGAATAAAAGGCACACAGCAGGCAAGCAAGAACAAAAAAGGGAGCCATATGCAAATACTGTACCCCTGCTAAGGAAAATAGCACCATCTGGTGGCCTTCGTGAGTACCACATTTCAAGTAATACATTTTCCTGAGTGTGTTAAAAAAAAAAAAAAAAGAGGTACTAGTTAAATCAATAACATAGAATGGGGAGAAAAACATAAATCTACCTAAAAAAAGTTATTAGAAGTGCTTATTTTATTAAACGGACTGAAGTTTTAGATCAGTCATCAACCCTTTGACAGATAAGTCAACGGATAATAAAAATCACTTCTATTTATAACAGTACAGAGTGAGAAAAGCATTAAGCAATTTAAAAAAAAAAAAAAAAAAAAAAAAAAAAAAAGACTGATCTCCTTAAGCTGTCATCTCGTGCATCTAGAAGACAACAAGCCAACAGCACAGACTCACGTTTCCGAGAAGAATACCACAAGGTGATGAAGTTAGTAACACATTTTTGTGTTTCACTCATGCTCAGAGAACAACAACTAAAAAGGCCAATGAACTCTATATCTTGGCGCTCAAAATGAACTGGGAACCAAAAAAAAAAAAAAAAAAACTGTGCTCCTAAACATAATTTGGAGTCTTTTGTAAACTGTTTAATTTAATGGTTGTATCAAAAATTTGCATCCATTAGACGAGAAGATATTTTGGCATTACCAAATACAGTGAAGAAAAAAAAAAAATCAAAGGAACATTTCCTAGGATGAATGAATTGGTCATTTCTGTAAACATTACAAACTCTAGGTTTGTAAAAACTGGCCACATGATCTCCAGGTCATTGCAAAAAAAATAAAATAAAGGAACAAATTCCTTACAAATGATCATATCTTTAAATTGTCACTACACAAACCTTCATCGACAGGATGAATAGTTATTTGTCACTCTTTAAAGCGTCTCTAGGTGAAGTTCTTCGATATCCAAATCCTTCAATCCAGTTTTCGTGCTGAACTGAGATTACAACATTATATCATGTTGTAGGTGGATGAGAGGTGCACCTTCATTCTTGCTGTCCATTGTTCTTTTGTATTGCTGAATTATAACTTCTGCAAACAGTGGACTGAACTACTGTACCAGAACCAAGTAGCACAGGTTTGCAGCTGAATGAAAGTGAATTTTGTGTGTTGCATTCACTTGTGTGACGAATGATAAAATGAGGCAAAGATTACATAGTTAAAAAGGGGCTCTTTCAGTTCTTCAGAAAGTCACCTAAATCATAGGTGTCAAAAAGCCCTTCACCATTATCGAGGCCCCACAGGTAGTCGTCATGGTCAAGAGGAGGAGAGAAGCTGACAAAAGGAGTAGAGTCTGAAAAGTTAGCAGGAGGAAGTTGGTCTTCGGTCAGCTGAAGCAGACTGGGGGGCAGGTCCAGAATTCCAGCCACATCCAGGGTGGGGCAGGGGGCCGCAGGTAGAGGTTGTGTAGGTACTTTAGAGAGACCGAGAGAGAGAAAGACAGACGACAAGAAAAGTTAGTCAGCATTACAGGAAATCCTTCAGTAACCGATACAACCCCCTTAAAAAGCTTGGAAGCAATGCAGATCCAAATTAAATGAACATTGCTAACTGAAGTTTAAATTACATTTAAAAACACAGAGGCTCGATGTGTGAATGTACCCTGTGATGGACCGAAACCATCCAGCGTCGAATCTAGTCTTGTGCCCAGTGCTAACTGAACAGGCACCAGCACCATGGATATGTATATGGATAAGTAGGTCAGAAGATGGAAGAATGAACAGCCATTTTAACACAATGAATTATAAAGATCAGGCATACATACATCTGAAGGACTTCAGAGATCATGCAACTGTCAGTGAAGTCAGGAGCATACAAATCCCACACCCCCCAACCAAAACTGAGAAACGTAGTTTTAAATTTTAAAGGTGTAGCTGCTTTAGGGATAGAACTCATGGTGGAAACAAGAAAATGTTAAAGCATTCCTCTAATAGCTTCGCCTTCCAGTCTAGATTACCACATGGAGACCACCACAAGAAACCCCCCCCCTTCGAGAATGGACTCTACTTATTGTGTTATATATTTAATATTTCCCTTACATTAATTACATTTATACACTTTCTAGACCTCAAATCCCATTGCCTGAAGCCAGACGTTAACTACTGTACATTAGAGTTTTATTATTACTTTATCTATAACAGATACTTGTATCCAGTGTGACACACAATACCAGGATATTAAAAAAACACACATAAATGGAGCACAAGTGGGTTAACTTACTAAGGGTCACAAAGTGGATTTGAACTGAATGCTACAAGTATGGCATACCTTCAACTGGTTCTTGTTTCACCACTGTGGGGACACCAATTGGTGTCTCTGATCCTTCTTCTTTAATAGGACTATTGGTTTTCACTGGACTGCTATCTACTGGAATCTCTTCCGGGCATAAGTATACTTCAATGGGTCCATTTTTACTTTTCAAGTAGATCTGTAGTGAATCCTGTAATAAAATAAAAGACCTTGTGTTAAAGCATGAAACACAGGCAAGCTCTTGCCCAGTAAAATTACACTGATGTATACAATTATAACCAAATGACACGGGAAAGCAGAAGAGTAACAGACAAATTAGCTGTAACACCTACCTTGACAAACAATGGCAATCTAAAACATTTGTTGATGTGCTATAGTCTCATTTAAAATAAAAACATGATTAAGTTGGGAATTGAAATTAATAACATAAAAGTTTGATTTAATGACCAAGACTCTTGTCCCTAATCAAAACATTTATAGCAAATCATGCTTCTTGCTATGATATTCCTTAGGATGCAGTCTTGTCCAAACAGTCCAATTCAGCTCACTGAGACAACAGTTCAGGTGTCTGATCAGGGATAGAGATGCCGTTTTCAGAGATCATTCAGAGCATTGTACATTGAAGGTACTAGGTTTCCTTTTACTTTTCCAATAGTTCAGCTCAGCTTCTATGTTTAAACCCTAATTCTGTCACAACAGAAAAAAATGAGCAATTGACATTTTTTATTGATTTTAATTGCAAGCAGATAACATTCCATACAATCAAGTCAAACTTAAAGCAAAATTCAGCCCCCACCCAAGAGAAAGAGAGCCAACAACCAAAGCTAAACTATAAAAGCAAGAAGAAAGGAACAGTATCCTTTTCCCAGAAATGGAAGCTTATTCTAAAGTGTTATTGATTAGATCCTGCCACATTTTAAAAAGGTTTTGAACAGATACTCTCAGTGAGAATTTATTTTTTTCCCCCAATTTCAAATAGTATAGAACATTAGCTACCCACTGACTTGAGAGTGGTGGGGTGGGATTCATCCTGTTGATCAAGATAAGTTTACGTGCTAATAGGGAGGTAAAGACAATAACAGTTTGTTTGTCTTTCTCTATTTTAAGCTCATCTGGGAGTACCCCAAACACAGCTGTTAACTGGTCAGGAGGGATTGTGACACCAAGGCTGTCTGACAGGCATGCAAAGGTTTTTGTCCAAAATGTTGTTAATTTGGTGGATGTCCAGAACATGTGGCCCAGTGAAGCTGGAGCTACAACGTTCACAGGTTGAACATTGCTGTGGAAACATTTTGGACAATTTTAAATGAAATAAATCGCTGAGTAAAAGATTTTAAGTTGAGTGACTGAATGCTTTGCACTAGAGGTGGGCGGTATGACCAAATTTCTATATCACAGTATTTTTCTAAATTCTGCCGGTTTCACGGTATTAGACGGTATTTTTTTTCCCCCATGCATGAGTGGATGTTAACCACATTTTCCACTGCAATTACTGCAGTAGACTGGCTAAGAATAACCTATTAGATTGTTATGAGAATTGTACATCGTACAAAAAGACATTTTAATGTGCACACAAGTATTAATCCAGGTTTGCATGGCCCCATAAAGTGATAGTTTTCAAGGGGGTGGCACTAAAGAGAAGGAATCACATTGCATGACAGATGCAGTCAAAATATAGAACCTTTAATTGAACAAATTTTGCAAAAGCTTAAACTATGATTTTGACAACATATTTTCAACCATCTAAAGAGGCATTTAGACTTAGTAAAATATCCAGAGGTGTAACTCAAAAGTTGGATTGCACTGAACACGTCTTAGAAAAGGAATAGTAAATATTTTTTGTAAACCAACTACACTTTCTGTTAATGTTAATCTCTGTCCACTGACACGTTTAAGTGACTTTTTAAACAATTTTACCATCATTAAACTGCATAATATTTAAACTAATAAATAATAACAATAAAATACATAATTGTATTACTGATTGCTGCACCATTACTTCAAGGATTCAAGCCCAGGTGCATTATACAGTATTCACCAAATTAAAATAAAATAAAACAAGTGCAACTTGGTGATGACATCTTACCAACTGTACCATCATTTAGGCAAACTGCATTAATATGGACCTTGCTTCAAGCTAAGCTATATACATAAATAATAAAAACTGCAACTTGCATTTATAATGCTGTTTGTGGTATAGCCCTATGGAAGCGCATTAGGGCCACTGTGAAGAAAAAAAAAAATATGGACACGGAATAAAAAAACAAACTATATGTCGAGAATAAATTCGACATGTTGACTATGTCAAGATTAAAGTAGTCATTTCCACTTTATTCTCATAGTTTATTTTATAATTAAAGTAGAATGTTGTAGACTAAACTTCATCCTAAAATCAATGTTTAATTTACTAGATTTTCTCAAACCCCGTCACAAGTTAATGCAGCACATCAAATACTTTGTGTTAAGTGTTCCCCGACCCAGTCGTTAATCACTATGCTTCTTAAACTGACTTCCTCTGCACGAAGAGCAGGCGCCTGCAGCAATCACCGCACAGATAAACGTCTTTGTGAAATTAAAACTAGTTATTAACTTAGCCGATGGAGTGTTCAGAACTTTAAAAATATCTTCGTTATACATGTTTAATTATGCCATCCATTCAGAGTTGTGCCCACCTCTGAACAAGTCGCCAGCACATCGCAGAATCAATACAAGCAAAACATACACTAGCAAGAAACAAAAACAAGTACAACTTGGCTTGCAGTGTTATCCAGTAGTATAGAAACAGTATTTACACATCTGACCTTTTAAAACCAAAGTATCTCCAGGAAACGGACGTGATTCCTTTTTTTTCGGCAAAAGTTCTTCTGTGTTATTATGTTCAACTTTATCGTCAGCTTATTTTCGGAATGCTCTCTGTCCATTTTCACCGCGTGGCATACCTATGCTACCGCGCACTATATGGTGGTGTAGCAGTGAAAAAGAGCCCTAGTGCAACAAATCTTTGTTTAGCGGTGTAGCAGTGAAAAAGGTCCCCACTTGAACAGTTTCCCGCTGCGCCACGTTCCGAACGTCGTTTAGGCAATTTAAACCGGTGTTTCGGTATAAGAAAAATCCATATCATAAAAAAATAAAAAACGGTTTTCGGTATGAACCGGTATACCGCCCAGCACTACTTTGCACATATGGATCTTGAGAATTTTCTGTTCATGGCTGCTTTCCACTCCTTTTCTGAAACATTGAATGACAGATCTTTACTTTGAAAGGAAGGGGCTTTAAAATACTTTATATTGCGGTGCTATCAGAGTCTTCAAGACTCTGGGAAGTGACGAAAATTGGACAGGTTCTGTTTAGCAAAGTTTCTAGCTTGAAAGATAATGGAAGAATTGTATTGATGAAGTTAAATTTGAAGCATAATTGTTCATAGGATGCAAAAACATTATCTATGTATACAAGTAATTTAATCCCGGATATTTTCCAAACATTAATACTGTACACGTTTGAGAGGGTGGAAAAAGGTGGTTGTCATGTAGAGGTGCAACAGATAAAAGCTTCTCTCAAAGTGCTTCATTACACTGGTTCCATATTCTGAGAGAATGAAGGGCAATAGATTATTAGTGTATTCATGGTAGTTTATATTAAATGTGTCCCAGAGAATGGAATATAAAGAAGTACTGTAAGATTTTATTTCTATTGCAGACCAGGCTTCTATATATTGATCGATTCGAGATGATGACCAGGCCTTTATAGCTTGTATATTTGCCACCCAGTAATAAAACTGAAAGTCAGGTAGAGCCATTATCCCTTCTGCTTTAGGTCGTTGCAGAGTCACCCTTTGGATGTTTCGAATTCCACATAAGAGGTTATATCTAAATCTAATTTCTTAAAAAATTATTTGTTAATGTAGATGAGGATACTTTGAAATAGGAAAAGAAGCTGGAAAGGTCGGTCAACTTAACAGTGTTGCTTCTCCCTGCTAATGTAAGATGGAGAGTAGACCATCTATTCACATCGTTTAATTTTTTCCATGTAAACAGAAAAATTTTGTTGATAAAGCTTTATTTACTTGTGATATTTACCCCTAGATATTTAAACTTATCTGCTAAGATAATGGGAAGGTGTCCAGTCCGATATTGTGTGGTAGATAATTCACTAGAAAAAGCACACTTTTATTCAAACTGAATTTGAGTCCAGAAATTTTTTGAAAATCTGCTAATGCTTTTAGGAATTTTGTGGTTCAGATATATACAGTACCATATCGTCTGCATATAGTGATATTTTCTGTTCATGTCCTTCTCTGAAAATCCCTTTTACCTCTGATGTGTTTTGAAAGTATACAGCCAATGGTTCAACAGTGACTGCAAAGAGGTGATGAGGGGCACCCTTGTCGAGTACCTCGTTCTAGTTAGAAGTAGTCTGAAATAAAGTTAATACAAACTGAGGGTTCTGGACTGGTATAAAGTAATTAGATCCATACACTTACATTTGAGCCAAACTCAAATTTGTGCAATGTGGTGAACAAGTAGAACCATTCAATCATATCAAATGCTTTTTCTGCATCTAAAGATAATAAGATCTATGGGGTGCTAGATTTAATGGGTGAATATTATATTAAATAAAAGGTTAGAAGTTAAGTGCCTTTAAAAACTGCGGTTTGGTCTTGTGATATTACAGAAGGAACCACTTTCTCAATCATTCTAGCTAGAACTTGAGAGTATCGGAGTGTCACTATTCAGAAGAGAGATTGGTCTATATGATGCACATTGCACTACATCCTCAGGTTTCTTAGGAAAGATGGTAATTAATGCTTGGCAAAGTTTGTGGTAGAGTTTTGTTGTCTTTAACTTCCAAGCATGTTGCCAATTATAGTAAAACTAATTTATTTGAACATTTTTTTTTTTATATAAAATTCCACTGGGTAGCCATCAGAGCTGGCTGCTTTCCCACTTTGAAGTGAGTTTATAGCATCTAATAATTCTGAAAGTGTCAGAGGCTTATCCAGTTCCACAGCACCTACAGTATCTCAGTGAGAGTAAACTAATTAGACTGCATCTTCTTTAAACGGAGAATACAATAGGCTTATAGTACTCTTTAAATTGTGTAAGTTATATTTTTATGGTCAATAATTTTATCTCTGTCTGTGTTGGGAATTGTGGTTATTGCATTGCGGACTTCCTGCTGGTGGATTTGCTGGGCTAAGGTCTTATTAGCATCCTCTCCATGTTCATAATAATGATGTTGCGGTTTAAAGATGACCTCGACTACTAAACAAACCAAACAGAAGTTAAATTCTGATTGCAAAACCTGTTTTTTCTATAAAGTGTCTCATTTGGAGACCTGACATATTCTAGATCTGTTCTGGTAATTTTGCTGATTAACTTAGATGCCTTCCTGGTTTTCAATTTATTTTTATGAGAAAAATATGAAATAATCTGTCCTCTTAAAAATGCCCTTAAGAGTTTCCCCAGAGTATACCTGCTGAGACCTCTGAGGGTGCATTTGTCTCAAGAACATAACCAATTTGCTTGGATACAAATTCTGTACAGTTCTTATCAGCTAATGACAGGGGGTTAAGCTGCTAGCTACAATATGAATGTGTAGGGCACAGTTATTTAAGCTCCATAATCAGAGGGGAGATAACAATAGCATCATACTTGCAAGATAAGATAATGGGCAAAAAAAAAAAAATTCTACAAGGAAATAATCACTTCTTGAGTAACAATGATGTACAGGTGAGAAGGAGTATGCTCTTAGGTTAGGATGTAAAAGCCTCAATAGGTCTGATAAGTTTTGATCCATTACAAACTGTGGAATCATCTTTGCAGTATAAGATGTTATCACCGCTGTAGCTCAGAAACTATCCAGGTCTGGATTTAAAACACAATTAAAGTCTCAGGCCATTAAAATTTTGTAAGTGTTCACATTAGGGATAAATGCAAATACATTTTGGAAGAAATCTCTATCATCCATGTTAGATGCATAGATATTAATCAAAATCACTTTAGTATTAGATAAATTGTCCGTCAACATCATATATAGCCCTTCAGAATCAGATATTACATCTGTAACTATAAAAATAGAATAGCTCTTGGTATTAAGATTCCTACAACCCTAGTTTTCTTTGTATAACTGGAGTGAAAAATTTGGCCAGACCACTCTTTTGCAACTGAAACTGGTTGTTGCTTAATAAGGGAGTCTCCTGTAAAAATACTATCTTGGCATTTAGACCGGTTAAGTAAAAGAGGACTTTCTTTCTCTTTAATTCATGATTGAGACCCTCGACATTCCAGATCAAAAAGTTCAGTATTTAGTCATAGAAACATTGCTTCTGAACTTTTGACATTTTGTAGTCTTAGGTTAAGGTCATTGTTACATACAAGAGCTTTGTCATAGATTTCATATTATTAACAGGTGTTATAGCTATGAAGCCTATTGTTATGTTGGCACTTATGGTTATTGGGGTAGAGGGGAATAAAAAAAAAAAAAATTAAATAGCATTGCTATCTTTCTCTCCCCCCAACTGACAGTTGATAACTGGCAAATGACATTTAGCAAATAATAAAGTAAAATGGGCATTACACTGTTTAATAAAAAAAGGTAAATGATGAAAGAGGTGAAAAGCAGTAATTAATTTCTGCTAGTGTTACTTAAATACATCAAAGTCTGTAATTGACCTGCATATAATAAACTGTATATCATTTATCATGTAGGATGTTTTTAGTCATGAAAGGAGGTGAAAAAAGTAAATTATAGTGCAGCCGATATTAACAACACTGCTGAAGCATTATTTCTTTGAGTTTTACCAATCCAGGCATTCTATGTATTCTCATTGTTCAAATGTTCAACTGCTTAAAAAGAGTTTAAAAATATATATATTAAATTAAAATCATCAGTTCTATGCAACCTCATGCAATCTAGAAAAGGACATGTATCCTCTAATACAAATAACCCAAACATTTTGGAATGTTCTGACTTGCATTTTGGGATTTAGCACCTTTTCAGTAAGGCATCAGATTGAATGTATGTGTGGCCAGCAGCTAAATATATAGTGAGTGGCAAATAATCCATCCATCCATTTTCCAACCCGCTGAATCCGAACACAGGGTCACGGGGGTCTGCTGGAGCCAATCCCAGCAAACACAGGGCACAAGGCAGGGAACCAATCCCGGGCAGGGTGCCAACCCACCGCAGGACACACACAAACACACCCACACACCAAGCACACACTAGGGCCAATTTAGAATCACCAATCCACCTAACCTGCATGTCTTTGGACTGTGGGAGGAAACCGGAGCGCCCGGAGGAAACCCACGCAGACACGGGGAGAACATGCAAACTCCACGCAGGGTGGACCCGGGAAGCGAACCTGGGTCTCCTAACTGCGAGGCAGCAGCGCTACCACTTTGGGGGTTTCATCCTTTTTCACATTGTGTACCCTATGGCAACTTTTTGAAAGTAAACATCCTCACCCTGTTTTGTTCAGTAATTTGAGTTTGAACCTCTTCCACAACAAAGCAAATGGACAAAGGGGAAACTTTAGGATACAGTTTTTAACATTAAGTTCAAGTAACAACAACAGCACATAATCATGCTGTTTCACTTAATTAAAAACAACAACAAATGAGGACCATAACAGTAAAAACAGCACATAAATCATGCTATTTCACTTATTTAAAAATAATTAATGATAAGCAGATATTGGAATACCAGAATGAAACACACCGAGTCGATGAGAATACATCAATCACTGAGATGCTTGTTTTTCCTTTTCACCTACCATTTTGGATATTTTTGGCATAGCTGATGAAAGAGCAAGTCTCAGGTTTTTGGGAACAAACTGCGATCTTCATGACTTTGGTCTTTTTAATCAAATTTACCCCCTAAGTAGGCAAAATTTACCACAGGTTGGGAACCTGTGCTATAAAACCTCATTGAAGCTCATGCCCAATTGCAAAATAAGCTAAGCAAGTTTGAGGTCTTAGTTCATCTGTGTATGAGAAAAGAAATTGGACGGAGAACTGGCAGAAGTGTTAAAATATTTGCACCAGTTTTACTGTTTAGACCTGTCTCCCATCATAACAATGAGTGGTTCTTCATCCTGAAGCTCTGCAGGCATTACTTGGATAAAAGAAACGTGCATTGTTTTTGCCAAATATCTTTGCAGTGCATCTTTGTGTGTGCCACTTGACTTGGGTACTGTAATCTTAAATTAAAAAGAAAAAAAAACCTACAGAAGAGTAAGAAGGATGTTAGTATTTTTTCTCTGGAAATGTTTAAGAGGCTGAAGATACCACACGACCAACACATTCTTTGGCTTCTGCAATGGAAACAGTTCTGCGAGGGTAGGAACGTTTGCTAGAATGCAGGGGGCATTATTGTACAACACATAGTTTGGGACAATAAATGGAAAATTCAATATTGTACAAAGCCAGCTTCTTCAGTAAACTATGTAAGATTAAAATTCTGTCAATTTCACGAAGTGGCTATAAGACTTATTTATATGAATTGTTTTATTGCTTATTTGTGTGATGTGTTTAAATTTATGGAAATAGATGGAAAATGCATAAATGTATGAATTTTATACGTTTCTAGGTTCACTTTCACCCAAAACATTTTGAACAACAAATGCGTTCATCTTCTTTGTGCACTTAAAAACAGCAGCCACATAAATGAACAAGATGCAATTCAAGACATAACGTAAACATAGAAAGTTAATTTTGTTCAATACAATTTACTCATTTTTGCATAACAACCAAATTAATGCTAATAATAATGAGATGATCATACATTGATAGTCTATCTGCATGGATGTAGCATTTTACATTAAATAAATTGGTCAAACAGTGTGTGGTTCACCCATGTTATGCTCAAGTCACAATTTTCAATTGTAGGCTAACAGGTAAAAGCTTTATGTGGAATGGGGTCAGCTTATTGTAAATAACAGATGTTAATGTGAAGAGGTGTGCAAGACCTGCCACCCAAATATATAATTACATCCCACTAAATACATTTAAGAGGAAGGCTGACAAGTCAAGTGGTTAGGGAATGTCAATTAAAACATGAATCACTGAAAATCAGATTATATAAAAAGGGAAATTTACCAAAATAAAAATCAAAAAAGGCGAACAAGGAAAAGATGATAAACTGAGGAGCTAAGGGATTAATTCTTAAAACCAACTTACCCCAGATGATTCTGGGACTTCCAGTTTAGTTTCTGAAGGTGCTTTAATGGCAATTACGGTCTTATCCTGGAGACTTTTGATGGAGCGGATGTCATGGTAGGTAACATAAGCTAATGTTTGAAGGAGTTAAGAAAAATATTTCATTACGAAATATCCAGAAAGAAGAGAATTCCATTATAGAAGCAGAAGGACCTCTGGCAAAAGTAGACAAAGTACAAATATTTCAGATTCTTATCAAATAGGGCAGGCCATCATTCTAAAGTCAAAAAACAAAAGGTGGTTCTCAAAAGTTGGCACTAGGGGGAGCAAGCAGACAAGTAATAGGAAGGAAAACTTATTTGAAAATTTAAAAAATAAAAGTATCATTAATTTACTATTCTTGTTTTTTACTTCTTGGAATGGACAGTTGTAACATGGTTCTACAATTACGATTCTTAACTAATTTACATTTCAGATCAATGTACAGGTGCTATACAAGATATTGGAGATCACACTGTTTAGTCTAGAGAGACCCAAACCAGCACAAATTACAACAAAATAAGGTATAAACATACATACTACTTCCACATACTGCCAGAATGCTCTTTAGGAGGGTGGAGGTACTACTTATCTTTCTTAGAAAATGAAATGGCTTAAATGTAAATATTTTGAGAATTAGGAATGTATTTGTATTCCAATATCTGACAGACAGCCAAGGATCTGATAAACGAGATATCAAAGGACAAAGAAGTTAGGCCACCCTGCTAAAAGGTGACTAACAGACAGACAGCTGGAAGATGTTTTCAAAAGGAGACACATCCACACTTTGGACATTTGCAAGCTTTTACTACAAGTAATTTCCAGCTATACATAAATACAACTTGCACACCTGTCTTTACATCTAGAATTCTACCACACAAAAAAACACCCAAACACACCATGCAAATAAAATTCCAGGTGCCAAAGCTACTGAGAGATCCTTATCTTACATTTCATTTATATACTAGAATATTTTAAAAATGAAGAGGTATCTCAAGGGTATGAATGTTTTGCTTGAAGAAAAATGCAGCATCTCCAGTTAAAGTAGCCCCCTTTTCTAAAAGGCACACAACAAGAGTTAGTTCAGGTGCTCCCTTATCTCTTATTAAAACGCAACACTTTTTTTCTTTTTGTCATGCCAACTTCTAACCTGCTTAATCCAAATCAGAGCCACAAGGGATAGAGGGTTTTTTTCTGGCATCTATCCCTGCTAGCAGAGGGTGGAAGGCCGGACCAACCTCTGGACATAGTGCCAGTCCATCACAGGGCTAAGACACACACCAAACACACTAGGGCCAGTTTTTCATTGCCAACTCACTTAACCAGTCTGTCTTTAGACAGCGGGAAGAAAATCATAGACACAGGGAGACCATGCAAACTCCATGCAGGGAGGATCGAAATCCTTACAGCAAGGCAGCAGCACTACCACTGTGCGGTCATGCTTTTATCTCAGGCCAAATAAATAGATGAATAAAGTAAAAATGTTGAAAAATTATTTAGAAACATTAACTGCTAGACATTTCACAGGTGCATAATTTTTAAAGCACTCATGCATCATGCGGAGAATTCTAAGCAGTACTGATGCAAAAGGTGACTTAATGCCAGAGATGATGTTCACCATGGGAAGACATTGTATGCAATAGAGAAGGTGGGCAACATGAGCACAAATAAAACTGCTCCAATTAATTATACAATTCATTAGGACAACTGTCCACATAATGCAAGTTAACCAAAATACATCTTTTATGGAAGTAACATTTTCAACATAAAAGTTACAAATTCATCCTATTTTATGCACTTGGATGTTTCAGTCCAGGGTTGTGGCGAGTCTTGCTGCCAAGTAGAGGATGCGAATGTAGAGTTCAGGAATCCTGAAACAGTACTAATTGTCCCACTATGACACTCAAATTTATGAATCTTAATCATGATGCAACAAAACACCCTTACCAGAAAAAATGACCAAAAGCAGCAATATCTGCATAATCAAATTTCCTGCACACAATGCAAAATATTACTTGACTTTGAAACCACACAAAATAATATTTACTTGCACATAGTATTCCACTTTAGGGTTACTTCCTATATAAAAATGCTTACAAGTTATGTTCCTCAGCTATAAAAAGGTGGCCATTTAACTGAATACAGCTTTGATGGAAGTATGGAGAATTAAAACCCTACATACCTAATTGAGTGAGCATACATTTTAAAGAAAACAAGCAATTAATGGCAGATTGAGACTCAGAGTTAGTGTAGGCGTCTTAATCAGGTGGCTGCGGAGGGTACTTTGCAAAAAACTGACTCTTCACAATACTGATCCAAGTTTTAATGCAAGGAGTTTTCTAGATTTTACTGGGTGGAATTAGCCAACATCAAAGATTAGGTTTGGAGCGTTAAGCAGAACCACTGCTGTAAATGTTAAGGTGACACAACTACAACAAAACTGATAAAAGCAGTGAACAGAGAATAGCCCATAAAGGCCCAGGCCCTTAACAAGGCAACCTGATCAGAAACAGGAAACACAGCCCAAGGTGTTATCACATTTCACACAACAAACTTAAGAAATTTAACGGTAATGCAAAAATATTCTTCAATTTGCATCCATAGGCAGCCTAAAATATGAAAATAAGAGGAATGATTACAGATAGGACTTCAAATGTAGGAGTGAAACAGTTTGCACAGCTAGAACAACAACACAGGCGGAGGCTGGGGCCCTCCAGCAACATTGTTTAACATAATAACTTATTTAAATGAGATGTCAAAGCAAGAAGTAATGAAAGCTTTTCAAGGAGGGGGGAAAAAAAGTAACACGATGTGTAATCTTAAAATACCAACACGACAACTGCCTTTTATTTTTGGCAAGCCACCACTATTCAGAAATAAATGTGGAGGCACAAGCTGAAAACTTGGCAAAAGTGACTAGATGAGAAAAATACAGTGAACTGTGAAGGTGGAAAAACAAAAACAAAATAAAAATGATCTAATGTTAAAGACATAATCTAAATCCCATTGTACAAGACAACAATGACTCCACTGTAAGAATGTCTGCCTGTCATAGCTGTTAAAGGAGTTTAGGAAATAAACTAACAAATGCATCTTGGAAATAAAAAGGTCATGAGCTACTCTGAGGAGCCACTGGAACTAAACTTCTTTACCCTTGAGCAGAGAAGGATACACAGACCAAATCCTGGTTTTAAAAATTCAGCATCATTCTCTCAACTACTGTAAATAGTGAAACATGTACTCAAGACACAGGTTTAAAATTTAATAGGAAGCATATTTAAGACAGGAACCTGGAAGAATTTGTTCCAGATTATGACAACTCTCCTGGAGGAAAAAAATTCCAGGAGAGGCTGAAGTAGAAACATTGACAATATTTTAAAAATTATATGGATGAGAAATTGGCACAACTTTCCTATTAGCTAACCAAATGAGCTTGATGGGCTGAATAGGCCCTTCTCACTTGTCCAAATCCTTATGCTCTTTTTCTTAAGAAATATGACATAATCCTACACAAGTACCCTAACATGTTTTGCAGATCTCAAATCACCTTCATACAGGGTAATGCAGTGCAGAGCTGAACCTGGAGATATCAGGTCCAATGGTGGAAGCAACCACATATGGCCCATTAGAGGACACACCCACTAACTGGGCCAATACAGAGGCACCAATAAAAGTAAAGGGTGTGACAGGGAGCTGCATAACCCAGAGGAGACACACCTATGTACAGGAGAACATGTAAACAACCTAAAAAAGTTTTACAACTGTATAGTACAAAAGCAAAAGGGACTATAGTCCAACCAAATCTATTTTATATTATTACATGCCTCACCTTCCAAGTGCATCTTTATTTTATATTATTGACAGCAACAGTTGCAATAGAGTGCGGTCTAAATGCACGAAATATTGCTTGTGGGCTTCTTATCCTAAAATGACAACATCAAATCCCACCTCTGATTCACCATGAGAAGCATAGCACTAATTGTATTCCTGCAGTATGCTGCAAACAAATCAAACCCACCTATGAATCACCATGAGAGGCTTATGGTATTCTTACAATATGCTTCAAACAAAAGTAGGTTACTTGTGATGACAGTGCTAAGTTAAAATGGAATGAAGTAGGGACCCCTATACATAATGTTTCTATAGGTCTCTTATGCAAACAATCGGTTCTGTAGGGAGTCCTTAGCCATCCCCGTTCTACATCTCAAAATTATCCTATTCCATTAACAAAAAGGATATCGTTGGTTGTGCTCATCCTCTGTCATTTCCTTCAGTTGAGAAGTACTACACTGGATCATGTCATCTAGGGACTTTTCAGCTCTCTCCAGATCTCTCAGTTCTTTATGCAGATTGCGCTGCTTCTCAGAGAGTGCTGATCCTTCAAAAACTCCACCAACCCTAAAGGAGAGGAAAATAATGAATTCTCAGTACATTAAACATAGCATAAAAAAAATACTGATCCCAACTATATAGTTAACCCCAGTGAGGGTGTTAAATATATATACTGTGGCCATGGGGGGAAAAAAAAGGTAACAGAAAAGCAGAACTTACACCCACTGGATGTTGTTCTTGGATTTCTTACGGATCAGCTGAATCCCTTCTAAAACATTGGTAATGTCATAGATTCTGCGCTTCTGCACTTCAAGAACCTCTGCAGCCCTGTTCAAATCGAGCACTCCATCAGACGATTCCCCCAGCAAGCCAACAAACTTCTTTGTGAGCAATCCTAATGAAGTGTCGTAGCGTGTCCGCTCTCCAGGGGACTTTGGAGCTGTTGAGACAGTGGTGTGAAAAGCATGAACATTGCCTACAAGCTCCAAAAAGAGCCAATCATTATTGCGGTCTAGACTTGTGTCAGATACCACACACACAAAAATAATCTTATTGACACTCACTTTTAGGGCTTGAAAGCCGGGTTGTAGTCTTGGTTTTTCCTTTTGGGGTGCGGAAATCTGGTAGATATTGTGGGTCACTGCCTTCCAAATTTAGTTTTCTTTTGGCCTGCAAAGAAATGTATTATTATATACTTGTACATCAAAATGCAACAACCTTACAACAAAACACACAGAATTTAGAAGTAAATGGGGGGGAAAGCAAGATACATTGAGGGAAAAGGACGGGCTAAAATCCCACCATCTGATGGCAACTTGAAAGAGAAATTTCAACTTTTCTCAAGCTCTTACCAGTTGAGGAAAATTACCTAATTGAGATGTAACACCACAAATGCACCAAACATTTTAAAGTACATTGAATGACACAAAAAGATTGTGTGTGCAAACGGCTTGCTTGAAACAAACTATATAGGTCTTTAAAATGTTATTTCGGAGGGTTGGGGTTCAAGGTCTCATCAACCCACCTGGACTGTCAATATCTACCCAAAGCAAGTACACTTTGAAAGCAGCCGAATGAATAATTGATGACATCTTCCAGTCCTAACCAACCATACCCTTACTGCCAGTCATTGCCCATCATGTACGTGTCTGCTGTGTGAATGGGGGTGGGTTGGGGTTTATGGCAATAAAAACAATCTCATGCTTTTACCTTGACTGCCTGAAGCCTGACACTGCACTTTTAAACCCCATCAAGAGCACATCCCCCACACTAATTTCATCTCGATTTAGTTTACTGTGCAGAATTTCATTTCTGACTCCTTTCAGTCAACTGCCCCCTTAAGTCAGATTTATTATTTATATGGGCATGACGTGGTTGCTACCATTTTTCCTTGGCAATCTTTCACATCATTCCAAAGACAGCAGTCAGCCACCACTGTTACTGGGAATCATGATGAAAGTCTACTGGATTGGTGGTAACCTTTTTCAACCCAGTATCACATCACTTAAATCCAGTCAGGCACTAGATTTTAAACTACAAGATTCAAATGCCTTTCCTGGCTTCCTTTGCAAGCCTGGACAGGCCACTCACTCTACTTCTACTCTTGTGTGTGAACTGTATGAAGGCGGGAAACAAAGATAATTAATATATTGCACCTGATGCTTGGGAAACAGCCCCCTTTTCAGAACTTTAACCATGTTGCAGTAAGCGATTACAAGTATAGGAACCTGAACTTACTGGCAGCCCCTGGAAATGCTATTGACCCACTTTTGAGGAAGAGCTACTTTACTCACCTTTAAGGGAATAGCTATCATTTAAAGTGTCTGCTCCATTAATTAAAAAAAAAAAAAAAAAAAAAAATACAACTCTCAAGCACAAAATTATCTTTGGGTTAAACATTATAAAGAGTTGACGACACAGGTTTTACACTGCTAAAATTAGCTGACTTGCATATATGCTCAAAACACCCAGATAATTGATTAACAATGTATTATAAAGAGAGCCAATTATGGAACAGTAACAATCTAAGAGATAAATTATTACCTTTTATGCTTTGAGAACTTGCTCTCTTATCTGATTTTTCCAGCGTGTCAGCCAGCAAATTCAACACCCACATTTTTATGTGTATTCCAAACCACAGTCTTTCTTGCACTGCCATGCAAGTTTACTCCTTTTTCAGCACCAGTTAGGTGCCTCTAATAGCATATTGATGTGCTTCAATAACCGGATAACAGAAACCAGATTTCTAAAAATGCCATGTAAACCCTTATTCTGATAAGAGAAATGCGGTTATTGGCCTCTGAGAAACCAGATTAACAAGAGGTAAACTTCTCAGTCAATAATCTGATTATGTAGCCATGTAAACACATAACCAGGTTACTTATAAGGATTTTGTAGTTTGCACATGTCCACTGTACTCTGTCAGGCTGCGCTTACATTTGCTTTGTACTCGTTTTCAGCAGTCATAGATAGAAGCTTCCACGAAATAAATTTTCAGAGACAAATACTCAGGTGATCGCATTATTCCTTGTCACGATTAAACAACTTTGCCTCAGTATTCCAGAAATCGCTAAATTTGCGTTGATGAGATTAACCTACAGTACTCAGCAACACAATCTCGAGAGTGGTAGGACAATGTGTGTTACATAGGACGATTATTTTTTAAATATTGAGTAACATAAACGCACATCTTATTGAAGGAAAAATTCCTGCAGTGTTATTATGGCAGCACTGAGTGTAAGGCAAGTAGCACATGTTCTGGTATGCCACTCCTATAGGGGGTTCAATCGCACAGTCAAGCAGAAAAGAGTTTGCTGCGTGCAATTTGGTAAACTTAAAATAAAGCATTTGACTAAACACATTTAAACAAACACAAAAATTCATCACAGGCGTCATGCTTATTTTCAGATTTATGGTGGCTGATGATGGCATCAAAGCATTTTTGCCAAAGGGTAACTCCAGAAGATTACTTGCTCATGTAAGCACACCTTATTATGAAACCAGGTTTCTGCCTTAACCGGGTTTTTCACCTTAACCTGATTATATGTGTGTGCATATAAACACATTGTAAGAAACGGTGTGGTTCGGAATTCATGTCAACAAGCTGTACACAACTATTGTCATGCAAGTTGTGAATTCATTTTTCCAGGTCTTTGCTACAGTAAAATATGAAAGGTTATTTACTACTGTGAATTAAATCGGCTTCTCTTCAGCAACAGTGTGGCTGTCTTCTTTAACTCTGATCTTTTATAGACAACTCAGCCAGTTAGAGCATTGACGCTCTTATCTGGATCATCTTCAATTTCACTTTCATTTCATATATGGTGAACCTTGCTTTTATTGCTTTATCATAGTCTTTTTAAAGCCAATGCACAAAGAGTACATTACTTTTATTTTCTTATCTTTCCTGCCTTGGATAAATAATGAAACTCTGCCTTTTTAGCTTTTTTTTTTTTTTTTAGATGCCCCCGAAAATCAAAGTGACAGTTCTGCTGCTGTGTTATGTAGTATTATTCAGATGCCTGATGACTCAGTGTTGACAAGTGCTTCTGTCAAAGATGGTCTTTAAAAGCTTAGTGACTCGCTGGGGACAAAAAAAAAAAATATATATATATATATAATTTGCATTGATACATTTATAGAATGGGTTAAGGAAAGAAAGCAAAGGTTGTTTTTTTTTTTTTTTTTAATATATAAAAAGGGTGACCCTGTTATTACTAGCTGTCTCCTTTGTCATTCACGCTGCCTATTAATGTTTCTGCTCTTGTGAGTTGAGAATTTATCCAGTTTGATTCCAATGTTGCATTAACCCCTTTTTTGTGTTTAAATTATGAATGCTATCATGTCTGACTCGTCCTCTTAGTTCAAGGTGGTCCGATAATAGTGCTTAAATTATGAAGAAAAGCAAACAAAGCGGGTGTTAATCAACAACCTATTGATTCTCCTTTGTGTTGTGCTGCATTTCCACTTTTGATCAAGCCTCACTCAACAACCCCACTGCAAAAGCACAATACTCCTTTTTATATTACAGTAAAATGTAAGCAGCAGGCGGTATTGCCTGGGTAAGTCATATTAAGCCGAGGTCTTTTTATCTGCTAGTCTGCCTTCAGTCTGTTCAGATGTTTCACTTGCTCTGAGCCAGCAGGTAGTACTGGTATGTAAACTGTAGCGCACAGATAAAACAAACTATATTGGGACCCCCTGGGACAAAATTTTCGGTTTTGAAGTATTTACTTTGTCCATATGGTCCTAAGATGGCAACTATGCCAAATTTGGTCAAGATTGGTCAATAGGTGTAGGACTGTATAGGGAAAATACAGTCAGGCAGTCTATTTCATCTAGATTTGTTATTTGATGGTTGTCACTCACTTCACTACTTTTTTCACTGACTTTTCAAACAGTTTGAGTGGCTTTCAGTGTGTACTTAGCATAGCACTACCTGAAAGGTCCACCTTACAATCCATATAGATAGCACTGGATGTACAATAATTTTCTATTTCAGTTCAGTTCAAAAATCTAATTTCATGTCCATCTGCCTTGCTCTCTTGAAGTACATGACAATTCCAAATACGGCTGTGAAAAGTTACAAAATTACATCACTTATTCAAATGTGGTTATCTTCATTATCTGTTCAGGAATGGAAGAACTTTACTTACCCAAATCCTGACTGACCATCCCAATTTGGGACTACGATCACCCTAGTAGCTTAGAGTGAGCTTTCTCCAAAATATAGGGTCAGGGTATAGCAGGATGAGTTGGTACTTGAATTGACTAAAAGCTCCAGTTTTTCAAACATATCTGAACATCACACCACTCCCATATGTAGTGTTCACTAATGTATCATACCTTAAAATATTACATTTAAGATGTGGAAGAGAAGTTGTAATATCGAGAGAAAAACAACTCTACACTGACAATGACTCAGCCTTAGTTCAAATTCATTTTAATAGAGTGGAGATGCAACAGAAGAAACAAACACCTGAATCTCCTTCATATCAATTATATCTCTATATATCTCTATATATCTCTCTCTATATATATATATATATATATCTATCTATATATCTATATATCTATCTCTATCTCTCTATCTCTATATCTATATCTATATATATATATATATATATATCTATATATATATATATATATATATATATATATATAACAGAAGCATCTCAAAGCTACACTATACTGTAGTAGCCCACCTCTCTCTGGATCAAAGGATATCCTGAGACCTAAACTGCTGATCCATTGTGATGTAGAGTCAAGCCAGGATAGGGTCATTCAAGGGACTGTAAGTACAAGATTTCCTAAGAGGAAGGATTACCTTGTGTGCTTGCTGGGTGCTCCTACACAAATAGGGAAGACGAAGGTCTGGAAAGGAAAACCCATGCAGAGGCCTGGCTTGACGTTCCTGGCTCAAAATGTAGAGAAACGTATGATGTGAGAGTACTTCGGTGTCAATTTCAGGCATGGTTATACAGCCAGGAAACCTTGAATGTAGAGGTGAATGAACTGTGGACAAAATCACTTAACTGGTGGGAGGAAGAGACACTAGCAAATAAATGGGAGGCAGGTGCAGGAGGCAGACTTGTCCACCACCTAATAGTCAAGGCCTAAGTGAAAAGTGAGAAGGCCCAGAGGGGTTCTAAACTTTATTCTTCTACCTCTGTTGTAATGTACTTTAAGTTTCACATGCAACTATACCACCTTATACCCATTATGTTTGTAACCAGTGTCATATTTCACATTTATTTTATGTTTTGGGTTAGCTCAAGAGCTTCTTACCCCCAGTGAGGATACCATTTAATCAAAACAGCTTAATCCAGTTTCAGGTTCCTGGAGTTTATCAAACAAAAGACATTAACCAATTGTCTGTGTCAGTGGGGCGCAGGTCAATTATATGAACCAACTAGGCTAACATGTATGACTTTGGGGAAAAATGTAACATTTGGAGGAATCACACAAGCAGGATTGTGCAGATGTCACACCAAAAGGGATGAAGCTCCAAACTCTGAGTGTTCCTTCTGATTAATGAGGTTACCCAGTTACATTGGGCTCAAAAAACACCCACTACACAACTGTCAATCCGGCTCAATAAACTAAAACTACTGGCACAGAAGCGAAGATTGCCCATACAAGAAGATGGTGGGGGAATAATTGAATCCATCTGCTCATTGAAAAAAATACAAGCAAACTGCACTTTTACATGAGGAAGGGGGAGGGAAAGAAAATGACTGAATTGAATGAAATGTAAGCTCACAATTCCAGGCTGCCATAGCTGGGGCGGGTCCTGTCATAGGACACTACACACACGCATGCAGGCAGGGCGTCCGCCAGCCGACAAAAGCAGCCTAGGAGCTTAGAGTCGAGCAGCTCATTTCCCTAATGAGCACTTGCAGCTCTACTCTCGCGTCAGGGTAATTAAATTTTACCGGCTCTGAGATCGTATTACTTTGAGCTCTTTGTGGAATTAAGCTTTACAGGATCAATGTGACACACTCAGGATTAAAAATGCACAGATTATCAAGAGTGCCCCCACTGGCAGTGAATAGAGAGCTAGCAATGGACAGCTAGTTTGCAGAGATCAGGCAGCCAGGCACCTGACAGCTGAGCAAACAGGACCCCCCTCCCATCTCCTTCTATTCAGTGAAAAAGCCACACAACTACACTGAACTACAAAACGCCGAAATTAACTGTCACATGGCAAACGCCTACCAGCAACGGAGGAAAGTGCAACTGGTATTGCAAAGAGTTTTTGAAGGAAAAAAGAAAAAAAAAAAAAACCAACCAGGGAAAAAAAGCTACCATTCTTCACACAGAGTCCAGATTTCCCTGTAAAACATAACTAAAAATCTTCAATTGGAAAACCAGTCTAAAAATAAGACCGAAACCAAACTGAATCTCTCACACAGGTGAGGGAGTGTTCAAATACATAATGGCTTCCAAAATACCTGGTTACTTCTTTAGCTAGCATGCATCCATCCAGATAATCCAAAAAAAAGTGTCACCGTCTGGAGAATGGTAGGCACAAGGGCTGCTAAAGGGTTAATCCCATTCAGGAGACAAATTTTGCGGTCAGCAGTTTGCAGTGTGGGTGGGGTGTGTGGAACAAGCTTTGCTTTGAATTTGGCTTGGATCACTTTGCAGTGTGTTATTCGCACCTGTTGAGAACATCTGCACTTATCAACAGATGGGACCTCACAGAGTCAACTGCAGCTCCTGTCCAGAAATTTGGGATCAGGTCACCAAACTATGGCAGGCAACCAACCCCCCAAACACGATAGCCTGGTTTCATTTATGCAAAGAGCACATGGAAAAGAAAAGAGTACAGAATCAAGACACAAGTCTTCAGGACTGTCCTGACACTTTCTAAAATTTTGTTTCATTCATCTACTGCCTGAGACTCAGCCGTGTAACTAAGCAGGAAGAAGGGTTTTTTTTAAAAAAAGGTCCAGCCTTAGTTTTTTAATATCCCTGGTCCAATAGGCAGGAGTCTAAAGAGCCAGGAAATGGCGGGAAAAGACAAAGGGCAGGCGTGTCTATGCTGGCCACCCACTGAGGTGTTGCACATTCACCCCCGCTGCAGGATGACTGCTTCATTTAACGCCACCGTAGTCCAGATGGCAGCCACAGCAAGAAAACAAGCAAAGAACCATGCTCCAAGCAAGTCTAAGCCTTTCAAAATTAAATAAAATTCATTAGTCCTGACAGCATCACTCTTTTTAAAATAGTTACACATACTATTAGAATACAGATGTAAATAAAAAAAAAGTCATTATGAAGAAAATATACATAATAGTTCTTTAAATTTATATATAGCACTTTCCTCTCTACTCAAAGCACTTTTTCCACAGTGAGTGGAAAGCCAGCATGATCACCACACATTAGATGTCAGGTGGTGAAATGGTGAGAGATAGTTAGTTAATAAGAGACAGAGGATGATTAGGGGAACAGAATGACTAGGCTGTAGTGGGCAATTTTAAATCTCAGCTGAAGGACGGTGTCATTTTTATGCCACAGTCTTTCCGTCACTGCCCTGGGGCATTGGGATCAACATTCAGATCAGAGGGTAAGCGTCCCCTGCTGGCCTCGCCAACACCCCTGTCAACCGTAACCCAAACTTTTCCTGCTTGGTTTCCTATCCAAGTACTAGCTGGGCCCAAACATGCTTGGCTTCAGGTGGATGACTTGTTCTCATGTGCATATGATATGGCTGCTGGCCAAATGGCATGACACGGCCCTGTGTAAATGTGGGTGAGCACCTGACAAGGTCTAGTGATGGACATGCACCTCTAGAGGTAGTTACCCCTAAAACTACTGGGATAGCTGCTGTCTTTCACACTTCTGAATTGGATTAAGCTGGTCTGAGAATGTTACATTATATACAACTTCATACTGGATACAATTTGGGCATTTCTTTCAAGAGGAGCCCGAGAGGATCCTAACGTTCCCAATATATTTCTGCTGAAAAAAAAAAAAACAGGCACAGTTCTGATATTCAAATGGTTTATTACACACAAAAAAACAAAAGGAGAAGTATTGATTTGGGCAGTACAGGCACATACCTATACTCCACCGCTGACCAGGCCAATGCTGGTGTCGAGTCTACACATTCCCAGTACGATGCCTTAGGATTTCATTTGGTACTCTTTTTCAAACAAACAAAAGATATTCATGTCAACAGTAAGCATGGGTGTGACTGAGCATGTCTTACAATAGACTGGTGTGTAATGCCCTGTGCCAATTTAGAAAATAAAAGAGGTTCACAATTCCAATACAGGACTTTGGAAACCACCCATTACTAACACTTGGTGTGACTGGTTAAGCCAATTTAAGCCTTTATTTCAGTTAACTTCTGGAAAAGAAGGAATATAGCAATGAATCACCGGGGCTGGCCAATATGGTCTTCATTACTCATATGAAAGATTGAGCAGACATGTTAAGATAGACACATCCACCCACTCAGGTGTCAGGAGAAATTAACTACACTTTGTACACACCTCTTTATTGACAACAAATTCTGTGCATGCAGAGTAGCAGTCTGTACCAAAGAAACCCAGAGGGTCTCTTAGTGTGCTTCACTGTTCATGCCAAGATTGCAAATACAAGTCTAATCCTGGAACATTCACTCTCAATTAAAATTTCCACAAATGCTCCTTACAGCATTCCATAGTGTTAGCTTTTGTTTCCTTAACATTAAATATTATAATGCATGTATGAGAAGGCATGGCATTTAAATCTTGAGTGCTTTGAGAAATGCTGCTTCACTCTTAGGCTACAACCACAATACTCCATTTTAATTTAAAAATTGTGTTTATAAACAAAAATGATATCCATCCACACTAGTTGGATCGGTCCTAAATTTTTGACTTTGGAATTGATACTAGCTTTCAAACCTTAGTAACAGCACCAAAACTATACCAAAGCAAAGAACGGATAACTCCAAAGCCCCACGTCTCACTCCAGCCCCCGATTACATACACAACTGCTTGCCTACCTGGTATGCTACAACAAGCACCACTTCCCTCTTGAAGCCATGAAGTCCTGATCATGTCAAAGTAATGTCTCGATGCATGCTCAATAATCCAGGTAAGGAAATTCTAGAAAGTTGATTCAGTTCATCTGGACACAGTTCTTTTCCAGGAAGATACGTTATATCACTCATCCAAGTGACTTCCTCATCACTTGGATAAGTGATGTAACGTATCTCCCTGGAAAAGAACTGAATCAACTTTCTAGAATGTCAAAGCAATATTCCCCATTGAACTTCTGATCATGTTGAAGAGAGTACTTTCATTTTAACAAGTCTATGAAATGGATGTTTTCCCACAACTGCAAAAATAAGCGTCAAGAGAAGGAGGAGGGCAGCAAGTGATCGAGAGGAAAACTAATGTTTACTTCTGGTACCGAAAAAATAAAAATAAATAAATAAATAAATAAAAATCAATCATGAAATGCTGACAACCATACCATTTTAAAACTTGTTTTTTTAGTACTGATATACTACAAAACCCTAGTCCACACTAGCATTTTTGCATCATTTATAAAAATTGTGTCCACTCTAAAATGACCAAAAAAATGCAAAGGATGTAGGCATTCACTAATCAGACAAATGCACAAATTAGCAGAAAAACCCTTGAAGAGATGGTAAAGCTGTCAGACATAGCATTTATAGCAAAACTGTAGTGACTGGAAAATTAGATTATGATTAGAGTCAGAGTTTTGATCAGTTTAAGTTTTCACCCATCCACAATACAATGCTAAGTCGGTGCTGTCAGAAGCATACAGCTCTGGAGATTGTTTTCAAAAGTCTCCATTTTCAGGAGTTAAAAAACACTGGGGAGTGTGGAGGAAATGTAAAAATGGAGACTAATGCTTGTGTTTTTGAATAAAAATATAGTATGTGTGGATCTAGCCTTGTACCTTTTGCTCTACTACTGGTGCTCACAGATGCAAAGTGGGCATTAAGAGGAGCAAAGGCCTGATCAACACTGCAGCGTGCACCTAATTCCTAAAAAGAGTAATGGCTTATTTCCTAGCCCACTTTGGTGACCAAATACTTTTCTATTAGAGAAAACGAGCTAAATAGCAGGAAAAAAAAAAAAAAAAAAAAATCAAACCCTAAACTACATATGCAAGGTTAGTCAAAATTATGTTAACATTTGAATGGTTGAAACAATGTATTCACAAAAATACTTCATATGTGCAAGATGATTTACAGGAATGTCTCCACCTGTTCGCCATCATGTTCAACACAGGTATCATATGTGGCACATAAATTGTCCACAAAAATTATATACAAGTATATACATAGCAGTACCATTAGTGTTAACATATATATATATATATATATATATATATATATATATATATATATATATATATATATATATATATATATGGCATTTTGTAGGACACTTAAAACTCAACCAAATATTTTGCTTTGAACGGAACCTGTTCTTCTCTGAAATATGTTCATACAGTATGAATGGTGCCATGTTACCAGGCTTAAAAAGAAGCAAAATCTGAATTAAAAGCAGCCTGGACATGGTTTGGTATGTGGGGGATTGGCTGGGGTAGAGCATGAGAGAGGAACAAATTACATAGGAATATCAGTTAATGATTGGTCAATCTAATAAAGGCTTTTTTTTTTTTTTTTTTTTTTTTTTTATAAATATAGGCCCAAAATACTACACATGTCCAGAATACTACTTTTATTATCATGTATTTTCGAATTTACCACAGCATCATCATACTATTCTTGACAAATAACACTTTGATGTCTGTCTGGCCAACAACAGGAAAGATTTGCAGGCAGGATAATTGTGGCTGCAGTAAGATCAAACTCAACCATCAAAAGTAGGAAACCAAAGTCTGGAGTTTTCTGCCTACAAAACACAAATAATCTTGGTGCTGCACAACACAAGAAATACTGCCTAATGATAGAAACAGAACACATATGAGAAGTACAAGTGTGAGAAACATGGGAAATAATGGAAGACAGACAGGAGAACAATACCGTATATTTGCATTTAAATTTATAGGTGTAACTGAGCATTTTCAGTCCTCCCATCAGGCTTATATACTACAAATGCATAACACCACCATTGCTTACTATACAAATGTAAAGGCACACACACCTAAGGTATGCAAACATTGTAAGAAAGGCAACCCATCTCCAGAATGCCTCAAGGCTAAGGTGTTCAGAAAACACCATATATATTTAAATGAAGCTTTTTATGCCCCTTAAAAAATTCAAAGCCCAACAATCCTCTGAGACAGGTGGAATATGTCAGAATCAAAGGAAATACTATCACTGTGCTGGCATTAAAACTTGGACTAACTGAAGGCAACCAATAGTTCAGCAGTGTAATAACTTAACACAAACAAGGCAGAATTGTGATCAAATGCTCAGTAACCTGTTCCTGAAATAACTATTTCAAGACAAAATGTCAAGGACAAAAATAAAAAACAATTTCTTATTAGCAAAGCACAGCATCAATTTACACTTAGAAATGTATTTCATTACAAAGTCAAAGATGACTCGGCAGCCACACAGGAAACCACCTTAACATGAAAAATTGTGACAACCCAACTATAAAGATCAACAATGCACCATATTCTTAGGACTCCTTATATCTTAAGCATAGATGACATGTTAGAATTACATTTGTCCTTAACTTGTTCATCTGATCATGCCTTGTCTGATTGAGTCTTATGGTTGATGAACCGGACATGGGACTGGCAGAAAATAATCATCTAAGTGCCAAGCACCGAACACATAGAATGTTGTTTTGGAGTAAGTTTTGTCTGCAGCCCTTGGGCCCTAGTTTGATTTTGGGCTGTGGTGTACTTCATGTGGTGACTCCATCCCATTAGAGTACATATGGATAAACGGATGTACGGACTGTCTAAATTTCCTTCGTATGAGCAAGCATGCGCCATTTGACAGACCATTGCTCCATCAAGGTTGGCTACCGTCAGAAGAAGAATTCTTCCTGCAAGAAGAATTAAAACGCTTCACTAGGCATGCAGTGTGCCAATTTTGGAAATAAAAGCTGGGCTCCAATTGAATAAAAAGCAAACCTGTTGCAGTAAATATGGACAAGCACACGGAGATGGGACTTGATCATTAAATGACTAACAAAGCAGCTAGCCCCCTAAAAGCCTTGCAGTTATAGGAAATCAGGCACAAAGCTTAAGAAAACAAAACTGCAAACCATGGAATTAACAAAGACTGATTAGGAAGATTTACATTCGTTTCCTTATGGAAACTGTACTGGGATTCACACTGTATTGCCATTGAACCAAGAATTAAAATTCACTTCTAAATTCTTCCAGGCCAAGCAATGCAAATGGCAGCAGCAGTCGCAGTTTGCCTTGTCCTTTTACCCATACATATTGAACATATTTTCTATGAGGGTACAACAATAAAGAGTGTTACAAAGTTATTAATATTACAATAGTCAAGATCATATGTTTCACTTCCAGATTCAGGAGCACCATGTAATTAAAAAGGCAAAAATATTTGGAAGCTTCAAACCGAGAGGGTATACAGTCTCAAACCACTGCTAGCCAAAGTTTGGGTAAGGCAGCCAAACTCGCTTATCAAGAAATACTTTAACAGCAAAGTTGGTATTTATATACCTCCAAAATGTGATAGGCACATAAGTGTGCCTAGCATAACATGACCAACCCCATGAAAGAATGCAGATTAACCACAAATACGATATCTGGCCTGTGTATTTCCATTACTGCAGGGTTGAAAATGGAAATGTAGTGATATACCTACAACTAGAAAAGGGAGAATTGTGGATACTTTACAGCAAGTATTCCTACACTCGCATCTTTTGTGCCACAACATTGCATTACGGTTTATTCAAAATGAATAATCAACCTTTATTGACTTGGCTGACTTTAATTTATTAATTTTATTTTTAAGATGTACCTGTATAGTTATAAATAATACATCCATTAATTCATTTTCTAATTTACTTTAGTAGTCACAGTAAAAATTACAAATCTTAAAAAGGTATAGGTTTCATAGAAGAAATTAATAAGTATTCATAACCTAAAAAATTACCAGTCCATTATATCCACTGAACTAAGTGCAAAACTATAACTATAATAAATGAGCTCTAAGAGACATAGGGTCTTCAGTCTTTTCAGAGGCCAAAGTGATATTCCTCCAAAACACTTAATCAGAAGTGTTCTTAATCAGAACTTTGGCTAAATGTTGCCAAAGATTCTTCAAACCACTGAAATTAATTGGTTTGTTAGCAAATCAACTTGTCCCAATACACTTTGTCAAAGATGTTATTTATCCATCCATCCATTATCCAACTCGCTATATCCCAACACAGGGTCACAGTCTGCTGCAGCCATTTAAACCCAAAAGCAATCATGATTTATTTGAAAATCATGCAGGCTGTGGTTCTGGAGAGCTGACAACCAGTGAATGACCATCTTCAAGTATAATGCATAGAAAGTAGTGATAAAGGGTCTCATGTATAAATGGTGCATACACGCAAACATGTTGCCTAGGCTCATTTCCATGCACAATTGAAGATATATAAAAACTAAACTTTGCATAAAGCCACACACATTGTGCATGTACTTCTCTGCTCGGTTTTGCAAACGGGTGGCAACCAGCTTAAAAGTTGTGCCACTGTTTGTGCAGTCTCCCTTCGTTTTCATATTCACACCCATGATGAGGGATTTATCAAATACACCAAAACTGCATATTGTTTAAAAGTGTAATTCACTTGATTGTAATCATTCTGTAACAATACAATGGTGCACAGAATGGCCAAACTATTCCAACTACCATAGCTGTTTAAGCATTGCTAGAAGACATTGCAAGTGGAAGAATTACAAAAGAGAGCATATTAATAGATGATGACTGGCTTTGAAGTTGATTTTGTTGTCCAAGATATCCTCTGGGAGCAGTGCGCTGAAAAGGAGCCGGCTTTACAAAGGGAGACTTTGAGGAATTGTGCTCTACCTGCTCCTTTGCAAGTTCAGTCCACTGTTGGGTTTTTAGCCACAGGAGCTTTTCAATGTGAACTTGCTGACCAATCAGGTATTTCTCAGTCATCACCGAGTTACGCCATGCCAGCTGTATAGGATGGTATTATATGTCTGGATGACAAGCGGATAAGATTTCCTTACACTGTGGTTGAAGTGTGAAACAAAGAGCAATTCACAGAAAAAGGTTCCAGTTTTCCCAAATGTAATCAGAACGGTCAACTGCACACATATTGCGTGGGCACAGCAGCACCATCACCACCCGGAGTTGCATCCTCGGCATTTGTAATTGTCTGAAACAGAATAAACAGACCATGGGCTGTGACTCATCTTTTCACATTGACTTTGATACCTGACCATTTTTTTTTTTTTTTTTTTATTTCAGGCACTGTGTGACTTTCTGAACTTCAGTGTCTATGCCACCCTATCAATTGATCAACTTCCTTTTATTGCGTGTACCACTGCTTAAGCCAACTAATAGTACTTTTTCCTTGTCTCCACTTTGCATTCACTGAAATTCATTTTAACAAAACACTGAATGGAAGGGGCTATTTATATTGATTTGCATATTCAAATATGTGCAATTCTGGGAGGAGTCGGGGTGGAGCTGTAGGCGCATGCACTTGTGTTAAATTTCATGTTCATTGGGCTTTATAAAGGGAAGTATGTGGAACTCAGAGTATGCAGTTTTATGCATCTGGATTTTTTGTGTGTACACGCACCTTTCCACTTTTGCCCTTGCACCATGTTTTAGCATGAATTCTATGCACGGAGTTATACATGAGGCCCAAGGAATACAAGACATGTTTTGAAAATAAAATAAGCTCATCTCTCCGATATTTCAGGTTTTATGTGCCAAAACCAAATGTAAAAAAGAAACAGGCCAACACAGTGCCAGAAATTGAACTACCTGCAGTTACTACACCTTCGTATAGCATTGGCTCCATCAAGAAGCATGGGGCAGTGGACCTCACAAACAGAAGAGAAGCACTTCTGCCTGATGTCTCATATTTTACATACCATAACAGAATATGGGGAAATGCAGACAGAGGGCAGAGATTGCTGCAGAACTTAGCACAGCTGTTAACTCTTTAAACACCACCCTCTCTGTCTCAGTACTAATAAGCGGGGAGAAAAAGGGGCAGACATGACAGCATTGGAAGATTGGCGCTAATTCAGTAAAAGTGACACAGGATGAGATTTTCAGTCAGGTAATTTGACATGGTGCAGCAATGAGATCAGCGACTGAGGTTGGCAAATCTGACACACCCCATAACAAAACTTTTTGTAATGTGACATCAGTGTTAGCTGTTTATTCATCATTTACACAAACCTTCGAGTAAAGAAGTGCTTCCTCCTTTCTATCTTAAACTCACTATGCTTCAGTTTCCACCAACATTTATGATATAATTTACCATTTAAATATATTAAATGGTATATTAAATTTATATATATTAAGATATCTGATGGATGAAATTTGATGTTTTTGGGAATTGGAGAACTGGAAAAATTTGCAGAGAGGTTCAGCCGTAGTCCACATCACATCCTAATGTAGGGTAATCCATGTATGTGCTTAATTGGTCTTTATATAACTTCTGTTTCTAGTAGAATTTTCTGTAGTTTTGTAAATAGAAACATGCACAAAAAGAACTGTTATCTACATTTCAGTAGGAACATAATGCTCGATTTATATTTAACGGTTTTGAAGATATTATATTGGCATACAGTGAAGCTAAGGGATGATTTAATAAAAAAAAAAAAAAAAACCCACATTCTAACATATCATAAAACCAGAGATCTTAACAACTCCAAAACTAAGCTTTGGATTATCATATGCCTTTAATCTATCATCAGACTAAAAATGAACATTTCTTAAACTTTTTTTCAAAAACCAATCCAATAAAGGTTAAATGCAGTGCTTTATGAATAGTGCTACTTAATTTCTAAATGCACAGGTTCTTAATACATTTATGTCAAACTTAACACCTTAATAAATTTGCTTACTCTTGCCATACAAATAAACTGCAGTTTCTCAGTTCTTGTTCCCAAGCTGTAGTAAGAGCTTCCTTGTCTACTAATGTTCAAGGGCCTCTTGAAGATCTACCATTTCACAAAGCTATTCATAACTACTTAAGCTTACTACCTGCTGCTCCGCTCTGGGATGTTCCACAGATAAACTAATCAAATACCCATTCAACTAACTGCTTTCATTTCATTCCTATACAGTATGTTCTGTCTAGTCTTGCACCTAACAAAAGCATGAAACTCCTTTAGCACGAGTTTAAATTTAGGTATCGCCTGTTAAGTAAAAAAAAACATCCTAGTGCCAACACTTTAGCATTTCAGTGGTTCCTTATGTTACTACAAAGAAATATTCTTTATACATTTTAATACCTACAAACTAATTATTCAGAGTGAACAGGATAGTACTGAAAGAACAGAGCCATAACCAAAAGAATATTTGGGAAAATTAAACCAAGACGTGTACATTTCTGCCATTGACTGCTTAATCATTTTAACAATTAACACACTGAATTACAGACTAAAGTTTAAATTAGCGAATAAAAGTCTGAATATAAATTAATTAAATAAACAAAGTAAGTTAGTCAATATAGTCTTCTTTCAAGGCATTTAGTCTTCCTGCATAACAAAAAAAAAGTCCAAGTGGTAAGCTATTGCATATGGCTCATTTTCTCTTAAAATGGCCGAATTGCATATTTTTTTTTTCCAAAATGACATGTATAAACTATTTTACAATGCATATGTCAATGCAAAAAGTGGATCAATACTTGATGCATTTGGTAAGTTGTTAAGCTTTTCCTCTGTACCCCTTGGCATCTAATGTAAACTGCCAGTGCAGGCAAGGTATAAAAAAAATCAAAATCTATGAATCTATGCTTAGTGTATAATTTTGTGGGGGCAAATAAATATATCAAGTTTGTGAAGAAATTTCTTTAACATGAAAAATACCAGACTTATCCTTTAAGAGGTCTGTGGTCTTCCTGGTTAAAAAAAAAACAAAACCACAGTTGTACTATGGATATGTAACTGTAAATTGCTTTGAGATAATATCATAAAAAAGGCTATGAAAATTTTAACTATAAGGTTCTAAAACAAACACAACAGGGGTGTGGAATGGGTGGAAATAAAAGGAGAAACAACCAGGAATTGGCATCTTAGGAAGTTAACTGAAAAGAAAAGCAGTACTTGTAATTATCTTACAAAAGTAATTTCATATCACTGGCTAACAATTTTCTGCATGTTTCTCTAATAACTGTTATTCAGCAAGGCATGGTCACCAAGGGTGCTGAACAGTAAAGCACAAAGTTAGCAGTTTAAACCCAACCCCCAATTCAGCGTTTATGTCTTGTGTACCCCCACACCCAACCAATTCAAATCATGTTAACATGATACCACTGATAGGTCAAGACAGCTGGTTACATTAACACACAAAAGAAACACATATATAGTGTTTAATGTTATTTTCTGTACATAAAAATATGTATACATACAATTAATAAAGAAGATGCATAACATGCAATGTATATACTGTAACACGCACATGTATTATCTGTGTGTATACACACAGACACAAACACACGCACACACACTTTATAGAGAAAACAGCTTTAATGAAAAGTTGGTTGATTGCACAAGTCAAATTAAAAATGCCTGCCTCTCCAGCTCTATCTACTTATATTTATATCTGTGTGTTTGCGTAACTCAGGAGTCTTCAGAAGATCTACGTTGACCATGGTGATGCCATTCACATGATGCTTAAAGACCTAAAATTAACATTTTTGTCCCCCAGAGATACTACCACCTGGCCTGGGGGGAAGGGGACACTTAAGGCCAACATGAGGTTGCAGGAATCTATCAGATCAGTAACTTTAACATGGACACACACTGAGAGTGTTAACCAACCAGTTGGATCAAGTGTCAACTCAAGGTGAAACGTTTAAGACAAGAGACAGGCAAAAAAAATGGTGATAAGAGCAAAGTGCTGGCATTTACATAAATGAAAGATACTTTTGAATCAATATGATGCCCTCAAACCCCTCCTTGGCTAAACAAAGGGATTTTTTCTCTATTTTTTTTTATTTCACCCTTTTGTAATTTCTTATATTAGGAATTTGTTACTTTCCGCATACCCCTTGGGATCAGATCACTGGGTCAGCCACTCACAGTGCCCCATGTAGCTACTGCAGGTTAAGGACTTTACTAAAGGGGCCAGCAGAGTAGGATCTCTTTTGGTAGTGACAGGGATTTGAACCGGATACCGGCACAGATCCTTAGCCTCAGATGCCACCAAGCATCTAGTGAGAGCCACTGTTATGACACACTATAACAAGCCATGCACGTGACTCAGGTCAGTCTCACCCTCACAACAGTTATCCAAAAAAAAAAAAAAATACCCTTTAGATCTACAAATTTTGCATGGCACAGACATCATTGTGCATATATTTTCAATGAACTTAATATAATCCAAGTAAAAATACATAAGGCAACTAAGCAAAGCAAGTAAAAACTATTGTTTAAGCAAACAAACTCAAAAGTTTGGAAATGAGGCACAGTATGGAAAATTTTAAAATTATCACTTAACAAGAAAATAGTAAAGCAAAAATTCAAGCGAATTGAGAATGCGGTGATCTCAGAATTTTACCTGTTAAACAAATAAAGACCCAAATGCTTTATCCATAAGCCTCAATTAAAATCTCACCTCCTAACAAATACATCAGTGAGACATTAAATCACAACTACTACCTATATATGTATTTTTTTCCTCTACCATGAAAGGATTTTCTCCATAAAGTGGTCACAGGGAAATGAAAGCGACAAACTTGACAGCAGGTATTAAATGGCGCTCAGCATTCCATTGCAGGCCTGAGACAATTTGTAGCCTCAGCTCTACAGACACACACAATAACCTTACCCCAGCCCTCTCAGGCAAAGGCCCTTGCGCCACAAAGCCTTCCCGCTGAGAGAGGCGGGGAGCGATAACCTCAGGCGTCAAGCCTCCGTGAAACAAACCCCCTTCCACACTATCACAAAAGCAACCCTGCGTTCTCTGAAGACAACCCAGCACCATCTGTCCTACAAGTCTATGAGAACAACCATAGCCATCAACTGTGGGCACCACCCCTACCACTCTCCATTTTAAGTTTCCACCAAGAGACCATCAGTCCGAGTCATTTGGCCGCAGAGCCACGCTTGCATTTTAATAAGTGGTAGCATTAAGAATGGAAAGGCTGGGGAAAAAGTCTCACCCATGCCTATAACCCCATTCTTTTAACCCCTATTGTTCCATTCTATATATAAAACTACAAAAAAATAATCGGCTACTGGCTATGCTGCAGGTACAATTAAAAAGGTGGCAAATCAATGTTATGCTTTATCTGGAATGCCAGAAGGGGTAATTTGTTATGCTACAGGCACCATGAAAAGGTGCTACATAAAGTGGTTATTACAAGCCAGATGTTATAAAATGGGTAACTTGGTCTGCAGTAGGCACCAATGAATAAGATACTATACATAGAGGGGATTCATTCAGTTGGTGCTACAGAATGGTGATGCCAGCACCAATATAGACGAGACACCATGAAAAAGTATTATATACAGTAACACTGATATACCAGAGTGTTAAATGTACAAAAGGCTTGTTATCCTCTAGACATTATTTAAGAAGAAGAAAAAAAAATCTGCAGCGGTTTGCTACAGGCACAATAAAAATATGACAAAAAACATCTGACATTAGGGCTAGTGGACTAAACTGCATAAATTGATATGCAATGGTCATCATGAAAAAGGTGACTATTGTAAAACATGGTTTTACTAGAGAGGAGCATTATGAACTGGGTATATTTAAAATGTTATAAAAATGGGTAAATTGGTCTGCAGTAAGCACTGAAGAATAAGACACTACACACAGGGGTAGTGATTCATTAAGGAGTTGCCAGCACCAATGTGGTAAAATCAGTAACTAAGATGTTCAGACACCATGAAAAAGAACTATGTAAACACTGCTATACCAGAGTAAGTGTTAAGAAATGTATACAAGACCTGCTATAACTAGACATTGGGATAAATTCATGGGCATTTTGGTACAGGCACAATAAAAGGTGACATCAAATAACTAGCATTACAGCCAGGTGAAGCCATTACTCTTGGCCAATGTATCAGGAGCTCTTCAACTTAAAAGTGCAAACGCATATGAATGGGTTTCAGATGGTGGGCTATTGATTTAACAATATTATGTTGGAAAATGCGTATCTTTTTGTCATTTTGAACATTCAACTGATTGACTTTATGTGAATTATAGGGCACGAGTAACAGTTTTTTTTTTGCCAAACCCCAGGACATTTTGATGTTGTTTGCCGTTTCCAGTGTTGGCCACCATCCGTTTCTTTGAAGCACAAACTTTGTTCTCTTCATTCTGCATGAAAACATGACATTAAAAAAATGTTCACAGCCATCACAACTACAAAGTAAATGAGGTAAGCAATATATATATATATATATATATATATATATATATATAAAATTGGGGTGGAACAATCCTTTAAGAAATCTTGTCAAGAACATTTTGCTTACACTAGTGGCAGATTTTAGGATAAGGAGGAAAGGCATGGGAGGAACATTGAGAATACTTAGCGAGCAACACACAGCATAAATTTAAAGATATTTGGTGTTACCAGAGCTAGTATATAATAAAAATATAAGTTATTAGGGAGCAATGTGCAATAGATAAACTGCTCCACTGGCTACAACAAAAAGATGCTAACACAGATGTAATGTCAGAGGTTGTGTTGTGAAATCAAGTATTAGGTGACAATGTAAGAACCATGAGAATCCAAATAAAAGAAAAAAAATTAAAACACACACACACACACTGCTTACATGGTAAAATGGGTAGGTTTCTACAGTTATTATTAAAACAGTAGTTACAAGGGGTGAACTGGAGAACTTAGCATATCTCTAGTGTCTATAACTTTATATGTAAAGTGGTCATATCATGATAAATCATTACATTATTTGATAGTAAGGCCAGAAGTCCATGTAACCGTCGTCATCAAGTCCTTCCATAAAAACCTTGAATACAATGAGGACTGATCATTTATGTTAGGTAGAATGCCTAGAGGTGGCTGTGCTGTCTCATGGCCTGGAACCCTTGCAGATTTTTTTTTTTTCTCCAGTCGTCTGCAGTTTTTTTTTCCCTTTCTTCATCATGTAAATCACTTTGAGCTACATTATTTGTATGAAAATGTGCTATATAAATAAATGTTGATGACACCAGAGCCTGGGAGGCAAAGTGTGTGATCCTGAGTAAAGGTAAAAATAATGGTTATCCAAAAAAGACAGTAAATTGATACTTTTGCCCACCCTGAAAATGTGCTATATATAAAAAAAAAAAAAAAAAAGGACAATTCATTATACGTATTGTGACTTCTGTCTGATGACCAGTCCAATGTCCAAGCCATTGCACGTGACTGCATTCCCACTCGTTTCAAAATTTGGTTATGTTGTATACCCAAAATGCTTTGCCCTCCTCGTAAGCAATGATGTACGTTAGGGATATTCTCTACTAGTCTAGGAGGACCACCATGGCCGCATGTTTTCATTCCTGCCAGTTTCCTAATTAGAAGACAGTCCTTACTGATAATTAAACATGACATTTAACTATATGCCTTAGTAGTGTTTTGATTCATCCAAGACAATTTTTAAATATAGTGTGGAGTTTCCTTTTCTGAGACTTATCCATATGTTTTGTGGAACAGAACAGATCTGTACTTGAGATCCTTCCTTTTTCTCTCTTTTGTTTCAAAACATTTTAACAACACAGATACTTCATTATGTACAATCAAAATAGTAAATGGAACAAAGTTAAATGGAGAGTTGGTGGTTTCTGTTGTTGTTTAACTATGTCTGGTTAAGAAAACCAGAATCCAAATGCAGCTGCTTAAAACTAAAAGACACTTTAGGGTTCAGAATTATAACAAATGAGTTAACTAAAATTAAGTCCCAAACCATATTGCTCCAACACCAAATAAATGGGTACAAATTTAACAAATTGGCTGAGGTGAAAACCAGCAGCCACTCTGGCCCTCCAGTACCATGAGTGGGAATCCCTGGTCTACAATGCAATTAAATTTTGTATAGGACGAATGAAAACCGTATCAAACAATATATTTAAACACCAGATCTCATGATCAGAAAGGACAGCCTAACTGGGAAACTGTTTGGAATGAAATTGTGCAGTCACAGCGAGTGAATAATCCTGGGAATAGATTATACAATCTGAAAGATGTGATATTTAAAATGGTCATGTCATTAAACAGTATTAAATTAAATGATCACACCAGAGCCTGGAGGTGAAATGAGATGTGCCAAGTTATAAGCACAATAAAAAGGTAAAAAATAATTGTTATCCTGAAATTAGCAATTGGCATTTTCACCCACCTTGAAAAAGTTGCTATATAAAAATGTCGGTTCAGTATATGTTATCGTGGCGTCTGTCTGATGACCGGTCAGTACACGTTGCAATCTGCACGAGTGAGCGTTGGCCTCCACCACACTTCTCTCCATTCCCACTCGTTTCCAAATTCGATTATACTGCTTACCCAAAATGCTTTGGGCCAGCGTCCCCGTAAGTGACGCTATATATCATCAGAAAGATTGCCCATCACCCACACAACCTTCGAGTTCAGCAACACTTAATATTTTTCGGGGAGATCGGGGTGGGGAAGTGGGTAATCAATACCCCACACAAAAGGCCACATACATGAATGACTGCATGCTCCGAATTAAGCATTTTTTTCACTTAACCTAAAACACTCGTACAATATTTAGAAGATCTGGGGGATAGAACCCACACTTTGTTGCCAGCATTGGACCGATTCCTTCATCAGCCCAAATGAGGGGCGAGCCTTGGGGATCAGAGGGTCCCATCTCAGAAAAGGATCACTGGGTTCCCCATTTTGACGCTGAGGCCACTATCACGTGACGCAGGAAAAACTGGGCCAGTGTTACGCTTCGCGGTACGAAGTGTATATAAACAAGCACAAAACAAAACGGGAGGGTTGATAATTTCCACCCAGAACATCAGTTTAAAACAGACGTTAACCGAATACTCTCGGCGATTCGCCAAACCGTCGAAATGAACCGAAAGCGAAAGCGACGCTCGCAGAGCAGACAGGCCGGTCAGCCGGCGACACCTCCTAGCCCTAAGACGGCCCCGCTCCCCCGCGCACTCACCGGCAGTCTCCCGGAGGGGCAGCGAGCTGCTTTGTTTTCTGGCCCGTGTGGCGTCGCGTACAGACAGGCTAGCCGTGCCTCACAGCCGGACATGCTTCCAAGCTGAGTAAAGAAGCCGCTTGCCACAGTTTGCAACTCCGGACTGCACAGCTCCGCCTTGGCATCGCTTCCAATCTTCGCGTGGGCCGCCGCCGTTGCTGCTCCGAGTGTAGGGCCGCTGCCTGCAGGCGAGACCCCCTTAGGTATCCGTATCATCCTGGAGTGCGCAGTTCCTCTTTTGCCGCAGTTTGCTAATTAATAGGTGTGCATAAATGGAGGAGGAGGGCGACAAACCCAATCCCAGTGCGTATCAATACGTTTTACCGGGATTTAAAGATCTTCAGATAGTCGGATTTGTTCACCTTTAAAATGCCAGTATACGCAACAAAACTAGCAAGACTTCGTGTTAGTGTTCACGTTTATAACGATCGCCACTGGCGTCGGAGCCTCCACTGACGAACAGCTTATCTCCTGACATCAGTCCGGGACGTCAGTAAAGACAAAGGAAGCAAGTCAACTTTCAATCGATATTTTCTTTATAAATGTATTCTGCTCCTCGGCAATATATACATCAGCAGACTCTGTAGGGTCTATTCTAAGCCCTCGCGGGTTTTACAAACTCGACAGAGCTGCTATTGTTGTAGGATGGATCGGATTTTGACTGGAAGTCGCTTAGCTCTCCGTATTCCTCTTGCCCTAGTTCAGACCCACCAGCTGATCTCGGAGTTGCTGTTTTTAGCGCCAAAGTGCTTGCCGCGAAATTCACAACTCCCGCGGTTAGAGTCGCGTTGTGATTGGACGCCCGGTCAAAGGAAATGCTCGAGCTATAGTATCTTATTTGCATATAACGATTTCCGCCTTCCGGGTCCTATCTTCAGCGAGCTACCAGTTTGACGTGCGACGGATGATGGCTGGGTTCAGTTGCCACAGGAGTAATACGATCTGATAACTCAAACGTATTATGACAGAGACAGGCATTTTTTATTGATTCGAGATTTTTTTCTGCTTCTCCTCAGAAAAACTGTATAGCATCCGGCTGACGAAGGGGTGATTTGCTGTAATAATAAATGTTCAAGTAAAATGTTTGATTGATGAAGGTCGTGCAGAGGTTATATTGTGGCTGTTGAGACGTGCGATAACATTCTGAAACCCCCTTAATCCAGTTCAGGGTTGGGGGTGGGGTGGAAAGCCAGAGCCCATCGCAAGCAACACGTCCCCTAAAAAAAAAAAAATGGAAACGCCAGTTAACCTAATCTACCGGTCGTGGGTGATTTAGAAAGAAATCCCAAACAGACACTGAAAGAAGAAGCACACGCCACACATATAACGACCGACAGATTTGTTAAATTTTATTTTAGCATGAATTTTTGTAGGTGGTTATTTCCTTCTATGACAAGTTTTGAGTTTGCGGCAGAATCATATAAGGAGTTTTTTGGATGAGCTCTTTTAAAAACGTTAAACAAGGTATTTTGAATTTTTACAGAAGATACTATAGGCCTATACATGTTAAATGTAAAGTTTACAAGCAAGAATAGTTTTATAGTTAATTATAATGAAGTCACTATTCAGGGAGTGGATTGTAGAGGTGTTGCACATCAATGACAGGCAGGATTGGTCTAGAAATGTAGAGATCCCTTTCCAGGTACTGTATGTTGGGCATGCAGTGGGTGTCAAAAAAAAGGGGGTCAATACAAAACACAGAACAAAGCACAAGTAATCCTCAATACAGTAGATAGATAGATGGATACTTTATTAATCCCAAGGGGAAATTCACATTTTTTTAGATAGATAATATAATAATAATAGTATAATAGTAAAATAAAAATATTACAAGTACAGAGCAGAATTTAGCAGTAGATGATATCACATAATATGATTTGGATTTGTTTAGAGTCTTGGAGACCTCAGCCATCAAGCTGCATCCCCCAATTTTGTTATTTTTCCTTACAACCCTGGATTATTTAATGTGGGTACTGACATCCTTCACATGCTGTACAACTCTGATGGCCAGTGTGGTTTTCTATGCTGTGGTGTGCTGTGCTGGTAACATCACTTCCAAGAGAGGCCCACTGAATCAACAATCTAATAAAGGTGACAGGCACAGTTATGGGACACACTCTGGACCCTCTTAAGATAGTAACAAAGGAAAGAATTAAAACAGACTGCAAGCAGGTCCTCCAACTTACAGGAAAAACCTGGGGGTTGGTGGCAGGATTGGCACTCCAGCAACCATAAAAAAACCCACACTGTTCCGATGTGGTGCTGAGGTGTCACTCGCTTCACTCGGGTCCCAATCCAGGTGGAATGTCATCTGGTAGATGTGGCAACACACTATCAGCGCATGCTCCCTCTCTCTCTGAGTGCCATTGTGAGCAAATCTGTACATCCTCCCTCTGACACACTAACACTGAGGACTTTCAGCCAACAAATTATCAGCAGAAGTGTGCCAAGAAATGTGACTGGGGCCCCTTTATACCAACAGTAATATGTCTTTATAATGCCTCTCTACAACTAACTTCCAAGTCAGAAGTTTTTTTTCTTTTCCTTCTGGTGTATACTGTATATTTATTTATTTATTGAACTTCTGTAAAAAGCCATATTTCTCCCTGTGGACCAATAAAGTTATCTATCTATCTATCTATCTATCTATCTATCTATCTATCTATCTATCTATCTATCTATCTATCTATCTATCTTTCTGCCAAGCCATTAGCAATATAAAAGTCAATAATCATTATGTGTACTATGAACAAGTTACAGACATCAAGGCTCCTCCTAGTTAACTATGTTAGATACATTTTCACAGCTTGTGTTTTATGTTCTCCTCAGGCTGTACTAGATCCAGACAAACTAAATGGGCTCTGTTACCTGATTATTTTCTATTATGTTCTAGCTGGACAGTGTGGTGAGTTGTGCAGCTGCTTCAGTGTTTAGGGAGCAGGGTATAATTCATTTCAAGATCAATGTCTGTATTATACATGAATGTTTTCCCCTTTTTCATGTGTGTTTCATCCAGAATACCAAAGTTGTGCTTGTTAGGTGGATTGTTGGCTTTAAATTATTGTACAGTATTATGTTTGGAATAAACACGTGGAAGTAACTGTGGCCTAGCTCATTCTTCTTCGTTCTGGTGGTTGCTGGTATGTAAGCTACATGTAAGCCTCTGCGACATCTCCCTTTTTTTAATTTGCAAGACCACTGGAGCCTGTCCCAGCAGTCATTGGGCACAAGACAAGAAAAATATCTGGATAGTGCACCAGTCCATCACAGGATGAGCACACACATACACACTACTCACCAATTAAGTAATGCCATTTCTCTTGACCTTTATGTCTTTGGACGGTGGGAGGAAACTATACAGGAGCCAAATATTTTATATAGTGCCTTTCTATAGTGAAATCATACTAAGGTGCTTCTGAAATATAGAACAATAGTGTTTTTCTTTCCATTTCAAAAATGGAACAAAGAGAAGCTGAGTTACTCATTAAAGGGAGTCATGTAGTGAGGTGCAGTACAGGACAGAAACGGGCAACTTTGTGCTTTATGGTCTGTGAGATATGGCTGGCCATTCATCCCGGCCAATACTCCCAGGCCGCTCGATGGAGCCCTCCTTGCAATGTGGAAATGCCCCGAATTCCAGCTGGGCATCATGGACTATGGAGTTTTAATACACAACCCTGCTGGATAACGTCGGGGCCGCTGCAGGGAGACATAGAGACGTTTAATTTCCATACAGCCCAGAAGTAAATCCCAGTCACATGGTTGGAAGAAATAAAGTGTTTCTGGGCTGATGAAGAAAAGGAGTTTTCGTTTGACCCGGAAGTGCTGGGTAATTACATGGACTGAGGGCTTAGAAGCACTTCCGGGTCATGGACTATAAAGGACTGTGGGAAATCCCAGACGGGCGAGCTGAGCTGGGTGGAAGGGTGGCAACGCATCTGGGAGAGTGGAGGACTGTTTATTTGTGTTGATTTATTGGAGTATTGTGGAGTGGTGGTGCTTTGTGCACTTATTTATAATAATAAATTCAATATTTGGATTTTATCTGGTGTCTGGCGTTTGATCCGAGGGTTCAAGGGAGTGAGAGCGCCCCCTATCTATCACAGGTCCTATATTGCCTGTCTGTGTATTCAAAAGGTGCATCTCCATCCATTGGAGTTTCTTGTACCTTTCATATTTTCTTTACTACATGTAGAAAAAGTTCTTCACTAAGCAATCAATCACTGAAAATAAACCAATAAACTTGTACATGAATGTTTCAGTAAAAGGTAAGATAAACAGAGACAGTTCTTGTTTATTTATTATAGGCCTTTCTGTTAAATAAAATCATTAGATCCAAAATGACTTGATTTTTGTAAATAAGTAGCAAGAAGGAAATGTTCACTTTGCATATGTTTGGTGCATATTAGAGTCACTTATGGTCAAGCTCATTCTCTTTAGTTCTGGTGGCTCGTGGTTTCCATTTAAGCATTGGTAGCTGCAACCTGCATTTAATTAATCCATACAGATTTTTTTGACCTTTACATCCATTTAAATTGTCGCACAGAATTAGACATAATATCAGAAGCATCAGGCACAGGGACATTCAGCAGTAGATGGAGTGATTGATACACACACACCCACATTCACTCACAGTGGACAAGCTTAGATTTGCTAATCTGCATGGCTTTGGGATGTGAGAAGAATCTTTGAATCAAGATATCTCGAGCTACAAGACACCCACATTTACCACACTGGCACCATGCTAACCTAAAAGTCTAAAAAGAAAGAAAAACAGTAAAACTACCTCCCCAAGCTTGCAGGGGCCAAAGATGAGAGCTAGCATTAAGTAGAATGACACAATCAAACATTGACCCATACTGGGACAATTTAGAGTAGTGAATTTGAGAATACTGACCATGGCACTGTCTGCGTGAAGTCTACACATTCTTTTTGTGACGCTGTGTGCGTTTTTCTCAAGGTATTTCAGTTTTCATACCACAATGAAAATGATGGAGTGCAGGTGTGTGTGAGGGAGTGTGCCCTGTGATGGACTGGCATTATTTAGCTCCTTGTTCATCACTGGTTTCTGTGTTGTCTTTGATAATGCCAGTAGTCCTTGACCCCATGACCTATGACTTTGAAATGGATAAGCATATATTTGAAAAAGTTACGTTGTAATTAATTGGACACCTGAACTCTCCGAAATGAACATTTAAAAAATTAACTCCATAGTTTTCATAACGGATGGACAGATTGATGAAAGTTAACCCAACATGCACATCTTTACACGTGGGATTAAACTGGAAGGTCTATAGAAATTCCCATAACGTTGATGATGCTAGATATTGAACCACTAGAAGTTGTAAAAACGCAATACGGATGGCCGCATCCTTATGTCACCCACACAATATACTTCTGTGAATGAAAAACATTACATACTTCGTACTTCTTCACCTGTAAAATCTTAGAACACAATAGAAACACTGTCTACCATTAGGTGACATATTACAGTTTTTTTTACAATTGCTAAAGCACAATTTTGACAACAAGGCTCATTGTTGCAAATCATTTAGCACAATTCACAAAACACCTCACATATCCTGCAAAATGAAACACTGCAACCAAAACTACATATATAATTATCATAATCAAACTACTGCACTAAATGGCACACATGTCAGTTATATCACCAGATTTTTGTCTAACCAACTACACACTGTTGGGCAAAATGAAAAGCACTCTCATCTTTAGTATGCTCTGCCACAATACTAAAATAGTCCAAATTGTAGAAAATTAGAGTGTTCACATGCACAGAAATATTTGCAGATACACACACATGCATTTATTTTTTTATTTTTCACCAAACAAGTCAGTGCAACATATGCACAGCAGATATATTTACATTGGAGCGAACAAAAATATGCTCAGAAAAAACAGTAAACTGAAAAAGAAAATGTGCAGAAGAAATATATAGAAAAAAAAGAGGCAAGAAAAATGATTAGGCAGCATCTTGCCTCTCAGCTGGGTCTGGCCACAATGCCTCGTCCACATCACAGGCAATATCTTCCCTTGCCAGACATAGAGGGAAGAAGCGCCTTGAGTGCCTTATCCATCCCTGAATCGCACCCACATCAATTTCATCACATGCCTCTTCCATAGCCTGCACAAGAGGCATGTGCACATAGGGCTGCCGGTCGTATACCTTCCACCGCCATGTCGAAAAGTACTCTTCTATGGGGTTCAGAAATGGTGAGAATGGAGGGAGGTATTGCACGAGAAACAGTGGGTGGTCAGCAAACCAATTTTGGACTGGGGCTGCATGATGAAAGCTCACGTTGTCCCATACTACAACATACCGGGTGCATGGTCTGCATCATTCATACGCTCTGGTGGAATGAGAATGTTATGGAGTCTGTCCAGAAATGTTAGAATATGGCCTGTGTTGTATGGTCCAAGGTTGGCATGACGGTGGAGGACACCATGCATATTGGAGATGGCAGCGCACATTGTGATGTTCCCACCACGTTGGCCAGGAACATCTATAATGGCTCTGTGGCCAATGACGTTTCTTCCCCTTCTTCTGGTCTTTGCTAGGTTGAAACCAGCCTCATCTATGAAGATGAACTCATGTGGGATTGCATGAGCATCCATTTCCAGTACTCCCTGAAAACAATGAACTAAAATCAGTCAATATGGTGTTATCCAGTACACTGGGAAACAATGTTGCGTGTAATGTGCTGCAGTCAATATTGTACTTACATCCACATATACTCGTCTGAGCTCTTTGTTTCTTTGAGAGTTTCTCTCAAAAGGCACCTTATACAATTGTTTCAGGCTGATTTGGTTTCGCTTGAGAATGCGAGCCAATGTGGACAGACTGACTCGTTGAATGTTGGTGAATATGGTGTTGTCTTGGATGATGTTGCTTTGAATTTCTCTTAATCTGATTTCATTATTCTCCAAGACCAAGTTTACAATGGCAGCTTCCTGTACCCCTGTGAACATTTCGCCCCTTCCTCCACCATGGTTGCATCTCTCAGTCCTTTACAAAAACAAAAAACAAAAATATAGGGCTTGGACAATGCAGCCTAAAGATTCCCCCACAGTAGAGTAAATTGGACAGGAAACTTGTACAGTTAGTGTATGACATTAGCCATTCATGAAGTACACAGGTGTCACCCAACTGATACACTATGACATGGGGTGTACTACACAGTGTGAAAGACATTTTGGTTGCATACCTGTGCTCCAGACTAAATGTCCGGATGACAGAGGCGACAGTAAAATGGCTCAAGTTGGGCTGCACTCTACGTCCAGCCTCTTGCATTGTCAGCCCATGGTTGATGACATGATCAACTAAGGTTGCTCTGATTTCATTTGACAGTTGTTGTCTTCTTCGCCCATGACCTCCTATACCAGCTCTACCCCTACCTCTCACTCTTCCTCCCCCTCTCATCCTCACCCTCCCTCTTCCTCTTCCTCTTCCTCTCTCTGCAATGTCTTCCATTGTTCTTGAAAAAAAGGTGCTCACCTGTGGTCTTTTTATAGTGCTTACTTCCTGATTGAAGTGGTAACAATTAACCATTGAGGTGTTTGGCCAGGTGGCACATATATTGGCCAATTAGCTCATGTTCTGTCCTTTTGAATGGCAGTGTGTTGTAATGGCAAACATGTGACTTTATGTCAGATTGTTGTGTCTTATGCAGAGAACCGTGTTCAGTGCATTTAGAAAGTGCCATTTTGAATTGCAACATGTGTGTAAAGCAGGAAATGTGTTTAGAGTTTTAGAGACTTGAGAAGAGGTTTTGCTCTCTGTGTGTCAGTTTGAATAATTGTGCTATGCATGTCATTTTTGTGTGTTAGCAATTGTGAAAAACTGTAATTTACCAGATTTTAGAAAATGCATTCATCTAATTAGTTGCTTTGTTTCAGTTCTTTTTCTGTAGAGTCATTGGTCTGCCTAAGCTTTCAATTAAGGTTTGTAAGGACTGAAGCAAGCTGTGTTCTGAGCTGTGAGTCGGTTAAAGGAATAGAAAATTGGCATCTTACTTTATTTATCTCAAAGCTTTTAGCACATAAAACTCTCTGCTTGCCTGTTGTTAATTATATTTTCATTTTAAGAATTTTTGAGTCAACAGATTGTCTCTATTAATTGCTTATAGTCTCTTTTAAAAATGACAATTACAGAAAAGTGGCCATGTGTACAGATAACGTTACATACATACTTGTATGCACATTGTGAAGTGGCTGTATAGTAACAGACATACTGAAGTCAATAAGAGAGCAAAACTTTAGTTAAAAAAGAGTAGTAAATTAAACTATGAATAAAACCCATCTCTTTGTTAATTTCCATAGAAAGTGAAAATAAACCGTTTGGAATGTTTTGCCTATTTAAAAATATTAAACATAGAATATACAGCATGCTTAGCTGCTCAGGTGGTGAAATTAATGTCAGGAATACATGCTGAATTTGCTAATATACTAAACAAACAGGCAACTGCAAGGACCAGAATCAAGTTTAGGGATGATAATCAACCACTTAAGCTTTATTCTGTATGTATACCAGTGATGTATAGAGCAGATTATGAGCTTTTGGTCACAATGGTCGACAGAGGTTGCAGGTTTTCTTTGCAACAAAATGTTTTTGCTTGTTTCTGACATCAGATTACATACTCAGAAAGTTTGGTTTTAAGGATTTCCCAAATTTTTATCCAAATTTGCGCCTGCTTATTCTGATGCAGTGTCATGTGTTGTAGCAGAGCCTATCATGACTACATCTGCTGAAGGATATATAATAATATACAGTATTATACACTACCATTTAACAGTTTTAGAACACCTCTGTTTTTCCAGTTTTTCTTCAAATTGAATCAGCTGAAATGCAATGAATGACCTAAAATGGTGAAAAGGTAACCAGTAAACTGTGAGGGGTTTAAATTTAATGGGTTATTAAGTAATCATCAGAAGTTGGACACCTGTGCAAATGGTTCGCTTCAACTTGCCAGACTTAATTTACTTTTATTACAGCAGAACATCTGTAGGTTTCCCTGAAGAACGCCTATTTGGTAATAATCTGAAATTTCCTTTTTTTCAGTTTTTGTTAACCTAAACTTTAAATTTAAATTTAGGTTGGAGAAAAACTGAGGTGTTCTAAAACTTTTGATCGGTAGTGTAGCTATGTAGGCATCAGGTATTCCATCCATCCATCCATTTTCCAACCCGAACACCCGAATCCGAACACAGGGTCATGGGGGTCTGCTGGAGCCAATCCCAGCCAACACAGGGCACAAGGCAGGAACCAATCCCGGGAACCCACCGCAGGGTATCAGGTATTATGTATTGCAAAGTTATAATTAGCCATGGTACATAGTAATACATATCACATAGTAGTATAGTCCTATTAATTGTTATTAAAGATGATGCTGGCCTTGTGTGAAGGGAGGAAGTTAGTTCAACTGCAGGATCCATGCAAGAGCCAAGAGAGGGTTGTACATCTGGGTACCTGACAGAGGCATCTACAGCTGAGAGGAATAAAGAAAGAAAAACACAGACATATGAAAAAATGTAGAGAAGTCAATCACAAGCTTTGATTACTTTCCACTGCCCCAGTCCAAAGATCTTGATCTGTTTTTCTGTTATCTCCTCCAGTAATCCCCAAGATAGAGTGTGTTGTTGATGTGATGAAAGTGATTGAAAAACGTGAACTTCAACTAGCAAGAGTACAAAGCTGAAGCTACCTGTACCCTATAAGGCAATACTCCTGGCCATGACATCTACATGACTGCATTGAAAAGAGCAATAGACAGCAGATTTAGGAGTTGTATGTCTCTTTTCTTTTGTTGGGGTTACCATGGTAGCCTAATAATAATGCCCCCCCCCCCCCCCATCAAAGAGTGTGTGTGTGCAGGTCTGTTGAAGTATGAACCCACCTAAAGAAAGGTGCCAGTCCAGTGCAAGGAGAACACACTCACACGTATACCGATATTAGTCATCCTAGCCTGCACATCTTTGGGATATGCAATAAAAAACAAAGCATCTGAATTTGGGACTCTGGAACTGAGGGGCATTGGTGCTATCCACTGCATCTCACACATTGCTTATGACTTTCCATTACACATTTGTAAAATATGTAAAAGAAAATGTGATTGAAATATATTGTTTCTATATAACAAACTATAAGATATTGTAAATTTTGACAATGCCCTTTGTGATCTTATATGGCACAACCACTAATCAAACATGTTTCCAAATTTGTAGTCAAAATGTCAATTTTTTCATAAACTTCATAGCCCTGGTCAAAACTGCTTGTTCATTCATAGTATTATTGTTACTTTTCTTTCATCTGAATGATTTTTGTTTGGTTAATCTGCACTATGCAGACTCAAATGAGAACAAGAGCAACAACAGCAAGTGTGCTGCCCCACTACAGGAATTGGTCTTTGCCACTGTGTTAGCTTATCAGAACAGGATATCCTTTATAGAGCCATTCACCCCTAATAGTGTGCCAAAAAGTCAGTGAAGGATATGAGGGACTATAATTCTTGAACATAACTCAGGTTCACTAAATGTCTTATATGAAACAAAACAGTTCCTTGTCATATTTTACATGATCTGTTAAAGTGTAGCCAGTCACCAAATTTATAAACGCTCATAAACTATAAATGAATACAATGTACATCTGAAAGATGTGTGATAGTTAGCACAGATCCCTCACAGCTCCAGTCATGTTTGTGTACACATCATACTCTGTTTGCACCTCAATCACATGTACATTTGGTTAGTTGGTACTGCAGCTCTAAACTGGCCCATGTATAAGTGACTGTGGGTGTTACTGTGGCACAGAGGTTAGCACTTCTGCTTCATAGCTCCAGACATAGTCAAAAAAAGTAAAAAAAAAGTCAAAAGTGAACTTTATTGTCATCTCAACCATATACAAGTATACAGATAGACGAAATTGCGAAGCTCAGGGTTCACAGTGTAACAACATGACATGCAAATGATAAATTAAAAATAGAATTAAAATTTAAAAATGTAAAAATTTAAAATTAAAACACAAACAAGACAAGACATTGTGCAAAGATAGGACAAAGAAGTAGCAGCAATATTGATGCGTAAGATATGTCCATCCATCCATTTTCCAACCCGCTGAATCCAAACACAGGGTCACGGGGATCTGCTGGAGCCAATCCCAGGGCACAAGGCAGGAACCAATCCTGGGCAGGGTGCCAACCCACCGCAGGACACACACAAACACACACTAGTGCCAATTTAGAATCACCAATCCACCTAACCTGCATGTCTTTGGACTGTGGGAGGAAACCCACGCAGACACGGGGAGAACATGTAAACTCCATGCAGGGAGGACCCGGGAAGTGAACCCAGGTCTCCTAACTGCGAGGCAGCAGCGCTACCACTGCACCACCGTGTGTAAGATATGTAATACAGTATAATAAATAAATAGTAAATAATAGATATACAGTAGATAAAACAGAAATGATCAGTGTATGATAATAGTTGTTTAAGACATGTGTAAACAATGACAGGTCAGAATGTTTCACAGTAGAAGGATAACAAGAGTGTCAAAATACTTAAAGGTCAGTATGAGATTTTCAGTTCTTTTTCTACATGCACACTCGTCTTTGCAGGACAGTGGCTCGCATGTATAAAAGTTCTGTTTTTAGAGGTGGTTGAGGCCGTGTGGAAGGTCCCAGGGGGCAGCCTGGTGTTAAGGTTTCATCCTCAGAGATATGTCCATCCATCCATTTTCTAACCCGCTGAATCCGAACACAGGGTCACGGGGGTCTGCTGGAGCCAATTCCAGCCAACACAGGGCATAAGGCAGGAACCAATCCTGGGCAGGGTGCCAACCTCAGAGATATGTACATTGGGTTATTGGTACAATATCTCTAAATTGAGTGAGCCAGAACAAGTATATGCGATTGGCACAGTGATTAGCTTTACTACCTCAGCTCCTGGGGCTTAAGGCCTGTTTCTAACTTGGCCACTGTCTGTATGCAGTTTGCACTGGCTGTTTATGGCTATCTTTGGTTATCTCCACATTGTAAACATATTGCATGCATACAAATTGTAGTTTAACTGCTGTTTTTGAATTGTCTGCGCGTGTGTTTTGGGAGGGGGGTGCTCAGTTAAGAACATGTGTCCCAACCAGGGTTTGTTACAATCTTGAGCCTAATGCTGTTAGGATAGTCCCCAGAACCTGAGCGAATGGATGGATGAGTGAGTGTGACAGTGCACTGTGATTTGCTGTCATCCCAACCTAAGGGGCATAACAGGTTTAGTATTAAATGATTATCTCACTATTTTTGCAATTCTGATACTAGCTTACAGTGTAAATATAAGAATGTCTTCCCTGAATCCCATGCCCAGACCAATGCTAAGGACACAGGAATTATCATACCTCGTGGGTTTACTTGTAATACAACACAAGGGAGAGAGGGAGGAATTAACAAAAATCCATCCATCCATTATCCAACCCGCTATATCCTAATTACAGGGTCACGGGGGTCTGCTGGAGCCAATCCCAGCCAACACAGGGTGCAAGGCAGGAAACAAACCCCGGGCAGGGCACACACGCACACCAAGCACACACTAGGGACAATTTAGAATCGTCAATCCACCTAACCTGCATGTCTTTGGACTGTGGGAGGAAACCGGAGCGCCCGGAGAAAAACCAATGGCGACACGAGGAGAACCTGGGTCTCCTAACTGCGAGGCAGCAGCGCTACCCACTGCGCCACCGTGGCGCCATAAACAAAAATAGAACTCAAAATATCAAAGGAAGGTAGACATGACAGAACTAATTAGGCCTTCCTTATGGTTCTGCTTTTACAGGTTTTTGCCTATTAATGAGCTGGCATGGCTCATTCAGTTCTGCCATCTCTTAGGTATCACTAAACACATCCTTCTTACTTACAAATACAACACCTCTCCCCAATATGCCATATTTTAAGTTGCATGAACGGTTAATTTGCATATGAAATGTTGTGGAAATAGGGTCTGCCATTTTTGCATTGTTAGCAATCAAATTAACTGATTGCAATTTTATTTACATGAAAAGGCAGCAAAAGAGAGAGATTTGGACCATTTATAGATCTTACTTTGGGGAACTATGAAGGCACAGTAGTACACTGCAGGTGGCTACTAAAGTCCCAATGTGATCATTTTGCACGTTCTCCCTCTCTCTGTCAGCCTAATATTTGGGTCTTCTGACTACCATCTTTTGGACCTGAAGCTTTTTCCTTGAAGAAACAGTGAGCAGAGTCAAGTTGTGGACCTGGGTCTATTTCCACAAGGGAACAAAATTGTTAACTTCCTGGTATTAGGTGGAGTGGTGGCTCTTAGGGTAGGGATCTGCAGTGGCTATCGGAAGGTTGCCGTTTCGAATCCCATAAATGTCAAAAGGGACTCTGCTGTGTTGGGCCCTTAAGCAAGGCCCTTAACCTGCAATTGCTGAGCACTTTGAATAGTGAGAAAAGCACTATATAAATGCAAAGTATTATTATTAGGTTCCACCATCTTCTGTGCTTGTGTTTCTACCCGGTGACCAGCAAATACGTGGATCTAGAATGTAATGCATGTTAATATATGGTAAACTGAATAGTAGTGGTGTGAAATTGCTAACCATTAGTTAGAAATATTAAATGGACATGTGTCAAACAAAATCCAACCACCGCTTGTGAAGAAAATAAACCAAACCTTACATTTTACAACTAGCAAGTGCAGAAATCTAAATTCTTTATTTTTGGTGACTATTTATATTAGGAAATGTAAAAGAGTCTTTCCTTTATAGGTCATAAATTCAGGACCAATGCTAATGCCAACACTTTCTTATTTATAACCTGGCATCTGTTATATCACACATATACTCAGGTGCACCTTAGTTTACACAATGAGAAATGTCTCTAGAAATCAGTATAATACTGGCACTAAACCACTTCATCAAGAATGCAAAATTGAAAAATAAAGAAAAATGAATCGCAAGAAACCAAAGCAAGGTAATGATATTCAAAACGTGGCATCTTTTCTCACCTCTGAAAATGCTTAATCCAATTTAGAGACCCTATCCCAGCAGCACTAGGCAATGGAAGAGCTCCAGTTCATTGCAGGGCCCGCACACACACATACATCCATAATCGCAAATACACACTTGGTAATTTACAGTCACCAATTTACCTGTTATTACATGTCTTTGGAGGGTATAGAAATGCCCAAACAGATAGGGAGAGCACGCAGATTCTGCGTGGATAACATCTAGGTGTGGTATTTGAGCTCAGAACATTGAGGTGACAACACTACCCACTGTGCCAAAGCACACCAAAATAAACTTAAACAGCTACAGCTCCTGATCATAGTCATATTCTTGATAATATTTGTCTACATACTGTAAAAAGAGAATGATAGAATGATGCTTTGTAATTCAAAAGTATGCAAAAAAATAACTGTTACCTTATTGGTATAATTCACAAAGAAGGGATAAACACAGGGAGTACATAAAATACAAAGGAAGCAAAGATCAAACTAAACCCCAGCTGTCAGTTTAAGACTGTCTATGTGGGTGTTGAACCACTCACTGTCTATGTGGCAGGGCAGTCTGTTCGTCACTCACTTATTTTCATCACCCAATCACTTTCTGTCTTTCTCTGTCTCTCCCTCTCTCATTCTTTCACAAGCCTGGTCTGCCTTTGCCTTGTGGCAATATTAGAACCCCTGTTAGGATTATTTTCAAACGAGCCTTGGAATGAATTCTAACATCCATCTTTTTCTTCAGGTACTCCAGACTAGAACACCTTTAACAGTCTCATAAAGCCCCCACTCCCTTCAACAGCCCTTAAAGAGTTTCCCAAACAGAGTATCAGCTGTTCACACTCTTAAATTGGCAGCACAGTCTATAATCTATCTATCTATCTATCTATCTATCTATCTATCTATCTATCTATCTATCTATCTATCTATCTATCTATCTATCTATCTATCTATCTATCTATCTATCTATCTATCTATCTATCTATCTATCTATCTATCTATCTATCTATCTATCTATCTATCTATCTATCTATCAATTTTAAGTTGATAAGATGTGATAGCACATTTCCTCTCTTGAGAGTGTTATCTGCATTTTGCTTCATCTATTTAATGTAATTTATTTTATATCTACATACTGCATTGAATTTAGTGCTCTTCATATCACACTATTTTATACTGTACTGTATATATTCTTTGATATGTTTCTATCTGTCCATCTATTCTGTATATAAGGAGCTATATGTGTGGAAACAGGGGAGCAAGGATGTCAAGGATGTCCTATGATCTGTCATTTGGGTTTAATCTTATTGAGCTGAGCGGGATCAGGTCCAATTGTATGTCTAGCTCCCCTTAAAGTGTCAATATATGCAGATGGCATGGTCTTCTGTGATGATGATGTGAACAAACTGGTGTACATTCAGAATTGCAGGAAAGAACATCACAAAGAAAAAGAAGTTTCTTAAAAAGTAATGCTGATATGGAAATTGACATTCTGCTTCCCACACCCCTTATTCCTGGCATTGAAGGGGTTTACTTTATTTGGGGTTTACCTTGAATACTAGAGATTTACTCAAAGTGACAAAGTCTGCTAGAGAAAGTCCTGGCCAGACACCTTGGGTGGAGCAGGATCCTCCCATCTGTAAACCTACAGGTCGGGTAACTCCTGACAAACAGTCTTATGTACTCCACCCTGTAGTACAAGTACATTTGTTCAAAGATCCAATTGTTTAAATATTTGTAGCAGAATGTTCTCGATGCAAACGTGTGTGCTATATCTACTTCTACCAGACAGGACAAGACCTCAGTGTGGCTAGCAGGGTTACTCTTTTCTGCTGTGGGTTAAACAGATACTGATCAGAATGCTACCCCTTAATGGACTCTACACAGTTTTATTGAGATATGTAGGAGATGTGGGAAAGGAAACAATGAGACTGGATCTTTGGGCTTTTCCAAGTTTTGATCAAATTCTTTTAAAACCTAGATACTGTAATCTGTGAGAAGATCTACAAAACCACCTTTAAATTGCATATTGGAGACATTCGTTTCTAATTACTTGATATTTTCAAAAAATTATATTTTCATTTACCGATGAGGATTCTCATTGAAGAGTTTCACTTGCAAACTTGAACTCTTAAACATGGAAAAGTGCATACACCATTGTGCCCTCTACAGGCCTAATCTAGAGTATTATAACAAACCATAAAATAGCTCAATACCCTAGGAACCTAGAGACAAGGACGAGCTTGCAGTCCTGGTGACAGCTAAAGCAGACAAAAGTATGGTGAGCACATTTAGAAAACCATTCTGCACAAAATGTGTCAAAAATGCATCACCAATAACACAACCACTCTGAACAGAGAGGTGATGCCATCCTGGAGATCTCGGGGAAAGCCACCATTACATAAGAGTCCAGCTGATTTACTGGGACTACTGTTGCCCATTATTTTGGTTGTGAACACAGAAAATTAACCAAATAATATTAATATTCATCAGTTCTGAAATTTCACAGATACTGGGTATCTCTTCTTTTTTGATTAATAGATTACAGTCAATAATGGTTATAATGTGCTGTATTTTAAATAATATTAAATATTGTTTGTTAAAAATATATATACAGTATATAGAGTTGCATCTCCAGATTCATGAATTTAATATTTAAACAACTAAATTGAAATATTTTTGGAGCTTGTCAAAACATTGCGGAAACTTCTTGATGATAAATTAGCCAAGAATGTGTAATTAATACTGAAAATAATTTGTGGTGAATAAAATCACATTAGTGTTATTTAATATTCTGTAATGTATGTGCATAGGTTCTTTTTGTGGGATCTACACCAACTACCTTCCACCTTCACTGCTCTACCTTGGTTATTCAGGAGGTCCAGACATTTCCTTCCAGCTGGTTTGCACTCTGTGCTTTGCTCATGATGTTCTCTCCTTCTCTCGGCTGCCTTTATCAAAGCTTGTGTAGAACTGTAGCCATCGTTCTCTTGACTCTTACCTTTCTCAAGCTCGCGCTCACTCACCTGCTTCTTGATTTCTTTTCTCCCAGTTTCTTTTTCTCTTTTCTTAACTGCCACTCTCCTTTTTATATTTGTGGCCAACCCCCGGTCACTTGTGTGTTATTGAAGATTAAATGCAGGGTAAGTAAAAAAAAAATCTAAAAGCAATTAATAAATTAAACCGCAACAAATATCCTTGTGTGACATATATATATATCCATCCATTTTCCAACCCGCTGAATCCGAACACAGGGTCACGGGGGTCTGCTGGAGCCAATCCCAGCCAACACAGGGCACAAGGCAGGAAACAATCCTGGGCAGGGTGCCAACCCACCGCAGGACACACACAAACACACCCACACACCAAGCACACACTAGGGCCAATTTAGAATCGCCAATCCACCTAACCTGCATGTCTTTGGACTGTGGGAGGAAACCGACGCAGACACGGGGAGAACATGCAAACTCCATGCAGGGAGGACCCAGGAATCGAACCCAGGTCCCCAGATCTCCCAACTGCGAGGCAGCAGCGCCACCGTGCCTCCCCTTATATATATATACACCCCTCCTTACTTAAGAAAAATAATCTCGATCCCTCTGCTCTTGAAAATTATAGACCCATCTCTAACCTGCCTTTCTTAAGTAAAATTCTAGAGAAGGCAGTCATTATACAGTTAAATGAGCACCTCAATAAACATGCTATTCTTGATAAATTTCAGTCAGGTTTTAGAACAAATCACAGCACAGAAACTGCACTCGTTAAAGTAGTAAATGACTTGCGGGTAAATGCAGACAGAGGCCATTTATCTGTTCTCATCCTCTTAGATCTGAGTGCCGCATTTGACACCATTGATCATAATATTCTTAAGAATCGCCTTAGTCAATGGGTGGGCCTCTCTGGCAGTGTCTTAAATTGGTTTGAATCCTACCTGGCAGGGAGAAAATTCTTTGTTAGTTGTGGTAATTATAACTCAAAGACACATGATATTCTATATGGTGTTCCACAAGGCTCTATCCTGGGTCCACTGCTCTTCTCAATCTACATGCTTCCATTAGGTCAGATTATCTCAGGGCACAACGTGAGCTACCACAGCTATGCTGATGACACACAGCTGTATTTATCAATAGCACCTGATGACCCCAAATCTCTTGATTTGCTAACACAATGTCTAACTTGTATCTCAGAATGGATGAATAGTAACTTTCTCAAATTAAATAAAGAAAAAAACGAAATCTTAGTGATTGGCAATAATGGATACAATGAGGCTATTAGAAATAAACTGGATGCATTAGGATTAAAAGTCAAATCGGAGGTAAAAAGCTTAGGGGTAACCGTTGATTGTTATCTGAATTTTAAATCGCATATTAATCAGATCAGTGGGACAGCATTTTTTCACCTAAGAAACATAGCAAAAGTTAGACCTCTTATATCATCGAAAGAGGCAGAGAAATTAGTTCATGCGTTTGTTTTGAGTCGGCTAGATTACTGTAATGCACTCCTCTCAGGACTACCCAAAAAAGACATCAATCGTTTGCAACTAGTGCAGAATGCAGCTGCTAGAATCCTTACCAGGAAAAGAAAATCCGAACACATTTCTCCAGTTTTGATGTCACTACACTGGTTACCTATATCATTCAGAATTGACTTTAAAATTCTGCTTATGGTTTATAAAGCTTTAAATAATCTCGCCCCGGCTTATATATCGGAATGTCTGACACCTTATATTCCAAATCGTAACCTCAAATCCTCAACTGAGTGTCTCCTTAGAATTCCAAGAGCAAAACTTAAAAGAAGTGGTGAGGCGGCCTTCTGCTGTTATGCACCTAAAATCTGGAATAGCCTGCCAGTAGGAATTCACCAGGCTAATACAGTGGAGCACTTTAAAAAACTACTGAAAACACATTATTTTAACATGGCCTTCTCATAACTTCACTGTAATTTAATCCTGATACTCTGTATATCTAATTCATTATAATAACTATTCATTCAAAATCTGTACTAACCCCTACTCTCTCTTCTGTTTCCTTTTCCGGTGTCCTGTTGGTGGTGGCGTGCGCCACCACCATCTACCCAAAGCACCATGATGTTCCAACAATGATGGATGGATTAAAAGCCAGAAGTCTGTATGACCATCAGCATCAAGTGACTCCGTGAAAAACCCGAACTACCAAGAGGACTATTTCATTTATGTTAGGTAGAATGCCCAAAGGGTACTGGGCGGTCTCGTGGCCTGGAACCCCTACAGATTTTATTTTTTTCTCCAGCCTTCTGGAGTTTTTTTTTGTTTTTTCTGTCCACCCTGGCCATCGGACCTTACTCCTTTCTATGTTAATTAATGTTGTCTTATTTTAATTTCTTATTTTGTCTTTTATTTTTCTTCTCTTCATTATGTAAAGCACTTTGAGCTACTTTTTGTATGAAAATGTGCTATATAAATAAATGTTGTTGTTGTTATATGTTGCCTTGGATTCCTGTAAGTCTAATCATATTCCTCTGATGATGATTGCTGGTAGGAGCTGAAAGCTTAGGAATAAAAATCTGATTTAAGATACAGACAACAACTGTAGGCCGGATGCTTCATCAGCTGCAGATTTATAGGAGATGATTCATTTTCATCAGCTGCAGATTTATAGGAGATGATTCATTTTCTCCCATTGTGGATTACTAGCTACAAATATGCAAACCGTAGTGTATTAGAAACCGTCACGCCTCCGAAACCCCCTCTTAAACGGTGATACAATGGGAAATAGTTTTTTTTTTTACCTCCTTTTTGCTTGATCAGCTGCTGAATTGCTGCAGCTGCCATGCGGCGTGATCTGCATCTCACATGGCGCTTTGAACATTTAAAAGCCTGTACAGCAGTTGTCCTACTCTTTGTCTTTTATTTCCGGCCCCGTGTGTGGTTAAATCTCTTGGCACTCTTGGTTAAGTCTCGTACTCGCGGGACGTGAGTTCTTGATATTTTTTAGCTTATAATTTAAAAATGGAATAAGAATCTGAAAATCTAACAATATCACATTAAAGTTAAATACATTCTGAAAAAGAATGATACCAGACATATATATGTAGGTTTTAAAATAAGCCCGATTTAAAGCATGACAAAAATCGTGACATAAAAATGTCACATAAAATCGTTGCACAAAAGTGTTGCAGTTTTAGGCTTAGGATTTTATATATAGAGAGTAGATATATATGTTTACTGTAGTATTTATATTCCTATCTTTTAATGCAGTATTTAGCACTGGTTCATCACAGTTTAGAATCCTGCGTTCAAATCCTGATCCTCTTCACGTATTGCAGTTTTTCTATTATATCCCAATGATGCGCGTGTTAGGTTATTTGGTGACTTTAAATGTATATATTGTATCCTGTAATTGACTGGTGCCTCATTTGGGGCTGGTTCCTGCCTTGTACCCCAATGGATTATGTAACTTTTTTTATATAGTGCCCTATGTAGTCCACACATCTATCCATCATAATGTCGTATTGTGGCCAATGCTACCACAGCTGCCTAAGTGATATCAACACTCTGCACAAGAACAGAGCAATAATTGTGTCTTGGGAAGTTAAACAGTCTAAGTTCTGAAGGCTGTGTTTCTCATTTTTCTGTATTAGTTGACTGTTCTGATTATGAGTTGGTAGATTTGAGTTCTGGAGAATGGTGGAGAATTTTGGTCCTTTTACATTACATTGGGTGCAGGATTTGCTTATTTCATATTTAGTGTTAAGCGGGCTTACAGCAGACAAGAAGTGGACTGGTGTTGAGTTATTCAGTCAGTCAGTCATTTTCCAACCTGCTATATCCTAACACAGGGTCACAGGGGTCTGCTGGAGCCAATCCCAGCCAACACAGGGCAAGGCAGGAACAAATCCCGGGCAGGGCGCTAGCCCACCGCAGGGCACACACACCCACACACCAAGCACACACTAGGGACAATGTCTTTGGACTGTGGGAGGAAACCGGAGCACCCGGAGGAAACCCACACAGACACGGGAAGAACATGCAAACTCCACGCAGGGAGGACCCAGGAAGCGAACCCAGGTCTCCTTACTAAGAGGCAGCAGCGCTACCACTGTGCCACCGTGCTGCCCTGGTGAATTAGTAACAACAGAAAATGCAACGTAAGCAGTTAAAATATAAATAGGATACACAATTGGGCACATACTGAGGTCAAAATGGTAATATGAATGTCATTTACCTAAAAATGGAAAGTGAGTAGCAAAAAAAAAAAAAAAAAGCAATTTAGTAGATGGTTGAGGAGACATTGATGTCTGTCGTATCACTCATTAAGCAAACAAGTCAGCATGTAAGCATTTCCTGACAGCACATGCAGTATTTTGTTTCAGAGTTCTGGGCTCTCCAACCATGGGCTAAACTAGTGCAATGTAATACATTTACTGTAATTAAAGACTTATGCTTAACGTGAAAAAACTTGCTTCCATGCACTCATCCATTTTTGAAACCTGCCTACTCAGTTTTCTCTCCGGAGCTTACTTTGCTACAACAGTCATGTAAAAACATAAGTACATCCCATGGAAACTGTTGACTTTTTCAACATATTTGAACAGGTAAACAGCAGATCTTCATGCAAACAGTGCCTACAAATAACGGTGATCTACTTGAACAAATGACACATAAAATTGACATGATGTATTTGTTCTTATAATACACATTAACAAAAATGCTGATTTGTCACGTGGAAAAATTAAGTATAGCCACACATTTATCAACACTTAAAATCAGAATCTGATGTTCTGTGTTAGGTGCCAATGATTAGAACCTCCTAAGGGAGTGTGCAGGTGGACCTGAATGTCTTATTTAAATCACAGATATTAAATGTCTGATGTTCTCTTTGCGATTAATATGTGTGATTTCATCATGACAAGATCAGGAGAGCTCCCTAAAGTCCCCAGAAAGAAGGTTGTGGATGCCTATGAGTCTTGCAAGGGATTTAAGAAGATCACCAAATTATTTAATCATTCATTCTACTGTAAGGAAGATCATCAACAAGTGATGTAGATTTCAAAAGACAGCTGATTTGTCCAGGACTGATCAGCCCAGCAAATTCAACCCAAGAGCTGATCATTTGATATTAAGAGAAGTCTCCAGGAACCCCAAAGTTTTATCGCTGGTTACTACTTTAAAAGGCATGCATTTATAATCAGAAAGAGATTGTGTATATTTGACTTACATGTGTAGTGAACCAGGAAAAAGCATTTGCTGTCCAAAAAGAACATTAGAGCAAGACTACAATTTGCCATTGAACATCTAGGCAAAGATCAGGCCTTCTGGAACAATGCACCCTGGACAGATGAATCAAAGATAGAGCTGTTTGGCCACTGCAACGATGGACATGTTTGGTACAAAGTGAAGACAACATTTCAAGAGTAGAATCTCATGCCAACTGTCAAGCATGGTAGCGGAAATGTTATGGTTTTGGATTGCTGTGCTGCCTCAGGGCCCGAGCAACTTGTAGGGATTGAGTCAACTGTGAATTATGAATCATATCGAAGTGTGATTGAGAAGAATGTGAGGCCATCTGTCCAAAAGTTGAAGTTGAACTGGAAATGAACCTTTCAATATGATACAGTAACAATCTGAAGAACACTAGCAAATGCACCAAGGAATGGCTCAAAAAGAAGAAATGAAGAGCTTTGGACTGTCCCAGTCTGTGCCATGATTCTGATACTATTGAAATGGTGTGGGAGCATTTGAAAAGGGCAGTACTTGCAAGAAAGCCCATAAACATCTTGCAACTAAAGGAATTTTGCATGGAGGTGTAGTCACAAATGCCACCAAGTTGAGACTAGTGGGCAGTTATGCAAAACACCCACAAGAAGTCATTCCGTCTGAAGGGGGCAATACCAGCATCTGAGGGCAAGGGTGAACTTACTTTTTCCTCAGTAGACCATTACTACTATTGATATTTTTGTTGAATAAATGATTGAGAAGGGCAAATTTTCCTTGTGTGTTTATTCAAGTGTATATCCTTTATCTATAGGTACTGTTTGCATGAACATCTACTGTTTACCTGTTCAAATATGTGGAGAAGTCAACAATTTCCATGGGGTGTACTCACTTTTTCACAAGACTGTGTAATACATGACCTAATGGTCTTAAGCCTGTTTGATCCAATTCAAGGTCACGGAGATCTGATCCCGCAAGAAGAAGACTAATTAGGGAGGCCACCAAGGGACCTCTGATGACTCTGAAAGAATTACAAGCTACAGTTACTGAGTTTGGAGAGACTGTGCAGCAACAACTGTAGGCCGGATGCTTCATCGACTGCAGATTTATAGGAGAGTGGCAAGGAGAGAACCATTGTAAAAAAAATACACATAACGTCTTCACCAGAGTTTGACAGAAGGCACTTGGGAGACTCTGAAGTCATCTAGAAGAAGGTTCTATGATCTGATAAGACCAGAACTGAGGACCTATCTTGGAAGCATCAGTCTGCTTCAGAGCCCACTAACACCCAATTCATGGCTTAATATGAAATTACAAATTAACCTAACATGGACATCATTGTGGAATGTGCGAGGAGAAACCCATACAGTACATACACAAGAAGAATGTACAAACTCCACATAAACAACAACTGGAAATGGAGCTTGAACATAGCCACTTCATAAACAGATGTTTCCAAATTTTACCTTTTGGATGACAATAACTTGCTGCCAAAATTTAAAACAAAGTAGAATGAGTTTTATACTTTTTTTTATATGCATGAATGTGCTTTGTTGCTGTTGTTGATTGGATCAAATCAAATTTCCACTTGTGGGCAATAAAGGTAAACTAACTAACTAAAGGGCACTACATCTGTGAAGCAGAAGTAGTCACAGCTCTGCTATACCACATTACTAAATATAAATGTAAAAAAAAACCAAAAAACTAAGAACTTTCTTGTTTACCCACGTAATCACATGTGATGCCAAGTATGCTTTTTTTTATTATGCCACACTGTCCATTTCATAGCTCCGAAGCCTGCAGCTTTACCGTGGGTACCAGGGTTCTATCAATCCCTCTTACTCTTTTTTGGGGTCATGCAGAGATGCTTCCTATCCTAGCAAGGAGGGAACCAACCCTGGGTTGGGTTCCAGCCCATTACAGAGTACTCTCACACACAGACCCACACTTATTCATGGTAGGCTGAACATGAAATCTCCACACAGACAATGACCCGGCTGGGATTTGAACCTGGAACTGTGAAATGATAAGGCAGTAGTGCTAATCACTGCACCACTGTGTTGTCCCATTTAGTTTAGTTAAAGTGAAAACCCTATTATTAAAATGAGTCATATGTAATAACTGTGGAGAATGCATGTTCTTTCCAAACCACAAAGACTAGTTTTTAGGCTAAATGGTGACTTTAAATTTGCTTAGTGTGAGTTTAGGTGCATGCTTGAGTGTGCTTTGAGATGAAGTGGCATACAATCCAGGGTTAGTTTCAGGTATGTGGTTGTTGCTGCCTGGGCTAGGCTTTGTATTCTATGAACCTTAACAGTGATATGCCAATGTAAAAATCAGACGAACAGATGAAGAAATAGAGAAATGCAAGTAAAAAATATCATCAGTGGTAATTTCTGAAATCTAGAAACCTACAAATTTAAAATGGCAGCAAAGCCGGCAAAGATATCAGTTCTGTGTTTCAGGGTATCGCACAAATAAATGTTTAAACAGTCTTCAAATGTTGGTTTGTATTAACAACACAAGCAAAGCCTGAGGTCTTTCTAAGTAGTCGCCACTAGATGGTGACATCAGACAGTGAATGTATGCCCTATTCCAGATAGCTTGTTGGCATAGGCATTTGCTGGCTAACATTTCTTACTCAATTTAATAATATTAATATTTTAATAATGTCTCATAAATGATCTTGTTACTAATAGTATATATTGTTTCAATGGTTCCTATACTTTTATCTTCATATTTTTCTTGTTGCTTTCAAATTGATCTTTGCTTCACTACAGTCACTGAAGCAGGATTAGGAACAAAATAGAGCTCATTTCCTCTAAGCTTGACCTAATATTTAATATTTCCCCAAAAAAATTCTTAAAAGATCATCGTTTCAATGTTGCTGCTTCAAGATGTAATAAGTAATAAGTGAGTGTAAAAATTAGAAAGAGTCTGTGCACACTCCTTTGGTTTTCGTTACTATGTTCTTTTTAATCCATTAGGGTTGATAATATTCTATTTTCATTTTCATTCTGTTTCCTTTACAGTTGTTGATCTTCACCATGTATTTGTAGATTTTTTCTAAATGGGATGTCTTTTCCCAGTCTGAAAAGTGGGTGGAGGGTACTAGCAGGTCCCGAGTGAAATGTCTTGGCATGCTTACATTTCAGAGTCCTTTATTGTGCCTAGCTAGAGCCCTAACCAGCATCTGAAGCAAAAGAGGCTCCCACTATCATAAAAAAGTTAGTCAAACTGAGAGACAATTTCCTCCAAGGGCACCATTCTTGGTTTGAAACCCTTCCATGCTGTTCTCAGTGAGGAGATCAATCACCCTCTTAGAGAAGAAATCCTTCCTTGATTTAGTCTTGTCCCTTCTCATCTGTCCTTCTTTGTCTTTCTGCTGATGAAGATCACCTTCCTCCCTTCAAGAGCTGGGGTCAGAACTTGTTATTCTCCAATTTTTCAAGTGCACACGCATTCACCCCATTGGCAACCTAAAAGTGGAACACAATGCCTCTGGTTAGAAGACAAGAAAGGTATACTACTAAAACTTTCAGACAGGTTTGACTGAAGGACGTACATCTGAAGATATAATAGGTAAAACATTGTTTACAGAAGTTACCTCACATCTGTGCAGTATTGGAATCCAAACCCAATCCAAGCAGTAGGCCTATCTGTGCAGACTTCATACGTTCTTCCCACCTCCTCATGGTTTTTCATTGGGTGCTCCAAAGATATGCAGTTTAACGTGATTGTTTGGTTTAAATTCATCCATTTGGGAGAGAGTACATCCAATGAAATGGAATCTTCTACTTTTTGCATTTTCATTTCTTAATGGAATGACAAACATATCATAAGCCCACTTAATATTTTTTTATTTGTAGAGGGTTGAGGATGCAGAGATTATCCTAACAGCACTTGGTGTGTGGCAGGAACCAGCCCAGCACAGGTCTCATGTGCAATGGAAAACCTCGTAACTGCCTTTTTTTTCAAAACTGAGTTTTTTTAGTTTTTAGAGTTACTAGGTCTTTCCTGATATTATAAGGTAGTGGTGATGGCCAAATATGTCTTCATTCTGGTCATAGCATGATAGAAGATGCTAGTATATACACAGTATTTTACATACTACAAGACAAAATCCTAGCAACTCCACTAACCAATGAGGAAAGACCGCCTACCAATGAAAACATCAGATTACGATCATGTGATTTAAATGCTGCAGCTGCGTGATTTAAATGGCAGGTGTTGTTGATTCATGAAAAAAACAATATTGTGTACGTGAAGCTCAGGAAAAATTAAATCAAGAGATTGTTAATTATAGAGGCAACGTCATTTTCTCAATTTGCCAAAAACTTGAAAAATGTGACATACTGGGTTTTTTCATAGTTGGTGAACTGTCCTCCTCATACACACACCCAGAGGGGGTGCCAGGTAATCTAAAATAACTAGTACATCTTCAGGGATGAGGAAGGGGAGCTGGAGTGCTCCGGGAAAAACTCACAGACACATGAGTGGAACTTGCAAAACTGCACATGGACTAGGACTGGGTAATGGATTCAGATCCTTTGGGCCACCATGCAGCCCTAATTAAACAGCACTGGAGGAGAAGGAGGAGGAGGAGGAGGAGGAGGAGGAGGAGGAGGAGGAAGTTAGGAGCATGCACTGATACAGGGTGTTGCCACACCCACCACATGACAAACCACTTCAGGACCCCAAAATAGGACCCGAGTGCAGTCGTGCAACGGGTGACAAATAGCACTGGACAGCATTTTTTTTTTTTCCTGGAATTTTTTTTTTATTGATTATGATAGACAGCTTCAAGCTGAAAACAAATATCATTCTAGATTTATAATATCACTTAGGAATTTACAGAATCATGAAAATCATATTTATTGAATTGAGTGTGTTTAATCACTTAATGATGATAAGACACTGCATTAGCTGAATTAAGCTAAAAATGTTTTGCTGCAGTTTTTCATTTTTACTCAGCACCTGATGCTTCTTGTTTCTGTGTCCAACAATGGTGAGCCAGCACTGATGGATTCTACTTGCCAATATGCCACTTTTTCATTGTTGCAAAGTCCTGCCGAAACTCTTTTTATGTTACTCAATGACCAGAACATTACAACATTAGTACAATCCAGATAAGAACAGGCCATTCAGGCCAACAACGTTATCCTCATCTTATTCATTTAAGTTCCCTAAAATGACATCAAGTCTAGTATTGAAGGTTCTTAAAGTCCTTCTGTCTACCACACTACTTGGTTGCTTATTCCACGTGTCCGTGGTTCTCTCTGTGAAGAAAAACTTCTAATGTTTGGGTGAAATTTACCCTAAACAAGCATCTAACTGTTCCCGTGTTCTTGTTGAACTCATTTTAAAGTAACAGTCTCAATCTACTGGACTAATTCCTTTCAAAATTTTGAACACTTCAGTCATGTCACCTTTAGTTCCCATTTGCTTAAAGTGAAAAGGCTCAGCTCTTTTAATCTTTCCTCATAATTCATCTCCTGCAGTCCTGGAATCAGCCTAGTTGCTCTTCTCTGGTCATTTCCTAGTGTCACCATGTCGTTTTTGTAACATGGAAACCAAAACTGCACACAATACTCCAGATGATGCCTCACCAGTGCATTATAAAGCCTGAGCAGAACCTCCTTGGACTTACACTCCACACATTATACTACAGTATATAGGTTAACATCCTGTTTGCTTTCATAACAACTTCTGAACTCTGGCAGTTGATAGTTTAGAGTCCACTACGACTTCTAAATCCTTCCAATATGGTGTACTTTCCAGTTTCAGACCTCCCATTGTGCATTCAAACCTAATATATTTACTCCGTAGGAGTAATACTTTACCTTTACTTACGTTAAATTTCATCTACCCAAGTCTGCATGGTGTTCAAGTCCTTCTGTAGTGATTTGGTAGATTTTAATCCACCTATCTTGGTATCATCTGCAATCTTACCCAGCTTGTTATTGATATTCCTATCTAAATCATTTTTATATATTAAATATATGAGCAGCTGCCCTAGCACTGACCCCTGTGGAACACCACTCTTAACACCACCAAATTCTGATAGGGTCCTTGCACCATCACCCTCTGCTTCCTGTGTTTTAACCAGTTCTGCACCCATCTACACACCATATCACAAACTATATCCATGCAGGTGGACTAGTGGTAGCGCTGCTGTCTCACAGTAAGGAGATGGGTTCACATCTTGGGTCCTCCCTGTGTGGAGAGCACTTTGAGTAGTGAGAAAAGCACTATGTAAATTATTATTATTATTATTATTATTACTGGTAGTAGTAGTAGTAGTAGTAGTATTAAAATTTGATGACTAACCTTTCGTGTGATACCTTATCAAATACTTTCTGAAAGTCAAGATAAACACCAAGACTACACCAAGATTAGTAGGGAAGAAGTCCAAGTGTGAATGCAGACTATGAATCTTTAGCAACATGTTGCAATTCATGGTTTTGTATGCTTGAATCATGTTGTCAACCAGCTGGATGTAGCCTGGTGATCTGTAGCTGCCAAGAAAATTCTCAACCACATCCTTAAATACCTTCAGTGGGATTTCCTCTGACCGCACTTGCTGATCTTCAAACTGCTTGTCATTGATGACATGTCTGATATGCGGACCAACAAAAATGTCTTCCTTAATACTCCTATATATCTATTATTCATGGAAACATCTGTCTCAAATCCTTCACCTTTCTTGTTCATCTCTTTAACAGTGTTTTATATGGAGAGTAGACAAAATATCATTGTTGGGTCGACAAGAGGTTTTATGTGCCACATGTTTCTGCCCCGGAACAGAATGGAGCTTATGGAGCCTCCAGTTCTTTTTAATGTAATGAGACTCTTTACTGTCCTTGTCCAATTTTCAAATGGAACAACAGCACTACTTATAGAGTTCCACAGATGTTCTAGTTGTAGTTCTTGCACTGTATACGTATACTTAAAATATGTGGGGAAATTACAGAAATAGGTGATTACTTAAAATGTATGTGACAGGAAAATTTAAAGTTGATTTTTGTAATCAAAAGGCAGAAATCCATAAAATACAGCTAAGACTGTTCAGGTAGGAAACTCTTCATTGCCCAGTAATTACAGTGAATACTAAAATACTCTGTTGGTCTGGTACCCTTTCCTACAGGTTGGTTCATGTCTTCTGCTTGATACTATCTGGATATACAGTATTTTAGCTCACAACCACCATGATTTGGATTAAGCAAGTCTGAGAATGTTAAACATTATGTTGTATTAAAATGCCCTGTATTCATAGACATAAGCTGTACAGCTGTACAAGAACAAATAGAAACAAAAGTACATACAATGGAAGAAAATCACTTTTATGAGAAATCGCTAACTTGTTTCTCAACATCCTGTCATAATGATATCGATCATTAAGGTAGGTAGTAGTACATGATGCCATCTTACATAAGTCAAGGTGTAATGTGTTTGGTGTTGCCATACTAGTACAGAGCAGCCAATCCTGCTGTTAAAATATTAGCAGTGACACACAAGATGACTGTACATCAGCAGCATATTTCAACAGCCACATGGGAGAGGGCCATCACAATTTCAAATCCCTGTCTTCTGCTCCAATGCCCTTCACCTATCTTTGTCTCTCCTGCTGTCTTCCATTTACAACTTCACAGCTCTTCTCTCCCCAATCTGCCATTCTAGGAATACTTGTAGTTTCTTTACATGAATATGAATTACAAAGCTCATGTCTCATCCTGGGTTATTTTCTTGCCTTGCAGCTAATAGTGTCATTATAGCTGTATCACAACTGATTTAGAAAATGAACATAAGAATGAAATGACTTTTAACTTTACATTTATTGTTTTGTATATGCAGTGTAAAGAGATTCTTACTTTTGTGTCTCCAGCAGACTAGTAACAGACAATGAGCGCAGCAGTTTACATTAAATATAACACCAGCTTGTGTTTGTTGTTTTGGTAGATTATGTAACAAAATAAATTTATTTTTAAAACAATCAATGCACTTTAATGACTTTTGCCATATTTGGAACAAGGAAAATAAATTTAGAAGGTGGCTAGATCATTTTATGACTTGTAGCAACAGGAAGTGGCAGGTTCAGTGGCTGCTTGGCTGCTTTCGTTGGCTGGTGGGTGAACAATAACCTGTAACCGCATTGGCTTTTCCTTCTCTCATGTTTTCTGATGTTGATGTCGGTGAAAGGCACTTCATAAAATGAGATTTGGTTGATGGAAAAAAGCACTGTATTAAATATTGACCTAATTAATCGTTGATGATGTTCTTCAAGTACTGTCTTACCTTTTGTAAATGAGATCATCCTCACAAATAGTGTCCACCATGACCCATCACCACAGCAAATAACATGTGTGAACCACTTGGTAAAGTGAAACAAGTTACAGGCTTGCAGGATGCACTCATATGGTTTTTGAATGGATTTGTGCATCCTTTGCAAAGTGCTTCTTCTCATCTGACACCTTTGTAAATCTACGCTCATGACCAGCCACATCTGTCTAAGTTAGGGAAACCAGAAAAGAATGATCCAAGATGAAATCAAATGGCATACAAAAAAGAAACAGGATCTCTCTCAGAACATGGCCTTGTGTCGTGGAAGAAAAAGGCAGAGGAAACAAACAAACAAAAAAAATTCTTTCAATTGCCTGGTTAAGGAGTTAGCAGTTCAGCTGTGCCACAGCTTAGGCAAAGTCCAGCTGATTTTTTAAACCCAAATTTTCCATCTACAAAGCTAAGCTGGCAAAAATAGGACCAAGAGAATTAAACAAAATTTAAAACCAAGAGATCAAGAAAATCAAAATGCTAGGCAAAATCATTGTCAAAATGCTTGGTATTAGGGCTGTCATAATTTTATAAAAATTAGGTTTCACATACTCATATTAAAATAAATAAATTTTTGAATATATTTGAATGTAGATTAAAAGTTCAAAGTGCTAACACAAGTTCGTTTATAATTTACCATGCCTTTCAATGCTTTATTATTATTAATATTTTGGCTTTCTTGCTCACAGTGTGTTTGCAAAGCACTTATGACTCGTGCACTGATGAGAGTCCTTCACAAAAATTGGATTTTCTGTGTATGGAAAGTGATGCGATCAAAGTGAAAAATGGAACCTGGACACTTCACATGCCTGTAATGCATGTACGAAACCCATACCAAATCATTAATGACCACTCAAACACAATAAACACACTTGTTATTGCTGCCCCCTCCTCCAGCTGTCCGCCCTGCTTTCTGATCCCTTGAGTGCAAAAACATGAAGTCAGCACCCATTTAGATTTTATGTAACTCGAGGCATGATAAGTCTATTTGAGTTTCACAAAAAGAGTTACTGAATGTGTTCAATGTTGCATTGTAATGATCTTTAAGTTTTTCTTCCACATTATATGTTTTTTTTGGCAAACACTTTCATTAACAGCAACTTAAAACTTCTGGTACTAAGTAAAAAAAAAAATACATAACAAAATTTTAAAACCAGTCATAAGAAGCGCAGGTTAAACGTTAAAAAAAAACAGCTTGTGGAAGGCAGGCCGAGTGAATGGAGGAGCCTGATTTGATATGTTTGGAGAGCGAAGTGTGGGTGGACAAAGAATAACATATGGGATAAAGCTAAATGGGATTTTTCTTTTTCCTTTTACAGATGCAGGATAGATATAACACATTTAACCTTAATACTTATTAATATTTATTTTCCTTTGTGTTAGGAATTATGCGTTAAGCCAGCAACCTCCAAAAGACAAGTGTTTGTTAAGGTAGCTTTCCTGACATTAAAAATGTACTTTAGAATGGCGATTTTAGAGCTGTTATAATAATAAATGCAAAATCAGAATTATTTCCCAATACAGTATATTTAATTAGAAAATAAACCAGATCTTGTTTTTTACAATGAAATCTTAATGGTATAAAACAACAGCAAATCGGTGATCTTAGGTTCATTAGTGAAACAGAACAGGATCAGAAGCAAAACAATACTTTTAGGGCACTGGAAATGTGTCAAATCTGTTGTTAATACACCTGTTAATGAAAAAACAGAATAGTACATTTTATAACAATTAAAAATTATAAAAGTTCATGCTTTTAACTTCCTGCTTATTTTAAGATATCTCAGATTCATTTTGAGATCTCTGAAATGCCTTTTCAGATATTTCAAAGTAACTTCTAGTGTGTTTCAAAATATCTTGAGTACATTTCAAGTAGAGGAAATTTTACAAGAAGTGATTTTGAAATATCTCAAAATGTTTTTGAAATATCTCAAAATGCACAGGAAGTAAATTTAAGATATCTTGAAAATGCATTTCAGATATTTCAGAATGCCTGTTGATGTATTTTCAGAAATGTGGAAATGTATTTGAGATATGCCAAAATGCACACGAATGTATTACAAGATACTGTATCTTAAACTGCATTTGAGATATCTTGAAATGCATTTCAGATATCTTAAAATGAACACCGTAACATTTCAAGATATCACAAAATCAAATATCTTAAAGTACATTTCCAATATCTTAAACTAGATATATTTTCAGAAATCTGTAATTTTCTTGAAATATCTTAATTGCATTTCCAGATTATCTTGAAATGCATTTTGAGATATCTCTAGATCCTAATTAGGCTTGCCATATCTGTGCTGTTTTATTTCACACATACAAGCCAGCAAGTAGTGGCCTTGTGTACTGACTACAAAATGGGCAGTCTGTTCAGAACAGAGAGTGGGGAACAGGAGAAAGTTAAAAGGGCAAAGCAGGGGTCAAAACCATAAGTCTAAAGAGAGAATTGTCAGAGCCAAATCACAAGCCAAAAATCAAAGACGTAAGGGAGAAATTATGTCAAGGAACCCATAATCAAAATAGTCAAAAGTAAATTCACTATATTTGGTCCAATCTTGGATACTTTTTGGGCTCTTTGGGGAACCTATATACTGGTGTGCCTGTTGATATCATAAGTGGCAAGGACCTGGTGCATCATGGGATAGAATTCCATGGTGACGGCAATACAAAATCCTTAAAATTGCAATTAACAATCGTCAAAATAAAATGGGATTGGAAAAGACAGTAAAAAATAATGAACTTCAAAATGAAAGCTCCAATTTAAAACATGACTGTAGAATTAGATTCCTGGGCTGGCAAAAAGCCATAATGACACCAAAATTAGGTTTCCAGCTTCCTGAGAAAATTTTGAAAGGAATACCAATCATAACAGTTCTGTGAAACATTTTGTAACAAATAAAAAAAATCTAAAAAATTAAACAGACTTAACCAGTAAAGCACTTGCAATAGTGGAGTTGGTGAATGTTAAAATGATTGCTACCAAAAAAAGATATGTGGTGATCAAAATTAAGCAGTCATATTTTGTAATTAATTATCTCACATTTAAAAAAAAATGAAGGTAAAGACTGAGTTAACCTGCTTGTCAGACTTCTCCTCTATAGGCCTACATGCAGGATGAGAAAGGATATACTGGGATACAGTGCTGCCTCAAATCCCCAGTTCTGTAGACTCGCCCTTTTGTTACCCAGAGGGGATGCCACTTGAAACCTCCCAGAATGTGACATGGAAAGCCCTTCAAGACATTTACCACGCAATGCTCATATTTGTGATAATAGAATATTCACGCTTAATTAATTATTTCTTCCTTAGAAATACATGCCTAAAGCAAGTAACCAAATTCTAGTTAAGTCAGAAACTGTAACGTGATTACAGAAATTGAAACTGTAATGCATTATGATACTTCTTTCCTGGGAAATGTAAGTAGATTATAATAGTGCACTACTTTGTACCATATTGCCTCCAGAATGTCTAGTTTCGAGAGTAAAGACAACACCATCAACAGCCTGAAGTGAAAAAGACACACCTCAGCTATTGTTGACAAGGCTCAGTAATGTCTTTACTTCCTTAAATTCCAGAGAAAAACCCAAATCTACCTCAGCATATTCTATTGGCAAACATTTTGAGTCCACCTTCACTGGCTTCATTATATCCTGATCTGGCACCTGTTTACTGTGCAGGACCATTAGCTCTCCCACCACTAGATACAGCAGCTGATTTCATCCATAGGTCATAAGGCTGCATGAACATTTCTTGAATATGCAGTTTCCTTCATAATGTTTGTGGCAAATAAACATTTTGCCTTGATTTACCCCTTTGTTCAAAAGTTTAAAATTACAAGTCAAACAATTCAGACGTGATTACAGTGCACATTATAGATTTTCATTTCAGGGGATTTGCATAAAATTTGGTCACACCAACATTTTTTCTACGTGGGCCCCCCATTTCAGGATACCATAATGTTTGGGACATAGCAATGGAGTGTATATTAAAGCAGTCATACACTTTGTCACATATCCTTTGCATGTAATGACTGCTTGAAGTGTGCAATTCATAGACATCACCAGATAGGTAATACTCTGTCAAGGCTCTCATGCAGTCATTTTTAGCTCCTGCTTATTTCAGGGGGCTTGTCCTCTTAGGTTTTCTCTTCAGCATATTTAAAGCATGCTCAATTGGATTTAAATCAGGTGACTGGCTTGGCCATTCAAGAATTTTCTAATTTTTACCTTTGAAAAACTCTTGTGTTGCCATAGCAGTGTGTTTGAGATCATCATCTTGTTGTAGGATGAAGTGCCGTCCAATGCATTTGGAGGCATTTACCGGACCTTGAGCAGATCAGATGTTTCTCTACACCTCAGAATTAATTGTGCTGCTGCCGTCAGCAGTTCCTTCATCAATGAAGAGACGTGTGCTTGGACCTGTGGCAGAGATAAATGTCAAAGCCGTAACACCCTCACCAGATGAGGTGGTCTGCTTTGGATCTCAGGCAGTTCCTTTTCGTCTCCACACTTTGCTCTTGCCATCACTCTGTTGCAGGTTCATCTTTGTCTCGTGTGTCCACAAGACCATTTCCCAGAATTCTGCAGGCTCTTTTAAGTACTTTTTCTCAAACTTTAATCTGGCTATCCTGTTTTTGTGGCTAACTAGTAGTTTGCATCTTGCAGTGTAGGCTCTGTGTTTCTGTTCATGAAGTCTTCTGCTAATAGTCATCTCTGAAACGTCCACATCGGCCCCCTGAAAACTGTTTCTGGTCTGTCAGACAAGCGTTTGGGGATTTCTCTTTACCATCGTGAGGATTCTTCTGCCATTAGCAGTGGAGGTCTTCCTTGGCCTAGCAGCCCCTTTGCGATTACTGAGCTCACCAGTGTGTTCTTTCTTCTTCATGATATTCCAGATAGTTGATTTAAGTCATCCTAAGATTTTACTGAGGTCTCAAATGGTTTTATTCTTGTTTGTCAGCCTCATAATGTCTTCTTTGACTTTCATTGGCACAGCTGTTGCCCTCATGTTGAACAATGACAACTACAGACTCCAAAGGGTAGAAACAAGTCGAGCTATCTTATGAAGCGAAGAAACCCACCTTAGGAATCACAAACACCAGTGACACCAATTGTCCAAAACATCATGGTGCCCTGAAATGTGCGGGACCATGTAGAAAAAGTATTGTCATTGTACATAGTGTAACCAAAGTGTATGCAAATCCCCTGAAATGAAAATCTGCAATGTGTACTTTAATCTCATCTGAATTGTTTGATTTGTAATTTTAAACTGTGGGTAAATCAAGGCAAAATGTGTCTTTGTCCCAAACATTATGGAGGGCATGGTATCATCTGATATTCTGCCTAATGTAGGGTGTTGTATTCATTATATGTTTTGGCACTGAACAAGTATCGCTAGTCTGTGAGAGACATACACATAAGACTTTGATTATGCTAGGTGAACTTCAACTTGAATATGAAACAGGATTGTACGCATTGGTGCGGCTCAGAGGAGATTGTGATGTGGTTGCAATCATAAACTACAACTCCAGCACTGTGGCTCTTATCCTTTTTTGGAATCAAGGGTTTTGATCTTTAAATAGAGAGTGGAGAAATCTGCCTTACGTTAAGGAATTCAACTACATTGGGATCTTTTTCATGGTAGAGGACAAATGCAGTTTGGAGATTTACGAAAATCTTGGTTCAGTGGCTGCAGTACTGTAGGTTTCCAGCTGGGTAGTTGTACTGAAATGAGCAAACCTCTCAGCTGAAGCCTTAGATTTATTTGTTATTTTATACTGTCTTCTTTGTCTAAGAGAATGAGCTGTTGGTTTTGACCAAAGGAAAGAGGTGTTGGATAAAAACTGATGACATGAAATTCCTCCACGATAGTGCAAAGAACTTGACAATAACTGGGGACTTTGGAGTAGAGTGTCTTTTGCTACAGGCACTGAGGGGTCTGTTGAGGTATTGGAGCATTTGGGGGGGGTGTCTCTGGGCCCCTCCTACTGGCAGAATTGCAGAATTTCTAAAGGCAAATACGCTGAAGGATTTTGTTTCTGGGAAATTTCCTGAAGAAACTGGGGAATGATTCTGGGGTTGGGGCAGTCTGGCCTAATTTACCCAACTCTATACTACCGTGACCATTATAATATAAGTGGAAATAAGGGAGGGATGATTTTAAGATTTCTTATTGTTTTGAGAGATCTCTGTTAGATCACTCATTGAAGCCACTTTTCATTTTGTGTTTTTTGTTGAAGAGGAATTGAAAAAGGATTATCTCCTGCCTTCTGAGAAAAGTAAAACCTGAATAACATAACTCAACATAAGTAAGCTTGTTATATGTAGGTAGCCCACGTAATTTACTTTTGCTTCATTTTCTTCATCTATCCATCTGCCTATAAATTCATTATCTGAACCTTTTTGTTGTGAAGGATGGCCGGCATCCTTACCCAGCCGGGACGCCTTTATGATGGAAGGTCAGGTGGAGACGGCTTATACAGGGCTTTGTCTCCCCCAGGAAGCTAGATGGCAGCAAATCCTGGGTCAGATTCTCACATGGGTGCCCGCAGGGCATGCTGGGTATTGTAGTCCCAGAGGACCATCCTGTTGGGTCCTGTTAGAGTTGCCAGGGAGAGATGCAGCACTGGGAAGTCCCTACATCGTGGTGTTTCTGCCTCACCCAGAGGTGCTGACTGACCACATGTGTGGAAGATTGGGAGCACTTCAGGGCATTTAAAATAAAAGGAGGTGCCTGTCTCATATCATAAAACCTGCTTTGGGAGGAGGAGGAGGATAAAGATTGGGAGGGGAGTGGAGCAGGCAGAGAGAGACAAAGTGTGCTATATTGTGCTTCCTGTACCTGTGGCTGAGGTGGTGGGAAACCCTTATAAAAGAAGAGTTTTCCCAAAATAAAAGACTCTTCACCTTTTAAGCTGTGTCTGTGTCTGTTTGTATTGGGATTGGGGAGCTGGAGTGCCCCCTATCGTCCACACCGTGATTATCTTATTTAAACATTTTGAATCATTTTTGCTTTGTTGTACCAGTCATATCATTAGTAAATAAACATGTGTATTTTGTTTCTAATAATGACAATTTTATATATGATACGTTTCCACTAATAATATGGACCACTTGAAGATAAAACCAGCAACCTCTTGCAGACTGACAACCTGCTTCTAAATGTAAATTTGATATTACGGGTACACCAGCAACATTAAGCATAAGCATGGTTCCCAAGTGGAAGAGTTGAGTAGAATTAATGTGCTATCAGTTGATCTTTTTGCTGCTTTTCCTACATTTCAGGATTATGGGGGTCTGGAGGATATCCTCTCAGCACTGGACACAAAGCAAGAAAAAACCCTGAACAGGGTGCCGGCTTCACAGGGCATTCACACACACACACACACACACACACACACACACACACACACACACACACACACACACACACGCACACGCGCACACACACACACACACACACACCTACGTTGGGGCCAGTTCTGTAGTCAGTAAGTAACTTGTAATGTATCTGTTTTTAGATAGATAGATAGATAGATAGATAGATAGATAGATAGATAGATAGATAGATAGATAGATAGATAGATAGATAGATAGATAGATAGATAGATAGATAGATAGATAGATAGATACTTTATTAATTCACATACTCCAGCAGCAGCATACTGATAAAGACTATATTAAATTAAAGAGTGATAACAATGCAAGTATAACAGACAATAACTTTGTATAATGTTAATGTTTACACCCCCGGGTGGAATTGAAGAGTCGCATAGTGTGGGAGAAGAACGATCTCCTCAGTCTGTAAGTGGAGCAGGACATTGACAGCAGTCTGTCGCTGAAGCTGTTTCTCTGTGTGGAGATGATACTGTTCAGTGGATGCAGTGGATTCTCCATGATTGACAGGAGCCTGCTCAGTGCCCGTCACTCTGCCACGGATGTCAAACTGTCCAGCTCCGTGCCTACAACCGAGCCTGCCTTCCTCACCAGTTTGTCCAGGCATGAGGCGTACCTCTTTTTTATGCTGCCTCCCCAGCACACCACCGCGTAGAAGAGGGCGCTCGCCACAACCGTCTGGCAAAACATCTGCAGCATCTTATTGCAGATGTTGAAGGACGCCAGCCTTCTAAGGAAGTATAGTCGGCTCTGTCCTCTCTTGCACAGAGCATCAGTATTGGCAGTCCAGTCCAATTTATCATCCAGCTGCACTCCCAGGTATTTATAGGTCTGCACCATCTGCACACAGTCACCTCTGAAGGAACATGCTTGGAAACCCCACATAAGCACAAGACAATAGAACAAAGTCTTTACAGTTACCAGGTTCAGGATTTGAACCCAGAATGCTCGATCTGTTTTGCCACTGTTTTGGATTGCCCTATTTTATGTTTTTTTTTTCTCATTGCGGTCTGAAACTGAAACTGCTTCTTCCAGCTTCCTTGCTTTTTGCGCCCATACATTTGCATTATGGATTCAAACTTTCAGATTGCATTGACATTGTCATTAACCCAAGCTTTAGTAAGTCCTTATACTTTATTTGTATTCCAGCTGATTTTTTACTCCATTTTGAAGAACAAAAAATACATGGTTAGCTTTCAAACAGTTGCCCTGTTTTGGTCCTCAGGCAACTTTGAATGTAAAAATGTAAGATATTGTATTATACAGATCAGGGTAGACCTCCCCGTCCATCAAGCATGTTTAGACAGCTAATAGCCACATTTCCCAATATTTCCATCCAGAATTATTATTATTATTATTTTTATTGAACAACCTGCATCCTGTAATAGGTTCCAGATTCTAACAACCTTTGACGTTGAAGAGGTGCTCATTATACTTGAATGCCCTTGCCTGTAACTTCAGCTCTTGTCCTTGTTTCTATTCAGCCATTTATATTCTTAACATTTCCTTCCATGTTCTTAAACCTTTTAGTGGAATACGGTTGTGAGGAGGGCCACAGCTGATCTTAAAAGCAATAGACTTAAGTCAGAAATCAACCATGGATAGGACACCACTCTACTGCAGGGCAGTATCCAGGAGGTGGGACACCCGAAGTGACATTAGCCATCTTCCCCTGTTGATCTTACACTCTGCAGAAGAAGTTAGACACACTGCAGCCCACGACTCAGAGTAGAATTACTATCAGACAAGCTTTGAAGTTGTCCCCTAAACACAAGTGTGCGACACTATCTATCTATCATAAGCTTCCTTATATAAAGGTGTCAGCTAAATATATAATGATATCTGCACTCACTCACACCAAAAAAATTTAGCCGAATCAGTTTACCGTACCACAGATTTATTGGTGATGTGAGGTGAAAAAGCCACCCAAACAGGCATAGAGAAAAATATGCAAATTCCACCCAAGTACTATGAAGCTAAGTTTCTGGGCATAACAAAATAAATAAATATAATTGCTAAATGTAATAACAGTCACTTTGTTGATGCAATTTAGGTTTCTGTGGCAGTGTGCTGTTTTTAGTGTAAACAGTACACTTAGGCTCCAGGCAGGCATAGGTGCACATGGTAGTGTGGATGAGCGGCCCTGGGATGTTCATGGGGGAGTTGGCGGAGCTCCCATTCATGTGCAGACATGTACGGTTTGTCCGATTTCCTCATTAATGCTCTGGGGTGTGTAATTAGGCACCTGCACCCTCTGAAACACTAATGTAGCCTGAGTAGGACAGAGAGGGGAGAGAGCAGGAAAAAAAAAACTAAAAGAAAAGTTTAAGATTAACTCAAAAGTAAAGAGAATGAAAAAGAAGAACAGGGTTGTGAAAGAGCTGATGTGGCAGCATGGAGGTAAGCAGGCGAGGATGGCTCCAGGTTGAGTGAGCAGACAGTGCTCATGGGAAAGTGTCTCTGCTGCTGAGTGTCCAAAGAGCAGGAGCCACCAACTGCTCAGAGTGGACTCCTGCAGAAAGCCGAAAGTGGCGGGTGGGAAAAAGGAGCACATTTGCTGGTGGACATCTCCTCTTGCTGAAGAGACCTTAATAAGGGTGTGAACAGGAGACATCACTTTGTAGAAGGAAGCACTACAACAAGGTTTTCTGGAAAGCTCCTGACTCTGTTTTAACCTTATTTATTGGATTACTTTGTTGATTTTAACCTCCACAAAGCCACTGTTTTTATCAGGGATTATGTATTTATTTATCTAAGGAAAAACCTGCACTGCACTTTTGTTTTGTTGAACAAAAACAGTAATAAAAACACCCAGCACTGTTGATGTACCTACACTTACTGTTATGTGTCCAAATTGCCCAGTCTATCTTGGATACAATACAAAATCATACTATTTATTTTTGTATAGCCCAAAATCACACAAGAAGTGCTGTAATGGGCTTTAACAGGCCCTGCCTTTTGATAGCCCTCCAGCCTTGACTCTCTAAGAAGACAAGGAAAAAATCCCCAAAAAAACCCTTTTAGGGAAAAAAAATGGAATAAACCTTGGAAAATTCAGTTGAAAGAGAGACCCCTTTCCAGGTAGGTTGGGCGTGCAGTGGGTGTCAACAAAAAGGAGTTATTACAATACAGTACACAGAATAGAACACAAGTAATCCTCAATACAATACAATAGTGCAATAGAAATATTACAAGTACAGAGAAGAATTCAAAAGTAGATGATATCACATAGTATGATTGGAATTTGTTCAGAGTCCTGGAGACCTTGGCCATTCCACAGCTGAGTCAGTGCTGGGCCAGCCAATCCGATGAAAGGACCCTTCTACCCGATGATTCCTGCGATCCTCCATCAGAGATGACTTTACCTTAGGCAGACAAAACAACTTGGCCGGTGGGCAGTGGCACCAAGTCACACATTTGAGTACCAAGAAGAGAAACAGAATAGGGGAGTGTTAGTAACAAATTATAAACATCATATTACTTATGTTTTAGTGCTAATGACTAACAACAGAGATGCAGTCTGTACAGTTAATCAGCAGCTCTAGTCAGGGTATGCTAAATTGAAGTAGTGAGTCTACAGCTGGGATTTTAAAGCTGAGACCAAAGGGGCATCTCTTATAGTAGCAGGCAGACCATTCCACATTTTAGGGACCCTATAACTAAAACCTCGACCTCTCACTGTTATTTTATAAATCCTTGGAATCATAAGCAGACCAGCATAGTGAGATCTTAATGTAAGTTCTGGTTTGTAAGTCATGATAAATTCAGACAAGTAAGCTGGACCTTGGCCATTTAAGGCTTTATATGTTAAAAGAAGGATTCTGAAATATGCTCTAAACATAACCGAGAGCCAGTGTAAGGATTTAAGAACTGGACTTATGTGTTCGCATTTTCTTGTTCTTGTAATAATTCTTGCAGCATTTTGGATTAACTGGAAACTGTATAAAGAACAGTTTGATCATACAGTAAACATCACATTGGCATTGCAGTAGTCAATCCTACTAGATAGATAGATAGATAGATAGATAGATAGATAGATAGATAGATAGATAGATAGATAGATAGATAGATAGATAGATAGATAGATAGATAGATAGATAGATAGATAGATAGATAGATAGATAGATAGATTATTTGTCCCCAGTGGGATATTTGTCTTTTTACAGAAGCTGTTTAAATACACGAATAAATGAAAGATAAATAAACATACACACACACACACATACACACACACACTATGGTCTGAACACATACACACCAAAATGTCTAAAAAGGATGATAATTTTATAAAGAAACAGAAGAAAAACATCTGACTTGGCAGTTCCAGTCCGAGTGAGGTATTATACAGACATATTGCTGTTGATACTGCTGAATAACTCATTGACTGAAAGTCCTCAGTGTTAGTGCTCCAGAGAGAGGATGTACAGCTTGGTTCATAATGGCACTCACTTTTGTTTTAATTCTCTCCTCCTATATGACCACCAGGGCGTCCAGAGTGTATCCTGTAACTGATCTTTTGATCTTGTCTCACTTTCACAGTTAAAAAAGTACTATTGACACCCTTAGGCCTACTCTCAGTCCTCTTGATATTGTACCACCATGCCTCTTAGTCGAAGCCTTTGATGGTTTGGGTCCACCTTTACTAGCCATTTTCAATGGTTCTGTTAGTGAGGGGGTTTTGCCCTCATTTTTGTAAACATGCTGTGGTGTGTCCCTTTCTAAAAAAGGCAGAATTAGATCCTGGAGTTTTAGCCAGTTTTCACCCAATTTCCCAATTGCCATTTCTGGCTAAAATATTAGAAAGAATTATTTATAATCAATTGGTTGATCACCTTAACTCCAATAATTTATTTGAGATCTACCAATCTGGCTTTAGGTGTTATCATGGTGTTGAGATGGCTCTCCTGAAAGTATTCAATGACATCTCTATTATTACTGACTCAGGTGGCGCTGCAGTCCTTGTCCTCCTTGACCTGTCCGCTGCCTTTGACACTATTGACCATGAGATATTGCTGTTGAGGCTTGAACATCTTGTTGGGATAAAAGGGGCTGCTCTTAACTGGTTCAGGTCATATCTAATTGGTAGACACTTTTCAGTGACTTTAAATTCCTCTTTTTCGTCTACTGCTCCTCTTAAATGTGGTGTTCCTCAGGGATCTATTTTGGGTCCTATTTTATTTTCTATATACCTTCACCCTATTGGAGCTATTTTTAGGAAATTTAACATTTCTTTTCACTGCTATGCTGATGATACTCAGGTTTATATTCCTGCCTGCAACTCAACAATGAATCAACAGCACAACTGTATTTTTGAAATAAGATCCTGTATGGCTAATAATTTTCTTGATCTGAATTAAAATAAAACAGAGGTGCTTATAGTGGGCCCTTCAGCTAAACCCCAAATTGGTCTTGGACTTCTCGGCTCTTTCTTTGTCTTTTGCAAACCTTAAGTCTGCAATCTTGGTGTTATTTTTGACAGTAACTTCTCTTTTGAGAAACAGATTAATTCTGTAGTTAAGAGTTGCTTTTTCCAGTTTGGTCTTTTACGTAAGATCAAGCCTTTTTTATCTTCTAGGGATCTTGAGAAAGCTACTTATGCTTATATCTTTTCTCGCCTTGATTACTTCAGCTCGCTATATTCTGGGATTAGCAAATCCCTGATACGCAGGCTACAGTTGATCCAGAATGCTGCTGCTCGCTTTCTGGTTGGGGCAAGAAAGTCTGATGCTGTTTCTCCAATATTAGCTTCTTTACACTGGCTGCCTGTCAGTTTTTGAATTGATTTTAAAATCTTGCTGCTAGTTTTTAAATCTTTACATGGGCTTGCTCCTGCCTATTTATCTGAATTGTGTGCTTTACACCAGCCATCTAGAGTGCTTAGATCTTCTGGTCAGTTGTCTCTTGTTGTCCCTCGTACCAAGTGTAAAACTAAGGGGGACAGGGCTTTTGCAGCTGCTGCTCCTCGCCGGTGGAACTCTTTACCTCATCATATAAAGGAGTCGTCTACAATTGAACTGTTCAAAACAAGATTATAGACTCATTTCTATTCACTTGCTTTCCGTGACCTTCAGTAATACTGATGGTTTCCTCATTGTGATTATGTAATCTCACTTCTATTTATTATTTATTTTATTTATGTTCATTAATTTTATTTCTATTTTTGTTATTTATGTTAATTGTTTTTTTTTCTTCTTTTACTGTAAAGCACTTTGGCCACAACATTCCTATGTTGTTTTAAATGTGCTATATAAATAAATTGACATTGACATTGACATTAAGCTTGCCATTTTAATTAGCTTATTAATTTGGTGGGCCTCTCTTGAATTAATGTTACTGGTCCAGCACACCACAGCATAGAAATTTGTGCTGACCATCACAGAGTTGTAGAAGATGTGAAGGATGTCAATTCCCATATTAAAGTAACCCAGTCTCTGAAGGAGAAGAGCCTGCTCTGCCGTTTCTTCTATAGTTCCTCAGTGTTCCAAGATCAGTCCAACATGTCACTGATGTGAACCACCAAGTACTTGTAGGGGTGGTCCACCTCTATATCCACTCCCTGAACAGTTACCAGATATAGAGGCTCTTTGGAGCAGCAACAGTCAATCACTAGATCCTTGGTTTTGCTAATGTTTAGCAGCAGACAATTCTCAAAGGTGTCCACCTGACTCCTCTCCTCTGTTTCATCCTCCTTATTAATACATCCCATAAGTGCAGAATCATCTGAGAATTTCAGCAAGTGCCATAACCTGGTGTTATATTTATAGTCAGGGGTGTACAGAGTGAAGATAACAGGAGAGAGGAGTGTTCCCTGTGGTGCTCGAGCGTTGTTCAAGTTCACATCAGATACACAGTCCTTTCCTATTGCAAGTACATGGTGAGGCAACACCTCACTAAATATCATTGGGCTTCTGCTAATGATCAAATGAATGTTGAATTGAGATGATTACAGAAACATTGTCAGTAAACCATTGGAAATTCAGCCTGAGACATTAAAAGTCACAACGGCAGAAAAAATCCAGGATTTAGGAGAACGTTTTGCCAAGTTTCAGCATTCTACCCATGCTTGTCTTTGTGAGGATTTTGTAAATGCTGCACATTTCTCTTGTGTTTTACTGTGAACAAGATAGACTGCAGTGACTAAAGAAAATGACCTTGACCTTTAAAACCAGAGATGTATAAACAATAAAGATTATCAGGCCCTCCAATACTGGTCTAAGTGCTTATATTTGAAAATTAACCAAGACATGAATTACAGAGCTAAGTAAGTTCAAAAAGCATCACTCACTGCTATCTAAATGCAGTCAGAACAGAAAGATAACAGCAACCGTCAAGATCATCAAGGGAGCGTAGGAGTTACCAAATCAGAGCACAGGCCGTGCTGCACAGTACGTCTGCCTTTTATCTTTGGTAGTCAGCCTTCAGCCATGATTAAAGATATTTATGCCTGCTTCTGAGCTTTGAGGTTCTACACGTTGGGAGTGAAGGCGGCTTGGGTTGTCTGTGTCTGGCAGCCAGCAGGGCAGTGCTGACGCCAATAAGCGGCATAGCTACTTAACCAACCATGAATTACAAAATCACTATAAATGTCAGGAGCACCGCAGTTCGCAAAATGAAAAAAGCAAACAAGACTGACAAAAAAAAAATTAACTCAATAATTCATTAGCAAAAGCTGTTCACTTATGAGGTCCTTACATTCAATGCCAAGTTCATGCTTGATTTTAGAATTTTGGTTGGTTTCAGACTGCAGAATTGACGTCCATTTAAAAATTGAAACATGACTATGAGTTTACCTAGGAGGAGCACTGGAATTGTCTGGTAGTGGGGTCTGTTCATCATATTGGTCGGCCCACCACTGACTCGACTGTGGAATGGCCAGTAAGGGGGAGGCCAAAGACTCTGAATAAATCAGAATCACATTATGTTATATCATCTAGTCTTGCATTTTGCTCTGTACTTGTACTATTACTATTACTATCTTATTGCTATCATTATTATTATTCTTATTACTATTGTATTGTATTGAGGATTACTTGTGTTCTGTTCTGTGTATTGTACTGAGAGATTAATTCATGCATTTATTTCTAGTAGGATTGACTACTGCAATGTGGTGTTCACTGGATGTTCAAACTGTTTTTATACAGCTTCCAGTTAATCCAAAATGCTGCTGCAAGAATTATTAAATTATTACAAAAACAAGAAAATATGAACACATAACTCCTTTTCTTAAATCCTTACACTGCACTGGCTCCTGGTTAAGTTTAGGGAAGATTTCAAAATCCTACATTTAACATATAAAGCCTTAAATGGCCAAGGTCCAGCTTACTTGTCTGAACTTATCATGACTTACAAACCAGAGTGCACATTAAGATCTCAAGATGCCAGTCTGCGTATGATTCCAAGGATTTATAAAATAACAGTGGGACGTCAAGCTTTTAATTACAGGGCCCCTAAACTGTGGAATGGTGTGACTGCTAATATACTGTAAGAGATGCTCCTTCGGTCTCACCTTTCAAATCCCGGCTGAAGACTCACGACTTCAGTTTAGCATACCCTGACTAGAGCTGCTGATTAACTGCACAGACTGTATCTCTGTTGTTTGTCATTAGCACTAAAACATAAGTGATATGATGTTTATAATTTGTTATTAACCCTCACCTATTCTGTTTCTCCTCTCGGTACTCAAATGTGTCACTTGGTACCACTGCCCACCTGCCAAGTTGTTTTGCCTAAGGTAAAGTCATCTCTGATGGAGAATCAAAGGAATCATTGGGTAGAGGGGTCCTTTCATCAGATTGGCTGGCCCAGCACTGACTCAAATGTGGAATGGCCAATAGGGGGAGGCAGCTTGATGGCCAAGGTCTCCAGGACTCTGAACAAATCCCAATCATACTATGTGATATCATCTACTGTTGAAATCTGCTCTGTACTTGTAATATTTCTATTGCACTGTTATACTGTATTGAGGATTACTTGTGTTCTGTTCTGTGTATTGTATTATATTTACCCCCTTCTTTTTGACACCCACTGCACGCCCAACCTACCTGGAAAGAGGTCTCTTTTTGAACTGCCTTTCCTAAAGTTTCTTCCATTTTTTCCATATAAGGGTTTTTTTTGGGGGGGGGGGGGTTCCTTGTCTTCTTAGAGAGTCAAGGCTGGGGGGCTGTCAAACGGCAGGGACTGTTAAAGCCCATTGCAGCACTTCTTGTGTGATTTTGGGCTATACAAAAATAAATTGTATGGTTTTGTATTGTATCCAAGATATACTGTATACTATATTGTATTATATTGTATTTACCCCTTTTTTGACACCCACTGCACACCCAACCTATCTGGAAAGGGGTCTCTCTCTGAATTGCCTTTCCCAAAATGTGTTCTATTTTTTCCCTACAAGGGTCTTTTTTGGGAGATTTTTCTTGTCTTCTTAGAAAGTCAAGGCTGGGGGGCTGTCAAAAGGCAGGGCCTGTAAAGCCCATTGCAGCACTTCTTGTGTGATTTTGGACTATACAGAAATAAATAATATTTTATTGTATAATACTTACTAGGACTTTGGCCCACCATAGGTCACTGTAACAACTTCCACAGATTATGACACAGAATTTAGATATTCACTGGTAGGATGCAGCCCTATTTTACAATTAGCACCACCATCAACACACTTCTTATTATTGGTGATGGAAAGCAGTGTCTCAGAGACCTGTCCATCCTTTTTCTGATCCCACTTTGTCAAATTTAGGGTTGTGATGGTCAGAGCCAATCCCAGTAGCATTCAAGAATCTCAGGTTAATTCCCCACTTTGGTTCAAATCTCCTGATTTAGAAGTTCGTTCTAAATGGACCTCTTCATTGTCATGCTCATCAGTCCAGTGAATGAGTGCACTATTATCTTGAAGAACATATAATAAAGATGATCACAAAATATTGACCTAGATATCCAAGAGGATGTGTATGCCAGAGTCATTCCAGTAAAATGCATTAGATTGCAACTCTAAGTAAGCCCCTTTGTGAGTGTACCCTGAAACTAAATGGGGTCCTGCCTAGGCTTAATTTTTATCTTATGGCCAGTTTTACAGGACTAAGCAATGACTATCAGTGAACCGGAAATGTAACAAGTGGGCTCAGAAAAGAGATGGATAGATGGATTAATGAGGAATGACCAGAAAGCATTGCCTTTGGATCCAATCACTAAGACCTGCAGGCTTTCTTGGCTATGTGACGCATGTTCTTGTCATTCTGAGGGGCATATAGTGAAGGACCATTCATTTGACCATTTCTGTTGCTTGCTATTTCACTGCGCATGTGCTTGGCATCTGCCAAGAGTAATCTGGGTGTGACAGTCTTATTACAATAACATTGTATTTTTAAAAGCCTATCGCAACTAATTAAGTGGCATTTTCACAGACATATTTTTTGCTTCAAGGAGGAAATCTGCGGACCCTACTAGCTTCAAAATCTATATAATTAAAGGCAAGAGAAGGATTTTTGTCTGGAATAGGCACTTTCATTTTTCGAGTTGTGTCCTCAGAATTTTGACCATAAAGGTGTCTGACCCCCATCTTATTCCCAACTACATTTCAAAATGGCGTCCAATTGAAAAACCATGTTTTTGGTCCTATTTCTACATATAACTTCTGTGCTTTCAAAGATTAGTAAATTAAATCTTAGGGGCACATAGCCAGACACCAGCTGAATCGATTAAAGGGTATCCTCAAGTCCCTAGTCCTTACAAGGACGGAATTTGTTTTTCAGTCAGAACCCTAAAGGGGTCTGATCCACATATATTCTCAATAATTAATGTTTTACCAGCAAAAAATTAGATTATATTTAATTTCTCCCTGTTTTTCTACCTATATTTGCCAATATCTTTCTTAATATAGAAAAAATACAGGCAAAAATATCAGGTTACTACTTATCAAACTTCCAAAAATAAAACTGAATATTACAAATATTGAGTACTGACAGTAATGCATTTGTATGGAAGGTGAAACCTTCCCTTGTCAGTCATCTCAAAGCGTATATATGAGTGTATATAAATCAAATAAAAACTGTGAGTGTACATAAATCTAATAAAAGATAAAAAAAAACATTCACACACTTTGATAAATAAATGTCGCAAACTTGGCAATGTTTCAGGTAAATAATAATTGCATTTGTTACAGAATAAAAATGCCACCAAAGAAAAATTGAGGGTATTTTTCAAGTAGATCTGCAGATAAAAAATGTGGATGATCAAAGTCTAGATATTCCTTTTCAACTTAAATGACAACAATTTCCTATAAGAGTCGCATTTGCTATGACAGTTAAAAAGTCACAAGGACAAAATCGGAACAACTTTACTTACCTAATCCTGTTGTGGCGGGCACCGGCCGGGACGCCTCTATGCTGGAAGGACTGGGGGAGGGAGTATATCCAGAGCATTACCTCACTCAGCGTGCTAGGTGGTAGCCCCACTGGGAGGCAGCGGTACCTGCCGCACCACACGGTACCACAGGACTACATGGGAGTTGGAGTTTGGTGCAGCCCTGCTGGGTTCTGTGGGCACCACCAGGGGGTGCTGAAGCTGCTGCTGAGCCTTTCATTGCAGCACTTCCGCCACACCCGGAAGTGCTGCCAGAAGAAGGTCAACAAGCAACTGAAGGACTTCTGGGTGCCTTATAAAAGGAGCCAGGAGCCACTACTCTGGGATCCAGAGTCGGGTGGGATAAGACAAAGCATTCCAGGAAGAGTGGCGGTGAAGAAAGAGTAAGAAGAGAAGAAAAAAGAAAGAAGGGAAGTGTGCTTGTGACTAGGCTGTACACGTGGGAAATGGGGGAAGGCGTTTCCCACAGGGAAAAGAAAAAAAAAATAAAAGCACGTGATTGCACTTGTTTCCTATGTCTGTTTGTGTTGGGTAGGGGTGGCTGGAGCACCCCCTGGTGGTCCACACTGTCTTCTCACATGGGCAACTCTGAAAATGTCCAAGTTCAAATTGAGAAAGCTGCGATACAAGGAAAAGTGATATCAAGGAGCGCCAAAGTTTTTACTCAGAATGTTATTTGTCCAGAAGTGTTGTAACTTTTTAAATTTAATATAAAGAAATATACTTAATATCCTTATTTTCTAATAAGTGATTTCCTTATTTCCTATTTCAAATTACCTAATAAGAGGCTGGGTGGTGGGTTTTGCAACACGTCTAAAAATTAAAAACAAAATTCTGCACATAGTGTGCGCTAAATACTAGTGTGGAATCATTTGTAAGAGGCACTGTGAACCAAAACACTAAAAGAGGCATGAATCTTAAGTTTTAATAATTGTACCAGGGTGTTATATTTCACCTAAGGTTCCACTCAAATCCTTTTTAATGTCCTTTTTGTTAATGTTTGAATCATTTATAAATGTTAATGTTTCTTTTGTTTATTATCTGTATTGTGTACTAGACCTTGGTTGTGTTCCATCTGTTTTGTGGGAGGTCCTCCCAAGAGGTGGCACCACCTGCCCATCACACCAGAATCTGCCCTCTGTCCTACAAACCCAGAGGCACATCCATAGTTCTCGGTGCTTAATTGTGAACGCACTCTGGAGTGGGTGAGTTATTGTGTTTTTTTGTGACCTTTGCTCTGTTTTTGACCATTGCAATTGGACTGTGTATTGCGACTGCTTTTGCAATTGCCTTTATATGTATTGTAAGCACTTTGCACCCTTTGGAGATTCCATTTTTTTATTAAGAGCATTTTTTTTTTAAATAAATATTTTATGTTATAAAAATAAAAAATAGAGTTTTTAAACAGTGTTTTCCCTCCTAGTGGTTATTATTGGAAGTCCTTTTGGAACTTTTGGGTCTTACAAGCTTTGGAACACCTAGTTTACAACAAAGAGAATGGAAAAGTACCATTACAGGGCAAACAAATTAATCAAAACCAAGCAACCAAAAAAAAAAGTGGAAGGCAAGAACATAGTCGAAACAAAGAAGGTCAAAAGTCAAATATTATAACACTAATTTGGGTTTGATTCCCCTAATTTCACTATAGCAAACTTTGTTTTTATTTTGATACAAGTAACACTAGACAGAAGCTAGAGAAGGGTCCAGCTACAGATCAAAGACTTGGCCTTCCACGCCTACTGCCTTCCACAGTCCACCTCACGACCCCCCACAGTCCTTAGAAAGAGAAGGAGAAGAGCAGCTGTACAGTTTTTCCAATTCGAAAAAGAAAAGGAGCTGAAAACATTTTTGGACATGGAACAATGGAACAACAGAACCAGATATGGACTCACAGAATAAAAAGTTCAGTATATTTAAAGAATCTTTAGATCCATTAAACAAAACTAATGAGATGTACGATTATATACTGTATAGTGAATCCAAGTGTTCTCTGTTTATCGTCATTACTGACATATCCTATTTTTAAGCATATCGTTTTAATTATTTTTTACCTCTTGTATTATTTCTTTTTAATATTTGCCATATTTTCATCTATATTGACTTTTTCACTTATTCATGAGATGTTATGTAGAGAATCTGCAATGTTAGTGTACAATATGAAAGGTATTTATGTATATCGTCGTCATTAACATTTGTTAAATATCTTATTTAACTTGATTTTTCTGTAGTTAAGTTAGCTATTTATAAAAGCACAATAGTGCTTTCTGCCAAATTAGTATTACATATTATATTTGTGTTGATTTCCATAGTCACATTTCTCCATAAAGGCAGAGAATATAAAACCAACTTTGATTACATTGATTAAATATCAAAATGAATCCAAGTGCCCTCTTTTACAAAAAGCATTCTACGGACTCGCTTTCACATCCCTGAAGCCCACATTGTCAAGTATGCAGGTAATTATGCCAGCAGTGTGTGCTTGCAAACAATACTGATGTTTAGATTTCTGAACTGGAACTTTTTTAAATACAGTTTAAAAAGCTGAGCTAATCCTGCATTTTCCGTTGTTTGGCAGGTTTTACTATTTACAGATAGCAACACAGGGTGTGTAACAAGTGGCCATTTCTATTGCTGTTTTTGTTTAAAAGTCATTGTCAACAGTTTACTGTATGTCACTATTTAATATTTGTTTTTGATTAATTTTATTATCCCTTGTATTAGGGCCTTCCTAGTCAGATGAATAGCCATGACTGTGGAATTGTCATGTTGATGGTATGATCATTTCATATTTTATCTATATTTTTTGTATGTCTGTGTTTAATGTTGTGTCCAGATTTCCAAATGCCCATTTTGTGGTTTCTCCGTATTCCATCCTTGAGACCCCCTTCAATTTTAACGAGGTGTGTCTCAACTTCAGTACTCTCTTCTTTCATTGTAGCATTTGTAGAGGGAGGAACATATCTGATTGTTGGTTCCCATTTTTTTTTTTGTGTTTTTTTTTTGTTCTTTATTTCATCTTATACGATTTCTCGTATTAGAAATTTGTTAGTTTTCGCATACCCCTTGGGGTCAGAGCGCAGGGTCAGCCATTGTACAGCGCCCCTGGAGTAATTACAGGTTAAGGGTCTTGCTCAAGGGCCCAGCAGAGTAGGATCTCTTTTGGCAGTGACGGGGATTCGAACCGGCAACCTTCAGGATACCAGCGCAGATCCTTAGCCTCAGAGCCACCACTCCACCCCATTTTTGTCACCTTCTACAATTTGTTTTGGGTATTTGCGTTATGTTTATTTTATTTTATTCTATTTGTATTTTTTTTTAATTTTAGGATACTGTCCCTAGTGGTTTTGATGTTCCAGAAACGCCTACCTTTCAAAATGGTTTGCATAAATATTTTTGTAACATTAAACTCCTTTTAACAACATGACTGTGCTCAGTCCTCTTTAGAATGACATGCTGGCTTTAAGGAAGTACCGGTGTGTGTGTGTGAGTGTATATATATATATATATATATATATATATATATATATATATATATATATATATATATCCAACCCCAAGGGGTAAATGAAATTTAAATTTCCTTTAATAACTTTAATTTAGTACTGCAGTAATATGGCAAATATACTTAGCCATATTGTAAATCAAAGACAAATAATCAAAATGTTTCCCATTATAAACTTAGTGCTTCTTTTTGAAATCACTGCAGTAACTGCTCATATCAGACTGAGCGAGCAAACGCCCTTCTAAATGAAGGCCAAGAACCAAACAAAAAATTAGAAGGTACAGAAATAATGGACAGCCAGGACAGGGTCATTTTTTGTGCTTATTCTTTTGGTTCTTTTTTAACATTTCCTTTTATTGTAAAGCACTTTGGCCACAGCATTCCTATGTTGTTTTAAATGTGCTATATAAATAAATTGACAGTGACATTGACCAAAAATCAGTAAGATTAAATATTATTAACAGATAGATAGATAGATAGATAGATAGATAGATAGATAGATAGATAGATAGATAGATAGATAGATAGATAGATAGATAGATAGATAGATAGATAGATAGATAGATATCAAAGGCACTATATAATAGATAGATAGATAGATAGATAGATAGATAGATAGATAGATAGATAGATAGATAGATAGATAGATAGATAGATAGATAGATAGATAAAAAGGCACTGTATAATAGATAGATAGATAGATAGATAGATAGATAGATAGATAGATAGATAGATAGATAGATAGATAGATAGATAGATAGATAGATAGATAAAAAAGGCACTGTATAATAGATAGATAGATAGATAGATAGATAGATAGATAGATAGATAGATAGATAGATAGATAGATAGATAGATAGATAGATAGATATGAAAGGCACTATATAATAGATAGATAGATAGATAGATAGATAGATAGATAGATAGATAGATAGATAGATAGATAGATAGATATGAAAGGCACTATATAATAGATAGATAGATAGATAGATAGATAGATAGATAGATAGATAGATAGATAGATAGATAGATAGATAGATTTGAAAGGCACTCTATAATAGATAGATAGATAGATAGATAGATAGATAGATAGATAGATAGATAGATAGATAGATAGATAGATAGATAGATAGATAGATAGATATGAAAGGCACTATAGATAGATAGATAGATAGATAGATAGATAGATAGATAGATAGATAGATAGATAGATAGATAGATATGAAAGGCACTATAGATAGATAGATAGATAGATAGATAGATAGATAGATAGATAGATAGATAGATAGATAGATAGATAGATAGATAGATAGATAGATAGATAGATAGATAGATAGATAGATAGATAGATAGATTGGGAGCCAGTCTTGCAGTTCCTAAACTAAATAAAAAAGGTTACAGGATTCTGGGGGCAAAACTCCAACAATAAGGCAGTAAAGCAGAAATGAAAAGACCCTTCATATCTCCCCCAGGTTACACCTTCTAGCTTTCCCCCTTCTTGCTTGTATCAAATGAACTCTTATCTACACTCCATTTGATTCCAAGTTCCCCAAACAGTGGTCAGTAGCCTCTTGTATATTGAATCCCGGAGCCATTTCTGATCTTCTCTTAAGGTCAAGCCCAGCCTTATAAAACCCCTGTGGTGTCCCCAGGTATTCTTGCCAGACAACTGGCCATTTTTAACCAAGAGCTGGGCAAGTCTGCAGGGGTCTGAATAGCAGCTTCTCATTTCTAATTCTAAATTCAGAACTTTAGCTTTCATTTATTAATCTACTACCTGGTGTCATTTCTGATACTAGTTTGTATCCAGTGTTGTTAATTTGATTTTTTCTTTGCTATTTTTACCTTTGTCCCCTTTTGTATATTTGTGAGCATGGGGAAAACACTATATGAATAAAGTGAATAGATTCATATAAACTGTGTGTGTATGTATGTATAAAATCGTACGTTATATGGAATGACTACATATATAACCTTAAATGTAACATCTAGGGAGCGCCTTTAAACGTCGAGTCATTTGTATGTAGGTGTGTCCTTGGTTATGGGTTTGGGGTTTTCTATATGACTATATGCTTGTACGCCGGTGGTGTTGTTATGGCACAAGGTGTGGCCAGTAAATGAGAAATAGATTGTGATCAGGAAAAAAGAAATCACGCGTAGGTTGGTATTAATTTACATGACTATTTGAAGGGTGTCGTGGAGCTTGAGTTGCTGCCGATCGCTTTAATGGGAGCTTAACTTAAAGATGCCAATTTCAAACTCGAGTAACAGAAGGATGGAGTAGAGAGGTGGGGGAAGTTAGACATCCTGGCGCCGATCCACACCTGCACGAACAGAAGACATTCAAAAGGAGCGCATTGAAAGGTGCAGGTGCGCAGTGCGGAAGAGAGGCGAGCAGGGCTGCGGGGCGAATACGTCCCGGCAAGGGGCCTCGGGACCTCCCCGTCCAGCTCTCTGTGACTGTAAAGCCACCTTGCTAGCTTTTAACTGAATCCGCTGACACTACCACAGCGCACATTTTCGATTGATTCATTGTCAAGAAAAACATGAAAACTGCCCCTTTCAAAGGCACGACACATTTATTCAAATCGTTTTTGAATTGCATGGTTTCAGATTGTGTCGGTAGTTAAAACGTAGGATTATTCGGTTTTTTGAAAAAATGAGACAATTAGACAGTGTATTCCTCTTAATTAAAGTGTGTAGACTTCATTTTGCAAATCCTAGCTTGCTTCAGTTCTCCGCACTGGATTATAGAAACTGGATTTAGTAACAGCTAGTTTATGGTAGCGAGCCAACTTAAGTAACAGTTTGTTCAGTTTATTGTCTTATCTGATTGACGAGGTAAACTGAAGATACTTTGGTAAATGTATACTGGTAAAATCCTGGTACAATAATTGTACACCGTTTGCACAGGAACACACTTTAAATTTGAGGCGAAAAAGAATAATCAGTGGCTTATGTGATGGTGACCCGAATTCTACACACTCGGATAGATAGATAGATAGATAGATAGATAGATAGATAGATAGATAGATGGCTGCATTAAGACCTTTAGAGGTCCAAAGCTCTTAAAAGATTTTGGTGTCCCCATATATATGTAATTCAAAATATAAGCAATAACAAATCACAAAATAAATTTTTATTTTTTATTATTGTGTGTGTGTGGGTGTATTTCTTCATTTAATGTGCATGGGAGTCCCTTTTTGTGGAACCTGATTCTGCTGCACAATTTGCAGTTATTTGAAAGTTTCTGTGGTGCCCCCCTTCCTGGACCATCTTTAAAGCATTATAGGCCCCCGGGCAAAACAGTGCACTGAGGCCCCTACCTACACAACCACTCATTAAGTCACAACATACATAGATTAACATGGGGCCCCTATGCTTGTGGGGTCCCCAGGCAACTGTCCAGCATACCCATATTTTAAGACAGCCCTGCCTCCTTCCCTTGATGCTCTAAGCAGGGATGATGAAACAGCATACAGAGATGAGGTGGAACGGCTGTCTGCATGGTGTGAAGACAACAATCTATCTCTCAATGTTGACAAGACAAAAGAGATAATCGTGGACTTCAGAAAATCACATCCTGCTCACATCCCACTCAGCATCAACAATTTAGATGTGGAGACTGTTAGGAGTACCAAGTTCCTCGGTGTGCACATAACTGAGGAACTTATGTGGATGCATAACACCTCATCACTAATCAAGAAAGCCCAGCAGAGACTATACTTCCTGAGGTGGCTGAAGCGAGCAAGTCTTCCCCCTTCCATCCTCACCATGTTCTACAGAGGCACCATTGAGAGTGTTCTGACCAGCTGCATCACTGTCTGGTATGGCAACTGCAACATATATGACCGCAAGCGCCTGCAAAGGATAGTGAAGACAGCACAGAACATTATTGGGGTGCCTCTCCCATCACTACAAGACATATTTAACAAACGCAGTGTCCGCAAGGCCTGCAGCATTGTGCAGGACCCCTTACACCCCTCACATGGACTTTTCACACTTCTGCCATCCAAGAGAAGATACTGCAGCATCAAAGCCAGATCTGCCAGGCTGCAGGAGAGTTTTGACCCCCAAGCTGTTAGACTCCTTAACACCAGGCTGCCCCCTGGGATCTTCCACACGGCCTCAACCACCTCTAAAAACAGAACTTTTATACATGTGAGCCCCTGTCCTGTGAAGACGAGTGTGCAGGTAGAAAAGAATTGAAAATCCTTTAAGGATTTTGACATTCTTGATATCCTTCTGCTGTGAAATATTCTGACCTGTCATTGTTTACACATGTCTTAAACAACTATTATCATACACTGATAATTTCCATATTATCTATTATTTATTTATTATATTACATATCTATTGACTATATTTATGTATCTAGATTGCAAATACCATACATTGCATCAATGTTCATATTGCTAACTACACGTCAATATTGCTGCTACTTCTTTGTCTTGTCTTTGCACAATGTCTTGTCTTGTTTGTGTTTTAATTTTAAATTTAAATTTTAATTAAATTTTTAATGTATTATTTGTATGTCATGTTGTTACACTGTGGACCCTGAGCTTCGCAATTTCATCTATCTGTATACTTGTATATGGTTGAGATGACAATAAAGTTCACTTTGACTTTGAAGCACATGCTTATTTTGCTTAATTGTTAATGCAGCCATAGATAGATAGATAGATAGATAGATAGATAGATAGATAGATAGATAGATAGATAGATAGATAGATAGATAGATAGATAGATAGACATGAAAGGCACTATATAATAGATACCATGACAGTTCTCTAGTTTTCATGACTGCATACCGGTGTGCATCACGTACATGTGCTAGCATCTAAGTCTCCAAGGTGGACATTACCCTAGAAACTGAAGCTCCAATTTAATGTTATTACAGCTCAGTGTGAGAATTTAAAGGGTCTCCCCAGTTCTATTAAGTAATCAGACTTCAACAGAGACCACTGTCACTTCTTCACTTCTCACAGCTGCGTACTGCCAGTGTTTGTTAGCATACCGGTGCACATCACGTATATGCCGGCACATGAAACTCCAAGGGGGGCATTAAAAGCTCCAATCTAATGTCACTATATGTGAAACTGCAACTACTAAGAAATCAGACTTCAACAGAGATTCCCGGCACATTTGTGTCTCCACTTCAGGTACTGCTTCTACCTCATGAAGTAAATCATTACATTTTTCATCAGTGAATAATTGAAATGAAGCTCAAATTTCTTACGATAGTAAGTTGAAGTAATTACTATTATTATTGTGTCAGCACACTTTATTAAAAAAAAATTGTAATTCAGAAAGATTAACAAAATCATAAACTTTGAAGTATTGGATACTTTTTAGGGTGCCTGTTTTGGCACAGTAGCTGCTCACTTCTTCTTGCCTGTATATGGAAAGCCCCCCAGATTTGATCACACTGTAGAATGGCTGTCTTCCTTTTATACTGTTATCATTGCGAAGCTGACTGCGTTACAAATTAACGGAGCATCCAGCCATTCCATTCACAGCTGGGATTCTGGTGCTTCCCAAGTAAAATCTTTTACAGACACAGATGAAGTCACATATTGATATTGATTCTTCTTCTTCTTCTTCTTCCACTTTTGTGTGGGTCAATGTGCCTGTTCTCCAAACACTCTGTCCTGCACTTCCTCCTCAGTCAGACCCTTTTCATTCAGATCTTCTTTTATTTTATCCATTCACCACCACTTTAGGCTCCTTCTCTTTCTCTCCCCCTGTATTTCCATTCCCATCACTCTTTTACCCACATATTCCTTGTCTCTCCTCATTACATGTCCATACTATTTTCTTAGATATCTCTCCCATTTTTGTGTACCTCTGGTTGTCTCATTTCTTATTTTGTCCTTTTTGGTAACTCCACAAATCCATCTCAACATTCTCATTTCTGCCACATTTAATTCCTTCTCCTGTGATCCCTTTACTGCCCATATCTCAGCTCCATACATCATGGTTAGTCTTACTACTGTCTTAAAAACTTGATCTATTTAACCTTGAGCAAAGCCCTTATCCTGAAAATTGCTCCAGGGATGCTGTACAATGGCTGACCTCGCATTCTGACCTCCAAAAAGGTCCTGCAAAAAGATAATTTCTGCTTGTGGACTTATAGAGTGCATCAAAAACCTTCACCTTGATTCTTTGATCAGACAACACCCCCGATACCTTCTTCCAATTGTTCCATCCACACTGCACTCTATGGGTTATCTCTGCCTTTAATTCTCCATTTTGGGCTGCCACTGATCCCAGATATCTACACTTACCCACTCTTTTCAATGGCTTCCCCTGCAGGCTAACTTCTGAATACATCTCATCATTAAACCTCAGATATTCTGTCTTCTTCCTATTTATCTTCAATCCTCTATTTGCTAAAGCCCTTCTCCACTCTTCCAGCTTCCTCTCCACTTCCCCTTTTCTGGTGCTACACAAGACAATACCATCAGCAAAAAGCCAGCACCAGGGGGATTGGTCTCTTATCATACAAGACAACACATCCATAACCAGATCAAAGAGGTCAGAACTTCAAGAAGATCCGACTTTAACTGGGACCTCGTCTGTTACCCCAACCCCGCTTTTAAGCTGAGTCCTGCCTACATATCCTGGACGATCCTCACACACTCCTCTGGTCCTCCTTTCTCTCTCCTGCACCTCCAGACATCTTGACGTGGCACTCTATCACAAGCCTTCTCCAAATCAATAAACACCCCATGTACTCCTTTGTTTCTCTCCATGCGTCTCTATGAGATCTCAATGCAAAGACTGCATCAGTTGTTCCACTTCCTGACATAAAAGCAAACTGCTCCTCCCCTATGGTGGTCTCTTCCCTAAGCCTTCTTTCTAAAACACTTTCCTAGATTTTCATTGTGTGTGACATCAGTTTCAGCCCTCTATAGTCTCCACAGTCCTGAATATCACCCTTCTTCTTATACATTATATATTGATTTTTGTTTTGATTTTTTAAATTATTACTTATTATTTGGCTGACACATTTATCCAATGTATCTTACAACTTTTTAGATACAATTGGTTACATTTCTTGTGATTTTCCAATTGGAGCAAAGGCAGGTAAAGTGTCATTAATGGGATTTGAACACCCAATTTCAGGATTTGAAGTCCAAACTATTAATCATTAGGCCACACTTCTGAGGGAACCAACAAAAAAAAACGTTGAGTTGGAGATCACCTGCGTTTAATACTGGCAGCATTAAGTATGAGGCAGGAAGTAATCACAACGAATGAATACATGAGTGCTAATTGCTACTGCCTCACAGCTCCAGACATTTTTCTTGGTGTAGGTTTTCTCTCTCATATCCAAAAGGCACGCAAGTTAGGTTAATTTTCTGGTATGGAAGACATGTATGGGGATGTAGATGTGCATGTAAATGTGACTTGGGATATACTGGCATCCCGCCATGGACTGCTGCCTGCTCACTTTCTGCCTGGTGGCTCCACCGAGTCTACAGTGGACAAATGGGCTCAGTAAATACATGAAATAATAATTTGGAGTATTTAAAAGAAAAGAAGGCAAGCTTCAGATAAACATGATTGTGGTATGTAATGTAATACCTCCTGCTTACTCGTTCATTGATCTTGGTTTTCATTATGTGTGGATATGAAGCCATCTGTGTTCTAAGCTTGTATTATTCCAGCACTGAATGAGAGGGCGGCATTACAAACCAAGTCCTCCACCCCAAATTGTAGGATACAGGACTAAGCTGGGACGACATGTCGGGGTAGGAGCCAAGCTCAGAAAGGATTTGGGTTCCAGGCACCCCGAAGCGGTTCCGCTACACGCAATACCAAGGTGCAGCTGACCTTGAAGAGCGAAAAATGAAAAAGTGAAACCCACAGCTTACCGCTTCACCTCATTCCCAGCACAGTCTGTGACTCAGCACCTGTCAAACCGGTCACCCACATCCCCATCTCGCTATACACCGAGTAGGATCTGATGCTACAGCCCGACTGGCAACAAGTCTGCAGTAGCACATGATTTACATTGCATGTGCAGGTGTCTGGAAAGTACGTAGAATTCCCTCTGGGGGCTAACATTACAGTATAAATATCATGTAAATGCAGATGAATCTTCCTGAAATTTCACATCTCTTCCTCAGATATATGCATATATATATATATATTTGATGTCTTTTTGTAAGTTAATATGTTAATTTATATTTGAATAAAATACCACCATTTATTCCTTAAAAATCTACAAACAGTTGATGCAGAAAATGTATATGTCAATTATTGTTCTGTTTAATTGGCTGTGTTTGACAATATTCAGTAAACAAAAATGACCTGTAGTAAGATATTTGGGGTTGAACAATGTGAAGCAGGTTTAGTAGAAATAGACTACTATGAAATCGACAATTTTATCATAGATATTTGTGACAAAACACCATGTCAGACGACAGCAGCTACCCAGCAGTGGTGTCGCTAGGGTTGGTGTCACCCAGCGTGGTAACCGAGGCCCCTTGATGTACGGAGGTCCTTACTAGAGAGCTGATCATACTGTAAACAATGGAGCACACAGACACATGACCGTTTAATGCAGCCCGGTAATTCACACTATTAATGGAGTGTAGATATACCCCATGGTGATTTCAGCACAAAAATCTCACAGAGTTGGGGGTTGATTTGTTTTGAACTTAGTTTTATTAAACTTGACTTGGTTGTAGGGAATGTTATTTGATTTTAACAAAATCAACAAAATGCTTAAAAAAAATTACAGGGTCATAGGGTGTCAACCCTTCACTAGAAGGGTGTGTTTCACACCCCTAGATGCCTCTAATGAAACCACTGGTACCCAGTTTTATGCTATGGAATTAAGGTGGACAAGACATATACAGCCATGTGCAGAAGTAAGTACATTCCATTCCGTATTTTTTCTTTTTTTGACGTAGGTGGCCATATATCAGCAGCCATACCACAAGCACTTCAGAACAGGTCATCCAATTGAAGTTAAGCATGTTCAGGCCCAGGCAGTACTTGAATGGGACACCAACCAGGAAAAAGCTTGGGATGCTGTTGGAAGAGATGTTGGTAAGGCCAGCAGAGGGCGCCTACGTTGTGGTCTGAATGTGGATCATGATGTCCTAGTGCAGTGACGGGAATACTGTGCTGTAAAAGTGGTGCCGTCCTTCGGATGAGACATAAAACTGAGGTTGTGACTCTCTGTGGACATTAAAGATCCCTGGAGTGAGTGGATGGATTTTGATGTCCTGGATAAATTGTCCACAATGGCCTGGTCTTTCCGGTCCCCGAATCATGCCCCATCTTTGATTGACTGGTGAGCATACTGGCACAAAATGGCTGCCGTCACATCATTCAGGTAGAGTAGATGTAGTGTACATTCACTATGAAAAAGTGCTTTGAGTACCTTGAGAAGCATTATATAAATGTAACGAATATTTACTATTATTATATCAAGAGTTGATCTTCAGTTATGCAATATCTATAGATAAAGATGAAATAATATAACAAACATGATGCCACATTTACAGTTTGTAGTCCCATCATATCATTTAATTAAGCAAATCCAAATTCAGAATGTGGAAAATATATGTATACCCCTGCATCAGTCACTGCCTCAAATCAGATCAGGTGCATATGCTTAGGCCATCATTAGAGAAGATCTTGCCTTGAGCATGGGAAAGGCGCTATATAAATAAAATGTATTATTATTATCATTATTTATTATTATTAAACATCATTGCATTTGCTTTGCTGTTTGTTGTTGGTGTTTCTGTTATCACCATCCATTGATAGAACTCTCTGAGGCTTTCAGAAGAGTTACACATGTTTAGGAGTGAGGGGAGAAATGTTTAAAGATCTTGAAACAATTTCGCTGTCCAGAAGGTCATTTACACATTGAGATTTCAAACAACTGCCAGCTTGCCCAGGCCAGGCCATCCCAGCAAGTTCAGCCTGAGAGCAGAATACAAGATGCTGAAAGAAGTCTACAAGAAAGCCAGAGATTTATCACAGGACCTCCAGGTAGCCTTTGCCACTGTTGATGTCAAACTGCGTCAATTCTCCACAACTTAGATCTACATAGAAGGAGTGACAGGAGTACACTTTTACTGTCCATAAAGAACATCAGAGCAAGACTAAAGTTTACCCATGAGTGCCTAAGCAAGGGCCAGGACATCTGGTCAATGTGCTCTGGTCTGGATAGAAGACATGTTTGCCAATAACCAAAGCTAGCATTTGATCAGAAGAACCTGATTATCAACTGTAAGGTATGGTGGTGTGAACGTTATCAAATGGGGCCGCTTTGCTTGATCCTTAACCTTAGCTCATCATTACAGAATGCATTATGAATTATTGATTGCATCAGAATGTGCTTGAGGATAATGCGAGACCATCTACAAGAAGAGTGAATCTCAGCCAAAACTGGACCTTGCAACTTAATAATGACTCAGTATACTGCATGCCAGTAAATCCACTGAAGTATGGCTGAAAAAGAAATAAATGGAGGTTTCTGAAATGGCCAAGTCAAAGTCCAAGTCTAAATTAAATGGAGATGTTGTGGATTTTTTGGGGGGGAGCTTGGGGGTTTGAAATGAGCTATCCACACAAGACACATGAATTTTGCATGAAGGAGCGGCAAAAATGTTCTCCCAGGTGATGTCACAGTTACTGCTACTGGAGGGGGCGATACTGGCTATTAGAGCCAAGGGGCTACTTACTCTTTTCCACAGAATGACTTATCTTTTTTTTTTTTTTAATATTTCATCACCTTTATCTAAACATAATGTTTAAAATGAACATCAAATCGTGATATGTCCATGTAGGTTAAACGTTTCATGGTGTGTACTTATGTATTTACATGACTGCATTCTGATACTGCATCTCTGATGGGACACACAGATTTAATAATGAAGGCAAAAAAGATGCAGAACACTTCTATCTGGATGTGTTTCACCAAGTACAAAATGCCACTATTCTGCATTCCAGTATGTTGCTGCTTATAAAGGACAAAACGGTCCCAAAAAATAAACACAGCTGTGTTGCTGAGAAGTGACCAGCAGACTGCTGCTCTGCCATCCCAGGCATGTAGAAACCGAGCTAAATTGGTCACGGAGCTGTCATGTGAAAGATCACCTTGTTGTCTTGAGGCACATGTTATACATAGCTTCACATAGTTGTGGTGGACTTAAATGAACTCCTCAAATGTCAATATGTGGCCCTAAAATAGAAAGTTCATTAGTTCCAGTCCGGGACTGGCAAACCTGATTACTCTTCACTTATTATAACAAATTCTTGGATTTGTGCGTCTGTTTTGTTTACAAAGGTTTGAGGCCTCAACCTTAATGAAGGGAGGGTTCCCTGCTGAATCATATCAATTTAGCAAACTCACCAACACATAATACACTTCATACAAGTTCTCTTTTATATTTACTTAAGCGATAATAAAGACACCTCCTGCTGTCATCGCACCCCACCCCGGTACACACACCCACTTGCACACAATTGCATCTCTATTTTACTCACAGGCTCTTCCTTTCTGCAGTTGTCAACTTTCCTTTTGTATACTTCATATACATATATGCTGATGCCAACAGGCTGAACAAGCCGATTAAAAAGGCTGGTTCTGTCCTGGGTGTCAGACTGGAGAACCTGGTGGAGGTGTCTGAGAGGAGAATGCTGAAAAAGCTTCTCGGTATCATGGACAACCCCTCTCACCCCATGCACGCCTCCTTGATGGGTCATCAGAGCACACACAGCAAAAGACTCATTGCCTCCAAATGCAGAACCGAACGCCACAGGAAATCCTTTCTACCCGTGGCAATAAGACTGTATAACTCTTCCTCATTCTGTAGGTGATCTTTTTCAGAATTTTTGTCATTAGGTCTCATTCGTTTTTTTTTTTTTTTTTTATTTACTCATCTGTATGTTACTGAATGTTTGTTTCATCCCATCATCTCATTTATTCATGGCACAAACACTAAGTCACTTTCATAACCACTTGCACTAATAATCTGTTGTTTTATTATATCTGTTATAATTTTAGTTATAGTGGTTTGTTGCTTTGCACAAATTAGTTATACAGTTATAATACAAACTATTAGTTATAGTTATTTGTTACTTTGTTTGGAGTTGTTATTCTGTTTGCACTATTACTACTGTTCTTTTTAAACTCTTTACTACCTTATCTTTATTCCTCTTGTTGCACTGAGCATGTATATGACAAAAGAATTTCCCTCTAGATAAATAAAGTTCTTATCTTATATGTGAAAGGTGCTATATAACAAATTGACTGATACTAATTTTGAATACACTTACTAATCTGGTAAATACCCAAAGCAATTTTGCATAAGGCAATTTCCAAATGTAATACACAGAATTATGTACAAGCTGCTCACATTGACATCCTCAAGTTCATTGTCCATTTGTCTCTTGGTCAGAGACAACTACAGAAATCTGTCCATGAGAGATTGTTAGTGGCCTGTCAGGATCTGTAAGCACCATTAAAAAAAAAGACCAATTACAGTCAACTATCGTCATTCTTTACACAAAGAATGATAAGACACTTGGAATAAGCTACCATGTAGTGTGGTAGACAGAAAGACTTTAGGAACTTTCAAAACTCAACTTGGTTTTTGTGGAAGAAAAAAAAGTGGATAGGACTGGCGAGCTTCGTGGGGCTCAATGGCCTCTTCTCGTCTCGATTGTTCTAATGTTCTAATCTACCTCACACATACCACTAATGTCAGAAATGATGTGAAGGGAAAGAGTTTTGTTTTACAAAATTGTGCATAAAATATCAAATTGTATATTCAGAATTGATGCTTTGCTGAAAGCCTGAAGATGTACTGATGAAATATTGTATACCAGTATACACATCAATGGAAAACAAGAAGAAAATAATTTTGTCTTATTGAATAATACAAACACCTCAATGTGCAAAAGGAGGTTTTTGGAAAGTATTAAGGCACCAGGAAAAAAAAAATCTATTTCTTGGTTACAAGGGGGTCCCATTCCAGCAGCAATGGGTACAAGGCAGGATTAAGGGCAACGGTCAGTCATTAGGCCACATCACACCTCCCAGACCAGGCCAGCTTATGAGTCACCAGTTACCTTAACAGGTCTCTGAGGATGTGAGAGGAACACACACACACACACACACACACAACATTCAGTCTCCACATGAACAACAAGTGCATCCAGACCACCAGAGCCAAGAAGCAGCACTACCATCCCACCCAGACTTGCACAGTAATAGAAATGGTGGACATGCAGGTAAGATTCACTATACTTGGGACAATACAACTTAAAATATTTAAAAAAAAAATCTATATAGAAAGCAAAAAAAAAAAAAAAGTTAAGACATGTGTGCAGTTGTGCTTTGAGTTCTTTTTAAACCTCTAGGTGCTGTACATAATCATAAGGTAAGCTTACTTATAAATGTAATGTCTAAGGCACTGTTTAAAATATTCAAATTATTTTTTTTGTCAAAATTATATAGTTATGCACCCCCCCCCCCCCCCCCCAATCTTTTAAGCCATTAAAAAAAATAAACTGTTATTCTTCATCTATAGAGACTTTTTTGGATTCCTAATGAATCCAATGCATCAAGATGGGGTCCAGATACATCCCCAGAAAAAAGTTTAAGGAAGAAAGAAAAAAGGGTGGCTCAATTAAAGTGGCACGTCATTTACACATCAGGTCACCAGTATTCAAAAGCATCCCATTTCAAACTTTAAATTTCAGAAGTTGAAGATATGCCAACTCTGTCTAAACTAAAAAGAAGTTACTATTAAAAGTCGAATATTGCATGCAGGCACTGAGGGCTTATCGTCTTATCACAAGGAGGCCCAACAGTTTAAACCTCAAGAAAATAAGCATTAATGTAGCAGGTGCACTGGCAGCAGCCCCTTACTGTACAGACGATCATCATAAATCATAAGCACACTTCACCCAAACTGTTTTCAACCCATCTTCACTTTTGGCATATAAATGCAACCTGAAACTTTTACAATACTATGATTCTACCAACTGCCAACCCATTCAAGGTTGGTTCCTGCTTTGCACCAATGCTGCAGAGAAAGGCTCCAGCACATACAACCCTGAAATGGACCAATGGATCATTCTAGCACTCTCACCTCAAAACTCAGAATTAGACAAGCCACAAGGAGGGATTGTAGAACCCACACTACTTTGTTTCTGCTCTTCCAAGAGAATGGACTAGTCACTAAGATGAAGGGTACAAAAGATTGCTGATTTGCTTCCCATTTCATAATAGGTGCAAATATGTTGTTTCATAGTTCGGCCTTATAAAGCTCCTTGATTTGGTGCACTGTTTGTAAAGGTGCAATACAAAATAATTAGGCTTACTACACCAAAATGCCTCTGCTTTGTATATAAAATAAGATTTGCACTAAAGTGCAGGTGTACTTGGCCACTCCCTTCTTGATCTCCCCATTTCTCTCTCTTTCTTTCTCTCTCTCTCACACACACACACACACACACACAGGGTTCAGAATAAAAACACTGTAAAACCATAGGTGTCCTTTTGCAAACAGGTTGGTCCTGATCCTTTCACTTCACTGTGTAGAGATTCTACACCCATCTCATTTCAATTTCCTGGACAGTTATTCTTCCTATAAATTATTTCCAGGAGGCCTGTGGCTCCAGTTCAGCCCTCAAGACAGAAAATTACAATCCAAGCAACCCCTTAAAAAGGTTTAAAAAAAAAAAAACAACCTTTAACTCAAGAATTTTCCTAAGAAAGTGCAAGCCTGGAAATCAGGTGCACCAGATAAATGATCTGGACAAAAAAAATTGGTCTAAAGTTTAAGAAAAGATGAAAAGAAAAAAAAAAAGGTAGAATCTTAGAAAAGAAAAAAGGTTTATTATGTAAAAAATGTACATTAAAGCAAACTTTTATAAAAAGTTTATAAAACTTATTAGCATACAACCAAGTTTGCAGGAATGCAGTGTTCTACAAACTTTCTGCAGCAACTCTATTAGAGTTCTTGATGACATTCGGAAGGAGAACTTCCAAAAAGATACGACCACCCACCCTCAATGTAAAAGTCCAATCCCCACCCCCCCTCCCGAAAAAAAATACACGAACGTATAAAAAACTAAAAGATGCACTGTGCTCTGTGATCACTTTAAAAAAAATAAAATAAAATAAGGCCAACCGATGCTTCATAGAGTAGACACCTTCTAGTGGGTTACTTAGTTATTAAATTATATATTTTTTGGCTGATGTAATATACTATTCTCAAAAAAAAAAACACCACAATGTCCATTCGGTGCTGGCCACTGACGCGCTGTGGATGTTTGGCGATCAAGCGATGGGTCATTAGAGGGTTAATCCCGGCTCCTCAGACACCCTCTCCCCTGCAGTCAAACGGACCCCCCTTCTCTCCCCCTCCAGTCAAGTCGACCACGTGTTCTCCCGCACCTGCAGATTGAATGGCAAAGAAATGGGAGTTAGTTTTCCTTTTTTTGGCAGATCAGAGGTACGTCCGCAGACAGACTGGCGCCCAAGAGGAAACTTTCATTAACCTCTAACTGATAACGACAAATCCACAGCGCACACACACACACACTGTTTGCTAATTGGCAGAAGAGATACATCTGCAAAGAGTTAGCTACAGAGTATCCCATGTTCTAGGAGGGGAGGGGAGGCTACAGTGAAATGCTCAGTGGCGCCTTCCTGGCGACACGCAGAGCCCCCATATCCCCCCTTGCTTCTGTACAAACATCTGTTCTTCTCAGGGAATCCCTACTGATATCCATTCCCTTCAGAAAGTTTTTTTTATTATTCTGTTTAGTGATAAACGAAAAATATATATGCCCCCCCCCCATTTAAAAAAAGTCAGTCACTACAGACAACCCAAGCTGTCAGAATTATCCTTAACATAAACCCCAAACCCCACTGTTGTGAGATATACCTGCACAAATCAGTTTAAACCTACCTGCGACATGCGCCCCCAGCACTTTCACTGCTAGTGGCACAAACTTCTGGTGTCTTCGGTGGAGAAATCGCAAGCAAAGTCTGAAGCCTGATAGAAGGGGAAAAAGTTAAGTGATTATTACGAAATAACGGTATAGAAAAAAAATAACACATTTGCGCCGGAGAAACGGCATTTCTCAGCTTGCATCACATTGTTGCAACATTAAAAAAAAAAAAATTCTAAAAATCTACCCAAAAATATAAAACATAATAAAAAAAAAAAAAAGTAAAGGATTGTCACATTTCACATTAATACGGCATAGCTTTTGAAATTGACAGTCGGTTAAGACTTCACGTTCATTCAATGTCACGCGTAAAAACTGGTTTAAAAAATGATCTAACTTGCCTTTAATATTGTCACATTTGGGTCGCTTTCTGTCGCCTCCTCGTTCTCCAGTGCGATTTGCAGGTCGAAGATGTAATCGATGACGTGCTGCAGGATTTCCACCTGGCTGACAGATTTGTTCTGTGGGATGCTGGGGACCAGCTCCTTCAACTTAGAGTAACAGTCATTCATATCATAGAGAAGGCTCATGGGCTCTTCTGACGGAGCTTTATTCCGAGCGATTGCCAGGCTCTGCTCCGAGATGCAGCACACTGCTTCATAGCAGCTTCTCACAGCTCTCACTGGACTGATTGCCTTCATGATGTGTATATTCCTGTTTAATTGATAGGCGAAAATGCTCAACGAACCAGAGGAAAAATAATGCTTCAGAGTTTTCAAATTAGCAGCCAAGACACGCAGCCATAAAGGTGCTTAACAGGCTTGTAAAACAATACTTCAACACGCGCTTCTAAATAGTCACAATGAATATTCTTTCCCCCAACGAGTACGTCGAACAGTCTTGCCAAATGCAGAAGTTGCAAACCAAAGCATTGCCTTTATACAGTAGGAGAAAGGCGCCTTCAACCCGCCCACCAAATCGACACGCCCAGAAGCAGCCATAGCCAATAGAAATGGAAAACCTGACTAAAATAGGCCGGCCTAGTAAAGGGATGCCTGCTATTGGTTCAACGCGCACATCAAACTGCTGAAACGTAATTATAGGAATGAGGAAGTGTTTAGGTGGGTTTGGAATACATACAAGCGCTTAAAACCAGAAACAGACATTGTAGTTCATACTTGTTGGAAGGGAATTCCAGTTCAAACTACTGGAAATGTATAACGTGCTCCAGGTGCGGCATTCCGATAGATACATAAATAAAACCAGATTTTGCACGTCCTGACAACTGCAATTTAGCGAGAAGCTAGAGCACAAGCGAGTTCACCACAGGCACTTGACAGGATTCTTGTAAATAATTAGTGACGCCTAGTTACCCAATTTGCTGTTCACATGACCTCTAGACTTCCTGGCGTCAGGATTTTTCTCCTAAAAATAAAAGGGCTATTGAGATTAAAAAAAAAAAAAAAACACGCGATCTGTAAAAAAAGAAGCGAGGCACTACATGAATTCGCTCTTGCGTGCTACTTTCTGTTAAGACTATTCACGGCCCGTCCGCTAAACCACATTTATTTATGCCTTAAAATTTAATTAGAAGACTAAGACAGTTAACTTACTAGAACTTCCAAAAGTGCTCCACGATGGTGTCAGATTTATTAATTATGAGGACAAGTGGTGTGGACTGCGGACTCTAAACTAGCTTGGTGCAAGTGAATGCGTGTGCCCAGCGATAAATTTACATCCCGTCAGGATTTAGGTGCCCGGTGCTCATTGGCTCCTTCATAATTTTGTGGTATCAACAACGGAAAAGTGATTTCAGAAAATGGACGGAAGGATGGGGTGTAGGTCCGGCAATCCCTAACTCGAATTAAAGCCCTACTCTGCTTAACTGTACCGTTAATTTGTTAGTCGATTGTTATATTCAGCTAGACACCCAATAAGAATTTTATTATACTTGTATACTATATAGGACAGTAAAGTGTCAATAAAGCTTTGATTTGATTTTTGACTGAAAACAAATACACGCACTGTGCTGAAGTTTTACAAAGGAAATAATCAATTTGTATTGCAGACAATATAGACATAACTGGATGTAGAGTTTAATTATTCGCATCTGATCTAAAGGAGTACAAATAAGTTGAAATAACCACATACAATTTAGAAATAAAATGACACTAGTCTGTTAAATATCAATGTATAGTTGCATTTCATTTGATTTTTCAATTACACTGCGTAAATATACATTCCAGTCCTGTTTTATAAAATATGACTGTAATCATTTTCTGCAATAAAAGCATGTAACTCAATTAAGTTTCATGCGCCCTCTACGTTAAACAGCAATCTAAAAGAGACTGGGACATTTCATTTTTTTATTAAATGGTCATCAAATCCTATAAGCATGCACGGGATTGAGAGCTTTGATTGGTGCTACAGTATGTCATTGTCATAATGATACCAGTAAACTTGTGTTTTAGTTTACTAGCCATTATGATCTTTTAAATAATAAATACTTTAAAACACGTTAATTGACTTGTTGAACCTATCAAGGTGCTCTATAGTTCCTTTCGCAGCTGGCACAAACATTGTTTTGTTTATACACTCTTAAAAGTAAAGGTGCCAGAGTGGTTCTTCAGAGCGATGGCATAGGGAAACCTTTTTTGGTTGCGAAAAGAATCATTCATATGACATTTCCAAAAAGACGTTTAATTATTTAGATCTGTAACAGGATCCATAAATAAATTAGAGATTAGTGAAATCCCACTGGACTCCTTGTTTTAAAGGACTCTCGCTGCATACATCCACACAGGCTAAGTTCGGGTTTACTTGATCGGATGGTATCCTATCCTAGTATAGGTCGCCTAATATGCATTAAAGATTTCTGTTTTGTCCGCGAATTAGAAACCTTTTCAAAGTCCGAAGATCCTATTTCACATGCAAAGAAGCCTTCACAGAATAAAATGGTTTTGTCACAACCTAGTAAAGTGCCATTACAGAACCGTTAGTTTCAAGAGAGCAAGTTTAACGTAACTTTATAAGGTTTTTTATATAATAAAGTTGGTTTTGCATTTTTTTTTTTTTGTTATGCTGTCATTTGTGTTTTTCTTTTGTTTCGATCTAGTGATAATCAAGTTGTAACGTATTAAAATACGAGTGGTGGGACACACATGCTAATAATAATAAAACTGTTTATGGGCCTTATCTAGCAGAACTGCATCTTTTAATAGCTGATAGGGGAATGACTTGCTTTCTTTCAACGATCATAGCATTTTTATGCTACTTCAAAGCGTGTTGCCCGTGTTCCTATTTGGTTTTATTTTTTTCTTTTCTCACAATCCTGTTTTTGTGCAGGAATGTACTGCCTTGCCAGCTGTGAGTCCCCAGCCCTGCACAGCTGTGTTGATCTAACTCGCAGCTCCAGACAGCCTGGCGCCAGCCTCGCGACGTCATCCATTCACTCGCTCCAAGCACGTCTCCCTGGCAACTGGCCAGCCGTGACTGGGATCCCGAACTGCTCATCAATCCCGAGCACCGCCCCTATCGCCGGGAAACGTAAGGCAGGATTTGGTGTCAGTCAACTTGAGAATCCACCCATCTCCAAATGCAGCATCAACTCCGCTCCCGGAGAAAGTACACACATGTGAGGAGACGGGGGCCGGGCACGATTAGTTTAAATTAATTTAAACAGTCAAAAGGCTCTGGCTCTCTGCGAGCCTGTCATTGGGTAGTGCAGGAATCGATGCATACTTCCAACCTGTATTGCATTTTTTAAACGTTTAGTGTTATAATCGACATATATGTTGCAGACAGGCATTGTGGACAGACAAATGATCTATCTATCTATCTATCTATCTATCTATCTATCTATCTATCTATCTATCTATCTATCTATCTATCTATCTATCTATCTATCTATCTATCTATCTATTCTGTACAAAATGTGTGCATATAGTGACTATGGTGACTCATTTATTCTGCTTTTCCCAAAACACAGTGATTTTGTGCCTGCAAAAAAGAGCCAGGAAGCCCACAGAATGATTCAGACCTTTGGATGCAGGACACACACCCTTGTGGTAAAATTTTGTTCTGTGTAATAATACAGCAGTTGAGCAGCTACCCCAAAAAGAATTAAAGTATGAAAATATACAGTTATACTCATTAAAAATGCTGTATAAAATCAAGATTGGTCGTACTACTTTTTAAAATGATTTTCAATGTTAGTAATATATAATGAAATCTATTACATTCATGTTATTTAAAAATGTTACTCACGTTGCTTAAGATTCATATTTAATTCTGCCAGGAATGCCCTTAGGACAGTAATCAATGAGCTCTTTTTAATCTGAAAAAAAGAAAGAGATTGCATTGGTGATCCTAAATTGTCCCAAGTGTGTGCTTGGTGTGTGGATGTGTATGTGTGTGCCCTGCGGTGGGCTGGCTCCCTGTCCGCGGTTTGTTTCCTGCCTTGCACCCTGTGTTGGCTGGGATTGGCTCCAGCAGACCCCCGTGACCCTGTAGTTAGGATATAGCGGGTTGGATAATGGATGGAGGGATGGATTACCCCGGAATTAAGGATTTGTTTTCTTTCTAAGCGCACAATGATGGTGTATCCACTCTTCATCTTAATAAGTCTGCCAGTGAAGTTATCCATATAGAATGGCCTTTTCAGGTAAAATATTTTACCCAAACTAAACATTTGTGGAGGTTCTATTAAGGATTCCGAGACTGTGGTTTTCATCACCATTAACCTGAGTTGATGGAGTTTCTTGCATAAGAAATAGACCGACTCCCTTCTACAAGGATGTAGATGTCATCACACGAAATGGAAAAATATAAACGCCTCTTAAGTACCTAAGCCACTTTTTATCCACATTACCTGTATGGACATTGCAGGTCATGTTTAGGCAATGCTGCAGGCAGAAACCTACCTAATACTAAAGTTAAACATAAATGTACGATACAGTAATTTAATCTTTCTTTCTTTCTTTCTTTCTTTCTTTCTTTCTTTCTTTCTTTCTTTCTTTCTTTCTTTCTTTCTTTCTTTCTTTCTTTCTTTCTTTCTTTCTTTCTTTCTTTCATTTCATCATCAATTCAGACACAAGATAGTGTATTCAGAACTTGTTTACCTTGAAGCCGAGACAAAATGTGCTTCGTATCATTAAATAAAGGCTTGAATTCAGTTAATCATCTACTTCCTATATTGTAGTAATTTTTCACAATTTTCTAAATAGTCCGATAGCCCAGATACTTTCTTCAAGTGATAGCTCTGTGATTTCACAGTCTGGTCCATCCTTCCATTTGATATTTATTATTTTTAATTTAATGCATAATCTGCCCTCTGATGAATTCTTTACTATGTTATGTTGCTTCGCGATGCAAACCATTCGACTGCCTGCCTTAAACTGAACACTCATATGTGAAGTGACTACACAGTAGTATATTTTTTGACATACTGTTTATGAAGGGTACGTGTTGATCGCCCAGCACCTGTATCTTGACTGAAAGTATCTTAATTTTCCCACCACCCTGATCACCATAGTTTGAAGGCAGCTGAACCGTGTATTTGTAACTCTGATGATAGTGAATTGTACTCTACTAGAAACTACAGATTCTCCTTTAAATGGCACACAGTTAAACTCAGCTCAGCGGTAATAGTGGTCCACTCTTTTTAACTTTTGTATTTGCTTATTTGAACCTGTAAAGGTGCACCACTCTGTGTGTAATGAAAAATAATAATGAAAATAATAATAAAATAATGCAGTTGTAGTCAGAGCTTTTGAAACTGCTTGACTTGGTCTCCAAAAATATCTCGAAGAACTGCCAAATATAGCAAGAGCCGCCAAAGTTCAGAAGATTGCCCTCCTCGGAAATGCCCACATACTTTGTAAAGGCCTGACCATCGAACAATAAGACCTAAGGAACCCAGCGTGTCCTTGATAAAAATCAAACAGCACAAACTGAGAAAAAAAGGAAAATAATAATAATAATAAAGTTTGTTCAATGCATATAGTTTATTGGAGTCATCAACCTAAGATCTTAGTTAAAAATAAACAAATTCCATGACATAACTGTAGGCTTGAACTGATTGAATTTCACCTTTTTCACAATGAAAGCCATTCTAATGCACTTTATAGCTACAATAAAGCATAATGGTTTCATATTTGTACAACGGGAGCACAGGCAAGTCAACACTTGATACAAGGTCATTTGGTTAGACATTGTTCAGGGCCAAGCGGGAGGTTTGTGCTTTTAAAGCTTTTAAAGTTCACCACTTTAGCTATTGGGCCATAATGCTGCTGCATAATACGTTTTGAGACTTCCTTGGCGTCATGTGCTAAATCTACACTTGGATCTTGGGGTTTCAGTCCCACTATTTCATTCAATAGGTTAAACAACTAGGCTGAATATATATATACAGTAGATATAGATATGTGTATCGTATATCTATATACATATAGTATGTGCCAGGGAGGATGTGACAGGGTTGGTTGCTGGTGCTTTTCCTGGCTTGGGAGACCATAATGGATGAACAGGGGGAGATTGACTATCCAGAACAATTCCTTCTCCAGCATGCTAGATGGCAGCATCCCTTAGGTGGATCTCCCAGGTACACACCTGGAGGGTGACATGGGAGTTGTAGTTCCAATGAGCAGCCCTGCTGGGTGTCCTGGGGGCCACCAAGGGGTGCTGTACAAAGGAGGAGTCCTTATGTGAAGTAGGTTCCTACTGACCCAGAAGTACTTCCTAGAATATATGGATGCATTATGGTGGCACTGCAAGTACTCTCAGGTCCGGCATGAAAGAACTTGCTTGCCCTTATCTTATTATTATAAAAAATCCTGGGAAAAAATAAGGCTTTTTAGCCTGGGATGAGACGTGACTTTTTCAGAGAGATACTTTCACGTCCCTCGAGACAAGTCTTTGTGCCAAGAGATTAAACCACACCTGAGGCCAGAAATAAAAGACAAAGAGTAGATGACAAAGTACAACGTCGTAAAGAATTCAAAACGTTGGCATGATACACATGCAAAGCTTGTTAGAGATAATGAAAGTGCTAAAATTCGGAAGTCTCAAAAAAATTATACTAAAGATCGCATTAGCGCAAACAAACGGAAATTATTACTCGGTGAAATGACAGAACAGCAAAAAGAGATCGAATATATTGTTTGGCTTTAAACTTTAAGTCGAAGACTTGTAGATCATCTAATTCGTGTTGCTATCAGGGAAAAGTAGTGTTTCTTCCCAATGAAGAGGCGTATCCACGAGAATTAAAAGATTTGTTGTTTGGTGAAAGTAAAATCCACATACGCAAGTGGCAGAGTTGCGAAGTGGCTGGCGTGTAGCGCAGGCCGGGGGAGTTGGCGAGCGAAGCAAGCAGGGGGGTGAAACCCCCTAGTTCCACCATACCAGATCCCCCTTCCCCCCATTACTGTATAACCATTTTGTGTCTCTCCATATTAAGAAGTACTTCCTCTATTGTTAATTGTAGTTTATTTATCTATCTATCTATCTATCTATCTATCTATCTATCTATCTATCTATCTATCTATCTATCTATCTATCTATCTATCTATCTATCTATCTATCTATCTATCTATCTATCTATCTATCTATCTATCTATCTATTATATAGTGCCTTTCATATCTATCTATCTATCTATCTATCTATCTATCTATCTATCTATCTATCTATCTATCTATCTATCTATCTATCTATCTATCTATCTATCTATCTATCTATCACTCTTCCAAAGATTGTCTCTGTTCAGTATTTTTCAACAATAATTTCCAATTTTGAAAGCCCCAATGATTCTTAAGTTAATGTCTTTTCAATATATTAATTTTGTTAGATAGCAGGATAGCATGCGGCTCTCTATGCATGTTGAAATGGTAAAAGTAAATTAGGGGCTGTGAGCCATACTTATATACATCCATCCATTATTCAACCCGCTATATCCTAACTACAGAGTCACAGGGGGCACCAGCCCACCACAGGGCGCACACACACACACACAGCACACACTAGTGCCAATTTTGAATCGCCAGTCCACCTAACCTGCATGTCTTTGGACTGTGGGAGAAAACCCACACAGACACGGGGAGAACATGCAAACTCCATGCAGGGAGGACCCGGGAAGTGAACCCAGGTCTCCTAACTGCGAGGCAGCAGTGCTACCCACTGCGCCACCGTACCGCCTACTTATATACATAGTGTACAAAAATAAACAGCAAATACATAATATGTAAAACAAAAGGACATTTTAAAGGCCTACTGGTCAACACTGCTAAGCTCTAGTAGTGTCTGAGATAAACTGATGTGGAAATATAACATTTTTGAAGGTGACCTCTTCTCAAAAACAACATATGACAAATTTCAAGTAATAACAGGGGAGGGTGTGGGGTTCAAGGGTCAATGACAACAATAACAATATTGCTTTGCAGCCAAGTTAATCTGTAAACCCAATAATAGCTTTTTCAGATTCCGAGGGGGGCTGGCCAGTTAGTCTTATGCCGTCTACAGATAAGATGAGATCAGGTGTCCAGGAGTGTCTAAGTGGCTTTGCTTGATTCCCATGCCATCAGCAGTTTTGAAATAGTTGAAGGCGTTTGGGTTTTGGCGTCGTCTCGTCTGCTCTCTTGTACCGTGTGACTCTACTCCCCCTGCTCTCCCCCCCTTGGTCCAGCTGTACGCAGACAATCATGCAATCAAACAATCACAACGCATAATTAGCAACTAACTCCCCCTCATAAAAGAAAGGGGAAAGAAAAGGATCCCTTTCACAAAGACTTTCTACCAAATACCACCGCCCACCACCCCCCACTACCATAGTGGCGAGTTTCTTAACTCGGACAAGCACTTTAAGTGCAGAATGAAAAGCAACAGTGTCTCTATCTGGACACAAAGAAAGAATATGGCAAACACTCTGATTGTATCTGTGTTCAGTTTAATAAGCATATTGTGTGCGTCGAGGGATTGACGCATTCCTATGGTGTCTTCCACTTTACTTATGTTGTTTTGGACAAATCAAGAAAATGCAAGAAGTGGTCACCATTATGAAGAAAGCAATATCATCTTTAAATGTAGTGGTTGTGTTTACTTATCCCTCCCTAATTTTTTTTTTGCAATTTTTATAATTAATTGCCATTAGGAACGAGACCTTCAAAATGTACAGTTTTCTCAGAAATGATAATCCTATAAAAGGAAAGTACAGACCATTGAATTGGGATTTGAAATGACTTGTTCATTTGTCACCACAATTTCAAAGACATTTACAGATGTTACGTTATGGGTGACTGCGCGCTGCGTGACAGATTTCCATCTGCCGGTCTCTCCATATTCAAACCCACTCAGTCCAATTCAGGGTTGAGTGTTGGTGGTGGGCCCAATCTCAGCAACATCGGGAACAGGGCAAGAATCTACATTGGGATGGGACAGCAGTGTGACAGATTTTGAAAAATTCTTTACAAACGAGGTGCAGCAGGGGGTAGCATACTAACTGGACTTGCGGGGTGGTGGGGTGTAATTCTGTTTTCTTAAGTTTGACTTGATTGTATGGAATGTTATTTTCCTCCAATAAAATAAAACAGTATAAAAAGATTGCTAACTGGAGTGGCGTCTAAGTATCTTTAACATGTTCTTTGATTTAACGCCTTTAATTTGAGAGAAGTCTTACAAGTTTTCAATTTGAATATAAACTGGCATGGTGCCTGCCATTGTTGGCGTGTTCTCTGATGGCACCATTCAAGGACTTGCTGTCTCTTTGTGTGCCTCGTCATTAAACTGGCATCCCATTCAGGGTTTGTTCCTACTTTGAGTGTGTGAATTGACACTCTTGACCAATTTCCTAACTTAAGATCACTATCACCATTTTTCATGATGAAGCGTTTCGAAAATTCAGTTGCATAATCTTGGGTGTGCCAAAATGTGTAATGAATGAATCTGGGACACATGCAGATGGCCTCCACATTTATACAGTTGGGCATTGTCTCCAGGGTCGTGGGCTTGAAGTCCGGTGAAAACGGAGAGCAAAAGGAGCAAAGTGGGGACTGGCAGGTTATATAAATGTGGATAAACTTCTGAGCAGGTTTTCATATCTTGAATTTTGAATTTCATTTAATAAACAAATTTCACATTTTTAACAACTTTGAAAGTCAGCTAGCTGAATTGCTTCAGAAGAATGTGACATTTGTTTCACTAAATGCACACATTTAATTACTTTTAAACATTTTCTATCCATTTCATACTATTAAAAATTGTCATTCTAGTGAAGTTTCTGTAAATATATTATGGTAAATATGGTGGCAGCACTGTTAATTATAGTAAAATAAAGTGTAGCAGAGCTATTGCTCTTGTAAGGAATAATGGAAAACATTGTTATGGTACATCAAAAGCATTTTAAACAGTCCTACTAATGCAACGTTTTAACCAAAATAAGATAATCCATAATACAATGCACCCAAATATAAAACAGAAAAATGATAGATAGATAGATAGATAGATAGATAGATAGATAGATAGATAGATAGATAGATAGATAGATAGATAGATAGATAGATAGATAGATAGATAGATAGTGCCACAGGTGGCTGGGGGGGCGACCCGGCCGGGACACCCTGGAGTACTGGAAGAGGGCTTATGCCTCCCCCAGACCATGTGGGGGTGACCGCCCTGGCGGCTAAGGGGCCCGTGGTCACTGCCAGGGGGCACCCCAATGCCTTGGGAGCCCTGGACCTCAGCACTTCCGCCACACCCGGAAGGATCAGGGACACCCGGAGTGTTTCCTGGTGCGCAGCCGGCACTTCCGCCACACTGGGGAGTGCCGGTGGAAGATTGTCGGGAGGCACCTGGAGCACATTCGGGTGATTATAAAAGGGGCCGCCTCACTACATTCAGGACTTGAGTCGAGTGGAAGGAGGACAAGGTCTGGGAGGAGGCAAGGAGGTGGCCTGAAGAAGTAAGGCATTGTGTTGTTGGCCAGGACTTTGGGGACTTGGGGACTGTGGAGCACTTAATTGTAAATATGGACTTTGCAAATAAACGTGTGTGGGGTGATTTAAACGTGTCTGCCTGTCTGTGTCCTGGTCATGTTCCACAATAGATAAATAGATAGCAACAGTTCATGAATTAGGGCGGCACGGTGGCGCAGTGGGTAGCGCTGCTGCCTCGCAGTTGGGAGATCTGGGGACCCGGGTTCACTTCCCGGGTCCTCCCTGCGTGGAGTTTGCATGTTCTCCCCGTGTCTGCGTGGGTTTCCTCCGGGCACTCCGGTTTCCTCCCACAGTCCAAAGACATGCAGGTTAGGTGGATTGGCGATTCTAAATTGGCCCTGGTGTGTGGGTGTGTTTGTGTGTGTCCTGCGGTGGGTTGGCACCCTGCCCGGGATTGGTTCCCTGCCTTGTGCCCTGTGTTGGCTGGGATTGGCTCCAGCAGACCCCCGTGACCCTGTGTTCAGATTCAGAGGGTTGGATAATGGATGGATGGATGGATGGATGGAGTTCATGAATTAATTTTTTTTTACATCAAGAAGATGAAGAGTCCAGTTTGTTATGACTGGAGGCTTTGATGACCTCGTTGCCAGACCTTTTTGCCTAAACTGTTTTATTTATGTACACTATGATTAAGTTTAGGTTAATGCTAAATGATGTTGACACTGTTATTTTATCTTACAATACAATGAAAAGTGTTTGTTGCTCATTTCAATAATTGAGAAACATGCAGTGATAGTGCAGTACAGGGTACAAGGACACTGCAGACACAAATTATGGGTGCTCCTTCATTACTGATCCGGTTAGTGACCTCCTGCCTGTCTTTTGACTCCTCTAACCCATTCATGTCCGTGTCCTTTGTTGTTTCATCCCAGGTGCGATACAATCAGCAGACACACACAAGCAGACAGAGCTGCCTTCAAAGAACAGTTGTGGGAGGACTTTCAGCTCAACGTGTAGCTTCACAATTCTTCTTGTTAACACTACAAAGATGTGCATCTGGCCAGATTTGGGAATAACCTAACCCAGCTACAGCTGAGAGCTTCGTAGTCTGAAGTGGCCTCTCTAAATTTCAGATTTTTTTTTTTTCGTTTGTTACAGTTTTAGTTTAATTTCATGCAGTGTATGAAAGCCTCCATAAATTAAGCCCTTCAGTATGGCTTGCATGTCCCTTAATAATTGATTAAGATATGCTTTGTTTCTGCGTATATGCACACCTTCTGTTTAGAGAGATAAGTATAATTAACCCCACATACTGTATTAACTCTTTGTAACAATATCTACCTATCATTTTTTTTAATAAAAAGTGATACCAAACGTGAGACACTCATATTTTTGAGTATAGAAAGAGGAATATGCACACCACAAAATTTAAGACTGCATACAACTCTTAAGGATAACTGTCATTGTTGGCACAGTATTTGGGGTAAATTTATTAATAAGCAATTTTTTCTGATTAGACCAAAATATCTTACTTAACAGAATTGGCCAATTGCATTGGACAGCAACAATTTTGCTTCCTGAACACTTTTGGGTTTTTCTTATAGGTTTTCGCCAGCTAATCACAAACATCACCTTCATATTTTCCAGTCTCATATCATTTTGATTACAATTGTATGCATACAGTACAGCAACTACACCTGGCACAGCTGTGGCGACCCTAACCATAGTGGCACTGCAGCTCGGACATGCCAAGTGCTGTTATTATGACACACAACTGTATTTATCAATAGCATCTGATAACCCCGACTAATTCTAATCTAATTCTTCCATGTGAAGCCTCAAAACCATAAGTCCTGATTTGGATCATTTATGTTAGGTAGAATGCCCAGTAGGGGCTGGGTGGTCTCGTGGCCTCGGAACCCTTGCAGATTTTGTTGTTTTTTTTGTCCAGTCCATCTGGAGTTTTTTTTTGTTTGTTTTTTCTGTCCTCCTGGCCATTGGACCTTACTGTATTCTTTGTTACTTACTACAGCAACAACAACATTTATTTATATAGCACATTTTCATCCAAAAAAAGTACCTCAAATTGCTTTACATAGTGAAGAAGAGAAAAATAAAGGACAAAATAAGAAATTAAAATAAGACAACATAGTTAACATAGAATAAGAGTAAGGTCCGATGGCCAGGGAGGACAGAAAAAACAAAAAAAAGCTCCAGACGGATGGAGAAAAAAATAAAATCTGCAGGGGTTCCAGGCCATGAGACCACCCAGCACCCTCTGGGCATTCTACCTAACTTAAATGATCAGTCCTCTTTGTATTAAGGGTTCTCATGGAAGGACTTGATGATGATGGTCATGCAGACTTCTGGCTTTTAATCCATCACTGTTGGAACATCACGGTGGTTTGAGTAGATGGTGGTGGCGCATGCCTATTATTGCCTAATCTTATTTTTATATTTACATTTTTTCTTCATCTTGTAAAGCACGTTGAGCCACAAAACATGTATGAAAACGTGCTATAATATAATATAATGCTATAGAAATAAATGTTGTTGTTGTTGTTTCAGGTGTCATTACATTACACCTCATTTGATTTAAGCACAGAAACGTTGCACATAAACCACTTGTGAACCAAGATTTTTACCTTCTCTTCATTTTAGACCTGGAGTGTTGAAAAAATAAATTATGAAGGTGATGAATGAGGAAGGTGGAGGACTGCAATATTGGAGTCAGATGCCAAGATTAAGGTAGGCATTGCTGTTGTTCCACAAATCAGATAAGTCATCAACGGTAAGCACCTGCTAGTGGAGTCGGAGGAAATTGCATGGAGGACATTTAAAGATGTTTTTGAGAATTTTCTTGGCAACTACAGAGCACCAGAGCTGGTTGACAACATCCTTCAAGCCTACAAATCCATAAAGTGCAACGTGTTGCTAAAGATTATTTTTTTCTGCATTCACACTTGTACTTCTTCCCTGCTAATCTTAGTGCAGTCAGTGATGAACATGGTGAAAAGTTTCACCAGGACATTGCAACGATGTACAAAGTGGAACCCATCAATGATGACCGACTATTGTTGAACGCTGAAACAAGAAGCTTCAGAGGTGGAGTCCAAACAAAAACCAGCAGTAAGCCATTTTTAGCTCAGTTGAACTAATGCAGTGGTGGCGCAGTTGCCTCGCAGTAAGGAGAGAGCAGGTTTCACATCCTGGGTCCACTCTGAGTGGAGTTTGCATGCTCTCCTCATGTCTGCCTGGGTGTCCTCCCACAGTCCAAAGACATGCCAGTTAGGTGAATTGTCATCATGACAGTCAATTGGCCCTAATGTGTGTTTGGTGTGTGTGTTTGCCCCATCCAGGGTTTGTTCCTGCCTTGCACACCCTATGCTAGCTGGGATAGGCTCCTGTCCCCCGCACCCACAACCCTGGTCTGGAAAATGATATGGCATGACATGAACTAATGCAATGTGCCAGCATCATTAAGCAATTCAACACAACAAACTCAGTAAAGGTTAATTTCATGTTTCCCCAAATTTCTATGTGACACGCCTAATCTGAAACTATATTTGTGTTCATCTTCAAGCTATCTAATATAATCACCATAATATTTTTAGGAACTTTAACTTTTTAATAACTATGTTGTCTGATGTTCCTAACATATTTAACCTGCAAGGTAAAGCAAGAATTTGGGAGCAAATTTGCAGCAGATTATAATCCTTTTTATAAATGTCTAGAAACTAAATAGTGAAACTTTCTCCCACTCCCCCACGAGGTTGTTATGACTCTTTATCGGGTTCTTGCCAAGTCCATTTGTTCTATGGCTTTACTCCCTTTTAACATGTGCCAAATGGGGCCTCTACGGCTTCCCAAAACTTGGGGCCTCACCATGTCTAAATCCAGCCATGGCCAGATGCTTACGTGAAAGCGCAAAGTAAAGTGAAAGGAGGATGTGCAGACGCTGGTGATGGATCTGGAGTTTCACCAACTTTTAATGCTCTCAGCTGCCTTTCTTACACATTGACATACTGGCTCTGTGTATTTGCATTTGCACATGTGTACAAAAATCGTGATATTACTTACCTGCAATCAGAAACCTGCAAATGTAAACTGCGAGGCACTCTGCAGATTCAAAAACACAAGGTGTAAGGACATCCATTCACTTTGCATCTTTATGTAGCCATGCGCTCTTCTTGTGGAAGTCTTTAGTAATGGCGTTGTTAGGCAACCCGTGAAAGGACAAGTAAGGACCTGGCAGAAAGGTTCAAAACTCCTGGTGGCATGTCACTACTGTCCTTTTTTTATTTCATTTTGATAATTTAGAGTTGCAAAAAATATCAAATATGATAAAAAATGAAGATTCTACATGTTTGTCATGGCAGAGTGAAACACAATGACATTTTGCTTTACCGAAAAAGGATGTAGTAAATGAAACATTCTTGTGGGTTTACGTTTCGTGTTGACTCGGGGCATTCCTCTCATGCACACTTTGGGAAATGAGTACTGTGGTTTAATTGTCTATTTATTTATGTATTTCTGGACAGGTTGCTCTGTCACAGCCGTCTTGGAGAAGTGAAGTTGCAATGTCACCCACTGAACATGCAGGATGTTCTCTGCTTTATAAACGCCTACACTTTGAATTATAGGAAGTGCAATCAAGCAAAGGTTCATCTTCTTATTAGACATAGTAATGGCAATAAGAGACCTCTACTAGGCTTTGTCCATCTGCACATTTTCATAAAGGCTTCAGCCCATGCAGGCTTGTGGTAAACCAAGGCATTCCCAGGGGATGAACTTGTCATTATGAGGTTTATGAGCACAACTTTGTTTTTCTGTCCAATTTTCTTTGTCAACACCAAGCACCAAGTAGATTTTCTCAAAATTTCTTTAAGTTAAATTTATACCATCAGTACATATTTTATATTATTTATTTAACCATTGCTGACTGAAATCTATACCACCGTCCCTTCGTTCCCAACTCCCAAATATCTTACTTCTGCATCATTAGCCTTTCATGACTTTAAAGATGCTGTTCCCACTTCTTGTCCTAGATTCTATCAGCTCTGCTTCACAAGTAAGGTCAACCATCTTCAACTGTTTGGCCTCTCGATCTGAAGCTTCTAGTTTCACAAATTCTTTCTAAGGATGTAGAGAGTGTTAATATTTGGTAAGAAACTCCAGTTGTTTCTCTAGATGTTTGCATCCTTCCACCTGGAAGAGTTTGGAACTTTTCTATATACACTGCTAGTTGTCCCCCACGGCTCTGCCCACATAGTAGTGAAACAGGACACACTTTAAAAAGCAATTAAAGAAAAAAAAAATGTAATAATTTGCATTGAGCAGAATTTACAGTATATTGACACCTTTCGTATCCAAAGGCCTCTTGATATACAATATTTTTGGTTTTGCTATCAGGGACGAGAATGTAGCTATGATCTTTTGGCAAAAATGTAAAAAGTTGGCAAGGTATCTGTGGCCAAGCGGAAGGTAGGTACGCTCGAACATCAAATGTTGGTACTGTATCTGATCGTGTTTAGCTCTGATGGGAGAGCATCCCCTGCATGGGCAGAAGAGCACTCGGCCATGATATTTCTGCCAATGAGCAGGTACCCTTTAAAACACGTGTGGGTTTGATCTCTCTCTCTCTCAAAAACGGCAAAACATTACTACTTAACAATCTCCAGATGATAATGTCTGCTGAACAAAATGGTATTGCTAGCTAAGTGGAGGCAAGGTGCGCTCCAGTACATGGCGAGAGGTACAGCGACTCGAATGGAGGCATGCGCATAAGTGAGGAGGGCCATGCCCGGCTCCCTACTCCTGAGGTCCCACCTCACCCTCCCCTCAGCCCACAGCCTGTCTCTCAGATTCATGCAAATAAATTGGTGCCGCAACCGAACTATAATACTTAGTGCGATGAGAGAAGTCACAAAATCAACTGGAATGTTCAAGCAAATTATAGAATAAAACCCAATCTACAGTATATCCGTTAAGTAGTTCTCTCGTGAAAAGTGGACAGACAGGCAGACAGACAGATGTTGGATTTTATATATAGAGAGACTACACTCTTAAAAATCAAGGTGCCAGAGTGGTTCTTCAGCGCGCTACCATAGGGGAACCATTTTTGGTTCTCAAAAGACCCCTCTGTAACAAGCTCTATACAATACATAACCATGAATTGATGGTAACAGATTTGTGAAATACCAATGGGTCCTGATTAGAGATGCACAAATGTGAATAGAATAACAGTTCAAGATAACAATCCAGTGCTTTGAAGATCTGAGCTAGTACTCCCTTTTTTACTGATCCTGGCAATCTTTTGCACACAACATTAATGACTTATCTCCTTCATGTACAGTATGTAACTAACCTAGCATGCTGTGCAAAAGTCAACTAAGTTTGCGACCAAAAAGGCCTGTGAGCTGTAAGGGATGACTGAAGGAAGTGTCAAGCACTTCATAAATGAAATATTATGGAGTGGTGGCCTCCAGCCCCATGAGCCCTGGACTAGATTAACACATGAACATCCTCATATCTGCAAAATCCAACTCAAGGTTGCGTGGATCTTATCATAATAGAGGACAGAAAAGAACCCTGAACAGGCTGCCAGTCTGTCACCCTGCCTGCATGAGCACACAACCAAACAGGTCCAGTCTGGAATGATCAGTTGAAGTAACCTGCATGCCTTTGAGGATGTGGGAGAAAAACAGATGGGGACATGGAACATGCAAACCACACCAAATTCAGTATACTAGAAGTAATAGTGGTGGTCATCTTGCTGACTGTAAAAAGTATGGATGGATATACAAGATATGGGTGATATGATAGCACAGCATAAATCATAGCATTATTTCAGTGCTTAGACCCCAGTTCTGTTTTTGGCAGTAAAACCATTGTGTAGAGTTGATACTTTCTCCAGGTTTAGGGGTTTCCTCAATCAGTTCTTTTTATCTCATTTTCATAGGTCATGTAGTTCAGGTTGGTATGAATGTGATGGACTGGTTTCTCATTTGATGCTACTTGGGTAGAACCCAGTAATGGAAAAAGTTGTCTTAAAAAGTGCATAGATGTGGACAGTGGGGTCAATCAAAGTATTATTAATAATACATTTTATTTTTGGAACATCTTTTCCATGCATAGTAGAGCAGAGCTTCAGATAAGATTAAATCATATGGTTGCAAATAGACATACTCCAATTAATATGGAGAGGGGAATCCAAGAAATTAGGATCAACAAAGTATATCAAAGCATAAATAATAGAATTAATTGATGTACTAGAATTTACTTGTTGTTGTTGTTGTTGTTGTTGTTGTTGTTCTTCTTCTTCTTCTTCTTCTTCTTCTTCTTCTTCTTCTTCTTCTTCTTCTTCTTCTTCTTCTTCTTCATCTTTTCCCACTTCTGTATGAGGTTAATGTGCTTGATAAACCTTCTCCCAACAGCTTGGTCTTCCAGTCAAGTTCTTTTCATTCAGATCTTCTTTTACATTATTCCTCCACCTCAGCTTTGGCCTCCCTCATTTTCTCTTCTGACAATCATATAAAATTTTGAAAGCAAAACATGATGTTGCCTGATGACTTTTATTACTTTTGCACTTTGGCTTATACCAAACAAAAGGTTTATTGCATAGTTACAGCTCCAAAGTTCTAACTTCAAAGCTCAGCCTGCATACTACAGGGTCTGTGTGGAGTTTGCACATTCACCTTGTACCTGTTTGGGTTTGCTATAAGTTCTCAGGACTTTTCCCCCAAATCCTAAAGCTGTCTGTGTGAGACTAATGCCCGTCTATAACCTGGCCCACTATGAATGTGTGTGTACCCCGTGGAGGACTACTGTTTCATCTTGGTTTGTTTCGTGTCTTGTGTCTATACAATACAATACGATACAATACAGTTTATTTTTGTATAGCCCAAAATCACACAAGAAGTGCAGCAATGGGCTTTAACATGCCTTGCCTCTTGACAGCCCCTCCAGCCTTAACTCTCTAAGACAAGGAAAAACTCCCAAAAAAAAAACCTTGTAGGGAAAAATGGAAGAAGCCTTGGGAAATGCAGTTCAAAGAGAGACCCCTTTCCTGGTAGGTTGGGCATGCAGTGGGTGTCAAAAGAAGGGGGTCAATACAATGCAATACACAGAACAGAACAAATCCTCAATAAAACATAAAAAATAAAAATTTTTTAGAAGTACGGAGCAGAATTTAACAGTAGATGATATCACATAATAGGATTTTTCTATGTCTGCTAGAGTAGAATTTATGACCAGTAATGAGCAAAATGATCCACACAAATTGAATTTGTGCTTCCCCTGTTATGGACATCTATCTATCATATAGTGCCTTTCTTATCTATCTATCTATCTATCTATCTATCTATCTATCTATCTATCTATCTATCTATCTATCTATCTATCTATCTATCTATCTATCTATCTATCTATCTATCATCTTTTGATAATAACATATATCAGTTCATAGGGCATTTAATAAAAAGTTTATATATTGCAAGTATACATTTTATCCAGCTTTGTCGATGAATGAATTACAAGATAAATAATGGGTCACATTGTTATCCCATCTCTGGAACTAAAACATAGAAAATGATCATTTCAATTTATTTAACCTTATCCTTAGGTGGGGTTGGGCTCAGGCTATTATTTGACCTAGACAGATGTCTGGGACTGACCTGGATGATATACTGTATGCCAGCAATCAGTAATAATTAAGAAATGAAATCTGACATTGCGTCTTGAATAATAATAACAAAAAGTACAATAGAAGAGGCTGACCGTAGATGAGAGTCTTACGGCTAATTAGAAACTGCTGGCAGCGTCCCTCGTTAGCCAGCTTCTGAGCGCTGCCTCCTTAGCATGTTAGAAAAAGATGGATTTGGGTCAGTTGACTCTCCCTACATTAGCAGTTGAAGTGAATGCCAGTGCCAAGACAAATATCTTTACACAGACGGTTGATGGCTGAGGTGTTAGACCGTAACCCACAAAGATGATGGGTAATATTTGAGCTATGCCACTAAAACGCTTACAGATTGTATTCATTGAGTGAATTTATTCTGTAAAGTAACATTTCTTTGTGCCATCTAGTTTATTCAATGAGATGACTCAGGCTGCCAGGTGAATCTTCTGTCTTTGTAAGACAAAATGCTTGCTTTGGTCAATAAGCATACAAAAAAAGACAAACTATGGTAATTTTGTGAGGCAGTACAAGTGCCCACTTATGACATTAGCTAGTGGGGTCTTTATAGGTGAGGTTGGTTTCTAATGGCAGAGAGGGCAATTCTAACAGTGTATTCTCCTTTGTCTACCAAAAGACATGGCACACAGCACAACAGCATTTTCTGTAAGGAATGTGCCAAGGTGATTTTTTTGTTGGTCTAGTGGCCTTCCAGTACCCTCAGATAGCTGAATGCACCCCATCTGTCTCTGCCACAGACCCTGATGATGCCCACAAAGGATGTTTTTTTTTTTCTTGCCATTCTCCTTTCCTGTGTTGTTTTCCTTGAGGTACTGTGTCTTTTTCTGACATATGGATAAAGTGACTTTGGGTTACAACAAAATTCAGCCCATTGATGCACTGAATCTCCTTGCTTCAAACAATTATTCAGATCAGAACATCTTTACATCTGTAAGTTTATTGATTAAAGGCTTTAATATAAAATAAGACAGAACAATATGTATGAAGTTGTTAGGGTCTCTCTGAGAACACTGTTTAAAAGCAAAAATGTAAAAGAAAAGACTGAAGAAAAACAAAAGACTTGGAATAAGTCCGTTCATGAGTAGTTGCCGCAGGCTAATATGACCCCTAATTCTGGTTGGCTCTATTTGAATATACAATTGGGACCGGAACAGGTGGGATTTCGCGTGCAATCCAAAAATGATGTCACTGGTCTTCTGTGGGCTCCTTCTTCCACATTTTAACACATTCCCATAACATCTGTGCTTGACAAAGAAAACATTTGGGTTCAGATCCCACTGCTGACACCATGTGGCCGTGAGGAAGTCACTTCACTTGTGATCCATTTGGAAAAATGAAAAAGAAATGTAACTAATTTTATCTCAAATATTGTTATGTTTCCTTGGATAAAATAACATAAATGTAAATAAAATTTCTAGTTGCCCAATCCTAAAACCTTACAAGGTCCCAGAGCACACTAAACATGGGATGGTACTAATTTAATCTGCTTCCATTCTCAGAATTCCCTAGTTCTTTTGTAATCACATCTTGTATATAAATGTCTACACGTGGAAGTGTGTCTGTCTGCCCAGAAGTGAGAGGTGGAGTCGGGGTAAGGGCTTTGCCTCCGAGGAAACAGAAACTCGCTTAGCCGCCAATATACAAGCGAGGCCAACACATCAGCAAAACAAAACATCTGAAGAAAAAGTCACTCGCTTAGCCGCTAATGCACATGCGAGGCCAGCACATCGGCAAAACAGTATCCCTTTTACTTTTCCTCCCGCCACTAATAAACAAGCAATGTGAGCATGTCGGCAAAACACAACCTCCTAGGAGAGAGATGCCCAGAGTAGATCCTTTCAGTTAAATGACATCTCTACATTTCAATTTTTTTCTGACAATTTCAATAGTTTCTAGGACCGCTGGCTTTTACAGCACAGGCTTACACAGCTAGTACAGTAACAGAGCCCCACAAGGACCACAGTCGTATCCAGGGCAACTTCTTGCTCTGTGCCTGATTGTGCCAGGACAGACTCAGCTACTTCCCCAACCCTGAACTGGATAAGCAGGTCTGAAAATGTTACATAAGAGCCAAACTGTCGTACAGCTGTGGTAGACTTACACATAGCACTCCACGTGTGCTTAAACAAAAGTCCTAGTGGTTACTTCAGCCTTTCCCTTGATCAGAAATTCTGGAAGAGGATGACATCCCTCATGAATTCATATCTATCTATCTATCTATCTATCTATCTATCTATCTATCTATCTATCTATCTATCTATCTATCTATCTATCTATCTATCTATCTATCTATCTATCTATCTATCTATCTATCTATCTATCTATCTATCGATCTAAACCCACTACTCAGAAAATTGAACCTTTCATAATATGACTGAGGGGCTCTAAGACTGCCATTTTAACTTCCATTCACTGTGTGACCCCATGCTATGCATTTACTGTAACCTCCTTTTATAGAAACAAACTAACAGCGTCACTGATCATTCTGAAAGTGCTGACCAAAACTTGCAGTTTCTAGACCACTCATGGCTGCCTTGTGCCTTGTGCTACATTCAAAAGCTAGCCTTTAATGAATGTAGCAATTTCATGGTAGCTGCTATCGAACCTACAGTACCACATTTAGCCAAATCCAAATTCTGTAATTGATAGGTAAGCATGTTAAGTTTTAACAGAGTGTCAGAAATTAAGGCTTTTAAGGAAATTAAGCTAAAGCACAACCCATGAGGATGCTGGTCCAATTCTCCACTGCTCTGTGACGCCAAGCAAGGCCCTTTAGTCCACTAGTGCTGCCTGACGTAGCTGACCAAGTCCTGAAGTTTATATTGCCACTTGGTGCTTTGCTTCAATCTGTTCTTGCAAATTTAAAATCTGATCAATATTTAATTAGTATATTTGCCTTATATAATGCCTATAAAAAGTATTCATCCCTTGGAGTATTTTACTATTAAAAAGCACAGAATCATAGTGGATTTATTTTGTCTTTTTTAATATGATCAACAAAAAGAAAAAAAAAATGCCTTTAATGTCAAAAAGTGAACACTAATTAATGCAAAGTGGTCTAAATTAATTACAAATGGAAAGCACAAAATAATTGATTGCATAAGCATATGCATTAATATTAATATCGCCCAGGATTTCCCTGCTTTTTGCCTGCTGCAGAGAAGCCTCCCCACAGTGTGATGCTGCCACCTCCACGCTTCACAGTGAGGTTGGTGTATATGTGATAATATGCAGAAATCAAACATGGCATTTAGTCTGATGACCAAAAAAGATCCATTTTGATCTCATCAGACTATAAAACCTTCTTCCAGATGACAGCTATATGCATTTTCTTAAACATTTGCTTTCTCTTTGCTGCTCTCCCATAAAACTGCTACTGGTGCACAGTTGTTGTCTGCACTGTCTCTTCAGTCTCAGGGATTGTAGCTTGTAACTCCTTCTAGTTTTGTCACAGGTCCCTTGGTGGCCTCCTTCTCTAATCCTCTTACGTGATCACTCAGTTTTTGTGGACCACTCTAGCAGATTTACAGCTCTGCCTCACTCTTTCCATTATTTAAGGAACGAACTAACTGGATTTTCAGTGATTTGGACATTTTTTTGTCTCCATCCCCTGACTTGTGTTTTTCAGTCTCCTTTTCATAGATTTGTTTGGTCTGTTTTTTCGTCTTCGTTGTGAAGTTCAGGCCACCATAATGACTCACCACAAGTTGGACCTTCCAGATAAGGTGCATTTAGTCTACAATAAAATGTAAGCCCAGACAGGTGGTCTTCCATTGAACTAATTCTGGGACTTCTAAAACTGACTGTCTGCCCCAGTGATGATTTAGGGGTGTCATGTTGAAGAGCTGAATGCTTATGCAATAAGTTATTTTGTATTTAATTGAGACCACTCTATAGAGATCTTTTTTCACTTTGATATTAAAGAGTTTTATCCTTTTGTTCTGTGTCATATATACTGTAAATGTGAATTTCCCCTTGGGATTAATAAAGTATCTATCTATCTATCTATCTATCTATCTATCTATCTATCTATCTATCTATCTATCTATCTATCTATCTATCTATCTATCTATCTATCTATCTATCTATCTATCTATCTATCTATCTATCTATCTATCTATCTATCTATCTATCTATCTATCTATCTATCTATAGGGTTTAGTGTTGTATAAAAATAAAATGTGAGTAGGGACAATTCTATTTATAGGTTCTGTATACTCACAGCCATCCCATGGACGGTGTCACCTTTAGCTTGTAGCGGGGCTACATAGTTTATAGTGTTCTCAAATGTTAGTACTGAGTGCGTCTTGTTTCCATCGTCCCGTTTGCTGTTTATGTGTGTGTCAGTGAATGCCGTCCCTGTAAAGGGGGATGGATGATGGAAGGAGACCGCAGCCCCAAACCTGGAAAACACCTGTTCACTATCAATTAATTACATCCGTCACAGGACTATTTAAGTAATCAGGAAGGAATAGCCAGAAAAAAAAAGAGAGGAGAAAGGAGAAGAGAAAGAAGGAGACCGTTTTTTCACAACCACAGATCAGCTTACCTGCTGTTTTTTCACATCGCGCTTTTACAATAGTTCGTTTTTCATTCCACCGGACTGTCTTCCATCCCTCATCTGCAGAGACCCCGGGGTTGGATCGTCATCCACCACGTGCCGAGGTTGCTCCAATTGCCGGGAAAATCAAACAACTCACTTATCTCTAGTTCAGTCATCCGTATTCAGGACAGTTTTTACAACAGGACTCTAGTTCACGATCAGACATTCCGTATATCATTCATTGTTGTTATTCGTTGTTTGTTATATATTACAGGGGCAAGAGAGGGTTTGTTATATTTATATATGGTGGTGTCTCGTTGTTGCTGTGGTGGTGGGATATATATGTATATACAGTATTTCTATTTTGCATTTGTCTTGTTGTTTAATTTAATACAATGAATCAGTTTAATTTTACATACCTGCTTTTCTGTTGTGCTTATATTTACACCGTCAATTGTGGGGAAAAGTTTAATTTGTTAGAGGTACGGCTTGACAGCTAGATTCAAACTCAGTAAATTATCCAGGCCACAGGTCTTGGAGGTGTAGCTGCTGGCTGGGTAAGGGGTCGGCGGTTACAAGCTGATAATCTGTATTGTCATTTAGTTTACAATGGCTCTCACTCAGGCATTGTGACTAAGTGGCTAATTAATTATTTAATTACATTTATATACTGCTTTTCTAACCTATTCAAAGCTCTTTACATAGACAGTGGGGAAACCACTTCAGCAATGACCTGTCACTTACATGATATGACAGCAGCCATTTATGTGCCAGTATACTCAAATACACATAAGCTATTAGGTGGTGAAGGGGTGAGAGCGATAGTTAGCCAAGAAACGGGATGATTTTGGGGCGAAAATAATCAGGCTGTATTGGATACCCTACTCTTTTTGACAGATTCACAGGGATCTTTAATGACCACAGAGTCAGAACACCTATTTTACATCTCATTTGATTCACGGACAGACCACGGGGTAAGTGCCCCCCTGATGACCTCACCAACACCTCTTCCAGCAGCAACCCAAGCTTTTCCTAGATGGTCTCCCATCGAAGTACTGGCCGGGCCCAAACCTGCTTAGTTTCAGAAGTGCAGGTGGTATGGCTAAGGCACTGGACTACATCTCAAGAAGTGGCCACCATTTTGTGAGCCCAAGCAATACACCTAACCTGCAGAAAAAGGGATCCAAATATACCATTACGATTTTGATCAAAATGTCAACTAAATCAATCCTTGTGTATGTTTCCAAGACATGGTTGAATTTCTAAGTAATTTCCTGGAGTTCTCCTTGCAAGAACTTAAATATGCCCCAGTGGGATAATCCACCCTGTGATTTCTGAGTGACAATATAAAGTAAGCTATCTTTTATAAATACAGATGGGGAAAGCTCGATGTCAATCAGTGTTTCCGTTACTAAGCCCTTGTTTAACCACTGGTAACAGCTGATGGAGCCCTGCACTAATCTTGCCTTCGCAGTTGTCCTTTCTTTTGGATTTCCAGATGAGGAAGCTGCCACTGTCACCCTGATAATAAAGTAAGCAATGGCCGGGATTGGGGGAGGGGCAGGTCAGAACAGCCAGCTGGGTTCCGCCATGTTCTCAAGCACAACCCACCCCAACTCCCCCCCCCCCTTTCCACCCCAGTCCTTATCCTCCTGTGACTCTAGGCCACCGTGTCAGCTGCATCCTTTCCCTGCTGCTTATCTATGCCGTTCACCTTTGAAAAGGTTCATCAGTCTTCGCTTCCTGAGGCTAGGCTCGGCCTGAGCGATGAGTTTCTCCCTCAGCTCCCCTTTCCCAAATTAGCACTTATTTGTTTGTGCTTTCCCCTTTGAGTGGGCTTCCCACAATCCTAATGGCCGCCAACCGAATTGCTCTATGTCTGCAGGAGGCTGACAAGGGAATTTCCCCTGCTTTTGTGACCCCTGAATTCCGGGTGGGGAGTGCTGGCCTCCCACAACATTGCATTTCAAAGTCAAGTGGAGATTTGCCAGAACGCTTTAGTGTTCACTCCTCCCCGGGTCTGTTTCACAACAGTAAAGACGTCAACGTAGGATTAGCGGGTGCCTTGGGAGAAAAAGAAAAGAAATTGGACCAAGTGTGCTCTCCATATCTCAGGAGCTGGGCCCCCTGGGGTGATGGTAATAGTTATGATGAGCGCTCAGACTCACCGAATTGCTACTGCTTATGCTGTCTGGGGCCATCTCGCATCTACCAGTTGTTCAATTTGTCTTTATTTTTATCTTTTGGGTCAGTTACTTTCATTGCTATAGCTCCTTTTCTTCTTATTTCCGCATATACTTAAAGTGTTTTACCTTAATAATTTGTATTGTGTGGATTAATCTGTCACAGGTTATTATTATCCATCCGTCCGTTCATTTTCTGCTGCTTATCCTGGTCCGGGTCAAAGGGGCATCAGCCTAGGCAAAGATGCTCAGACGTCTCTTTTCCTCACCGTTTCTTCTAACTCCTCCAAGTGGGATTCTGAGGCATTCCCAGGCCAGCTGAGAGATGTAATCTCTCCAGTGTGCTATGGGTCTTCTCCAAGGTCTCCGCCCAGTTGGATATGCCCAAAGTAAATCTCTACAAAGAGGCATCCAGGAGGAATCCTAATCAGATACCCTCAACTGACTCCTTTCCATGTGTAGGAGCATCGACTCTACTTTGAGCGCCTTCTGAATGTTTGCACCCCTCATCCTGTCTCTAAGGTTGAGCCCAGATACTATGTGAAGGAAGCTCATTTCTTCCACTTGTATCTGTGATGTTTTTCTTTTGGTCACTACTGAAAGCTCATAAGCATAGGTGAGTCTAGGACCTTACGTCAACCAGTTAAATTGAGAAGTTTGCCTTTGGTTCACCTCTTTCTTCACCATTACTGACCGGTTCAATGTCCTCATGACTGTGGGCGACACTCCAATCTGCTTGGCAATCTCTCACTTCCTTCTTCCCTCACTTGTGAAAAAATCCCTGAGATAATAAAACCATTCAATTTGAGGCAGCACCTCATCCCCAACCTGAAGAGGACACTCCACCCTTGAGAACCATGACCCATATTACAAAAATAAATAAAAAAATAGAGGCAATTTGAAATTATATGACAGCTGCAACAAATAAAAGCTGATGCATTACGATACGTTTGTAATGGCATATGGGTAGTCTGAACATGCACAGCATAGCACTCTGCCATTGGTCTAGTTGAAGCTAAGGTCAAATGAACACGGACTCTCCGCTGTGGGATTACACCATTGTAGTTAATTGTCAACTGAAGTGTCTCAGTGAGAGTTTGAGTACGGACTGGCTCCCAGTCTAGGGTTGGTTCATATCATGAAACTAATGCTGCCAGGATAGGCCTCACCCTTTCCACCATCCTGAACTGAATTAAGTTAATTCAGCCCACCCCAAGGGAGTGGTCTCTTTCAATAGTTTGGGAGTCTTTTTGGGATTATTTATGTTGTGGCGTGAGGATTTGCATTTGTATCACCAATTTAATATTTTCTACCCATTATGGGTTTATACTAGAGAGTCATTAATCAAAATTCTTAACCTTCAGTCTTCAGTCCGGGTTTGGAGTTGATTTCAGTCCAATGCAGGCCAATTCTGATACCCTGATATCTGTTACATTGTATTGCCAAAAGTACATGGACACCCCTCCAAATATCTGAGTTCAGGAGTTTCATTATCAGCAGGTGCATAAAGTCAAGAAGATAGCCATGCAATCTGCACTGGCAGTAGAATGGGTCATACTGAAGAGCTTTGTGACTTTAAACATGGCACTGTCACAGGATGCCACAAAGTCAGTACGCACAAAGTCAGTACAGTATGTATAATTTCTGTTCTGCTAGATCTGCCACAGTCAACTGTAAGTGCCACTATTATGAAGTGGAAGCACTGCGGAGCAACAACAGCTCAGCCATGAAGTGGTAGACCACAAAAACTCACAGACTGGGTCAGTTGAGTGCTGATAGCTCATAGCATATAAAAATGGCCTATCCTCTTTTGAATCACTCACACATACAGTCATAGGCAAACGTTTTGAGAATGACACAAATATTGATTTTCACCACGTTTGCTGCCTTAGTTTTTATGATGGCAATTTGTATGTACTCCAGAATGTTATGAAGAGCGATCAGATGAATTGCAATTAATTGCAAAATTCTTCTTTGCCATGAAAACGAATTTCATCCCAAAAAACCCATTTCAACTGCATTTCCGCCCTGCCACAAACAGACCTTCTGACATCATTTCAGTGTCTCCTAAAGTTGATTCATCTGCGGGGTACCATTAGTGTAGAGCTTGCTCAGGAATGGCAGCAGGCAGGTGGGAGTGCATCTGCATGCACAGTGAGGTGAAGACTTTTGGAGGATGGCTTGGTGTCAAGAAGAGCAACAAAGAAGCCAAGAAAAACATCAGGGACAGACTGATATTCTGCAAAAGGTACAGGGATTGGACTGCTGAGGACTGCTGGGGTAAAGTCATCTTCTCTGATGTATCCTCTTTCAGATTGTTTGGGGCATCCAGAAAAAATTAAAGGTGAGTGGTGCTACCATCAGTCCTGTGTCATGCCAACAGTAAAGCATCCTGAGACCATTCATGTGTGGGGTTGCTTCTCAGCCGAGGCAGTGGGCTCACTCACAATTTTGCCTAAGAACACAGCCATGAATAAAGAATGGGACCAAAACATCCTCCGAGAGCAACTTCTCCCAACCATCCAAGAACAGTCTGGTGACTAACAATGTCTTTTCCAGCATCACAGAGCACCATGCCATAAGGCAAAGATGAGAACTAAGTGGCTCAGGGAACAAAACATTGAAATTTTGGGTCCATGGCCAGGAAACTCCCCAGACCTTAATCTAATTAAGAACTTGTGGTCAATCCTCAAGAGGTGGATGGACAAACAAAATCCCACAAATTCTGACAAACTCCAAGCATTGATTATGCAAGAATGGGCACCTGCCATCAGTCAGGATTTGGCCCAGAAGTTGACTGACAGCACGCCAGGGCGAATTGCAGAGGTCTTGAAAAAGAAGGGCCAATCCTGCAGATATTGACTCTTTGCATAAACGTCATGTAAATGTCAATAAAAGCCTTTGAAACTTATGAAATACTTGTAATTATACTTCAGTATGCCATAGAAGCATCTGACAAAAAGATCTAAAAACACTGAAGCAGCCAACTTTGTGAAAACCAATACTTGTGTCATTCTCAGAACTTTTGGCCATGACTGTAGTTCTAAACTGCCTCTGGAAGCCACATCAGTATAAGAACTGTGCGCTAGGAGCTTCATGAAATGAGATTTCATGGCCGAACACCTGCACACAAGACTAAAACAACTATGCACTGGAGTGGTATAAAGCATGCTGCCATCGGACTCTGGAGCAGTGGACATGTGTTTTCTGGAGTGATGAATTGTGCTTCACTATCTGGCAGTCTGATGGGTGAATCCGGCCATGCAAGGATCTCCTGGCTGAGATAGGACATGGCCTGCTCCCAGTAGTGGTGCCATGTTGTTTTGCTCCCTAGGTCAAGCTTATTAGTGTGCCAGCCAGCTGTTCGGTAGCTAAACTCTTTGGCTGATTTTTTCCCTCTGCTTATGTTCTGCTCCCTGCCTGCCCCTGAATATTGACTGCTCTAGCCTCCTGGCCAGGCGAAGGAACAGTGTCCATCCAAGGCTGGAACCATGATCCGTCCCAGCCTTCCACTACACCAGAAACAAATGGAGAAATTGCAGTTGAGTATTAAAGTTTGAGGCACAACATTAACCACTGTACCACCACACGCCAATTTGCAGCAAGGGTTTCAAGACATTGGTGCAAAACTGCTCCCTTCTTTCTACTTTGTACTCCAACAGCAAATGGCAGCCTTTGTAATTCTCAGATAGTCATCTTTGTCAAACTGATTTCATCTTGCCTTGATAGTAACCACTGTCCTTTACACTCTGGCATGGACTGTTTAGATCAGATTGACTTTATTTTTTTCCGGCTTATACAGTATGAGAATCCGGACTACTGCCACACAAGAGACAAAACCACGAAGCGTGAGGATTTGAAACCCCAACAGAATCTATTTACTGCCCTGTGTCGAGTTCCCAGCTCATCAGTGAACTGAAAGCTGGAACCTGGTCAGACCACAAAGAGGATGCTGCAGCACTAGAGTGAAACCTCACAATCCAGTTCCTGCAGAGTGTTTCAAAAAGCCGCCTGACAGCATAAATTAGGAACTGGCCCCTTGGTGGCCCATTCCATTCGTGAACATTCACTCTCCACTACAATCCTTGGACAGTCTTGTTATTGGTTGCCATTTACAAAGCTGACTGGAGTTCAGATGGGTCAGGTCTCCAAGGGTTCAGGGGTATGTGGGTTAGCCATCCACCAATGTGAAGAAACTGCTGGAACACGAAAGCTGATTTAGGGTTCATCCCAATGACAAGCATCCTGGGCCAACAAATGTAACCATTAAGATGATACTTGTCCAAATTAACTAACATCACTGAGAAAGTCCCTCATTTTCCAAACTGAGATGGAAAGGGAAAGGTGACAGAAAGAAACTGGGGCCACAGACTTCCCTGAGTTCTGAAGAGGAAGTGAATACCCAAGCTTTCTTTGTTTCAGCTACGAACAGGCATGTTGCCTTTTTTGGATCTACTTGCTTGTTTGTTTTTTTGACTGCCGTCTGCAGACGGTGACAGAGGCTCCCTGTGGGTCAAGCTGTGACATGAGGCAAGTGTTCCCTGGCGGAGACGAAAGGGGGGTTGTGGTTCTAAGACATCAAACTGACCTGATTAAAAGGCCTTGCTTGGCCGAGCAGCCTAATAAAGCACACAAGGTGACCTATTTTTTTTTTTTTCAGCCTCCAATGGGCCGTAACCACATGGGCTTGGTGTGTTTTGGAAGGTAATAATAATAATTCTATACATTTATATAGCATTTTTCTCACTACTCAAAGTGCTTCAGCGAGTGGGGAGCCACTGCAACTGTCACTAATGTGCAGCATTCTCCTGGATGGTATGATGGCAGCCATTTTGTGCCAATACACTCACCACACATTAGCTGTTTGGTGGTGAAGTGGTGAGAGATAGTTAGCCAATTAGGTTGTACTCACGCTAGGAACATTTGTTCTGTACTGTGCCCAAGCACGATTGTCCCCCCTCCCTACCCCAGTGTTGGCTGGCACTCACACTGCGCTTTTAATGTTCTGGGCCCATGCCTGCTTTCGTTATGACCTTACGACTTCATATAAAGCTAAAACAAGATCTGAACGCGGAGTGACAGCATGCATGTCATAATGATTTTACTTATTTTCTTGTTGTTTTGGAGTTGTGCAAGGCAGGGTAACGCTCTACCCTCTTACAGATTTATTGAGTGTGCAGCATAGCGTTTTGCTGTTAATTGTGCTGCACGTACGAGAAGATTTTTACGGAAACAAGCATTGTTCAGGGAGGGATTTGCAGATTTTCTTGCCAATTACAATTCACATTCATGTGTAAGGTCATAATAAAAACCTGTTTTTAACTCAAGTGGCATTGAATGACTTGTCACATCATAAACATCATGTCTGTTTTCCGTGCTTGAGCACGTTTAGTGATCACACTGCTCCTGAATGCTGCTGCACCTTGCTCGGGCCCACCTCCTCCCAGTGGGCCATGGCATGGTACAGTTGGCACGGTACAGTTGGCCTGGCACAGAGTGATCACACTAGTAAAATGAACTAGACTTTGTGGGGTTAAATACGGACAAACGTGCTCAGGCACAGAACAAATTGCCAATGTGCAAGAGTGGCGTTTGGGGGAGGCAAGTGGAGCGACCACCCCGTGCCTAAGGGGGCCCCGCTTTTGAGGTCTGCGTGTCCCGTTCAAGCGGATTTGTCAAGTTATATTCTCCAGTATATATATATTTGAGATACTTCTAAGAGGAATCCTTATTGCATATCGAAACTCAGAGTATACTTGCAATTTGGGTACTTTTCTAGCAGAGGCCCAGCTAATTTCTGCATGACACCGCATCACATTTCGCGCTGTTGTGGTATTGTCATGAATTATGAATTGTACTTTTTTAATAGGTTATATTGTTATATTTTGATAAAGTCCGCGTATTATCTTGAAAAAATTTAGCTGCATACTGTCAGTCAGTCATCATCCAACCTGCTATATCCTAACACAGCATCATAGGGGTCTGCTGGAGCCAATTCCAGCCAGCACAGGGCGCAAGGTAGGAACAAATCCCAGGCAGGGCGCCAGCCCACTGCAGGACACACACTAGGGACGATTTAGGATCGCCAATGCACCGAACCCACATGTCTTTGGCCTGTGGGAGGAAACCAGAGCACGCAGACACGGGAAGAACATGCCAACTGCATGCAGGGAGGACCCGGGAAGCGAACCCAGGTCTCCTTACTGTGAGCCAGCAGTGCTACCATTGTGCCACCGTGCCACCCCAGCTGTATACTGTAATGAGAAAATCCAGTGTATGTTAACATTATTTTTATTAAATTTGCGCACAAGTTTATACAGTCCACACATACTGGTAACAGTGTTTGACGTAACTGGCCCCACGTGGGGTTGGTCAACCCTAGTGCCCCGCACACCCCTAAGACTTCCTCTACCACTGTGAGTACACCCTTAGAGACGGGGAATGATTAGGGGGCCAGAATGACTAGGCCGTGGTGGGTAATTAAGCCTGGACATCAGGATCCATCAGCTCCAGGGATCTTTTATGACCACAGAGAGTCAGGACTTCGGTTTTGTGTCTCCTTTGAACAAACTACACCATTTTAATAGTACAGTGTCCCTGTCACTGCACTGGTGCATTGGGGTCCACATTCAGATCACAGGGTAAGTGACTCCTGCTGGCCTCACCAACAACTCTTCCTGCAGTAACCCAAGCTTTTCCTAGGTGGTCTCCCGTTGAAGTGCTGGCCGGGCCTGAACCTGCTTAGTGTCAGTGGATTACCTGTTCTGAAGTGCAGGCGGTATGGCTAAGGCACTGGACTACATCTCAGGAGGAGGTCACCATTTTGTGAGCCCAAGCAATACACCTAACCTGCAGAAAAAGGGATCCAAATGTAGCCTTGTGATTTTGATCAAAATGTCAACCAAATCAGCACTCGAGTATATTTCCAAAGAAATTGTTGAATTTCTAAGTAATTTCCTGGAGTTTTCCTTGCAAGAACTTCAATATACCCCAGTGGTATAAGCCACCCTGTGATTTCTGGTCTCCCATCCAAGTATTGGCCAGGCCTGAACAGGCTTAGCTTCCCGTGGTATTGTTGTATGAAGAGAGTGGGTGATACAGTTGCGACAGGACATAATCTTTAAGGCTTTTATGACACAGTTTTCTATTTCATATAATATAGGGGGAAATTCATTGAAAACCTGGAGCGGTGAAGAAAGCTGATCTCCTACATCTCATTTTCTCAGGCATCACTGGAAGACAGTCAGTGCATTGACGTACACTTTAATAACCTGGTTAATCACAGTAAACTGGTTTAAAACATGCTATGTATATCTTCATTCTGGTTAAACCAATACCACATTACAATGTCAGATTCGCTGACCATGGTTACTGATCATCCTGTCAATGTTAAACAACTAATAATGACTACCTAGTGATCACGTGCTGACCATCCAGCACAGTCATACTCTCCCCTTTTTCTGACAGCCAATAGCGTACTGCCTGATGGAGCTAGCGCTGTACCAACACTATATGAAAGGTTCAACAGCAATCTTTTTGTCCTTTATTCCATTTTGTCGTGGTACATAAAACACAAGCCATCAGATGATCTCCTCTTCCATTTCTGAGGTCCAAAGCCCTCATGTTCCTAATTTCTCATTGCTGCCTTCTATGTATTCTACTTCTAAATTAGCATTCATTGGTTGTCAGGTCTCATGCACACAAGGCCCTCCCCTATGACTAAAGACAAAAAGAAACCTGATTTTATCAGAGCGAGAGGTGGGTATGTCACATTACATCATCGACTTCACAGGAGCACACAGGCGACGACCGTCTCCAACTCTCTAAGATTGTATGAATGAAGGCTACTACTGAAAATCACTGGAAATATCGTTTAAAGTGACATAGCCTTTAGAGAAACTGGGATACTGCAGTGGTCTCAGAGAAACTGGGTTAACACACAGAGATTTCTCCGCAAGTAACCTGGTTATGTAGTCATATAAACCCTTAACTGGGTTTCAGTTAATGAGTTTGTAGTCCATTGCACTCTGTGAGCCTGCTTCACTCACGTATCCAGCAGCCCATAGGTAGAAAAACGGTGGATGCTTACATAAAGGTAAATTACCTGAGACAAACACTCAGGCTATGGCATTATTCTTTTTCCTGTTTGAAATGATTTCTTTCAGTATTTCAGAAATCGCTACATTTTTGTTGGCGAGCTGAACATTCAGTGCTAAGTTCAGCAGCAAAATCTCAGGAGTTTCAGGGTCCATTCTTATTTTCACAATCACAGCAGCTATTGATGGTGTTTAATGTTTTTATTTATTTATTTATTTTTTTTGCGTGTTTTTATGACATTGGAGCATTTTGTGAAAGGAAAACTTTATAAGTGGAGTTGTGCCTGTTTGGGTTTCTACCATGAGGAGGTTATTCACTTTATCCCACTTTGTGTGATCATGTCAGTTAACTCACTGTGGATTAATGGCTAAAGCTTTCGACTGCTGAGCCCAAAGTGTTGTTATAGATAGATAGATAGATAGATAGATAGATAGATAGATAGATAGATAGATAGATAGATAGATAGATAGATAGATAGATAGATAGATAGATAGATAGATAGATAGATAGATAGATAGATAGATAGATACTTTATTAATCCCAAGGGGAAATCCACATACTCCAGCAGCAGCATATTGATAAAAAAACAATATTAAATTAAAGAATGATAAAAATGCAGGTAAAACAGACAATAACTTTGTATAATGTTAACGCTTACCCCCTCGGGTGGAATTGAAGAATCACATAGTGTGGGGGAGGAACGATCTCCTCAGTCTGTCAGTGGAGCAGGACATTGACAGCAGTCTGTTGCTGAAGCTGCTCCTCTGTCTGGAGATGATACTGTTTAGTGGTTGCTGTGGATTCTCCATGATTGACAGGAGCCTGCTCAGCGCCTGTTGCTCTGCCACAGATGTTCAACTGTCCAGCTCCATGCCTACAATAGAGCCTGTCTTCCTCACCAGTTTGTCCAGGCGTGAGGCGTCCATCTTGTTTATGCTGCCTCCCCAGCGCACCACCGCTTAGAAGAGGGCACTCGCCACAACTGTCTGATAGAACATCTGCAGCATCTTATTGCAGATGTTGAAGGATGCCAGTCTTCTAAGGAAGTATAGTCGGCTCTGTCCTCTCTTTCACAGACCATCAGTATTGGCAGTCCAGTACAATTTATCATCCAGCTGCACTCCCAGGTATTTATAGGTCTGTACCCTCTGCACACAGTCACCTCTGATGATCACGGGGTCCATGAGGGGCCTGGTCCTCCTAAAATCCACCACCAGCTCCTTGGTTTTGTTGGTGTTCAGTTGTAGGTAGTTTGAGTCGTACCATTTAACAAAGTCCTTGATGAGGTCCCTATACTCCTCCTCCTGCCCACTCCTGATGCAGCCCACGATAGCAGTGTCGTCTATGTTAATATTAATATATTATCTATGTAAACCATGGTGTTCTGGCTTCATTCTTATATCACACCTTTCAGTAGTATGCCAAATAATAAGATGGTACAGAAAGAAAATGGTAATAGCACTTGTGTCTGATGGATTGATAATCCTGCCTGTCTGTAAGCTCATGTACTGTATGTGTGAGTTTACCACTGGGTACTCTGGTTTTCTTCTCAAGATGTTGCATGATAGGTTCATTTCTAACTGTAAGTGGGTCCATTTCAAGTATGTCTGAGTGTGTGCGAGCGTCCCTATAGCTGGTTCCTATTCCCAGTCTTTGTGAGTTCTTCTCCAGTGTGGACGATTGGAAGGACACTTGTCATGCCTAGATAGTTTTGGGGTGCCAGCCAGATCACCCCTTTTAATCTAAATGTAAATAAAGGCAAACAGGAAGAACACTCGATGATATATATAACAGCAAGTCAACAAGCCAAAAAAGGTCTTTGTCCTCTCTTAACAGAAAACAATCAGAGTTATCTTTGGGAGCTTCGTGCCGATTGCAATGTGGGTCCGATTTGAACCGCCATTCTCCATTAAGGGCGGAGTCAATTGCCCTCAGTGGGCGTGTTCTTGCTGTTGTGGATGACAGAACAGATAGGGTTGTTATTAACTATGCCCCCTCTCGCCTTGGGGTATTATTGCTTACCTGCGATAAACCTAGAAGGTGGTCCTCTGATGAGCAAGTGTGTCACAAGATATTCTGGTGTTCTTTCCACACCTGAAATACATGCAGGTTACATGAATGAGTGACTCTAATGTGACTCTGAGAGTGCCTTGTGATAGGCTGGCATCCCGTTCAGAGTTGGTTTCAGTCTATTCAGTCAGCGCTGGCAGGATACAATGGCCCTACAGCATAGACAATGGATGGCTGATGATATGGACAAACAAAGTAAAGTGGATTTGTAAACAGGACATGCAAGGAAAAATTACACTGTCATCTAAAAATGTGATAATTTTATTATTTCTACTATTAACTCATGGAGGGCTGAAATTTTTTTCAAAAAAACACAGTTTTCTGAAAAGCACACAAGGAACTGCTTCACACAGAGTTCACCATTAAACGTCTGTTGTTTCGTGCTGTGGCTGCCAGTTCGGTAGTAATGCTCAGCGGGCTGGCTGCCAGACTGTCTTCACGTGGCAGTGCATCGCAATCTGGTTTGTACCTCTTGTCTTTGTAAGTGGTGGTCCTCCCAGGCGAATGTTGCCATCAGCTACACAAACTTGTCCAGCACCACAATCACCTGTGGACCAATCAGTTGATGTTGGTACCTCACGTTCATTTTCGATCACTTGTATCATTGGAGTCCAACAAGTCAGGGTCCAATTCAGTGATAATATGCAAAACATCATCCACTGATTATTTTGGTTTATGCATTCACGTCAGTCTCTTGCCAGATGTTGATGCCATTTTTGCCGTTGTTTGCACCTCGCTACTAACGAAAGTGCAGGGAATCTCGGTCAAAGCAATGAAGCTAACTTTCCTTCTACCAAAGAGAGTCCAATTAAAACATAACGGTGGGTTTTATGACCATTTACAGTTGACTTCCACCATCAACACCTCTTTTTGACAAACGTTGACACCCACCCTGAAGGAGTTAAACACCACTTTATAGGCTAATTAGAACACAAGCTGGACATTGGCAGTGAGTGACAATTCACCAGATTCACACAACCTCAAAAAGCTCTTTCAGTCTGTGATTAGATCTGCTAGTGTTCACAACCGGGAGCCTGAGCAGCTTTACAGCGGGAGCCATTAAGGACTCTTACCTTAAAAAATAAAGAAATATGGCATTTTAATGCTATGGCTATTTTCTTCACCGCCGCGAGCACAATTCTTTATAAGGTCAGTGGATCTTGGTGCATGGACAGTATTAGGCTAACGGCATTTTGGCCAAAAGCTCTTATTTAACCACAAATATTTTTCCCACATCTCAGTAGTTTAAGATGGGGGTGTTTTCCTACAGCAGGGAATTGGGAAATTTGTCAGAGGTCAAGGAAAAACTAAAAAAATGAAATACAAGAGAACCTTCTGAAACTGAAACCAGGCAAAAATTCCCTTTTTCTCTGGACATAAGAAACGACAGCAAAGTCTTTGTTGAGAATCCGTGGCACATCTTTAATGAGATCCAAGAAACGGAAAAGCTGTGGTGGAAATCCACCAAGAAGAAGAAAAACAAACGACCATCACTTCATATCAGTAGGCAAGGATAACATGGGTTTCTCAAAAGGGACATCAGCACCTTTACTAAACCTTTATGTGATATCTCAGAAGCAGAAGAACTCATTTTTTAATTAATTCCATATACTTCCTGTTAATTTAAATTCTGTAAAAATGGCTTGAAGATTTGAGTCAGGAATCAAAACAAAAATCATCCATTATCTAACCCACCAATTGAGTTGAGTGTCACGTGGGCTTGTTAATATCTCAGCAGCACTGGGCACAAAATGGAACCGACTCTAGATGAGGTGCCAGTCCACTGCAGGGCAAACCCACCCGTCAATTGCAGGAAAATCCCAGCCAAATGGGCCAATTAAGAGTTCTGAATTAACTGAACACAAAAATGCTTGGGAAGAATGAAGAAAATTAGAGGGTCTGGAGAAATCCCACACTTCACACAGACAATGACAGGACACAGGATTTAAGAGATGCTGTACTCAAGAGACAGGAATGTTTAACGTCTTGTAAAATTTGTAGTAACAGTAGTAATGGTATACAGTATGTACAGTATAGAAAACACAATAACCTGACTTGCATGTTCAACCAACACCCAACATAAGACCATTCTCTGATATAAAGTAACATCTGTTACATTTGTTAATGCAATTTACCCTTCTGAATTGCTTTTAAGTTCGAGTTATGTTCTTTACAGTCTCACAAGTGTGAGAATAGAAGACAGTTTAAGGGCTTGAATAATTGTAATAGTCCTCCGGAAAGCCAGAGGGCATTATTCACTAATGCCTTTTCACTTCCTCTCTCTGCAGACTGGAAGACTGACAACCATGACACCTCTGATGTCACTTCCAGTTTCTGTCTGCCTGGACTTGCCTCTTCCTGCCCTGGACCTTTATCACCAGAAGCAGCACCATCTTGATCAGTCTTATGGAGACTCGCATCGTTTCGATGTTTTTTCTTTCCTACGGGCACTGTACCACATGTTTTATTTTGAACATACGGGATTGCCCTTGTGATGCCCAAGATTTATAATCTCTCTTTGTCTTGATATTACAACAGTTAATGCTGTTGCACTGTGATAATTTAAACATGATCAAATCAAATACAGTTATGAAAGTATGTCCGTGCTTTGAGTATTTGCCTTATAACAACACTAATTGTGCTTCCCTGGATTCAGAATATTGGCAATAAAAGTGTTCATATCTAACTTAATTTAATCACACTGTAAAATTTTTCAGTAGTCTGAGTTCATCTTCATGGCTTTGCATATAGAGAATGTCCATAAATGATTATTGTATAAAGAATGTGGTATGTTAATGTTTATGAATGCATAGAAAGATACGACATTCAAGTACAATACTTTAATTCATGTCACGTATGCATGTCAGTGGGTCACCCTCCAGGCTCATCTAACGTACATAATACCACCCCATGCCTCCAACCATGTCTTCTTCTTTTCCCTCCACATTACCAAGAAGACGCCCAGTGAGGGCAGCTGACTCCGCCCTTTCCTGGCTGCAGCCTATAAGTTCCGAGGGTACCAGAATGAGGTGCCATTCTATGATCAGGGCACCCTGCAGGACGCCACTCCATTCTTGTGACCTACTTTGGAAAAGCCTTACACTTAAACTCTAAGAGGCCAACTACTTTTGGGTTTGTTTATACCATAGAGCACCTGTTTATTTTTATCCTTAAGAAAAGCCTTCGATAATTAAATGGGGGCAACCATGTTGGCACCCCAACATTTGTCATTCCTCACTCATCTACAGTCATTATAACATACAGAAATACAGACATGCATTCTCAAACTTGCTTAATCCAAAGATGTTCAGCCATTTTTAAATAATTTAACTTCGGTGTGCCCATTATTTACAATAATCGATCATCAGAAACAAATAAAAAAACACAATTAAAAGTACAATGTACATAGAAATGGTGGTTCTGTTGTAGGTCCAAGAACTTAAAATCATTAGAGAAATTGTGATAAGTCCAAAAGGCTTGTCCATCCTATTTAATTAGATTGTGCAAAATAACACCAAGTTAAGCTTTGAAGGACCCTAATGTTCTGTTCTCAACCACACTACTTGGTCATTAATTCCAATGTCTTATGTGCTTCCTTGCATAAAGGAAAACTTTCTAACATTTGTGTGAAATCCGCCCTTCAGTTTCCAACTGTATCCCCATGTTCTTGTTGCAGAATTTACTGTAAAGGAACAGCAGGGATCTATTGTACTAATTCCTTTCAGAATTTTATTTTAGCTTGAATCACGTCCCCTCTTAATCTCTGTTTGCTAAAACTGAAGAGGTTCAACTGCTTCAAGCTCTCCTCATAACTCATACCTGTCAGTCCTAATCAGCCCAGCTGCTCTTCTTTGGACTTCTTCTAGTGCCGCTATGTCTTTTTTGTAGACCAGAGACCTAAAACTACACACAGTACTTCAGATGAGGCTTCACCAGTGCGTTATAAAACTTCAGCATAACCTCCTTGGACTTGTATTCCACACATCAAGGCGCTATATCACCTGACATCCTATTAGTGTTTGTGATCATTTCTGTGCACTGTCTTGAATATAAATAGCGATGAGTCCAATAAGACCCCCAGGTTCTTTACTAAGGTGAACTTTCAAGTTTCAGACTTCCCAATGTGTATTCACTTCACACATTTCTACTTCCTTTGTGCAATTCCTTAAATTTACTGACATTAAATGTCATCTTTAACAAATCCTGTATGTTGTCCAAGTCACTCAGTAACAATTTAGCGGATTCTACCATCTGGTCTTCCACCTAGTTTGGTATTATCTGACAACTTAACCATCTTATTAATTATGTTCTTGTCCAGGTTATGTATAGTAAAATGTGCATTGGCCCCACCACTGACCCCCTGAAGGACATCACATTTACAGTAACATGACCTATTTCTGAAAAAGTTCCTCTCACCATAATTTGGAGCCACTTTTGTGCCACCTACACAACACACCTTGAATCTCCCCTTCTTTTAGTTTGTCTTGGCCTCGATCTCACTGCCTGGTCACTGCCTATGTGAGGTTTGCATGTTTCCCAGTGTTCATAGTACGTCTCTCCTCTTCCAACATCTCAAAGACACGTAGGTGAAATTTGATAAGTGACTCTTGCTTGGTTCTGTTTAGCTGAGCTGTCCTACTACTTTTGCTGAACAAACAGGCCCTAGAGTAATGTTACTCGATTATGTTTACCTATGTTGTAAGAGGCTTTGGATAAAAGCATCTGCCAAGCAAATAAATGTAAATGTAAAAGAGCTTGTTAATGTGCCATGTGACTGACTGGCATCCAGGCCAGGGCTGTATTTTGCTTTGGCATCACTGTTGCAGGGTACTGGGACTCTATAATGGAAAAACAACACGGTAAGGCTGAAGTGGAACTTGCATGTTGTGAAAAGAAAATTCCCTTGCAGTCAGTAGTCTAACTGGTCACTTGGGAGAAGGGAAATCTCCTTGAGTTCAACTGACTAAGACGGCTGTATTGTACATTTTGAATCCAATGGCCTGAGTGAGACAGGCACCTCATGACTGACTTTCTTATTGGTGTCAAAGTTAAGCATTCAGAAAATGGATGGATAATAAAATATGGAGGAAACAGGGTGGTGGTTAGTCCTGCTGCTGGACAAGTCTGAGTCAAGGGTTCAAATTCTGTGTGTGTGTGATAGACTGGCGCCCTGTCCAAGGATTAGTCCTGCCTTGTGCCCAGTGCTTGCTGAGTTAGGCCCCATCACCCTGTAACCCTGCTCAGGATTAAGCGGGTTAGAAAATGTTACGGGTGGTTTGCTGCCAGTCTCACACAACTTTGCATCCAGTCCGACTTCTTAGTCACTTGGAAATATTTGTTTATTTTCAGATATATTTATGTCAATATGTGGTGATGGGTAGCATGGTTGCGCTTTGGCAGCACTGCTGCCTCACAAAAGGAGATCAAGTTTCACATCCCTGTGTCTGCATGCGTTTCCTCCATGTGCTCCAATTTCCTCCTACAGTCAGAAGACAAGTAGGTCAGGTGGACTGGCGATGCTAAATTTGCCCATTTGAGTGCACTTGCCCTGCAATGGACTGGCACCTTGTCCAAGGATCATTCCTGCCTTGTACATTATGCTTGCTGGGATAGGCTTCAGCTCCTCTCCTTCTGACCTGTTCAGGATAAAGCAGGTTTAGAAAATGGGTGGCTGGGTATTTTCATGTTGGAGCCCATCCTACCAGCTTTGGCCACAATGCAGGAACCTACCATAGGCAAAGTGCCAGTCAATTACAGGGCACATTCACAAATACAGCATCACTCACTTATTAGGTGCTAATTTTCAGTTACTATTCAGCCTAACCTGCAAGTCCTTTGAATGCAAAAAGAAATCAGACAACTGGGAGAAAAAGCCGTGTGCACACAGGGAGAACATGCAGTCTCCAAACAGATAGCAGCTAGGTGGATTTCTAACCTGCTTGTCCAGTTCAGGGTGTTGCCTCTGAGCCAACTCTGAATGGGGCACCACTCCACAGCAGGGTACATGCTGACCCTTGTGCATACATTGTGGGGAAATTTTACACTTGTTAATTAAGGTAAGACATGCTTGTGTGAGATGTAGGTGAAAAATCAGTGTACCAGAAAGAAACAGAGAACATGCAAACTCCACACAAGCAATGATAAAGATGGGGTTCTACCCCAGGACTCATTGGTTAGCACCACTAGATACTGTGCCACCTGTGGTAACCAGGGGGCATACAGCTCCCCAAACCCCAGACAACAACAGACACAGAGGCCAAGTCCAGCACACAACACACCTTTATTCAGGTGTGGGGAAACGCTTTTTGTCAGTACAAAGCACCAAATATTAAATACCCAGTCCTTTTTCTTCCTCTATCTCTCAATTCTCCACTCCCCCTTCTGCAAGCTTCGTTCACCTCATCCCGACTCCGAATGGAGTGAGGTGGCTCCTTTTATAGAGCACCCGGAAGTGCTCCAGGTGTCCCGGGTGTGGTGGCAGCCCTGCAGAAGAGGGCTCAGCCGTTCTCCATGCGCCCCCCTGGCGGTGGCAATGGACCCCAGCAGGGTTGAGCTCAGGCACGGTCCTCTGTCGTCCCAGGGGAAGTATTGCCCCGTGCAAGCTCCTTCCCCTGGTCCTTCCGTTATGGAGTCGTCCCAGCCAGGTAAGAATCTTGACTGTCAATTACACACCATTAAATATTAATAATAAAATATTAAACAATGAAGAAGGAGACAGGATGAGTATCGACAGTATAGTTAAGCTGTTGAACACTGTGGTGTCATCTTGTAATATTCACTTTTAATAAATTAAAATGTGTTACCCTTGTGATGAAAACAGGACTCCAAAACAACAAAAAAAAGTTTGGGACTGTCCCCATATAATGGACAATGAATGCAAAAAGGCAAAAATTCGGATCAAAGTACTTTACAGTAATTGAACAATGTACATTAGAAAAGATGGCTTTTTATACAGAGAAAAATGGCGGACAGAAATGAGTTGGCGGACAAAAGAGACGCCATCTTTGGAAGTCGGAAGTGATGTGATGCCAGAAGTGAGGTCATCAGGGTGTGAACCGGAAGTGATGTTATGGCGAGGGCGCCAGAAGTGACGTTGTCCTCTCGGGAGTCAGAGGTGGAAGTGACAATTGGATGCCATCTTGGGAACCTGGAAGTACGGAAGGTACTTTATATTTCTCTTTTTGTCTGATGAGAGAGAGAGAGATAGAAGCGTTAGTACCGTATATCAACTCCCGGTCTCGCGATATTTCACTCACCTCCGGGCTTGTTGACTGCCTCCTAAGCGTGAGTGTGTGACACCCTTTTATTGGTGTAAACTAGAATACGGGTTGGCTTGACAGTTTCTTTCTTGATCCTGCTTCCATTATTCACACAATCTTCATCATATTGATGGCTATCATGACATTTTTAAAAGAGAACTTAAGAGGAAGGATCTCAATGATCCTGAACTGGATTGAGTGGGCTTGAGAATGTAGTGTTGTTAAAAGGAAGGCCTTCTTAGCTCCCTCTCCACCTGCTGGATGTGGTACGACGAGTCCATCGCAAGGCTCTCTGCTTATTATTCTGCCTTCAGAAGCACCAAATAAATCACAATATTAGATTGCCTTAAGGAGAGATGTCATTGAACCTTTTGTCACAGGCAGTGTACTGCATGCTGGCCCACTGAAGCTGACATGTTTACGAAATGAGGCTCTCTTCGAGTGAGTCAAAAGAAATCTTCTGCTTTTGAAGACACTAAAAAAAAAATATCTGACACTTTGAACGTGTGCTATGATTAGACCAAAGAGCACCTGCACTTCTAAAGATAAGAGCTTATCTTGTGTGACAATTGTGAACAGCATGCTAACAGTACTGAATGGCGACAGTCAGAATAGAGGTAGGGTGGGGGGGGGGGGGGGGGGGGGAGTCATCCAACTTCAAGTCTGATTCCACCAGAAGATGGGCCATTTGCTCAAAAAACATTAAAAGAAATTCATTGAAAATTCATATTTGCAACAGATTGAGGACATGTTCTCCCCATGATTTGGGTTGGTTTTTATTTATTAGTTCTTTAAAAGATTTGACGCACTGAACGAATCCAATGGTTGGTCTTAACCTTCACCCACATTGTTCTTAGTCTAACTGACATGTCCTTTTTTCCACAGTCGAGCTGCACCAGGCTTCAGAATGGGTCATCTCAGCTGGGAACATCTTCCATATGCTTTTCTTTTCCTCCAAAATGATTACAATACAGTGGCTTGTGTTGCTGCCTTACAAGTGCCAAATCCCATATTTCAGTCCCATCCTTATCACTTTCTTTGGGGGGGCTTGTATGTTCTTCCGATCGTCAGTTCTTTAAATGATGCAGTGCACTGAGTTCAAAGGTGAAACGTCTCCTTCACCCTGTTTGCTCCTAGTTTTAATTTAGCTTTCATGGTGCGGAAAGATGCCCGGAACACAGACAGACGGACGCAGAAAGTCCACAACACACACGTTTATTATGTTCTGCTCCTTCTTTTCAATACCACACAGCCACAATACACTCACAAGGCTCAGTCCTTCTCCACTTCTCTTTTACTTCACTGCCGCCTCCACTCTTTTCTCGCAAGCTCCGTCCTTTGCTACCTGATTCCGGCTCCCTGAATGGAGTGAGGCGGCCCCTTTTATAGTGCTCCAAGTGCTTCCCGATTAACCTCCTGCAGCACTTGCAGGTGTGGCAGAAGCGCTGCTCGTGAATCCAGCTCCTCTTTAGGCAGCACTTCCGGGTGTGGCAGAAGTGCTGCAGATCTTGTTTCTGGCACTGTCCTGGGCTGCCCTCTCATGTCCCCGGGTATAAATTGCCCTTCTCCTGCTTCTCTGCTCCTCCAGGTCTCCCAGTAGGGCACGATCTCCGGCCATTCATCACAATGGCCTTTTCGTTAACAATCTGACTACATTGGGCTTCCGTATGGGTCATCTCAGCTGGGGATAGCTTCAAACTGCTTTTGTTCAACGCAATATTGGGGAACAGTAGTTAGCTGGAGGTTCCTCAGTTTAAACCCTATGGCATTCATTCTGTCTGTGTAGTTTCAATGCTTTCTGTGTTTTACATTTACATTTACATTTACATCATTTAGCAGACGCTCTTATCCAGAGCGACTTACAACAGTGTTTGTTAGTTTTTTCGCATACCCCTTGGGGTCAGAGCGCAGGGTCAGCCATTGTACAGTGCCCCCTGGAGCAATTACAGGTTAAGGGCGTTGCTCAAGGGCCCAGCAGAGTAGGATCTCTTTTGGCAGTGACAGGGATTCGAACCGGCAACCTTCGGGATACCAGTGCAGATCCTTAGCCTCAGAGCCACCACTCCGCCTATAGTTTTAGTGTGCATTCCTCCCACATCCTGGTGATAATTGTTTCAGGTAGAGCCTTGAGTATGGCAAAGGTGCTATATAAATAAAATGCATTATTATTATTATTATGATTATTATTATCCTCTTTAATAAAACCCCTGTGTGCGTCCAGTGTCCGTGTGTATGTGTCTTCTGGTGAAGTGCGCATGCGCGGGGCATGTGCGATGCTTCAAAGACCGTCTGACACATCACACAAGACAGAGAGGGCGGGACCTATAAAATATCGCGCGGCAGATCCAATCGGATTTCGGTAAATGAGGTAAGACCTAAAACAGAAAACACGAAAAATCCAATCGGGTACTGAGATGCTGCGGAGAACAGCTTCCCCGTTGTTGTGCAAGTGTTCACTCTGAGGATGTCAGATTTGCGATTAAGAAAGCTTGGCCCGGTAAAGTTTAAAGTAAAAGTAGATCTATTTTCGCGTACATTACATCAGTTGCTGGGGAGAATCTGCTGATTGCCCACTGTTGTGACAGAAAATTAAATGCATATTACAGACAGCAAAGCCAGTATTACTGTCAGAGAAAATTACAGGCATTTTACGGAAAATATTTAATGAAGTAAAAGGTCCCTTGCCATTTAATATAGACTGTTCCTACTAATGTTTATGGACTACTGTTGTAGCGCCCGTTATTGTAACGGGCTTAATGTCTAGTTATTATTATATTAAATGGCAGCTCCAGACTAAGTCATATGTGTTTGTGTGTTTCTGTTTCATTTACCCTTTGGTTATTGTGTGTCTGATATGTTGGGTTTTCATTGTACAGCACTTTGGTCAGCCTTGATGTTGTTTTTAAAGTGCTTTATAAATAAATAAATAAATAAATAAATAAATAAATAAATAAATGTTCACATATTGGCCATGCAGAGGCCTGGCTACTTGATCAGGGTTGGTTCTGCCCTTAAGTCTGATGACACCAGAATAACAACAACAACAGCAACATTTATTTCTATAGAATGTTTTCATACAAATGATGTAGCTCAAAGTGCTTTGCAAGATGAAGAAGGAAAAAAGAAAAAATACATAAAAATAAGATTAGGCACAACAAAGAGCAAAAGTAACAAAGAATAAAGTAAGGTCCAATGGCCAGGAGGACAGAAAAGAACAAAAACAAACTCCAGAGGGTTATAGAAAAAATCTAAATCTACAGGGGTTCCGAGGCCACGAGACTGTCCAGCTCTCACTGGGCATTCTACCTAACATAACTGATCTTAATCAGTCCTCATGGTTTTCAGGCTTCATGTGGAAGAATTACAGTAGATGATGATGGTCATATGGACATTAGGCCTTCGATCCATCAATATAAGGACTGCATGGTGCAATAGAATAGACTCAACTCCATGACCCTGAACTGGGTTAGACAGGTTAAATAACGAACAAATGGATGAATGATTGCAATACATTAGAAGTAGTTATGAGCTTGACCCTAACAACATGTAAGATGTGGTGTCGAAGAGGAAAAACTGACTAAAAAATTAGAGAACTAACATCAAATTCAATAAAGAAAATAATGTTTAAATAAAGAGTGAAAATGGGCCCATCTTGTGCTCATTCAGCAGTGGGAGAATGAAGGTGAGCTGATCTTCAGATACATTGCATATTCCTGTTGTTAAAAACTGCTAACTTACTCTATAACTATAAAATTCTCTCATCCAAAAGCAGTGGTGGAAGATGCATGAAAATCATACTGATGGCCTGCACATTATACTCACAATCACCACTAGATGTCCATACGTTTGACTCACAGCACAAACGTAATTCTTGGACAGGGCTGGACCATAATGATCTCATGGGGGCTTGTACTTCTGCCTCAGCGCATTAAGTACACCTTGAAGACACATTCATCGATTATACAATCATTTCAACTTTGACAGCAGCTTAAATGTTGGTCTTTGTGTGGCTAGGAGTCCATTATGACCTACAATGGTGCATGCTAGGTGAACAGACCCGATTTGGGGACTGAGTCAACACCAACTGAGATTTATCTTGAGGAGCCACTGGGTGACTGACCTTGCACTTAGGCCAGTGCTTTCCTACATCTAGTACTGGTAAATTCCTCAAAGAAGGAGCTGTTAGCTTCCAGAAGGCTTCATAGCATCCATTATTTGGTCCAATCACTTGCCATTATAAAATGCATCTGCTCTGGTGTTAGGCTCAGAGGTTAACCTGCCATCTTCAGTCCTGAATCTCACTTCTCCCTTGAGGCTAATGAACAATGGATTCATACATGGAAATATCAAGTCCAAAGGTTCAAGTCAGACAGCATACTAAAAGGCACATCACTAGGAAAACAGTCATTGCTTTCAGTAGCTTATTATTTCTGCATCTTCAGCAATATATAAAGGAGACTCTGCCACCCACTAATAAGATGACCTTTCATGGAGCTCCTGCCTGGGGAATTATCCAACGGGATAAAAATAAAGGTGAGAATAACTGTGTGACATTGGCTTCCAACCTTGGATGGCCGTGTACTCTGAAATTAATTCCAATGCTGGATATTTTGAGATATCAAATACTTTCCATGGACCATGAATAGGAGGTCATTCAGCACCTCTTCATCTCCAAGTATCACAGTATGGCTTCACCCAACACTAATATACCCTCCTTGTATCTCCATTCTGGATCAACATTTTTTTTAGTCTGGTTTTTGAGTTATTTCATGCCCACAAGTAACCAGTACTCAATGTGACCAGTGCATCCGGATCACCAAGTGTATTTGCTTTTGCCTAAAGGGGCAGGGCCTGTATGAAATGAAAACACACCCCCTTGTTATGTCATGTGAGCCCCTCCCACTCAAGCAATTGTTTTTTTGTGCTGCATACAAGACTGGCAGCTCATTGGGGGCCAATTTGCCTGAAACCTAAAAGCTGTCTTCCATGGTACAAACAAACAGTGATCCACAAAACCTTCTCTCACGCCCCCTTCACCTCGTCACACGACATTAATAGAATGCATCTGTTGGAAGTAGAAAAGAGGCAGGAAAAAAAAAATATAGGAAACACATTGTAGTGAAGTAATGGAGAAATTCTTAAATAGGAATGAGGAAGGTGAACTTGCATCCAAAAGATTGTTCTGCCAACGCAGTTCCTCCTTTACTTTCTAAAGCCACATCTGTCCAAGCAAACAGAAAAGCGTCTGAGTGCTTCTTCTTGTCATTATTTAAGGCAATGTGTTGTGAATTACTTGGGATTATATCTATCTGGCGGATCATTACTTGCTAGCTGGAGACGTCACACTTCTTGTTTAATGACAGTGATGGTTATTGTGACAATAGACCCTGCTAATATCTGTAATGTCAGTCTCACCCCCTCCCAATCCCCCTCCCACACCAACACCTTTTTCAGCTCATTACTTAAGTTCACAGTTGCAACAGGAGATTTGCACCCAGATGTGGGATCTGGTAGAGAAAAAACAAAAGCTCAGGTCCCAAAATGTCTAGCTATAAAACCGATGACACAATCATTAGATTCTTCAATGGTTACTTTTCCGTGGGTTTGGAAAGTTAGACAAATGTGCTCTAAAAAACCTAAATGTGGCTTTTAGAAAAACATATGTGTGTGTTAGTGTGGTGTTTATTATGAAAAGCACTATATAGCATAACACCCATGAATAGAACCCATTACCGAACCCTCTTAATCCACTGTCAGGGTAGGAGCTAAAGACCACTCTGGCAGCACTGATCCAGACCTGGACAAGATCCCAGTCCATCACAGTGCACAATCATTTGTACTGGGCTAATCTGGGATCACCAATCAAACCAAAGTGGATGTCTTTGGAATGTGGGAGGACATCTGCACAAACCTGAAGATAACATGTGAACTCCATACAGGCCATGACCAAGTGTTAAATCAAATTAAATTTCCAAGAGCTACGAGATACAAACACTAACTAATAGCCTATCATACTGGGATCTCATTGACGCCAACGTAGGTCAGTCCTTCCTTGATGAATTTAGGTGACTCACGGAAATCCCGTCCCATTTAGCAATCTGTGTCACACTCTCTAAATCTTCACCCAAGATGACTCAAAATGTCACAACACACACACACAGATATAAACATATTTATATATATATAGGTAAAGAGAGACTGCGGTGGGTTGGCACCCTGCCCAGGATTGGTTCCTGCCTTGTGCCCTGTGTTGGCTGGGATTAGCTCCAGCAGACACCCGTGACGCTGTGTTCGGATTCAGCGGGTTGAAAAATGGATGGATGGATGGATGGATGGATAGGTAAAGAGAGAGACAGACACAAACACACAGTGGATTCAGAAAGTATTCGGACCTCTTCACTGTCTGCACCCTCTATCGTGTTGTAGATTTTAATCATATATATATATTGTGGACACACAGCTACCCAAACCCTGGACACAACAGACACAGAAGCTAAGTTCCGCACACAAGACACATTTATTCCCGTGGGGGATGCTTTTGCCTCGTGTCACAGTTCCCAAGCACAATACAAGGTAGCACCTTTTCTTTCCTTTCTTCCCTTTCTCTCCCTTGTTCCACCTCCACTCATCTCCTGGCAAGCTTTGTCCACTTCCTCCTGATTCTTGCTCCTCGAATGGAGTGAGGTGGCTCCTTTCATTCCACTCTTGGGAGTGCTCCTGGTGGCTCATCAATGTTACCTGGAAGTTACCCGGTGGAAGACCAGTATAGGGTTCTGCAGCTGCCCCTGGTGCCCCCATGGAACCCAACAGCGCTGTAACAAACCTCAAGTCTCAGCATGCCCTCTAGCGGAAGGTATGAGGTAATGTTTCATCCTCTGGTCCTTCCATTCTGTTGGCGCCCCAGCCTGGTAATGGCTGTGGCCACCCATCATACTATATTTATATATATATATATATATATATATATATATATGGAAGAGAAGGTCTGTGATACGGTTTGCATATTTGCAGCTGGAGATCCACAAAGGGAGAAAAAATGAATCACGTATCATAAAGTAGTTTTTATTCCTGAACTTTCAACCCCTGCCAGGGGTCTTCATCAGAGGATAATGCTTAGACTTACAAGAATCAAAGGCAATATATAGCAAAACATTACGTGGAGGGGGTGGGGGGTGGATAAGTCAGTGTGATGGGGGGGGGGTATTGGGTGTACAGTTTATTTATTATGAACATGTTCTTCTTAAGTTTGCATATGCTGGATTTATGTCCAAGTGTCTGTTGATGGCGTTCTCATTTGATAGCCAAGATTCGGCCAGCTCTCTGCCACTTTTAGTACTGGCTTTAAATTTTACTTGTACATTGTCCTAGTTAAATGTATGTCCTGTTGATTTAGTATGCGCATAGATCAATGAAAGTGAGTCCTTTCTTCTGACGGCGTTGCGATGTTCCTGTATATGTGTTGCGATTCTTTTTGACGTTTGTCCTATGTATACCGCTGAGCAAGAACTGCATGGAATAGTATAAACTGTGTTTCGTGTTTCTGCTATCGATTTCTTGTTTTTAGCATTAAACAGGACTGTGCGCAGATTGTTCGTGGGTGTGTGTGCTATTCTGACGCCTGACTTGGCCAGGATGCGCGCTGCACCTTCAGACACCTCACAGGGTGCTGATGGGTGGCCACAACCATTACCTGGCCAAGACGTGTATGTGTGTGTGTCTTTATTTATATTTTTATATATGTCTTTAGTTGCTCTGTTGTGGCTGCCTCGATGTTCTGTGCGTCAATCAAAATCCAACATCAAGGTGATGATCATTGTGTTTTTTGACTTTGAGAGAATTGTGCAAGCTGATTTTGTACCCAGGAACACTGTGGTGAACTCTGAATATTATAAGGGCTTAATAGGACATTTAAGAAACAATGTGCATAGAAAACGACCTGAGAAATGGGAAAATGATTTCATCCTCCGTCATGACAATGTTCCATGTCACACATCGCTTCTGGTACAGAAATTTCTGTCAGATAAAAATATTACAGTGTGTCCTCATCCACTTTATTTCACTGGATCTGGCACCGTGTGACTTCTGGCTCTTCCCCAAAGTCAAAATGACCATGAAAAGTAAACGTTTTGAATCAATTCAGGACGTCAAGGCAGCCATGGCAGCACAACTAAAGACACTCATGAAAGAGGACTTCCAGAACTGCTTCAGAAAGTGGCAAGAACGATGGGATATGATTGTTCGAAGCGATGGGAAGTATTTTGAGGGGGATAAATGGCAATATGTCTTTTACTGTAATGATTTTTTTTTTTTAATTTAAACATTCATCGTATTTTTTGATCATACCTCGTATAATTAGGCCAACCCAGGACAGGACACCAGCAATAATTTAATATTAATTATTAAAACTGAATAAGAGTGAATGATAATGCTTCCAATGAGCAAATGCTATGCAGTCACATTGTTGGTCCTTCCCTATGGGTGGGCACGTGTGTTTACTTACACATTGTAACAATCAAGAATGTTGTTCTTGGTAGGGCCCAGTCTTTGGCTTGTACCTTGTTGGCATATCTGTGGGTTGAGAGGGAGGGGGCATGCTGGTTTAGGAGCGGAGGATTTAAAAGTGATTATGATTTCAGACAGGATGATTCATGATGAACCTGTAGTGTAACAACAGTCCCCCATGATTCTATCCATCTGTTTACCAAACCCAGTTTTCCTATTAATGAAGCAAGCAGCCTTTTTTTCAGATGCCAGTCTATGACTGGGTACATTCATTCACAGAGTACCATATTAGCCTAAAAGAAAAAGTTTTAGGATGGTCGAGAAAACCTCGAGTATCTGGAGAAAACTTACAGGGACATGTGGAGCAAATGGAAACTTTAGGTCAGATGGTGTATCTGTGTCAAATGTATGTCTCTGAATACAAAACATATGTCAGTCGTGGAAGGCATATAAAGGGGCTCATATAAAATCTCTCCCTGAAGCAAATGTCTTGAATTTGGACTCAAGTCCCTAGAGCAGGGAGGCAGCAGGGCTAACTAACTATTGTGTCACCATGCTGCCCAAACATTAATCTGTTATTTTGATATTGTGTCTTTTACAATTAAAATTATCATGAAATAGTTTTAAAGCGCTATCAATGTTATAGTGCCAAAAAACTGAGGGAGCCACACAGGCACATGGGTGACGAGCTTCTTCTCAAGGCTTGAACAGCAGTATAATCCCCCAGAGCGTAATGCTGGTCACTGCTCTACTTGGTCAAAGCCTGAGCTTCTGAAAGAGGCACTTGACAGCCGGCCTGCAGAAGTTCCCATAGTCACGTGGGCCTCTGAGGCCTGGCGAGTGTGACTCACTTGCCCACGATCATCCTGCCAGCACTCAGCCCCCCCACCCCCACCCGCTCTATTTACATCACTCCCTTTTTGTGTCTTATTTAAACAACGGACAGGAGACGGCTTCCAGCTTGTTAGTTCAGCTCCTGCTCGGGAAGCCACACTTGTTAGTTCACCTGGCCTGTGCAAAGATGGACAAAGGGGATTACAGGGTTTAGACGTGGAAGTGGGAGCATCTAAAGGCCACCTGGACTACAGACTTGACTTATATATTATATTTATTTTACGCAAAATTGCCTTCAAGTCAGAAATGCGAGAATACAAACACTACAAACACGGTACGGTATAAAATCACTTAAACACCGGCACGGTGATGAAATCATTCAAAAAGCGAATGTTGGGGACTTTCATTAGAAATTGCACAAAAGCACATTGTTAAAAAAGCAAATTAAATTCAGAAGGACAACTAATGACACCCAATTTAAATCTTTATAAGAAACCCAATCGCATGTCATACAAAAGGGTTGAAGGCTGAGAAACAGAGAAGCGCAACACTTGATATTAGAGACATTTGATCTTTATTTATCTCAGATGAAATCAAGTCTGAAGAATTGGAAATGCCTGGAAGCCACAGAAGAAATCAGAAGTTCTGGATGTGGTGATGTGATGGAAGATAGTATCTGAGACTGGGTTCACTGCTAACACCTGCAAGAGCTCATTGCCCAACTGTCACTAAACTCCACTCCTGAAATGCAATGCCCGTCCATGAACAGGATGCAGAAACCACCTAACTGGCTGAGTATGAAGATAAACCTTTGTAAATGCCAATAGGGACTCTGCTCTGTTGGGCCCTTGAGCAAGGCCCTTAACCTGCAATTGCTGAGCGCTTTGAGTAGTGAGAAAAGCGCTATATAAATGCAAAGAATTATTACTGTAACAACCTCACATGTCCAACTATCTTGCACTTCTGTATATTCAGCAAAAGGGTGCACGCAAGTGACTCCATCCTAAACAAGGCTGAATTGTCCCCATCTGTGGACGTTGTGGTCCTAGTCCTGCAAGGGGAGAGTGGAGGCTCTGAGGCTAAGGATCTGCACCGGTATCTGGAAGTTGCTGGTTCAAATCCCCATTACTGCCAAAGGAGATCCTATGCTGGGACCGTGAGTAAGGCCCTTAACATGACATGGTTCCAAGGGTGCTGTACAATGGCTGACCCTGCACTCTGACCCCAAGGGGGGTATGCGAAAACTAACAAATTCCTAATACAAGAAATTGTATAGGGCGGAACAAAAGAAAAAAAACCTAACCTGTTAAGTTTAATTGAGATTAATGTCTCCTATGAGGAAAGTGCCATGATTGCTCTGTAATGAGCTGTAATATTTATAGTATACTGTATTTAGCAACAGGCATGCCACTTCTGGCCACTATGTTCACCATAATTCAGCTCAGAATCACTGCTTGCCGTGGTTCATCTCCCATATTGGTCTTCATGCTCTCGTGACATGGAAGCAACCTAACAAGCTTAACATAAAATGAATATCAGCAGGCTACATGGCTAAGACGAGTGTTACTACTGGGAGCAATGTCATCACTGAAGTGAGGAGGCGACCAGTTTAATGCTTTTTCTCAATTTAACTCCTAGTTTGAGTGATGCCAAGATTATGTTCACCAGCAGTGCTCAGTGTTCCTTCTCACCTCACCCTTCCCCTCATGCTCTCATCCCATAATAGCCTCCACTTGTAAGTACCTTAACCAGCTGAGCTTCAAGGAGCATCTGTGACCAGGACATCCAGCCTAACTGGGGCTGATGTGGTGGTTCATTCACTTGAATGTGAAACCTTTCACCTGTAGAGGTTGTAAGATGAACCCCAAACCCCAGACACAGCCACGCAGACAACTTTCCTCATCTCATAATGAATTATTTTTAAAGAAGTTTATATTCCCATGTTCTCTTCCACAATACACACAATTTTCTTTCTTTCTTGATGCCCATCTGCAGTTTGCAACATTGGGAGGTGGTGGGAGCAGTCCAGACCAGTCATGCTGGCCTGGGCTGGGGATCAGTGCAGCAAATCTGGTCCAAAGCCACCAAGAAACATCAGATCATAGTGGTGGATGAAGTCACCAGGCTGGAGCAGGAGCATTTCCATATGAAAGCAATATCCCAAGGGAGCCAAGGAGCATGGAAGACCTGGGCAGACATCTGGAGGATGTCACAATCTAGACTTAGCTTCCTGTTGAGGGCAACCCACAACACCCTCCCATGCCCTTGGAACCTCACACAGTGGTATGGTGAGGGGGTAGGCTATTTCCTCGGTGGAAGCATCAAGGCGTTGTAAAGTGTCAGGTTGTAAAGTGGCTTTGACCCAGGGACACTTCAGGTGTCCTGGTAAAGCTGGCTGAGATCCTTGAGAGGTGTAGGGTAGCAGCAAACCGCACACCAGCAATAACTAAGCATGCCCTAGCAGGATTTGTAAAGCCCGGAAGTACGTATCAACCTCCTGCACAGAAGAGGGTTAGCATGCTTACACCTGGCAAAGAGTGGCAGATGTTGGCAGACCTCGGGAAAGAGCTGGTCTTCCAAGAAAGGTTGCAATAACTACTCTCTGGCCAGACATTGTCATGTGGTCTGAAATGGAGAAGAGGGTCCTGCTCATCGAACTAACCATCCCTTGGGAAGAGGGTATGATTATAGCCCATGAAAGAAAGCACTTCAGGTATACCGAGCTGGCAGCGGAGTACCAAGAGGCTCGCTGGAATGCCAGAGTTTACCCCGTGGAGGTTGGTTGCCAGGGATTTGTTGGCAAAGCAACAGTCCAATTGTTACAAGGTGTGGTAGCAGCGGGCTTGAGCTTGAGAAAAGCCATAAGGCGCTGGGAGGAGAAACGGAGAAAGGGAACTATTGGCTTTGGCTGCAGAGGAAAGACATTGGTTGGGGGTCAGCACCCCAGTGTGGGCAGCTGCAGGGGGTGGCGGGGGAGACGTCCCCAGGATTCCACTTGCCCCCCCGCTGGCAGACATACTAATTTAGGGGGTGAAACATCTGTGAGCTGCGGTTTCCAGCTGACAACCCTGCAGCAGACCTAATGGCACCAGTGGAGGTGTGACACACTGAAGAGCCAAAGCAGGGTATACCATCTTACCTGTACAATTAACTTTCTTTTTCTTTCTTTCTTTCTTTCTTTCTTTCTTTCTTTCTTCTTTCTTTTTCTTTCTTTCTTTCTTTCTTTCTTTTCTTTCTTTCTTCTTTCTTTCTTTCTTTCTTTCTTTCTTTCTTTCTTTCTTCTCTTTCTCTCTCAACTCCCAGGTGAGCATTGTCCTTCCTTTATCCTGACTCCAACTTGCCTGGGTACGTTGGAGCATTTTCCTTTATCTCGGACCCAGGAGTACTTCTGGAGCTAGAACATAAGTCAGGTGGAACAACTATAAAATACGGGAGTTCTCTCCTGGCGGCCACTTAGGAACCCAACAGGACTGTCCTCCTGAACTACAATTCCCATGAACTCCTGCAGGAGTTCAAACTGGAGACACACCAAAGGGGCTCTGCCACCTAGCCTACTAGGCAGATATTTGTCATGAAAGGCAGTCTCCCTATGTCCATCCATTACTCCTGCCATGCACCTGAGGCAGAGAGTAGCACCCTTATTGGCCAGGATGCATAGTCATCCCAGCTGTTCACCCATAACTATAGCATCCTAGCCAGGTTAAAGAAGTCCTGATATCCTGGCAGAGGGGCCAGTCCGTCTGTAACCATCACCAACCCTATTACACCTTATCCAGCAAACGTTATCCCACTTCTGTCACCATTGTACCTTTCACCTTTAGTGAAAAACACAGGCAGGGGTGCCAACAGCAGCTTGGAGAGGTAGCTTTGAACCTTTATCCCAGGCCCTGGGCTGATGGGGGGCTCAGAATGGTCTGTACCCAAATTAATTGGTTTTGTGTCGGCAACATCAGCGGTTTGACAACAACCCATGAGTGTCACATTTATTGAAGAATGGATGCCTTTTCAATTTATAATGCTATACATGGAATAACTCTTTAGAGTTTTATGATTTGGTTTCACTTCTAATTTTTTGTGGCTTTCTTGTGGCGCTTGGGTGGATCTTTTCAGATTTATAGATTTTGGAACGTGTGGATTCAAATTCTAATAACATTCATTTTAATTGAGTTTATTTATTATGTTTGAATTATTTTTGCACCTTTCTGACACCATGTTGAATGGGTGCTACAGCATTGCTAGTAAAAGCAAGTGAGCAGCTGTGGGTATTAAAGGTTAGGATTAGTCTCTTCATTTCATTTTTTTGTGTTATTCATCTTTGTCTGAGCACTTGTTTTTTTAGTGAGTGATGCTCAATCTAATATTAGTTTTGTGATTGGAGCCTTACTTTTCATTTTGTTCAATTATTTTGGCCATTTTCACTGCCATTTTGGTTATTTTTATTGTGGCCATTTCATCCGAGTTTACGGATTCTAAAACCCTTTCTCCAAATCGTTCTTGTGCTCTTTAAAAGTATGTTTTTTTATCGTTTCCTTTTTGATTTGACTTTCAGTGTGGCAGACTTTCCGGTTTTTGACTAATTTTGGTTTATCCGGCATCTCTTCTCCCGGCTACTATTAAAATATTTTCCTGACAGGAAAAGGAGGGATTATGGAAGTGATGATGCTTGAAGAGAGAAATCCTTGATGACCGAAGGAGGACATGATGTCATCGGAAGGCCAGTTCTGGATGACCGGAAGAGAAAGTGATGTAGTGAGAAGGCAGGTTCTCGATGACCAGATGAGGATGTGTTGTGCAACTCCTGAGGACCATAAGAGTAGTTAGTGTGTGGGGTCTTCTGCTGGTTTACAGAGGAAAGGGAGAAAGAGTTAGAACATTTATTTGTGTTCATAAGCTGTCTCCCATGCGCACATTTGTAACACGTTAAAGATGTTTTAGGGCTCAGCTAAATGTGGGAACCTGCTAAGAAGCAGCAGAGAGTGGCAGACTTTCTGGTTTTGACTCATTTATTCAGCATCTTTTCTCCTGGCTACTATTAAAATAAACTTGATAGTTTTCCATCCATCCATCCATTTTCCAACCCGCTGAATCCGAACACAGGGTCATGGGGGTCTGCTGGAGCCAATCCCAGCCAACACAGGGCTCAAGGCAGGGAACCAATCCTGGGCAGGGTGCCAACCCACACAGGACACACACAAACACACCCACACACCAAGCACACACTAGGGCCAATTTAGAATCGCCAGTCCACCTAACCTGCATGTCTTTGGACTGTGGGAGGAAACCGGAGCGCCCGGAGGAAACCCACGCAGAGAACATGCAAACTCCACACAGGGAGGACCCGGGAAGCGAACCCAGGTCCCCAGATCTCCCAACTGCGAGGCAGCAGCGCTACCCACTGCGCCACCGTGCCGCCCTTGATAGTTTTCATTAACATAATATAAAAGTCTCGATGCACACTTCTTATTCGTGAGAGTTTACAGAGTAAAATCTAAAACAATGGCACATTGTACTTTTGATTGTGCTCTTAGCCTATGAATCCTTGTAAATAGATAGATAGATAGATAGATAGATAGATAGATAGATAGATAGATAGATAGATAGATAGATAGATAGATAGATAGATAGATAGATAGATAGATAGATAGATACTTTATTAATCCCAAGGGGGAAATCCACATACTCCAGCAGCAGCATACTGATAAAAAAACAATATTAAATTAAAGAGTGATAAAAATGCAGATATAAAAGACAATAACTTTGTATAATGTTAACGTTTACCCCCCCGGGTGGAATTGAAGAGTCGCATAATGTTGGGGGGGAACGATCTCCTCAGTCTGTCAGTGGAGCAGGACAGTGACAGTAGTCTGTCGCTGAAGCTGCTCCTCTGTCTGGAGATGAAACTGTTCAGTGGATGCGGTGGATTCTCCATGATTGACAGGAGCCTGCTGAGCGCCCGTCGCTCTGCCACAGATGTCAAACTGTCCAGCTCCATGCCAAGAATACTGTAGAGCCTGCCTTCCTCACCAGTTTGTCCAGGCGTGAGGCGTCCTTCTTCTTTATGTTGCCTTCCACTGCGTAGAAGAGGGCACTCGCCATAACCGTTTGATAGAACATCTGCAGCTTCTTATTGCAGATGTTGAAGGTCACCAGCCTTCTGAGGAAGTATAGTAGAAATGAAACATTGACTACGATTACGAATTCTGACTTTTGTCTCGGTGACATTGAGTTTAAATTTCCAATTACAAATCTTTGCCTGTTTTCTTGTCCACGTCTTATCTTCTGGTCTTGTTCTAAATTATTTTTTGTCTCATTATTTCGGGCAAAACATGGAGATTTTAGCCAGGTGTATGCTTTGCATGGCATGTTTCTGGTTTGCTGCTAGTTACCAGGGTGGGAATGCATTATTTTAATGAACTGAAAACTGATTAAAAATTACATACGCTTATGGAATGTATACAATGTATCAAGACTAAAGAGTCTTGGCGATCCTCTGCTTTGAATGAGAGCTTACACATTAAGTGAAATTTGCGGGTGTGAAAGCTCTGAGGTGGACTCTGTACGAATTAGAAAGATAGGATTGACTCTTATTTATAATATTTGCTTTACTTAATGCTAATGCTAAAAAGATATTTTGTGTTATTTGTTTTGTATATAGTGCTGATAATCTTTTGCATTTGACAAAAGGCACAATGATAACATTCTGTCAGTCACAGTTTTGTTACATGGTTGTGAGGCTGATGTTGGGCCCGCAAAGACAGTTCTGTCCTGTGACCCTCATACTCACAGTCCTGTACTGGACTGGACAAAAAAAATGACTTAACCGGCTGAGTTAAAACGAACATCTGAAGTCAGGAGGTTAGGACTGCTGTTACCTGTTGGGAGAGGCCATCACTGCACTATAATGGGCAAAACCTGTTCCACAGTCTTTGGCAGAGGTCATACACTCTCTGACACCTCTGAAACCAAGATTTGGTTCATCCTTTAACAAATCTGTTTTGAGAAAACCTCTGCCCACAAACAATACCAACTTTAATAAACAATTGAACCAATGAAAGTTGCTTTTCTGTTTAGATGGTTATATTTTGTACAATATCATTTCCTGTGCGTGCATCATCCAAATGTTTTGACTTATTATTTATTGTGGTTACCGCTGCTATGACTGTTTCCATTTATGAGGATCCACCAATTTAGTTCATTTTTTTTTTTTAGTAGTATTAGTCGAATTGTCACATATACAGAGTGCAGTACAATTCTTAATGCCCTAGCAGCATGCAGCCCATACCGTATGATGACACATTTGATTCTGAACTTGACACTGATGGACAGGATCCTCTATCATTCATAAAGACATAGATTTGTTTAAACAGACAAAGTAGCTTAAAATGGATTAATATAAATGGAGCCTAGCAATATCTGTCTATTTAATTAATTGTTGAACTATGGCATATCACACATTCTTTTCAAAAGCAGCTCTGTAGGCTGCAGAAGAACTCCTAAGCCATTAGATGTGCACATAGTTGCTCATCTTCAGTGTGTTTCTTCTGTCTGAGACAACCTGGCATCAGTTAGGTCAAGGTGACATTACACCCCGGCTAGACTCTTGTGGCTGTTTTGCAGATTGGCATTTGATAGATACACAGATTTTCTGTTTTAGCATTGGACAGAACCCTTTGTGAAAAGAGACAAGGAAACAAATGTAAAGATTTGGGGATTCCATCCTGTATATTTGGAAACAAGCACAGGACTTCACAGGACTGACTGTCGTTACAAAATGACCGGCAAATATCTAAAACTGGCAGGAAGAGGCGGGATTATGGCAGTGATGATGTTTGAAGGGCGAAATCTTTGATGACCAGATGAGGAAGTGATGTCATTTAAAGGTGGGTTCTGGATAACCGGAAGAGAAAGTGATGTCATTGGAAGGCAGGTTCTCAATGACCAGATGAGGAAGTGTTGTTCAACTCCTGAGGATCATAAGAGTTGTTAGTGTGTGGGATCTTCTGCTGGTCTAGAGAGGAAAGGGAGAAAGAGTTAGAAGGCAGCGCTAATCTCTGATCAGGTGGGGAAACACATTTATTTGTGTTCATAATCTGTCTCCTATGCACACGATTGTGACATGTTAAAGGTGTTTTAGGGCTCAGCTAAATGTGGGAACATGCTAAAAAGCAGCAGAGAGTGTCGTATTAACTTGTAAATTAACTTGTTTGTGCATATGATTTGTGGAATGCTGTTAGATTTTATCAATCTGTCTTCACAAATCAGTTTCTGTGGTCCCTGAAGTGCTCTTCTTTTCAGATCCTATCTCAGTGAAATGCCGGTTATCCAAGATGCAATTCGTTAAACGAAAAGTACAAAGACAATTGGGCAAAATATGGGAACCTTCAAAATATTATTTTGACTCCTCTTTCTGTAAAATGCTGCCTGCAAGCTTACCTACAAGTTTTTAAAGAGGATAGCTAACCTGAACTAATCCTAAATTATTATTTTTTGCTCATTTTCTGACCATTAAATTACCACTAAAACCATGATAAACTACATTTCTTGCAATTTTTGTCTTGGCCTACTTTTTTTGTCTTATTATGGATTAGCTGACATTACTCTGTGGGTGACAAACAACCAGGCTACTCACCTCCCCGATCAAAACAACAATGGAGCTAGCTGAGGCATCTGCATGGCCTTCTCTGCATACAAGGCTGCTTGCAAAGTTTCTGTGAGGGGGAGAAGGAATATGAAGGTGGTGGTGGTGGTGGTGGTGGTATGGGGTGGGGGGGATGTAAATCAAACATTTGCAGCATTTGTAATCGCAATCTGTAAGATAAGCTGGCACGCCCCCCCCTTTCTAATTACTTCCTTATTTAATTAACACATACACCCTACTGAGATCAGCTGCACTTGGTGTAATAAACCTTAAATGAGCAGAATCACTGAGCTGATCACTTTGATATAATCAAGTCGACACACTTCTCCTTTCAGGACTGAATGCCCACAACTAATCAGCGTCAAGTGGTCACCCCACATCTACTATACTTTCCACAAAGTGGTCACCCTGGCCAGCACTGTTCACTGCTTACCAGAGCAGGATCCTCCTCATTCCTAATATTGATGGCTTGACTTAGGTCTGTGGAGTCATATCTTTCAGCTATGGAGATGCTTATCGGCACATGGAATTAGCCGTGGGTTTAAAGGGTCTGTAAGGATCTCAACAAGCTGGTACTGAAATTGGCACACTAACTGAACGACACTTCCTGCCTGAAGCACATGTCATTCATGAGTAGCTGAGGTTTAACTGTTAGAATAAGCGGCATGGTTTTGAAATTCACTTGCCGCATTATGGTACCTCTATCCACAATTATGTCCCAATTATGAGCTTCTGAAGATCCCAGCACAAACATTGAGGTTAAAAATCTTCACTGTTGCCCTTTGAAATTAATACATGTTCTATGTCAGCTTCTCTCAACCTCTGTGATGTTCCAGCCCGTTTCTGCACAGCTTATCCTGGTGTGGATTACGGTGATGTACTTACATTTACAGTTATTTGCTTAGCAGATGCTTTTGTCCAAAGCGACTCGAAAGAGAGGTCACCTTAATTGAGTAAACGTCAGTCTGGGAGACTGTTGGGGAATGAGTGTTACATGATAAAGGTACAAAACAAGTAAAGATCTCACAAAATACAAGCGAGTTACACTTCATTAGTTACACGAAGAGCATCAGTGAGACAGAAATTCACCCAACAAGAGAATCTTCAAATGCGTCTTAAACACATTGAGGAAGTCAGAATTTTCAATGGAGGTGGGCAGCTCGTTCCACCAGTTAGGATCTACACATGAAAAAAATCTGGATTGGGATATGATTAAATGCCAGGGTGGCATCACCAAATGCCATTCATAGGCAGACCTGAGTGGGCAAGAAAGGGCATAGGACCTCACAAGTGTCTCCATTGACATCAGGATTGATCCATCGACAACTCTGTAGGCAAGCATGAAGGATTTGCATTTAATACATGCTGCACCTTTGCCCTTTTATTTATCTATCCATCCAGCCAGCAATTTTCTAAACTACTTATTCTTTACAGGCTAACCAGGAACCAGTGTCCATCCTAGTGGCACTGGACACAAGGCGGAAAGCTACCCACACATGGCCAAAGAAATATTCATCTTTAGGATGAGTGAAGAAGATCAGAATCCAAAGAGAAAACTCGTGCAGCACAGGGAAGAGGAGAAATGTGTACTTGAACCGAAATTCAAAGCCAGCACTCTGGAGCTCTGCTAACCACCTAGAGCAGGAGTTTTCAAAGTCGGTCCTGGGGGTCCACTGTGGCTACAGGTTTTTGTTCCAACCAGATTCATAATCAGTGACGACAACTGATAACACAGATCTCATTTAATTAGCTGGTTTTTTTTCTCGTCTCTTATTCAACATTCAGAAAAGCACAGCAGCATGATTTTTTCAATTTCTAAGACATCTAGAATTGCTGTAACCCCTGTCTTGAAAAATCCTGGATTAGACCTGTTACAGCTAAAATTTTATCACCCAATCTCTAATTTTCCATTTATCAAGATCTTAGAAAAGGTTGTTACAGCTCATCTTAATGATTATTTAAACTTTCATAATCTGCTTGAGCCTTTTCAATCTGGATTCCGAGCCCTACATAGCACTGAAACTGCTTTACTTAAGGTAACCAATGTCTTACTTATAACCACAGATTCTGGAATGGCTGCTATTGACTTAAGCGCAGCATTTGATACAGTTAACCATGACATTTTACTGTCCCGACTTTCAGCTATTGGTATCTCTGGTGCTGCTCTTTCTTGGTTCACATCATACCTCAGTGATCGCCAGTATCATATCTTCATTAAGGAACACAAATCTGCCACTGCTTCACTCACAAAAAGGATATCCTCAAGGGTCAGCTGTAGGTCCAATCCTCTTTAACATCTATATGCACCCATTAGGTGAGATTATTCGTCGGTATGGTGTAAGCTTCCACTGCTATGCCAATGACACACAACTTTATATAAGTGTTAATGCAACTGCAACATCTTCACCTGTTGCACTGACTGATTGCATTCGGGAAATCAATCATTTAAATGACATCATTTTTTACGACTTAATCCTGATAAAACAGAAATCTTATTAGTTGGTACCAAACGTGTCCTCTATACCCTTCGTGGGCTAAAAATTGACATTGATGGGATCTTGGTTGAACCGTAATTTGGGTGTCACCTTTGATCAGCTTCTTACTTTTCTACTACACATTAGCTCAATAGTACAGACGGCTTCTTTTCATCTTCGTAACATTGCTCATCTGCATTCTTTCCTGAGTATGAAAGATACTGAAACACTCATTCATGCTTTCATCACTACCCATCTGGACTATTGCAATGCATTGTTTTATGGCCTCCCGACTAAATATATCGATAGATTACAGTATGTTTAAAATTCTTACGCTTGTCTACTTACACACACTAAAAAATCTGCTCACATCACTCCTGTCCTCTATGATTTGCATTGGTTACTAGTTTCTTCAAGAATCAAATATAAAATTATTCTTCTCACCTTTAAAGCCCTTCATGGTTTAGCCCATCATTATCTGTCTGAGATGCTGCTTCCTTACACTCCTGCCCGTGTATTAAGATCATCGGACGCTAACTTGCTCACTGTACGTAAATACAGGTTAGTAACTATGGGTGGGAGAGCTTTCAGTGTGATAGCCCCTAAAATTTGGAATGCTCTTCCTCTCAGCCTTCGCAAGGAAAAATCTATTATTCATTTCAATCTCCTGTGAAAAACACATCTCTTCAATGAGTGTTATCAATTTTCTTGTATGTAATTTCTATTAATTTCTGTTAATGTGTTTATTGAATTGTAAAGTGTCCTTGAGTGCATGAAAGGCACTATATAAACAAAACTTATTATTAGAAATATTTCTATTTTTGCTATAGATTTAATTTCATTATATTTTGCTCTTTCTCTGTGCAGTTTGCCCTCTTCATTGTATCTTATTAATGACAATTAAAAACGAGCAGACCAGACACCCATGGCAAACAACACTGAATAATCAAAGGCTGTAATGACTTCAGCGTCAGACCCACTAATCTTATATATAAAGGTTTACGCATGGAAGTGTTTGTGTCTGTCCGGCCCGGAAGTGAGAGTTGGAGTCAGGGTAAGGGCTCAGCCTCCGAAGAAAGAGTCACTCGCTTAGCCGCTAATACAGAAGCGAGGCCAGCACATCGGCAAAATGGTATCCCTTTTATTTTTCCTAATGCCGCTAATACACAAGCGAGGCCAGCACGTTGGCAAAACGAAACCTCCGAAGAAAGACAGTCACTTAGCTGCTAATACAGAAGTGAGGCGAGTACATCGGCACAACGGTATCCCTTTTACTTTTCCTCCTGCCGCTAATACACAAGCGAGGCGAGCATGTCGGCAAAACGAAACCTCCGAAGAAAGACAAAGTCACTTAGCCGCTAATACACAAGCGATGAGAGCACGTCAGCAAAACAAAACCTCCTATAAGAGAGATGCCCAGAGTAGTTCCTTTCAATTACCTGACATCTCTACATTTCAATTTTTTTCTGATGATTTCAATAGTTTCCAGGACCTCTGTCTTTTTACAGCACAGGTTTACACAGCTAGTTAGTAAATAATGAATTAATGAAACAATTAGAACACCTGGAAAAGTAGAATGAAAATTAAGATGAATATATTCTCAAAATAAAAAATATATATTATTCCCATATACCTGCTTAGTACATTTTAATATTTTTTGTTACCAAACTTAGTTTTCTAATTTCTATATTGTTCCCAAAACACAGAATCTCGGAAATAACAAATCACTTAATTAGCCAAGGAGTCCAATTAAAAACAGAAGCTGGTTGGAACAAAAACCTGCAGTCAAAGAGGGTCCCCAGACTGAATTTGAGACTGGTGGGGCACTGTCAGAACCAAAGGTGGTAGACTTGCTGCATGGGCTGTCTGGGCTTTGTAGGACTTCAGTCTTCAAAGCATTTAATACGCTGGGCATCATGAGGGATGCCAAAAGTAAAGCCATGACATCCATAACAGAAGCAGCAGAGAGAGTATCTAGTTGGCTGTGGATTAGGAGGGCTGATCGGTGGGTAGGTGTTGCTGCGGCCTGATAACCCAGTGGAGGGAGCTCTGAAATTGAAAGACCCCAAACCTTCAATGACCCCAGGAGCAATCACTGATGATGCATCCCAGCACATCCTAAGATGCACCTTGCACTTGGAACAGAAATCCCAAAGAAGAAATGCAAGATAGATTGGAGTTTTAAATGTTAACAGTAACATTTGAAAGTCTATCTGATGAGACACAGGAAGCCAGTGAAGATGAATGAGTCGAGGTGTGACAGTGTGACATTGTCAGTGAACTTAGAACATGTAATAATCTGTGCTGCAGAGTTCTGGATGAGTGGAAGACATCAATGTGAGATGTAACCAAGACACTGACTAGAACTTCCATGCTGTGCTAAAGCACGGCATAGTCTGGAGATGCTTTGCATATACAAAAAGGCAACTCAGGAAACATTAATGTGAGAAGTAAAAGAAAAGGTGTTATCCAGAAAGACAGCTCTTGGCCCGTGTAGAAATGGATATACAGCATCCAGCAACTGAAAGTCTGAAACTGCAAGGATAGACACCAACTCCTTGTGACCCTGAGCTGGATGGATGGAGTTCATTGTGAAAGAGTGAATTGGAAAGGCCAGCAGAAGTGGGCTTACCCTGTGGTATGAATGAGGATCCCAATGCCCCAGTGCACTGTGCTGTAAAAATGGTGCTGTCCTTCTGGTGAGATGTAAAATTGAGATCCTGACTTTCTGTGGTCATAAAAGATCTCTGGGCATTCTTCATAAAGAGTAAGGTGTATCCAGAAGTCCAGACTAAATTTCCCACCATGGCTCCCAAATCACCCCCTGTCTCTAACTGGCTAACTATCTCACTCCTTCATCATTTAACAGCTAATATGTGGTGAGCATACTGGCACCAAAATGGTGGATGCTACAAATTAGTGTTGGTTGGTGTGGCTCACCACTCACTATGTAAAGCACTTTGAGTAGTGAGAAAAGCACTATATAAATGTAAATAATAATTATTATTATTAAATATTTGCTGACTATGTAAGGTGATGTGGCCAGTATGGTGTCACAGGAGCAGGGCTGGTGCCTTGCAACAAGAAGATGAGGATCAAGTCCCAAATGCTCTCTGCATTGAGTTTCTCCTATAGAGTCAGCGTGGGGCTTCTACTACAGACCAGGGACTGACAGTTTAGGTGGCTTGGTGACGCTAAATTGGCCCCTGCTCAGTGTTTGAGAGTTCACACTTTAATGGGCTGGTGCACCATCCAGGGTTTGTTCCTGCCTTGCACCCAATTTTTGCTGAGATAGGCTCCAGTTACCCCATGGTCCTGCTCTGGATAAGTGGGTTAAGGAAAGAGATGGATGGTTGGATGGATGTAAGGTGTTACTGTGTAGAAATCCCTCCTTAAACTCGCTTTATCCTTAGTGGGTTCATGAGGAAGCTGGAGCCTACCTCAGCAAGCATCAGGTGCAAGGCAGTAACAATCACTGGATAGGACACCAGTCCATCATAGGGTGCTGTGTATTAATGAAAGCTCAGATGACTGGCAATGGTTTATAAAAATATTGTATGATTAATGGATTGATTGACTGATTGATAAAAGATTACAGCTAACCATCGTTAATTCAGAAAAGGCAGAATCCCTGACACAAATGGAGCACGTGATTGCCAAGACATGGCCTGTCACTACAGCACTCTTTAATTCAGAGAGACTCTTTAACTGTCCTTGTTGTGTATACCACATACACTCGGGCATGTGACCGTTGTGTATATTTTAAGGCGATCTTTGTCCTGTGCATTCAGCACATCCTCTTTTACCTCTTGAAAACCTGAGCACACAGAGCACATTGTACGCTGTATCTTCAGAGTGCAAATTAAAGCTCAGTCCTACTTCTGTTTCCTCTTTTTCCTTCCTTGTTCTGTATGTCAGCACATGGATCGCAAATACTAACAACTGAAAGAAATGGCTGGCCTGATAAAGGAACGAGAATCACTGGCAAAGTGAGACACAGAAATGTGGTTTGTCTGCTATGAGGATGAGGGCTTAACTTCTAAAGGCACTATATAATCCAAAAGGGTGATTTAAGGAAAAAAAATAATGGGATGGATTTGAAGCATAGCATCACCAGGCCACTTAATGCAGTTTAGTGTTACGGAGGATTGGAACCTTTCCACAAGGGAGATGACAGCCCAGGATGAGGTGACAGTCCCTCACAGGACCCCCTCATACAGACCAATTTAAGACTGCCATTTAACATATCACACAAAGCTTTGGCGATGTGACAGGAAAACTCGAGTGCCAGGAGGTAAACCAACACTGGTGGCAGGATTCAAACCATGGGCACAGAGTCCATAAGCAGCAGTGCTAAACTCTTCTCCTCTGTTGTGTCTTACAGACTTTATATATACAGTACTAGCCCTCTCCTGCGGCTCCACCAAAGTGGAACTGTGAGACAGACAGTGAGGAGGGTCCTGCCTGGCTCCCTACTCCTGGCGTCACGCTTCCCTCTCCCCTCGGCCCGCAGCCTCTGTCTTGGATTAGTGTGAATATATTGCTCCTGCAAGCAAACTAGGATTCTTAGCATGATGAGAGAAGTTGCAAAATCAACCAGAATGTTCAAGAAAATTCTAGAAAAAAGCCAGATCTAAATCTGTTAAGTAGTTCTCTCGTTCACTAGCTAAGCAGAGATAGATAGATAGATAGATAGATAGATAGATAGATAGATAGATAGATAGATAGATAGATAGATAGATAGATAGATAGATAGATACTTTATTATATATAAGATACACCCCAAGGCTGGCGGGTGAGTGTGGAGGGCTCGGCCTGATGCATGTCTCTTGGATTCGCACAAATAAATCAGAACCGAAAGTGAACTATGATACATAGTGCAATGAGAGAAGTCGCAAAATCCATCCATCCATCCATTTTCCAACCCGCTGAATCTGAACACAGGGTCACGGGGGTCTGCTGGAGCCAATCCCAGCCAACACAGGGCACAAGGCAGGAACCAATCCCTGGCAGGGTGCCAACCCAACGCAGATCGCAAAATCGACTGGAATATTCAAGTAAATTATAGAAAAAAAACAATCTAAATCCATTAAGTAGTTCTCTCATGAAAAGCGAACTGACATACAGACAGACAGATGTTGGATTTTAAAAAATACAGAGATATATAATATATATTATAATGAAATTATAAATGGTTTTAACCTCAGAAGACACTGAAAAAAAACCCAAATGACTGAGTTCAAATATTCTGGGATGATATTTACATCCGTTAATGAACCCGTCTAATCCGGTCCAGGCTGGAGACAAAGCCTAACCCAGCAGCACTGGGGACAAGGCAGGAACTCACTGACTCATTGCAGGGATCATTGGCACGCACCCGCAACTTTTTGAAAATAACGGTTCTAAAACAGATACCCAACCTAAAAAATCTTCTAAATTATTGTGTCAGGAATGTTTGTATTGCGTGCATATTATGGTTTTCAGGAATATTGAATTTTACTTCAAATAATGAAAAAAAAAAAGAAAAAAATGGTTCTTTATTTGCACTTTACCAGGTTGTTGGGTTCCTAATAGAAGAACTGCTTGACAAAGATCCATTTCATTTTGGGAAGTGTTCTTTGTATGTAAATTTGTTTATTTGGATGAGGGGCTTTGAAAAGGTTCTTAATATGTGGATAAAACAGAAATCTTTAATCTAGTAGGCAACTTAACAGGAAACAAATAGATCAAGAAAACTTGAACTGAGCCTGTGTGACTGCACTGTATGTAGTGAGAGTCCTTTGAAAATCAGGAATCCACTGCTATTTCACAAGTCTGTTATAATCTTTTCATGGTTATAAATTGAGCCGGTAATATTAAGGTTCATTCATGAGAAGGGGGTCTTTTCAGAGCCAAAAATGTTGTCCCTATGGAATCTCTTTGCAGAACTACTTAAATTTTTAATCATATTGTGGTTCAATTTAGTCCAGTATGAACATCTTCAGAAAGGGTGAGGAAGACTATGGGTAGCAGGATAATAATAATAATTCATTACATTTATATAGCATTTTTCTCAGTATTCAAAGCACTATCCATACAGGGAGGAACCGGGAAACGAACCCACATTTCACATAAAGGTGACATGGGGAGAATGTGCAGACTCCACACAGGCAGAACTCAGGACCAGAATGTAAACCCAGCATCTCTAAAGGCACAATCACTAGCCACTGTGCCACCTTGCCACACCAATGGAGAATGGTACCAAATGTCAAAACATATTTTAAAAAAATCATAAGCACAAAGTGCACAACAAAAGATTAATTATACTGTTTAATAACATTGTGGAATGATGTTGACTGGGCATGACACTACAGAAACATCTCATTTTAAAAATCCTGTGGGACATTGTTAACCATAAGATTCACCATATAAAGCAAAGAATTTAGAAAATGTAGTAGGTGTAGCAGATAGAGGCGTGGTCCACCTCTTGAACCCTCAGGTACCACTCTGAACACCAGGTGAAAGTATAAATATTATTTATTTTATAACTATACTGTGCACAAAGCACCCTCCACTCCACACTCATATAAACAATAAACTCTCTCAATACTACAATCCTCCTCGCCCAGACACTTCGCCCTCCTACCTCCCAGCTCAGCTCAATGTCTGGGCTTTCCCACAATCCTTTTATACACCATGACCTGGAGGTGTTCCTGCCCAATCAGTCCACAGTTCCTTATTCCTTCCGGGTCAGGGTAAACAGTCCTTTTCTTCATCCCGGGAGCACGTTGTTTCTTCCCGTCACGTGACTATGACGTACTCCCGGGTTATAGGGCACATGCAAGCCTACGAGCCCCCCTACAGCGACGCCTGGTGGCCCCCAAGGTATCCAGCAGGGCTGTGTATAAACACTACATATTCCATGAGGCCCTGCTGGAACTCGGGGCACGATCATGCTGTCGGGAGAACTCATCCTGGCGGCCTGGGGGTGAGGGCCGGAGTAAAATGCCGGCAATCCACCACATAGGGCAGTGTTGTTCCTATGTTCCTACCCTCACCTATGGTCATGAGCTATGGGTTGTAACCGAAAGAATGAGATCGCGATAACAAGCGGCTGAAATGAGTTTTCTCTGCAGGGTGTCTGGGCTCTGCCTTAAAGACAGGGTGAGAAGCTCAGTCATCCAGGAGGGGCTAAGAGTAGAGCCGCTGCTCCTCCGCATTGAGAGGAGTCAGATGAGGTGGCTCGGGCATTTGATCAGGATGCCTCCTGGACGCCTCCCTGGTGAAGTGTTCTGGGCACGTCCAACCGGGAGGAGGCCCCGGGGAAGACCCAGGACACGCTGGAGGGACTATGTCTCCCGGCTGGCCTGGGAACGCCTCGGGATTCTCCCGGAAGAGCTAGAAGAAGTGGCCGGGGAGAGGGAAGTCTGGGCATCTCTGCTCAAGCTGCTGCCCCCGCGACCCGACCTCGGATAAGCGGAAGAGGATGGATGGATGGATAGATAGTAGGGCAGTGTTAATGATGGAAGGAATTCTGGAAAAAACAGGGTCTCTTAAAGCCCAAAAGTGTTGCCCATTCTGGGCAACACAAAAATAAATTGTATTGTAAGAGCTATGTGAACTGTACTAAAGTTACAGTGCACATTCACTTAAAGTAAAGACTGCATGATTCAGAAATATTGTGGTATACCATGAGTACATTTCTTGCAACGCTTCACTGATTTAAAAATGCAGTGCTGAATATTATTCACAACACTATCAGACCTTTTCAATTATTTCATGTAACACCATATACAGTTTGCACTATGAAAAAATGCTTGCCAAATCACATAAGATTATAATATCACTTTATAAAACAAGTCACTGTTAAAGTACAACGGGACACTTTTAAAAATAAAGGTGTTCTTCAGAGCATTGCCATTGAGGAACTATTTTTGTTTCCCAAAAGACCAATCCATATGAAGGTTCCAGAAAGAACCTTTTATTTATTTAACAGGCTCTGTACCAGGGGTTCTTAACCTGAGGTCCGTGGACCCCTAAAAGGTCCATGGATGGGATTCAGGGGGTTCGTGAGGGTCAGATAAACATTAACATTTATATTCACTATACTGCCTGGTACTGTTGATTTAGAGTAGATGTAGCAGTAGTATTAGTAATGGTATTGGAAAACATAGTAGTGGTAGATCTGTTTTAATTTGCAAAAGAGGATTTTATTTCATAATTATAATGAGTGGCCATTACTTTTTTGCATAAAAAAGAGTTTTTTTAGATTGTTTACTTTAAAGTTTAATAATACTTTGTGTATGTCATATATGTATGAGGCAATCAAATCTCAATAAATAAATTTTATTCATTGCATGAAAAGTTGCGTTTATGGAAGGGGTTCCATAGCTTTCATCAGATTCTTAAAGGGGTCCGTGACTCAAACAAGGTTAAGAATCACTGCTCTATACATTTAATAATCATGAAGAGATAACACATTTGTGAAATACAGATGGCTTATGATTTTAAAGGGAATCTTGCTGCATACAATAACACAACCTAAATACAGTCCTGCTTAAGTTTGCTTTACTGCATATTAGAATGTTTTTCAAAGTACAAAGAATCAGCTTTATATGCAAAAACCCTTTTCACAATGAAATGGTGCTTTGTCAAGCAAGGGCTCTATGAGGAAGCACAAAAACCAATAAAGAATTGGTATTTTTTAAGAGTGGATGACTTTCACCTTAAAAGGCAGTAGCAGAAACATTCATTCACACAGGCATTTTCTGAATCTCTCTGTCCTCGCGGTAATGGACATAATCCTGATTTGGATGACCATATATCCCACACCGGAGTCCACCCGTCCACGTTCTAAATTCTCGTTGCCCAGTTCAGGGCATATACTGCCATCTTTGAGCGAGAACTGACATTTGCACACACACACACACACACAAATAAAATAAAATAAAATAAAAAAGTACACGTTTTGCCTGAGAAAATGATTGTTTTCGTATTATTTAGTTTTAGCAATTACTTAGAATCTGGCGCAGTTGTCAGCCTTCATGCGTGGCAGATTCAGCGACCTGATCGTCACGCGCGTGGAGTTCCCAGTTTCCTCTGCGCACTACGATTTCTCCCGCAGGCAAAAGGATGTGTCGTTTACGTAATGATAACTTCTTGACTGACATGGCACGAGTGACAGACTGAAGTCGCGTCCGGTGATTGTTCCAATACCTAATTGCCAGCGGTTCCAGTACAGACTTCAAGCGATCCATGCTACGCACAAAGCCAGATTAGATGATGGATGCTGCTGAGAACGACTGATAGACACAGTTGTAGCCGCGCACATGCCGCTTTTTTTTCATATAACGAAAAGTCTCAGCGGCGGCTTTCCTTTTCCAAGAGCACATTAGAAACACTTGCCTTTCCCGATTGTAACCGACAGATCCCGTTCGCCAACACAGTACCAGACGGTGGTGTGTCAAGTTTATGCCGTCTTCACAGCTGCCCGCTCAGTTCACTCGTCCCGTCCCCTGCCATTCAATATTTCCCTAAATGAATCGTCAGACCCTCAAATCCATTTTATTTGCCTCTTAAGCAATGAATATGAAGGCATGGAGGGATATATAAATCAATCGATAAATAAATGTATTGTAAAAAGTGAAAATAAATCAAATGTGAACATAGAGAATTAAGTGCAGTCGCTTATTCCTTTATGCATCTATTAAATTATTTCTTTGTTGATTTATTCCAGGGACAACACATGCAGGATGAGATACGCCATGATATGAAAACTGTCATTTTTTCCGGTCAAAGTTGAATGGGCGGGCTCTAGTGAGTACTGTGTTTTGATTGGTGAATCATCAGTAATTTGCACGTGCAACTTTGGTCATTAATTGCTACTTTGATAGGCGGACTCAACACATTAAATGCAGAGTCCTTGTTACTGAACTCAAAATGTGTTGAATTAAAGTAGCTACAGTAATTTGTGCCTGAGCAACTTTTACTCACATTCGTGCCCACCAAGGACGTGCCCAGTGATAACTCTGAGCATGAGCTGTGCTTGTTTGGTAGCCCCAAGGCTCATTGGCATGTGTAAGTTTGCAACCTATCTACTGACAATTTGCAATCAATCTAGACTCAATAACCCATAATAGCAAAGTGAAAACACACTTTCAGAAAGGTTTGCAAATTTATTAAATATCAAAAACTGACATCTCTCATTCATAGCATTCAGTTCCTAAATTCAGTACTTTGTAGAAGCCCCTTTGGCAGCAGTTTCAGCTTTGAATTTTCTTTGGGTAAGTCTCTACAAGCTTTGCACACCTGGATTTGGGCAGTTTATCCCATTCTTCCTGGCAGATCCTTTCAAGCTCCATTAGACTGGATAGGAAATGAATGTAAACTAACATCTTCAGGTCTCTCCACAGATGTTCTTGTTGGTTTAAGTGTGAGCTTTGGATTGGCCCCTCAAGGACACTCGGAGACTTGTCCCAAGGCCACTCCAGCTTTTTCTTAGCTGTATACTTTGGGACATTGTTGTGCTAAAAGATAAACCATAATCCTAATCTGAGGTCACATGCACTGTTGAGCAGGTGTTTTCCTCTCTGTATTTGGCTGCATTCATCCTTCTCTCAATTCTGACCAGTCTCTGTCCCTGCCGCTGAGAAGCACTACCATAGCATGAGGCTGCCACCACCATACTTCACTCTAGGGATGGTATTAGGCAGGCGATGAGCAGTGCCTGGTCCTCACTAGACATACTGCTTGGAGTTATCCCCAAAGAAGTAAATGTTTGACCCATCAGACCAGAGACACCAATTTCTCATTCTCTCAGTCCTTTAAAGTATCATATGCCTTTTACTCAAGAATGGAATCCGTCCATCCACTCTGCATTAAACTCCTGATTGATGGAGTGCCACTAAAATGTTTGTCCTTCTCAAAAGTTCTCCCATCTCAGCAGAGGACTTCTGAAGCTCTGTTAGAGCACCTCCCCAACCCAGGTTCTTCTTGCCTGGTTACTCCACTTAGCCAGACAGTCAACTTCTAAGAAGAATCCCGGTGATTTCAATCTTTTTTTCCATTTCACAATTATTGAGGCCACTGAGCCCCATGGGAACACTCACAGATTTACAAACGGCTTTATCCCCTGCCGTGATTTTCGCCTCACTACAGTTTGATCACAGAGGTCTGAAGGGAGTTCCTTGGACTTCACGGTTTAGTTTTTGTCCTAAAATGCAATGAGAATTGTGAGGCCTTCTCTACACAGGTGTGTGACTTTCTAAATGATGCTGTTACCCGGCCAGGAAGCCAGCTGGATGGAAGGACCAGGGAAGAGAGCATCTCTGAGGCACTACCACCCCTGGGACAATAGATGGGAGCCCCTCTGGGTGGCTGAGGCACTATGGATTCCCACAGGGCATGCTGGGATGTGGACTTTGGCACAGCCCTGTTGGGTTCCGTGGGGGTCGCCAGGGGGAGCAGCAGAGCCCTACAATGTACTTCAACCATACCTGGGAGTGATTCCAGGTAATACTCATGAGCCACCTGAAGCACTCCCAAGAGTAGAATAAAAGGAGCCGCCTCACTCCATTCGAGGAGCCAGAGTTGGAAGGAAGAAGGACGAAGTTTGCAAAGGAGGAGTGGAGGTGGGAGGACTGTGTTGTGGCGCTGTATTGAGGGAGCAAAGAAGAAACGCGTGTTGTGTGGCAATTTGTGTCTCTGCCTGCCTGTGTCGGGTTAGGGCGGCTTTAAGCGCCCCGGTGGTCCACAATGTCCAGTCATTTTAGTTTGCCATCAGTGGACTCCAATCAAGTTCCAGACACATCTCAAGAAGAATCAAAGTAACCAGGATACACCTGAGTATAATTTGGAGTGCCATAGAAAAGGGTCTGAATACTTTTATGAATGAGAGAGTTCAGTTTCTGATCTTTAATACATTTCCATACCTTTCTGAAAACATGTTCTCACTTCATTATGGGTTGGTGAATGTAGATTGATGACCCAAAATGGCAGATGTATCTAATTCAAATGAAATCTTCAACACAATAAAGTGATGGGGTCTGAATACTTTCTCAATCCAATACAGTTTCAGGATTTGAGTCGCAGCTCCATACAATGTCAATGTGGAGTTTGCACCTTACATTCTCCCTGATTTTGTATTTCAGCTTCCTCACATATCTGGATGTTGGGCAGGTTATGTGAACCACTGACTAAAACAATTGGCGAGGTGTGTCTATAGACGTGTGTGTGAAGATACAAAGCAATGGGCAGGTGTCCCATTCAGAGTAGGCTGAACCCTAATCTTGAAAAGGAAAGAGCTTCTTCTTATTATTATTTTTGTTCTTCTTCATCTTCTTCTTCTTCGTCTCCCTCTTTTATGTGGGGTTGATGTGCTTGATCAACCTTCTCCCTACAGCTTGGTCCTGCACCTCCTCGACAGTCAAGCCCTTTTCCTTCAGAACTTCTTTCACTTTGTCCATCCACCTCCATTTTGGTCTCCCTAACTTTCTCTTCCCCTGTTCTTCCATTCCCACCACTCATTTATTGTCTCACCTCATCACATGTCCCTACCACTTCAACCTACTTTCCTGTATAATCCTTAGACGTCTCTCCTACTTTTGTTGTACCTCTGATTGTCTCATTTCTTATTCTGTCATTTTCTGTAACTCCACACATTCCATTGAAAAGGAAAGAGCATGTTTGGAAAACAGAAATATCATCTTTCTATTTATCCATCCTAGAGGAGTGTGCATGGGTCCGTGTGAGAGTAACTGTGACGGCCCAACATCTGGGCTTGGTTTATGTGTTTATTATTTGGCTGACTCCTTTATCCAAGGCCATTTCAAATGTCTGAGATATAATTGGTGACATCGGTTTAGTTGGAGCAGAGGCAGGTTGATGTGACTTGCTCATGGTCAGAAAATGTCAGTAGTGGTGGGATCTGAAGCCACAATCTCAAGGTTGGAAGTACAAAGTCCTTAATGCTGCTTGGATTGGCTCTGGCTGAACGTAAATCCTGAAACTAGAAAAAGACATGAATATAAAATCGTCTCTCCCTCCTTTATGCAGTTGAACGAGTGCGGCTGCCCACCCAAGACTGGTTCTTGCTGCTAGGACCACTAAAACTGAAATAAGCAGAATGAGTAAATGCACTGATGGAGGTCAGAGGTGTTCTTTAAATTAATGACTATAATTAGACAATAACATTTGGTGGTCTTATCTTCAAGCCAGACCCCAGCATCATTGTTTTCATTTAATGAGCTTATTTTTTTATTATAGTGAAGGGTTAAACTACAGAGGCCAAAACTGCTGCTCCTTTTTCACTTTCTGCCTGCTAAAATTATAGCCCATTTTAATTCTGTTTTAAGCGCTGGAAGCCTGCAGGGGTCATTTTTTTTTTTTTTTTAACAAAAATCCAAATATAAGACCTTACATCTAGTAAATACCGAGAATATTGGATTTTCACTGCATAATGCACTTTCTTTCAGCTTCTTTGTTGCAGGAGCCCAGCACTGAAGAAGAGACTTCCTGTAATATTATAAAAAGAATAATAAGCGCCTTGATTTATGTCTCGCTATTGTGCACTGCTTCCTGCTCTTTTGTGCTGGAGTTATTGTGAGATGAGTTAGGGGGCAGGCAGGGGGGGGAGGCTACCATACAGCTGCCAGTGCTCCCCATCCAGGCTTTTCGCTTTTCACTTCTGTTATGCAGAAATAAGGGAAATCAGACAATTCTCCTGATGGCCCACCAGCCATTTTCAAGAGGAGCATGCAGGATCTGCTGAAGCGGACAATATTTGTGGGCACTGCTTCCCCTCTGAAGAACATCTACACCAAACGGAGGTGATGTCAGAGGTGTCAGACCTTATGGAGCTGGTGGCACTTGATTATTATTTGATACTAGTGGGGATGCCCGGCTGTCACTCGGGTTGGAAAAAGTGAAAGTTTCCATTTATTTTTTGCCAATTAATTTATTATTCAAATATTGTTCAAAAGTCAATAACGGATTACGAGTGCCTTATGATACACAACATTTTTCATTTCGCCATTAGGAGCAAGAACGTCTAAATTCTTTCCTGATTCTAGTCTGGAACGGGCGACGTATAGCTGGCGGTGTGAACAGTACGGTTCTTTGAGATAAACTCCAGTGACTTCAAGTGATTGTCCTTGCGCTTTATTATGGACATCGCAAATGCAAGACGTGCTAGAAACTGAAGTTGTTTGAATTTGAAAGGGAGTTCATTGGAAATCATAAGCATATGTGGAATGAATATGTCCTCTCCCTTTCTGATTCTGATTAGAATAGCAGCCTCGATCATGTGTGGGATGATGTGACAGATTCCCACAGGGCATGCTGGGACATGAAGTTTGGCAAAGCCCTGTTAAGTTCCTTGGGGGCTGCCAGGGGGAGCTGTAGAGCCCTACAATGTACTTCAGCCATACCTGGGAGTGATTCCAGGTAATACTGATGATCCGCCTGGAGCACTCCCAAGAGTAGAACAAAAGGTCTACAGAGAGTTCCTTGGACTTCAAACGGTTTTTGCCCTGAAATGCAATGAGAATTGTGAAGCCTTCTCTACACAGGTGTGTGTCTTTCTTAAAGATGTTGTTACCCAGCCAGGAAGCCAGCTGTATGGAAGGACCAGGAAAGAGAGCATCTCTGAGGCACAACCTCCCCTGGAACGCTAGAGGGCAACCCTCCTGGGCAGCTGTGGCACTATGGATTTCTGCAGGGCATGCTGGGACGTGGAGTTTGGCACATCCCTGTTAAGTTCCGTGGGGGCCACCAGGGGGAGCTGCAGAGCCCTATAATGTACTTCAACCATACCTTTGGAGTGAATCCAGGTAATGCTGATGAATTGCCTTGCGCACTCCCAGGAGTAGAATAAAAGAAGCCACTACACTCCATTCGAGGAGCCAGAGTCGGGAGGAAGAAGGACGAAGCTTGCAAGGGAGGAATGGAGGCGGAAGGACTGGGAATTGGCAGCTGAAGGAAGGACTGTGTAGTGGTGGTGTATGGACTGTGCTGTACTTTGGGGGAGCGAAGAAGAAGCGCATCCCCAGCTGTAAATAAAACCGTGATGTGTGGCAATTCATGTCTCTGCCTGTCTGTGTTGGGTTAGGACGGCTGTAGCCTCAATCACGTGTGGATGACCTGACAGTGTTATCACATCTCTCACAACCTTGATAGATGATTTTTTTTCCTAATTAAATTAGAATTTACTTATAGTTTTTTTCTGAATTTTTTGAGTTATGTTCACACATTTAAATTTCTTTTTATTAGTCCCCGAAACTGTAGCTTTAGGATATCTACTCTTCCTCTCACTTGGTTATTGCATTGTGACGAACATCGGGACAAAAACTAACCTGAAGACTCCCTAGTGGTTTTACTATATTCATGAACTTGGAGAGGCGTCAGACAGCTAACTCTGAAGAATTACCCCGGCAGTGGATGGGGACCCACCTGTGCTTGGTGCCCTACTAGCTTTCGTAAGATGACACTGGCGATACCATATCTTAGCCGTATCGCTGGCATATGAGTCCTATTAATCTTTGTCTCATGAAAATACCTCCAGATAGATGATGTTTTTAGTGAAAACTTTGCTGAGTTTGTTTTACTTGCACGTTGTTGAGGCCCGGTGTTTGCTTTGTTGTCTCGGTGTTTCTTAATCTGTGTAACTAGCACATCATTTTCTGTATGTAGGTCTTTCGTAGTGAGAAGTGAGGTGCATGCAAGTGCTGAAAAAAGTAAAAGTGCATGTGTGCGCCATCTAGTGGCTGTGGTTGAGCGTGAGCAGAGCAGACTGCTCCACACCCACACAGGTTTTTCATTCATATGTGTTTAACTAGCTGTGTGTGGTCTTCAGGACAAACATCCAACCCAAAGACTCCCAAGCTGTTTACTGTATTTGTGAACTTGGAGAGGCGCCAGTCAGCTAACTGTTAAGAATTATACCAGGCAGAAGGGGTGGACCCACCCCTGGCTTTCATAAGACGACACTGGCGATGCCATATCTTACCGTGTCACTGGTATATGAGTCCTATTAATCTTTGTCTCGTGAAAATACCTCCAGATAGATGATGTTTTTAGTGAAAATGTTGCTGAGTTTGTTTCACTTGCATGTTGTTGAGCTACGGTGTTTGCTTTGTTGTGATGTTGTGTCTCTTTATCTGATCTGTGTCATTAGAACATTGTCTGCTGCATGCAGGTCTTTCATAGTGAGAAGTGAGGTGCATACAAGTGCTGAAAAAATGTAGAAGTGCATGCATGCACCATCTAGTGGCTGTGGTTGAGCGTAAGGAGAGTGGACCACTCCATACACACACAGGTCTTTCATTCATATGTTTTTAACTAGCTGTGTGTGGTCTTCAGGACAAACATGCAGCCCAGAGAATCCCTAGCAGTTTTACTATATAATCATAGACTTGGAGAGACGTCAGCTCAGTGGGCTGGGATGGGTCATATCTTGTCCGAGATGGACGTGTAGTTGAGTGCATCTGTGGCACAAACTGAGTAGGACAGGCTGGAACCCTTCTCAGGCAAATGTATGGCAGCTTGTCATGTGAACGTACAACATGTATGTGCCACAAAGCTGAGTTTGTCTGCTTGGGTTGAATGAGAAGTGAGGTGCACGCAATGGCCGAAAAAATGTAAAAGTGCATGCATGCGCCATCTCACCAAGTGCAAGTCACACTTGTATAAGCTTCTACATCTTCACAGTAACTCCCGTGGCTGTGGTTGAGAGTGAGCAGAACGGACTGCTCCACATGCACACATACAAACACACACAGGTCTTTCGTTTACATACAGTTGTGTTCAGAATAATAGCAGTGTGTTTAAAAAGTGAATAAAGCTCAAAATCCTTATAATAGCTTTTTTTTCCATACCCGCAAATGCTTTGGGAACACTGCACAATCTATTCCAAATCAAAACCTGAAGAAAAATTGATCAAATTTGTGTTATTCCTTTTAAGAAAGCGAAGAAAAAGGAATATTAAGCTGTTCAAAAAAAGAGCAATGCTTGCATTCTTCTTTACAAACTCAAACATTCACTGTATAAACTGAAACATGTTTCAAGATGTTGCTTTCCTTTGAATCACTGAACTAAAATTTAGTTGTATTACAGTAATCCCTCGCTATATCGCGCTTCGAATTTTGCGGCTTCACTCTATCGCGGATTTTAGATGTAAGCATATCTAAATATATAACGCGGATTTTTCGCTGCTTCGCAGGTTTCTGCGGACAATGGGTCTTCTTACTTCTGGTACATGCTTCCTCAGTTGGTTTGCCCAGTTGATTTCATACAAGGGACGCTATTGGCGGATGACTGAGAAGCTACCTAATCAGAGCACACAGTTAAGTTCCTGTGTGCTGATTGGCTCAGCGACGGAGTGCTGCATTAACCAGGAAGTCTCATCTCACTCATTCAGCATTAATGTGCTCCTGCTACTGCTACAGGGGCCGTGTCCAAGCGCCAACAGAAGATGCAAATGATTGCAGAAAAAGTAAAAGTTTTGGATATGTTGAAGGAAGGGAACAGCTACACCGCTGCAGGACACCATTACGGCATCAATGAGTCCACGATTCTTTTTATTTAAAAAGGAGGAAAAGCATATAAGATCTACGGCCGCAGTGTCCTTTAACCAGGGCGCAAAACGAGTTGCAAGTGGACGTGATAAGGTAGTAGTCTGGATGGAATCTGCTTTAGGGATTTGGATTGAAGAGTGCTGGAAGAAGAACAATGGCAGTGCTACACAGTTGCCTGAAGAGGCTCCTTTAGAAGAGCTGTAACTCTATCCTTTGTTGTGCAGTAAAATTAAACTCATCGTTATCGGACAAGTCGTCGTGTCATTGTTGGTGAGTAACTATAATTAATTATCTATGTACAGTACTTATTACATGTACATAGTTTAGTGTCACTGTACACACATTTTACTGTATACAATTTTTCTTGCATTGTACATATTTATTGCTGGTGGCCTGTCTGTCGTAATGGCTGTAACATATATGACATCGGAGACGCTCGATATCTTTAAAATAATATTTAGGTTTTACTGTATATAAACTGTGTTTACATACATAATTTCAACGAATCTTACCTAATATCTAAGAGAATACAAAGGGTTTATGCTGTATAATTGTGTGGGAAATATTTATAATAGTGTGGGAGAGTTTATAAGGGCTTAAAATATATAAAAAGAACCATATGAACATATGGTTTCTACTTCGCGGATTTTCACCTTTCGCGGGGGGTTCTGGAACGCAACCCCCGCAATGGAGGAGGGATTACCGTACCACTGTTTCTGAGAACTGCTGCACATCTGTATTGCATGGAGTCAACCAACTTCTGGCACCTGTGAACAGGTATTCCAGCCCAGGACTGCATTCTACAATTCTTCTGCGTTTCTTGGTTTTGCATCTGAAACAGCATTTCTGATGTCACCCCACAAGTTTTCTATTGGATTACGGTAAATAAGGTAAATAAATAGGCCCGACACTATAGTATGAGAAACATCTCCATATCATGATGCTTGCGCCACCATGCTTCACTGTCTTCACAGTGTACTGTGGCATGAATTTAGTGTTTGGGGGCTCGTCTACAGCCCCTAGACCCAATAAGAGCAATCTTGCTTTCATCAGTCCACAGTATGTTACGCCATTTCTCTTTAGGCCAGTCGATGTGTTCTTTGGCAAATTGTAACTTCTTCAGCACGTCTTTTTTTTTCAACAACGGGACTTTGCGGGGGCCTCTTGCCGATAGCTTGGCTTCACATGGGCGTCCTCTAATTGTAACAGTGCTCACAGGTAATTTTAGACCTTCTTTGATCTTCCTAGGAGTTAATCATTGGCTGAGTCTTCACCATTTTGGCTACTCTTCAATCCATTCCAATAGGAATTTGCCAGGCTAATACGGTGGAGAACTGCTAAAAACTTATTTTAACATGGCTTTCTCATAGCTTCATTTTAACTTAACTCTGATATTCTGTTTGTGCATTTAATTATCATTATCATTCATGGTGGCTCCGAAATCAGTACTAACCCCTACTTTCTCTGCTGTTCTCTTTCTGGTTTTCTGTGTTGTTGTGATCTGCACCACCAACACCCGATCAAAGCACCGTGATGTCCATACATCGACGGATTGAAGGCCAGAGGTCCGCATGACCATCATCATCAAACTCTTCAATGTGAAGCCTGAAAAGGACTGATTGAGATCATTTATGTTAGGTAGAATGTCTAGAGGGGGCTGGGTGGTCTCGTGGCCTCAGAACCCCTGCAGATTTTGTTTTTTTCCCAGCCGTCTGGAGTTTTTTTTTGTTTTTTCTGTCCTCCTAGGCCATTGGACCTTACTTTTACTCTATGTTAATTAGTGTTCCCTAATTTAATTTTTATATTTTGTCTTTTTCTCTTTCTTCATTCTGTAAAGCACTTTGAGCTACATCATTTGTATGAAATTTGCTGTATAAATAAATATTGTTGTTGTTGTTTTGGTTGCCATTTTAAATGATTTGCGATCATTTTTGGCACTTCTTTATATGTTTTCCCCTCTCCAATCAACTTTTTAATCAAAGTACGCTGTTCTTCTCAACAATGTCTGGAGCGACCCATTTTACTTAGAGAGAATTGTACTCTAACCGGCATGTACATTTGCTGCCTTACTTCCTTAAATATTGGCCGTCACTGACACCTATTGTATTTTTTTGAAGAATGAATGGCCTCACTAATTGAACTCCACATTGCTATTATTTTGAACACAATTAATGATTCAGTTCCACAGAATCAGCAGCATGCATGTCATGACTGTTGGGTCTGTTGGTTTTTTATTACTCTACTACATCCTACTAGTAAATTATTTGCCATGTAGAAATATAATTTCTACCAAAAACAGTAATTGATCAGATTAGTGATGTTGGACTGCTATTATTTTGAACACAACTACTGTATGTCTAATTGCGCCATTGTCATTACATTTCTTTTCAAAAATAACATCTCCTGATAAAGTTCCTGTGTCAAAAACCTGTACATTTGAAAACTTAGTTTGGGTAGCTATTGTACATTATGTAAAATAATAGCTGTATTATTGTTCTTTGTTATATTTATTTATTTAGCTTCTGTAAAAAGCTACATTTCTCTTTGGCACAAATCGAGTGCTATCCATTCTGAAAGTATTCAGACCAGTCACTCTTTTTCATTTTGTTATATTGCAGTCTTATGCTAAAATTCATTTTTTTCCCCTCATCAAACAAAACTTAATACCCCAGAATGACAAAGCAAAAATGGGATTTTTAGAAATACTGAAATATGAACTGGACCTTATGCCATGACACTTGAAATCTGGCTCCGGTGCATCCCATTCTGTTTGATCTTCATTGAGATGTTTCCACACCTTGTTTGGAGTCCACCTGTGGTCACTTCAGTTAGCTGGAGAAGATCAGGAATGGGACTGTCTACATGAGGACATACAATTAAGCAAAAACCAAGTCATGAGGTCAAAGGAACTACTGGTAGAGCTCAGAGACAGGATTGTGTTGAGGTACCGACCTGGCAAAGGCATTAAAAAATATTTACAGTATCGAAGGCTCCCAAGAGCGCAGTGGCTTCCATAATTCTTACGTGGAAAATGTTTGGAACAGCCATGACTCCCTTTAGAGGTGGCCACCTGGCCAATATAAGCAACTGAGGGAAGAGGGTCTTAGTAAGAGAGGTGACCAAGAATCTGATGGTCACTCTGGCTGAGCTCTATGTGGAGATGGGAGGAACTTCCAGATGGACAGCCATTAGTACAACCCTCAAATACACAAATGGACTCTTGTCCTTAATTTAGGGTGGATATTCCAAAAAAAAGAATTCTGGGAAGCAATTCTGCAAAGATAAATGACATACAAGTTCATGGAAATGTGTGTGTCGTCTGGTCCCCTCATGAACAAACCTCCATGGGCCAAATTTTCATCCTAACCTGCATGTCTTTGAGGATGTGGGGAAAAACTCAAACAGGCATGGAGACAACATGCTGTCACAATAAGACTCAAAAAGGTTTGGAGCAGCTACCCATATATTATGTCTAGTCTGCAAAACTGGGTAATTTGGTTGAGTTGTGATTGGTTCAATGTCCAAAGCAGAACTGATAAGACAGAGAGGATGTGGTGGCTTTAAAGGCCAGTACAGGACATGATGTCATTGGGACCGGAACTGAAAGTGATGTCATCTGGACCAGAAGTGATGCTCCCAATTGTGCCGGACCCGGAAGTGATGTCTTTGGGACCACAATGGACGTCTTCAGTGGCGCTGGAACCTAGCGGGATTTCTGGTGGATGGTCTGCAGAGGATTGAGAGAGAGAGTTGGTGCAGCTTGCCACTCCTGGTCTAGTGGGGTACTACTATTATTCAGGCCCTTTAGCTACCTCCCATTCGCATGTGTGTGACAATGGAAACTCCGTCATGACAATGACGAGGTGTGGGACTCAAACCTAGGTGCTTGATGCTTGAGGCAGTCATGCTGTGTCACCAATGCCATTGGCCATTGTTCAATTTCTTTAGAATTATGTAAACATTGATATACTTCTGGGGATAAATTAAAGCAAGACTGTGATCTGGGGGTCACCATAGCACTAACAGAGAAGCCACTGTCAGCCATCTCCCCTTCTAGCAGTGAGATGCTGATGCCAGTCCCCATCACTGTGATCCATTGTCCATTTTAATATGAATTGCTGCTGGGTTCATCTTTTTGATATCATGCGCCATGAACCGTTTCTTTTCCCTTGGGACAAACACTGCACATGCCAGCAGGGTCTTGTCCATCTTTTAACTCGGCCTTCAACAATGTTTATCAGGCAGTTGGAGGCTACCTGCCTTTGAAGGAGCAGGATGTCTGAGCTGATTTATATGATGAAACAAATCGACACCTCGTCTACAGGCCGTGCCAGCCCGCTACTCACAACGCACTCAGCTTTTAGATAAGGTTAGAACCCCATGCGTTGCTCACAGCTATCTTTTAGAGGATTTTCCATTAGCATCTGTGAAATGTGCTTCCTGCCGTGGTTAGACTGCTATCAGACTTCTTCAGCGCTGAGGCCTGACAAGCCTCAGTGACACAAACCTACATTAATGAACTGTGTCAGCAGATTCACTGTCACAGCCTGCATGCACGCACGCACATGCACACTTGCAGCCCTTTTTTCGCCTTTTCAGTGTATGCCAGGGCACCGGAAGCCAGCCATGAAAGCTTTCGCTAATACTTAAAACATAAATCTTACAGATCCTCATCCATACACAGCGAATTTCAGGTGGATTTTAATGATCCCTGGGCGCATCTTGAGCCTCATTCAGTGCCAATAAGTAAGCCCTGTTGACAGAATGTCTCAAGTGCCATAAATAATGTGTAGGAAGAAATGCAGATCACCTCAGCTTTAGTGAGAGACCTTGAAGTGGATCCATGGGTGTCCCAGATCTTGGGGCATAGACCTGTTATTAATGAGGGCCCTCCACATGAGAGATACTTGGGGTGGGCAACCTGCACCTGAGAAAAAGCTTTGGACAGAACAGCTCTCTTTAAGGACATATTAGCACTAATTACTTGTAAAAAATAATCATATTGACCCATAGTGATAGTATTGCAACTTTTATGGAGAAATTACAAGCATCTCATCATAATAAGTACTGTGACAGGCGGCCTGGTCCCATGCCCAGCCGGGACGCCCCTGCTGCATATGTTCCGGGGAAGCAACCATGGGAAACACAATACCTCCCCTGGGATGCTTGGTGGCAGCCCTCCTGGGTTACATCGGGGCCACAGGCATGGGACTTCAGGGCTCAGACCTTTGGGGCTCCGTGGCCACCACCCAGAGGAGCTGCATGGCTTAATGAGCCCGTGTGGGCTAGAATGCAGCCACACCCGGAAGTGCAGCCTAATTAGGCCAATTACCACCTGGAGCACTTCCGGGAGGACTATCGCTATATAAATGTAATGAATTATTATTATTTAAGTGCTTGTGGGACAGTGTATTGCCTGTGGGGTTCAAAGGGAAGACGTGCCCCACAGGTGAAGAAAATAAAAGTCTTGTGCCATTTTACACGTACCTCTGGAGTTAGTCTGTGCCGGGTCAGGCACTAGATAGCGCTAACTTCACAGTACATTTGACACAGCACTGGAGTAGTTGAGAGTGTCTGTTGGGGTACTTGGTGAAGAGCCTGCACAAAATGTATGTGCACCTTATTTCTTGGCTGCCCTTCGTGGACAGGACAAATAGGAACCCATATGGTTAAAAGTATGGAAAAAATAAATTGAAAGTCACAGCAGGAAAAGGAAGGCATCTAAAGATGGAGCATGATGTAACTGTTTGTAACAACTGCATTCCAACATGCTGTCACACAAGTGCGAATGGGAGATAATTTATGGGCTCAAATAATGATAATTGCTCGCCTGACCAGGGGTTGGCGCTGTACTTTAACTCTCTCTCTCTCCACTTTTCCCCACAGAACAATTGAAGAATCACCCCAATAATGATCACTTCTGGCTTATGATGTCACTTCCAGTTCCAACCCTCCAAGTCCCACCTCCAGACGATGTCATTTCCGGTTCCCAGAATGCCATCTGCTTAATACATGACTTCCTGTTGTTTCTTGATATAAATGCCTGCCATTCTTGTTTTGTTCAGTTCTGTTTTGAACTCAAGTATGTGAAGACCAAGCTACCTTTTTTTTTTTGCCAAGCCATCACTAAATAGGGACGGTCCCCAACACTTTGACTTTGCTTTGTGTCCTTTGTTACAATGCACATGTGCACTTGAGTGTACACATGCACACACACGCACACAAATATGAAGACATACAAACATGCAAACATTTACAGACACACATATGTAGAAATGCATTTATGTGTTTAGAACCACATTCTCACAGGCTCACAGTTATATGCAGAAACCCACACAGATGCAGGAATTCAGTTGTTTCAGTTTGTTTTTGTATAGCGCCTTTCACTGAGTTCAGGCCCAGAGAGCTGTGACAGGTTCACAGGTACATAAAAATGCAAACTTTACAAATTAATAAATACATAACCAATGCATATAAAGACAAGGATTTGTTTAACCCTTTGTTTTGGTCCCACCAGTGGGACTGAATAATAATACAAAAATTTTAAAAAGCTGCATAAAAGCATTAATTTCCTCATTGCTATAATTAAAGTTCAGTGTTTTGCTACTAAGATGCCATGCTGCATATTCCGATGCCATGTTGCAATGTTTTTCTTTTGTCATTCAAAGATGGCCGAATTGCTGCATTACAGAACATCTGCCCCCTATCCCCACCCCATGTCTTTCTTGAGCATTTTAATTCAATTGCATAGAATTTCATGCACAGAACTAGTAACTTTCAAATGACACCACATTCCATTTTCTATATTTCAGATTTTTTTTTTTGTAATGTCGTTTTTGAATCTTGCAATTATTGGTGTTGCAACTTGGAGACACAGTGTCTTTTATTAACCAACTATATTTTCTGACAGAGTAAGATCCAAATGATACATAATGCCGGGGGTTTTCCATAATGGATATGTATGCTATGGATGTCCTGGCTCAGCAGGAAACAATAACTAATGTTTTGAGATGAACCGGGTGGATATATGCAAAAAGCAAAGCAAAACAAATAAAATAAAATATGAACAAAGTGACCGAAACCCACACGAGAGGCAAAAATCAAATGTCTAAATTCAGGCAAGAAGTAAAAACCAGGCAAGACATGAAGATCAATAACTAAAAAGGAAACTTGGTGCAGACGCTGACCTCTAATCCCATTGTGAACCTGAGGTCATGACCTCAGAGACCACACCCCTAGAAACATGGGACACAACCATAATGATGGTTATGCAAAATTGTATCTAATACAGCAATAGAACCCTAAAATTGAGCCCTGATCATGACAATGGATACTTATTTGAAAACAGTAAAAGTGCAGAAAATGAATTTTGTTTTTTTGTACTGATTCAAAACAGTAAAATTAAACATATTATTTGTAGATATTTCATAATAATTTTTTGGGTCTCCCTAACACGTTCATTGACACCTTTACAGTGTTCGGAAGCTTATTTCAACACCTATGGAAATAAGAATAACATTCAAAGTGCATTTTTGTGGTAAAATTGTTTCTGAATTTAGCAGCTTATTCTGCTGTTATATATGTGTACAACAAAACTGTAAAATTCTTAAAGTGAGAAAAGATGAAAAAGAAGAAGAAGAAGAAGAAGCTCTTCGTTTTATAAGATTAGGGTTCAGCCAGAGACAATAAAAGCAACATGAAGGACCTGGAACCTATCGTAAAAATTCAGAAAAAGAAATGTGAGACCTTTATTTTGAGGAGTAGAATATGAATATTGAGTGAAAGATGATGAATTTATAGCCAGGTAAATCAAAGTAACAGAACAAAGACAAACAGCAGGCTGTTGTTGAACAGAAAAGAAACAAACTGGTTCCAGACAGCGTAACATAAATGGAGTCTAGGAGTGGACTTAACATACAGGGAGATTCAATCAAAAGAGGCCCTGAATATTCTGTTGTAATTCCTGATAGGATGAAGCAATCTGAACCAAACAAATACGCTCTATACCTTGACGTATGTGTAATCGATTGCATTACATGCGATGCCGGAACTGGTTTCCATTTTCTGCCAAACGCATTTTGATGTGGTGCTCCACGTTCCTGAACGTATCGGCAAGCGTCTCAGGGGGAATAGCAGCAATTTCACGTTGGATGATTTCCTTCAAATCTTCCACAATGCGAGGCTTGTTCTGAAAGACTTTTCTTTTGAGCATACTCCAAAGGCAGAAGTCTGGTGGTGTCAGATCTGGCGACTGTGGTGGCCAAAGCCCTTTTGAAATTACCCTGTTACTGAAGAAGGACTCAATTTCTGCTGATGTGTGACCCGTTGCTCCATCTTGCTGGAAGTAACCTTTTGTTAATTCACGATAGAGTGGGCTTAGGTAATGTCCCTTCGTGGGTGGCTCCCAAAGGGGTGGTGACACCTGCCAATCACCACCAGGGGCTCCCATAGTTCCTGGTGGTTTATTGAATGCACTAAGAGTGGAGAGTTATTGTGAGTTGGCTGTGCTTTGTTATTGTTTTGTGTTTTTCTGGATTTTTGAACCATAGCTCTGTTTTTGGCTGTGCTTGTTGGATTCTCTGCTTATTCTGTGCTCTGTTTTTGACCACGACTTTTGGATTCCGGATTGGGGAAAAACAAAAAAAAAAGCAAAATGTAACTGAAATGTGGACATACACTGATGTAGCCTTAATATCCAGAGTCTTAATCTGCACATTTATGAGGGGTTCCACTTCAAGGTTTACTGGAAGCAAACATGGCACACTATGGCACAATATGAAATTTACAAAGTTATTTTGTTTTAAATGGTTGGCCTTCTTGAAGGTTTTGAAACAGGGGTGTATTTCCTTTAATGATCTCACACCTCAAATGATCTTGCTTTAGTTTCCAATGTGTTGACTCCTCTTATGTAGTGTCACAAACTCCACAAAGAGCCATAGCAAGGTTTGGGGCAGCCACCCGTATATTTGGTTTCCTGTCTGCAAATTGACGTTAAATGATAGCATTGCTGTGCACAAAACCGAGTCCAAAACAGAACTGAGGGAATAGGGAAAAGGTGAAGGCTTTTAAAGGGGAAGACAGGAAGTGAGGTCAAAGGGGTTGGGCTCATAAGGGTCTTCAGCCATAGGCTCGAGCCTGGACGTGACATCACAGGGGCCGGAGCCGGCAAGGTCTTCTTCCATAGGCTCGGACCTGGAAGTGACGTTAAGAGGGCCAGGTGGAATCTCCCGTGAATGGTCTGCAGGAAAGGGAGAAAAAGAGTCAGTGCACTCTGCCACATCCCAGTCTGATTCGGAATTGCCCTTATTCAAGCCCTTTAGCTGCCTCCCATGTGCACGTGTGTGACAGTAGTCTGCATATTCTTCCTGCATTTTAGTGGAATTTCTCCATGTACTTTGCTTTTCTCCCACATCCTAAAGTGACTGTAAACTGGCTCAGTGATGAGCTGCTGCTCCTTTTCAGGTTTGTTCCAACTTTATGTCCAAAGCTGATGCAGTAAAGTCCAAGCCCTAGTGGCCATAAAATTACAAATCGGATCGATGTCGTAATCTACCTCAGTGCGAGTAAAATGAAGAGCAAACTTCTTTGTAAGTTCAGTTCCTCTTGCAGTGGTGAGAATGCCTGATGCTTTCCTATTAATGTGTTTGTTGTGAGGAGTGTTCATTTAAACAGAGGTTCTAGAAGGACACTTAGCAAAGACATTTCTCATATTATAAACACAACACGGGCACTAGAGCAGGCAGGATGAATGTGTTGTCAGCCTCTGAGTTCTGGTCATATGCAGCCCTCCTGTTTTGTCAGTACATGACATAAGTGATCACTGAAAACTTGTCTGTGTTTCCAAAACAGAGGAGAAGATAAGAAAAGAATGAAGAGTGTGGTCCAAATGGACAGCTTATTCCATGATAACTTTAAGATGAATCAACTTACTTAAGGCTTTAAAAGTCTTCAGCTTGCTGCACTCCTAAGACAAAAGATGGCCATCACTGCTGCCCAAGCGTTACGCAACATTTTCAGTGCTTACTCTATTATTAATCCTAATTTATTAATCTGTGGATTTAACAAATGGATAACTATGGATAAAGTCTACCTTTGAGTTCACCAATATATAGGATCTTCAGATATGAGGGTGAAAGGGAAGACGATTTTGTCTGAGGGTGAGGCACCCATATTTTCAGTCTAATACAGGCGTCTAACTTGTCATAGTTCCTCTGATTCTGTAATGTCCGTTGTTCAGACCTGAGGGAGAGATACTCGTCACGTATGTGTGCATGGACTATCACAAGTTGTGCAGACAAGCCAGCACTAGAAAAAGCTCATGAAGAGTATGCTGGGTGCTGACCAGGATCATCCACCCCACTGGACATTCAGGTTTTCAAACCTTGTAAGGTGAACGTTCCAGCAGCTCTTCTGTTGTATATAGTAGTTTGTATAATGACAAAGTGATGGCATTGCTACCTATTTTTATGTGAGGGCACAATTCCTGACTCCATAAAAATACATGCATCTGTGCCAAGGAGACCAGAGGCCTAATACATATGCAAACAAGATGCTGCAGAACTTCATTGGCTTGGTAGAGCAGCCTCCCACCATACATGCTGAGACCTCACCACCTGGCTGTGCTCTGCAGCTGAAAGCGCAAGATCATACATGGCATCATAACGCCTCTCCTCTGTGATCTGGGGGTCAGGGAAAGGCACCATCATCTGAGTGGGTAGCCACTATTACCTGGCACATGTAATGATGTGATTGCTGTTATAATGAATAGTAAGGCAACACTGAGGGTCCTGCTAGTTACCTTACCAACAAGCAAGCCAAAATGTACAGAACTGTCATGTCACATCTGTCAAAGCCACTTTGTCTAAAAATAAATGACCCAGGCCATTAAGTTGCAATGTTTGCCAGTTTTGGAATATAGGGGCGCTGTCGTCCCCTTGAACCCTCAGACACCACGTCAGACACAAGGTAAAAGTCCAATAATGAATTTATTATTACAAAAGTATGCACCAAGCACCTCTACTATTCTCAATAATAAATCAATAACAATAATAAGTTCAAACACAATCCTCCAACTCCCAGCAGCTCCGTCACACTCCCACCCAACTCCGGCTCGTCTGTCTGGGATTTCCCACACTCCTTTATAGTCCTCGACCTGGAAGTGTTTCTGAGCCCTCAGGCCATGTGATTATCCAGCACTTCTGGGTCAGGTAAAAACTTTTCTTTTTCTTCAGCCCGGAAGTATATCATTTCTTCCGTTCCTGTGACTTGGAACTGCTTCCGGGCTATATGGAAAATATAAATCCCTGGGCCTCCCTGCAGCAACTCCTGGTGGCCCCCATGGTATCCAGCAGGGCTGTGCCTTAAAACTCCAATGTCCATGAGGCCCTGCTGGAATTCAGGGCACCTCCATGTTGCAGGGAGGGCTCCATCTGGCGGCCTGGGGGTATTGGCCTGGGTGAACGGCCAGCCATATCCCACACCAGTCACATCATGGATGATTTGTGCAGTAATAGAATGTAACTGCAAAAGTGGCTTCATTCTTGCTAGGTACCCTTATTGCAATATGAGTGCAGTGAAATGCTCCTGTTACATCAGGAGAACCAGACTCTGCTGCAAATTGCCTTTTTATGATGGCAAAAACATGTTGTGTTTTATGTATGTACAACCCACACCATACGAAAAGTGGATTTAGTGCTTCGCTGGTCTGTTAATGGCTTCCAGCAAAACAGGAATGATGGAGTGAAGCTTGGCTGAGATATTCCTGACCTGTCAGCCAGTTCCCTGAGAAGTGACAACAGGTAGCTGATGTAATCTGATGAAAAACCAAAAGAGGTCTTCAGTGCAAATACACAGCATTGGCCCTCTTAAAAGAGAAATAAAGTATGTCAATATTCATTGCTTTTGAGGTATGATACATTTGTCACATCAGCGCACATTACGGTAACAGTTCAGTGATATGAATCATTATACACGTGAGTCACCTTTTACCTGGTTTGGCCACATTTCCCCATTTGTCTGAAATGTTGTGTATGCGGGGGTCAGAGTTGCTGTAAATATACGCAAGTTTTCTTTTAAAAAATCCTGATGTTTGAGTGGGAATTTACATCCGCACATTTTGACCCTCTTTTTGTGCGTACACAAACCTTATAAATGAGGACCCTGGTGGGTATCCTGTGACAACAATAACAACAATATTTATTTCTATAGCACATTTTCAGACAAATAATGTAGCTCAAAGTGCTTAACAGAATGAAGAAAGAGAAAAAAGACGAAATGTAAAAATAAAATTAGGCGATACTAAGTAACATAGATTCAAAGTAAGTCCAATGGCCAGGGAGTACAGAAAAAAAAAACTCCAGAGGGCTGAGGAAAAAAAATCTGCAGGGGTTCCGAGGCCACGAGACCACCCAGCACCCACTAGGCATTCTACCTAACATAAATGATCTCAATCAGTCCTCATGGTTTTCAGGCTTCACGTGGAATAACTTGATGATTATGATCAAGTGGACAGTAAATGATAGTGACAGTAAATATGATTCATTTTTTTAAAAAACAGATTTGAATTTGAAGAAAATAAATGAGATTCACAGTAAAATAAAGTGAAAGCTGTTGGAAAGTCCCAGCAGACAAGGAGTATGATTTCTAGTAAGGAGAACACCACTGTCTCCTTGATCAAATTCTTCAACATTTACATGATCATAATGAAAGACATTATATCAAAGTATAAACAACGCACAAAGAGGACTGAAAAAGTGTTGGCATCCTAAATGGGAGAAACCGAATTTCTCAGAATTTAGAAAGTGAGGTAATTGCTGGTAATGCCTTTCACACAAAATAGTCAGAATGAGGAGACTTCTGGTATTTGGTCAGCACAAGCAGCTCTGGTGCAAAATGGACATCCTTTATCATGTATGCTGATGACATACAGCTTTCTTTGTCTATGAAACTTGACAATGTCTGCTCTTTAAAGAGCTTTTTTGAATTCCTAGGGGAGATTTAAGGTGGGTGGGCAAATAATTTCCAAAATGAAACAAACTATTGTGAAATTCAAACAGATATACTGTAAAGATTAACCTGCTTACTAATAGTCAATCCATAATATAGAATAAGCAGGAACAGTAACACGAAGAACAAAACTGAACAAGCAGAAAATGTAAAACCAATTCTTTAGTATTGAAAAAACAATCTATTAACAGAAAATATATATATTTAAACTAATCATGCAGTTAATATACAAAGAAACATATACATTTTAATCAAAAGAAACCAATTTTGCATAAGAGAACAGAAGTGCATACAAAATACACAACTGACAACTAATAATGAAATGCAATGGAAACCATGTAATTAAACAAATATATAAACGACTGACCTGTGTGTGTATGGAGTGGTCCACTCTGCTTCCTCTCGACCACAGCCACTAAGTGACGCATGCCTACATTTTTTGCAATTTGCATGCACCTCAGTTCTCACTATGAAAGAAACCGTGTGTAGCAAATACCGCCACACAACAACGATGTTGTACTAATGACACAGATGAAGAGACGCAATGTCGAAATGAAGCAAACACTGCGGCTCAACAACATGCAAGTGAAACACCTCAGCAACAGTGGGCCAAGCTTGACGTTTTTACTAAAACTCTATCTGGAGGTATTTTTCTCGAGATTAATAGGACTCATAGGCCAGCGATCATCTTATGAAAGCCAGTGGGGCAACAAGCACAGGTGGGTCTAAATCCTCTACAGTAAGTTAGCTGATGCCTCTCCAAGTTCACGAATAGAGTAAAACTGCTAGAGAGACTTCAGGTTGTTTTTTGTCCCTAAGATCACACACATCTGTCTAATAAATATCCCGACATTGGTAACAACATAATCACCAAGTGAGAGGAAGAGTATATTCCGAAAGCTACAGTTGTGGTGATTAGTAAAAATTTAAATGCATGAACATGATTTTAAAAATTCAGGAAAAGCCTAAAACAGTAAATTCTAATTTAATTCTGAAAAAAAATTATATATCAAGGTTGTGAGAAATGTGACAACGCCGTCACATCATCCACACGTAATCGAGACTACTATTCTAACCAGAATCGAAAAGGGAAAAACAACATTTTTATTCCACGTATACCTATGATTTCTAACAAACTCCCTTTCTAATTAAAAAAAATGTAAAACTGCTAGGGAGTCTTTGGGTTGTTTTTGTCCCGAAGACCACACGCATATGGTAGTTAAATAAATTTCCAATTAACATCTAATTATATGTGGTTCCAATAAATTGAAATCTCTTTTCAAATGTGTGTCATTTCTTTAAAGATCATAGTGCAGTACAACAGATGGGACTTTCTTGCTTTCTTGTGAACCTCCATTTAGGCGCCTGGCCCTGTGAGTTCAGAATCTGACGCGTTTTACCACTTGGTTATGTAAGCTATTGAAAATATGAAAAAAATTTGAACGTAAACTATTTATGAACATCTTTGGGGAATAACTACACATTTTAAAAAAATAATTCCAATATTATTATACTGCCTACTGACAAGGTTGGCACGATTGAGATTATGGATACATCCCTCTGTTTACACGATGGTCTTAGACAATTGAGTGGCCTTTGTGTTATTAGTTTCTTATGTCTCATATTTCCTCTTTGATTAATTCTGCAATTAAACGAACCATGATCTGTGATATTATTTGTAAAAAAAGGGCTAATTGCATCCCTGTTATTTTTTACCTTTTAGCTAAAATACACAAAAATCTTGGTAACCCACCGGGCCGTCTTATTGTCTCTGCTGAAATTTTTTTACCTTTCCTGCTTATTCTATATTGTGAAGTGGCAAATAATTTCCTCCATCTGAATAAAAAGTAAATCTGAGGTAATTTTGTTTGGTCAGCCTAAAAGTATTGAGAGGTTCATGGATTTTCCCTTCCCCATCCCAAAGGTGAATTGGTGCTCCTAAATCAGCCTTGTGATGCACTGGTACCTTATATGGGGTTGGCATTCTCCTTGAGTCTCTTATAGCCATGGTAGGCCTCATTTTTCCACACCCTGAACTCGATAAGTGATTAGAAAATTGGTAACTGGATACTCAAGAAGAAAAAGCCCATCATCACTATTTATACCCAACAGAATCACGTGGGACACCACCAGTTCTGTCTTTATAAGTAAATATAATTTGTGGTTGCCTGAGTGAAGGAAGGTTGACAAAGCAGGAATATTTTGGGGAGCAAACACCTGCTGTTTACTGACAGTGTCCAACAAAAACAGAGCACTCGATAGCATGAGAAAAACAACATAAAGCAAACATCACATAGAGTAATGAAGTTTGGAATTAGTTCGACTGTGTGGCGATGGGGCATCTGACTTGGACCTCTTTCCATCAGTTAGTCTCCGCGATGATGACAACTGCTTCTGGGCGGTCATCCTTTTCTAGCTCTGGGACCAGAAGGCGCAGCGTCAGTTGCCCTCGCTGTACTATTCCTCGAGACTTTGGAGGAAGAAAATGACAAAACCGTTAATAGTAGCGCCTCTCCTCAGCCTGGAGTGGTATCACATACCTGGGAAGAGTTTGGACGGTGATCCTCAGACGTGCATGCGTGACAAATTGAAAAGTAAACTTGAAACATATGGTCATTTTTTGCTGCTTTAGCTATCTGTTCTTAAATTTGTCATGCACAACAAAATGCAAACAAATGTCTGCGCACAATGTTTTAAAATTGATTAAATTCACTGTGCATAAAACAAAAACCAAGTTATCTTTATTAAATTGAGCTTGACAACTGTTTGGTTTTGTAGCTCCATTCTTCATAGCCCACCAATACGGATGTTTAATTCTAGTGATTTATTTTTGAGTCTCCAGTACCATTTGTCCCATAGCACTACGCTGCTGTGTAGAGGATACCCTGGTGGTCTGCAGATTTTTTTTTCTCCAGCCGTCTGGAGCTTTTTTTGTTTTTTCTGTCCTCCCTGGCCATCAGACCTTACTTTTATTCTATGTTAATTAGTGTTCTCTTATTTTAATTCTTCTTGTGTCTTTTTTTTTTCTCTTTCTTCATCATGTAAAGCACTTTGAGCTCCATTATTTGTATGAAAATATGCTATATAAATAAATGTTGTTGTTGTTGTTGTTCAGCTGGGCTCGGTGCCTGGTGCATTAGGTGTGATATTTTTTGAATAATGTTTATGTCCTTGTAAGGTTTCTGTCAGGGTTCTTTCACAGTCTCAATCACTAAATCATCTTGTAATGGGCATGGTGCCCAATTCCTCTATAGCTGGTTCCTTGCTGTGAATGAGGAGATCATGCATTGTGACTGGGACCCCATCAGCATTTACAATGGGTGGCTCATTGTACTAGCAATATGCACACTAACAGTGCTTGCTTCCGTCTAGACACTGGCACCCATAAAGGTGGACACTCTTTTGAATTCATCCATTCATTTCTTGTTTGAACCCATTTTTCCATTTCAAGGACTGTCACATCAATAATTGTGGCAAAACCCGACTCACCCTGCATAGGCACATTCAGTAAACCAATTAATCTAAAACTGTGTGGGAGAACGTGGCTAGGAAATGTAGACAATGGAGTTGAACCAGGGTCCAAGCAAAATGAGGTCATAACACCAGGCCACCTTGCTACCTTCTTGTATTTTATCACCAACTCAGCAAACATCTGTACAAAATACACATTTTAAATGATGCAGAACATTCTGAAACTTACTAAATCTTGTGGGTTCCAAATCAGTGGTGTCACTGGTGTTGATGTCACCCAGTGGGATAACCAAGACAGTATTAAGGCCCCCACAGGTCCCTTGGTGACTTGATGAATAGTGCTCCTCAACAGAGAGCTGATCATTCTTTAATCAATGAAGTGTGTGGACACACGGCTATTTAATACAGCACAGTAATTCACAATATTAGGGAAGAATAGGAGCACGAGATCGACAGGCGGATCGGTGCCGTGTCCGCAGTGATGCGGGCTCTGCATCTGTCTGTCGTGGTGAAAAAGGAGCTGAGCCATAAGGCAAAGCTCTCAATGTACCAGTTGATCTATGTTCCTACCTTCACCTATGGTCATGAGCTATGGGTAGTGACCGAAAGAACGAGATCGCGAATACAAGCAGCTGAAATGAGTTTCCTCCGCAGGGTGTCTGGGCTCTCCCTTAAAGATAGGGTGAGAAGCTCAGTCATCCGGGAGGGGCTCAGAGTAGACCCGCTGCTCCTAGGCATCGAGAGAAGTCAGATGAGGTGGCTCGGGCATCTGATCAGGATGCCTCCTGGACGCCTACCTGGTGAGGTGTTACGGGCACGTCCAACCGGGAGGAGGCCCTGGGGAAGACCCAGGACACGCTGGAGGGACTATGTCTCCCGGCTGGCCTGGGAACACCTCGGGATTCTCCCGGAAGAGCTAGAAGAAGTGGCTGGGGAGAGGGAAGTCTGGGTATCTCTGCTCAAGCTGCTGCCCCCGCAACCCGACCTCGGATAAGCGGAAGTGGATGGATGGATGGATGGATGAATTCACAATATTGATGGTATGTGGACACTCCATTGCTTCATCAGGTGGGGTAGAGGTCCCATTTGGTGATTTCATTCCTTTCATCAAGTAAGGTGGGTGCCGTCCTTGGTGATTTCAGGCCAAAACACTGCACAGACATTTTATAGACAGTCATTTGGGTGTTACTCAGTGTGATCCACCCTCCCCTGGTGATGCCAAGTTAATCTTGAGAAGGTGCCAGTCCTTCAGATGGCCTGCTCAGGAACATATATTGTCAATCGCAATCACATGAGGCCAGTTTGAAATTGGCACATAAATAACCCAATAGTCTCATCTTTGGAAAATAGTAGGACAAAATACCCAGATCTGGGGAAAATGTGCAAAAACCTCATGTGGACAATGGCTGGGCCTGGAATTTGAACCCAAGATACTAAATTTGTGACACCATAGCACATATCACTATGCCACTATAAAACAAAGCTTCAGAAGGAAGCACCGTGTGACCACCTCAGGGCTCAAACTGTGACCGAGTCACTGTGCAACATTTTTATATTCTCCTTGTGCAAGTGTAAGTTTTTCTTTTGAATACTCAGGATTTCATTAGCCATCCAAATGATGTACAGGTTGAGCGTTGGACTTAAATGGAGAATGTTGCACTCCTGCATCAGTAAGTGACCCCCGAGTGGATCCGTCCATATTCGAGAGCTATGGATGCTATAGTGTAATACTTTTGTTTCTCAGTGATCTGTAAGTCAGCCACAGAAAAATATGTAAGAATTAAACTAACACGGTTAAAAAACAAATGTTTTGCCTTACAATGACTTGCCTGTTTTCATACTGATAATAATACACTCTTGTGAGAACAAAAGCAAAAATGGGCCTGTCGTCACTAGCAGTAAAATAACACAAAAATTGGACACACTGACCTTTGCTGTAGGCAAATAAGAAAACCCCCAAAGGATGTGGTGAGCGAAGCACAAGTCATCTGTGCTCAACGCCTCTCGGCAGTCGGCCTGCTTCACTGTCCACGCTCCTTTGATATTTGCTTTGACCTTTTACTCCTGTTTATCTAAACACTGTGCTGCCTCACAGACAGTCCCTTAAATGAAACACATTTAAAAGGTAAAAGTACTTGTATGTGACCGGGGCTGGAATCGCCAAATGATGGTTTGAGTGACCATCTCAATGTCTATCCACTCCTGTGAAGTGTATCATCAGATTACTGCATGTTGTTGGTAGTGAGGAAAGCCCTTCTTGTGACATGATCGCTGTGCATGGTGCTTTATAAATGAAAGGTTGATTGATCTTCCAAGCACTGGTGCCTTCTGCTGATTACTTGACCATTTGGCTACCAGTGGTGAAGAGATGAAGGGAAAAGGGGGTGTCTAGAAGTAGCACCATGTGGAGTCTAGACACAGCGACTCTGTGGGCAGAACCACTCTGTGTCTTCACAACAAAGCTCAGCAGTGTCTGTGCTGTTTGCTCTTGTGACACACTGATTCATTCTGTCACCAACGAGGCCCAGCCAGATCTTTCCAGCTGGCTGTGACCATTTGAAACAAAGAGATCTCACTTTTCAGTGGGTACAGCTCATAGGGACTTGTGTTCAATACCTAACCTGGAGTTAGGGCCTTACCCCCCTATTTATTCCACCGGGTTTCCCCCAGGTATAGCCCTCTCTCCTTGTATATCTCAAAGATGATTCAATTTGCTAGAGTATATTGGCCCAGCCATGTGACTGCGCCCTGTGATGGACTGCTACCCCTTCCAAGTGTGGTGCCATCTTTGTTCAGCATTAGTTGGTTGGTAATTTAAATTGTCTTTGTTTGAGATTGTGGGCTATGGTTCTAATGTTGCCATGATGAGCTGTGGCTTTCCATTGCCCTAAAATTGGATTAGGTGGAAGGCAGAGTGGGGGTCAATGCAGTGACATTGGGTACAATGACCAGGCTTCACATTTACAGCTGTTTTCTGCTTGTGCCCAATTCAATCAGGAAGTGCTTTTGTTTCTCAAGCAATTTTCAGACTCATTAATCCAGAGCAGAGTCTTAGGGAACATTGGGCCTATCCCAGCAAGCATCGATTGAATGGTAGAAACAACCCCTGAAGACAAGTGTCAGCCCATGGCGGGGTGAAGAAGCACAAACACACACACACACGCACATTAAAGACAAGTCCAGCAATGTTCAGTCACCTAATCTGCATGCCTTTAGGCTGTGGGAGGAAACTGAAGCACGGGGAGAAACCCATGTGGACACAGGGAGAACATGCAAACTCCATACATTCAGCACCCAGGGTGTGAATGCTGGTCTCTTCATGTCAAGGCAGCACCACCATGCCACCCCCCCATAACAATACCCAGAATAAAATGGATTCAGCAAAATGACAAATTAATGTAAGGATATGAGCAGGACCCATAATCATAACAATATTACATTTATTTACATAACACACTCCATACACCGAGAGTGGTGTAATGGGTAGTGCTGTAATGTCACAGATGCAATGTCCCTGGTTTGAGGCCCACACTTGGACATTACCCAGGTGCATGGTGCGTGTTCTCTTTTTGTTTTCCTGCAGGTTTGCTGATTTTCCTCCCACATCTCCAGACATGCTGGTTAACTGGCAACTCTTAATTGGCCCCAGTATGAGGTTGAGTGGGGGCGTGTGAGACCCTGTGATGCATTGATGCCTTGTCCAGAGCTGTTTCCTGCCTTGCACCCAATGCTGCCCAGATAGGCTCCAGCCTTGTGCAACCCTAATCCCTAAACTGGATTACATGAGCATGAGAACATTATGTTATATGATGCACTGTGTGCAGCTAAGAGTTCTTTACACAAATTAGTTTAAAATAATTCTAAAGATAAACATATAATAATTACAAACAGTATGTCACTGAAATGATATAATAGTAACATTAATACTAGGAGCAATAAGCATTTAAAAAAAAACTCTACACTAATGTCTTCTTCTTCATCATCATTTTAAGCTTCTCCCACTTTCACGTGCAGTTACTATATTGGACAAGCATCCTCCATGCTTGTCTGCTGTACACTGCCTTGCCTGAAACCCCTATCTCCCTTAGAGCCCACTGCCGGCAGTGTGGCTTAGTGGTTAAGGCGTTGGACTTTAAACCCTGAGGTTGTGGGTTCAAATTCTACTACTGACATGGTGAGAACGTATATAAGTCGCTTCACCTGCCTCTGGTCCAATTAGAAAAACAAAAAGACATGTAACCAGTTGCATCTCAAATATCATAAACCACCTTGGATGAAAGTGTCAGGTGTGGAGAGATGGAATTGTTCTGTCCCTGGATCACGACCTCACTATGCTAGAGGGGCTCTGGTACTCCGCTGATCCTTAGAGCTAAGCTGTTGAATGTAGTCCAAGGAGATCTCAGCTGTTGTAAGTTTCCTGGGATAAAAGCATCAGCCTTAATAGCAGTAATCAGATCCCTCATCGAACACTCCGTCCATATTCTCTTTGGTCGCCTTCTTCTCCTTCGTCTTAACATTTCCATATCCACGATTCTCTTTTCCTCTCTTTTCTGATCTCATTTGGTCACATAACACTCCTGATGCTTTCCTCCAGTTTTTCCAACGTGATTGTGTTTAATCAATTATTTCTACATCTAGCTCTCCATCCTCTACTATGGTTTATCCAAGAAAGAGTATATTAGATTAGGGTTAGGGTTAGGGTTAGGTTTAGACTTTATTAATCCCATGAGGAAATTCAGATGTATACAGCAGCAGCAACATAAAAACAAGGATACAGACTCACAGGACAAATGATATGATCAATCAATCAATTGATATGTAAATATAAATAAATAGATTAATTAATGAATTAATATTGTTCATATATTTCAAAATGGTATTTCTGTAGTACCAGGGTGTTGTACTGTGTTAGCCATTATGAATGTAGTGATAAGTCAAGCAAAATGACACCTTTTATTGGCAACTAAAAAGATTACAATATGCAGGCTTTCGAGGCAACTCAGGCTCCCAGTAAACTTAATGAGTGCCCCAGGAGAAAGAATTGAAATGCCCGACAGCAGTGGGCAGATAAGACCCCCAGAGGCTCTTTTTAACACAACATGAAAGAACAAAACTATGGCTAAAGGTGCTTCAAGAGAGTGTCTCCTGGAGGTGGTGGAGGGGATTATTTCATGATGGCATCCAGTTTTGCTACCATCCTCTTTTCCACAAACATTTCCAGTGTGCCCAGGGTTCACCCTGTGGAGAAGGAGGCTTTCCTGACAAGTTTGTTAAGGCATTGTACGTCTTTTGAGATGAAGTTGCTTCACCAGGAGATCACAGCGTAGAACACCACACTGGCTACTATGGACTGATAGAACATTTCTAGCAGCTTGCTGGACACACACTTCAAAAGACTTGAGAGTCACCTTAGCAAGTCCAGTCTGCTCTGGCCCTTCTTGTGCGGTGCCTCTATGTTGTAAGCCCAGTCCAGTTTTATTGTTTATATGGACCCCTAGATACCTGTAGCTCTGCAATATTTCCACATCTTCCCCCTGAAAGGTGACTAGTCTCAGAGGCTCCTTGACACGCCTAAAGTCCATCACCAGCTCTTTAGTCATGCTGATGTGGAGTTGCAAGTTGAGCTTTTCCACTCTTTTAAGCCTTTCTCACTGGAGGTTAACATCTTCAACTTTTTATTGTCCCTTAAATCTCAGATATTCTGTCTTTTTCCTACAAAACGTAAGGCCCCTGCCTTCTATAGCTTTTCTCCAATGCTCAAGTTTCCTTTCCACAGTATTCTTAGTGGTGCCACATTGCACAATGTCATCTGAATTTAACATACACCATGGGGCCTGGTCTACTGTCTTCATGGCAGTAACATCCATAACTAGAGTAAAAGATATGGGCTTAATGATGGTCCTTGATGTAAGAACTGCAAATCTACTTGTTATTCCTGCACTTCAGCACATTAAAACATTAGAACAGTCCAGCTGAAAACAGGCCATTCAACCCGAAAAAGCCTTCCAGTCCTATGCATTTAATTCTTCTAAAAAATGTCAAGTCTAGTTTTGAAAGTCCCTAAAGTCCCAATGTCCACCACACTACTTGGTAGTTTATTCCATGTGTCTGTGGTTTTCTTTGTAAAGAAAAAACTTCCTAATGTTTTTGTGAAATTTATCCTTAACAAGTCTCCGATCGTCTCCCAGTGTTCTTGATCAGCTCATTTTAAAGTCACAGTCTCGATCCACTGGAATGATTCTCTTCATAATTTTAAACACTTCAGTCATGTCTCCATGTTGTTAAATCCATGACTTAATATCCTGCAGCTGTTGATGGAATCGAGTTATTAGTTTACTATTTTTGCAAATGGCTACTTCAACATGTCAATGGAAAAAGAGAGAACAAAAACTCCATGAAGGTGGATGATGGAGAAAATGCTGGTGGCCTGAGTTCAAGAAAGCAAAACTTTGATGCCCTGGATGAAATGGTCGCCCAATCTCTGCTCTGCTTGCACATTACAATATCCAAGTCATTATCTGTCATAAAACCTTGGATGTCTCATGATGCCAGAGCCACTAAAGAAGAATTGTCCTTCACGTCAATAACATTTCTGTGAAATTATGGCAAAATTTTCACAACAGACTCCCAAGAAAGAGAAACAGAAAGAGAAGGGGTTAATTAATGATGATTAGGCACACCGCCACATATTTTTATTATTTGAATGGCTACCATGTGTACAATGTGAAGAGCCAAACCAAATGAGCTAAAAAAACTCTAACCTAAAATACTTTTAGCATGAATAAGAGTAGAACATTTTGTTATGTTTATGAACTGAAAATGTGTGTGATCTTAGCAGATATTCGAGATGTTCAACAAAGCTTGCTTGATGTATCTCTGCTGGTAGCTTTGGGACAGGAGGTTGATGGCTACTACCACTCGCCCATTCCAAACAGTTAGCTTATTCCATGTGTCTGTGGTTTTCTTTGTAAAGGTAAGGCATGTTCTGTCTACCTTAAACTGAATTAATTTGGCTCAGAAAATGGATAGATATAATATGGGTGAAGGTGTGGGCACACCCCATGATGGCATGGCATTTCATCCACAGATGGTTTATGTCTTCTGTCAGAACTACCAGGATATGGTTTGTCTTCCCATGACCTTTAAATTGAATTAGGACAGCTCAGCAAATAGATGGATGGAATGTCTGTGTGTGTAGGTGCCTCCCATAACTGTGATCTTTTGCCTGCAACTCTATGATTAATGTTGGCATTCGCCCTTTTGTTTTTGTTGCACTCCCATCTTTGCATTGACTCTCATCACCATCTCCCCACCTCAAAATATGGATCAGCATTTGAAACAGTCGGGTTTTATTTCTTTTGCTTAAACACTAAAACATCTCATCACTCCAGTAACCAAACCAGTGGTATTCTGTGACTGTCTTCAACAGACATAAAAGAGTATGCAGACCCTAACAACCTAAAAAATGTGTTATTAACCTGGCTTAGGCATTCCTTTATTAAATAAGTAAAAACAAAAAACTGGACCAGGTCTCATAATCATTCACGTGATACATCCATCCATCCATCCATTTTCCAACCCGCTGAATCCGAATACAGGGTCACGGGGGTCTGCTGGAGCCAATCCCAGCCAACACAGGGCACAAGGCAGGAACCAATCCCGGGCAGGGTGCCAACCCACCGCAGGACACACACAAACACCAAGCACACACTAGGGCCAATTTAGAATCGCCAATCCACCTAACCTGCATGTCTTTGGACTGTGGGAGGAAACCGGAGCGCCTGGAGGAAACCCACGCAGACATGGGGAGAACATGCAAACTCCACGCAGGGAGGACCCGGGAAGCGAACCCGGGTCTCCTAACTGCGAGGCAGCAGCGCTACCACTGCGCCACCGTGCCGCCCACGTGATACATATTCATATTTTTAACACTTCATGTAAAAACACACATATCAATAAGAAATCTGGTAATGTGCAGGCAGGGTGCACACTCAGAGACCAAGTGTCCCTCAAAAGGACTGAGGTCATATAAGACCCTTTCTGCTCTCTTTGTCACTGAACTGTAACAGAGACCCTAGCTGTATTCCAGCACACAATTAATATCCTTTTAGCAAAACTGACTACATGGTCTGTTTTGTTTAAGGTGCCAGCCGTTGATACATTTTCTGCTGCTGTATATTTAAAGAAAATGCATTCAGGAACTTATTACTCCACTTTGACTACTGGTAGGTTTCAGGTGTTCTCTCACATGTGGTAGTCAGGGTCCTGGATAATTTGGTGCATGGATTGGATATAAACTTCAAAGTGCTGCAGCTTAATGCCCCAGGGACCAGGGCTCAGTTACTTGCTGTGGCACAGGCTGTTTTCAGTTTGAGCGACCTTCACTTATCATTACATTTTGCATTGCATTTGTTTGTTAGAATACTACTGTAAAAAGACAAATTTTCCCTTTAGGGCAATTACATTACTATCTATAATATAGTGCCCTATCTATCTATCTATCTATCTATCTATCTATCTATCTATCTATCTATCTATCTATCTATCTATCTATCTATCTATCTATCTATCTATCTATCTATCTATCTATCTATCTATCACTTTGATTGAGCTTTTCTTCTGGTACGACTGTTTCCTCTCACAGCCATGTGTTTTAGATTGATTTCGGGTTTTAATTGTTCTTTATACAGTTCAGTCAAAGTAAGCATATATATTTGACATTGATGTTGGAAAGGTGGCAGGATTTATGGCAAATGAACCAGAAATTGGTGCAGGGAGGAGATGATGTGAGTAGAGAGTGATGGAGGTGATGGCATCAGAAGTCATCAAGTGGGTACGGTTGAAATGCGGAAGTTCTTCCTATGACGGGATTGGGTTTTTGCAGAGAATTCATGTATCGAGATTCGGTCTTTCTGATGAATAAAGGAGAGAAACCTTAGTATGCTGTCTTAGATCCCCGTCCGGTGAGTTTTTCTCCTTCAGTCCTTCTGGCTGCTCTTTAATCGCGTATGTGTGACTATATATGTATACAGTGCATCCGGAAAGTATTCACAGCGCATCACTTTTTCCACATTTTGTTATGTTACAGCCTTATTACAAAATGGATTGAATTAATTTTTTTCCCCAGAATTCTGCACACAACACCCCATAATGACAACATGAAAAAAGTTTACTTGAGGTTTTTGCAAATTTATTAAAAATAAAAAAACTGAGAAATCCCATGTACATAAGTATTCACAGCCTTTGCTCAATACTTTGTCGATGCACCTTTGGCAGCAATTCCAGCCTCAAGTCTTTTTGAATATGATTCCACAAGCTTGGCACACCTATCCTTGGTCAGTTTCGCCCATTCCTCTTTGCAGCACCTCTCAAGCTCCATCGGGTTGGATGGGAAGCGTCGGTGCACAGCCATTTTAAGATCTCTCCAGAGATGTTCAATCGGATTCAAGTCTGGGCTCTGGCTGGGCCACCCAAGGACATTCACAGAGTTGTCCTGAAGCCACTCCTTTGATATCTAGGCTGTGTGCTTAGGGTCGTTGTCCTGCTGAAAGATGAACTGTCACCCCAGTCTGAGGTCAAGAGCGCTCTGGAGCAGGTTTTCATCCAGGATGTCTCTGTACATTGCTGCAGTCATCTTTCCCTTTATCCTGACTAGTCTCCCAGTTCCTGCCACTGAAAAACATCCCCACAGCATGATGCTGCCACCACCATGCGTCACTGTAGGGATGGTATTGGCCTGGTGATGAGCGGTGCCTGGTTTCCTCCAAACGTGACGCCTGGCATTCACACCAAAGAGTTCAATCTTTGTCTCATCAGACCAGAGAATTTTCTTTCTCATGGTCTGAGAGTCCTTCATTTGCCTTTTGGCAAACTCCAGGCAGGCTGCCATATGCCTTTAACTAAGGAGTGGCTTCCGTCTGACCACTCTACCATACAGGCCTGATTGGTGGATTGCTGCAGAGATGGTTGTCCTTCTGCAAGGTTCTCCTCTCTCCACAGAGAACCTCTGGAGCTCTGACAGAGTGACCATCGGGTTCTTGGTCACCTCCCTGACTAAGGCCCTTCTCCCCCGATCGCTCAGTTTAGATGGCCGACCAGCTCTAGGAAGAGTCCTGGTGGTTTCGAACTTCTTCCACTTATGGATGATGGAGGCCACTGTGCTCATTGAGACCTTCAAAGCAGCAGAAATTTTCTGTAACCTTCCCCAGATTTGTTCCTCAAGACAATCCTGTCTCGGAGGTCTACAGACAATTCCTTTGACTTCATGCTTGGTTTGTGCTCTGACATGAACTGTCAACTGTGGGACCTTACATAGACAGGTGTGTGCCTTTCCAAATCATGTCTAGTCAACTGAATTTACCACAAGGTGGACTCCAATTAAGCTGCAGAAACATCTCAAGGATGATCAGGGGAAACAGGATGCACCTGAGCTCAGTTTCGAGCTTCATGGCAAAGGCTGTGAATACTTATATACATGTGCTTTCTCAATTTTTTTTATTTTTAATAAATTTGCAAAAATCTCAAGTAAACTTTTTTCACGTTGTCATTATGGGGTGTTGTGTGTAGAATTCTGAGGAAAAAAATGAATTTAATCAATTTTGGAATAAGGCTGTAACGTAACAAAATGTGGGAAAAGTGATGCGCTGTGAATACTTTCCGGATGCACTGTAATATTGTTATGATTATGGGTCCTGCTCATATCCTTAGATTAATTTGTCATTTTGCTGAATCCATTTTATTCTGGGTAGTGTTATGGGGGGTGGCATGGTGGTGCTGCCTTGACATGAGGAGACCAGCATTCACACCCTGGTTGCTGAATGTATGGAGTTTGCATGTTCTCCCTGTGTCCACATGGGTTTCTCCGTGTGCTTCAGTTTCCTCCCACAGTCTAAATATATATATATATTAAAAACTTTAACAAAGACTGCAAACAAATTTGAACTGTGTGTTGAAATGCCATAAAACTAGCGCTAATCAAACAGCCTTCAATCAAGACAATTGGAACTATTCTCGAACAAACCATAAACTCAAGACTGCTAGGCATTGATTTAAACTCTAAATCCTATATGAAATAAACTTCTTTCTTGTTTAGAAATATGTGCATCTTTTAAAAGACTGATACATAGTGATTTAAACTCGGTATGCTTACTGATTTAAACCTTTTATCTTTGAGGTCATTCTTTAAGAATATAGATGTATTTTTTGAAATGTACCAGCCTGGGGTAATTAGGATCAAAAGGGACACCAGCCAGGGAAAGAAAACACTGATGTAATGCAGACATGTCAGCGATTCTAAGATTATCGATTATTTGTCTAATTATTATTAAATCTAAGTAAAGAAAGATTCATTCTGTGCAGTGGGAGAGAAGACAAAGGAGAACAGGAGAGAAAAGATCATCACCCGGACAGTTGTGAATTCCCACAGAATCTGACAAGGACCTCTGTGGACTGAACAACAATCTGACGCAGCTCTGCACACAGACTTGAACAGACTCATCTTCCATCATCTATTTTTAAATAAGCATTTTTAATGAGACTCTTTTCAAATGTACTTTCTTACTTTTTATGACTGTTTTCAAATGCATTTCCTTCTTTTTCTTTGTTTTATTAATTTTGCATTGTAGTGATGTTGATTTTATATTGTGTTTGATTGGGTGAAGGTTTGTTGTTTAAAGGGTAGCTGGTGTGGGTGACTGCCATATTCCTACAGGAGTTAGCAGCTGAGGAGGGACGCCTCCAACAGAAAGTAACACGATAAGGTGGCCCCTGCGTTGGTAATAGGCACAGGTGGAGTTCAGGTCAGAAGACCACCATTGAGTCTTCTTATGCCAAGCTTGTAAATCTCATTGCTTGAAGCAGATAAAGTAACTTTCTAATATATATGTTATTTTCCATAATAAAACAGTGGTGCCCACTATTGCCTCCCAGCTCCCAGTTCCAGCCTGCATAGCCATGGCTTTTGTAGTGTTTCTACAGTCTGCCATGTTTACATAAAGTTCGTCCCACCCTTTAAATTGGCACAGCATGAGAGAATGTTCCCTAAAATGCAGGCTGGTTGGTGACTTGCATCCATTGCTGCCAAGAAAGGATCTGACTCCCTGAAAAACTGAGGCTAAGTGTGTAAACTAAACCAAAAAAGGAATGAGTGAATGAACACTTTGTGAGGAGCACGCTGGTACATTAGTTCACACATCAAGTGCCCAGACACCTTCTTCTCTCATTCCACTGCACTTTCTCTTGGTAATCCTGTTTCCTCTCACAACCCAAAGACAAGAATGCCAGGCTAACTGGCCTGGTGTGAGTGTATGAGCGAGCGTACCCTATGACGGTCTGGTGCCCCTCTCATGTCTGTTCTTGGCATGTTCCTGGTGCTGCCAGGACACTTCTCAGTTCTCTGTGACTCTGCAGGTTCAGAAGAAGGATGGACGAGTGGCACTGCAAACAGGAAAAACACTAATTCTGATAATCACAAATAAAAAATAGCTTTTTATTTAGCAAACTTGACATTATTCACTGCTTGTTAAGAGTTGTTATCCTAAACAGTTAACATGAACAAAACAACTACAGAATTTGAAAGCCAAATAAACCACAAAAGAATGAAGCCAAGAAGCTGATTTCACTAAAATGTGATTAATATTGTAGCGCTCTGGAGGGCTGCTCTTATTTCAAGTTCATTAACCAGGTTGAAATGACCCCAACATTACATATGGTAATATTCTCAAACCCACTTAATACAACTCAGTGCAGTGGGAGGCTGATGTTCATTCCAGAGGCATCAGGTGTAAACTAGGAACCAACCATGGATGGTGTGCCAGCCCACTGTAGGGTCTACTCACACAATCTCTCACAGGGTCCTCATGCTAAACCATCACAGTTTGGGAGGAAACCCACACAGACACAACATCTGTAAACCCACACACAGACTCTCACCAGGGGCACAAGGTTCAAAACTTGGAAGCTGCCCCACTAACTGATGCACCATCACAAACATTTTTATAAAATAAAACATCTTGCAACGTGGCACAGTGGTTAACATCACCGTCTCGTGGTTCCAATGTACCAGGTTGACATTCTAGCCAAAGTAACAATTTGAGATGCTTTGGGTTTCCTTAGCAGCCCACCCCAGTGCACCCCTTTGTTAGAATCAGACGCTGTGCGATGGGGGCAGCTCATCTGAACATCTCTAATTCCAAGAGCAGAAGAGACAATTTACAGTTACTTATCTAGCTGATGCCTTTATCCAAAGCGACTTACAAATTGGTTACATTTATTTTTTTGGTTTTCCATTTGGAGCACAGGCAGGTCATGTGACTTGCTCATGGTCACACAATGTCAGTAGCAGGATTTGAACTCACAACCTCAGGGTGTGAAATCCAAAGCCTTAACCGCTACACCAAATTGTAAGATTTTCCCAATGCTCACATTTAATTAGCATCGGGTGTCAAAACAAGTCAGAAATATAAGTCACCAAAAAAACACAATTTACATGTGACACCCCAGTTTTGTTTTGTCCTCACTTCCATCTGACAAGGAGGCAGTCTCTCTGTCTTTCACTCCTTCCATTCTGTTATGAGAAATCCCAGCCCAGGGGTGTCAGACTCAAATCCTCGAGAGACGTAATGGCTGCAGGGTTCTTTTTATTGTAGTCACTTTCTTAATTATTAAACAATCAGAGCTGTGATTTCTTTTGTTTAACCTTAACTGACTTGTTCTTAAGAGTCAGGACCATTCCTTGTTTATTTATTTCTTTAACCAGCAGCCAAATTAGATGTGAAGCAAGCCAACAGATGACCAGGAAACTTGACTCCATTTAGATCCGTGTGTCCGTTGTACAGTATTGGTTTCAATAAAATATTTGTAAAGTCTCATTTGGCAATTCAAGTTCTCCCACATTTTATAATGAAGCTGTTCATATTGGTGGACAGTTCCTTTGTATTTCCACATTAGTCTCTCTTAGGCATTAACACTCTTTGAAGACTTGAAACTCCGGATTTTCTAGGCACTTAGGTCCAAATTCTCCATACCATCCTCTTCTTTTGTTTTTTATGTTCAACTAAGGTCAGTCCTTAAGACATGTGGTGTTTCCTCTCCTCTTCCATCTCATCCACTTTTGTCTTTTCTTGTTCATTCTCATCTCACAAAAAGACAATTGCCACTTCACTTACTGCACTAAGCAAAGCAGCGTGATCCTCCTCCATTGCTTTGCCATGGAACACCATCTTTAGCTCAGTGATTACTTCACTCTGAAATACTTCAACTTGAGATTGTCTAATCACAAATTCCCACCACGGGTGCTGTCTGACATTTTGGTGGAGTGGTGGCTCTGTCGCTAAAGGATCTAGGAAGGCACCTTGAAGATTGCTGGTTCAAATCCCAGAAGTTACAGAAGGATTGCTACTCTGTTGGGCTCTTGAGCAAGGCCCTTAACCTGCAATTGTTCCAGGGGTGCTATACAGAAAGCTAACTCTGTGCTCTGACCCCGAAAAAACCTCTGTTGAGTAAGATGGGGTATGTGAAAACTGACAAATTCCTAACACAAGGAATTGTATCTGGTGATGAAAGGTTTTAAAAATAATATCACTCTGTCTTCCAGGATCTCCAACTACCAGCCTACTCAGTTTAATTTTGTCCATCACTTCTAAATGACTCCCTTTGTCACTTCTGCTCCTTAAATGTTCCTAGAACCTTTCTCCACATGTTTCCGAACTGCCTCACTGTTTCAAATTACCTCTCTTCAATTGGCTGTGAACCACTGCCTTTACTCGTTTAGTCAGGAAGATCCTACTTCACTCACTTTCTCGATTTCTGCCTATTATGTCCTTACAGCGGTGCACAGCAGGACTGAAAATGATGAGCAGCATCTTTTGGGAGGGTGGGGGCCGGTTGGTGGGTGGGTGGGGTTTACCTTATTATCTCAATACCTTGCAATTTCATACATTCTGTTTCTTTCTGTATTTTACTAATTCTCTTGAATAAAAATTGTTCACAAAAAAATAAAAAAATGTGAAAAGAAAAAAAGTGAATATCTGAATAAATGGAAATGGATGGGAAAAAATGCAACCTAGTCTGATGAAGCTCAGTTCCTGCTGAGATACAAAGGTGGTAGGGTCAGAATTTGGTGCCAATTGCATGAATCCATGAACCCAACCTACCTTGTCTCAACGATCCAGGTTGATGATGGTGGTGGTGTAATGATGAGGGGAATGTTTTCTTTGCACACTTTGTGCCCGTTAATACCAATCGATTGCCACTTGAACGTCCCAACCTACTTGAGTATTGTTGCTGACCTGTGCATCCTATCATGGACACAATTTGCCCATCTTCTAATGGCTACTTCCAACTTGATAATGAATCAATATCATAAAACAAAGTCATCTCATGAACATGACAAGAGTTTTGTGTTCTTCAGTGGCCTTCTCCATCATTGGATCTTGGGATGTGGTAGGACAAGATATTCACTGCATGAACGTGCAGCTGACAAATATATTGAAACTGGGTGATGGAATCATTTCAACATGGGAAAGAATCTCAAAGGGATCTGTCGGGGCCCCCTACAATCCCTTACCCTTGCATTCTGTGTGGTAACATGACTGTCCCCCATTGCCTTTCCAGGGAACACCATCTTTAAAAATAACACTCTGTCTTCCAGAACCCCAACCATCAACTTACTCAGTTTACATTGCTTGTATTTTACCTCACATAAATGATCCCCATTACTTTTATCCCACATAATTGAAAACATGAAATATTAGTCATTCAGTCTTTTGGTCTCAAACTCACTTAATCCAAGGTAGAATTGATTGTGGGGGGCAGGCAGTGGTGGATACAAGATAGGAAATAATCCTGGTCAGGACCCATTTATATATATTCACACACACAAACACACTTCCCTTTGCAACTTTATCCTAGACTTCCTGACAGAGAGACCCCAGACATTCTGCATTGGAAGCACCATTTCCAACAACTTCATGCTGAGTGCTGGTGCCCCCCAGGTCTGTGTACTCAGCCCACTTCTCTTCACTCTGCTGACCCATAATTGTATGACTGAATACAGCTCTAACACCATCTTAAGTATGCTGACGACACAGCGGTGGTGGGACTCATCAGTAATGTAGATGATTTGGCTTAGAGAATGGAAATACAATGATTAGCAGACCGGCACAAGGGCACAATCTGTCTCTTAATGAGGACAAGACGAGAGAGATGATTGTTGGCTTGTTGAGCAATTACACTGGTCTGATGGGAAACGACATGACACATCAGTGCACTGGTTTGGGCTACTGGTGCTGCTTTATGATTAAAGAGCTCTAATACATGTGGGTTTTCTACAAGTATTTTATTTATTTCTCAGGTTAGGCTTATTGTCAACTCGAAATGGCCCTCACATGACTTAGTTAGAGTGTGTTGTCATCCCATCCAGTTTGTGTTCTGGATTTCTGTCTGAGCCTGCTAGTATACACACTTAACCCTCCACACTGAAACCATAAAAAGGGTAAGGGTCTTCAGTGAACAGATGAAGGTAGAGAGCATTATTCTTTTCTTATTTGGCTGACACATTTAGTCAAGGTGACTTACAATATCTAAGATGCAATTGGTTACATTTCTTTTTCCAGTTGGTGCACAGGCAGGTGAAATGACTTTTTCATGGCTGCAGAGTGTCAGTTGCAGGTTTTAAACCCACAGTCTCAGGGTCTGAAGTTCAAAGCTTTAACCACTACGCATTTTGGTGTAGTCTGCAGGACACACACATACGCAGGGAGACCCCAATGGATATTCGGTATAAGCAATCCAAAGTACACTACAGTGGACTGGAATCCTATCCAGGGAGGATTCTCCTTGTGCCTAATTGTGTTGGGATATCCTCTGATCCTGTAAACTTGTGTTGCATTACTGTAAATGAGCGTGGGAATGAGCTAGATAGATAGATAGATAGATAGATAGATAGATAGATAGATAGATAGATAGATAGATAGATAGATAGATAGATAGATAGATAGATAGATAGATAGATAGATAGATAGATAGATAGATAGATAGATAGATACTTTATTAATCCCAAGGGGAAATTCACAAAAATAAAAGACGAGTCTCGGCGTGTAAAAATCCATTGTGTCCAGGGAACAAATCCACATAAAATAAAGTGATAGGAGTGATCAATAAAAAAGAGAAAAATAAAAGTAGAAAAATAAAGTCATACACAGAGCTGCTGAAAAGGCTGCCACTCTCGGCGACGCCTGAGTCACAAGTTATGACTATGAATAATACAATGCTATTTTGTGTATAACTACAGGCTGAACCAAAGAGCGATCATGAAACATACACAACATAATTTTCTCAAAATTGTTGCAGAGAGTAGCCCTATATAGACTATATTCCTCTCAACAGCTTAGAGGAATAAAGTTATAGCTATAGTTATAAATTAGCTCTAGGTTTGCACAGTAGCCCCTCTAGCGCAGTTAGGACTAACGATTGAATAAGCGAGTTTGCAAGATTAAAGAACGAGACTGAGCGTAATGAGCTTTAGAATAATCCTCCAGGCCCAATGAACTCCCCAGCGCTTGCAGTGGGAAGCAGTGTCCAAACTTCTGGCCACGTCTTCCACCTGAGTGCTCTATAAAGACTATGTCCAGGAAGGTCAATCAGATGAAAGGAATGATAGTACAGGCAGCTATCCATCAATTGTTATCGGCAAGTAGTTACTCACCAAATATTGGTCATGGGTTATTTTTTGACAGTTCTGTACATGGAAATAGGCTTTTGAAGGATGGGAAGAGCAGCACAGTATGGCCATAATATATTGTGTAAGTACAGCTAACTAAGGTTTCTGCACTTCCATCAAGACAGCCCTCAGTAAAGTAGTATTTCAGGAGTGACCGGTGAATATTTTCCCAATAGCAATTAAAGTTTCATTGGCCACCACCAGATGGGTCATTTTGATACATGCATCTGATGGTAAATGAGGCAAAAAAAATGGCTGAAGAGCCCTCAGCTACCTTGTCAATGTGATGTTGGAGAGCTGCATTAAAGTGACCTTCTCCAGAACTTGTCATGAAGGGCATACTTGTGACCAGACAGGTAAAATTAAGAAACATCTGAATGTGCACATACATTGAAGTGCAATCAGACTGATTTAAATGCAGCATGACATTGTCCTTCAAACCATGGCTTTGAAGCTCTGGGTTTTAGATCTTCTTGTCCATTTTTGTGGGTTCACGGAGGCTGAATGCCACAGGGAATGTGATTTTCATTCTCCAGCAGTTTCTTTACATCAGGAACAGGACAGAAACTGAAGCAAAACAAAGAACTGCCTATGCCGGCTCATTTAGTGACAGGCTGCCATGACGGATGAGGCTCCGAGGTGTGGCGTCGTCAGGCATGTAAACCACTGAATCCTGCTGCTCAGAACACACGCGTAACAGAGACAAATGAAATGTGGAAGAAGATGAGTGCTTTTATTTGGTGTTGACCCACTGCAGGGAGCCCAAGAGCTTTGATAAAGCTGAAAGTACAGTAATGACTAGTATTAAATATCCAAATACATTTTTTTCTTCTACAGTATTGTTCATTGCATTGTTTTTTATCTTTGAGATGTCATCTTGGTGAATGGATGGATGCAGAGATGAATGTACAGAGGATAGCTGGTGTCACACGTGTGCGTGGGAGGCAGCTAAAGAGCTCGAATGAAGGTAATTCCATGCCAGACCAGTTTTGTTTTCCTCTCAAAACAGTGGCAAGGATTCCATAAGATGTTAAAAATATTCCTTTGAGATCATAGTCAATGTTGATGATTGCATCATGCAGTTTCTGCAGATTTATCAGCTGTGTATATTCTGTTCAACCACATTTCAAGGTTGTTCTAATCAATTCAAATCCAGCCCACTGAAGAACACTGAACTCATTGTCGTGTTCATAAAACCAGTTCAAGATGACTTGCTTTTAGTGGTGCGATTTCCAGAGGGTGATCCGGCACGTAGGATCCTCACTGTTGAGGACCCAAGTGGCTGGACCAGACCAAGGAGACACCAACGTAACACCAGGCTGTGGCAGATCGATGGTAATTTTCAGAGGGTGGGACTGGACCGCGTGTCTGCCTGGGGGGGTTGCCAACCAGGATCCCGAACTATTTCATCGTGTGGTTGGTGTGGCAACTCACTGTACTAGTGCATGCACTCAAATTCTGACCCTTCAACCTATATGCCTTAGCAGAATTTGAGACCAGGTTATGTTTTTCAAGTCTTCATCCATCCAATTTTGGTGAGCGCCTCTGCCCACTGAAACTTCAGTTTTGCATTCTTGACTGACAGTAGTGGACTTGGACTTTTGGCGCTGTAGCCCATCTGCCTCAAGGTCTGACATATTGTGCATTCTCAGATGCTTTTCTTGTCACCACAGTTGTACACAGGGGTAATCTGAGTTGCTGTACCCTTTCAGTCAGCTCAGACCAATCTGGCCATTCTCCTCTGACCTCTGTCATCAACAACACATTTCTGACTACAGATCTGCTGCTCACTGGATGCTTTTTTGCTTTTTGCACTATTCTGAATAAACCCTGGAGTCTATTCTGAGTGAAAATCCCAGGTGATCAGCAATTACAGAAATCCTCAAACCATCCCGCCTTGCACGAACAATAGCACCATATTCGAAATCACATTTTTTTCTCCATTCTGCTGTTTGATGTGAACATTAACTGAAGCTTGTGACCTGAATCTGTGGGATTTTACGCATTGCGCTGCTACCACATGATTGACTGATTAGATAAGTGCATGGGTAAGCAGGTATCAGGTGTTCCTAATAATTTGCTCAGTGCGTGTATAAACTCCATGAACCAGTACGGGGTGCCACTGATCCCCAAGCCCTCAAACAAAGCAACATCAATTTATTTTAGC